>NW_027363138.1:0-1200000 GCF_046119375.1 Phyllobates terribilis
AGAGTTCCAAATGTGTGTGGGTAGAATATATATCCCACTGGGGTAAAATTGAAAAAAGTTGAAAAAAATTTTTTTTTGGACTTAGTCATTTTTCCGGCGTTTATCAGACTTTCAGATAGGGCAAATGTCAGTGAGCATTCCGATTTCAGTTCCAGAGCGATTCGCCCAATAAGTCCTTGATATTTAGTCATTTTCAGCCAATAATTTGGATTTTTGAAAATTTCACTTTTTTGTGAAAATATCCACTAAATGAGGGAATAATATGTGTGAGGGTACCCCAGGAGAGTTCCAAATGTGTGTGGGTAGAATATATATCCCACGGGGGTAAAATTGAAAAAAAGTTGAAAAACAATTTTTTTTGGACTTAGTCATTTTTCCGGCGTTTATCAGACTTTCAGATAGGGCAAATGTCAGTGAGCATTCCGATTTCAGTTCCAGAGCGATTCGCCCAATAAGTCCTTGATATTTAGTCATTTTCAGCCAATAATTCTGGATTTTTGAAAATTTCACTTTTTTGTGAAAATATCCACTAAATGAGGGAATAATATGTGTGAGGGTACCCCAGGAGAGTTCCAAATGTGTGTGGGTAGAATATATATCCCACGGGGGTAAAATTGAAAAAAGTTGAAAAACAATTTTTTTTGGACTTAGTCATTTTTCCGGCGTTTATCAGATTTTCAGATAGGGAAATGTGAAGTGAGCATTCCGATTTCAGTTCCAGAGCGATTCGCCCAATGAAGTCCTTGATATTTAGTCGTTTTCAGCCAATTTTCTGGATTTTTGAAAATTTCACTTTTTTGTGAAAATATCCACTAAATGAGGGAATAATATGTGTGAGGGTACCCCAGGAGAGTTCCAAATGTGTGTGGGTAGAATATATATCCCACGGGGGTAAAATTGAAAAAAGTTGAAAAACAATTTTTTTTGGACTTAGTCATTTTTCCGGCGTTTATCAGACTTTCAGATAGGGGAAATGTGAGTGAGCATTCCGATTTCAGTTCCAGAGCGATTCGCCCAATGAGTCCTTGATATTTAGTCATTTTCAGCCAATTTTCTGGATTTTGAAAATTTCACTTTTTTGTGAAAATATCCACTAAATGAGGGAATAATATGTGTGAGGGTACCCCAGGAGAGTTCCAAATGTGTGTGGGTAGAATATATATCCCACGGGGGTAAAATTGAAAAAGTTGAAAAACAATTTTTTTTGGACTTAGTCATTTTTCCGGCCGTTTATCAGACTTTCAGATAGGGGAAATGTCAGTGAGCATTCCGATTTCAGTTCCAGAGCGATTCGCCCAATGAGTCCTTGATATTTAGTCGTTTTCAGCCAATTTTCTGGATTTTTGAAAATTTCACTTTTTTGTGAAAATATCCACTAAATGAGGGAATAATATGTGTGAGGGTACCCCAGGAGAGTTCCAAATGTGTGTGGGTAGAATATATATCCCACTGGCACGGTGGGGTAAATTGAAAAAAGTTGAAAAACAATTTTTTTTGGACTTAGTCATTTTTCGGCGTTTATCAGACTTTCAGATAGGGCAAATGTCAGTGAGCATTCCGATTTCAGTTCCAGAGCGATTCGCCCAATAAGTCCTTGATATTTAGTCATTTTCAGCCAATAATTTGGATTTTTGAAAATTTCACTTTTTTGTGAAAATATCCACTAAATGAGGGAATAATATGTGTGAGGGTACCCCAGGAGAGTTCCAAATGTGTGTGGGTAGAATATATATCCCACGGGGGTAAAATTGAAAAAAGTTGAAAAACAATTTTTTTTGGACTTAGTCATTTTTCCGGCGTTTATCAGACTTTCAGATAGGGCAAATGTCAGTGAGCATTCCGATTTCAGTTCCAGAGCGATTCGCCCAATAAGTCCTTGATATTTAGTCATTTTCAGCCAATAATTTGGATTTTTGAAAATTTCACTTTTTTGTGAAAATATCCACTAAATGAGGGAATAATATGTGTGAGGGTACCCCAGGAGAGTTCCAAATGTGTGTGGGTAGAATATATATCCCACGGGGGTAAAATTGAAAAAAGTTGAAAAACAATTTTTTTTGGACTTAGTCAATTTTTCCGGCGTTTATCAGATTTTCAGATAGGGGAAATGTGAGTGAGCATTCCGATTTCAGTTCCAGAGCGATTCGCCCAATGAGTCCTTGATATTTAGTCGTTTTCAGCCAATTTTCTGGATTTTTGAAAATTTCACTTTTTTGTGAAAATATCCACTAAATGAGGGAATAATATGTGTGAGGGTACCCCAGGAGAGTTCCAAATGTGTGTGGGTAGAATATATATCCCACGGGGGTAAAATTGAAAAAAAGTTGAAAAACAATTTTTTTTGGACTTAGTCATTTTTCCGCCGTTTATCAGACTTTCAGATAGGGGAAATGTGAGTGAGCATTCCGATTTCAGTTCCAGAGCGATTCGCCCAATGAGTCCTTGATATTTAGTCGTTTTCAGCCAATTTTCTGGATTTTTGAAAATTTCACTTTTTTGTGAAAATATCCACTAAATGAGGGAATAATATGTGTGAGGGTACCCCAGGAGAGTTCCAAATGTGTGTGGGTAGAATATATATCCCACTGGGGTAAAATTGAAAAAAGTTGAAAATATTTTTTTTTTGGACTTAGTCATTTTTCCGGCGTTTATCAGACTTTCAGATAGGGGAAATGTGAGTGAGCATTCCGATTTCAGTTCCAGAGCGATTCGCCCAATAAGTCCTTGATATTTAGTCATTTTCAGCCAATAATTTGGATTTTTGAAAATTTCACTTTTTTGTGAAAATATCCACTAAATGAGGGAATAATATGTGTGAGGGTACCCCAGGAGAGTTCCAAATGTGTGTGGGTAGAATATATATCCCACGGGGGTAAAATTGAAAAAAGTTGAAAAACAATTTTTTTTGGACTTAGTCATTTTTCCGGCGTTTATCAGACTTTCAGATAGGGCAAATGTCAGTGAGCATTCCGATTTCAGTTCCAGAGCGATTCGCCCAATAAGTCCTTGATATTTAGTCATTTTCAGCCAATAATTTGGATTTTTTGAAAATTTCACTTTTTTGTGAAAATATCCACTAAATGAGGGAATAATATGTGTGAGGGTACCCCAGGAGAGTTCCAAATGTGTGTGGGTAGAATATATATCCCACGGGGGTAAAATTGAAAAAAGTTGAAAAACAATTTTTTTTGGACTTAGTCATTTTTCCGGCGTTTATCAGATTTTCAGATAGGGGAAATGTGAGTGAGCATTCCGATTTCAGTTCCAGAGCGATTCGCCCAATGAGTCCTTGATATTTAGTCGTTTTCAGCCAATTTTCTGGATTTTTGAAAATTTCACTTTTTGTGAAAATATCCACTAAATGAGGGAATAATATGTGTGAGGGTACCCCAGGAGAGTTCCAAATGTGTGTGGGTAGAATATATATCCCACGGGGGTAAAATTGAAAAAAGTTGAAAAACAATTTTTTTTGGACTTAGTCATTTTTCCGGCGTTTATCAGACTTTCAGATAGGGGAAATGTGAGTGAGCATTCCGATTTCAGTTCCAGAGCGATTCGCCCAATGAGTCCTTGATATTTAGTCGTTTTCAGCCAATTTTCTGGATTTTTGAAAATTTCACTTTTTTGTGAAAATATCCACTAAATGAGGGAATAATATGTGTGAGGGTACCCCAGGAGAGTTCCAAATGTGTGTGGGTAGAATATATATCCCACTGGGGTAAAATTGAAAAAAGTTGAAAATATTTTTTTTTGGACTTAGTCATTTTTCCGGCGTTTATCAGACTTTCAGATAGGGGAAATGTGAGTGAGCATTCCGATTTCAGTTCCAGAGCGATTCGCCCAATAAGTCCTTGATATTTAGTCATTTTCAGCCAATAATTTGGATTTTTGAAAATTTCACTTTTTTATGAAAATATCCACTAAATGAGGGAATAATATGTGTGAGGGTACCCCAGGAGAGTTCCAAATGTGTGTGGGTAGAATATATATCCCACGGGGGTAAAATTGAAAAAAGTTGAAAAACAATTTTTTTTGGACTTAGTCATTTTTCCGGCGTTTATCAGACTTTCAGATAGGGCAAATGTCAGTGAGCATTCCGATTTCAGTTCCAGAGCGATTCGCCCAATAAGTCCTTGATATTTAGTCATTTTCAGCCAATAATTTGGATTTTTGAAAATTTCACTTTTTTGTGAAAATATCCACTAAATGAGGGAATAATATGTGTGAGGGTACCCCAGGAGAGTTCCAAATGTGTGTGGGTAGAATATATATCCCACGGGGGTAAAATTGAAAAAAGTTGAAAACAATTTTTTTTGGACTTAGTCATTTTTCCGGCGTTTATCAGATTTTCAGATAGGGGAAATGTGAGTGAGCATTCCGATTTCAGTTCCAGAGCGATTCGCCCAATGAGTCCTTGATATTTAGTCGTTTTCAGCCAATTTTCTGGATTTTTGAAAATTTCACTTTTTTGTGAAAATATCCACTAAATGAGGGAATAATATGTGTGAGGGTACCCCAGGAGAGTTCCAAATGTGTGTGGGTAGAATATATATCCCACGGGGGTAAAATTGAAAAAAGTTGAAAAACAATTTTTTTTGGACTTAGTCATTTTTCCGGCGTTTATCAGACTTTCAGATAGGGGAAATGTGAGTGAGCATTCCGATTTCAGTTCCAGAGCGATTCGCCCAATGAGTCCTTGATATTTAGTCGTTTTCAGCCAATTTTCTGGATTTTTGAAAATTTCACTTTTTTGTGAAAATATCCACTAAATGAGGGAATAATATGTGTGAGGGTACCCCAGGAGAGTTCCAAATGTGTGTGGGTAGAATATATATCCCACGGGGGTAAAATTGAAAAAAGTTGAAAAACAATTTTTTTTGGACTTAGTCATTTTTCCGGCGTTTATCAGACTTTCAGATAGGGGAAATGTCAGTGAGCATTCCGATTTCAGTTCCAGAGCAATTCGCCCAATGAGTCCTTGATATTTAGTCGTTTTCAGCCAATTTTCTGGATTTTTGAAATTTCACTTTTTTGTGAAAATATCCACTAAATGAGGGAATAATATGTGTGAGGGTACCCCAGGAGAGTTCCAAATGTGTGTGGGTAGAATATATATCCCACGGGGGTAAAATTGAAAAAAGTTGAAAAACAATTTTTTTTGGACTTAGTCATTTTTCCGGCCGTTTATCAGACTTTCAGATAGGGGAAATGTGAGTGAGCATTCCGATTTCAGTTCCAGAGCGATTCGCCCAATGAGTCCTTGATATTTAGTCGTTTTCAGCCAATTTTCTGGATTTTTGAAAATTTCACTTTTTTGTGAAAATATCCACTAAATGAGGGAATAATATGTGTGAGGGTACCCCAGGAGAGTTCCAAATGTGTGTGGGTAGAATATATATCCCACGGGGGTAAAATTGAAAAAAGTTGAAAAAAATTTTTTTTTGGACTTAGTCATTTTTCCGGCGTTTATCAGACTTTCAGAAAGGGGAAATGTCAGTGAGCGTTCCGATTTCAGTTCCAGAGCAATTCGCCCAATGAGTCCTTGATATTTAGTCGTTTTCAGCCAATTTTCTGGATTTTTGAAAATTTCACTTTTTTGTGAAAATATCCACTAAATGAGGGAATAATATGTGTGAGGGTACCCCAGGAGAGTTCCAAATGTGTGTGGGTAGAATATATATCCCACTGGGGTAAAATTGAAAAAAGTTGAAAAAAATTTTTTTTTGGACTTAGTCATTTTTCCGGCGTTTATCAGACTTTCAGATTGGGGAAATGTGAGTGAGCATTCCGATTTCAGTTCCAGAGCGATTCGCCCAATGAGTCCTTGATATTTAGTCATTTTCAGCCAATTTTCTGGATTTTTGAAAATTTCACTTTTTTGTGAAAATATCCACTAAACGAGGGAATAATATGTGTGAGGGTACCCCAGGAGAGTTCCAAATGTGTGTGGGTAGAATATATATCCCACGGGGGTAAAATTGAAAAAAGTTGAAAAACAATTTTTTTTGGACTTAGTCATTTTTCCGGCGTTTATCAGACTTTCAGATAGGGCAAATGTCAGTGAGCATTCCGATTTCAGTTCCAGAGCGATTCGCCCAATAAGTCCTTGATATTTAGTCATTTTCAGCCAATAATTTGGATTTTTGAAAATTTCACTTTTTTGTGAAAATATCCACTAAATGAGGGAATAATATGTGTGAGGGTACCCCAGGAGAGTTCCAAATGTGTGTGGGTAGAATATATATCCCACGGGGGTAAAATTGAAAAAAGTTGAAAAACAATTTTTTTTGGACTTAGTCATTTTTCCGGCGTTTATCAGACTTTCAGATAGGGGAAATGTGAGTGAGCATTCCGATTTCAGTTCCAGAGCGATTCGCCCAATGAGTCCTTGATATTTAGTCGTTTTCAGCCAATTTTCTGGATTTTTGAAAATTTCACTTTTTTGTGAAAATATCCACTAAATGAGGGAATAATATGTGTGAGGGTACCCCAGGAGAGTTCCAAATGTGTGTGGGTAGAATATATATCCCACGGGGGTAAAATTGAAAAAAGTTGAAAAACAATTTTTTTTGGACTTAGTCATTTTTCCGGCGTTTATCAGACTTTCAGATAGGGGAAATGTGAGTGAGCATTCCGATTTCAGTTCCAGAGCGATTCGCCCAATGAGTCCTTGATATTTAGTCGTTTTCAGCCAATTTTCTGGATTTTTGAAAATTTCACTTTTTTGTGAAAATATCCACTAAATGAGGGAATAATATGTGTGAGGGTACCCCAGGAGAGTTCCAAATGTGTGTGGGTAGAATATATATCCCACGGGGGTAAAATTGAAAAAAGTTGAAAAAATTTTTTTTTTGGACTTAGTCATTTTTCCGGCGTTTATCAGACTTTCAGATAGGGCAAATGTCAGTGAGCATTCCGATTTCAGTTCCAGAGCGATTCGCCCAATAAGTCCTTGATATTTAGTCATTTTCAGCCAATAATTTGGATTTTTGAAAATTTCACTTTTTTGTGAAAATATCCACTAAATGAGGGAATAATATGTGTGAGGGTACCCCAGGAGAGTTCCAAATGTGTGTGGGTAGAATATATATCCCACGGGGGTAAAATTGAAAAAAGTTGAAAAACAATTTTTTTTGGACTTAGTCATTTTTCCGGCGTTTATCAGACTTTCAGATAGGGGAAATGTGAGTGAGCATTCCGATTTCAGTTCCAGAGCGATTCGCCCAATGAGTCCTTGATATTTAGTCGTTTTCAGCCAATTTTCTGGATTTTTGAAAATTTCACTTTTTTGTGAAAATATCCACTAAATGAGGGAATAATATGTGTGAGGGTACCCCAGGAGAGTTCCAAATGTGTGTGGGTAGAATATATATCCCACGGGGGTAAAATTGAAAAAAGTTGAAAAAATTTTTTTTTTGGACTTAGTCATTTTTCCGGCGTTTATCAGACTTTCAGAAAGGGGAAATGTCATTGAGCGTTCCGATTTCAGTTCCAGAGCAATTCGCCCAATGAGTCCTTGATATTTAGTCGTTTTCAGCCAATTTTCTGGATTTTTGAAAATTTCACTTTTTTGTGAAAATTTCCACTAAATGAGGGAATAATATGTGTGAGGGTACCCCAGGAGAGTTCCAAATGTGTGTGGGTAGAATATATATCCCACTGGGGTAAAATTGAAAAAAGTTGAAAACATTTTTTTTGGACTTAGTCCTTTTTCCGCCGTTTATCAGACTTTCAGATAGGGGAAATGTGAGTGAGCATTCCGATTTCAGTTCCAGAGCAATTCGCCCAATGAGTCCTTGATATTTAGTCGTTTTCAGCCAATTTTCTGGATTTTTGAAAATTTCACTTTTTTGTGAAAATATCCACTAAATGAGGGAATAATATGTGTGAGGGTACCCCAGGAGAGTTCCAAATGTGTGTGGGTAGAATATATATCCCACTGGGGTAAAATTGAAAAAAGTTGAAAAAATTTTTTTTTTGGACTTAGTCATTTTTCCGGCGTTTATCAGACTTTCAGATAGGGCAAATGTCAGTGAGCATTCCGATTTCAGTTCCAGAGCGATTCGCCCAATAAGTCCTTGATATTTAGTCATTTTCAGCCAATAATTTGGATTTTTGAAAATTTCACTTTTTTGTGAAAATATCCACTAAATGAGGGAATAATATGTGTGAGGGTACCCCAGGAGAGTTCCAAATGTGTGTGGGTAGAATATATATCCCACGGGGGTAAAATTGAAAAAAGTTGAAAAACAATTTTTTTTGGACTTAGTCATTTTTCCGGCGTTTATCAGACTTTCAGATAGGGCAAATGTCAGTGAGCATTCCGATTTCAGTTCCAGAGCGATTCGCCCAATAAGTCCTTGATATTTAGTCATTTTCAGCCAATAATTTGGATTTTTGAAAATTTCACTTTTTTGTGAAAATATCCACTAAATGAGGGAATAATATGTGTGAGGGTACCCCAGGAGAGTTCCAAATGTGTGTGGGTAGAATATATATCCCACGGGGGTAAAATTGAAAAAAGTTGAAAAACAATTTTTTTTGGACTTAGTCATTTTTCCGGCGTTTATCAGACTTTCAGATAGGGGAAATGTGAGTGAGCATTCCAATTTCAGTTCCAGAGCGATTCGCCCAATGAGTCCTTGATATTTAGTCGTTTTCAGCCAATTTTCTGGATTTTTGAAAATTTCACTTTTTTGTGAAAATATCCACTAAATGAGGGAATAATATGTGTGAGGGTACCCCAGGAGAGTTCCAAATGTGTGTGGGTAGAATATATATCCCACGGGGGTAAAATTGAAAAAAGTTGAAAAAAATTTTTTTTTGGACTTAGTCATTTTTCCGGCGTTTATCAGACTTTCAGATAGGGCAAATGTCAGTGAGCATTCCGATTTCAGTTCCAGAGCGATTCGCCCAATAAGTCCTTGATATTTAGTCATTTTCAGCCAATAATTTGGATTTTTGAAAATTTCACTTTTTTGTGAAAATATCCACTAAATGAGGGAATAATATGTGTGAGGGTACCCCAGGAGAGTTCCAAATGTGTGTGGGTAGAATATATATCCCACGGGGGTAAAATTGAAAAAAGTTGAAAAACAATTTTTTTTGGACTTAGTCATTTTTCCGGCGTTTATCAGACTTTCAGATAGGGGAAATGTGAGTGAGCATTCCGATTTCAGTTCCAGAGCGATTCGCCCAATGAGTCCTTGATATTTAGTCGTTTTCAGCCAATTTTCTGGATTTTTGAAAATTTCACTTTTTTGTGAAAATATCCACTAAATGAGGGAATAATATGTGTGAGGGTACCCCAGGAGAGTTCCAAATGTGTGTGGGTAGAATATATATCCCACGGGGGTAAAATTGAAAAAAGTTGAAAAACAATTTTTTTTGGACTTAGTCATTTTTCCGGCGTTTATCAGACTTTCAGATAGGGGAAATGTGAGTGAGCATTCCGATTTCAGTTCCAGAGCGATTCGCCCAATGAGTCCTTGATATTTAGTCGTTTTCAGCCAATTTTCTGGATTTTTGAAAATTTCACTTTTTTGTGAAAATATCCACTAAATGAGGGAATAATATGTGTGAGGGTACCCCAGGAGAGTTCCAAATGTGTGTGGGTAGAATATATATCCCACGGGGGTAAAATTGAAAAAAGTTGAAAAAATTTTTTTTTTGGACTTAGTCATTTTTCCGGCGTTTATCAGACTTTCAGAAAGGGGAAATGTCATTGAGCGTTCCGATTTCAGTTCCAGAGCAATTCGCCCAATGAGTCCTTGATATTTAGTCGTTTTCAGCCAATTTTCTGGATTTTTGAAAATTTCACTTTTTTGTGAAAATTTCCACTAAATGAGGGAATAATATGTGTGAGGGTACCCCAGGAGAGTTCCAAATGTGTGTGGGTAGAATATATATCCCACTGGGGTAAAATTGAAAAAAGTTGAAAAAATTTTTTTTGGACTTAGTCATTTTTCCGCCGTTTATCAGACTTTCAGATAGGGGAAATGTGAGTGAGCATTCCGATTTCAGTTCCAGAGCAATTCGCCCAATGAGTCCTTGATATTTAGTCGTTTTCAGCCAATTTTCTGGATTTTTGAAAATTTCACTTTTTTGTGAAAATATCCACTAAATGAGGGAATAATATGTGTGAGGGTACCCCAGGAGAGTTCCAAATGTGTGTGGGTAGAATATATATCCCACTGGGGTAAAATTGAAAAAAGTTGAAAAAATTTTTTTTTTGGACTTAGTCATTTTTCCGGCGTTTATCAGACTTTCAGATAGGGCAAATGTCAGTGAGCATTCCGATTTCAGTTCCAGAGCGATTCGCCCAATAAGTCCTTGATATTTAGTCATTTTCAGCCAATAATTTGGATTTTTGAAAATTTCACTTTTTTGTGAAAATATCCACTAAATGAGGGAATAATATGTGTGAGGGTACCCCAGGAGAGTTCCAAATGTGTGTGGGTAGAATATATATCCCACGGGGGTAAAATTGAAAAAAGTTGAAAAACAATTTTTTTTGGACTTAGTCATTTTTCCGGCGTTTATCAGACTTTCAGATAGGGCAAATGTCAGTGAGCATTCCGATTTCAGTTCCAGAGCGATTCGTCCAATAAGTCCTTGAAATTTAGTCATTTTCAGCCAATAATTTGGATTTTTGAAAATTTCACTTTTTTGTGAAAATATCCACTAAATGAGGGAATAATATGTGTGAGGGTACCCCAGGAGAGTTCCAAATGTGTGTGGGTAGAATATATATCCCACGGGGGTAAAATTGAAAAAAGTTGAAAAACAATTTTTTTTGGACTTAGTCATTTTTCCGGCGTTTATCAGACTTTCAGATAGGGGAAATGTGAGTGAGCATTCCGATTTCAGTTCCAGAGCGATTCGCCCAATGAGTCCTTGATATTTAGTCGTTTTCAGCCAATTTTCTGGATTTTTGAAAATTTCACTTTTTTGTGAAAATATCCACTAAATGAGGGAATAATATGTGTGAGGGTACCCCAGGAGAGTTCCAAATGTGTGTGGGTAGAATATATATCCCACGGGGGTAAAATTGAAAAAAGTTGAAAAAATTTTTTTTTTGGACTTAGTCATTTTTCCGGCGTTTATCAGACTTTCAGAAAGGGGAAATGTCATTGAGCGTTCCGATTTCAGTTCCAGAGCAATTCGCCCAATGAGTCCTTGATATTTAGTCGTTTTCAGCCAATTTTCTGGATTTTTGAAAATTTCACTTTTTTGTGAAAATTTCCACTAAATGAGGGAATAATATGTGTGAGGGTACCCCAGGAGAGTTCCAAATGTGTGTGGGTAGAATATATATCCCACTGGGGTAAAATTGAAAAAAGTTGAAAAAATTTTTTTTGGACTTAGTCATTTTTCCGCCGTTTATCAGACTTTCAGATAGGGGAAATGTGAGTGAGCATTCCGATTTCAGTTCCAGAGCAATTCGCCCAATGAGTCCTTGATATTTAGTCGTTTTCAGCCAATTTTCTGGATTTTTGAAAATTTCACTTTTTTGTGAAAATATCCACTAAATGAGGGAATAATATGTGTGAGGGTACCCCAGGAGAGTTCCAAATGTGTGTGGGTAGAATATATATCCCACTGGGGTAAAATTGAAAAAAGTTGAAAAAATTTTTTTTTTGGACTTAGTCATTTTTCCGGCGTTTATCAGACTTTCAGATAGGGCAAATGTCAGTGAGCATTCCGATTTCAGTTCCAGAGCGATTCGCCCAATAAGTCCTTGATATTTAGTCATTTTCAGCCAATAATTTGGATTTTTGAAAATTTCACTTTTTTGTGAAAATATCCACTAAATGAGGGAATAATATGTGTGAGGGTACCCCAGGAGAGTTCCAAATGTGTGTGGGTAGAATATATATCCCACGGGGGTAAAATTGAAAAAAGTTGAAAAACAATTTTTTTTGGACTTAGTCATTTTTCCGGCGTTTATCAGACTTTCAGATAGGGCAAATGTCAGTGAGCATTCCGATTTCAGTTCCAGAGCGATTCGCCCAATAAGTCCTTGATATTTAGTCATTTTCAGCCAATAATTTGGATTTTTGAAAATTTCACTTTTTTGTGAAAATATCCACTAAATGAGGGAATAATATGTGTGAGGGTACCCCAGGAGAGTTCCAAATGTGTGTGGGTAGAATATATATCCCACGGGGGTAAAATTGAAAAAAGTTGAAAAACAATTTTTTTTGGACTTAGTCATTTTTCCGGCGTTTATCAGACTTTCAGATAGGGGAAATGTGAGTGAGCATTCCGATTTCAGTTCCAGAGCGATTCGCCCAATGAGTCCTTGATATTTAGTCGTTTTCAGCCAATTTTCTGGATTTTTGAAAATTTCACTTTTTTGTGAAAATATCCACTAAATGAGGGAATAATATGTGTGAGGGTACCCCAGGAGAGTTCCAAATGTGTGTGGGTAGAATATATATCCCACGGGGGTAAAATTGAAAAAAGTTGAAAAAATTTTTTTTTTGGACTTAGTCATTTTTCCGGCGTTTATCAGACTTTCAGATAGGGCAAATGTCAGTGAGCATTCCGATTTCAGTTCCAGAGCGATTCGCCCAATAAGTCCTTGATATTTAGTCATTTTCAGCCAATAATTTGGATTTTTGAAAATTTCACTTTTTTGTGAAAATATCCACTAAATGAGGGAATAATATGTGTGAGGGTACCCCAGGAGAGTTCCAAATGTGTGTGGGTAGAATATATATCCCACGGGGGTAAAATTGAAAAAAGTTGAAAAACAATTTTTTTTGGACTTAGTCATTTTTCCGGCGTTTATCAGACTTTCAGATAGGGGAAATGTGAGTGAGCATTCCGATTTCAGTTCCAGAGCGATTCGCCCAATGAGTCCTTGATATTTAGTCGTTTTCAGCCAATTTTCTGGATTTTTGAAAATTTCACTTTTTTGTGAAAATATCCACTAAATGAGGGAATAATATGTGTGAGGGTACCCCAGGAGAGTTCCAAATGTGTGTGGGTAGAATATATATCCCACGGGGGTAAAATTGAAAAAAGTTGAAAAAATTTTTTTTTTGGACTTAGTCATTTTTCCGGCGTTTATCAGACTTTCAGAAAGGGGAAATGTCATTGAGCGTTCCGATTTCAGTTCCAGAGCAATTCGCCCAATGAGTCCTTGATATTTAGTCATTTTCAGCCAATTTTCTGGATTTTTGAAAATTTCACTTTTTTGTGAAAATTTCCACTAAATGAGGGAATAATATGTGTGAGGGTACCCCAGGAGAGTTCCAAATGTGTGTGGGTAGAATATATATCCCACTGGGGTAAAATTGAAAAAAGTTGAAAAAATTTTTTTTGGACTTAGTCATTTTTCCGCCGTTTATCAGACTTTCAGATAGGGGAAATGTGAGTGAGCATTCCGATTTCAGTTCCAGAGCAATTCGCCCAATGAGTCCTTGATATTTAGTCGTTTTCAGCCAATTTTCTGGATTTTTGAAAATTTCACTTTTTTGTGAAAATATCCACTAAATGAGGGAATAATATGTGTGAGGGTACCCCAGGAGAGTTCCAAATGTGTGTGGGTAGAATATATATCCCACTGGGGTAAAATTGAAAAAAGTTGAAAAAATTTTTTTTTTGGACTTAGTCATTTTTCCGGCGTTTATCAGACTTTCAGAAAGGGCAAATGTCAGTGAGCATTCCGATTTCAGTTCCAGAGCGATTCGCCCAATAAGTCCTTGATATTTAGTCATTTTCAGCCAATAATTTGGATTTTTGAAAATTTCACTTTTTTGTGAAAATATCCACTAAATGAGGGAATAATATGTGTGAGGGTACCCCAGGAGAGTTCCAAATGTGTGTGGGTAGAATATATATCCCACGGGGGTAAAATTGAAAAAAGTTGAAAAACAATTTTTTTTGGACTTAGTCATTTTTCCGGCGTTTATCAGACTTTCAGATAGGGCAAATGTCAGTGAGCATTCCGATTTCAGTTCCAGAGCGATTCGCCCAATAAGTCCTTGATATTTAGTCATTTTCAGCCAATAATTTGGATTTTTGAAAATTTCACTTTTTTGTGAAAATATCCACTAAATGAGGGAATAATATGTGTGAGGGTACCCCAGGAGAGTTCCAAATGTGTGTGGGTAGAATATATATCCCACGGGGGTAAAATTGAAAAAAGTTGAAAAACAATTTTTTTTGTACTTAGTCATTTTTCCGGCGTTTATCAGACTTTCAGATAGGGGAAATGTGAGTGAGCATTCCGATTTCAGTTCCAGAGCGATTCGCCCAATGAGTCCTTGATATTTAGTCGTTTTCAGCCAATTTTCTGGATTTTTGAAAATTTCACTTTTTTGTGAAAATATCCACTAAATGAGGGAATAATATGTGTGAGGGTACCCCAGGAGAGTTCCAAATGTGTGTGGGTAGAATATATATCCCACGGGGGTAAAATTGAAAAAAGTTGAAAAACAATTTTTTTTGGACTTAGTCATTTTTCCGGCGTTTATCAGACTTTCAGATAGGGGAAATGTGAGTGAGCATTCCGATTTCAGTTCCAGAGCGATTCGCCCAATGAGTCCTTGATATTTAGTCGTTTTCAGCCAATTTTCTGGATTTTTGAAAATTTCACTTTTTTGTGAAAATATCCACTAAATGAGGGAATAATATGTGTGAGGGTACCCCAGGAGAGTTCCAAATGTGTGTGGGTAGAATATATATCCCACGGGGGTAAAATTGAAAAAAGTTGAAAAACAATTTTTTTTGGACTTAGTCATTTTTCCGGCGTTTATCAGACTTTCAGATAGGGGAAATGTGAGTGAGCATTCCGATTTCAGTTCCAGAGCGATTCGCCCAATGAGTCCTTGATATTTAGTCGTTTTCAGCCAATTTTCTGGATTTTTGAAAATTTCACTTTTTTGTGAAAATATCCACTAAATGAGGGAATAATATGTGTGAGGGTACCCCAGGAGAGTTCCAAATGTGTGTGGGTAGAATATATATCCCACGGGGGTAAAATTGAAAAAAGTTGAAAAAAATTTTTTTTTGGACTTAGTCATTTTTCCGGCGTTTATCAGACTTTCAGAAAGGGGAAATGTCAGTGAGCGTTCCGATTTCAGTTCCAGAGCAATTCGCCCAATGAGTCCTTGATATTTAGTCGTTTTCAGCCAATTTTCTGGATTTTTGAAAATTTCACTTTTTTGTGAAAATTTCCACTAAATGAGGGAATAATATGTGTGAGGGTACCCCAGGAGAGTTCCAAATGTGTGTGGGTAGAATATATATCCCACTGGGGTAAAATTGAAAAAAGTTGAAAAAATTTTTTTTTTGGACTTAGTCATTTTTCCGGCGTTTATCAGACTTTCAGATAGGGCAAATGTCAGTGAGCATTCCGATTTCAGTTCCAGAGCGATTCGCCCAATAAGTCCTTGATATTTAGTCATTTTCAGCCAATAATTTGGATTTTTGAAAATTTCACTTTTTTGTGAAAATATCCACTAAATGAGGGAATAATATGTGTGAGGGTACCCCAGGAGAGTTCCAAATGTGTGTGGGTAGAATATATATCCCACGGGGGTAAAATTGAAAAAAGTTGAAAAACAATTTTTTTTGGACTTAGTCATTTTTCCGGCGTTTATCAGACTTTCAGATAGGGGAAATGTGAGTGAGCATTCCGATTTCAGTTCCAGAGCGATTCGCCCAATGAGTCCTTGATATTTAGTCGTTTTCAGCCAATTTTCTGGATTTTTGAAAATTTCACTTTTTTGTGAAAATATCCACTAAATGAGGGAATAATATGTGTGAGGGTACCCCAGGAGAGTTCCAAATGTGTGTGGGTAGAATATATATCCCACGGGGGTAAAATTGAAAAAAGTTGAAAAACAATTTTTTTTGGACTTAGTCATTTTTCCGCCGTTTATCAGACTTTCAGATAGGGGAAATGTGAGTGAGCATTCCGATTTCAGTTCCAGAGCAATTCGCCCAATGAGTCCTTGATATTTAGTCGTTTTCAGCCAATTTTCTGGATTTTTGAAAATTTCACTTTTTTGTGAAAATATCCACTAAATGAGGGAATAATATGTGTGAGGGTACCCCAGGAGAGTTCCAAATGTGTGTGGGTAGAATATATATCCCACTGGGGTAAAATTGAAAAAAGTTGAAAAAAATTTTTTTTTGGACTTAGTCATTTTTCCGGCGTTTATCAGACTTTCAGATAGGGGAAATGTGAGTGAGCATTCCGATTTCAGTTCCAGAGCGATTCGCCCAATGAGTCCTTGATATTTAGTCATTTTCAGCCAATTTTCTGGATTTTTGAAAATTTCACTTTTTTGTGAAAATATCCACTAAACGAGGGAATAATATGTGTGAGGGTACCCCAGGAGAGTTCCAAATGTGTGTGGGTAGAATATATATCCCACGGGGGTAAAATTGAAAAAAGTTGAAAAACAATTTTTTTTGGACTTAGTCATTTTTCCGGCGTTTATCAGACTTTCAGATAGGGCAAATGTCAGTGAGCATTCCGATTTCAGTTCCAGAGCGATTCGCCCAATAAGTCCTTGATATTTAGTCATTTTCAGCCAATAATTTGGATTTTTGAAAATTTCACTTTTTTTGTGAAAATATCCACTAAATGAGGGAATAATATGTGTGAGGGTACCCCAGGAGAGTTCCAAATGTGTGTGGGTAGAATATATATCCCACGGGGGTAAAATTGAAAAAAGTTGAAAAACAATTTTTTTTGGACTTAGTCATTTTTCCGGCGTTTATCAGACTTTCAGAAAGGGGAAATGTCAGTGAGCGTTCCGATTTCAGTTCCAGAGCAATTCGCCCAATGAGTCCTTGATATTTAGTCGTTTTCAGCCAATTTTCTGGATTTTTGAAAATTTCACTTTTTTGTGAAAATTTCCACTAAATGAGGGAATAATATGTGTGAGGGTACCCCAGGAGAGTTCCAAATGTGTGTGGGTAGAATATATATCCCACTGGGGTAAAATTGAAAAAAGTTGAAAAAATTTTTTTTTTGGACTTAGTCATTTTTCCGGCGTTTATCAGACTTTCAGATAGGGCAAATGTCAGTGAGCATTCCGATTTCAGTTCCAGAGCGATTCGCCCAATAAGTCCTTGATATTTAGTCATTTTCAGCCAATAATTTGGATTTTTGAAAATTTCACTTTTTTGTGAAAATATCCACTAAATGAGGGAATAATATGTGTGAGGGTACCCCAGGAGAGTTCCAAATGTGTGTGGGTAGAATATATATCCCACGGGGGTAAAATTGAAAAAAGTTGAAAAACAATTTTTTTTGGACTTAGTCATTTTTCCGGCGTTTATCAGACTTTCAGATAGGGGAAATGTGAGTGAGCATTCCGATTTCAGTTCCAGAGCGATTCGCCCAATGAGTCCTTGATATTTAGTCGTTTTCAGCCAATTTTCTGGATTTTTGAAAATTTCACTTTTTTGTGAAAATATCCACTAAATGAGGGAATAATATGTGTGAGGGTACCCCAGGAGAGTTCCAAATGTGTGTGGGTAGAATATATATCCCACGGGGGTAAAATTGAAAAAAGTTGAAAAACAATTTTTTTTGGACTTAGTCATTTTTCCGCCGTTTATCAGACTTTCAGATAGGGGAAATGTGAGTGAGCATTCCGATTTCAGTTCCAGAGCAATTCGCCCAATGAGTCCTTGATATTTAGTCGTTTTCAGCCAATTTTCTGGATTTTTGAAAATTTCACTTTTTTGTGAAAATATCCACTAAATGAGGGAATAATATGTGTGAGGGTACCCCAGGAGAGTTCCAAATGTGTGTGGGTAGAATATATATCCCACTGGGGTAAAATTGAAAAAAGTTGAAAAAAATTTTTTTTTGGACTTAGTCATTTTTCCGGCGTTTATCAGACTTTCAGATAGGGGAAATGTGAGTGAGCATTCCGATTTCAGTTCCAGAGCGATTCGCCCAATGAGTCCTTGATATTTAGTCATTTTCAGCCAATTTTCTGGATTTTTGAAAATTTCACTTTTTTGTGAAAATATCCACTAAACGAGGGAATAATATGTGTGAGGGTACCCCAGGAGAGTTCCAAATGTGTGTGGGTAGAATATATATCCCACGGGGGTAAAATTGAAAAAAGTTGAAAAACAATTTTTTTTGGACTTAGTCATTTTTCCGGCGTTTATCAGACTTTCAGATAGGGCAAATGTCAGTGAGCATTCCGATTTCAGTTCCAGAGCGATTCGCCCAATAAGTCCTTGATATTTAGTCATTTTCAGCCAATAATTTGGATTTTTGAAAATTTCACTTTTTTGTGAAAATATCCACTAAATGAGGGAATAATATGTGTGAGGGTACCCCAGGAGAGTTCCAAATGTGTGTGGGTAGAATATATATCCCACGGGGGTAAAATTGAAAAAAGTTGAAAAACAATTTTTTTTGGACTTAGTCATTTTTCCGGCGTTTATCAGACTTTCAGAAAGGGGAAATGTCAGTGAGCGTTCCGATTTCAGTTCCAGAGCAATTCGCCCAATGAGTCCTTGATATTTAGTCGTTTTCAGCCAATTTTCTGGATTTTTGAAAATTTCACTTTTTTGTGAAAATTTCCACTAAATGAGGGAATAATATGTGTGAGGGTACCCCAGGAGAGTTCCAAATGTGTGTGGGTAGAATATATATCCCACTGGGGTAAAATTGAAAAAAGTTGAAAAAATTTTTTTTTTGGACTTAGTCATTTTTCCGGCGTTTATCAGACTTTCAGATAGGGCAAATGTCAGTGAGCATTCCGATTTCAGTTCCAGAGCAATTCGCCCAATGAGTCCTTGATATTTAGTCGTTTTCAGCCAATTTTCTGGATTTTTGAAAATTTCACTTTTTTGTGAAAATATCCACTAAATGAGGGAATAATATGTGTGAGGGTACCCCAGGAGAGTTCCAAATGTGTGTGGGTAGAATATATATCCCACGGGGGTAAAATTGAAAAAAGTTGAAAAACAATTTTTTTTGGACTTAGTCATTTTTCCGGCGTTTATCAGACTTTCAGATAGGGCAAATGTCAGAGAGCATTCCGATTTCAGTTCCAGAGCGATTCGCCCAATAAGTCCTTGATATTTAGTCATTTTCAGCCAATAATTTGGATTTTTGAAAATTTCACTTTTTTGTGAAAATATCCACTAAATGAGGGAATAATATGTGTGAGGGTACCCCAGGAGAGTTCCAAATGTGTGTGGGTAGAATATATATCCCACGGGGGTAAAATTGAAAAAAGTTGAAAAACAATTTTTTTTGGACTTAGTCATTTTTCCGGCGTTTATCAGACTTTCAGATAGGGGAAATGTGAGTGAGCATTCCGATTTCAGTTCCAGAGCGATTCGCCCAATGAGTCCTTGATATTTAGTCATTTTCAGCCAATTTTCTGGATTTTTGAAAATTTCACTTTTTTGTGAAAATATCCACTAAACGAGGGAATAATATGTGTGAGGGTACCCCAGGAGAGTTCCAAATGTGTGTGGGTAGAATATATATCCCACGGGGGTAAAATTGAAAAAAGTTGAAAAACAATTTTTTTTGGACTTAGTCATTTTTCCGGCGTTTATCAGACTTTCAGATAGGGCAAATGTCAGTGAGCATTCCGATTTCAGTTCCAG
This sequence comes from Phyllobates terribilis, assembly GCF_046119375.1. Lineage (NCBI taxonomy): Eukaryota > Metazoa > Chordata > Amphibia > Anura > Dendrobatidae > Phyllobates > Phyllobates terribilis. Next base: position 19,615 of record NW_027363138.1, read on the forward strand.
AGCGATTCGCCCAATAAGTCCTTGATATTTAGTCATTTTCAGCCAATAATTTGGATTTTTGAAAATTTCACTTTTTTGTGAAAATATCCACTAAATGAGGGAATAATATGTGTGAGGGTACCCCAGGAGAGTTCCAAATGTGTGTGGGTAGAATATATATCCCACGGGGGTAAAATTGAAAAAAGTTGAAAAACAATTTTTTTTGGACTTAGTCATTTTTCCGGCGTTTATCAGACTTTCAGAAAGGGGAAATGTCAGTGAGCGTTCCGATTTCAGTTCCAGAGCAATTCGCCCAATGAGTCCTTGATATTTAGTCGTTTTCAGCCAATTTTCTGGATTTTTGAAAATTTCACTTTTTTGTGAAAATTTCCACTAAATGAGGGAATAATATGTGTGAGGGTACCCCAGGAGAGTTCCAAATGTGTGTGGGTAGAATATATATCCCACTGGGGTAAAATTGAAAAAAGTTGAAAAAATTTTTTTTTTGGACTTAGTCATTTTTCCGGCGTTTATCAGACTTTCAGATAGGGCAAATGTCAGTGAGCATTCCGATTTCAGTTCCAGAGCAATTCGCCCAATGAGTCCTTGATATTTAGTCGTTTTCAGCCAATTTTCTGGATTTTTGAAAATTTCACTTTTTTGTGAAAATATCCACTAAATGAGGGAATAATATGTGTGAGGGTACCCCAGGAGAGTTCCAAATGTGTGTGGGTAGAATATATATCCCACGGGGGTAAAATTGAAAAAAGTTGAAAAACAATTTTTTTTGGACTTAGTCATTTTTCCGGCGTTTATCAGACTTTCAGATAGGGCAAATGTCAGAGAGCATTCCGATTTCAGTTCCAGAGCGATTCGCCCAATAAGTCCTTGATATTTAGTCATTTTCAGCCAATAATTTGGATTTTTGAAAATTTCACTTTTTTGTGAAAATATCCACTAAATGAGGGAATAATATGTGTGAGGGTACCCCAGGAGAGTTCCAAATGTGTGTGGGTAGAATATATATCCCACGGGGGTAAAATTGAAAAAAGTTGAAAAACAATTTTTTTTGGACTTAGTCATTTTTCCGGCGTTTATCAGACTTTCAGATAGGGGAAATGTGAGTGAGCATTCCGATTTCAGTTCCAGAGCGATTCGCCCAATGAGTCCTTGATATTTAGTCATTTTCAGCCAATTTTCTGGATTTTTGAAAATTTCACTTTTTTGTGAAAATATCCACTAAACGAGGGAATAATATGTGTGAGGGTACCCCAGGAGAGTTCCAAATGTGTGTGGGTAGAATATATATCCCACGGGGGTAAAATTGAAAAAAGTTGAAAAACAATTTTTTTTGGACTTAGTCATTTTTCCGGCGTTTATCAGACTTTCAGATAGGGCAAATGTCAGTGAGCATTCCGATTTCAGTTCCAGAGCGATTCGCCCAATAAGTCCTTGATATTTAGTCATTTTCAGCCAATAATTTGGATTTTTGAAAATTTCACTTTTTTGTGAAAATATCCACTAAATGAGGGAATAATATGTGTGAGGGTACCCCAGGAGAGTTCCAAATGTGTGTGGGTAGAATATATATCCCACGGGGGTAAAATTGAAAAAAGTTGAAAAACAATTTTTTTTGGACTTAGTCATTTTTCCGGCGTTTATCAGACTTTCAGAAAGGGGAAATGTCAGTGAGCGTTCCAATTTCAGTTCCAGAGCAATTCGCCCAATGAGTCCTTGATATTTAGTCGTTTTCAGCCAATTTTCTGGATTTTTGAAAATTTCACTTTTTTGTGAAAATTTCCACTAAATGAGGGAATAATATGTGTGAGGGTACCCCAGGAGAGTTCCAAATGTGTGTGGGTAGAATATATATCCCACGGGGGTAAAATTGAAAAAAGTTGAAAAACAATTTTTTTTGGACTTAGTCATTTTTCCGGCGTTTATCAGACTTTCAGATAGGGGAAATGTGAGTGAGCATTCCGATTTCCGTTCCAGAGCGATTCGCCCAATGAGTCCTTGATATTTAGTCGTTTTCAGCCAATTTTCTGGATTTTTGAAAATTTCACTTTTTTGTGAAAATATCCACTAAATGAGGGAATAATATGTGTGAGGGTACCCCAGGAGAGTTCCAAATGTGTGTGGGTAGAATATATATCCCACGGGGGTAAAATTGAAAAAAGTTGAAAAACAATTTTTTTTGGACTTAGTCATTTTTCCGCCGTTTATCAGACTTTCAGATAGGGGAAATGTGAGTGAGCATTCCGATTTCAGTTCCAGAGCGATTCGCCCAATGAGTCCTTGATATTTAGTCGTTTTCAGCCAATTTTCTGGATTTTTGAAAATTTCACTTTTTTGTGAAAATATCCACTAAATGAGGGAATAATATGTGTGAGGGTACCCCAGGAGAGTTCCAAATGTGTGTGGGTAGAATATATATCCCACGGGGGTAAAATTGAAAAAGTTGAAAAACAATTTTTTTTGGACTTAGTCATTTTTCCGGCGTTTATCAGACTTTCAGATAGGGGAAATGTGAGTGAGCATTCCGATTTCAGTTCCAGAGCGATTTGCCCAATGAGTCCTTGATATTTAGTCGTTTTCAGCCAATTTTCTGGATTTTTGAAAATTTCTCTTTTTTGTGAAAATATCCACTAAATGAGGGAATAATATGTGTGAGGGTACCCCAGGAGAGTTCCAAATGTGTGTGGGTAGAATATATATCCCACTGGGGTAAAATTGAAAAAAGTTGAAAAAATTTTTTTTTTGGACTTAGTCATTTTTCCGGCGTTTATCAGACTTTCAGATAGGGCAAATGTCAGTGAGCATTCCGATTTCAGTTCCAGAGCGATTCGCCCAATAAGTCCTTGATATTTAGTCATTTTCAGCCAATAATTTGGATTTTTGAAAATTTCACTTTTTTGTGAAAATATCCACTAAATGAGGGAATAATATGTGTGAGGGTACCCCAGGAGAGTTCCAAATGTGTGTGGGTAGAATATATATCCCACTGGGGTAAAATTGAAAAAAGTTGAAAAAATTTTTTTTTTGGACTTAGTCATTTTTCCGGCGTTTATCAGACTTTCAGATAGGGCAAATGTCAGTGAGCATTCCGATTTCAGTTCCAGAGCGATTCGCCCAATAAGTCCTTGATATTTAGTCATTTTCAGCCAATAATTTGGATTTTTGAAAATTTCACTTTTTTGTGAAAATATCCACTAAATGAGGGAATAATATGTGTGAGGGTACCCCAGGAGAGTTCCAAATGTGTGTGGGTAGAATATATATCCCACGGGGGTAAAATTGAAAAAAGTTGAAAAACAATTTTTTTTGGACTTAGTCATTTTTCCGCCGTTTATCAGACTTTCAGATAGGGGAAATGTGAGTGAGCATTCCGATTTCAGTTCCAGAGCAATTCGCCCAATGAGTCCTTGATATTTAGTCGTTTTCAGCCAATTTTCTGGATTTTTGAAAATTTCACTTTTTTGTGAAAATATCCACTAAATGAGGGAATAATATGTGTGAGGGTACCCCAGGAGAGTTCCAAATGTGTGTGGGTAGAATATATATCCCACGGGGGTAAAATTGAAAAAAGTTGAAAAACTATTTTTTTTGGACTTAGTCATTTTTCCGCCGTTTATCAGACTTTCAGATAGGGGAAATGTGAGTGAGCATTCCGATTTCAGTTCCAGAGCGATTCGCCCAATGAGTCCTTGATATTTAGTCGTTTTCAGCCAATTTTCTGGATTTTTGAAAATTTCACTTTTTTGTGAAAATATCCACTAAATGAGGGAATAATATGTGTGAGGGTACCCCAGGAGAGTTCTAAATGTGTGTGGGTAGAATATATATCCCACTGGGGTAAAATTGAAAAAAGTTGAAAAAATTTTTTTTTTGGACTTAGTCATTTTTCCGGCGTTTATCAGACTTTCAGATAGGGCAAATGTCAGTGAGCATTCCGATTTCAGTTCCAGAGCGATTCGCCCAATAAGTCCTTGATATTTAGTCATTTTCAGCCAATAATTTGGATTTTTGAAAATTTCACTTTTTTGTGAAAATATCCACTAAATGAGGGAATAATATGTGTGAGGGTACCCCAGGAGAGTTCCAAATGTGTGTGGGTAGAATATATATCCCACGGGGGTAAAATTGAAAAAAGTTGAAAAACAATTTTTTTTGGACTTAGTCATTTTTCCGGCGTTTATCAGACTTTCAGATAGGGCAAATGTCAGTGAGCATTCCGATTTCAGTTCCAGAGCGATTCGCCCAATAAGTCCTTGATATTTAGTCATTTTCAGCCAATAATTTGGATTTTTGAAAATTTCACTTTTTTGTGAAAATATCCACTAAATGAGGGAATAATATGTGTGAGGGTACCCCAGGAGAGTTCCAAATGTGTGTGGGTAGAATATATATCCCACGGGGGTAAAATTGAAAAAAGTTGAAAAACAATTTTTTTTGGACTTAGTCATTTTTCCGGCGTTTATCAGACTTTCAGATAGGGGAAATGTGAGTGAGCATTCCGATTTCCGTTCCAGAGCGATTCGCCCAATGAGTCCTTGATATTTAGTCGTTTTCAGCCAATTTTCTGGATTTTTGAAAATTTCACTTTTTTGTGAAAATATCCACTAAATGAGGGAATAATATGTGTGAGGGTACCCCAGGAGAGTTCCAAATGTGTGTGGGTAGAATATATATCCCACGGGGGTAAAATTGAAAAAAGTTGAAAAACAATTTTTTTTGGACTTAGTCATTTTTCCGCCGTTTATCAGACTTTCAGATAGGGGAAATGTGAGTGAGCATTCCGATTTCAGTTCCAGAGCGATTCGCCCAATGAGTCCTTGATATTTAGTCGTTTTCAGCCAATTTTCTGGATTTTTGAAAATTTCACTTTTTTGTGAAAATATCCACTAAATGAGGGAATAATATGTGTGAGGGTACCCCAGGAGAGTTCCAAATGTGTGTGGGTAGAATATATATCCCACGGGGGTAAAATTGAAAAAGTTGAAAAACAATTTTTTTTGGACTTAGTCATTTTTCCGGCGTTTATCAGACTTTCAGATAGGGGAAATGTGAGTGAGCATTCCGATTTCAGTTCCAGAGCGATTTGCCCAATGAGTCCTTGATATTTAGTCGTTTTCAGCCAATTTTCTGGATTTTTGAAAATTTCTCTTTTTTGTGAAAATATCCACTAAATGAGGGAATAATATGTGTGAGGGTACCCCAGGAGAGTTCCAAATGTGTGTGGGTAGAATATATATCCCACTGGGGTAAAATTGAAAAAAGTTGAAAAAATTTTTTTTTTGGACTTAGTCATTTTTCCGGCGTTTATCAGACTTTCAGATAGGGCAAATGTCAGTGAGCATTCCGATTTCAGTTCCAGAGCGATTCGCCCAATAAGTCCTTGATATTTAGTCATTTTCAGCCAATAATTTGGATTTTTGAAAATTTCACTTTTTTGTGAAAATATCCACTAAATGAGGGAATAATATGTGTGAGGGTACCCCAGGAGAGTTCCAAATGTGTGTGGGTAGAATATATATCCCACTGGGGTAAAATTGAAAAAAGTTGAAAAAATTTTTTTTTTGGACTTAGTCATTTTTCCGGCGTTTATCAGACTTTCAGATAGGGCAAATGTCAGTGAGCATTCCGATTTCAGTTCCAGAGCGATTCGCCCAATAAGTCCTTGATATTTAGTCATTTTCAGCCAATAATTTGGATTTTTGAAAATTTCACTTTTTTGTGAAAATATCCACTAAATGAGGGAATAATATGTGTGAGGGTACCCCAGGAGAGTTCCAAATGTGTGTGGGTAGAATATATATCCCACGGGGGTAAAATTGAAAAAAGTTGAAAAACAATTTTTTTTGGACTTAGTCATTTTTCCGCCGTTTATCAGACTTTCAGATAGGGGAAATGTGAGTGAGCATTCCGATTTCAGTTCCAGAGCAATTCGCCCAATGAGTCCTTGATATTTAGTCGTTTTCAGCCAATTTTCTGGATTTTTGAAAATTTCACTTTTTTGTGAAAATATCCACTAAATGAGGGAATAATATGTGTGAGGGTACCCCAGGAGAGTTCCAAATGTGTGTGGGTAGAATATATATCCCACGGGGGTAAAATTGAAAAAAGTTGAAAAACTATTTTTTTTGGACTTAGTCATTTTTCCGCCGTTTATCAGACTTTCAGATAGGGGAAATGTGAGTGAGCATTCCGATTTCAGTTCCAGAGCGATTCGCCCAATGAGTCCTTGATATTTAGTCGTTTTCAGCCAATTTTCTGGATTTTTGAAAATTTCACTTTTTTGTGAAAATATCCACTAAATGAGGGAATAATATGTGTGAGGGTACCCCAGGAGAGTTCCAAATGTGTGTGGGTAGAATATATATCCCACGGGGGTAAAATTGAAAAAAGTTGAAAAAATTTTTTTTTTGGACTTAGTCATTTTTCCGGCGTTTATCAGACTTTCAGAAAGGGGAAATGTCAGTGAGCGTTCCGATTTCAGTTCCAGAGCAATTCGCCCAATGAGTCCTTGATATTTAGTCGTTTTCAGCCAATTTTCTGGATTTTTGAAAATTTCACTTTTTTGTGAAAATTTCCACTAAATGAGGGAATAATATGTGTGAGGGTACCCCAGGAGAGTTCCAAATGTGTGTGGGTAGAATATATATCCCACTGGGGTAAAATTGAAAAAAGTTGAAAAAATTTTTTTTTTGGACTTAGTCATTTTTCCGGCGTTTATCAGACTTTCAGATAGGGCAAATGTCAGTGAGCATTCCGATTTCAGTTCCAGAGCGATTCGCCCAATAAGTCCTTGATATTTAGTCATTTTCAGCCAATAATTTGGATTTTTGAAAATTTCACTTTTTTGTGAAAATATCCACTAAATTAGGGAATAATATGTGTGAGGGTACCCCAGGAGAGTTCCAAATGTGTGTGGGTAGAATATATATCCCACGGGGGTAAAATTGAAAAAAGTTGAAAAAAATTTTTTTTTGGACTTAGTCATTTTTCCGGCGTTTATCAGACTTTCAGAAAGGGGAAATGTCAGTGAGCGTTCCGATTTCAGTTCCAGAGCAATTCGCCCAATGAGTCCTTGATATTTAGTCGTTTTCAGCCAATTTTCTGGATTTTTGAAAATTTCACTTTTTTGTGAAAATATCCACTAAATGAGGGAATAATATGTGTGAGGGTACCCCAGGAGAGTTCCAAATGTGTGTGGGTAGAATATATATCCCACTGGGGTAAAATTGAAAAAAGTTGAAAAAATTTTTTTTTTGGACTTAGTCATTTTTCCGGCGTTTATCAGACTTTCAGATAGGGCAAATGTCAGTGAGCATTCCGATTTCAGTTCCAGAGCGATTCGCCCAATAAGTCCTTGATATTTAGTCATTTTCAGCCAATAATTTGGATTTTTGAAAATTTCACTTTTTTGTGAAAATATCCACTAAATGAGGGAATAATATGTGTGAGGGTACCCCAGGAGAGTTCCAAATGTGTGTGGGTAGAATATATATCCCACTGGGGTAAAATTGAAAAAAGTTGAAAAAATTTTTTTTTTGGACTTAGTCATTTTTCCGGCGTTTATCAGACTTTCAGATAGGGCAAATGTCAGTGAGCATTCCGATTTCAGTTCCAGAGCGATTCGCCCAATAAGTCCTTGATATTTAGTCATTTTCAGCCAATAATTTGGATTTTTGAAAATTTCACTTTTTTGTGAAAATATCCACTAAATGAGGGAATAATATGTGTGAGGGTACCCCAGGAGAGTTCCAAATGTGTGTGGGTAGAATATATATCCCACGGGGGTAAAATTGAAAAAAGTTGAAAAACAATTTTTTTTGGACTTAGTCATTTTTCCGCCGTTTATCAGACTTTCAGATAGGGGAAATGTGAGTGAGCATTCCGATTTCAGTTCCAGAGCAATTCGCCCAATGAGTCCTTGATATTTAGTCGTTTTCAGCCAATTTTCTGGATTTTTGAAAATTTCACTTTTTTGTGAAAATATCCACTAAATGAGGGAATAATATGTGTGAGGGTACCCCAGGAGAGTTCCAAATGTGTGTGGGTAGAATATATATCCCACGGGGGTAAAATTGAAAAAAGTTGAAAAACTATTTTTTTTGGACTTAGTCATTTTTCCGCCGTTTATCAGACTTTCAGATAGGGGAAATGTGAGTGAGCATTCCGATTTCAGTTCCAGAGCGATTCGCCCAATGAGTCCTTGATATTTAGTCGTTTTCAGCCAATTTTCTGGATTTTTGAAAATTTCACTTTTTTGTGAAAATATCCACTAAATGAGGGAATAATATGTGTGAGGGTACCCCAGGAGAGTTCCAAATGTGTGTGGGTAGAATATATATCCCACGGGGGTAAAATTGAAAAAAGTTGAAAAAATTTTTTTTTTGGACTTAGTCATTTTTCCGGCGTTTATCAGACTTTCAGATAGGGCAAATGTCAGTGAGCATTCCGATTTCAGTTCCAGAGCGATTCGCCCAATAAGTCCTTGATATTTAGTCATTTTCAGCCAATAATTTGGATTTTTGAAAATTTCACTTTTTTGTGAAAATATCCACTAAATGAGGGAATAATATGTGTGAGGGTACCCCAGGAGAGTTCCAAATGTGTGTGGGTAGAATATATATCCCACGGGGGTAAAATTGAAAAAAGTTGAAAAACAATTTTTTTTGGACTTAGTCATTTTTCCGGCGTTTATCAGACTTTCAGATAGGGGAAATGTGAGTGAGCATTCCGATTTCCGTTCCAGAGCGATTCGCCCAATGAGTCCTTGATATTTAGTCGTTTTCAGCCAATTTTCTGGATTTTTGAAAATTTCACTTTTTTGTGAAAATATCCACTAAATGAGGGAATAATATGTGTGAGGGTACCCCAGGAGAGTTCCAAATGTGTGTGGGTAGAATATATATCCCACGGGGGTAAAATTGAAAAAAGTTGAAAAACAATTTTTTTTGGACTTAGTCATTTTTCCGCCGTTTATCAGACTTTCAGATAGGGGAAATGTGAGTGAGCATTCCGATTTCAGTTCCAGAGCGATTCGCCCAATGAGTCCTTGATATTTAGTCGTTTTCAGCCAATTTTCTGGATTTTTGAAAATTTCACTTTTTTGTGAAAATATCCACTAAATGAGGGAATAATATGTGTGAGGGTACCCCAGGAGAGTTCCAAATGTGTGTGGGTAGAATATATATCCCACGGGGGTAAAATTGAAAAAGTTGAAAAACAATTTTTTTTGGACTTAGTCATTTTTCCGGCGTTTATCAGACTTTCAGATAGGGGAAATGTGAGTGAGCATTCCGATTTCAGTTCCAGAGCGATTTGCCCAATGAGTCCTTGATATTTAGTCGTTTTCAGCCAATTTTCTGGATTTTTGAAAATTTCTCTTTTTTGTGAAAATATCCACTAAATGAGGGAATAATATGTGTGAGGGTACCCCAGGAGAGTTCCAAATGTGTGTGGGTAGAATATATATCCCACTGGGGTAAAATTGAAAAAAGTTGAAAAAATTTTTTTTTTGGACTTAGTCATTTTTCCGGCGTTTATCAGACTTTCAGATAGGGCAAATGTCAGTGAGCATTCCGATTTCAGTTCCAGAGCGATTCGCCCAATAAGTCCTTGATATTTAGTCATTTTCAGCCAATAATTTGGATTTTTGAAAATTTCACTTTTTTGTGAAAATATCCACTAAATGAGGGAATAATATGTGTGAGGGTACCCCAGGAGAGTTCCAAATGTGTGTGGGTAGAATATATATCCCACTGGGGTAAAATTGAAAAAAGTTGAAAAAATTTTTTTTTTGGACTTAGTCATTTTTCCGGCGTTTATCAGACTTTCAGATAGGGCAAATGTCAGTGAGCATTCCGATTTCAGTTCCAGAGCGATTCGCCCAATAAGTCCTTGATATTTAGTCATTTTCAGCCAATAATTTGGATTTTTGAAAATTTCACTTTTTTGTGAAAATATCCACTAAATGAGGGAATAATATGTGTGAGGGTACCCCAGGAGAGTTCCAAATGTGTGTGGGTAGAATATATATCCCACGGGGGTAAAATTGAAAAAAGTTGAAAAACAATTTTTTTTGGACTTAGTCATTTTTCCGCCGTTTATCAGACTTTCAGATAGGGGAAATGTGAGTGAGCATTCCGATTTCAGTTCCAGAGCAATTCGCCCAATGAGTCCTTGATATTTAGTCGTTTTCAGCCAATTTTCTGGATTTTTGAAAATTTCACTTTTTTGTGAAAATATCCACTAAATGAGGGAATAATATGTGTGAGGGTACCCCAGGAGAGTTCCAAATGTGTGTGGGTAGAATATATATCCCACGGGGGTAAAATTGAAAAAAGTTGAAAAACTATTTTTTTTGGACTTAGTCATTTTTCCGCCGTTTATCAGACTTTCAGATAGGGGAAATGTGAGTGAGCATTCCGATTTCAGTTCCAGAGCGATTCGCCCAATGAGTCCTTGATATTTAGTCGTTTTCAGCCAATTTTCTGGATTTTTGAAAATTTCACTTTTTTGTGAAAATATCCACTAAATGAGGGAATAATATGTGTGAGGGTACCCCAGGAGAGTTCCAAATGTGTGTGGGTAGAATATATATCCCACGGGGGTAAAATTGAAAAAAGTTGAAAAAATTTTTTTTTTGGACTTAGTCATTTTTCCGGCGTTTATCAGACTTTCAGAAAGGGGAAATGTCAGTGAGCGTTCCGATTTCAGTTCCAGAGCAATTCGCCCAATGAGTCCTTGATATTTAGTCGTTTTCAGCCAATTTTCTGGATTTTTGAAAATTTCACTTTTTTGTGAAAATTTCCACTAAATGAGGGAATAATATGTGTGAGGGTACCCCAGGAGAGTTCCAAATGTGTGTGGGTAGAATATATATCCCACTGGGGTAAAATTGAAAAAAGTTGAAAAAATTTTTTTTTTGGACTTAGTCATTTTTCCGGCGTTTATCAGACTTTCAGATAGGGCAAATGTCAGTGAGCATTCCGATTTCAGTTCCAGAGCGATTCGCCCAATAAGTCCTTGATATTTAGTCATTTTCAGCCAATAATTTGGATTTTTGAAAATTTCACTTTTTTGTGAAAATATCCACTAAATTAGGGAATAATATGTGTGAGGGTACCCCAGGAGAGTTCCAAATGTGTGTGGGTAGAATATATATCCCACGGGGGTAAAATTGAAAAAAGTTGAAAAAAATTTTTTTTTGGACTTAGTCATTTTTCCGGCGTTTATCAGACTTTCAGAAAGGGGAAATGTCAGTGAGCGTTCCGATTTCAGTTCCAGAGCAATTCGCCCAATGAGTCCTTGATATTTAGTCGTTTTCAGCCAATTTTCTGGATTTTTGAAAATTTCACTTTTTTGTGAAAATATCCACTAAATGAGGGAATAATATGTGTGAGGGTACCCCAGGAGAGTTCCAAATGTGTGTGGGTAGAATATATATCCCACTGGGGTAAAATTGAAAAAAGTTGAAAAAATTTTTTTTTTGGACTTAGTCATTTTTCCGGCGTTTATCAGACTTTCAGATAGGGCAAATGTCAGTGAGCATTCCGATTTCAGTTCCAGAGCGATTCGCCCAATAAGTCCTTGATATTTAGTCATTTTCAGCCAATAATTTGGATTTTTGAAAATTTCACTTTTTTGTGAAAATATCCACTAAATGAGGGAATAATATGTGTGAGGGTACCCCAGGAGAGTTCCAAATGTGTGTGGGTAGAATATATATCCCACGGGGGTAAAATTGAAAAAAGTTGAAAAACAATTTTTTTTGGACTTAGTCATTTTTCCGCCGTTTATCAGACTTTCAGATAGGGGAAATGTGAGTGAGCATTCCGATTTCAGTTCCAGAGCAATTCGCCCAATGAGTCCTTGATATTTAGTCGTTTTCAGCCAATTTTCTGGATTTTTGAAAATTTCACTTTTTTGTGAAAATATCCACTAAATGAGGGAATAATATGTGTGAGGGTACCCCAGGAGAGTTCCAAATGTGTGTGGGTAGAATATATATCCCACGGGGGTAAAATTGAAAAAAGTTGAAAAACTATTTTTTTTGGACTTAGTCATTTTTCCGCCGTTTATCAGACTTTCAGATAGGGGAAATGTGAGTGAGCATTCCGATTTCAGTTCCAGAGCGATTCGCCCAATGAGTCCTTGATATTTAGTCGTTTTCAGCCAATTTTCTGGATTTTTGAAAATTTCACTTTTTTGTGAAAATATCCACTAAATGAGGGAATAATATGTGTGAGGGTACCCCAGGAGAGTTCCAAATGTGTGTGGGTAGAATATATATCCCACGGGGGTAAAATTGAAAAAAGTTGAAAAAATTTTTTTTTTGGACTTAGTCATTTTTCCGGCGTTTATCAGACTTTCAGAAAGGGGAAATGTCAGTGAGCGTTCCGATTTCAGTTCCAGAGCAATTCGCCCAATGAGTCCTTGATATTTAGTCGTTTTCAGCCAATTTTCTGGATTTTTGAAAATTTCACTTTTTTGTGAAAATTTCCACTAAATGAGGGAATAATATGTGTGAGGGTACCCCAGGAGAGTTCCAAATGTGTGTGGGTAGAATATATATCCCACTGGGGTAAAATTGAAAAAAGTTGAAAAAATTTTTTTTTTGGACTTAGTCATTTTTCCGGCGTTTATCAGACTTTCAGATAGGGCAAATGTCAGTGAGCATTCCGATTTCAGTTCCAGAGCGATTCGCCCAATAAGTCCTTGATATTTAGTCATTTTCAGCCAATAATTTGGATTTTTGAAAATTTCACTTTTTTGTGAAAATATCCACTAAATTAGGGAATAATATGTGTGAGGGTACCCCAGGAGAGTTCCAAATGTGTGTGGGTAGAATATATATCCCACGGGGGTAAAATTGAAAAAAGTTGAAAAAAATTTTTTTTTGGACTTAGTCATTTTTCCGGCGTTTATCAGACTTTCAGAAAGGGGAAATGTCAGTGAGCGTTCCGATTTCAGTTCCAGAGCAATTCGCCCAATGAGTCCTTGATATTTAGTCGTTTTCAGCCAATTTTCTGGATTTTTGAAAATTTCACTTTTTTGTGAAAATATCCACTAAATGAGGGAATAATATGTGTGAGGGTACCCCAGGAGAGTTCCAAATGTGTGTGGGTAGAATATATATCCCACGGGGGTAAAATTGAAAAAAGTTGAAAAAATTTTTTTTTTGGACTTAGTCATTTTTCCGGCGTTTATCAGACTTTCAGAAAGGGGAAATGTCAGTGAGCGTTCCGATTTCAGTTCCAGAGCAATTCGCCCAATGAGTCCTTGATATTTAGTCGTTTTCAGCCAATTTTCTGGATTTTTGAAAATTTCACTTTTTTGTGAAAATATCCACTAAATGAGGGAATGATATGTGTGAGGGTACCCCAGGAGAGTTCCAAATGTGTGTGGGTAGAATATATATCCCACGGGGGTAAAATTGAAAAAAGTTGAAAAAAATTTTTTTTTGGACTTAGTCATTTTTCCGGCGTTTATCAGACTTTCAGAAAGGGGAAATGTCAGTGAGCGTTCCGATTTCAGTTCCAGAGCAATTCGCCCAATGAGTCCTTGATATTTAGTCGTTTTCAGACAATTTTCTGGATTTTTGAAAATTTCACTTTTTTGTGAAAATATCCACTAAATGAGGGAATAATATGTGTGAGGGTACCCCAGGAGAGTTCCAAATGTGTGTGGGTAGAATATATATCCCACGGGGGTAAAATTGAAAAAAGTGGAAAAAAAATTTTTTTTGGACTTAGTCATTTTTCCGGCGTTTATCAGACTTTCAGAAAGGGGAAATGTCAGTGAGCGTTCCGATTTCAGTTCCAGAGCAATTCGCCCAATGAGTCCTTGATATTTAGTCGTTTTCAGCCAATTTTCTGGATTTTTGAAAATTTCACTTTTTTGTGAAAATATCCACTAAATGAGGGAATAATATGTGTGAGGGTACCCCAGGAGAGTTCCAAATGTGTGTGGGTAGAATATATATCCCACGGGGGTAAAATTGAAAAAAGTTGAAAAAAAATTTTTTTTGGACTTAGTCATTTTTCCGGCGTTTATCAGACTTTCAGAAAGGGGAAATGTCAGTGAGCGTTCCGATTTCAGTTCCAGAGCAATTCGCCCAATGAGTCCTTGATATTTAGTCGTTTTCAGCCAATTTTCTGGATTTTTGAAAATTTCACTTTTTTGTGAAAATATCCACTAAATGAGGGAATAATATGTGTGAGGGTACCCCAGGAGAGTTCCAAATGTGTGTGGGTAGAATATATATCCCACGGGGGTAAAATTGAAAAAAGTTGAAAAACAATTTTTTTTGGACTTAGTCATTTTTCCGCCGTTTATCAGACTTTCAGATAGGGGAAATGTGAGTGAGCATTCCGATTTCAGTTCCAGAGCAATTCGCCCAATGAGTCCTTGATATTTAGTCGTTTTCAGCCAATTTTCTGGATTTTTGAAAATTTCACTTTTTTGTGTAAATATCCACTAAATGAGGGAATATTATGTGTGAGGGTACCCCAGGAGAGTTCCAAATGTGTGTGGGTAGAATATATATCCCACTGGGGTAAAATTGAAAAAAGTTGAAAAAATTTTTTTTTTGGACTTAGTCATTTTTCCGGCGTTTATCAGACTTTCAGAAAGGGGAAATGTCAGTGAGCGTTCCGATTTCAGTTCCAGAGCAATTCGCCCAATGAGTCCTTGATATTTAGTCGTTTTCAGACAATTTTCTGGATTTTTGAAAATTTCACTTTTTTGTGAAAATATCCACTAAATGAGGGAATAATATGTGTGAGGGTACCCCAGGAGAGTTCCAAATGTGTGTGGGTAGAATATATATCCCACGGGGGTAAAATTGAAAAAAGTTGAAAAACAATTTTTTTTGGACTTAGTCATTTTTCCGCCGTTTATCAGACTTTCAGATAGGGGAAATGTGAGTGAGCATTCCGATTTCAGTTCCAGAGCGATTCGCCCAATGAGTCCTTGATATTTAGTCGTTTTCAGCCAATATTCTGGATTTTTGAAAATTTCACTTTTTTGTGAAAATATCCACTAAATGAGGGAATAATATGTGTGAGGGTACCCCAGGAGAGTTCCAAATGTGTGTGGGTAGAATATATATCCCACGGGGGTAAAATTGAAAAAGTTGAAAAACAATTTTTTTTGGACTTAGTCATTTTTCCGGCGTTTATCAGACTTTCAGATAGGGGAAATGTGAGTGAGCATTCCGATTTCAGTTCCAGAGCGAT
Source organism: Phyllobates terribilis (assembly GCF_046119375.1). Classification (NCBI taxonomy): domain Eukaryota; kingdom Metazoa; phylum Chordata; class Amphibia; order Anura; family Dendrobatidae; genus Phyllobates; species Phyllobates terribilis. Next base: position 34,845 of record NW_027363138.1, read on the forward strand.
TTGCCCAATGAGTCCTTGATATTTAGTCGTTTTCAGCCAATTTTCTGGATTTTTGAAAATTTCTCTTTTTTGTGAAAATATCCACTAAATGAGGGAATAATATGTGTGAGGGTACCCCAGGAGAGTTCCAAATGTGTGTGGGTAGAATATATATCCCACTGGGGTAAAATTGAAAAAAGTTGAAAAAATTTTTTTTTTGGACTTAGTCATTTTTCCGGCGTTTATCAGACTTTCAGATAGGGCAAATGTCAGTGAGCATTCCGATTTCAGTTCCAGAGCGATTCGCCCAATAAGTCCTTGATATTTAGTCATTTTCAGCCAATAATTTGGATTTTTGAAAATTTCACTTTTTTGTGAAAATATCCACTAAATGAGGGAATAATATGTGTGAGGGTACCCCAGGAGAGTTCCAAATGTGTGTGGGTAGAATATATATCCCACGGGGGTAAAATTGAAAAAAGTTGAAAAACAATTTTTTTTGGACTTAGTCATTTTTCCGGCGTTTATCAGACTTTCAGATAGGGGAAATGTGAGTGAGCATTCCGATTTCAGTTCCAGAGCAATTCGCCCAATGAGTCCTTGATATTTAGTCGTTTTCAGCCAATTTTCTGGATTTTTGAAAATTTCACTTTTTTGTGAAAATATCCACTAAATGAGGGAATAATATGTGTGAGGGTACCCCAGGAGAGTTCCAAATGTGTGTGGGTAGAATATATATCCCACGGGGGTAAAATTGAAAAAAGTTGAAAAAAATTTTTTTTTGGACTTAGTCATTTTTCCGGCGTTTATCAGACTTTCAGAAAGGGGAAATGTCAGTGAGCGTTCCGATTTCAGTTCCAGAGCAATTCGCCCAATGAGTCCTTGATATTTAGTCGTTTTCAGCCAATTTTCTTGATTTTTGAAAATTTCACTTTTTTGTGAAAATATCCACTAAATGAGGGAATAATATGTGTGAGGGTACCCCAGGAAAGTTCCAAATGTGTGTGGGTAGAATATATATCCCACGGGGGTAAAATTGAAAAAAGTTGAAAAACTATTTTTTTTGGACTTAGTCATTTTTCCGCCGTTTATCAGACTTTCAGATAGGGGAAATGTGAGTGAGCATTCCGATTTCAGTTCCAGAGCGATTCGCCCAATGAGTCCTTGATATTTAGTCGTTTTCAGCCAATTTTCTGGATTTTTGAAAATTTCACTTTTTTGTGAAAATATCCACTAAATGAGGGAATAATATGTGTGAGGGTACCCCAGGAGAGTTCCAAATGTGTGTGGGTAGAATATATATCCCACGGGGGTAAAATTGAAAAAAGTTGAAAAAATTTTTTTTTTGGACTTAGTCATTTTTCCGGCGTTTATCAGACTTTCAGAAAGGGGAAATGTCAGTGAGCGTTCCGATTTCAGTTCCAGAGCAATTCGCCCAATGAGTCCTTGATATTTAGTCGTTTTCAGCCAATTTTCTGGATTTTTGAAAATTTCACTTTTTTGTGAAAATTTCCACTAAATGAGGGAATAATATGTGTGAGGGTACCCCAGGAGAGTTCCAAATGTGTGTGGGTAGAATATATATCCCACTGGGGTAAAATTGAAAAAAGTTGAAAAAATTTTTTTTTTGGACTTAGTCATTTTTCCGGCGTTTATCAGACTTTCAGATAGGGCAAATGTCAGTGAGCATTCCGATTTCAGTTCCAGAGCGATTCGCCCAATAAGTCCTTGATATTTAGTCATTTTCAGCCAATAATTTGGATTTTTGAAAATTTCACTTTTTTGTGAAAATATCCACTAAATGAGGGAATAATATGTGTGAGGGTACCCCAGGAGAGTTCCAAATGTGTGTGGGTAGAATATATATCCCACGGGGGTAAAATTGAAAAAAGTTGAAAAAATTTTTTTTTTGGACTTAGTCATTTTTCCGGCGTTTATCAGACTTTCAGAAAGGGGAAATGTCAGTGAGCGTTCCGATTTCAGTTCCAGAGCAATTCGCCCAATGAGTCCTTGATATTTAGTCGTTTTCAGCCAATTTTCTGGATTTTTGAAAATTTCACTTTTTTGTGAAAATATCCACTAAATGAGGGAATAATATGTGTGAGGGTACCCCAGGAGAGTTCCAAATGTGTGTGGGTAGAATATATATCCCACGGGGGTAAAATTGAAAAAAGTTGAAAAAATTTTTTTTTTGGACTTAGTCATTTTTCCGGCGTTTATCAGACTTTCAGAAAGGGGAAATGTCAGTGAGCGTTCCGATTTCAGTTCCAGAGCAATTCGCCCAATGAGTCCTTGATATTTAGTCGTTTTCAGCCAATTTTCTGGATTTTTGAAAATTTCACTTTTTTGTGAAAATTTCCACTAAATGAGGGAATAATATGTGTGAGGGTACCCCAGGAGAGTTCCAAATGTGTGTGGGTAGAATATATATCCCACTGGGGTAAAATTGAAAAAAGTTGAAAAAATTTTTTTTTTGGACTTAGTCATTTTTCCGGCGTTTATCAGACTTTCAGATAGGGCAAATGTCAGTGAGCATTCCGATTTCAGTTCCAGAGCGATTCGCCCAATAAGTCCTTGATATTTAGTCATTTTCAGCCAATAATTTGGATTTTTGAAAATTTCACTTTTTTGTGAAAATATCCACTAAATGAGGGAATAATATGTGTGAGGGTACCCCAGGAGAGTTCCAAATGTGTGTGGGTAGAATATATATCCCACGGGGGTAAAATTGAAAAAAGTTGAAAAAATTTTTTTTTTGGACTTAGTCATTTTTCCGGCGTTTATCAGACTTTCAGAAAGGGGAAATGTCAGTGAGCGTTCCGATTTCAGTTCCAGAGCAATTCGCCCAATGAGTCCTTGATATTTAGTCGTTTTCAGCCAATTTTCTGGATTTTTGAAAATTTCACTTTTTTGTGAAAATATCCACTAAATGAGGGAATAATATGTGTGAGGGTACCCCAGGAGAGTTCCAAATGTGTGTGGGTAGAATATATATCCCACGGGGGTAAAATTGAAAAAAGTTGAAAAAATTTTTTTTTTGGACTTAGTCATTTTTCCGGCGTTTATCAGACTTTCAGAAAGGGGAAATGTCAGTGAGCGTTCCGATTTCAGTTCCAGAGCAATTCGCCCAATGAGTCCTTGATATTTAGTCGTTTTCAGCCAATTTTCTGGATTTTTGAAAATTTCACTTTTTTGTGAAAATATCCACTAAATGAGGGAATGATATGTGTGAGGGTACCCCAGGAGAGTTCCAAATGTGTGTGGGTAGAATATATATCCCACGGGGGTAAAATTGAAAAAAGTTGAAAAAAATTTTTTTTTGGACTTAGTCATTTTTCCGGCGTTTATCAGACTTTCAGAAAGGGGAAATGTCAGTGAGCGTTCCGATTTCAGTTCCAGAGCAATTCGCCCAATGAGTCCTTGATATTTAGTCGTTTTCAGACAATTTTCTGGATTTTTGAAAATTTCACTTTTTTGTGAAAATATCCACTAAATGAGGGAATAATATGTGTGAGGGTACCCCAGGAGAGTTCCAAATGTGTGTGGGTAGAATATATATCCCACGGGGGTAAAATTGAAAAAAGTGGAAAAAAAATTTTTTTTGGACTTAGTCATTTTTCCGGCGTTTATCAGACTTTCAGAAAGGGGAAATGTCAGTGAGCGTTCCGATTTCAGTTCCAGAGCAATTCGCCCAATGAGTCCTTGATATTTAGTCGTTTTCAGCCAATTTTCTGGATTTTTGAAAATTTCACTTTTTTGTGAAAATATCCACTAAATGAGGGAATAATATGTGTGAGGGTACCCCAGGAGAGTTCCAAATGTGTGTGGGTAGAATATATATCCCACGGGGGTAAAATTGAAAAAAGTTGAAAAAAAATTTTTTTTGGACTTAGTCATTTTTCCGGCGTTTATCAGACTTTCAGAAAGGGGAAATGTCAGTGAGCGTTCCGATTTCAGTTCCAGAGCAATTCGCCCAATGAGTCCTTGATATTTAGTCGTTTTCAGCCAATTTTCTGGATTTTTGAAAATTTCACTTTTTTGTGAAAATATCCACTAAATGAGGGAATAATATGTGTGAGGGTACCCCAGGAGAGTTCCAAATGTGTGTGGGTAGAATATATATCCCACGGGGGTAAAATTGAAAAAAGTTGAAAAACAATTTTTTTTGGACTTAGTCATTTTTCCGCCGTTTATCAGACTTTCAGATAGGGGAAATGTGAGTGAGCATTCCGATTTCAGTTCCAGAGCAATTCGTACAATGAGTCCTTGATATTTAGTCGTTTTCAGCCAATTTTCTGGATTTTTGAAAATTTCACTTTTTTGTGAAAATATCCACTAAATGAGGGAATATTATGTGTGAGGGTACCCCAGGAGAGTTCCAAATGTGTGTGGGTAGAATATATATCCCACTGGGGTAAAATTGAAAAAAGTTGAAAAAATTTTTTTTTTGGACTTAGTCATTTTTCCGGCGTTTATCAGACTTTCAGATAGGGGAAATGTGAGTGAGCATTCCGATTTCAGTTCCAGAGCGATTCGCCCAATGAGTCCTTGATATTTAGTCATTTTCAGCCAATTTTCTGGATTTTTGAAAATTTCACTTTTTTGTGAAAATATCCACTAAACGAGGGAATAATATGTGTGAGGGTACCCCAGGAGAGTTCCAAATGTGTGTGGGTAGAATATATATCCCACGGGGGTAAAATTGAAAAAAGTTGAAAAAAATTTTTTTTTGGACTTAGTCATTTTTCCGGCGTTTATCAGACTTTCAGAAAGGGGAAATGTCAGTGAGCGTTCCGATTTCAGTTCCAGAGCAATTCGCCCAATGAGTCCTTGATATTTAGTCGTTTTCAGACAATTTTCTGGATTTTTGAAAATTTCACTTTTTTGTGAAAATATCCACTAAATGAGGAATAATATGTGTGAGGGTACCCCAGGAGAGTTCCAAATGTGTGTGGGTAGAATATATATCCCACGGGGGTAAAATTGAAAAAAGTGGAAAAAAAATTTTTTTTGGACTTAGTCATTTTTCCGGCGTTTATCAGACTTTCAGAAAGGGGAAATGTCAGTGAGCGTTCCGATTTCAGTTCCAGAGCAATTCGCCCAATGAGTCCTTGATATTTAGTCGTTTTCAGCCAATTTTCTGGATTTTTGAAAATTTCACTTTTTTGTGAAAATATCCACTAAATGAGGGAATAATATGTGTGAGGGTACCCCAGGAGAGTTCCAAATGTGTGTGGGTAGAATATATATCCCACGGGGGTAAAATTGAAAAAAGTTGAAAAAAAATTTTTTTTGGACTTAGTCATTTTTCCGGCGTTTATCAGACTTTCAGAAAGGGGAAATGTCAGTGAGCGTTCCGATTTCAGTTCCAGAGCAATTCGCCCAATGAGTCCTTGATATTTAGTCGTTTTCAGCCAATTTTCTGGATTTTTGAAAATTTCACTTTTTTGTGAAAATATCCACTAAATGAGGGAATAATATGTGTGAGGGTACCCCAGGAGAGTTCCAAATGTGTGTGGGTAGAATATATATCCCACGGGGGTAAAATTGAAAAAAGTTGAAAAAAAATTTTTTTTGGACTTAGTCATTTTTCCGGCGTTTATCAGACTTTCAGAAAGGGGAAATGTCAGTGAGCGTTCCGATTTCAGTTCCAGAGCAATTCGCCCAATGAGTCCTTGATATTTAGTCGTTTTCAGCCAATTTTCTGGATTTTTGAAAATTTCACTTTTTTGTGAAAATATCCACTAAATGAGGGAATAATATGTGTGAGGGTACCCCAGGAGAGTTCCAAATGTGTGTGGGTAGAATATATATCCCACGGGGGTAAAATTGAAAAAAGTTGAAAAAAATTTTTTTTTGGACTTAGTCATTTTTCCGGCGTTTATCAGACTTTCAGAAAGGGGAAATGTCAGTGAGCGTTCCGATTTCAGTTCCAGAGCAATTCGCCCAATGAGTCTTTGATATTTAGTCGTTTTCAGCCAATTTTCTGGATTTTTGAAAATTTCACTTTTTTGTGAAAATTTCCACTAAATGAGGGAATAATATGTGTGAGGGTACCCCAGGAGAGTTCCAAATGTGTGTGGGTAGAATATATATCCCACGGGGGTAAAATTGAAAAAAGTTGAAAAATTTTTTTTTTTGGACTTAGTCATTTTTCCGGCGTTTATCAGACTTTCAGATAGGGCAAATGTCAGTGAGCATTCCGATTTCAGTTCCAGAGCGATTCGCCCAATAAGTCCTTGATATTTAGTCATTTTCAGCCAATAATTTGGATTTTTGAAAATTTCACTTTTTTGTGAAAATATCCACTAAATGAGGGAATAATATGTGTGAGGGTACCCCAGGAGAGTTCCAAATGTGTGTGGGTAGAATATATATCCCACGGGGGTAAAACTGAAAAAAGTTGAAAAACAATTTTTTTTGGACTTAGTCATTTTTCCGGCGTTTATCAGACTTTCAGATAGGGGAAATGTGAGTGAGCATTCCGATTTCAGTTCCAGAGCGATTCGCCCAATGAGTCCTTGATATTTAGTCGTTTTCAGCCAATTTTCTGGATTTTTGAAAATTTCACTTTTTTGTGAAAATATCCACTAAACGAGGGAATAATATGTGTGAGGGTACCCCAGGAGAGTTCCAAATGTGTGTGGGTAGAATATATATCCCACGGGGGTAAAATTGAAAAAAGTTGAAAAAAATTTTTTTTTGGACTTAGTCATTTTTCCGGCGTTTATCAGACTTTCAGAAAGGGGAAATGTCAGTGAGCGTTCCGATTTCAGTTCCAGAGCAATTCGCCCAATGAGTCCTTGATATTTAGTCGTTTTCAGACAATTTTCTGGATTTTTGAAAATTTCACTTTTTTGTGAAAATATCCACTAAATGAGGGAATAATATGTGTGAGGGTACCCCAGGAGAGTTCCAAATGTGTGTGGGTAGAATATATATCCCACGGGGGTAAAATTGAAAAAAGTGGAAAAAAAAATTTTTTTGGACTTAGTCATTTTTCCGGCGTTTATCAGACTTTCAGAAAGGGGAAATGTCAGTGAGCGTTCCGATTTCAGTTCCAGAGCAATTCGCCCAATGCGTCCTTGATATTTAGTCGTTTTCAGCCAATTTTCTGGATTTTTGAAAATTTCACTTTTTTGTGAAAATATCCACTAAATGAGGGAATAATATGTGTGAGGGTACCCCAGGAGAGTTCCAAATGTGTGTGGGTAGAATATATATCCCACGGGGGTAAAATTGAAAAAAGTTGAAAAAAAATTTTTTTTGGACTTAGTCATTTTTCCGGCGTTTATCAGACTTTCAGAAAGGGGAAATGTCAGTGAGCGTTCCGATTTCAGTTCCAGAGCAATTCGCCCAATGAGTCCTTGATATTTAGTCGTTTTCAGCCAATTTTCTGGATTTTTGAAAATTTCACTTTTTTGTGAAAATATCCACTAAATGAGGGAATAATATGTGTGAGGGTACCCCAGGAGAGTTCCAAATGTGTGTGGGTAGAATATATATCCCACGGGGGTAAAATTGAAAAAAGTTGAAAAAAAATTTTTTTTGGACTTAGTCATTTTTCCGGCGTTTATCAGACTTTCAGAAAGGGGAAATGTCAGTGAGCGTTCCGATTTCAGTTCCAGAGCAATTCGCCCAATGAGTCCTTGATATTTAGTCGTTTTCAGCCAATTTTCTGGATTTTTGAAAATTTCACTTTTTTGTGAAAATATCCACTAAATGAGGGAATAATATGTGTGAGGGTACCCCAGGAGAGTTCCAAATGTGTGTGGGTAGAATATATATCCCACGGGGGTAAAATTGAAAAAAGTTGAAAAAAAATTTTTTTTGGACTTAGTCATTTTTCCGGCGTTTATCAGACTTTCAGAAAGGGGAAATGTCAGTGAGCGTTCCGATTTCAGTTCCAGAGCAATTCGCCCAATGAGTCCTTGATATTTAGTCGTTTTCAGCCAATTTTCTGGATTTTTGAAAATTTCACTTTTTTGTGAAAATTTCCACTAAATGAGGGAATAATATGTGTGAGGGTACCCCAGGAGAGTTCCAAATGTGTGTGGGTAGAATATATATCCCACGGGGGTAAAATTGAAAAAAGTTGAAAAATTTTTTTTTTTGGACTTAGTCATTTTTCCGGCGTTTATCAGACTTTCAGATAGGGCAAATGTCAGTGAGCATTCCGATTTCAGTTCCAGAGCAATTCGCCCAATGAGTCCTTGATATTTAGTCGTTTTCAGCCAATTTTCTGGATTTTTGAAAATTTCACTTTTTTGTGAAAATATCCACTAAATGAGGGAATAATATGTGTGAGGGTACCCCAGGAGAGTTCCAAATGTGTGTGGGTAGAATATATATCCCACGGGGGTAAAATTGAAAAAAGTTGAAAAAAAATTTTTTTTGGACTTAGTCATTTTTCCGGCGTTTATCAGACTTTCAGAAAGGGGAAATGTCAGTGAGCGTTCCGATTTCAGTTCCAGAGCAATTCGCCCAATGAGTCCTTGATATTTAGTCGTTTTCAGCCAATTTTCTGGATTTTTGAAAATTTCACTTTTTTGTGAAAATTTCCACTAAATGAGGGAATAATATGTGTGAGGGTACCCCAGGAGAGTTCCAAATGTGTGTGGGTAGAATATATATCCCACGGGGGTAAAATTGAAAAAAGTTGAAAAATTTTTTTTTTTGGACTTAGTCATTTCTCCGGCGTTTATCAGACTTTCAGATAGGGCAAATGTCAGTGAGCATTCCGATTTCAGTTCCAGAGCGATTCGCCCAATAAGTCCTTGATATTTAGTCATTTTCAGCCAATAATTTGGATTTTTGAAAATTTCACTTTTTTATGAAAATATCCACTAAATGAGGGAATAATATGTGTGAGGGTACCCCAGGAGAGTTCCAAATGTGTGTGGGTAGAATATATATCCCACGGGGGTAAAACTGAAAAAAGTTGAAAAACAATTTTTTTTGGACTTAGTCATTTTTCCGGCGTTTATCAGACTTTCAGATAGGGGAAATGTGAGTGAGCATTCCGATTTCAGTTCCAGAGCGATTCGCCCAATGAGTCCTTGATATTTAGTCATTTTCAGCCAATTTTCTGGATTTTTGAAAATTTCACTTTTTTGTGAAAATATCCACTAAACGAGGGAATAATATGTGTGAGGGTACCCCAGGAGAGTTCCAAATGTGTGTGGGTAGAATATATATCCCACGGGGGTAAAATTGAAAAAAGTTGAAAAAAATTTTTTTTTGGACTTAGTCATTTTTCCGGCGTTTATCAGACTTTCAGAAAGGGGAAATGTCAGTGAGCGTTCCGATTTCAGTTCCAGAGCAATTCGCCCAATGAGTCCTTGATATTTAGTCGTTTTCAGACAATTTTCTGGATTTTTGAAAATTTCACTTTTTTGTGAAAATATCCACTAAATGAGGGAATAATATGTGTGAGGGTACCCCAGGAGAGTTCCAAATGTGTGTGGGTAGAATATATATCCCACGGGGGTAAAATTGAAAAAAGTGGAAAAAAAAATTTTTTTGGACTTAGTCATTTTTCCGGCGTTTATCAGACTTTCAGAAAGGGGAAATGTCAGTGAGCGTTCCGATTTCAGTTCCAGAGCAATTCGCCCAATGAGTCCTTGATATTTAGTCGTTTTCAGCCAATTTTCTGGATTTTTGAAAATTTCACTTTTTTGTGAAAATATCCACTAAATGAGGGAATAATATGTGTGAGGGTACCCCAGGAGAGTTCCAAATGTGTGTGGGTAGAATATATATCCCACGGGGGTAAAATTGAAAAAAGTTGAAAAAAAATTTTTTTTGGACTTAGTCATTTTTCCGGCGTTTATCAGACTTTCAGAAAGGGGAAATGTCAGTGAGCGTTCCGATTTCAGTTCCAGAGCAATTCGCCCAATGAGTCCTTGATATTTAGTCGTTTTCAGCCAATTTTCTGGATTTTTGAAAATTTCACTTTTTTGTGAAAATATCCACTAAATGAGGGAATAATATGTGTGAGGGTACCCCAGGAGAGTTCCAAATGTGTGTGGGTAGAATATATATCCCACGGGGGTAAAACTGAAAAAAGTTGAAAAAAAATTTTTTTTGGACTTAGTCATTTTTCCGGCGTTTATCAGACTTTCAGAAAGGGGAAATGTCAGTGAGCGTTCCGATTTCAGTTCCAGAGCAATTCGCCCAATGAGTCCTTGATATTTAGTCGTTTTCAGCCAATTTTCTGGATTTTTGAAAATTTCACTTTTTTGTGAAAATATCCACTAAATGAGGGAATAATATGTGTGAGGGTACCCCAGGAGAGTTCCAAATGTGTGTGGGTAGAATATATATCCCACGGGGGTAAAACTGAAAAAAGTTGAAAAAAAATTTTTTTTGGACTTAGTCATTTTTCCGGCGTTTATCAGACTTTCAGATAGGGGAAATGTGAGTGAGCATTCCGATTTCAGTTCCAGAGCGATTCGCCCAATGAGTCCTTGATATTTAGTCGTTTTCAGCCAATTTTCTGGATTTTTGAAAATTTCACTTTTTTGTGAAAATATCCACTAAATGAGGGAATAATATGTGTGAGGGTACCCCAGGAGAGTTCCAAATGTGTGTGGGTAGAATATATATCCCACGGGGGTAAAATTGAAAAAAGTTGAAAAAAATTTTTTTTTGGACTTAGTCATTTTTCCGGCGTTTATCAGACTTTCAGAAAGGGGAAATGTCAGTGAGCGTTCCGATTTCAGTTCCAGAGCAATTCGCCCAATGAGTCCTTGATATTTAGTCGTTTTCAGCCAATTTTCTGGATTTTTGAAAATTTCACTTTTTTGTGAAAATATCCACTAAATGAGGGAATGATATGTGTGAGGGTACCCCAGGAGAGTTCCAAATGTGTGTGGGTAGAATATATATCCCACGGGGGTAAAATTGAAAAAAGTTGAAAAACAATTTTTTTTGGACTTAGTCATTTTTCCGCCGTTTATCAGACTTTCAGATAGGGGAAATGTGAGTGAGCATTCCGATTTCAGTTCCAGAGCAATTCGCCCAATGAGTCCTTGATATTTAGTCGTTTTCAGCCAATTTTCTGGATTTTTGAAAATTTCACTTTTTTGTGAAAATATCCACTAAATGAGGGAATAATATGTGTGAGGGTACCCCAGGAGAGTTCCAAATGTGTGTGGGTAGAACATATATCCCACTGGGGTAAAATTGAAAAAAGTTGAAAAAATTTTTTTTTTGGACTTAGTCATTTTTCCGGCGTTTATCAGACTTTCAGATAGGGGAAATGTGAGTGAGCATTCCGATTTCAGTTCCAGAGCGATTCGCCCAATGAGTCCTTGATATTTAGTCATTTTCAGCCAATTTTCTGGATTTTTGAAAATTTCACTTTTTTGTGAAAATATCCACTAAACGAGGGAATAATATGTGTGAGGGTACCCCAGGAGAGTTCCAAATGTGTGTGGGTAGAATATATATCCCACGGGGGTAAAATTGAAAAAAGTTGAAAAAAATTTTTTTTTGGACTTAGTCATTTTTCCGGCGTTTATCAGACTTTCAGAAAGGGGAAATGTCAGTGAGCGTTCCGATTTCAGTTCCAGAGCAATTCGCCCAATGAGTCCTTGATATTTAGTCGTTTTCAGACAATTTTCTGGATTTTTGAAAATTTCACTTTTTTGTGAAAATATCCACTAAATGAGGGAATAATATGTGTGAGGGTACCCCAGGAGAGTTCCAAATGTGTGTGGGTAGAATATATATCCCACGGGGGTAAAATTGAAAAAAGTGGAAAAAAAATTTTTTTTGGACTTAGTCATTTTTCCGGCGTTTATCAGACTTTCAGAAAGGGGAAATGTCAGTGAGCGTTCCGATTTCAGTTCCAGAGCAATTCGCCCAATGCGTCCTTGATATTTAGTCGTTTTCAGCCAATTTTCTGGATTTTTGAAAATTTCACTTTTTTGTGAAAATATCCACTAAATGAGGGAATAATATGTGTGAGGGTACCCCAGGAGAGTTCCAAATGTGTGTGGGTAGAATATATATCCCACGGGGGTAAAATTGAAAAAAGTTGAAAAAAATTTTTTTTGGACTTAGTCATTTTTCCGGCGTTTATCAGACTTTCAGAAAGGGGAAATGTCAGTGAGCGTTCCGATTTCAGTTCCAGAGCAATTCGCCCAATGAGTCCTTGATATTTAGTCGTTTTCAGCCAATTTTCTGGATTTTTGAAAATTTCACTTTTTTGTGAAAATATCCACTAAATGAGGGAATAATATGTGTGAGGGTACCCCAGGAGAGTTCCAAATGTGTGTGGGTAGAATATATATCCCACGGGGGTAAAATTGAAAAAAGTTGAAAAAAATTTTTTTTTGGACTTAGTCATTTTTCCGGCGTTTATCAGACTTTCAGAAAGGGGAAATGTCAGTGAGCGTTCCGATTTCAGTTCCAGAGCAATTCGCCCAATGAGTCCTTGATATTTAGTCGTTTTCAGCCAATTTTCTGGATTTTTGAAAATTTCACTTTTTTGTGAAAATTTCCACTAAATGAGGGAATAATATGTGTGAGGGTACCCCAGGAGAGTTCCAAATGTGTGTGGGTAGAATATATATCCCACGGGGGTAAAATTGAAAAAAGTTGAAAAATTTTTTTTTTTGGACTTAGTCATTTTTCCGGCGTTTATCAGACTTTCAGATAGGGCAAATGTCAGTGAGCATTCCGATTTCAGTTCCAGAGCGATTCGCCCAATAAGTCCTTGATATTTAGTCATTTTCAGCCAATAATTTGGATTTTTGAAAATTTCACTTTTTTGTGAAAATATCCACTAAATGAGGGAATAATATGTGTGAGGGTACCCCAGGAGAGTTCCAAATGTGTGTGGGTAGAATATATATCCCACGGGGGTAAAACTGAAAAAAGTTGAAAAACAATTTTTTTTGGACTTAGTCATTTTTCCGGCGTTTATCAGACTTTCAGATAGGGGAAATGTGAGTGAGCATTCCGATTTCAGTTCCAGAGCGATTCGCCCAATGAGTCCTTGATATTTAGTCGTTTTCAGCCAATTTTCTGGATTTTTGAAAATTTCACTTTTTTGTGAAAATATCCACTAAATGAGGGAATAATATGTGTGAGGGTACCCCAGGAGAGTTCCAAATGTGTGTGGGTAGAATATATATCCCACGGGGGTAAAATTGAAAAAAGTTGAAAAAAATTTTTTTTTGGACTTAGTCATTTTTCCGGCGTTTATCAGACTTTCAGAAAGGGGAAATGTCAGTGAGCGTTCCGATTTCAGTTCCAGAGCAATTCGCCCAATGAGTCCTTGATATTTAGTCGTTTTCAGCCAATTTTCTGGATTTTTGAAAATTTCACTTTTTTGTGAAAATATCCACTAAATGAGGGAATGATATGTGTGAGGGTACCCCAGGAGAGTTCCAAATGTGTGTGGGTAGAATATATATCCCACGGGGGTAAAATTGAAAAAAGTTGAAAAACAATTTTTTTTGGACTTAGTCATTTTTCCGCCGTTTATCAGACTTTCAGATAGGGGAAATGTGAGTGAGCATTCCGATTTCAGTTCCAGAGCAATTCGCCCAATGAGTCCTTGATATTTAGTCGTTTTCAGCCAATTTTCTGGATTTTTGAAAATTTCACTTTTTTGTGAAAATATCCACTAAATGAGGGAATAATATGTGTGAGGGTACCCCAGGAGAGTTCCAAATGTGTGTGGGTAGAATATATATCCCACTGGGGTAAAATTGAAAAAAGTTGAAAAAATTTTTTTTTTGGACTTAGTCATTTTTCCGGCGTTTATCAGACTTTCAGATAGGGGAAATGTGAGTGAGCATTCCGATTTCAGTTCCAGAGCGATTCGCCCAATGAGTCCTTGATATTTAGTCATTTTCAGCCAATTTTCTGGATTTTTGAAAATTTCACTTTTTTGTGAAAATATCCACTAAACGAGGGAATAATATGTGTGAGGGTACCCCAGGAGAGTTCCAAATGTGTGTGGGTAGAATATATATCCCACGGGGGTAAAATTGAAAAAAGTTGAAAAAAATTTTTTTTTGGACTTAGTCATTTTTCCGGCGTTTATCAGACTTTCAGAAAGGGGAAATGTCAGTGAGCGTTCCGATTTCAGTTCCAGAGCAATTCGCCCAATGAGTCCTTGATATTTAGTCGTTTTCAGACAATTTTCTGGATTTTTGAAAATTTCACTTTTTTGTGAAAATATCCACTAAATGAGGGAATAATATGTGTGAGGGTACCCCAGGAGAGTTCCAAATGTGTGTGGGTAGAATATATATCCCACGGGGGTAAAATTGAAAAAAGTGGAAAAAAAAATTTTTTTGGACTTAGTCATTTTTCCGGCGTTTATCAGACTTTCAGAAAGGGGAAATGTCAGTGAGCGTTCCGATTTCAGTTCCAGAGCAATTCGCCCAATGAGTCCTTGATATTTAGTCGTTTTCAGCCAATTTTCTGGATTTTTGAAAATTTCACTTTTTTGTGAAAATATCCACTAAATGAGGGAATAATATGTGTGAGGGTACCCCAGGAGAGTTCCAAATGTGTGTGGGTAGAATATATATCCCACGGGGGTAAAATTGAAAAAAGTTGAAAAAAAATTTTTTTTGGACTTAGTCATTTTTCCGGCGTTTATCAGACTTTCAGAAAGGGGAAATGTCAGTGAGCGTTCCGATTTCAGTTCCAGAGCAATTCGCCCAATGAGTCCTTGATATTTAGTCGTTTTCAGCCAATTTTCTGGATTTTTGAAAATTTCACTTTTTTGTGAAAATTTCCACTAAATGAGGGAATAATATGTGTGAGGGTACCCCAGGAGAGTTCCAAATGTGTGTGGGTAGAATATATATCCCACTGGGGTAAAATTGAAAAAAGTTGAAAAAAATTTTTTTTTGGACTTAGTCATTTTTCCGGCGTTTATCAGACTTTCAGAAAGGGGAAATGTCAGTGAGCGTTCCGATTTCAGTTCCAGAGCAATTCGCCCAATGAGTCCTTGATATTTAGTCGTTTTCAGACAATTTTCTGGATTTTTGAAAATTTCACTTTTTTGTGAAAATATCCACTAAATGAGGGAATAATATGTGTGAGGGTACCCCAGGAGAGTTCCAAATGTGTGTGGGTAGAATATATATCCCACGGGGGTAAAATTGAAAAAAGTGGAAAAAAAAATTTTTTTGGACTTAGTCATTTTTCCGGCGTTTATCAGACTTTCAGAAAGGGGAAATGTCAGTGAGCGTTCCGATTTCAGTTCCAGAGCAATTCGCCCAATGAGTCCTTGATATTTAGTCGTTTTCAGCCAATTTTCTGGATTTTTGAAAATTTCACTTTTTTGTGAAAATATCCACTAAATGAGGGAATAATATGTGTGAGGGTACCCCAGGAGAGTTCCAAATGTGTGTGGGTAGAATATATATCCCACGGGGGTAAAATTGAAAAAAGTTGAAAAAAAATTTTTTTTGGACTTAGTCATTTTTCCGGCGTTTATCAGACTTTCAGAAAGGGGAAATGTCAGTGAGCGTTCCGATTTCAGTTCCAGAGCAATTCGCCCAATGAGTCCTTGATATTTAGTCGTTTTCAGCCAATTTTCTGGATTTTTGAAAATTTCACTTTTTTGTGAAAATATCCACTAAATGAGGGAATAATATGTGTGAGGGTACCCCAGGAGAGTTCCAAATGTGTGTGGGTAGAATATATATCCCACGGGGGTAAAATTTAAAAAAGTTGAAAAAAAATTTTTTTTGGACTTAGTCATTTTTCCGGCGTTTATCAGACTTTCAGAAAGGGGAAATGTCAGTGAGCGTTCCGATTTCAGTTCCAGAGCAATTCGCCCAATGAGTCCTTGATATTTAGTCGTTTTCAGCCAATTTTCTGGATTTTTGAAAATTTCACTTTTTTGTGAAAATTTCCACTAAATGAGGGAATAATATGTGTGAGGGTACCCCAGGAGAGTTCCAAATGTGTGTGGGTAGAATATATATCCCACTGGGGTAAAATTGAAAAAAGTTGAAAAAAATTTTTTTTTGGACTTAGTCATTTTTCCGGCGTTTATCAGACTTTCAGAAAGGGGAAATGTCAGTGAGCGTTCCGATTTCAGTTCCAGAGCAATTCGCCCAATGAGTCCTTGATATTTAGTCGTTTTCAGACAATTTTCTGGATTTTTGAAAATTTCACTTTTTTGTGAAAATATCCACTAAATGAGGGAATAATATGTGTGAGGGTACCCCAGGAGAGTTCCAAATGTGTGTGGGTAGAATATATATCCCACGGGGGTAAAATTGAAAAAAGTTGAAAAACAATTTTTTTTGGACTTAGTCATTTTTCCGGCGTTTATCAGACTTTCAGATAGGGCAAATGTCAGTGAGCATTCCGATTTCAGTTCCAGAGCGATTCGCCCAATAAGTCCTTGATATTTAGTCATTTTCAGCCAATAATTTGGATTTTTGAAAATTTCACTTTTTTGTGAAAATATCCACTAAATGAGGGAATAATATGTGTGAGGGTACCCCAGGAGAGTTCCAAATGTGTGTGGGTAGAATATATATCCCACGGGGGTAAAATTGAAAAAAGTTGAAAAACAATTTTTTTTGGACTTAGTCATTTTTCCGGCGTTTATCAGACTTTCAGATAGGGGAAATGTGAGTGAGCATTCCGATTTCAGTTCCAGAGCGATTCGCCCAATGAGTCCTTGATATTTAGTCGTTTTCAGCCAATTTTCTGGATTTTTGAAAATTTCACTTTTTTGTGAAAATATCCACTAAATGAGGGAATAATATGTGTGAGGGTACCCCAGGAGAGTTCCAAATGTGTGTGGGTAGAATATATATCCCACGGGGGTAAAATTGAAAAAAGTTGAAAAACAATTTTTTTTGGACTTAGTCATTTTTCCGCCGTTTATCAGACTTTCAGAGAGGGGAAATGTGAGTGAGCATTCCGATTTCAGTTCCAGAGCGATTCGCCCAATGAGTCCTTGATATTTAGTCGTTTTCAGCCAATTTTCTGGATTTTTGAAAATTTCACTTTTTTGTGAAAATATCCACTAAATGAGGGAATAATATGTGTGAGGGTACCCCAGGAGAGTTCCAAATGTGTGTGGGTAGAATATATATCCCACGGGTGTAAAATTGAAAAAAGTTGAAAAACAATTTTTTTTGGACTTAGTCATTTTTCCGCCGTTTATCAGACTTTCAGATAGGGGAAATGTGAGTGAGCATTCCGATTTCACTTCCAGAGCAATTCGCCCAATGAGTCCTTGATATGTAGTCGTTTTCAGCCAATTTTCTGGATTTTTGAAAATTTCACTTTTTTTTGAAAATATCCACTAAATGAGGGAATAATATGTGTGAGGGTACCCCAGGAGAGTTCCAAATGTGTGTGGGTAGAATATATATCCCACGGGGGTAAAATTGAAAAAAGTTGAAAAAAAATTTTTTTTGGACTTAGTCATTTTTCCGGCGTTTATCAGACTTTCAGAAAGGGGAAATGTCAGTGAGCGTTCCGATTTCAGTTCCAGAGCAATTCGCCCAATGAGTCCTTGATATTTAGTCGTTTTCAGACAATTTTCTGGATTTTTGAAAATTTCACTTTTTTGTGAAAATATCCACTAAATGAGGGAATAATATGTGTGAGGGTACCCCAGGAGAGTTCCAAATGTGTGTGGGTAGAATATATATCCCACTGGGGTAAAATTGAAAAAAGTTGAAAAAATTTTTTTTTTGGACTTAGTCATTTTTCCGGCGTTTATCAGACTTTCAGATAGGGGAAATGTGAGTGAGCGTTCCGATTTCAGTTCCAGAGCAATTCGCCCAATGAGTCCTTGATATTTAGTCGTTTTCAGCCAATTTTCTGGATTTTTGAAAATTTCACTTTTTTGTGAAAATTTCCACTAAATGAGGGAATAATATGTGTGAGGGTACCCCAGGAGAGTTCCAAATGTGTGTGGGTAGAATATATATCCCACTGGGGTAAAATTGAAAAAAGTTGAAAAAAATTTTTTTTTGGACTTAGTCATTTTTCCGGCGTTTATCAGACTTTCAGAAAGGGGAAATGTCAGTGAGCGTTCCGATTTCAGTTCCAGAGCAATTCGCCCAATGAGTCCTTGATATTTAGTCGTTTTCAGACAATTTTCTGGATTTTTGAAAATTTCACTTTTTTGTGAAAATATCCACTAAATGAGGGAATAATATGTGTGAGGGTACCCCAGGAGAGTTCCAAATGTGTGTGGGTAGAATATATATCCCACGGGGGTAAAATTGAAAAAAGTGGAAAAAAAAATTTTTTTGGACTTAGTCATTTTTCCGGCGTTTATCAGACTTTCAGAAAGGGGAAATGTCAGTGAGCGTTCCGATTTCAGTTCCAGAGCAATTCGCCCAATGAGTCCTTGATATTTAGTCGTTTTCAGCCAATTTTCTGGATTTTTGAAAATTTCACTTTTTTGTGAAAATATCCACTAAATGAGGGAATAATATGTGTGAGGGTACCCCAGGAGAGTTCCAAATGTGTGTGGGTAGAATATATATCCCACGGGGGTAAAATTGAAAAAAGTTGAAAAACAATTTTTTTTGGACTTAGTCATTTTTCCGGCGTTTATCAGACTTTCAGAAAGGGGAAATGTCAGTGAGCGTTCCGATTTCAGTTCCAGAGCAATTCGCCCAATGAGTCCTTGATATTTAGTCGTTTTCAGCCAATTTTCTGGATTTTTGAAAATTTCACTTTTTTGTGAAAATTTCCACTAAATGAGGGAATAATATGTGTGAGGGTACCCCAGGAGAGTTCCAAATGTGTGTGGGTAGAATATATATCCCACTGGGGTAAAATTGAAAAAAGTTGAAAAAAATTTTTTTTTGGACTTAGTCATTTTTCCGGCGTTTATCAGACTTTCAGAAAGGGGAAATGTCAGTGAGCGTTCCGATTTCAGTTCCAGAGCAATTCGCCCAATGAGTCCTTGATATTTAGTCGTTTTCAGACAATTTTCTGGATTTTTGAAAATTTCACTTTTTTGTGAAAATATCCACTAAATGAGGGAATAATATGTGTGAGGGTACCCCAGGAGAGTTCCAAATGTGTGTGGGTAGAATATATATCCCACGGGGGTAAAATTGAAAAAAGTGGAAAAAAAAATTTTTTTGGACTTAGTCATTTTTCCGGCGTTTATCAGACTTTCAGAAAGGGGAAATGTCAGTGAGCGTTCCGATTTCAGTTCCAGAGCAATTCGCCCAATGAGTCCTTGATATTTAGTCGTTTTCAGCCAATTTTCTGGATTTTTGAAAATTTCACTTTTTTGTGAAAATATCCACTAAATGAGGGAATAATATGTGTGAGGGTACCCCAGGAGAGTTCCAAATGTGTGTGGGTAGAATATATATCCCACGGGGGTAAAATTGAAAAAAGTTGAAAAACAATTTTTTTTGGACTTAGTCATTTTTCCGGCGTTTATCAGACTTTCAGATAGGGCAAATGTCAGTGAGCATTCCGATTTCAGTTCCAGAGCGATTCGCCCAATAAGTCCTTGATATTTAGTCATTTTCAGCCAATAATTTGGATTTTTGAAAATTTCACTTTTTTGTGAAAATATCCACTAAATGAGGGAATAATATGTGTGAGGGTACCCCAGGAGAGTTCCAAATGTGTGTGGGTAGAATATATATCCCACGGGGGTAAAATTGAAAAAAGTTGAAAAACAATTTTTTTTGGACTTAGTCATTTTTCCGGCGTTTATCAGACTTTCAGATAGGGGAAATGTGAGTGAGCATTCCGATTTCAGTTCCAGAGCGATTCGCCCAATGAGTCCTTGATATTTAGTCGTTTTCAGCCAATTTTCTGGATTTTTGAAAATTTCACTTTTTTGTGAAAATATCCACTAAATGAGGGAATAATATGTGTGAGGGTACCCCAGGAGAGTTCCAAATGTGTGTGGGTAGAATATATATCCCACGGGGGTAAAATTGAAAAAAGTTGAAAAACAATTTTTTTTGGACTTAGTCATTTTTCCGCCGTTTATCAGACTTTCAGAGAGGGGAAATGTGAGTGAGCATTCCGATTTCAGTTCCAGAGCGATTCGCCCAATGAGTCCTTGATATTTAGTCGTTTTCAGCCAATTTTCTGGATTTTTGAAAATTTCACTTTTTTGTGAAAATATCCACTAAATGAGGGAATAATATGTGTGAGGGTACCCCAGGAGAGTTCCAAATGTGTGTGGGTAGAATATATATCCCACGGGTGTAAAATTGAAAAAAGTTGAAAAACAATTTTTTTTGGACTTAGTCATTTTTCCGCCGTTTATCAGACTTTCAGATAGGGGAAATGTGAGTGAGCATTCCGATTTCACTTCCAGAGCAATTCGCCCAATGAGTCCTTGATATGTAGTCGTTTTCAGCCAATTTTCTGGATTTTTGAAAATTTCACTTTTTTTTGAAAATATCCACTAAATGAGGGAATAATATGTGTGAGGGTACCCCAGGAGAGTTCCAAATGTGTGTGGGTAGAATATATATCCCACGGGGGTAAAATTGAAAAAAGTTGAAAAAAAATTTTTTTTGGACTTAGTCATTTTTCCGGCGTTTATCAGACTTTCAGAAAGGGGAAATGTCAGTGAGCGTTCCGATTTCAGTTCCAGAGCAATTCGTCCAATGAGTCCTTGATATTTAGTCGTTTTCAGACAATTTTCTGGATTTTTGAAAATTTCACTTTTTTGTGAAAATATCCACTAAATGAGGGAATAATATGTGTGAGGGTACCCCAGGAGAGTTCCAAATGTGTGTGGGTAGAATATATATCCCACGGGGGTAAAATTGAAAAAAGTTGAAAAACAATTTTTTTTGGACTTAGTCATTTTTCCGGCGTTTATCAGACTTTCAGATAGGGGAAATGTGAGTGAGCATTCCGATTTCAGTTCCAGAGCGATTCGCCCAATGAGTCCTTGATATTTAGTCGTTTTCAGCCAATTTTCTGGATTTTTGAAAATTTCACTTTTTTGTGAAAATATCCACTAAACGAGGGAATAATATGTGTGAGGGTACCCCAGGAGAGTTCCAAATGTGTGTGGGTAGAATATATATCCCACGGGGGTAAAATTGAAAAAAGTTGAAAAAATTTTTTTTTGGACTTAGTCATTTTTCCGGCGTTTATCAGACTTTCAGAAAGGGGAAATGTCAGTGAGCGTTCCGATTTCAGTTCCAGAGCAATTCGCCCAATGAGTCCTTGATATTTAGTCGTTTTCAGACAATTTTCTGGATTTTTGAAAATTTCACTTTTTTGTGAAAATATCCACTAAATGAGGGAATAATATGTGTGAGGGTACCCCAGGAGAGTTCCAAATGTGTGTGGGTAGAATATATATCCCACGGGGGTAAAATTGAAAAAAGTGGAAAAAAAAATTTTTTTGGACTTAGTCATTTTTCCGGCGTTTATCAGACTTTCAGAAAGGGGAAATGTCAGTGAGCGTTCCGATTTCAGTTCCAGAGCAATTCGCCCAATGAGTCCTTGATATTTAGTCGTTTTCAGCCAATTTTCTGGATTTTTGAAAATTTCACTTTTTTGTGAAAATATCCACTAAATGAGGGAATAATATGTGTGAGGGTACCCCAGGAGAGTTCCAAATGTGTGTGGGTAGAATATATATCCCACGGGGGTAAAATTGAAAAAAGTTGAAAAAAAATTTTTTTTGGACTTAGTCATTTTTCCGGCGTTTATCAGACTTTCAGAAAGGGGAAATGTCAGTGAGCGTTCCGATTTCAGTTCCAGAGCAATTCGCCCAATGAGTCCTTGATATTTAGTCGTTTTCAGCCAATTTTCTGGATTTTTGAAAATTTCACTTTTTTGTGAAAATTTCCACTAAATGAGGGAATAATATGTGTGAGGGTACCCCAGGAGAGTTCCAAATGTGTGTGGGTAGAATATATATCCCACTGGGGTAAAATTGAAAAAAGTTGAAAAAAATTTTTTTTTGGACTTAGTCATTTTTCCGGCGTTTATCAGACTTTCAGAAAGGGGAAATGTCAGTGAGCGTTCCGATTTCAGTTCCAGAGCAATTCGCCCAATGAGTCCTTGATATTTAGTCGTTTTCAGACAATTTTCTGGATTTTTGAAAATTTCACTTTTTTGTGAAAATATCCACTAAATGAGGGAATAATATGTGTGAGGGTACCCCAGGAGAGTTCCAAATGTGTGTGGGTAGAATATATATCCCACGGGGGTAAAATTGAAAAAAGTGGAAAAAAAAATTTTTTTGGACTTAGTCATTTTTCCGGCGTTTATCAGACTTTCAGAAAGGGGAAATGTCAGTGAGCGTTCCGATTTCAGTTCCAGAGCAATTCGCCCAATGAGTCCTTGATATTTAGTCGTTTTCAGCCAATTTTCTGGATTTTTGAAAATTTCACTTTTTTGTGAAAATATCCACTAAATGAGGGAATAATATGTGTGAGGGTACCCCAGGAGAGTTCCAAATGTGTGTGGGTAGAATATATATCCCACGGGGGTAAAATTGAAAAAAGTTGAAAAAAAATTTTTTTTGGACTTAGTCATTTTTCCGGCGTTTATCAGACTTTCAGAAAGGGGAAATGTCAGTGAGCGTTCCGATTTCAGTTCCAGAGCAATTCGCCCAATGAGTCCTTGATATTTAGTCGTTTTCAGCCAATTTTCTGGATTTTTGAAAATTTCACTTTTTTGTGAAAATATCCACTAAATGAGGGAATAATATGTGTGAGGGTACCCCAGGAGAGTTCCAAATGTGTGTGGGTAGAATATATATCCCACGGGGGTAAAATTTAAAAAAGTTGAAAAAAAATTTTTTTTGGACTTAGTCATTTTTCCGGCGTTTATCAGACTTTCAGAAAGGGGAAATGTCAGTGAGCGTTCCGATTTCAGTTCCAGAGCAATTCGCCCAATGAGTCCTTGATATTTAGTCGTTTTCAGCCAATTTTCTGGATTTTTGAAAATTTCACTTTTTTGTGAAAATTTCCACTAAATGAGGGAATAATATGTGTGAGGGTACCCCAGGAGAGTTCCAAATGTGTGTGGGTAGAATATATATCCCACTGGGGTAAAATTGAAAAAAGTTGAAAAAAATTTTTTTTTGGACTTAGTCATTTTTCCGGCGTTTATCAGACTTTCAGAAAGGGGAAATGTCAGTGAGCGTTCCGATTTCAGTTCCAGAGCGATTCGCCCAATAAGTCCTTGATATTTAGTCATTTTCAGCCAATAATTTGGATTTTTGAAAATTTCACTTTTTTGTGAAAATATCCACTAAATGAGGGAATAATATGTGTGAGGGTACCCCAGGAGAGTTCCAAATGTGTGTGGGTAGAATATATATCCCACGGGGGTAAAATTGAAAAAAGTTGAAAAACAATTTTTTTTGGACTTAGTCATTTTTCCGGCGTTTATCAGACTTTCAGATAGGGGAAATGTGAGTGAGCATTCCGATTTCAGTTCCAGAGCGATTCGCCCAATGAGTCCTTGATATTTAGTCGTTTTCAGCCAATTTTCTGGATTTTTGAAAATTTCACTTTTTTGTGAAAATATCCACTAAATGAGGGAATAATATGTGTGAGGGTACCCCAGGAGAGTTCCAAATGTGTGTGGGTAGAATATATATCCCACGGGGGTAAAATTGAAAAAAGTTGAAAAACAATTTTTTTTGGACTTAGTCATTTTTCCGCCGTTTATCAGACTTTCAGAGAGGGGAAATGTGAGTGAGCATTCCGATTTCAGTTCCAGAGCGATTCGCCCAATGAGTCCTTGATATTTAGTCGTTTTCAGCCAATTTTCTGGATTTTTGAAAATTTCACTTTTTTGTGAAAATATCCACTAAATGAGGGAATAATATGTGTGAGGGTACCCCAGGAGAGTTCCAAATGTGTGTGGGTAGAATATATATCCCACGGGTGTAAAATTGAAAAAAGTTGAAAAACAATTTTTTTTGGACTTAGTCATTTTTCCGCCGTTTATCAGACTTTCAGATAGGGGAAATGTGAGTGAGCATTCCGATTTCACTTCCAGAGCAATTCGCCCAATGAGTCCTTGATATGTAGTCGTTTTCAGCCAATTTTCTGGATTTTTGAAAATTTCACTTTTTTTTGAAAATATCCACTAAATGAGGGAATAATATGTGTGAGGGTACCCCAGGAGAGTTCCAAATGTGTGTGGGTAGAATATATATCCCACGGGGGTAAAATTGAAAAAAGTTGAAAAAAAATTTTTTTTGGACTTAGTCATTTTTCCGGCGTTTATCAGACTTTCAGAAAGGGGAAATGTCAGTGAGCGTTCCGATTTCAGTTCCAGAGCAATTCGCCCAATGAGTCCTTGATATTTAGTCGTTTTCAGACAATTTTCTGGATTTTTGAAAATTTCACTTTTTTGTGAAAATATCCACTAAATGAGGGAATAATATGTGTGAGGGTACCCCAGGAGAGTTCCAAATGTGTGTGGGTAGAATATATATCCCACGGGGGTAAAATTGAAAAAAGTTGAAAAACAATTTTTTTTGGACTTAGTCATTTTTCCGGCGTTTATCAGACTTTCAGATAGGGGAAATGTGAGTGAGCATTCCGATTTCAGTTCCAGAGCGATTCGCCCAATGAGTCCTTGATATTTAGTCGTTTTCAGCCAATTTTCTGGATTTTTGAAAATTTCACTTTTTTGTGAAAATATCCACTAAATGAGGGAATAATATGTGTGAGGGTACCCCAGGAGAGTTCCAAATGTGTGTGGGTAGAATATATATCCCACGGGGGTAAAATTGAAAAAAGTGGAAAAAAATTTTTTTTTGGACTTAGTCATTTTTCCGGCGTTTATCAGACTTTCAGAAAGGGGAAATGTCAGTGAGCGTTCCGATTTCAGTTCCAGAGCAATTCGCCCAATGAGTCCTTGATATTTAGTCGTTTTCAGCCAATTTTCAGGATTTTTGAAAATTTCACTTT
This sequence comes from Phyllobates terribilis, assembly GCF_046119375.1. NCBI lineage: Eukaryota > Metazoa > Chordata > Amphibia > Anura > Dendrobatidae > Phyllobates > Phyllobates terribilis. The sequence goes on from NW_027363138.1 coordinate 59,726, forward strand.
TTTGTGAAAATATCCACTAAATGAGGGAATAATATGTGTGAGGGTACCCCAGGAGAGTTCCAAATGTGTGTGGGTAGAATATATATCCCACGGGGGTAAAATTGAAAAAAGTTGAAAAACAATTTTTTTTGGACTTAGTCATTTTTCCGCCGTTTATCAGACTTTCAGAGAGGGGAAATGTGAGTGAGCATTCCGATTTCAGTTCCAGAGCGATTCGCCCAATGAGTCCTTGATATTTAGTCGTTTTCAGCCAATTTTCTGGATTTTTGAAAATTTCACTTTTTTTTGAAAATATCCACTAAATGAGGGAATAATATGTGTGAGGGTACCCCAGGAGAGTTCCAAATGTGTGTGGGTAGAATATATATCCCACGGGGGTAAAATTGAAAAAAGTTGAAAAAAAATTTTTTTTGGACTTAGTCATTTTTCCGGCGTTTATCAGACTTTCAGAAAGGGGAAATGTCAGTGAGCATTCCGATTTCAGTTCCAGAGCAATTCGCCCAATGAGTCCTTGATATTTAGTCGTTTTCAGACAATTTTCTGGATTTTTGAAAATTTCACTTTTTTGTGAAAATATCCACTAAATGAGGGAATAATATGTGTGAGGGTACCCCAGGAGAGTTCCAAATGTGTGTGGGTAGAATATATATCCCACGGGGGTAAAATTGAAAAAAGTTGAAAAACAATTTTTTTTGGACTTAGTCATTTTTCCGGCGTTTATCAGACTTTCAGATAGGGGAAATGTGAGTGAGCATTCCGATTTCAGTTCCAGAGCGATTCGCCCAATGAGTCCTTGATATTTAGTCGTTTTCAGCCAATTTTCTGGATTTTTGAAAATTTCACTTTTTTGTGAAAATATCCACTAAATGAGGGAATAATATGTGTGAGGGTACCCCAGGAGAGTTCCAAATGTGTGTGGGTAGAATATATATCCCACGGGGGTAAAATTGAAAAAAGTGGAAAAAAATTTTTTTTTGGACTTAGTCATTTTTCCGGCGTTTATCAGACTTTCAGAAAGGGGAAATGTCAGTGAGCGTTCCGATTTCAGTTCCAGAGCAATTCGCCCAATGAGTCCTTGATATTTAGTCGTTTTCAGCCAATTTTCAGGATTTTTGAAAATTTCACTTTTTTGTGAAAATATCCACTAAATGAGGGAATAATATGTGTGAGGGTACCCCAGGAGAGTTCCAAATGTGTGTGGGTAGAATATATATCCCACGGGGGTAAAATTGAAAAAAGTTGAAAAACTATTTTTTTTGGACTTAGTCATTTTTCCGCCGTTTATCAGACTTTCAGATAGGGGAAATGTGAGTGAGCATTCCGATTTCAGTTCCAGAGCGATTCGCCCAATGAGTCCTTGATATGTAGTCGTTTTCAGCCATTTTTCTGGATTTTTGAAAATTTCACTTTTTTGTGAAAATATCCACTAAATGAGGGAATAATATGTGTGAGGGTACCCCAGGAGAGTTCCAAATGTGTGTGGGTAGAATATATATCCCACGGGGGTAAAATTGAAAAAAGTTGAAAAACAATTTTTTTTGGACTTAGTCATTTTTCCGGCGTTTATCAGACTTTCAGAAAGGGGAAATGTCAGTGAGCGTTCCGATTTCAGTTCCAGAACAATTCGCCCAATGAGTCCTTGATATTTAGTCGTTTTCAGCCAATTTTCAGGATTTTTGAAAATTTCACTTTTTTGTGAAAATATCCACTAAATGAGGGAATAATATGTGTGAGGGTACCCCAGGAGAGTTCCAAATGTGTGTGGGTAGAATATATATCCCACGGGGGTAAAATTGAAAAAAGTTGAAAAACTATTTTTTTTGGACTTAGTCATTTTTCCGCCGTTTATCAGACTTTCAGATAGGGGAAATGTGAGTGAGCATTCCGATTTCAGTTCCAGAGCGATTCGCCCAATGAGTCCTTGATATGTAGTCGTTTTCAGCCATTTTTCTGGATTTTTGAAAATTTCACTTTTTTGTGAAAATATCCACTAAATGAGGGAATAATATGTGTGAGGGTACCCCAGGAGAGTTCCAAATGTGTGTGGGTAGAATATATATCCCACGGGGGTAAAATTGAAAAAAGTTGAAAAACAATTTTTTTTGGACTTAGTCATTTTTCCGGCGTTTATCAGACTTTCAGATAGGGGAAATGTGAGTGAGCATTCCGATTTCAGTTCCAGAGCGATTCGCCCAATGAGTCCTTGATATTTAGTCGTTTTCAGCCAATTTTCTGGATTTTTGAAAATTTCACTTTTTTGTGAAAATATCCACTAAATGAGGGAATAATATGTGTGAGGGTACAACAGGAGAGTTCCAAATGTGTGTGGGTAGAATATATATCCCACGGGGGTAAAATCGAAAAAAGTTGAAAAAATTTTTTTTTTGGACTTAGTCATTTTTCCGGCGTTTATCAGACTTTCAGAAAGGGGAAATGTCAGTGAGCGTTCCGATTTCAGTTCCAGAGCAATTCGCCCAATGAGTCCTTGATATGTAGTCGTTTTCAGCCAATTTTCTGGATTTTTGAAAATTTCACTTTTTTGTGAAAATTTCCACTAAATGAGGGAATAATATGTGTGAGGGTACCCCAGGAGAGTTCCAAATGTGTGTGGGTAGAATATATATCCCACGGGGGTAAAATTGAAAAAAGTTGAAAAACAATTTTTTTTGGACTTAGTCATTTTTCCGGCGTTTATCAGACTTTCAGATAGGGGAAATGTGAGTGAGCATTCCGATTTCAGTTCCAGAGCGATTCGCCCAATGAGTCCTTGATATTTAGTCGTTTTCAGCCAATTTTCTGGATTTTTGAAAATTTCACTTTTTTGTGAAAATATCCACTAAATGAGGGAATAATATGTGTGAGGGTACCCCAGGAGAGTTCCAAATGTGTGTGGGTAGAATATATATCCCACGGGGGTAAAATCGAAAAAAGTTGAAAAAATTTTTTTTTTGGACTTAGTCATTTTTCCGGCGTTTATCAGACTTTCAGAAAGGGGAAATGTCAGTGAGCGTTCCGATTTCAGTTCCAGAGCAATTCGCCCAATGAGTCCTTGATATTTAGTCGTTTTCAGCCAATTTTCTGGATTTTTGAAAATTTAACTTTTTTGTGAAAATTTCCACTAAATGAGGGAATAATATGTGTGAGGGTACCCCAGGAGAGTTCCAAATGTGTGTGGGTAGAATATATATCCCACTGGGGTAAAATTGAAAAAAGTTGAAAAAATTTTTTTTTTGGACTTAGTCATTTTTCCGGCGTTTATCAGACTTTCAGATAGGGCAAATGTCAGTGAGCATTCTGATTTCAGTTCCAGAGCGATTCGCCCAATAAGTCCTTGATATTTAGTCATTTTCAGCCAATAATTTGGATTTTTGAAAATTTCACTTTTTTGTGAAAATATCCACTAAATGAGGGAATAATATGTGTGAGGGTACCCCAGGAGAGTTCCAAATGTGTGTGGGTAGAATATATATCCCACGGGGGTAAAATTGAAAAAAGTTGAAAAACAATTTTTTTTTGGACTTAGTCATTTTTCCGGCGTTTATCAGACTTTCAGAAAGGGGAAATGTCAGTGAGCGTTCCGATTTCAGTTCCAGAGCAATTCGCCCAATGAGTCCTTGATATTTAGTCGTTTTCAGCCAATTTTCTGGATTTTTGAAAATTTCACTTTTTTGTGAAAATTTCCACTAAATGAGGGAATAATATGTGTGAGGGTACCCCAGGAGAGTTCCAAATGTGTGTGGGTAGAATATATATCCCACTGGGGTAAAATTGAAAAAAGTTGAAAAAATTTTTTTTTTGGACTTAGTCATTTTTCCGGCGTTTATCAGACTTTCAGATAGGGCAAATGTCAGTGAGCATTCCGATTTCAGTTCCAGAGCGATTCGCCCAATAAGTCCTTGATATTTAGTCATTTTCAGCCAATAATTTGGATTTTTGAAAATTTCACTTTTTTGTGAAAATATCCACTAAATGAGGGAATAATATGTGTGAGGGTACCCCAGGAGAGTTCCAAATGTGTGTGGGTAGAATATATATCCCACGGGGGTAAAATTGAAAAAAGTTGAAAAAAATTTTTTTTTGGACTTAGTCATTTTTCCGGCGTTTATCAGACTTTCAGAAAGGGGAAATGTCAGTGAGCGTTCCGATTTCAGTTCCAGAGCAATTCGCCCAATGAGTCCTTGATATTTAGTCGTTTTCAGACAATCTTCTGGATTTTTGAAAATTTCACTTTTTTGTGAAAATATCCACTAAATGAGGGAATAATATGTGTGAGGGTACCCCAGGAGAGTTCCAAATGTGTGTGGGTAGAATATATATCCCACGGGGGTAAAATTGAAAAAAGTGGAAAAAAAATTTTTTTTGGACTTAGTCATTTTTCCGGCGTTTATCAGACTTTCAGAAAGGGGAAATGTCAGTGAGCGTTCCGATTTCAGTTCCAGAGCAATTCGCCCAATGAGTCCTTGATATTTAGTCGTTTTCAGCCAATTTTCTGGATTTTTGAAAATTTCACTTTTTTGTGAAAATATCCACTAAATGAGGGAATAATATGTGTGAGGGTACCCCAGGAGAGTTCCAAATGTGTGTGGGTAGAATATATATCCCACGGGGGTAAAATTGAAAAAAGTTGAAAAAAAATTTTTTTTGGACTTAGTCATTTTTCCGGCGTTTATCAGACTTTCAGAAAGGGGAAATGTCAGTGAGCGTTCCGATTTCAGTTCCAGAGCAATTCGCCCAATGAGTCCTTGATATTTAGTCGTTTTCAGCCAATTTTCTGGATTTTTGAAAATTTCACTTTTTTGTGAAAATATCCACTAAATGAGGGAATAATATGTGTGAGGGTACCCCAGGAGAGTTCCAAATGTTTGTGGGTAGAATATATATCCCACGGGGGTAAAATTGAAAAAAGTTGAAAAACAATTTTTTTTGGACTTAGTCATTTTTCCGGCGTTTATCAGACTTTCAGATAGGGGAAATGTGAGTGAGCATTCCGATTTCAGTTCCAGAGCGATTCGCCCAATGAGTCCTTGATATTTAGTCGTTTTCAGCCAATTTTCTGGATTTTTGAAAATTTCACTTTTTTGTGAAAATATCCACTAAATGAGGGAATAATATGTGTGAGGGTACCCCAGGAGAGTTCCAAATGTGTGTGGGTAGAATATATATCCCACGGGGGTAAAATTGAAAAAAGTGGAAAAAAATTTTTTTTTGGACTTAGTCATTTTTCCGGCGTTTATCAGACTTTCAGAAAGGGGAAATGTCAGTGAGCGTTCCGATTTCAGTTCCAGAGCAATTCGCCCAATGAGTCCTTGATATTTAGTCGTTTTCCGCCAATTTTCTGGATTTTTGAAAATTTCACTTTTTTGTGAAAATATCCACTAAATGAGGGAATAATATGTGTGAGGGTACCCCAGGAGAGTTCCAAATGTGTGTGGGTAGAATATATATCCCACGGGGGTAAAATTGAAAAAAGTTGAAAAAAAATTTTTTTTGGACTTAGTCATTTTTCCGGCGTTTATCAGACTTTCAGATAGGGGAAATGTCAGTGAGCGTTCCGATTTCAGTTCCAGAGCAATTCGCCCAATGAGTCCTTGATATTTAGTCGTTTTCAGCCAATTTTCTGGATTTTTGAAAATTTCACTTTTTTGTGAAAATATCCACTAAATGAGGGAATAATATGTGTGAGGGTACCCCAGGAGAGTTCCAAATGTGTGTGGGTAGAATATATATCCCACGGGGGTAAAATTGAAAAAAGTTGAAAAAAAATTTTTTTGGGACTTAGTCATTTTTCCGGCGTTTATCAGACTTTCAGAAAGGGGAAATGTCAGTGAGCGTTCCGATATCAGTTCCAGAGCAATTCGCCCAATGAGTCCTTGATATTTAGTCGTTTTCAGCCAATTTTCTGGATTTTTGAAAATTTCACTTTTTTGTGAAAATATCCACTAAATGAGGGAATAATATGTGTGAGGGTACCCCAGGAGAGTTCCAAATGTGTGTGGGTAGAATATATATCCCACGGGGGTAAAATTGAAAAAAGTTGAAAAAAAATTTTTTTTGGACTTAGTCATTTTTCCGGCGTTTATCAGACTTTCAGAAAGGGGAAATGTCAGTGAGCGTTCCGATTTCAGTTCCAGAGCAATTCGCCCAATGAGTCCTTGATATTTAGTCGTTTTCAGCCAATTTTCTGGATTTTTGAAAATTTCACTTTTTTGTGAAAATATCCACTAAATGAGGGAATAATATGTGTGAGGGTACCCCAGGAGAGTTCCAAATGTGTGTGGGTAGAATATATATCCCACGGGGGTAAAATTGAAAAAAGTGGAAAAAATTTTTTTTTTGGACTTAGTCATTTTTCCGGCGTTTATCAGACTTTCAGAAAGGGGAAATGTCAGTGAGCGTTCCGATTTCAGTTCCAGAGCAATTCGCCCAATGAGTCCTTGATATTTAGTCGTTTTCAGCCAATAATTTGGATTTTTGAAAATTTCACTTTTTTGTGAAAATATCCACTAAATGAGGGAATAATATGTGTGAGGGTACCCCAGGAGAGTTCCAAATGTTTGTGGGTAGAATATATATCCCACGGGGGTAAAATTGAAAAAAGTTGAAAAACAATTTTTTTTGGACTTAGTCATTTTTCCGGCGTTTATCAGACTTTCAGATAGGGGAAATGTGAGTGAGCATTCCGATTTCAGTTCCAGAGCGATTCGCCCAATGAGTCCTTGATATTTAGTCGTTTTCAGCCAATTTTCTGGATTTTTGAAAATTTCACTTTTTTGTGAAAATATCCACTAAATGAGGGAATAATATGTGTGAGGGTACCCCAGGAGAGTTCCAAATGTGTGTGGGTAGAATATATATCCCACGGGGGTAAAATTGAAAAAAGTGGAAAAAAATTTTTTTTTGGACTTAGTCATTTTTCCGGCGTTTATCAGACTTTCAGAAAGGGGAAATGTCAGTGAGCGTTCCGATTTCAGTTCCAGAGCAATTCGCCCAATGAGTCCTTGATATTTAGTCGTTTTCAGCCAATTTTCTGGATTTTTGAAAATTTCACTTTTTTGTGAAAATATCCACTAAATGAGGGAATAATATGTGTGAGGGTACCCCAGGACAGTTCCAAATGTGTGTGGGTAGAATATATATCCCACGGGGGTAAAATTGAAAAAAGTTGAAAAACAATTTTTTTTGGACTTAGTCATTTTTCCGCCGTTTATCAGACTTTCAGAAAGGGGAAATGTCAGTGAGCGTTCCGATTTCAGTTCCAGAGCAATTCGCCCAATGAGTCCTTGATATTTAGTCGTTTTCAGCCAATTTTCTGGATTTTTGAAAATTTCACTTTTTTGTGAAAATTTCCACTAAATGAGGGAATAATATGTGTGAGGGTACCCCAGGAGAGTTCCAAATGTGTGTGGGTAGAATATATATCCCACTGGGGTAAAATTGAAAAAAGTTGAAAAAATTTTTTTTTTGGACTTAGTCATTTTTCCGGCGTTTATCAGACTTTCAGATAGGGCAAATGTCAGTGAGCATTCCGATTTCAGTTCCAGAGCGATTCGCCCAATAAGTCCTTGATATTTAGTCATTTTCAGCCAATAATTTGGATTTTTGAAAATTTCACTTTTTTGTGAAAATATCCACTAAATGAGGGAATAATATGTGTGAGGGTACCCCAGGAGAGTTCCAAATGTGTGTGGGTAGAATATATATCCCACGGGGGTAAAATTGAAAAAAGTTGAAAAAAATTTTTTTTTGGACTTAGTCATTTTTCCGGCGTTTATCAGACTTTCAGAAAGGGGAAATGTCAGTGAGCGTTCCGATTTCAGTTCCAGAGCAATTCGCCCAATGAGTCCTTGATATTTAGTCGTTTTCAGACAATCTTCTGGATTTTTGAAAATTTCACTTTTTTGTGAAAATATCCACTAAATGAGGGAATAATATGTGTGAGGGTACCCCAGGAGAGTTCCAAATGTGTGTGGGTAGAATATATATCCCACGGGGGTAAAATTGAAAAAAGTGGAAAAAAAATTTTTTTTGGACTTAGTCATTTTTCCGGCCTTTTATCAGACTTTCAGAAAGGGGAAATGTCAGTGAGCGTTCCGATTTCAGTTCCAGAGCAATTCGCCCAATGAGTCCTTGATATTTAGTCGTTTTCAGCCAATTTTCTGGATTTTTGAAAATTTCACTTTTTTGTGAAAATATCCACTAAATGAGGGAATAATATGTGTGAGGGTACCCCAGGAGAGTTCCAAATGTGTGTGGGTAGAATATATATCCCACGGGGGTAAAATTGAAAAAAGTTGAAAAAAAATTTTTTTTGGACTTAGTCATTTTTCCGGCGTTTATCAGACTTTCAGAAAGGGGAAATGTCAGTGAGCGTTCCGATTTCAGTTCCAGAGCAATTCGCCCAATGAGTCCTTGATATTTAGTCGTTTTCAGCCAATTTTCTGGATTTTTGAAAATTTCACTTTTTTGTGAAAATATCCACTAAATGAGGGAATAATATGTGTGAGGGTACCCCAGGAGAGTTCCAAATGTGTGTGGGTAGAATATATATCGAACGGGGGTAAAATTGAAAAAAGTTGAAAAAAAATTTTTTTTGGACTTAGTCATTTTTCCGGCGTTTATCAGACTTTCAGAAAGGGGAAATGTCAGTGAGCGTTCCGATTTCAGTTCCAGAGCAATTCGCCCAATGAGTCCTTGATATTTAGTCGTTTTCAGCCAATTTTCTGGATTTTTGAAAATTTCACTTTTTTGTGAAAATATCCACTAAATGAGGGAATAATATGTGTGAGGGTACCCCAGGAGAGTTCCAAATGTGTGTGGGTAGAATATATATCCCACGGGGGTAAAATTGAAAAAAGTGGAAAAAAATTTTTTTTTGGACTTAGTCATTTTTCCGGCGTTTATCAGACTTTCAGAAAGGGGAAATGTCAGTGAGCGTTCCGATTTCAGTTCCAGAGCAATTCGCCCAATGAGTCCTTGATATTTAGTCGTTTTCAGCCAATAATTTGGATTTTTGAAAATTTCACTTTTTTGTGAAAATATCCACTAAATGAGGGAATAATATGTGTGAGGGTACCCCAGGAGAGTTCCAAATGTTTGTGGGTAGAATATATATCCCACGGGGGTAAAATTGAAAAAAGTTGAAAAACAATTTTTTTTGGACTTAGTCATTTTTCCGGCGTTTATCAGACTTTCAGATAGGGGAAATGTGAGTGAGCATTCCGATTTCAGTTCCAGAGCGATTCGCCCAATGAGTCCTTGATATTTAGTCGTTTTCAGCCAATTTTCTGGATTTTTGAAAATTTCACTTTTTTGTGAAAATATCCACTAAATGAGGGAATAATATGTGTGAGGGTACCCCAGGAGAGTTCCAAATGTGTGTGGGTAGAATATATATCCCACGGGGGTAAAATTGAAAAAAGTGGAAAAAAATTTTTTTTTGGACTTAGTCATTTTTCCGGCGTTTATCAGACTTTCAGAAAGGGGAAATGTCAGTGAGCGTTCCGATTTCAGTTCCAGAGCAATTCGCCCAATGAGTCCTTGATATTTAGTCGTTTTCAGCCAATTTTCTGGATTTTTGAAAATTTCACTTTTTTGTGAAAATATCCACTAAATGAGGGAATAATATGTGTGAGGGTACCCCAGGAGAGTTCCAAATGTGTGTGGGTAGAATATATATCCCACGGGGGTAAAATTGAAAAAAGTTGAAAAAAAATTTTTTTGGGACTTAGTCATTTTTCCGGCGTTTATCAGACTTTCAGAAAGGGGAAATGTCAGTGAGCGTTCCGATATCAGTTCCAGAGCAATTCGCCCAATGAGTCCTTGATATTTAGTCGTTTTCAGCCAATTTTCTGGATTTTTGAAAATTTCACTTTTTTGTGAAAATATCCACTAAATGAGGGAATAATATGTGTGAGGGTACCCCAGGAGAGTTCCAAATGTGTGTGGGTAGAATATATATCCCACGGGGGTAAAATTGAAAAAAGTTGAAAAAAAATTTTTTTTGGACTTAGTCATTTTTCCGGCGTTTATCAGACTTTCAGAAAGGGGAAATGTCAGTGAGCGTTCCGATTTCAGTTCCAGAGCAATTCGCCCAATGAGTCCTTGATATTTAGTCGTTTTCAGCCAATTTTCTGGATTTTTGAAAATTTCACTTTTTTGTGAAAATATCCACTAAATGAGGGAATAATATGTGTGAGGGTACCCCAGGAGAGTTCCAAATGTGTGTGGGTAGAATATATATCCCACGGGGGTAAAATTGAAAAAAGTGGAAAAAATTTTTTTTTTGGACTTAGTCATTTTTCCGGCGTTTATCAGACTTTCAGAAAGGGGAAATGTCAGTGAGCGTTCCGATTTCAGTTCCAGAGCAATTCGCCCAATGAGTCCTTGATATTTAGTCGTTTTCAGCCAATAATTTGGATTTTTGAAAATTTCACTTTTTTGTGAAAATATCCACTAAATGAGGGAATAATATGTGTGAGGGTACCCCAGGAGAGTTCCAAATGTTTGTGGGTAGAATATATATCCCACGGGGGTAAAATTGAAAAAAGTTGAAAAACAATTTTTTTTGGACTTAGTCATTTTTCCGGCGTTTATCAGACTTTCAGATAGGGGAAATGTGAGTGAGCATTCCGATTTCAGTTCCAGAGCGATTCGCCCAATGAGTCCTTGATATTTAGTCGTTTTCAGCCAATTTTCTGGATTTTTGAAAATTTCACTTTTTTGTGAAAATATCCACTAAATGAGGGAATAATATGTGTGAGGGTACCCCAGGAGAGTTCCAAATGTGTGTGGGTAGAATATATATCCCACGGGGGTAAAATTGAAAAAAGTGGAAAAAAATTTTTTTTTGGACTTAGTCATTTTTCCGGCGTTTATCAGACTTTCAGAAAGGGGAAATGTCAGTGAGCGTTCCGATTTCAGTTCCAGAGCAATTCGCCCAATGAGTCCTTGATATTTAGTCGTTTTCAGCCAATTTTCTGGATTTTTGAAAATTTCACTTTTTTGTGAAAATATCCACTAAATGAGGGAATAATATGTGTGAGGGTACCCCAGGACAGTTCCAAATGTGTGTGGGTAGAATATATATCCCACGGGGGTAAAATTGAAAAAAGTTGAAAAACAATTTTTTTTGGACTTAGTCATTTTTCCGCCGTTTATCAGACTTTCAGATAGGGGAAATGTGAGTGAGCATTCCGATTTCAGTTCCAGAGCGATTCGCCCAATGAGTCCTTGATATGTAGTCGTTTTCAGCCATTTTTCTGGATTTTTGAAAATTTCACTTTTTTGTGAAAATATCCACTAAATGAGGGAATAATATGTGTGAGGGTACCCCAGGAGAGTTCCAAATATGTGTGGGTAGAATATATATCCCACGGGGGTAAAATTGAAAAAAGTTGAAAAACAATTTTTTTTGGACTTAGTCATTTTTCCGGCGTTTATCAGACTTTCAGATAGGGGAAATGTGAGTGAGCATTCCGATTTCAGTTCCAGAGCGATTCGCCCAATGAGTCCTTGATATTTAGTCGTTTTCAGCCAATTTTCTGGATTTTTGAAAATTTCACTTTTTTGTGAAAATATCCACTAAATGAGGGAATAATATGTGTGAGGGTACCCCAGGAGAGTTCCAAATGTGTGTGGGTAGAATATATATCCCACGGGGGTAAAATCGAAAAAAGTTGAAAAAATTTTTTTTTTGGACTTAGTCATTTTTCCGGCGTTTATCAAACTTTCAGAAAGGGGAAATGTCAGTGAGCGTTCCGATTTCAGTTCCAGAGCAATTCGCCCAATGAGTCCTTGATATTTAGTCGTTTTCAGCCAATTTTCTGGATTTTTGAAAATTTCACTTTTTTGTGAAAATTTCCACTAAATGAGGGAATAATATGTGTGAGGGTACCCCAGGAGAGTTCCAAATGTGTGTGGGTAGAATATATATCCCACTGGGGTAAAATTGAAAAAAGTTGAAAAAATTTTTTTTTTGGACTTAGTCATTTTTCCGGCGTTTATCAGACTTTCAGATAGGGCAAATGTCAGTGAGCATTCCGATTTCAGTTCCAGAGCGATTCGCCCAATAAGTCCTTGATATTTAGTCATTTTCAGCCAATAATTTGGATTTTTGAAAATTTCACTTTTTTGTGAAAATATCCACTAAATGAGGGAATAATATGTGTGAGGGTACCCCAGGAGAGTTCCAAATGTGTGTGGGTAGAATATATATCCCACGGGGGTAAAATTGAAAAAAGTTGAAAAACAATTTTTTTTGGACTTAGTCATTTTTCCGGCGTTTATCAGACTTTCAGATAGGGGAAATGTGAGTGAGCATTCCGATTTCAGTTCCAGAGCGATTCGCCCAATGAGTCCTTGATATTTAGTCGTTTTCAGCCAATTTTCTGGATTTTTGAAAATTTCACTTTTTTGTGAAAATATCCACTAAATGAGGGAATAATATGTGTGAGGGTACCCCAGGAGAGTTCCAAATGTGTGTGGGTAGAATATATATCCCACGGGGGTAAAATTGAAAAAAGTTGAAAAAAATTTTTTTTTGGACTTAGTCATTTTTCCGGCGTTTATCAGACTTTCAGAAAGGGGAAATGTCAGTGAGCGTTCCGATTTCAGTTCCAGAGCAATTCGCCCAATGAGTCCTTGATATTTAGTCGTTTTCAGCCAATTTTCTGGATTTTTGAAAATTTCACTTTTTTGTGAAAATTTCCACTAAATGAGGGAATAATATGTGTGAGGGTACCCCAGGAGAGTTCCAAATGTGTGTGGGTAGAATATATATCCCACTGGGGTAAAATTGAAAAAAGTTGAAAAAATTTTTTTTTTGGACTTAGTCATTTTTCCGGCGTTTATCAGAATTTCAGATAGGGCAAATGTCAGTGAGCATTCCGATTTCAGTTCCAGAGCGATTCGCCCAATGAGTCCTTGATATTTAGTCGTTTTCAGCCAATTTTCTGGATTTTTGAAAATTTCACTTTTTTGTGAAAATATCCACTAAATGAGGGAATAATATGTGTGAGGGTACCCCAGGAGAGTTCCAAATGTGTGTGGGTAGAATATATATCCCACGGGGGTAAAATTGAAAAAAGTTGAAAAAAATTTTTTTTTGGACTTAGTCATTTTTCCGGCGTTTATCAGACTTTCAGAAAGGGGAAATGTCAGTGAGCGTTCCGATTTCAGTTCCAGAGCAATTCGCCCAATGAGTCCTTGATATTTAGTCGTTTTCAGCCAATTTTCTGGATTTTTGAAAATTTCACTTTTTTGTGAAAATTTCCACTAAATGAGGGAATAATATGTGTGAGGGTACCCCAGGAGAGTTCCAAATGTGTGTGGGTAGAATATATATCCCACTGGGGTAAAATTGAAAAAAGTTGAAAAAATTTTTTTTTTGGACTTAGTCATTTTTCCGGCGTTTATCAGACTTTCAGATAGGGCAAATGTCAGTGAGCATTCCGATTTCAGTTCCAGAGCGATTCGCCCAATAAGTCCTTGATATTTAGTCATTTTCAGCCAATAATTTGGATTTTTGAAAATTTCACTTTTTTGTGAAAATATCCACTAAATGAGGGAATAATATGTGTGAGGGTACCCCAGGAGAGTTCCAAATGTGTGTGGGTAGAATATATATCCCACGGGGGTAAAATTGAAAAAAGTTGAAAAAAAATTTTTTTTGGACTTAGTCATTTTTCCGGCGTTTATCAGACTTTCAGAAAGGGGAAATGTCAGTGAGCGTTCCGATTTCAGTTCCAGAGCAATTCGCCCAATGAGTCCTTGATATTTAGTCGTTTTCAGCCAATTTTCTGGATTTTTGAAAATTTCACTTTTTTGTGAAAATATCCACTAAATGAGGGAATAATATGTGTGAGGGTACCCCAGGAGAGTTCCAAATGTGTGTGGGTAGAATATATATCCCACGGGGGTAAAATTGAAAAAAGTTGAAAAAAATTTTTTTTCGGACTTAGTCATTTTTCCGGCGTTTATCAGACTTTCAGAAAGGGGAAATGTCAGTGAGCATTCCGATTTCAGTTCCAGAGCAATTCGCCCAATGAGTCCTTGATATTTAGTCGTTTTCAGCCAATTTTCTGGATTTTTGAAAATTTCACTTTTTTGTGAAAATTTCCACTAAATGAGGGAATAATATGTGTGAGGGTACCCCAGGAGAGTTCCAAATGTGTGTGGGTAGAATATATATCCCACTGGGGTAAAATTGAAAAAAGTTGAAAAAAATTTTTTTTTGGACTTAGTCATTTTTCCGGCGTTTATCAGACTTTCAGAAAGGGGAAATGTCAGTGAGCATTCCGATTTCAGTTCCAGAGCAATTCGCCCAATGAGTCCTTGATATTTAGTCGTTTTCAGCCAATTTTCTGGATTTTTGAAAATTTCACTTTTTTGTGAAAATATCCACTAAATGAGGGAATAATATGTGTGAGGGTACCCCAGGAGAGTTCCAAATGTGTGTGGGTAGAATATATATCCCACGGGGGTAAAATTGAAAAAAGTTGAAAAAATTTTTTTTGGACTTAGTCATTTTTCCGGCGTTTACCAGACTTTCAGATAGGGCAAATGTCAGTGAGCATTCCGATTTCAGTTCCAGAGCGATTCGCCCAATAAGTCTTTGATATTTAGTCATTTTCAGCCAATAATTTGGATTTTTGAAAATTTCACTTTTTTGTGAAAATATCCACTAAATGAGGGAATAATATGTGTGAGGGTACCCCAGGAGAGTTCCAAATGTGTGTGGGTAGAATATATATCCCACGGGGGTAAAATTGAAAAAAGTTGAAAAACAATTTTTTTTGGACTTAGTCATTTTTCCGGCGTTTATCAGACTTTCAGATAGGGGAAATGTGAGTGAGCATTCCGATTTCAGTTCCAGAGCGATTCGCCCAATGAATCCTTGATATTTAGTCGTTTTCAGCCAATTTTCTGAATTTTTGAAAATTTCACTTTTTTGTGAAAATATCCACTAAATGAGGGAATAATATGTGTGAGGGTACCCCAGGAGAGTTCCAAATGTGTGTGGGTAGAATATATATCCCACGGGGGTAAAATTGAAAAAAGTTGAAAAACAATTTTTTTTGGACTTAGTCATTTTTCCGCCGTTTATCAGACTTTCAGATAGGGGAAATGTGAGTGAGCATTCCGATTTCAGTTCCAGAGCAATTCGCCCAATGAGTCCTTGATATTTAGTCGTTTTCAGCCAATTTTCTGGATTTTTGAAAATTTCACTTTTTTGTGAAAATATCCACTAAATGAGGGAATAATATGTGTGAGGGTACCCCAGGAGAGTTCCAAATGTGTGTGGGTAGAATATATATCCCACGGGGGTAAAATTGAAAAAAGTTGAAAAAAATTTTTTTTTGGACTTAGTCATTTTTCCGGCGTTTATCAGAATTTCAGAAAGGGGAAATGTCAGTGAGCGTTCCGATTTCAGTTCCAGAGCAATTCGCCCAATGAGTCCTTGATATTTAGTCGTTTTCAGCCAATTTTCTGGATTTTTGAAAATTTCACTTTTTTGTGAAAATATCCACTAAATGAGGGAATAATATGTGTGAGGGTACCCCAGGAGAGTTCCAAATGTGTGTGGGTAGAATATATATCCCACGGGGGTAAAATTGAAAAAAGTTGAAAAAATTTTTTTTTTGGACTTAGTCATTTTTCCGGCGTTTATCAGACTTTCAGAAAGGGGAAATGTCAGTGAGCGTTCCGATTTCAGTTCCAGAGCGATTCGCCCAATAAGTCCTTGATATTTAGTCATTTTCAGCCAATAATTTGGATTTTTGAAAATTTCACTTTTTTGTGAAAATATCCACTAAATGAGGGAATAATATGTGTGAGGGTACCCCAGGAGAGTTCCAAATGTGTGTGGGTAGAATATATATCCCACGGGGGTAAAATTGAAAAAAGTTGAAAAAAAATTTTTTTTGGACTTAGTCATTTTTCCGGCGTTTATCAGACTTTCAGAAAGGGGAAATGTCAGTGAGCGTTCCGATTTCAGTTCCAGAGCAATTCGCCCAATGAGTCCTTGATATTTAGTCGTTTTCAGCCAATTTTCTGGATTTTTGAAAATTTCACTTTTTTGTGAAAATATCCACTAAATGAGGGAATAATATGTGTGAGGGTACCCCAGGAGAGTTCCAAATGTGTGTGGGTAGAATATATATCCCACGGGGGTAAAATTGAAAAAAGTTGAAAAAAATTTTTTTTTGGACTTAGTCATTTTTCCGGCGTTTATCAGACTTTCAGAAAGGGGAAATGTCAGTGAGCGTTCCGATTTCAGTTCCAGAGCAATTCGCCCAATGAGTCCTTGATATTTAGTCGTTTTCAGCCAATTTTCTGGATTTTTGAAAATTTCACTTTTTTGTGAAAATATCCACTAAATGAGGGAATAATATGTGTGAGGGTACCCCAGGAGAGTTCCAAATGTGTGTGGGTAGAATATATATCCCACGGGGGTAAAATTGAAAAAAGTTGAAAAAATTTTTTTTGGACTTAGTCATTTTTCCGGCGTTTATCAGACTTTCAGATAGGGTAAATGTCAGTGAGCATTCCGATTTCAGTTCCAGAGCGATTCGCCCAATAAGTCCTTGATATTTAGTCATTTTCAGCCAATAATTTGGATTTTTGAAAATTTCACTTTTTTGTGAAAATATCCACTAAATGAGGGAATAATATGTGTGAGGGTACCCCAGGAGAGTTCCAAATGTGTGTGGGTAGAATATATATCCCACGGGGGTAAAATCGAAAAAAGTTGAAAAAATTTTTTTTTTGGACTTAGTCATTTTTCCGGCGTTTATCAAACTTTCAGAAAGGGGAAATGTCAGTGAGCGTTCCGTTTTCAGTTCCAGAGCAATTCGCCCAATGAGTCCTTGATATTTAGTCGTTTTCAGCCAATTTTCTGGATTTTTGAAAATTTCACTTTTTTGTGAAAATTTCCACTAAATGAGGGAATAATATGTGTGAGGGTACCCCAGGAGAGTTCCAAATGTGTGTGGGTAGAATATATATCCCACTGGGGTAAAATTGAAAAAAGTTGAAAAAATTTTTTTTTTGGACTTAGTCATTTTTCCGGCGTTTATCAGACTTTCAGATAGGGCAAATGTCAGTGAGCATTCCGATTTCAGTTCCAGAGCGATTCGCCCAATAAGTCCTTGATATTTAGTCATTTTCAGCCAATAATTTGGATTTTTGAAAATTTCACTTTTTTGTGAAAATATCCACTAAATGAGGGAATAATATGTGTGAGGGTACCCCAGGAGAGTTCCAAATGTGTGTGGGTAGAATATATATCCCACGGGGGTAAAATTGAAAAAAGTTGAAAAACAATTTTTTTTGGACTTAGTCATTTTTCCGGCGTTTATCAGACTTTCAGATAGGGGAAATGTGAGTGAGCATTCCGATTTCAGTTCCAGAGCGATTCGCCCAATGAGTCCTTGATATTTAGTCGTTTTCAGCCAATTTTCTGGATTTTTGAAAATTTCACTTTTTTGTGAAAATATCCACTAAATGAGGGAATAATATGTGTGAGGGTACCCCAGGAGAGTTCCAAATGTGTGTGGGTAGAATATATATCCCACGGGGGTAAAATTGAAAAAAGTTGAAAAAAATTTTTTTTTGGACTTAGTCATTTTTCCGGCGTTTATCAGACTTTCAGAAAGGGGAAATGTCAGTGAGCGTTCCGATTTCAGTTCCAGAGCAATTCGCCCAATGAGTCCTTGATATTTAGTCGTTTTCAGCCAATTTTCTGGATTTTTGAAAATTTCACTTTTTTGTGAAAATTTCCACTAAATGAGGGAATAATATGTGTGAGGGTACCCCAGGAGAGTTCCAAATGTGTGTGGGTAGAATATATATCCCACTGGGGTAAAATTGAAAAAAGTTGAAAAAATTTTTTTTTTGGACTTAGTCATTTTTCCGGCGTTTATCAGAATTTCAGATAGGGCAAATGTCAGTGAGCATTCCGATTTCAGTTCCAGAGCGATTCGCCCAATGAGTCCTTGATATTTAGTCGTTTTCAGCCAATTTTCTGGATTTTTGAAAATTTCACTTTTTTGTGAAAATATCCACTAAATGAGGGAATAATATGTGTGAGGGTACCCCAGGAGAGTTCCAAATGTGTGTGGGTAGAATATATATCCCACGGGGGTAAAATTGAAAAAAGTTGAAAAAAATTTTTTTTTGGACTTAGTCATTTTTCCGGCGTTTATCAGACTTTCAGAAAGGGGAAATGTCAGTGAGCGTTCCGATTTCAGTTCCAGAGCAATTCGCCCAATGAGTCCTTGATATTTAGTCGTTTTCAGCCAATTTTCTGGATTTTTGAAAATTTCACTTTTTTGTGAAAATTTCCACTAAATGAGGGAATAATATGTGTGAGGGTACCCCAGGAGAGTTCCAAATGTGTGTGGGTAGAATATATATCCCACTGGGGTAAAATTGAAAAAAGTTGAAAAAATTTTTTTTTTGGACTTAGTCATTTTTCCGGCGTTTATCAGACTTTCAGATAGGGCAAATGTCAGTGAGCATTCCGATTTCAGTTCCAGAGCGATTCGCCCAATAAGTCCTTGATATTTAGTCATTTTCAGCCAATAATTTGGATTTTTGAAAATTTCACTTTTTTGTGAAAATATCCACTAAATGAGGGAATAATATGTGTGAGGGTACCCCAGGAGAGTTCCAAATGTGTGTGGGTAGAATATATATCCCACGGGGGTAAAATTGAAAAAAGTTGAAAAAAAATTTTTTTTGGACTTAGTCATTTTTCCGGCGTTTATCAGACTTTCAGAAAGGGGAAATGTCAGTGAGCGTTCCGATTTCAGTTCCAGAGCAATTCGCCCAATGAGTCCTTGATATTTAGTCGTTTTCAGCCAATTTTCTGGATTTTTGAAAATTTCACTTTTTTGTGAAAATATCCACTAAATGAGGGAATAATATGTGTGAGGGTACCCCAGGAGAGTTCCAAATGTGTGTGGGTAGAATATATATCCCACGGGGGTAAAATTGAAAAAAGTTGAAAAAAATTTTTTTTCGGACTTAGTCATTTTTCCGGCGTTTATCAGACTTTCAGAAAGGGGAAATGTCAGTGAGCATTCCGATTTCAGTTCCAGAGCAATTCGCCCAATGAGTCCTTGATATTTAGTCGTTTTCAGCCAATTTTCTGGATTTTTGAAAATTTCACTTTTTTGTGAAAATTTCCACTAAATGAGGGAATAATATGTGTGAGGGTACCCCAGGAGAGTTCCAAATGTGTGTGGGTAGAATATATATCCCACTGGGGTAAAATTGAAAAAAGTTGAAAAAAATTTTTTTTTGGACTTAGTCATTTTTCCGGCGTTTATCAGACTTTCAGAAAGGGGAAATGTCAGTGAGCGTTCCGATTTCAGTTCCAGAGCAATTCGCCCAATGAGTCCTTGATATTTAGTCGTTTTCAGCCAATTTTCTGGATTTTTGAAAATTTCACTTTTTTGTGAAAATATCCACTAAATGAGGGAATAATATGTGTGAGGGTACCCCAGGAGAGTTCCAAATGTGTGTGGGTAGAATATATATCCCACGGGGGTAAAATTGAAAAAAGTTGAAAAAATTTTTTTTGGACTTAGTCATTTTTCCGGCGTTTACCAGACTTTCAGATAGGGCAAATGTCAGTGAGCATTCCGATTTCAGTTCCAGAGCGATTCGCCCAATAAGTCCTTGATATTTAGTCATTTTCAGCCAATAATTTGGATTTTTGAAAATTTCACTTTTTTGTGAAAATATCCACTAAATGAGGGAATAATATGTGTGAGGGTACCCCAGGAGAGTTCCAAATGTGTGTGGGTAGAATATATATCCCACGGGGGTAAAATTGAAAAAAGTTGAAAAACAATTTTTTTTGGACTTAGTCATTTTTCCGGCGTTTATCAGACTTTCAGATAGGGGAAATGTGAGTGAGCATTCCGATTTCAGTTCCAGAGCGATTCGCCCAATGAATCCTTGATATTTAGTCGTTTTCAGCCAATTTTCTGAATTTTTGAAAATTTCACTTTTTTGTGAAAATATCCACTAAATGAGGGAATAATATGTGTGAGGGTACCCCAGGAGAGTTCCAAATGTGTGTGGGTAGAATATATATCCCACGGGGGTAAAATTGAAAAAAGTTGAAAAACAATTTTTTTTGGACTTAGTCATTTTTCCGCCGTTTATCAGACTTTCAGATAGGGGAAATGTGAGTGAGCATTCCGATTTCAGTTCCAGAGCAATTCGCCCAATGAGTCCTTGATATTTAGTCGTTTTCAGCCAATTTTCTGGATTTTTGAAAATTTCACTTTTTTGTGAAAATATCCACTAAATGAGGGAATAATATGTGTGAGGGTACCCCAGGAGAGTTCCAAATGTGTGTGGGTAGAATATATATCCCACGGGGGTAAAATTGAAAAAAGTTGAAAAAAATTTTTTTTTGGACTTAGTCATTTTTCCGGCGTTTATCAGAATTTCAGAAAGGGGAAATGTCAGTGAGCGTTCCGATTTCAGTTCCAGAGCAATTCGCCCAATGAGTCCTTGATATTTAGTCGTTTTCAGCCAATTTTCTGGATTTTTGAAAATTTCACTTTTTTGTGAAAATATCCACTAAATGAGGGAATAATATGTGTGAGGGTACCCCAGGAGAGTTCCAAATGTGTGTGGGTAGAATATATATCCCACGGGGGTAAAATTGAAAAAAGTTGAAAAAATTTTTTTTTTGGACTTAGTCATTTTTCCGGCGTTTATCAGACTTTCAGAAAGGGGAAATGTCAGTGAGCGTTCCGATTTCAGTTCCAGAGCGATTCGCCCAATAAGTCCTTGATATTTAGTCATTTTCAGCCAATAATTTGGATTTTTGAAAATTTCACTTTTTTGTGAAAATATCCACTAAATGAGGGAATAATATGTGTGAGGGTACCCCAGGAGAGTTCCAAATGTGTGTGGGTAGAATATATATCCCACGGGGGTAAAATTGAAAAAAGTTGAAAAAAATTTTTTTTTGGACTTAGTCATTTTTCCGGCGTTTATCAGACTTTCAGAAAGGGGAAATGTCAGTGAGCGTTCCGATTTCAGTTCCAGAGCGATTCGCCCAATAAGTCCTTGATATTTAGTCATTTTCAGCCAATAATTTGGATTTTTGAAAATTTCACTTTTTTGTGAAAATATCCACTAAATGAGGGAATAATATGTGTGAGGGTACCCCAGGAGAGTTCCAAATGTGTGTGGGTAGAATATATATCCCACGGGGGTAAAATTGAAAAAAGTTGAAAAAAATTTTTTTTTGGACTTAGTCATTTTTCCGGCGTTTATCAGACTTTCAGAAAGGGGAAATGTCAGTGAGCGTTCCGATTTCAGTTCCAGAGCAATTCGCCCAATGAGTCCTTGATATTTAGTCGTTTTCAGCCAATTTTCTGGATTTTTGAAAATTTCACTTTTTTGTGAAAATATCCACTAAATGAGGGAATAATATGTGTGAGGGTACCCCAGGAGAGTTCCAAATGTGTGTGGGTAGAATATATATCCCACGGGGGTAAAATTGAAAAAAGTAGAAAAAAATTTTTTTTTGGACTTAGTCATTTTTCCGGCGTTTATCAGACTTTCAGAAAGGGGAAATGTCAGTGAGCGTTCCTATTTCAGTTCCAGAGCAATTCGCCCAATGAGTCCTTGATATTTAGTCGTTTTCAGCCAATTTTCTGGATTTTTGAAAATTTCACTTTTTTGTGAAAATTTCCACTAAATGAGGGAATAATATGTGTGAGGGTACCCCAGGAGAGTTCCAAATGTGTGTGGGTAGAATATATATCCCACTGGGGTAAAATTGAAAAAAGTTGAAAAAAATTTTTTTTTGGACTTAGTCATTTTTCCGGCGTTTATCAGACTTTCAGAAAGGGGAAATGTCAGTGAGCGTTCCGATTTCAGTTCCAGAGCAATTCGCCCAATGAGTCCTTGATATTTAGTCGTTTTCAGCCAATTTTCTGGATTTTTGAAAATTTCACTTTTTTGTGAAAATATCCACTAAATGAGGGAATAATATGTGTGAGGGTACCCCAGGAGAGTTCCAAATGTGTGTGGGTAGAATATATATCCCACGGGGGTAAAATTGAAAAAAGTTGAAAAAATTTTTTTTGGACTTAGTCATTTTTCCGGCGTTTATCAGACTTTCAGATAGGGCAAATGTCAATGAGCATTCCGATTTCAGTTCCAGAGCGATTCGCCCAATAAGTCCTTGATATTTAGTCATTTTCAGCCAATAATTTGGATTTTTGAAAATTTCACTTTTTTGTGAAAATATCCACTAAATGAGGGAATAATATGTGTGAGGGTACCCCAGGAGAGTTCCAAATGTGTGTGGGTAGAATATATATCCCACGGGGGTAAAATTGAAAAAAGTTGAAAAACAATTTTTTTTGGACTTAGTCATTTTTCCGGCGTTTATCAGACTTTCAGATAGGGGAAATGTGAGTGAGCATTCCGATTTCAGTTCCAGAGCGATTCGCCCAATGAGTCCTTGATATTTAGTCGTTTTCAGCCAATTTTCTGGATTTTTGAAAATTTCACTTTTTTGTGAAAATATCCACTAAATGAGGGAATAATATGTGTGAGGGTACCCCAGGAGAGTTCCAAATGTGTGTGGGTAGAATATATATCCCACGGGGGTAAAATTGAAAAAAGTTGAAAAACAATTTTTTTTGGACTTAGTCATTTTTCCGCCGTTTATCAGACTTTCAGATAGGGGAAATGTGAGTGAGCATTCCGATTTCAGTTCCAGAGCAATTCGCCCATTGAGTCCTTGATATTTAGTCGTTTTCAGCCAATTTTCTGGATTTTTGAAAATTTCACTTTTTTGTGAAAATATCCACTAAATGAGGGAATAATATGTGTGAGGGTACCCCAGGAGAGTTCCAAATGTGTGTGGGTAGAATATATATCCCACGGGGGTAAAATTGAAAAAAGTTGAAAAAAATTTTTTTTTGGACTTAGTCATTTTTCCGGCGTTTATCAGAATTTCAGAAAGGGGAAATGTCAGTGAGCGTTCCGATTTCAGTTCCAGAGCAATTCGCCCAATGAGTCCTTGATATTTAGTCGTTTTCAGCCAATTTTCTGGATTTTTGAAAATTTCACTTTTTTGTGAAAATATCCACTAAATGAGGGAATAATATGTGTGAGGGTACCCCAGGAGAGTTCCAAATGTGTGTGGGTAGAATATATATCCCACGGGGGTAAAATTGAAAAAAGTTGAAAAAATTTTTTTTTTGGACTTAGTCATTTTTCCGGCGTTTATCAGACTTTCAGAAAGGGGAAATGTCAGTGAGCGTTCCGATTTCAGTTCCAGAGCGATTCGCCCAATAAGTCCTTGATATTTAGTCATTTTCAGCCAATAATTTGGATTTTTGAAAATTTCACTTTTTTGTGAAAATATCCACTAAATGAGGGAATAATATGTGTGAGGGTACCCCAGGAGAGTTCCAAATGTGTGTGGGTAGAATATATATCCCACGGGGGTAAAATTGAAAAAAGTTGAAAAAAAATTTTTTTTGGACTTAGTCATTTTTCCGGCGTTTATCAGACTTTCAGAAAGGGGAAATGTCAGTGAGCGTTCCGATTTCAGTTCCAGAGCAATTCGCCCAATGAGTCCTTGATATTTAGTCGTTTTCAGCCAATTTTCTGGATTTTTGAAAATTTCACTTTTTTGTGAAAATATCCACTAAATGAGGGAATAATATGTGTGAGGGTACCCCAGGAGAGTTCCAAATGTGTGTGGGTAGAATATATATCCCACGGGGGTAAAATTGAAAAAAGTTGAAAAAAAATTTTTTTTGGACTTAGTCATTTTTCCGGCGTTTATCAGACTTTCAGAAAGGGGAAATGTCAGTGAGCGTTCCGATTTCAGTTCCAGAGCAATTCGCCCAATGAGTCCTTGATATTTAGTCGTTTTCAGCCAATTTTCTGGATTTTTGAAAATTTCACTTTTTTGTGAAAATATCCACTAAATGAGGGAATAATATGTGTGAGGGTACCCCAGGAGAGTTCCAAATGTGTGTGGGTAGAATATATATCCCACGGGGGTAAAATTGAAAAAAGTAGAAAAAAATTTTTTTTTGGACTTAGTCATTTTTCCGGCGTTTATCAGACTTTCAGAAAGGGGAAATGTCAGTGAGCGTTCCTATTTCAGTTCCAGAGCAATTCGCCCAATGAGTCCTTGATATTTAGTCGTTTTCAGCCAATTTTCTGGATTTTTGAAAATTTCACTTTTTTGTGAAAATTTCCACTAAATGAGGGAATAATATGTGTGAGGGTACCCCAGGAGAGTTCCAAATGTGTGTGGGTAGAATATATATCCCACTGGGGTAAAATTGAAAAAAGTTGAAAAAAATTTTTTTTTGGACTTAGTCATTTTTCCGGCGTTTATCAGACTTTCAGAAAGGGGAAATGTCAGTGAGCGTTCCGATTTCAGTTCCAGAGCAATTCGCCCAATGAGTCCTTGATATTTAGTCGTTTTCAGCCAATTTTCTGGATTTTTGAAAATTTCACTTTTTTGTGAAAATATCCACTAAATGAGGGAATAATATGTGTGAGGGTACCCCAGGAGAGTTCCAAATGTGTGTGGGTAGAATATATATCCCACGGGGGTAAAATTGAAAAAAGTTGAAAAAATTTTTTTTGGACTTAGTCATTTTTCCGGCGTTTATCAGACTTTCAGATAGGGCAAATGTCAATGAGCATTCCGATTTCAGTTCCAGAGCGATTCGCCCAATAAGTCCTTGATATTTAGTCATTTTCAGCCAATAATTTGGATTTTTGAAAATTTCACTTTTTTGTGAAAATATCCACTAAATGAGGGAATAATATGTGTGAGGGTACCCCAGGAGAGTTCCAAATGTGTGTGGGTAGAATATATATCCCACGGGGGTAAAATTGAAAAAAGTTGAAAAACAATTTTTTTTGGACTTAGTCATTTTTCCGGCGTTTATCAGACTTTCAGATAGGGGAAATGTGAGTGAGCATTCCGATTTCAGTTCCAGAGCGATTCGCCCAATGAGTCCTTGATATTTAGTCGTTTTCAGCCAATTTTCTGGATTTTTGAAAATTTCACTTTTTTGTGAAAATATCCACTAAATGAGGGAATAATATGTGTGAGGGTACCCCAGGAGAGTTCCAAATGTGTGTGGGTAGAATATATATCCCACGGGGGTAAAATTGAAAAAAGTTGAAAAACAATTTTTTTTGGACTTAGTCATTTTTCCGCCGTTTATCAGACTTTCAGATAGGGGAAATGTGAGTGAGCATTCCGATTTCAGTTCCAGAGCAATTCGCCCATTGAGTCCTTGATATTTAGTCGTTTTCAGCCAATTTTCTGGATTTTTGAAAATTTCACTTTTTTGTGAAAATATCCACTAAATGAGGGAATAATATGTGTGAGGGTACCCCAGGAGAGTTCCAAATGTGTGTGGGTAGAATATATATCCCACGGGGGTAAAATTGAAAAAAGTTGAAAAAAATTTTTTTTGGACTTAGTCATTTTTCCGGCGTTTATCAGACTTTCAGAAAGGGGAAATGTCAGTGAGCGTTCCGATTTCAGTTCCAGAGCAATTCGCCCAATGAGTCCTTGATATTTAGTCGTTTTCAGCCAATTTTCTGGATTTTTGAAAATTTCACTTTTTTGTGAAAATATCCACTAAATGAGGGAATAATATGTGTGAGGGTACCCCAGGAGAGTTCCAAATGTGTGTGGGTAGAATATATATCCCACGGGGGTAAAATTGAAAAAAGTTGAAAAAAAATTTTTTTTGGACTTAGTCATTTTTCCGGCGTTTATCAGACTTTCAGAAAGGGGAAATGTCAGCGAGCGTTCCGATTTCAGTTCCAGAGCAATTCGCCCAATGAGTCCTTGATATTTAGTCGTTTTCAGCCAATTTTCAGGATTTTTGAAAATTTCACTTTTTTGTGAAAATATCCACTAAATGAGGGAATAATATGTGTGAGGGTACCCCAGGAGAGTTCCAAATGTGTGTGGGTAGAATATATATCCCACTGGGGTAAAATTGAAAAAAGTTGAAAAAAATTTTTTTTTGGACTTAGTCATTTTTCCGGCGTTTATCAGACTTTCAGATAGGGGAAATGTGAGTGAGCATTCCGATTTCAGTTCCAGAGCGATTCGCCCAATGAGTCCTTGATATTTAGTCATTTTCAGCCAATTTTTCTGGATTTTTGAAAATTTCACTTTTTTGTGAAAATATCCACTAAACGAGGGAATAATATGTGTGAGGGTACCCCAGGAGAGTTCCAAATGTGTGTGGGTAGAATATATATCCCACGGGGGTAAAATTGAAAAAAGTTGAAAAAAATTTTTTTTTGGACTTAGTCATTTTTCCGGCGTTTATCAGACTTTCAGAAAGGGGAAATGTCAGTGAGCGTTCCGATTTCAGTTCCAGAGCAATTCGCCCAATGAGTCCTTGATATTTAGTCATTTTCAGCCAATAATTTGGATTTTTGAAAATTTCACTTTTTTGTGAAAATATCCACTAAATGAGGGAATAATATGTGTGAGGGTACCCCAGGAGAGTTCCAAATGTGTGTGGGTAGAATATATATCCCACGGGGGTAAAATTGAAAAAAGTTGAAAAACAATTTTTTTTGGACTTAGTCATTTTTCCGCCGTTTATCAGACTTTCAGATAGGGGAAATGTGAGTGAGCATTCCGATTTCAGTTCCAGAGCGATTCGCCCAATGAGTCCTTGATATTTAGTCATTTTCAGCCAATTTTCTGGATTTTTGAAAATTTCACTTTTTTGTGAAAATATCCACTAAACGAGGGAATAATATGTGTGAGGGTACCCCAGGAGAGTTCCAAATGTGTGTGGGTAGAATATATATCCCACGGGGGTAAAATTGAAAAAAGTTGAAAAAAATTTTTTTTTGGACTTAGTCATTTTTCCGGCGTTTATCAGACTTTCAGAAAGGGGAAATGTCAGTGAGCATTCCGATATCAGTTCCAGAGCAATTCGCCCAATGAGTCCTTGATATTTAGTCGTTTTCAGCCAATTTTCTGGATTTTTGAAAATTTCACTTTTTTGTGAAAATATCCACTAAATGAGGGAATAATATGTGTGAGGGTACCCCAGGAGAGTTCCAAATGTGTGTGGGTAGAATATATATCCCACGGGGGTAAAATTGAAAAAAGTTGAAAAACAATTTTTTTTGGACTTAGTCATTTTTCCGGCGTTTATCAGACTTTCAGATAGGGGAAATGTGAGTGAGCATTCCGATTTCAGTTCCAGAGCGATTCGCCCAATGAGTCCTTGATATTTAGTCGTTTTCAGCCAATTTTCTGGATTTTTGAAAATTTCACTTTTTTGTGAAAATATCCACTAAATGAGGGAATAATATGTGTGAGGGTACCCCAGGAGAGTTCCAAATGTGTGTGGGTAGAATATATATCCCACGGGGGTAAAATTGAAAAAAGTTGAAAAACAATTTTTTTTGGACTTAGTCATTTTTCCGCCGTTTATCAGACTTTCAGATAGGGGAAATGTGAGTGAGCATTCCGATTTCAGTTCCAGAGCAATTCGCCCATTGAGTCCTTGATATTTAGTCGTTTTCAGCCAATTTTCTGGATTTTTGAAAATTTCACTTTTTTGTGAAAATATCCACTAAATGAGGGAATAATATGTGTGAGGGTACCCCAGGAGAGTTCCAAATGTGTGTGGGTAGAATATATATCCCACGGGGGTAAAATTGAAAAAAGTTGAAAAAAATTTTTTTTGGACTTAGTCATTTTTCCGGCGTTTATCAGACTTTCAGAAAGGGGAAATGTCAGTGAGCGTTCCGATTTCAGTTCCAGAGCAATTCGCCCAATGAGTCCTTGATATTTAGTCGTTTTCAGCCAATTTTCTGGATTTTTGAAAATTTCACTTTTTTGTGAAAATATCCACTAAATGAGGGAATAATATGTGTGAGGGTACCCCAGGAGAGTTCCAAATGTGTGTGGGTAGAATATATATCCCACGGGGGTAAAATTGAAAAAAGTTGAAAAAAAATTTTTTTTGGACTTAGTCATTTTTCCGGCGTTTATCAGACTTTCAGAAAGGGGAAATGTCAGCGAGCGTTCCGATTTCAGTTCCAGAGCAATTCGCCCAATGAGTCCTTGATATTTAGTCGTTTTCAGCCAATTTTCAGGATTTTTGAAAATTTCACTTTTTTGTGAAAATATCCACTAAATGAGGGAATAATATGTGTGAGGGTACCCCAGGAGAGTTCCAAATGTGTGTGGGTAGAATATATATCCCACGGGGGTAAAATTGAAAAAAGTTGAAAAACAATTTTTTTTGGACTTAGTCATTTTTCCGCCGTTTATCAGACTTTCAGATAGGGGAAATGTGAGTGAGCATTCCGATTTCAGTTCCAGAGCAATTCGCCCAATGAGTCCTTGATATTTAGTCGTTTTCAGCCAATTTTCTGGATTTTTGAAAATTTCACTTTTTTGTGAAAATATCCACTAAATGAGGGAATAATATGTGTGAGGGTACCCCAGGAGAGTTCCAAATGTGTGTGGGTAGAATATATATCCCACTGGGGTAAAATTGAAAAAAGTTGAAAAAAATTTTTTTTTGGACTTAGTCATTTTTCCGGCGTTTATCAGACTTTCAGATAGGGGAAATGTGAGTGAGCATTCCGATTTCAGTTCCAGAGCGATTCGCCCAATGAGTCCTTGATATTTAGTCATTTTCAGCCAATTTTTCTGGATTTTTGAAAATTTCACTTTTTTGTGAAAATATCCACTAAACGAGGGAATAATATGTGTGAGGGTACCCCAGGAGAGTTCCAAATGTGTGTGGGTAGAATATATATCCCACGGGGGTAAAATTGAAAAAAGTTGAAAAAAATTTTTTTTTGGACTTAGTCATTTTTCCGGCGTTTATCAGACTTTCAGAAAGGGGAAATGTCAGTGAGCGTTCCGATTTCAGTTCCAGAGCAATTCGCCCAATGAGTCCTTGATATTTAGTCATTTTCAGCCAATAATTTGGATTTTTGAAAATTTCACTTTTTTGTGAAAATATCCACTAAATGAGGGAATAATATGTGTGAGGGTACCCCAGGAGAGTTCCAAATGTGTGTGGGTAGAATATATATCCCACGGGGGTAAAATTGAAAAAAGTTGAAAAACAATTTTTTTTGGACTTAGTCATTTTTCCGGCGTTTATCAGACTTTCAGATAGGGGAAATGTGAGTGAGCATTCCGATTTCAGTTCCAGAGCAATTCGCCCAATGAGTCCTTGATATTTAGTCGTTTTCAGCCAATTTTCAGGATTTTTGAAAATTTCACTTTTTTGTGAAAATATCCACTAAATGAGGGAATAATATGTGTGAGGGTACCCCAGGAGAGTTCCAAATGTGTGTGGGTAGAATATATATCCCACGGGGGTAAAATTGAAAAAAGTTGAAAAACAATTTTTTTTGGACTTAGTCATTTTTCCGCCGTTTATCAGACTTTCAGATAGGGGAAATGTGAGTGAGCATTCCGATTTCAGTTCCAGAGCGATTCGCCCAATGAGTCCTTGATATTTAGTCATTTTCAGCCAATTTTCTGGATTTTTGAAAATTTCACTTTTTTGTGAAAATATCCACTAAACGAGGGAATAATATGTGTGAGGGTACCCCAGGAGAGTTCCAAATGTGTGTGGGTAGAATATATATCCCACGGGGGTAAAATTGAAAAAAGTTGAAAAAAATTTTTTTTTGGACTTAGTCATTTTTCCGGCGTTTATCAGACTTTCAGAAAGGGGAAATGTCAGTGAGCATTCCGATATCAGTTCCAGAGCAATTCGCCCAATGAGTCCTTGATATTTAGTCGTTTTCAGCCAATTTTCTGGATTTTTGAAAATTTCACTTTTTTGTGAAAATATCCACTAAATGAGGGAATAATATGTGTGAGGGTACCCCAGGAGAGTTCCAAATGTGTGTGGGTAGAATATATATCCCACGGGGGTAAAATTGAAAAAAGTTGAAAAACAATTTTTTTTGGACTTAGTCATTTTTCCGGCGTTTATCAGACTTTCAGATAGGGGAAATGTGAGTGAGCATTCCGATTTCAGTTCCAGAGCGATTCGCCCAATGAGTCCTTGATATTTAGTCGTTTTCAGCCAATTTTCTGGATTTTTGAAAATTTCACTTTTTTGTGAAAATATCCACTAAATGAGGGAATAATATGTGTGAGGGTACCCCAGGAGAGTTCCAAATGTGTGTGGGTAGAATATATATCCCACGGGGGTAAAATTGAAAAAAGTTGAAAAACAATTTTTTTTGGACTTAGTCATTTTTCCGCCGTTTATCAGACTTTCAGATAGGGGAAATGTGAGTGAGCATTCCGATTTCAGTTCCAGAGCAATTCGCCCATTGAGTCCTTGATATTTAGTCGTTTTCAGCCAATTTTCTGGATTTTTGAAAATTTCACTTTTTTGTGAAAATATCCACTAAATGAGGGAATAATATGTGTGAGGGTACCCCAGGAGAGTTCCAAATGTGTGTGGGTAGAATATATATCCCACGGGGGTAAAATTGAAAAAAGTTGAAAAAAATTTTTTTT
The DNA here is from genome assembly GCF_046119375.1 of Phyllobates terribilis. NCBI lineage: Eukaryota > Metazoa > Chordata > Amphibia > Anura > Dendrobatidae > Phyllobates > Phyllobates terribilis. The sequence goes on from NW_027363138.1 coordinate 90,303, forward strand.
GGACTTAGTCATTTTTCCGGCGTTTATCAGACTTTCAGAAAGGGGAAATGTCAGTGAGCGTTCCGATTTCAGTTCCAGAGCAATTCGCCCAATGAGTCCTTGATATTTAGTCGTTTTCAGCCAATTTTCTGGATTTTTGAAAATTTCACTTTTTTGTGAAAATATCCACTAAATGAGGGAATAATATGTGTGAGGGTACCCCAGGAGAGTTCCAAATGTGTGTGGGTAGAATATATATCCCACGGGGGTAAAATTGAAAAAAGTTGAAAAAAAATTTTTTTTGGACTTAGTCATTTTTCCGGCGTTTATCAGACTTTCAGAAAGGGGAAATGTCAGCGAGCGTTCCGATTTCAGTTCCAGAGCAATTCGCCCAATGAGTCCTTGATATTTAGTCGTTTTCAGCCAATTTTCAGGATTTTTGAAAATTTCACTTTTTTGTGAAAATATCCACTAAATGAGGGAATAATATGTGTGAGGGTACCCCAGGAGAGTTCCAAATGTGTGTGGGTAGAATATATATCCCACGGGGGTAAAATTGAAAAAAGTTGAAAAACAATTTTTTTTGGACTTAGTCATTTTTCCGCCGTTTATCAGACTTTCAGATAGGGGAAATGTGAGTGAGCATTCCGATTTCAGTTCCAGAGCAATTCGCCCAATGAGTCCTTGATATTTAGTCGTTTTCAGCCAATTTTCTGGATTTTTGAAAATTTCACTTTTTTGTGAAAATATCCACTAAATGAGGGAATAATATGTGTGAGGGTACCCCAGGAGAGTTCCAAATGTGTGTGGGTAGAATATATATCCCACTGGGGTAAAATTGAAAAAAGTTGAAAAAAATTTTTTTTTGGACTTAGTCATTTTTCCGGCGTTTATCAGACTTTCAGATAGGGGAAATGTGAGTGAGCATTCCGATTTCAGTTCCAGAGCGATTCGCCCAATGAGTCCTTGATATTTAGTCATTTTCAGCCAATTTTTCTGGATTTTTGAAAATTTCACTTTTTTGTGAAAATATCCACTAAACGAGGGAATAATATGTGTGAGGGTACCCCAGGAGAGTTCCAAATGTGTGTGGGTAGAATATATATCCCACGGGGGTAAAATTGAAAAAAGTTGAAAAAAATTTTTTTTTGGACTTAGTCATTTTTCCGGCGTTTATCAGACTTTCAGAAAGGGGAAATGTCAGTGAGCGTTCCGATTTCAGTTCCAGAGCAATTCGCCCAATGAGTCCTTGATATTTAGTCATTTTCAGCCAATAATTTGGATTTTTGAAAATTTCACTTTTTTGTGAAAATATCCACTAAATGAGGGAATAATATGTGTGAGGGTACCCCAGGAGAGTTCCAAATGTGTGTGGGTAGAATATATATCCCACGGGGGTAAAATTGAAAAAAGTTGAAAAACAATTTTTTTTGGACTTAGTCATTTTTCCGGCGTTTATCAGACTTTCAGATAGGGGAAATGTGAGTGAGCATTCCGATTTCAGTTCCAGAGCAATTCGCCCAATGAGTCCTTGATATTTAGTCGTTTTCAGCCAATTTTCAGGATTTTTGAAAATTTCACTTTTTTGTGAAAATATCCACTAAATGAGGGAATAATATGTGTGAGGGTACCCCAGGAGAGTTCCAAATGTGTGTGGGTAGAATATATATCCCACGGGGGTAAAATTGAAAAAAGTTGAAAAACAATTTTTTTTGGACTTAGTCATTTTTCCGCCGTTTATCAGACTTTCAGATAGGGGAAATGTGAGTGAGCATTCCGATTTCAGTTCCAGAGCGATTCGCCCAATGAGTCCTTGATATTTAGTCATTTTCAGCCAATTTTCTGGATTTTTGAAAATTTCACTTTTTTGTGAAAATATCCACTAAATGAGGGAATAATATGTGTGAGGGTACCCCAGGAGAGTTCCAAATGTGTGTGGGTAGAATATATATCCCACGGGGGTAAAATTGAAAAAAGTTGAAAAACAATTTTTTTTGGACTTAGTCATTTTTCCGGCGTTTATCAGACTTTCAGATAGGGGAAATGTGAGTGAGCATTCCGATTTCAGTTCCAGAGCGATTCGCCCAATGAGTCCTTGATTTCAGCCAATTTTCTGGATTTTTGAAAATTTCACTTTTTTGTGAAAATATCCACTAAATGAGGGAATAATATGTGTGAGGGTACCCCAGGAGAGTTCCAAATGTGTGTGGGTAGAATATATATCCCACGGGGGTAAAATTGAAAAAAGTTGAAAAAAATTTTTTTTGGACTTAGTCATTTTTCCGGCGTTTATCAGACTTTCAGAAAGGGGAAATGTCAGTGAGCGTTCCGATTTCAGTTCCAGAGCAATTCGCCCAATGAGTCCTTGATATTTAGTCGTTTTCAGCCAATTTTCTGGATTTTTGAAAATTTCACTTTTTTGTGAAAATATCCACTAAATGAGGGAATAATATGTGTGAGGGTACCCCAGGAGAGTTCCAAATGTGTGTGGGTAGAATATATATCCCACGGGGGTAAAATTGAAAAAAGTTGAAAAAAAATTTTTTTTGGACTTAGTCATTTTTCCGGCGTTTATCAGACTTTCAGAAAGGGGAAATGTCAGCGAGCGTTCCGATTTCAGTTCCAGAGCAATTCGCCCAATGAGTCCTTGATATTTAGTCGTTTTCAGCCAATTTTCAGGATTTTTGAAAATTTCACTTTTTTGTGAAAATATCCACTAAATGAGGGAATAATATGTGTGAGGGTACCCCAGGAGAGTTCCAAATGTGTGTGGGTAGAATATATATCCCACGGGGGTAAAATTGAAAAAAGTTGAAAAACAATTTTTTTTGGACTTAGTCATTTTTCCGCCGTTTATCAGACTTTCAGATAGGGGAAATGTGAGTGAGCATTCCGATTTCAGTTCCAGAGCAATTCGCCCAATGAGTCCTTGATATTTAGTCGTTTTCAGCCAATTTTCTGGATTTTTGAAAATTTCACTTTTTTGTGAAAATATCCACTAAATGAGGGAATAATATGTGTGAGGGTACCCCAGGAGAGTTCCAAATGTGTGTGGGTAGAATATATATCCCACTGGGGTAAAATTGAAAAAAGTTGAAAAAAATTTTTTTTTGGACTTAGTCATTTTTCCGGCGTTTATCAGACTTTCAGATAGGGGAAATGTGAGTGAGCATTCCGATTTCAGTTCCAGAGCGATTCGCCCAATGAGTCCTTGATATTTAGTCATTTTCAGCCAATTTTTCTGGATTTTTGAAAATTTCACTTTTTTGTGAAAATATCCACTAAACGAGGGAATAATATGTGTGAGGGTACCCCAGGAGAGTTCCAAATGTGTGTGGGTAGAATATATATCCCACGGGGGTAAAATTGAAAAAAGTTGAAAAAAATTTTTTTTTGGACTTAGTCATTTTTCCGGCGTTTATCAGACTTTCAGAAAGGGGAAATGTCAGTGAGCGTTCCGATTTCAGTTCCAGAGCAATTCGCCCAATGAGTCCTTGATATTTAGTCATTTTCAGCCAATAATTTGGATTTTTGAAAATTTCACTTTTTTGTGAAAATATCCACTAAATGAGGGAATAATATGTGTGAGGGTACCCCAGGAGAGTTCCAAATGTGTGTGGGTAGAATATATATCCCACGGGGGTAAAATTGAAAAAAGTTGAAAAACAATTTTTTTTGGACTTAGTCATTTTTCCGGCGTTTATCAGACTTTCAGATAGGGGAAATGTGAGTGAGCATTCCGATTTCAGTTCCAGAGCAATTCGCCCAATGAGTCCTTGATATTTAGTCGTTTTCAGCCAATTTTCAGGATTTTTGAAAATTTCACTTTTTTGTGAAAATATCCACTAAATGAGGGAATAATATGTGTGAGGGTACCCCAGGAGAGTTCCAAATGTGTGTGGGTAGAATATATATCCCACGGGGGTAAAATTGAAAAAAGTTGAAAAACAATTTTTTTTGGACTTAGTCATTTTTCCGCCGTTTATCAGACTTTCAGATAGGGGAAATGTGAGTGAGCATTCCGATTTCAGTTCCAGAGCGATTCGCCCAATGAGTCCTTGATATTTAGTCATTTTCAGCCAATTTTCTGGATTTTTGAAAATTTCACTTTTTTGTGAAAATATCCACTAAATGAGGGAATAATATGTGTGAGGGTACCCCAGGAGAGTTCCAAATGTGTGTGGGTAGAATATATATCCCACGGGGGTAAAATTGAAAAAAGTTGAAAAACAATTTTTTTTGGACTTAGTCATTTTTCCGGCGTTTATCAGACTTTCAGATAGGGGAAATGTGAGTGAGCATTCCGATTTCAGTTCCAGAGCGATTCGCCCAATGAGTCCTTGATTTCAGCCAATTTTCTGGATTTTTGAAAATTTCACTTTTTTGTGAAAATATCCACTAAATGAGGGAATAATATGTGTGAGGGTACCCCAGGAGAGTTCCAAATGTGTGTGGGTAGAATATATATCCCACGGGGGTAAAATTGAAAAAAGTTGAAAAAAATTTTTTTTTGGACTTAGTCATTTTTCCGGCGTTTATCAGACTTTCAGAAAGGGGAAATGTCAGTGAGCGTTCCGATTTCAGTTCCAGAGCAATTCGCCCAATGAGTCCTTGATATTTAGTCGTTTTCAGCCAATCTTCTGGATTTTTGAAAATTTCACTTTTTTGTGAAAATATCCACTAAATGAGGGAATAATATGTGTGAGGGTACCCCAGGAGAGTTCCAAATGTGTGTGGGTAGAATATATATCCCACGGGGGTAAAATTGAAAAAAGTTGAAAAAAAATTTTTTTTGGACTTAGTCATTTTTCCGGCGTTTATCAGACTTTCAGAAAGGGGAAATGTCAGTGAGCGTTCCGATTTCAGTTCCAGAGCAATTCGCCCAATGAGTCCTTGATATTTAGTCGTTTTCAGCCAATTTTCTGGATTTTTGAAAATTTCACTTTTTTGTGAAAATTTCCACTAAATGAGGGAATAATATGTGTGAGGGTACCCCAGGAGAGTTCCAAATGTGTGTGGGTAGAATATATATCCCACTGGGGTAAAATTGAAAAAAGTTGAAAAAAATTTTTTTTTGGACTTAGTCATTTTTCCGGCGTTTATCAGACTTTCAGAAAGGGGAAATGTCAGTGAGCATTCCGATTTCAGTTCCAGAGCAATTCGCCCAATGAGTCCTTGATATTTAGTCGTTTTCAGTCAATTTTCTGGATTTTTGAAAATTTCACTTTTTTGTGAAAATATCCACTAAATGAGGGAATAATATGTGTGAGGGTACCCCAGGAGAGTTCCAAATGTGTGTGGGTAGAATATATATCCCACGGGGGTAAAATTGAAAAAAGTGAAAAAAAAATTTTTTTTGGACTTAGTCATTTTTCCGGCGTTTATCAGACTTTCAGAAAGGGGAAATGTCAGTGAGCGTTCCGATTTCAGTTCCAGAGCAATTCGCCCAATGAGTCCTTGATATTTAGTCGTTTTCAGCCAATTTTCTGGATTTTTGAAAATTTCACTTTTTTGTGAAAATTTCCACTAAATGAGGGAATAATATGTGTGAGGGTACCCCAGGAGAGTTCCAAATGTGTGTGGGTAGAATATATATCCCACTGGGGTAAAATTGAAAAAAGTTGAAAAAATTTTTTTTTTGGACTTAGTCATTTTTCCGGCGTTTATCAGACTTTCAGATAGGGCAAATGTCAGTGAGCATTCCGATTTGAGTTCCAGAGCGATTCGCCCAATAAGTCCTTGATATTTAGTCATTTTCAGCCAATAATTTGGATTTTTGAAAATTTCACTTTTTTGTGAAAATATCCACTAAATGAGGGAATAATATGTGTGAGGGTACCCCAGGAGAGTTCCAAATGTGTGTGGGTAGAATATATATCCCACGGGGGTAAAATTGAAAAAAGTTGAAAAACAATTTTTTTTGGACTTAGTCATTTTTCCGGCGTTTATCAGACTTTCAGATAGGGGAAATGTGAGTGAGCATTCCGATTTCAGTTCCAGAGCGATTCGCCCAATGAGTCCTTGATATTTAGTCGTTTTCAGCCAATTTTCTGGATTTTTGAAAATTTCACTTTTTTGTGAAAATATCCACTAAATGAGGGAATAATATGTGTGAGGGTACCCCAGGAGAGTTCCAAATGTGTGTGGGTAGAATATATATCCCACGGGGGTAAAATTGAAAAAAGTTGAAAAACAATTTTTTTTGGACTTAGTCATTTTTCCGCCGTTTATCAGACTTTCAGATAGGGGAAATGTGAGTGAGCATTCCGATTTCAGTTCCAGAGCAATTCGCCCAATGAGTCCTTGATATTTAGTCATTTTCAGCCAATTTTCTGGATTTTTGAAAATTTCACTTTTTTGTGAAAATATCCACTAAATGAGGGAATAATATGTGTGAGGGTACCCCAGGAGAGTTCCAAATGTGTGTGGGTAGAATATATATCCCACGGGGGTAAAATTGAAAAAAGTGGAAAAAAATTTTTTTTTGGACTTAGTCATTTTTCCGGCGTTTATCAGACATTCAGGAAGGGGAAATGTCAGTGAGCGTTCCGATTTCAGTTCCAGAGCAATTCGCCCCATGAGTCCTTGATATTTAGTCGTTTTCAGCCAATTTTCTGGATTTTTGAAAATTTCACTTTTTTGTGAAAATTTCCACTAAATGAGGGAATAATATGTGTGAGGGTACCCCAGGAGAGTTCCAAATGTGTGTGGGTAGAATATATATCCCACTGGGGTAAAATTGAAAAAAGTTGAAAAAAATTTTTTTTTGGACTTAGTCATTTTTCCGGCGTTTATCAGACTTTCAGAAAGGGGAAATGTCAGTGAGCGTTCCGATTTCAGTTCCAGAGCAATTCGCCCAATGAGTCCTTGATATTTAGTCGTTTTCAGACAATTTTCTGGATTTTTGAAAATTTCACTTTTTTGTGAAAATATCCACTAAATGAGGGAATAATATGTGTTAGGGTACCCCAGGAGAGTTCCAAATGTGTGTGGGTAGAATATATATCCCACGGGGGTAAAATTGAAAAAAGTGGGAAAAAATTTTTTTTTGGACTTAGTCATTTTTCCGGCGTTTATCAGACTTTCAGAAAGGGGAAATGTCAGTGAGCGTTCCGATTTCAGTTCCAGAGCAATTCGCCCAATGAGTCCTTGATATTTAGTCGTTTTCAGCCAATTTTCTGGATTTTTGAAAATTTCACTTTTTTGTGAAAATTTCCACTAAATGAGGGAATAATATGTGTGAGGGTACCCCAGGAGAGTTCAAAATGTGTGTGGGTAGAATATATATCCCACTGGGGTAAAATTGAAAAAAGTTGAAAAAATTTTTTTTTTGGACTTAGTCATTTTTCCGGCGTTTATCAGACTTTCAGATAGGGCAAATGTCAGTGAGCATTCCGATTTCAGTTCCAGAGCGATTCGCCCAATAAGTCCTTGATATTTAGTCATTTTCAGCCAATAATTTGGATTTTTGAAAATTTCACTTTTTTGTGAAAATATCCACTAAATGAGGGAATAATATGTGTGACTGTACCCCAGGAGAGTTCCAAATGTGTGTGGGTAGAATATATATCCCACGGGGGTAAAATTGAAAAAAGTTGAAAAACAATTTTTTTTGGACTTAGTCATTTTTCCGGCGTTTATCAGACTTTCAGAAAGGGGAAATGTCAGTGAGCGTTCCGATTTCAGTTCCAGAGCAATTCGCCCAATGAGTCCTTGATATTTAGTCATTTTCAGCCAATTTTCTGGATTTTTGAAAATTTCACTTTTTTGTGAAAATTTCCACTAAATGAGGGAATAATATGTGTGAGGGTACCCCAGGAGAGTTCCAAATGTGTGTGGGTAGAATATATATCCCACTGGGGTAAAATTGAAAAAAGTTGAAAAAATTTTTTTTTTGGACTTAGTCATTTTTCCGGCGTTTATCAGACTTTCAGATAGGGCAAATGTCAGTGAGCATTCCGATTTCAGTTCCAGAGCGATTCGCCCAATAAGTCCTTGATATTTAGTCATTTTCAGCCAATAATTTGGATTTTTGAAAATTTCACTTTTTTGTGAAAATATCCACTAAATGAGGGAATAATATGTGTGAGGGTACCCCAGGAGAGTTCCAAATGTGTGTGGGTAGAATATATATCCCACGGGGGTAAAATTGAAAAAAGTTGAAAAACAATTTTTTTTGGACTTAGTCATTTTTCCGCCGTTTATCAGACTTTCAGATAGGGGAAATGTGAGTGAGCATTCCGATTTCAGTTCCAGAGCAATTCGCCCAATGAGTCCTTGATATTTAGTCGTTTTCAGCCAATTTTCTGGATTTTTGAAAATTTCACTTTTTTGTGAAAATATCCACTAAATGAGGGAATAATATGTGTGAGGGTACCCCAGGAGAGTTCCAAATGTGTGTGGGTAGAATATATATCCCACGGGGGTAAAATTGAAAAAAGTGGAAAAAAAATTTTTTTTGGACTTAGTCATTTTTCCGGCGTTTATCAGACTTTCAGAAAGGGGAAATGTCAGTGAGCGTTCCGATTTCAGTTCCAGAGCAATTCGCCCAATGAGTCCTTGATATTTAGTCGTTTTCAGCCAATTTTCTGGATTTTTGAAAATTTCACTTTTTTGTGAAAATATCCACTAAATGAGGGAATAATATGTGTGAGGGTACCCCAGGAGAGTTCCAAATGTGTGTGGGTAGAATATATATCCCACGGGGGTAAAATTGAAAAAAGTGGAAAAAAAATTTTTTTTGGACTTAGTCATTTTTCCGGCGTTTATCAGACTTTCAGAAAGGGGAAATGTCAGTGAGCGTTCCGATTTCAGTTCCAGAGCAATTCGCCCAATGAGTCCTTGATATTTAGTCGTTTTCAGCCAATTTTCTGGATTTTTGAAAATTTCACTTTTTTGTGAAAATATCCACTAAATGAGGGAATAATATGTGTGAGGGTACCCCAGGAGAGTTCCAAATGTGTGTGGGTAGAATATATATCCCACGGGGGTAAAATTGAAAAAAGTTGAAAAAAATTTTTTTTTGGACTTAGTAATTTTTCCGGCGTTTATCAGACTTTCAGAAAGGGGAAATGTCAGTGAGCGTTCCGATTTCAGTTCCAGAGCAATTCGCCCAATGAGTCCTTGATATTTAGTCGTTTTCAGCCAATTTTCTGGATTTTTGAAAATTTCACTTTTTTGTGAAAATATCCACTAAATGAGGGAATAATATGTGTGAGGGTACCCCAGGAGAGTTCCAAATGTGTGTGGGTAGAATATATATCCCACGGGGGTAAAATTGAAAAAAGTTGAAAAAATTTTTTTTTTGGACTTAGTCATTTTTCCGGCGTTTATCAGACTTTCAGATAGGGCAAATGTCAGTGAGCATTCCGATTTCAGTTCCAGAGCGATTCGCCCAATAAGTCCTTGATATTTAGTCATTTTCAGCCAATAATTTGGATTTTTGAAAATTTCACTTTTTTGTGAAAATATCCACTAAATGAGGGAATAATATGTGTGAGGGTACCCCAGGAGAGTTCCAAATGTGTGTGGGTAGAATATATATCCCACGGGGGTAAAATTGAAAAAAGTTGAAAAACAATTTTTTTTGGACTTAGTCATTTTTCCGGCGTTTATCAGACTTTCAGATAGGGGAAATGTGAGTGAGCATTCCGATTTCAGTTCCAGAGCGATTCGCCCACTGAGTCCTTGATATTTAGTCGTTTTCAGCCAATTTTCTGGATTTTTGAAAATTTCACTTTTTTGTGAAAATATCCACTAAATGAGGGAATAATATGTGTGAGGGTACCCCAGGAGAGTTCCAAATGTGTGTGGGTAGAATATATATCCCACGGGGGTAAAATTGAAAAAAGTTGAAAAAAAAATTTTTTTGGACTTAGTCATTTTTCCGGCGTTTATCAGACTTTCAGAAAGGGGAAATGTCAGTGAGCGTTCCGATTTCAGTTCCAGAGCAATTCGCCCAATGAGTCCTTGATATTTAGTCGTTTTCAGCCAATTTTCTGGATTTCTGAAAATTTCACTTTTTTGTGAAAATATCCACTAAATGAGGGAATAATATGTGTGAGGGTACCCCAGGAGAGTTCCAAATGTGTGTGGGTAGAATATATATCCCACGGGGGTAAAATTGAAAAAAGTTGAAAAAAAATTTTTTTTGGACTTAGTCATTTTTCCGGCGTTTATCAGACTTTCAGAAAGGGGAAATGTCAGTGAGCGTTCCGATTTCAGTTCCAGAGCAATTCGCCCAATGAGTCCTTGATATTTAGTCGTTTTCAGACAATTTTCTGGATTTTTGAAAATTTCACTTTTTTGTGAAAATATCCACTAAATGAGGGAATAATATGTGTGAGGGTACCCCAGGAGAGTTCCAAATGTGTGTGGGTAGAATATATATCCCACGGGGGTAAAATTGAAAAAAGTGGAAAAAAAATTTTTTTTGGACTTAGTCATTTTTCCGGCGTTTATCAGACTTTCAGAAAGGGGAAATGTCAGTGAGCGTTCCGATTTCAGTTCCAGAGCAATTCGCCCAATGAGTCCTTGATATTTAGTCGTTTTCAGCCAATTTTCTGGATTTTTGAAAATTTCACTTTTTTGTGAAAATATCCACTAAATGAGGGAATAATATGTGTGAGGGTACCCCAGGAGAGTTCCAAATGTGTGTGGGTAGAATATATATCCCACGGGGGTAAAATTGAAAAAAGTTGAAAAAAATTTTTTTTTGGACTTAGTCATTTTTCCGGCGTTTATCAGACTTTCAGAAAGGGGAAATGTCAGTGAGCGTTCCGATTTCAGTTCCAGAGCAATTCGCCCAATGAGTCCTTGATATTTAGTTGTTTTCAGCCAATTTTCTGGATTTTTGAAAATTTCACTTTTTTGTGAAAATATCCACTAAATGAGGGAATAATATGTGTGAGGGTACCCCAGGAGCGTTCCAAATGTGTGTGGGTAGAATATATATCCCACGGGGGTAAAATTGAAAAAAGTTGAAAAAATTTTTTTTTTGGACTTAGTCATTTTTCCGGCGTTTATCAGACTTTCAGATAGGGCAAATGTCAGTGAGCATTCCGATTTCAGTTCCAGAGCGATTCGCCCAATGAGTCCTTGATATTTAGTCATTTTCAGCCAATAATTTGGATTTTTGAAAATTTCACTTTTTTGTGAAAATATCCACTAAATGAGGGAATAATATGTGTGAGGGTACCCCAGGAGAGTTCCAAATGTGTGTGGGTAGAATATATATCCCACGGGGGTAAAATTGAAAAAAGTTGAAAAACAATTTTTTTTGGACTTAGTCATTTTTCCGGCGTTTATCAGACTTTCAGAAAGGGGAAATGTCAGTGAGCGTTCCGATTTCAGTTCCAGAGCAATTCGCCCAATGAGTCCTTGATATTTAGTCGTTTTCAGCCAATTTTCTGGATTTTTGAAAATTTCACTTTTTTGTGAAAATATCCACTAAATGAGGGAATAATATGTGTGAGGGTACCCCAGGAGAGTTCCAAATGTGTGTGGGTAGAATATATATCCCACGGGGGTAAAATTGAAAAAAGTTGAAAAAAATTTTTTTTTGGACTTAGTCATTTTTCCGGCGTTTATCAGACTTTCAGAAAGGAGAAATGTCAGTGAGCGTTCCGATTTCAGTTCCAGAGCAATTCGCCCAATGAGTCCTTGATATTTAGTCGTTTTCAGCCAATTTTCTGGATTTTTGAAAATTTCACTTTTTTGTGAAAATATCCACTAAATGAGGGAATAATATGTGTGAGGGTACCCCAGGAGAGTTCCAAATGTGTGTGGGTAGAATATATATCCCACGGGGGTAAAATTGAAAAAAGTGGAAAAAAAATTTTTTTTGGACTTAGTCATTTTTCCGGCGTTTATCAGACTTTCAGAAAAGGGAAATGTCAGTGAGCGTTCCGATTTCAGTTCCAGAGCAATTCGCCCAATGAGTCCTTGATATTTAGTCGTTTTCAGCCAATTTTCTGGATTTTTGAAAATTTCACTTTTTTGTGAAAATATCCACTAAATGAGGGAATAATATGTGTGAGGGTACCCCAGGAGAGTTCCAAATGTGTGTGGGTAGAATATATATCCCACGGGGGTAAAATTGAAAAAAGTGGAAAAAAAATTTTTTTTGGACTTAGTCATTTTTCCGGCGTTTATCAGACTTTCAGAAAGGGGAAATGTCAGTGAGCATTCCGATTTCAGTTCCAGAGCAATTCGCCCAATGAGTCCTTGATATTTAGTCGTTTTCAGCCAATTTTCTGGATTTTTGAAAATTTCACTTTTTTGTGAAAATATCCACTAAATGAGGGAATAATATGTGTGAGGGTACCCCAGGAGAGTTCCAAATGTGTGTGGGTAGAATATATATCCCACGGGGGTAAAATTGAAAAAAGTTGAAAAAAATTTTTTTTTGGACTTAGTCATTTTTCCGGCGTTTATCAGACTTTCAGAAAGGGGAAATGTCAGTGAGCGTTCCGATTTCAGTTCCAGAGCAATTCGCCCAATGAGTCCTTGATATTTAGTCGTTTTCAGCCAATTTTCTGGATTTTTGAAAATTTCACTTTTTTGTGAAAATATCCACTAAATGAGGGAATAATATGTGTGAGGGTACCCCAGGAGAGTTCCAAATGTGTGTGGGTAGAATATATATCCCACGGGGGTAAAATTGAAAAAAGTTGAAAAAATTTTTTTTTTGGACTTAGTCATTTTTCCGGCGTTTATCAGACTTTCAGATAGGGCAAATGTCAGTGAGCATTCCGATTTCAGTTCCAGAGCGATTCGCCCAATGAGTCCTTGATATTTAGTCATTTTCAGCCAATAATTTGGATTTTTGAAAATTTCACTTTTTTGTGAAAATATCCACTAAATGAGGGAATAATATGTGTGAGGGTACCCCAGGAGAGTTCCAAATGTGTGTGGGTAGAATATATATCCCACGGGGGTAAAATTGAAAAAAGTTGAAAAACAATTTTTTTTGGACTTAGTCATTTTTCCGGCGTTCATCAGACTTTCAGAAAGGGGAAATGTCAGTGAGCGTTCCGATTTCAGTTCCAGAGCAATTCGCCCAATGAGTCCTTGATATTTAGTCGTTTTCAGCCAATTTTCTGGATTTTTGAAAATTTCACTTTTTTGTGAAAATTTCCACTAAATGAGGGAATAATATGTGTGAGGGTACCCCAGGAGAGTTCCAAATGTGTGTGGGTAGAATATATATCCCACTGGGGTAAAATTGAAAAAAGTTGAAAAACAATTTTTTTTGGACTTAGTCATTTTTACGGCGTTTATCAGACTTTCAGAAAGGGGAAATGTCAGTGAGCGTTCCGATTTCAGTTCCAGAGCGATTCGCCCAATAAGTCCTTGATATTTAGTCATTTTCAGCCAATAATTTGGATTTTTGAAAATTTCACTTTTTTGTGAAAATATCCACTAAATGAGGGAATAATATGTGTGAGGGTACCCCAGGAGAGTTCCAAATGTGTGTGGGTAGAATATATATCCCACGGGGGTAAAATTGAAAAAAGTTGAAAAACAATTTTTTTTGGACTTAGTCATTTTTCCGGCGTTTATCAGACTTTCAGATAGGGGAAATGTGAGTGAGCATTCCGATTTCAGTTCCAGAGCGATTCGCCCAATGAGTCCTTGATATTTAGTCGTTTTCAGCCAATTTTCTGGATTTTTGAAAATTTCACTTTTTTGTGAAAATATCCACTAAATGAGGGAATAATATGTGTGAGGGTACCCCAGGAGAGTTCCAAATGTGTGTGGGTAGAATATATATCCCACGGGGGTAAAATTGAAAAAAGTTGAAAAAAAATTTTTTTTGGACTTAGTCATTTTTCCGGCGTTTATCAGACTTTCAGAAAGGGGAAATGTCAGTGAGCGTTCCGATTTCAGTTCCAGAGCAATTCGCCCAATGAGTCCTTGATATTTAGTCGTTTTCAGCCAATTTTCTGGATTTTTGAAAATTTCACTTTTTTGTGAAAATATCCACTAAATGAGGGAATAATATGTGTGAGGGTACCCCAGGAGAGTTCCAAATGTGTGTGGGTAGAATATATATCCCACGGGGGTAAAATTGAAAAAAGTTGAAAAACAATTTTTTTTGGACTTAGTCATTTTTCCGGCGTTTATCAGACTTTCAGATAGGGGAAATGTGAGTGAGCATTCCGATTTCAGTTCCAGAGCGATTCGCCCAATGAGTCCTTGATATTTAGTCGTTTTCAGCCATTTTTCTGGATTTTTGAAAATTTCACTTTTTTGTGAAAATATCCACTAAATGAGGGAATAATATGTGTGAGGGTACCCCAGGAGAGTTCCAAATGTGTGTGGGTAGAATATATATCCCACGGGGGTAAAATTGAAAAAAGTTGAAAAAAAATTTTTTTTGGACTTAGTCATTTTTCCGGCGTTTATCAGACTTTCAGAAAGGGGAAATGTCAGTGAGCGTTCCGATTTCAGTTCCAGAGCAATTCGCCCAATGAGTCCTTGATATTTAGTCGTTTTCAGACAATTTTCTGGATTTTTGAAAATTTCACTTTTTTGTGAAAATATCCACTAAATGAGGGAATAATATGTGTGAGGGTACCCCAGGAGAGTTCCAAATGTGTGTGGGTAGAATATATATCCCACGGGGGTAAAATTGAAAAAAGTTGAAAAAATTTTTTTTTTGGACTTAGTCATTTTTCCGGCGTTTATCAGACTTTCAGATTGGGCAAATGTCAGTGAGCATTCCGATTTCAGTTCCAGAGCGATTCGCCCAATAAGTCCTTGATATTTAGTCATTTTCAGCCAATAATTTGGATTTTTGAAAATTTCACTTTTTTGTGAAAATATCCACTAAATGAGGGAATAATATGTGTGAGGGTACCCCAGGAGAGTTCCAAATGTGTGTGGGTAGAATATATATCCCACGGGGGTAAAATTGAAAAAAGTTGAAAAAAAAATTTTTTTGGACTTAGTCATTTTTCCGGCGTTTATCAGACTTTCAGAAAGGGGAAATGTCAGTGAGCGTTCCGATTTCAGTTCCAGAGCAATTCGCCCAATGAGTCCTTGATATTTAGTCGTTTTCAGCCAATTTTCTGGATTTCTGAAAATTTCACTTTTTTGTGAAAATATCCACTAAATGAGGGAATAATATGTGTGAGGGTACCCCAGGAGAGTTCCAAATGTGTGTGGGTAGAATATATATCCCACGGGGGTAAAATTGAAAAAAGTTGAAAAAAAATTTTTTTTGGACTTAGTCATTTTTCCGGCGTTTATCAGACTTTCAGAAAGGGGAAATGTCAGTGAGCGTTCCGATTTCAGTTCCAGAGCAATTCGCCCAATGAGTCCTTGATATTTAGTCGTTTTCAGACAATTTTCTGGATTTTTGAAAATTTCACTTTTTTGTGAAAATATCCACTAAATGAGGGAATAATATGTGTGAGGGTACCCCAGGAGAGTTCCAAATGTGTGTGGGTAGAATATATATCCCACGGGGGTAAAATTGAAAAAAGTGGAAAAAAAATTTTTTTTGGACTTAGTCATTTTTCCGGCGTTTATCAGACTTTCAGAAAGGGGAAATGTCAGTGAGCGTTCCGATTTCAGTTCCAGAGCAATTCGCCCAATGAGTCCTTGATATTTAGTCGTTTTCAGCCAATTTTCTGGATTTTTGAAAATTTCACTTTTTTGTGAAAATATCCACTAAATGAGGGAATAATATGTGTGAGGGTACCCCAGGAGAGTTCCAAATGTGTGTGGGTAGAATATATATCCCACGGGGGTAAAATTGAAAAAAGTTGAAAAAAATTTTTTTTTGGACTTAGTCATTTTTCCGGCGTTTATCAGACTTTCAGAAAGGGGAAATGTCAGTGAGCGTTCCGATTTCAGTTCCAGAGCAATTCGCCCAATGAGTCCTTGATATTTAGTTGTTTTCAGCCAATTTTCTGGATTTTTGAAAATTTCACTTTTTTGTGAAAATATCCACTAAATGAGGGAATAATATGTGTGAGGGTACCCCAGGAGCGTTCCAAATGTGTGTGGGTAGAATATATATCCCACGGGGGTAAAATTGAAAAAAGTTGAAAAAATTTTTTTTTTGGACTTAGTCATTTTTCCGGCGTTTATCAGACTTTCAGATAGGGCAAATGTCAGTGAGCATTCCGATTTCAGTTCCAGAGCGATTCGCCCAATGAGTCCTTGATATTTAGTCATTTTCAGCCAATAATTTGGATTTTTGAAAATTTCACTTTTTTGTGAAAATATCCACTAAATGAGGGAATAATATGTGTGAGGGTACCCCAGGAGAGTTCCAAATGTGTGTGGGTAGAATATATATCCCACGGGGGTAAAATTGAAAAAAGTTGAAAAACAATTTTTTTTGGACTTAGTCATTTTTCCGGCGTTTATCAGACTTTCAGAAAGGGGAAATGTCAGTGAGCGTTCCGATTTCAGTTCCAGAGCAATTCGCCCAATGAGTCCTTGATATTTAGTCGTTTTCAGCCAATTTTCTGGATTTTTGAAAATTTCACTTTTTTGTGAAAATATCCACTAAATGAGGGAATAATATGTGTGAGGGTACCCCAGGAGAGTTCCAAATGTGTGTGGGTAGAATATATATCCCACGGGGGTAAAATTGAAAAAAGTTGAAAAAAATTTTTTTTTGGACTTAGTCATTTTTCCGGCGTTTATCAGACTTTCAGAAAGGAGAAATGTCAGTGAGCGTTCCGATTTCAGTTCCAGAGCAATTCGCCCAATGAGTCCTTGATATTTAGTCGTTTTCAGCCAATTTTCTGGATTTTTGAAAATTTCACTTTTTTGTGAAAATATCCACTAAATGAGGGAATAATATGTGTGAGGGTACCCCAGGAGAGTTCCAAATGTGTGTGGGTAGAATATATATCCCACGGGGGTAAAATTGAAAAAAGTGGAAAAAAAATTTTTTTTGGACTTAGTCATTTTTCCGGCGTTTATCAGACTTTCAGAAAAGGGAAATGTCAGTGAGCGTTCCGATTTCAGTTCCAGAGCAATTCGCCCAATGAGTCCTTGATATTTAGTCGTTTTCAGCCAATTTTCTGGATTTTTGAAAATTTCACTTTTTTGTGAAAATATCCACTAAATGAGGGAATAATATGTGTGAGGGTACCCCAGGAGAGTTCCAAATGTGTGTGGGTAGAATATATATCCCACGGGGGTAAAATTGAAAAAAGTGGAAAAAAAATTTTTTTTGGACTTAGTCATTTTTCCGGCGTTTATCAGACTTTCAGAAAGGGGAAATGTCAGTGAGCATTCCGATTTCAGTTCCAGAGCAATTCGCCCAATGAGTCCTTGATATTTAGTCGTTTTCAGCCAATTTTCTGGATTTTTGAAAATTTCACTTTTTTGTGAAAATATCCACTAAATGAGGGAATAATATGTGTGAGGGTACCCCAGGAGAGTTCCAAATGTGTGTGGGTAGAATATATATCCCACGGGGGTAAAATTGAAAAAAGTTGAAAAAAATTTTTTTTTGGACTTAGTCATTTTTCCGGCGTTTATCAGACTTTCAGAAAGGGGAAATGTCAGTGAGCGTTCCGATTTCAGTTCCAGAGCAATTCGCCCAATGAGTCCTTGATATTTAGTCGTTTTCAGCCAATTTTCTGGATTTTTGAAAATTTCACTTTTTTGTGAAAATATCCACTAAATGAGGGAATAATATGTGTGAGGGTACCCCAGGAGAGTTCCAAATGTGTGTGGGTAGAATATATATCCCACGGGGGTAAAATTGAAAAAAGTTGAAAAAATTTTTTTTTTGGACTTAGTCATTTTTCCGGCGTTTATCAGACTTTCAGATAGGGCAAATGTCAGTGAGCATTCCGATTTCAGTTCCAGAGCGATTCGCCCAATGAGTCCTTGATATTTAGTCATTTTCAGCCAATAATTTGGATTTTTGAAAATTTCACTTTTTTGTGAAAATATCCACTAAATGAGGGAATAATATGTGTGAGGGTACCCCAGGAGAGTTCCAAATGTGTGTGGGTAGAATATATATCCCACGGGGGTAAAATTGAAAAAAGTTGAAAAACAATTTTTTTTGGACTTAGTCATTTTTCCGGCGTTCATCAGACTTTCAGAAAGGGGAAATGTCAGTGAGCGTTCCGATTTCAGTTCCAGAGCAATTCGCCCAATGAGTCCTTGATATTTAGTCGTTTTCAGCCAATTTTCTGGATTTTTGAAAATTTCACTTTTTTGTGAAAATTTCCACTAAATGAGGGAATAATATGTGTGAGGGTACCCCAGGAGAGTTCCAAATGTGTGTGGGTAGAATATATATCCCACTGGGGTAAAATTGAAAAAAGTTGAAAAACAATTTTTTTTGGACTTAGTCATTTTTACGGCGTTTATCAGACTTTCAGAAAGGGGAAATGTCAGTGAGCGTTCCGATTTCAGTTCCAGAGCGATTCGCCCAATAAGTCCTTGATATTTAGTCATTTTCAGCCAATAATTTGGATTTTTGAAAATTTCACTTTTTTGTGAAAATATCCACTAAATGAGGGAATAATATGTGTGAGGGTACCCCAGGAGAGTTCCAAATGTGTGTGGGTAGAATATATATCCCACGGGGGTAAAATTGAAAAAAGTTGAAAAACAATTTTTTTTGGACTTAGTCATTTTTCCGGCGTTTATCAGACTTTCAGATAGGGGAAATGTGAGTGAGCATTCCGATTTCAGTTCCAGAGCGATTCGCCCAATGAGTCCTTGATATTTAGTCGTTTTCAGCCAATTTTCTGGATTTTTGAAAATTTCACTTTTTTGTGAAAATATCCACTAAATGAGGGAATAATATGTGTGAGGGTACCCCAGGAGAGTTCCAAATGTGTGTGGGTAGAATATATATCCCACGGGGGTAAAATTGAAAAAAGTTGAAAAAAAATTTTTTTTGGACTTAGTCATTTTTCCGGCGTTTATCAGACTTTCAGAAAGGGGAAATGTCAGTGAGCGTTCCGATTTCAGTTCCAGAGCAATTCGCCCAATGAGTCCTTGATATTTAGTCGTTTTCAGCCAATTTTCTGGATTTTTGAAAATTTCACTTTTTTGTGAAAATATCCACTAAATGAGGGAATAATATGTGTGAGGGTACCCCAGGAGAGTTCCAAATGTGTGTGGGTAGAATATATATCCCACGGGGGTAAAATTGAAAAAAGTTGAAAAACAATTTTTTTTGGACTTAGTCATTTTTCCGGCGTTTATCAGACTTTCAGATAGGGGAAATGTGAGTGAGCATTCCGATTTCAGTTCCAGAGCGATTCGCCCAATGAGTCCTTGATATTTAGTCGTTTTCAGCCATTTTTCTGGATTTTTGAAAATTTCACTTTTTTGTGAAAATATCCACTAAATGAGGGAATAATATGTGTGAGGGTACCCCAGGAGAGTTCCAAATGTGTGTGGGTAGAATATATATCCCACGGGGGTAAAATTGAAAAAAGTTGAAAAAAAATTTTTTTTGGACTTAGTCATTTTTCCGGCGTTTATCAGACTTTCAGAAAGGGGAAATGTCAGTGAGCGTTCCGATTTCAGTTCCAGAGCAATTCGCCCAATGAGTCCTTGATATTTAGTCGTTTTCAGACAATTTTCTGGATTTTTGAAAATTTCACTTTTTTGTGAAAATATCCACTAAATGAGGGAATAATATGTGTGAGGGTACCCCAGGAGAGTTCCAAATGTGTGTGGGTAGAATATATATCCCACGGGGGTAAAATTGAAAAAAGTGGAAAAAAAATTTTTTTTGGACTTAGTCATTTTTCCGGCGTTTATCAGACTTTCAGAAAGGGGAAATGTCAGTGAGCGTTCCGATTTCAGTTCCAGAGCAATTCGCCCAATGAGTCCTTGATATTTAGTCGTTTTCAGCCAATTTTCTGGATTTTTGAAAATTTCACTTTTTTGTGAAAATATCCACTAAATGAGGGAATAATATGTGTGAGGGTACCCCAGGAGAGTTCCAAATGTGTGTGGGTAGAATATATATCCCACGGGGGTAAAATTGAAAAAAGTTGAAAACATTTTTTTTTTGGACTTAGTCATTTCTCCGGCGTTTATCAGACTTTCAGAAAGGGGAAATGTCAGTGAGCGTTCCGATTTCAGTTCCAGAGCAATTCGCCCAATGAGTCCTTGATATTTAGTCGTTTTCAGACAATTTTCTGGATTTTTGAAAATTTCACTTTTTTGTGAAACTATCCACTAAATGAGGGAATAATATGTGTGAGGGTACCCCAGGAGAGTTCCAAATGTGTGTGGGTAGAATATATATCCCACGGGGGTAAAATTGAAAAAAGTGGAAAAAAAATTTTTTTTGGACTTAGTCATTTTTCCGGCGTTTATCGGACTTTCAGAAAGGGGAAATGTCAGTGAGCGTTCCGATTTCAGTTCCAGAGCAATTCGCCCAATGAGTCCTTGATATTTAGTCGTTTTCAGCCAATTTTCTGGATTTTTGAAAATTTCACTTTTTTGTGAAAATATCCACTAAATGAGGGAATAATATGTGTGAGGGTACCCCAGGAGAGTTCCAAATGTGTGTGGGTAGAATATATATCCCACGGGGGTAAAATTGAAAAAAGTTGAAAAAAATTTTTTTTTGGACTTAGTCATTTTTCCGGCGTTTATCAGACTTTCAGAAAGGGGAAATGTCAGTGAGCGTTCCGATTTCAGTTCCAGAGCAATTCGCCCAATGAGTCCTTGATATTTAGTCGTTTTCAGCCAATTTTCTGGATTTTTGAAAATTTCACTTTTTTGTGAAAATATCCACTAAATGAGGGAATAATATGTGTGAGGGTACCCCAGGAGAGTTCTAAATGTGTGTGGGTAGAATATATATCCCACGGGGGTAAAATTGAAAAAAGTTGAAAAAATTTTTTTTTTGGACTTAGTCATTTTTCCGGCGTTTATCAGACTTTCAGATAGGGCAAATGTCAGTGAGCATTCCGATTTCAGTTCCAGAGCGATTCGCCCAATAAGTCCTTGATATTTAGTCATTTTCAGCCAATAATTTGGATTTTTGAAAATTTCACTTTTTTGTGAAAATATCCACTAAATGAGGGAATAATATGTGTGAGGGTACCCCAGGAGAGTTCCAAATGTGTGTGGGTAGAATATATATCCCACGGGGGTAAAATTGAAAAAAGTTGAAAAACAATTTTTTTTGGACTTAGTCATTTTTCCGGCGTTCATCAGACTTTCAGAAAGGGGAAATGTCAGTGAGCGTTCCGATTTCAGTTCCAGAGCAATTCGCCCAATGAGTCCTTGATATTTAGTCGTTTTCAGCCAATTTTCTGGATTTTTGAAAATTTCACTTTTTTGTGAAAATTTCCACTAAATGAGGGAATAATATGTGTGAGGGTACCCCAGGAGAGTTCCAAATGTGTGTGGGTAGAATATATATCCCACTGGGGTAAAATTGAAAAAAGTTGAAAAACAATTTTTTTTGGACTTAGTCATTTTTACGGCGTTTATCAGACTTTCAGAAAGGGGAAATGTCAGTGAGCGTTCCGATTTCAGTTCCAGAGCGATTCGCCCAATAAGTCCTTGATATTTAGTCATTTTCAGCCAATAATTTGGATTTTTGAAAATTTCACTTTTTTGTGAAAATATCCACTAAATGAGGGAATAATATGTGTGAGGGTACCCCAGGAGAGTTCCAAATGTGTGTGGGTAGAATATATATCCCACGGGGGTAAAATTGAAAAAAGTTGAAAAACAATTTTTTTTGGACTTAGTCATTTTTCCGGCGTTTATCAGACTTTCAGATAGGGGAAATGTGAGTGAGCATTCCGATTTCAGTTCCAGAGCGATTCGCCCAATGAGTCCTTGATATTTAGTCGTTTTCAGCCAATTTTCTGGATTTTTGAAAATTTCACTTTTTTGTGAAAATATCCACTAAATGAGGGAATAATATGTGTGAGGGTACCCCAGGAGAGTTCCAAATGTGTGTGGGTAGAATATATATCCCACGGGGGTAAAATTGAAAAAAGTTGAAAAAAAATTTTTTTTGGACTTAGTCATTTTTCCGGCGTTTATCAGACTTTCAGAAAGGGGAAATGTCAGTGAGCGTTCCGATTTCAGTTCCAGAGCAATTCGCCCAATGAGTCCTTGATATTTAGTCGTTTTCAGCCAATTTTCTGGATTTTTGAAAATTTCACTTTTTTGTGAAAATATCCACTAAATGAGGGAATAATATGTGTGAGGGTACCCCAGGAGAGTTCCAAATGTGTGTGGGTAGAATATATATCCCACGGGGGTAAAATTGAAAAAAGTTGAAAAACAATTTTTTTTGGACTTAGTCATTTTTCCGGCGTTTATCAGACTTTCAGATAGGGGAAATGTGAGTGAGCATTCCGATTTCAGTTCCAGAGCGATTCGCCCAATGAGTCCTTGATATTTAGTCGTTTTCAGCCATTTTTCTGGATTTTTGAAAATTTCACTTTTTTGTGAAAATATCCACTAAATGAGGGAATAATATGTGTGAGGGTACCCCAGGAGAGTTCCAAATGTGTGTGGGTAGAATATATATCCCACGGGGGTAAAATTGAAAAAAGTGGAAAAAAAATTTTTTTTGGACTTAGTCATTTTTCCGGCGTTTATCAGACTTTCAGAAAGGGGAAATGTCAGTGAGCGTTCCGATTTCAGTTCCAGAGCAATTCGCCCAATGAGTCCTTGATATTTAGTCGTTTTCAGACAATTTTCTGGATTTTTGAAAATTTCACTTTTTTATGAAAATATCCACTAAATGAGGGAATAATATGTGTGAGGGTACCCCAGGAGAGTTCCAAATGTGTGTGGGTAGAATATATATCCCACGGGGGTAAAATTGAAAAAAGTTGAAAACATTTTTTTTTTGGACTTAGTCATTTTTCCGGCGTTTATCAGACTTTCAGATAGGGCAAATGTCAGTGAGCATTCCGATTTCAGTTCCAGAGCGATTCGCCCAATGAGTCCTTGATATTTAGTCATTTTCAGCCAATAATTTGGATTTTTGAAAATTTCACTTTTTTGTGAAAATATCCACTAAATGAGGGAATAATATGTGTGAGGGTACCCCAGGAGAGTTCCACATGTGTGTGGGTAGAATATATATCCCACGGGGGTAAAATTGAAAAAAGTTGAAAAACAATTTTTTTTGGACTTAGTCATTTTTCCGGCGTTTATCAGACTTTCAGAAAGGGGAAATGTCAGTGAGCGTTCCGATTTCAGTTCCAGAGCAATTCGCCCAATGAGTCCTTGATATTTAGTCGTTTTCAGCCAATTTTCTGGATTTTTGAAAATTTCACTTTTTTGTGAAAATATCCACTAAATGAGGGAATAATATGTGTGAGGGTACCCCAGGAGAGTTCCAAATGTGTGTGGGTAGAATATATATCCCACGGGGGTAAAATTGAAAAAAGTTGAAAAAAAATTTTTTTTGGACTTAGTCATTTTTCCGGCGTTTATCAGACTTTCAGAAAGGGGAAATGTCAGTGAGCGTTCCAATTTCAGTTCCAGAGCAATTCGCCCAATGAGTCCTTGATATTTAGTCGTTTTCAGCCAATTTTCTGGATTTTTGAAAATTTCACTTTTTTGTGAAAATATCCACTAAATGAGGGAATAATATGTGTGAGGGTACCCCAGGAGAGTTCCAAATGTGTGGGTAGAATATATATCCCACGGGGGTAAAATTGAAAAAAGTTGAAAACATTTTTTTTTTGGACTTAGTCATTTTTCCGGCGTTTATCAGACTTTCAGAAAGGGGAAATGTCAGTGAGCGTTCCGATTTCAGTTCCAGAGCAATTCGCCCAATGAGTCCTTGATATTTAGTCGTTTTCAGCCAATTTTCTGGATTTTTGAAAATTTCACTTTTTTGTGAAAATATCCACTAAATGAGGGAATAATATGTGTGAGGGTACCCCAGGAGAGTTCCAAATGTGTGGGTAGAATATATATCCCACGGGGGTAAAATTGAAAAAAGTTGAAAACATTTTTTTTTTGGACTTAGTCATTTTTCCGGCGTTTATCAGACTTTCAGATAGGGCAAATGTCAGTGAGCATTCCGATTTCAGTTCCAGAGCGATTCGCCCAATGAGTCCTTGATATTTAGTCATTTTCAGCCAATAATTTGGATTTTTGAAAATTTCACTTTTTTGTGAAAATATCCACTAAATGAGGGAATAATATGTGTGAGGGTACCCCAGGAGAGTTCCACATGTGTGTGGGTAGAATATATATCCCACGGGGGTAAAATTGAAAAAAGTTGAAAAACAATTTTTTTTGGACTTAGTCATTTTTCCGGCGTTTATCAGACTTTCAGAAAGGGGAAATGTCAGTGAGCGTTCCGATTTCAGTTCCAGAGCAATTCGCCCAATGAGTCCTTGATATTTAGTCGTTTTCAGCCAATTTTCTGGATTTTTGAAAATTTCACTTTTTTGTGAAAATATCCACTAAATGAGGGAATAATATGTGTGAGGGTACCCCAGGAGAGTTCCAAATGTGTGTGGGTAGAATATATATCCCACGGGGGTAAAATTGAAAAAAGTTGAAAAAAAATTTTTTTTGGACTTAGTCATTTTTCCGGCGTTTATCAGACTTTCAGAAAGGGGTAATGTCAGTGAGCGTTCCGATTTCAGTTCCAGAGCAATTCGCCCAATGAGTCCTTGATATTTAGTCGTTTTCAGCCAATTTTCTGGATTTTTGAAAATTTCACTTTTTTGTGAAAATATCCTCTAAATGAGGGAATAATATGTGTGAGGGTACCCCAGGAGAGTTCCAAATGTGTGGGTAGAATATATATCCCACGGGGGTAAAATTGAAAAAAGTGGAAAAAAAATTTTTTTTGGACTTAGTCATTTTTCTGGCGTTTATCAGACTTTCAGAAAGGGGAAATGTCAGTGAGCGTTCCGATTTCAGTTCCAGAGCAATTCGCCCAATGAGTCCTTGATATTTAGTCGTTTTCAGCCAATTTTCTGGATTTTTGAAAATTTCACTTTTTTGTGAAAATATCCACTAAATGAGGGAATAATATGTGTGAGGGTACCCCAGGAGAGTTCCAAATGTGTGTGGGTAGAATATATATCCCACGGGGGTAAAATTGAAAAAAGTGGAAAAAAAATTTTTTTTGGACTTAGTCATTTTTCCGGCGTTTATCAGACTTTCAGAAAGGGGAAATGTCAGTGAGCGTTCCGATTTCAGTTCCAGAGCAATTCGCCCAATGAGTCCTTGATATTTAGTCGTTTTCAGCCAATTTTCTGGATTTTTGAAAATTTCACTTTTTTGTGAAAATATCCACTAAATGAGGGAATAATATGTGTGAGGGTACCCCAGGAGAGTTCCAAATGTGTGGGTAGAATATATATCCCACGGGGGTAAAATTGAAAAAAGTTGAAAACATTTTTTTTTTGGACTTAGTCATTTTTCCGGCGTTTATCAGACTTTCAGATAGGGCAAATGTCAGTGAGCATTCCGATTTCAGTTCCAGAGCGATTCGCCCAATGAGTCCTTGATATTTAGTCATTTTCAGCCAATAATTTGGATTTTTGAAAATTTCACTTTTTTGTGAAAATATCCACTAAATGAGGGAATAATATGTGTGAGGGTACCCCAGGAGAGTTCCACATGTGTGTGGGTAGAATATATATCCCACGGGGGTAAAATTGAAAAAAGTTGAAAAACAATTTTTTTTGGACTTAGTCATTTTTCCGGCGTTTATCAGACTTTCAGAAAGGGGAAATGTCAGTGAGCGTTCCGATTTCAGTTCCAGAGCAATTCGCCCAATGAGTCCTTGATATTTAGTCGTTTTCAGCCAATTTTCTGGATTTTTGAAAATTTCACTTTTTTGTGAAAATATCCACTAAATGAGGGAATAATATGTGTGAGGGTACCCCAGGAGAGTTCCAAATGTGTGTGGGTAGAATATATATCCCACGGGGGTAAAATTGAAAAAAGTTGAAAAAAAATTTTTTTTGGACTTAGTCATTTTTCCGGCGTTTATCAGACTTTCAGAAAGGGGAAATGTCAGTGAGCGTTCCGATTTCAGTTCCAGAGCAATTCGCCCAATGAGTCCTTGATATTTAGTCGTTTTCAGCCAATTTTCTGGATTTTTGAAAATTTCACTTTTTTGTGAAAATATCCACTAAATGAGGGAATAATATGTGTGAGGGTACCCCAGGAGAGTTCCAAATGTGTGGGTAGAATATATATCCCACGGGGGTAAAATTGAAAAAAGTGGAAAAAAAATTTTTTTTGGACTTAGTCATTTTTCCGGCGTTTATCAGACTTTCAGAAAGGGGAAATGTCAGTGAGCGTTCCGATTTCAGTTCCAGAGCAATTCGCCCAATGAGTCCTTGATATTTAGTCGTTTTCAGCCAATTTTCTGGATTTTTGAAAATTTCACTTTTTTGTGAAAATATCCACTAAATGAGGGAATAATATGTGTGAGGGTACCCCAGGAGAGTTCCAAATGTGTGTGGGTAGAATATATATCCCACGGGGGTAAAATTGAAAAAAGTGGAAAAAAAATTTTTTTTGGACTTAGTCATTTTTCCGGCGTTTATCAGACTTTCAGAAAGGGGAAATGTCAGTGAGCGTTCCGATTTCAGTTCCAGAGCAATTCGCCCAATGAGTCCTTGATATTTAGTCGTTTTCAGCCAATTTTCTGGATTTTTGAAAATTTCACTTTTTTGTGAAAATATCCACTAAATGAGGGAATAATATGTGTGAGGGTACCCCAGGAGAGTTCCAAATGTGTGTGGGTAGAATATATATCCCACGGGGGTAAAATTGAAAAAAGTTGAAAACATTTTTTTTTTGGACTTAGTCATTTTTCCGGCGTTTATCAGACTTTCAGAAAGGGGAAATGTCAGTGAGCCTTCCGATTTCAGTTCCAGAGCAATTCGCCCAATGAGTCCTTGATATTTAGTCGTTTTCAGCCAATTTTCTGGATTTTTGAAAATTTCACTTTTTTGTGAAAATATCCACTAAATGAGGGAATAATATGTGTGAGGGTACCCCAGGAGAGTTCCAAATGTGTGTGGGTAGAATATATATCCCACGGGGGTAAAATTGAAAAAAGTTGAAAAAAAATTTTTTTTGGACTTAGTCATTTTTCCGGCGTTTATCAGACTTTCAGAAAGGGGAAATGTCAGTGAGCGTTCCGATTTCAGTTCCAGAGCAATTCGCCCAATGAGTCCTTGATATTTAGTCGTTTTCAGCCAATTTTCTGGATTTTTGAAAATTTCACTTTTTTGTGAAAATATCCACTAAATGAGGGAATAATATGTGTGAGGGTACCCCAGGAGAGTTCCAAATGTGTGGGTAGAATATATATCCCACGGGGGTAAAATTGAAAAAAGTGGAAAAAAAATTTTTTTTGGACTTAGTCATTTTTCCGGCGTTTATCAGACTTTCAGAAAGGGGAAATGTCAGTGAGCGTTCCGATTTCAGTTCCAGAGCAATTCGCCCAATGAGTCCTTGATATTTAGTCGTTTTCAGCCAATTTTCTGGATTTTTGAAAATTT
Organism: Phyllobates terribilis; assembly: GCF_046119375.1. Taxonomy (NCBI): domain Eukaryota; kingdom Metazoa; phylum Chordata; class Amphibia; order Anura; family Dendrobatidae; genus Phyllobates; species Phyllobates terribilis. The sequence goes on from NW_027363138.1 coordinate 117,770, forward strand.
CACTTTTTTGTGAAAATATCCACTAAATGAGGGAATAATATGTGTGAGGGTACCCCAGGAGAGTTCCAAATGTGTGTGGGTAGAATATATATCCCACGGGGGTAAAATTGAAAAAAGTGGAAAAAAAATTTTTTTGGACTTAGTCATTTTTCCGGCGTTTATCAGACTTTCAGAAAGGGGAAATGTCAGTGAGCGTTCCGATTTCAGTTCCAGAGCAATTCGCCCAATGAGTCCTTGATATTTAGTCGTTTTCAGCCAATTTTCTGGATTTTTGAAAATTTCACTTTTTTGTGAAAATATCCACTAAATGAGGGAATAATATGTGTGAGGGTACCCCAGGAGAGTTCCAAATGTGTGTGGGTAGAATATATATCCCACGGGGGTAAAATTGAAAAAAGTTGAAAAACAATTTTTTTTGGACTTAGTCATTTTTCCGGCGTTTATCAGACTTTCAGAAAGGGGAAATGTCAGTGAGCGTTCCGATTTCAGTTCCAGAGCAATTCGCCCAATGAGTCCTTGATATTTAGTCGTTTTCAGCCAATTTTCTGGATTTTTGAAAATTTCACTTTTTTGTGAAAATATCCACTAAATGAGGGAATAATATGTGTGAGGGTACCCCAGGAGAGTTCCAAATGTGTGTGGGTAGAATATATATCCCACGGGGGTAAAATTGAAAAAAGTTGAAAAACAATTTTTTTTGGACTTAGTCATTTTTACGGCGTTTATCAGACTTTCAGAAAGGGGAAATGTCAGTGAGCGTTCCGATTTCAGTTCCAGAGCAATTCGCCCAATGAGTCCTTGATATTTAGTCGTTTTCAGCCAATTTTCTGGATTTTTGAAAATTTCACTTTTTTGTGAAAATTTCCACTAAATGAGGGAATAATATGTGTGAGGGTACCCCAGGAGAGTTCCAAATGTGTGTGGGTAGAATATATATCCCACTGGGGTAAAATTGAAAAAAGTTGAAAAAAATTTTTTTTTTGACTTAGTCATTTTTCCGGCGTTTATCAGACTTTCAGATAGGGGAAATGTCAGTGAGCATTCCGATTTCAGTTCCAGAGCGATTCGCCCAATGAGTCCTTGATATTTAGTCGTTTTCAGCCAATTTTCTGGATTTTTGAAAATTTCACTTTTTTGTGAAAATATCCACTAAATGAGGGAATAATATGTGTGAGGGTACCCCAGGAGAGTTCCAAATGTGTGTGGGTAGAATATATATCCCACGGGGGTAAAATTGAAAAAAGTTGAAAAAAAATTTTTTTTGGACTTAGTCATTTTTCCGGCGTTTATCAGACTTTCAGAAAGGGGAAATGTCAGTGAGCGTTCCGATTTCAGTTCCAGAGCAATTCGCCCAATGAGTCCTTGATATTTAGTCGTTTTCAGACAATTTTCTGGATTTTTGAAAATTTCACTTTTTTGTGAAAATATCCACTAAATGAGGGAATAATATGTGTGAGGGTACCCCAGGAGAGTTCCAAATGTGTGTGGGTAGAATATATATCCCACGGGGGTAAAATTGAAAAAAGTGGAAAAAAAATTTTTTTTGGACTTAGTCATTTTTCCGGCGTTTATCAGACTTTCAGAAAGGGGAAATGTCAGTGAGCGTTCCGATTTCAGTTCCAGAGCAATTCGCCCAATGAGTCCTTGATATTTAGTCGTTTTCAGCCAATTTTCTGGATTTTTGAAAATTTCACTTTTTTGTGAAAATATCCACTAAATGAGGGAATAATATGTGTGAGGGTACCCCAGGAGAGTTCCAAATGTGTGTGGGTAGAATATATATCCCACGGGGGTAAAATTGAAAAAAGTTGAAAAACAATTTTTTTTGGACTTAGTCATTTTTCCGGCGTTTATCAGACTTTCAGAAAGGGGAAATGTCAGTGAGCGTTCCGATTTCAGTTCCAGAGCAATTCGCCCAATGAGTCCTTGATATTTAGTCGTTTTCAGCCAATTTTCTGGATTTTTGAAAATTTCACTTTTTTGTGAAAATATCCACTAAATGAGGGAATAATATGTGTGAGGGTACCCCAGGAGAGTTCCAAATGTGTGTGGGTAGAATATATATCCCACGGGGGTAAAATTGAAAAAAGTGGAAAAAAAATTTTTTTTGGACTTAGTCATTTTTCCGGCGTTTATCAGACTTTCAGAAAGGGGAAATGTCAGTGAGCGTTCCGATTTCAGTTCCAGAGCAATTCGCCCAATGAGTCCTTGATATTTAGTCGTTTTCAGCCAATTTTCTGGATTTTTGAAAATTTCACTTTTTTGTGAAAATATCCACTAAATGAGGGAATAATATGTGTGAGGGTACCCCAGGAGAGTTCCAAATGTGTGTGGGTAGAATATATATCCCACGGGGGTAAAATTGAAAAAAGTGGAAAAAAAATTTTTTTTGGACTTAGTCATTTTTCCGGCGTTTATCAGACTTTCAGAAAGGGGAAATGTCAGTGAGCGTTCCGATTTCAGTTCCAGAGCAATTCGCCCAATGAGTCCTTGATATTTAGTCGTTTTCAGCCAATTTTCTGGATTTTTGAAAATTTCACTTTTTTGTGAAAATATCCACTAAATGAGGGAATAATATGTGTGAGGGTACCCCAGGAGAGTTCCAAATGTGTGTGGGTAGAATATATATCCCACGGGGGTAAAATTGAAAAAAGTTGAAAAAATTTTTTTTTTGGACTTAGTCATTTTTCCGGCGTTTATCAGACTTTCAGATAGGGCAAATGTCAGTGAGCATTCCGATTTCAGTTCCAGAGCGATTCGCCCAATAAGTCCTTGATATTTAGTCATTTTCAGCCAATAATTTGGATTTTTGAAAATTTCACTTTTTTGTGAAAATATCCACTAAATGAGGGAATAATATGTGTGAGGGTACCCCAGGAGAGTTCCAAATGTGTGTGGGTAGAATATATATCCCACGGGGGTAAAATTGAAAAAAGCTGAAAAACAATTTTTTTTGGACTTAGTCATTTTTCCGGCGTTTATCAGACTTTCAGAAAGGGGAAATGTCAGTGAGCGTTCCGATTTCAGTTCCAGAGCAATTCGCCCAATGAGTCCTTGATATTTAGTCGTTTTCAGCCAATTTTCTGGATTTTTGAAAATTTCACTTTTTTGTGAAAATATCCACTAAATGAGGGAATAATATGTGTGAGGGTACCCCAGGAGAGTTCCAAATGTGTGTGGGTAGAATATATATCCCACGGGGGTAAAATTGAAAAAAGTGGAAAAAAAATTTTTTTTGGACTTAGTCATTTTTCCGGCGTTTATCAGACTTTCAGAAAGGGGAAATGTCAGTGAGCGTTCCGATTTCAGTTCCAGAGCAATTCGCCCAATGAGTCCTTGATATTTAGTCGTTTTCAGCCAATTTTCTGGATTTTTGAAAATTTCACTTTTTTGTGAAAATATCCACTAAATGAGGGAATAATATGTGTGAGGGTACCCCAGGAGAGTTCCAAATGTGTGTGGGTAGAATATATATCCCACGGGGGTAAAATTGAAAAAAGTGGAAAAAAAATTTTTTTTGGACTTAGTCATTTTTCCGGCGTTTATCAGACTTTCAGATAGGGCAAATGTCAGTGAGCATTCCGATGTCAGTTCCAGAGCGATTCGCCCAATAAGTCCTTGATATTTAGTCATTTTCAGCCAATAATTTGGATTTTTGAAAATTTCACTTTTTTGTGAAAATATCCACTAAATGAGGGAATAATATGTGTGAGGGTACCCCAGGAGAGTTCCAAATGTGTGTGGGTAGAATATATATCCCACGGGGGTAAAATTGAAAAAAGCTGAAAAACAATTTTTTTTGGACTTAGTCATTTTTCCGGCGTTTATCAGACTTTCAGAAAGGGGAAATGTCAGTGAGCGTTCCGATTTCAGTTCCAGAGCAATTCGCCCAATGAGTCCTTGATATTTAGTCGTTTTCAGCCAATTTTCTGGATTTTTGAAAATTTCACTTTTTTGTGAAAATATCCACTAAATGAGGGAATAATATGTGTGAGGGTACCCCAGGAGAGTTCCAAATGTGTGTGGGTAGAATATATATCCCACGGGGGTAAAATTGAAAAAAGTGGAAAAAAAATTTTTTTTGGACTTAGTCATTTTTCCGGCGTTTATCAGACTTTCAGATAGGGCAAATGTCAGTGAGCATTCCGATGTCAGTTCCAGAGCGATTCGCCCAATAAGTCCTTGATATTTAGTCATTTTCAGCCAATAATTTGGATTTTTGAAAATTTCACTTTTTTGTGAAAATATCCACTAAATGAGGGAATAATATGTGTGAGGGTACCCCAGGAGAGTTCCAAATGTGTGTGGGTAGAATATATATCCCACGGGGGTAAAATTGAAAAAAGCTGAAAAACAATTTTTTTTGGACTTAGTCATTTTTCCGGCGTTTATCAGACTTTCAGAAAGGGGAAATGTCAGTGAGCGTTCCGATTTCAGTTCCAGAGCAATTCGCCCAATGAGTCCTTGATATTTAGTCGTTTTCAGCCAATTTTCTGGATTTTTGAAAATTTCACTTTTTTTGTGAAAATATCCACTAAATGAGGGAATAATATGTGTGAGGGTACCCCAGGAGAGTTCCAAATGTGTGTGGGTAGAATATATATCCCACGGGGGTAAAATTGAAAAAAGTGGAAAAAAAATTTTTTTTGGACTTAGTCATTTTTCCGGAGTTTATCAGACTTTCAGAAAGGGGAAATGTCAGTGAGCGTTCCGATTTCAGTTCCAGAGCAATTCGCCCAATGAGTCCTTGATATTTAGTCGTTTTCAGCCAATTTTCTGGATTTTTGAAAATTTCACTTTTTTGTGAAAATATCCACTAAATGAGGGAATAATATGTGTGAGGGTACCCCAGGAGAGTTCCAAATGTGTGTGGGTAGAATATATATCCCACGGGGGTAAAATTGAAAAAAGTGGAAAAAAAATTTTTTTTGGACTTAGTCATTTTTCCGGCGTTTATCAGACTTTCAGATAGGGCAAATGTCAGTGAGCATTCCGATGTCAGTTCCAGAGCGATTCGCCCAATAAGTCCTTGATATTTAGTCATTTTCAGCCAATAATTTGGATTTTTGAAAATTTCACTTTTTTGTGAATATATCCACTAAATGAGGGAATAATATGTGTGAGGGTACCCCAGGAGAGTTCCAAATGTGTGTGGGTAGAATATATATCCCACGGGGGTAAAATTGAAAAAAGCTGAAAAACAATTTTTTTTGGACTTAGTCATTTTTCCGGCGTTTATCAGACTTTCAGAAAGGGGAAATGTCAGTGAGCGTTCCGATTTCAGTTCCAGAGCAATTCGCCCAATGAGTCCTTGATATTTAGTCGTTTTCAGCCAATTTTCTGGATTTTTGAAAATTTCACTTTTTTGTGAAAATTTCCACTAAATGAGGGAATAATATGTGTGAGGGTACCCCAGGAGAGTTCCAAATGTGTGTGGGTAGAATATATATCCCACTGGGGTAAAATTGAAAAAAGTTGAAAAAATTTTTTTTTTGGACTTAGTCATTTTTCCGGCGTTTATCAGACTTTCAGATAGGGCAAATGTCAGTGAGCATTCCGATTTCAGTTCCAGAGCGATTCGCCCAATAAGTCCTTGATATTTAGTCATTTTCAGCCAATAATTTGGATTTTTGAAAATTTCACTTTTTTGTGAAAATATCCACTAAATGAGGGAATAATATGTGTGAGGGTACCCCAGGAGAGTTCCAAATGTGTGTGGGTAGAATATATATCCCACGGGGGTAAAATTGAAAAAAGTTGAAAAAAAATTTTTTTTGGACTTAGTCATTTTTCCGGCGTTTATCAGACTTTCAGAAAGGGGAAATGTCAGTGAGCGTTCCGATTTCAGTTCCAGAGCAATTCGCCCAATGAGTCCTTGATATTTAGTCGTTTTCAGCCAATTTTCTGGATTTTTGAAAATTTCACTTTTTTGTGAAAATATCCACTAAATGAGGGAATAATATGTGTGAGGGTACCCCAGGAGAGTTCCAAATGTGTGTGGGTAGAATATATATCCCACGGGGGTAAAATTGAAAAAAGTTGAAAAACAATTTTTTTTGGACTTAGTCATTTTTACGGCGTTTATCAGACTTTCAGAAAGGGGAAATGTCAGTGAGCGTTCCGATTTCAGTTCCAGAGCAATTCGCCCAATGAGTCCTTGATATTTAGTCGTTTTCAGCCAATTTTCTGGATTTTTGAAAATTTCACTTTTTTGTGAAAATTTCCACTAAATGAGGGAATAATATGTGTGAGGGTACCCCAGGAGAGTTCCAAATGTGTGTGGGTAGAATATATATCCCACTGGGGTAAAATTGAAAAAAGTTGAAAAAATTTTTTTTTTTGACTTAGTCATTTTTCCGGCGTTTATCAGACTTTCAGATAGGGCAAATGTCAGTGAGCATTCCGATTTCAGTTCCAGAGCGATTCGCCCAATAAGTCCTTGATATTTAGTCATTTTCAGCCAATAATTTGGATTTTTGAAAATTTCACTTTTTTGTGAAAATATCCACTAAATGAGGGAATAATATGTGTGAGGGTACCCCAGGAGAGTTCCAAATGTGTGTGGGTAGAATATATATCCCACGGGGGTAAAATTGAAAAAAGTTGAAAAACAATTTTTTTTGGACTTAGTCATTTTTCCGGCGTTTATCAGACTTTCAGATAGGGGAAATGTGAGTGAGCATTCCGATTTCAGTTCCAGAGCGATTCGCCCAATGAGTCCTTGATATTTAGTCGTTTTCAGCCAATTTTCTGGATTTTTGAAAATTTCACTTTTTTGTGAAAATATCCACTAAATGAGGGAATAATATGTGTGAGGGTACCCCAGGAGAGTTCCAAATGTGTGTGGGTAGAATATATATCCCACGGGGGTAAAATTGAAAAAAGTTGAAAAAAAATTTTTTTTGGACTTAGTCATTTTTCCGGCGTTTATCAGACTTTCAGAAAGGGGAAATGTCAGTGAGCGTTCCGATTTCAGTTCCAGAGCAATTCGCCCAATGAGTCCTTGATATTTAGTCGTTTTCAGCCAATTTTCTGGATTTTTGAAAATTTCACTTTTTTGTGAAAATATCCACTAAATGAGGGAATAATATGTGTGAGGGTACCCCAGGAGAGTTCCAAATGTGTGTGGGTAGAATATATATCCCACGGGGGTAAAATTGAAAAAAGTTGAAAAACAATTTTTTTTGGACTTAGTCATTTTTCCGCCGTTTATCAGACTTTCAGATAGGGGAAATGTGAGTGAGCATTCCGATTTCAGTTCCAGAGCAATTCGCCCAATGAGTCCTTGATATTTAGTCGTTTTCAGCCAATTTTCTGGATTTTTGAAAATTTCACTTTTTTGTGAAAATATCCACTAAATGAGGGAATAATATGTGTGAGGGTACCCCAGGAGAGTTCCAAATGTGTGTGGGTAGAATATATATCCCACTGGGGTAAAATTGAAAAAAGTTGAAAAAAATTTTTTTTTGGACTTAGTCATTTTTCCGGCGTTTATCAGACTTTCAGATAGGGGAAATGTGAGTGAGCATTCCGATTTCAGTTCCAGAGCGATTCGCCCAATGAGTCCTTGATATTTAGTCATTTTCAGCCAATTTTCTGGATTTTTGAAAATTTCACTTTTTTGTGAAAATATCCACTAAACGAGGGAATAATATGTGTGAGGGTACCCCAGGAGAGTTCCAAATGTGTGTGGGTAGAATATATATCCCACGGGGGTAAAATTGAAAAAACTGGAAAAAAAATTTTTTTGGACTTAGTCATTTTTCCGGCGTTTATCAGACTTTCAGAAAGGGGAAATGTCAGTGAGCGTTCCGATTTCAGTTCCAGAGCAATTCGCCCAATGAGTCCTTGATATTTAGTCGTTTTCAGCCAATTTTCTGGATTTTTGAAAATTTCACTTTTTTGTGAAAATATCCACTAAATGAGGGAATAATATGTGTGAGGGTACCCCAGGAGAGTTCCAAATGTGTGTGGGTAGAATATATATCCCACGGGGGTAAAATTGAAAAAAGTTGAAAAACAATTTTTTTTGGACTTAGTCATTTTTCCGCCGTTTATCAGACTTTCAGATAGGGGAAATGTGAGTGAGCATTCCGATTTCAGTTCCAGAGCAATTCGCCCAATGAGTCCTTGATATGTAGTCGTTTTCAGCCATTTTTCTGGATTTTTGAAAATTTCACTTTTTTGTGAAAATATCCACTAAATGAGGGAATAATATGTGTGAGGGTACCCCAGGAGAGTTCCAAATGTGTGTGGGTAGAATATATATCCCACGGGGGTAAAATTGAAAAAAGTTGAAAAAACATTTTTTTTGGACTTAGTCATTTTTCCGGCGTTTATCAGACTTTCAGAAAGGGGAAATGTCAGTGAGCGTTCCGATTTCAGTTGCAGAGCAATTCGCCCAATGAGTCCTTGATATTTAGTCGTTTTCAGCCAATTTTCTGGATTTTTGAAAATTTCACTTTTTTGTGAAAATATCCACTAAATGAGGGAATAATATGTGTGAGGGTACCCCAGGAGAGTTCCAAATGTGTGTGGGTAGAATATATATCCCACGGGGGTAAAATTGAAAAAAGTTGAAAAACAATTTTTTTTGGACTTAGTCATTTTTCCGCCGTTTATCAGACTTTCAGATAGGGGAAATGTGAGTGAGCATTCCGATTTCAGTTCCAGAGCAATTCGCCCAATGAGTCCTTGATATTTAGTCGTTTTCAGCCAATTTTCTGGATTTTTGAAAATTTCACTTTTTTGTGAAAATATCCACTAAATGAGGGAATAATATGTGTGAGGGTACCCCAGGAGAGTTCCAAATGTGTGTGGGTAGAATATATATCCCACTGGGGTAAAATTGAAAAAAGTTGAAAAAATTTTTTTTTTGGACTTAGTAATTTTTCCGGCGTTTATCAGACTTTCAGATAGGGCAAATGTCAGTGAGCATTCCGATTTCAGTTCCAGAGCGATTCGCCCAATAAGTCCTTGATATTTAGTCATTTTCAGCCAATAATTTGGATTTTTGAAAATTTCACTTTTTTGTGAAAATATCCACTAAATGAGGGAATAATATGTGTGAGGGTACCCCAGGAGAGTTCCAAATGTGTGTGGGTAGAATATATATCCCACGGGGGTAAAATTGAAAAAAGTTGAAAAAAAATTTTTTTTGGACTTAGTCATTTTTCCGGCGTTTATCAGACTTTCAGATAGGGGAAATGTCAGTGAGCTTTCCGATTTCAGTTCCAGAGCGATTTGCCCAATGAGTCCTTGATATTTAGTCATTTTCAGCCATTTTTCTGGATTTTTGAAAATTTCACTTTTTTGTGAAAATATCCACTAAATGAGGGAATAATATGTGTGAGGGTACCCCAGGAGAGTTCCAAATGTGTGTGGGTAGAATATATATCCCACTGGGGTAAAATTGAAAAAAGTTGAAAAAAATTTTTTTTTGGACTTAGTCATTTTTCCGGCGTTTATCAGACTTTCAGATAGGGGAAATGTGAGTGAGCATTCCGATTTCAGTTCCAGAGCGATTCGCCCAATGAGTCCTTGATATTTAGTCATTTTCAGCCAATTTTCTGGATTTTTGAAAATTTCACTTTTTTGTGAAAATATCCACTAAACGAGGGAATAATATGTGTGAGGGTACCCCAGGAGAGTTCCAAATGTGTGTGGGTAGAATATATATCCCACGGGGGTAAAATTGAAAAAGTGGAAAAAAAATTTTTTTGGACTTAGTCATTTTTCCGGCGTTTATCAGACTTTCAGAAAGGGGAAATGTCAGTGAGCGTTCCGATTTCAGTTCCAGAGCAATTCGCCCAATGAGTCCTTGATATTTAGTCGTTTTCAGCCAATTTTCTGGATTTTTGAAAATTTCACTTTTTTGTGAAAATATCCACTAAATGAGGGAATAATATGTGTGAGGGTACCCCAGGAGAGTTCCAAATGTGTGTGGGTAGAATATATATCCCACGGGGGTAAAATTGAAAAAAGTTGAAAAACAATTTTTTTTGGACTTAGTCATTTTTCCGCCGTTTATCAGACTTTCAGATAGGGGAAATGTGAGTGAGCATTCCGATTTCAGTTCCAGAGCAATTCACCCAATGAGTCCTTGATATGTAGTCGTTTTCAGCCATTTTTCTGGATTTTTGAAAATTTCACTTTTTTGTGAAAATATCCACTAAATGAGGGAATAATATGTGTGAGGGTACCCCAGGAGAGTTCCAAATGTGTGTGGGTAGAATATATATCCCACGGGGGTAAAATTGAAAAAAGTTGAAAAAACATTTTTTTTGGACTTAGTCATTTTTTCGGCGTTTATCAGACTTTCAGAAAGGGGAAATGTCAGTGAGCGTTCCGATTTCAGTTGCAGAGCAATTCGCCCAATGAGTCCTTGATATTTAGTCGTTTTCAGCCAATTTTCTGGATTTTTGAAAATTTCACTTTTTTGTGAAAATATCCACTAAATGAGGGAATAATATGTGTGAGGGTACCCCAGGAGAGTTCCAAATGTGTGTGGGTAGAATATATATCCCACGGGGGTAAAATTGAAAAAAGTTGAAAAACAATTTTTTTTGGACTTAGTCATTTTTCCGCCATTTATCAGACTTTCAGATAGGGGAAATGTGAGTTAGCATTCCGATTTCAGTTCCAGAGCAATTCGCCCAATGAGTCCTTGATATTTAGTCGTTTTCAGCCAATTTAATGGATTTTTGAAAATTTCACTTTTTTGTGAAAATATCCACTAAATGAGGGAATAATATGTGTGAGGGTACCCCAGGAGAGTTCCAAATGTGTGTGGGTAGAATATATATCCCACTGGGGTAAAATTGAAAAAAGTTGAAAAAATTTTTTTTTTGGACTTAGTAATTTTTCCGGCGTTTATCAGACTTTCAGATAGGGCAAATGTCAGTGAGCATTCCGATTTCAGTTCCAGAGCGATTCGCCCAATAAGTCCTTGATATTTAGTCATTTTCAGCCAATAATTTGGATTTTTGAAAATTTCACTTTTTTGTGAAAATATCCACTAAATGAGGGAATAATATGTGTGAGGGTACCCCAGGAGAGTTCCAAATGTGTGTGGGTAGAATATATATCCCACGGGGGTAAAATTGAAAAAAGTTGAAAAAAAATTTTTTTTGGACTTAGTCATTTTTCCGGCGTTTATCAGACTTTCAGATAGGGGAAATGTCAGTGAGCGTTCCGATTTCAGTTCCAGAGCGATTTGCCCAATGAGTCCTTGATATTTAGTCATTTTCAGCCAATTTTCTGGATTTTTGAAAATTTCACTTTTTTGTGAAAATATCCACTAAATGAGGGAATAATATGTGTGAGGGTACCCCAGGAGAGTTCCAAATGTGTGTGGGTAGAATATATATCCCACGGGGGTAAAATTGAAAAAAGTTGAAAAAAAATTTTTTTTGGACTTAGTCATTTTTCCGGCGTTTATCAGACTTTCAGAAAGGGGAAATGTCAGTGAGCGTTCCGATTTCAGTTCCAGAGCAATTCGCCCAATGAGTCCTTGATATTTAGTCGTTTTCAGCCAATTTTCTGGATTTTTGAAAATTTCACTTTTTTGTGAAAATATCCACTAAATAAGGGAATAATAGGTGTGAGGGTACCCCAGGAGAGTTCCAAATGTGTGTGGGTAGAATATATATCCCACGGGGGTAAAATTGAAAAAAGTTGAAAAACAATTTTTTTTGGACTTAGTCATTTTTCCGCCGTTTATCAGACTTTCAGATAGGGGAAACGTGAGTGAGCATTCCCATTTCAGTTCCAGAGCAATTCGCCCAATGAGTCCTTGATATTTATTCGTTTTCAGCCAATTTTCTGGATTTTTGAAAATTTCACTTTTTTTGTGAAAATATCCACTAAATGAGGGAATAATATGTGTGAAGGTACCCCAGGAGAGTTCCAAATGTGTGTGGGTAGAATATATATCCCACGGGGGTAAAATTGAAAAAAGTTGAAAAAAATTTTTTTTTGGACTTAGTCATTTTTCCGGCGTTTATCAGACTTTCAGAAAGGGGAAATGTCAGTGAGCGTTCCGATTTCAGTTCCAGAGCAATTCGCCCAATGAGTCCTTGATATTTAGTCATTTTCAGCCAATTTTCTGGATTTTTGAAAATTTCACTTTTTTGTGAAAATATCCACTAAATGAGGGAATAATATGTGTGAGGGTACCCCAGGAGAGTTCCAAATGTGTGTGGGTAGAATATATATCCCACTGGGGTAAAATTGAAAAAAGTTGAAAAAATTTTTTTTTTGGACTTAGTCATTTTTCCGGCGTTTATCAGACTTTCAGATAGGGCAAATGTCAGTGAGCATTCCGATTTCAGTTCCAGAGCGATTCGCCCAATAAGTCCTTGATATTTAGTCATTTTCAGCCAATTTTCTGGATTTTTGAAAATTTCACTTTTTTGTGAAAATATCCACTAAATGAGGGAATAATATGTGTGAGGGTACCCCAGGAGAGTTCCAAATGTGTGTGGGTAGAATATATATCCCACGGGGGTAAAATTGAAAAAAGTTGAAAAAAAATTTTTTTTGGACTTAGTCATTTTTCCGCCGTTTATCAGACTTTCAGATAGGGGAAATGTCAGTGAGCGTTCCGATTTCAGTTCCAGAGCGATTTGCCCAATGAGTCCTTGATATTTAGTCGTTTTCAGCCAATTTTCTGGATTTTTGAAAATTTCACTTTTTTGTGAAAATATCCACTAAATGAGGGAATAATATGTGTGAGGGTACCCCAGGAGAGTTCCAAATGTGTGTGGGTAGAATATATATCCCACGGGGGTAAAATTGAAAAAAGTTGAAAAACAATTTTTTTTGGACTTAGTCATTTTTCCGCCGTTTATCAGACTTTCAGATAGGGGAAATGTCAGTGAGCATTCCGATTTCAGTTCCAGAGCGATTTGCCCAATGAGTCCTTGATATTTAGTCATTTTCAGCCAATTTTCTGGATTTTTGAAAATTTCACTTTTTTGTGAAAATATCCACTAAATGAGGGAATAATATGTGTGAGGGTACCCCAGGAGAGTTCCAAATGTGTGTGGGTAGAATATATATCCCACGGGGGTAAAATTGAAAAAAGTTGAAAAAAAATTTTTTTTGGACTTAGTCATTTTTCCGGCGTTTATCAGACTTTCAGAAAGGGGAAATGTCAGTGAGCGTTCCGATTTCAGTTCCAGAGCAATTCGCCCAATGAGTCCTTGATATTTAGTCGTTTTCAGCCAATTTTCTGGATTTTTGAAAATTTCACTTTTTTGTGAAAATATCCACTAAATAAGGGAATAATAGGTGTGAGGGTACCCCAGGAGAGTTCCAAATGTGTGTGGGTAGAATATATATCCCACGGGGGTAAAATTGAAAAAAGTTGAAAAAATTTTATTTTTTGGACTTAGTCATTTTTCCGCCGTTTATCAGACTTTCAGATAGGGGAAATGTGAGTGAGCATTCCGATTTCAGTTCCAGAGCGATTCACCCAATGAGTCCTTGATATTTATTCGTTTTCAGCCAATTTTCTGGATTTTTGAAAATTTCACTTTTTTTGTGAAAAATATCCACTAAATGAGGGAATAATATGTGTGAAGGTACCCCAGGAGAGTTCCAAATGTGTGTGGGTAGAATATATATCCCACGGGGGTAAAATTGAAAAAAGTTGAAAAAAATTTTTTTTTGGACTTAGTCATTTTTCCGGCGTTTATCAGACTTTCAGAAAGGGGAAATGTCAGTGAGCGTTCCGATTTCAGTTCCAGAGCAATTCGCCCAATGAGTCCTTGATATTTAGTCATTTTCAGCCAATTTTCTGGATTTTTGAAAATTTCACTTTTTTGTGAAAATATCCACTAAATGAGGGAATAATATGTGTGAGGGTACCCCAGGAGAGTTCCAAATGTGTGTGGGTAGAATATATATCCCACTGGGGTAAAATTGAAAAAAGTTGAAAAAATTTTTTTTTTGGACTTAGTCATTTTTCCGGCGTTTATCAGACTTTCAGATAGGGCAAATGTCAGTGAGCATTCCGATTTCAGTTCCAGAGCGATTCGCCCAATAAGTCCTTGATATTTAGTCATTTTCAGCCAATTTTCTGGATTTTTGAAAATTTCACTTTTTTGTGAAAATATCCACTAAATGAGGGAATAATATGTGTGAGGGTACCCCAGGAGAGTTCCAAATGTGTGTGGGTAGAATATATATCCCACGGGGGTAAAATTGAAAAAAGTTGAAAAAAAATTTTTTTTGGACTTAGTCATTTTTCCGCCGTTTATCAGACTTTAAGATAGGGGAAATGTCAGTGAGCGTTCCGATTTCAGTTCCAGAGCGATTTGCCCAATGAGTCCTTGATATTTAGTCGTTTTCAGCCAATTTTCTGGATTTTTGAAAATTTCACTTTTTTGTGAAAATATCCACTAAATGAGGGAATAATATGTGTGAGGGTACCCCAGGAGAGTTCCAAATGTGTGTGGGTAGAATATATATCCCACGGGGGTAAAATTGAAAAAAGTTGAAAAACAATTTTTTTTGGACTTAGTCATTTTTCCGCCGTTTATCAGACTTTCAGATAGGGGAAATGTGAGTGAGCATTCCGATTTCAGTTCCAGAGCAATTCGTCCAATGAGTCCTTGATATTTAGTCGTTTTCAGCCAATTTTCTGGATTTTTGAAAATTTCACTTTTTTGTGAAAATATCCACTAAATGAGGGAATAATATGTGTGAGGGTACCCCAGGAGAGTTCCAAATGTGTGTGGGTAGAATATATATCCCACTGGGGTAAAATTGAAAAAAGTTGAAAAAATTTTTTTTTTGGACTTAGTCATTTTTCCGGCGTTTATCAGACTTTCAGATAGGGCAAATGTCAGTGAGCATTCCGATTTCAGTTCCAGAGCGATTCGCCCAATAAGTCCTTGATATTTAGTCATTTTCAGCCAATTTTCTGGATTTTTGAAAATTTCACTTTTTTGTGAAAATATCCACTAAATGAGGGAATAATATGTGTGAGGGTACCCCAGGAGAGTTCCAAATGTGTGTGGGTAGAATATATATCCCACGGGGGTAAAATTGAAAAAAGTTGAAAAAAAATTTTTTTTGGACTTAGTCATTTTTCCGCCGTTTATCAGACTTTAAGATAGGGGAAATGTCAGTGAGCGTTCCGATTTCAGTTCCAGAGCGATTTGCCCAATGAGTCCTTGATATTTAGTCGTTTTCAGCCAATTTTCTGGATTTTTGAAAATTTCACTTTTTTGTGAAAATATCCACTAAATGAGGGAATAATATGTGTGAGGGTACCCCAGGAGAGTTCCAAATGTGTGTGGGTAGAATATATATCCCACGGGGGTAAAATTGAAAAAAGTTGAAAAACAATTTTTTTTGGACTTAGTCATTTTTCCGCCGTTTATCAGACTTTCAGATAGGGGAAATGTGAGTGAGCATTCCGATTTCAGTTCCAGAGCAATTCGTCCAATGAGTCCTTGATATTTAGTCGTTTTCAGCCAATTTTCTGGATTTTTGAAAATTTCACTTTTTTGTGAAAATATCCACTAAATGAGGGAATAATATGTGTGAGGGTACCCCAGGAGAGTTCCAAATGTGTGTGGGTAGAATATATATCCCACGGGGGTAAAATTGAAAAAAGTTGAAAAAAAATTTTTTTTGGACTTAGTCATTTTTCCGGCGTTTATCAGACTTTCAGATAGGGGAAATGTCAGTGAGCGTTCCGATTTCAGTTCCAGAGCGATTTGCCCAATGAGTCCTTGATATTTAGTCATTTTCAGCCAATTTTCTGGATTTTTGAAAATTTCACTTTTTTGTGAAAATATCCACTAAATGAGGGAATAATATGTGTGAGGGTACCCCAGGAGAGTTCCAAATGTGTGTGGGTAGAATATATATCCCACGGGGGTAAAATTGAAAAAAGTTGAAAAAAAATTTTTTTTGGACTTAGTCATTTTTCCGGCGTTTATCAGACTTTCAGAAAGGGGAAATGTCAGTGAGTGTTCCAATTTCAGTTCCAGAGCAATTCGCCCAATGAGTCCTTGATATTTAGTCGTTTTCAGCCAATTTTCTGGATTTTTGAAAATTTCACTTTTTTGTGAAAATATCCACTAAATAAGGGAATAATAGGTGTGAGGGTACCCCAGGAGAGTTCCAAATGTGTGTGGGTAGAATATATATCCCACGGGGGTAAAATTGAAAAAAGTTGAAAAAATTTTATTTTTTGGACTTAGTCATTTTTCCGCCGTTTATCAGACTTTCAGATAGGGGAAATGTGAGTGAGCATTCCGATTTCAGTTCCAGAGCGATTCACCCAATGAATCCTTGATATTTAGTCGTTTTCAGCCAATTTTCTGGATTTTTGAAAATTTCACTTTTTTGTGAAAATATCCACTAAATGAGGGAATAATATGTGTGAGGGTACCCCAGGAGAGTTCCAAATGTGTGTGGGTAGAATATATATCCCACGGGGGTAAAATTGAAAAAAGTTGAAAAACAATTTTTTTTGGACTTAGTCATTTTTCCGCCGTTTATCAGACTTTCAGATAGGTGAAATGTGAGTGAGCATTCCGATTTCAGTTCCAGAGCAATTCGTCCAATGAGTCCTTGATATTTAGTCGTTTTCAGCCAATTTTCTGGATTTTTGAAAATTTCACTTTTTTGTGAAAATATCCACTAAATGAGGGAATAATATGTGTGAGGGTACCCCAGGAGTGTTCCAAATGTGTGTGGGTAGAATATATATCCCACGGGGGTAAAATTGAAAAAAGTTGAAAAACAATTTTTTTTGGACTTAGTCATTTTTCCGGCGTTTATCAGACTTTCAGATAGGGGAAATGTGAGTGAGCATTCCGATTTCAGTTCCAGAGCGATTCGCCCAATGAGTCCTTGATATTTAGTCGTTTTCAGCCAATTTTCTGGATTTTTGAAAATTTCACTTTTTTGTGAAAATATCCACTAAATGAGGGAATAATATGTGTGAGGGTACCCCAGGAGAGTTCCAAATGTGTGTGGGTAGAATATATATCCCACGGGGGTAAAATTGAAAAAAGTTGAAAAAAATTTTTTTTTGGACTTAGTCATTTTTCCGGCGTTTATCAGACTTTCAGAAAGGGGAAATGTCAGTGAGCGTTCCGATTTCAGTTCCAGAGCAATTCGCCCAATGAGTCCTTGATATTTAGTCGTTTTCAGCCAATTTTCTGGATTTTTGAAAATTTCACTTTTTTGTGAAAATATCCACTAAATGAGGGAATAATATGTGTGAGGGTACCCCAGGAGAGTTCCAAATGTGTGTGGGTAGAATATATATCCCACTGGGGTAAAATTGAAAAAAGTTGAAAAAATTTTTTTTTTGGACTTAGTAATTTTTCCGGCGTTTATCAGACTTTCAGATAGGGCAAATGTCAGTGAGCATTCCGATTTCAGTTCCAGAGCGATTCGCCCAATA
Source organism: Phyllobates terribilis (assembly GCF_046119375.1). Lineage (NCBI taxonomy): Eukaryota > Metazoa > Chordata > Amphibia > Anura > Dendrobatidae > Phyllobates > Phyllobates terribilis. Next base: position 135,204 of record NW_027363138.1, read on the forward strand.
AGTCCTTGATATTTAGTCATTTTCAGCCAATAATTTGGATTTTTGAAAATTTCACTTTTTTGTGAAAATATCCACTAAATGAGGGAATAATATGTGTGAGGGTACCCCAGGAGAGTTCCAAATGTGTGTGGGTAGTATATATATCCCACGGGGGTAAAATTGAAAAAAGTTGAAAAAAAATTTTTTTTGGACTTAGTCATTTTTCCGGCGTTTATCAGACTTTCAGATAGGGGAAATGTCAGTGAGCATTCCGATTTCAGTTCCAGAGTGATTTGCCCAATGAGTCCTTGATATTTAGTCATTTTCAGCCAATTTTCTGGATTTTTGAAAATTTCACTTTTTTGTGAAAATATCCACTAAATGAGGGAATAATATGTGTGAGGGTACCCCAGGAGAGTTCCAAATGTGTGTGGGTAGAATATATATCCCACGGGGGTAAAATTGAAAAAAGTTGAAAAAAAATTTTTTTTGGACTTAGTCATTTTTCCGGCGTTTATCAGACTTTCAGAAAGGGGAAATGTCAGTGAGCGTTCCGATTTCAGTTCCAGAGCAATTCGCCCAATGAGTCCTTGATATTTAGTCGTTTTCAGCCAATTTTCTGGATTTTTGAAAATTTCACTTTTTTGTGAAAATATCCACTAAATAAGGGAATAATAGGTGTGAGCGTACCCCAGGAGAGTTCCAAATGTGTGTGGGTAGAATATATATCCCACGGGGGTAAAATTGAAGAAAGTTGAAAAAATTTTATTTTTTGGACTTAGTCATTTTTCCGCCGTTTATCAGACTTTCAGATAGGGGAAATGTGAGTGAGCATTCCGATTTCAGTTCCAGAGCGATTCACCCAATGAATCCTTGATATTTAGTCGTTTTCAGCCAATTTTCTGGATTTTTGAAAATTTCACTTTTTTGTGAAAATATCCACTAAATGAGGGAATAATATGTGTGAGGGTACCCCAGGAGAGTTCCAAATGTGTGTGGGTAGAATATATATCCCACGGGGGTAAAATTGAAAAAAGTTGAAAAAAAATTTTTTTTGGACTTAGTCATTTTTCCGCCGTTTATCAGACTTTCAGATAGGGGAAATGTCAGTGAGCGTTCCGATTTCAGTTCCAGAGCGATTTGCCCAATGAGTCCTTGATATTTAGTCGTTTTCAGCCAATTTTCTGGATTTTTGAAAATTTCACTTTTTTGTGAAAATATCCACTAAATGAGGGAATAATATGTGTGAGGGTACCCCAGGAGAGTTCCAAATGTGTGTGGGTAGAATATATATCCCACGGGGGTAAAATTGAAAAAAGTTGAAAAACAATTTTTTTTGGACTTAGTCATTTTTCCGCCGTTTATCAGACTTTCAGATAGGGGAAATGTGAGTGAGCATTCCGATTTCAGTTCCAGAGCAATTCGTCCAATGAGTCCTTGATATTTAGTCGTTTTCAGCCAATTTTCTGGATTTTTGAAAATTTCACTTTTTTGTGAAAATATCCACTAAATGAGGGAATAATATGTGTGAGGGTACCCCAGGAGTGTTCCAAATGTGTGTGGGTAGAATATATATCCCACGGGGGTAAAATTGAAAAAAGTTGAAAAAAAATTTTTTTTGGACTTAGTCATTTTTCCGGCGTTTATCAGACTTTCAGAAAGGGGAAATGTCAGTGAGCGTTCCGATTTCAGTTCCAGAGCGATTCGCCCAATAAGTCCTTGATATTTAGTCATTTTCAGCCAATAATTTGGATTTTTGAAAATTTCACTTTTTTGTGAAAATATCCACTAAATGAGGGAATAATATGTGTGAGGGTACCCCAGGAGAGTTCCAATTGTGTGTGGGTAGAATATATATCCCACGGGGGTAAAATTGAAAAAAGTTGAAAAACAATTTTTTTTGGACTTAGTCATTTTTCCGGCGTTTATCAGACTTTCAGATAGGGGAAATGTGAGTGAGCATTCCGATTTCAGTTCCAGAGCGATTCGCCCAATGAGTCCTTGATATTTAGTCGTTTTCAGCCAATTTTCTGGATTTTTGAAAATTTCACTTTTTTGTGAAAATATCCACTAAATGAGGGAATAATATGTGTGAGGGTACCCCAGGAGAGTTCCAAATGTGTGTGGGTAGAATATATATCCCACGGGGGTAAAATTGAAAAAAGTTGAAAAAAAATTTTTTTTGGACTTAGTCATTTTTCCGGCGTTTATCAGACTTTCAGAAAGGGGAAATGTCAGTGAGCGTTCCGATTTCAGTTCCAGAGCAATTCGCCCAATGAGTCCTTGATATTTAGTCGTTTTCAGCCAATTTTCTGGATTTTTGAAAATTTCACTTTTTTGTGAAAATATCCACTAAATGAGGGAATAATATGTGTGAGGGTACCCCAGGAGAGTTCCAAATGTGTGTGGGTAGAATATATATCCCACTGGGGTAAAATTGAAAAAAGTTGAAAAAAATTTTTTTTTGGACTTAGTCATTTTTCCGGCGTTTATCAGACTTTCAGATAGGGGAAATGTGAGTGAGCATTCCGATTTCAGTTCCAGAGCGATTCACCCAATGAATCCTTGATATTTAGTCGTTTTCAGCCAATTTTCTGGATTTTTGAAAATTTCACTTTTTTGTGAAAATATCCACTAAATGAGGGAATAATATGTGTGAGGGTACCCCAGGAGAGTTCCAAATGTGTGTGGGTAGAATATATATCCCACGGGGGTAAAATTGAAAAAAGTTGAAAAAAATTTTTTTTTGGACTTAGTCATTTTTCCGGCGTTTATCAGACTTTCAGAAAGGGGAAATGTCAGTGAGCGTTCCGATTTCAGTTCCAGAGCAATTCGCCCAATGAGTCCTTGATATTTAGTCATTTTCAGCCAATTTTCTGGATTTTTGAAAATTTCACTTTTTTGTGAAAATATCCACTAAATGAGGGAATAATATGTGTGAGGGTACCCCAGGAGAGTTCCAAATGTGTGTGGGTAGAATATATATCCCACTGGGGTAAAATTGAAAAAAGTTGAAAAAATTTTTTTTTTGGACTTAGTCATTTTTCCGGCGTTTATCAGACTTTCAGATAGGGCAAATGTCAGTGAGCATTCCGATTTCAGTTCCAGAGCGATTCGCCCAATAAGTCCTTGATATTTAGTCATTTTCAGCCAATTTTCTGGATTTTTGAAAATTTCACTTTTTTGTGAAAATATCCACTAAATGAGGGAATAATATGTGTGAGGGTACCCCAGGAGAGTTCCAAATGTGTGTGGGTAGAATATATATCCCACGGGGGTAAAATTGAAAAAAGTTGAAAAACAATTTTTTTTGGACTTAGTCATTTTTCCGCCGTTTATCAGACTTTCAGTTAGGGGAAATGTGAGTGAGCATTCCGATTTCAGTTCCAGAGCAATTCGTCCAATGAGTCCTTGATATTTAGTCGTTTTCAGCCAATTTTCTGGATTTTTGAAAATTTCACTTTTTTGTGAAAATATCCACTAAATGAGGGAATAATATGTGTGAGGGTACCCCAGGAGTGTTCCAAATGTGTGTGGGTAGAATATATATCCCACGGGGGTAAAATTGAAAAAAGTTGAAAAAAATTTTTTTTTGGACTTAGTCATTTTTCCGGCGTTTATCAGACTTTCAGATAGGGCAAATGTCAGTGAGCATTCCGATTTCAGTTCCAGAGCGATTCGCCCAATAAGTCCTTGATATTTAGTCATTTTCAGCCAATAATTTGAATTTTTGAAAATTTCACTTTTTTGTGAAAATATCCACTAAATGAGGGAATAATATGTGTGAGGGTACCCCAGGAGAGTTCCAAATGTGTGTGGGTAGAATATATATCCCACGGGGGTAAAATTGAAAAAAGTTGAAAAACAATTTTTTTTGGACTTAGTCATTTTTCCGGCGTTTATCAGACTTTCAGATAGGGGAAATGTGAGTGAGCATTCCGATTTCAGTTCCAGAGCGATTCGCCCAATGAGTCCTTGATATTTAGTCGTTTTCAGCCAATTTTCTGGATTTTTGAAAATTTCACTTTTTTGTGAAAATATCCACTAAATGAGGGAATAATATGTGTGAGGGTACCCCAGGAGAGTTCCAAATGTGTGTGGGTAGAATATATATCCCACGGGGGTAAAATTGAAAAAAGTTGAAAAAAAATTTTTTTTGGACTTAGTCATTTTTCCGGCGTTTATCAGACTTTCAGAAAGGGGAAATGTCAGTGAGCGTTCCGATTTCAGTGCCAGAGCAATTCGCCCAATGAGTCCTTGATATTTAGTCGTTTTCAGCCAATTTTCTGGATTTTTGAAAATTTCACTTTTTTGTGAAAATATCCACTAAATGAGGGAATAATATGTGTGAGGGTACCCCAGGAGAGTTCCAAATGTGTGTGGGTAGAATATATATCCCACTGGGGTAAAATTGAAAAAAGTTGAAAAAAATTTTTTTTTGGACTTAGTCATTTTTCCGGCGTTTATCAGACTTTCAGATAGGGGAAATGTGAGTGAGCATTCCGATTTCAGTTCCAGAGCGATTCGCCCAATGAGTCCTTGATATTTAGTCATTTTCAGCCAATTTTCTGGATTTTTGAAAATTTCACTTTTTTGTGAAAATATCCACTAAACGAGGGAATAATATGTGTGAGGGTACCCCAGGAGAGTTCCAAATGTGTGTGGGTAGAATATATATCCCACGGGGGTAAAATTGAAAAAAGTTGAAAAAAATTTTTTTTTGGACTTAGTCATTTTTCCGGCGTTTATCAGACTTTCAGAAAGGGGAAATGTCAGTGAGCGTTCCGATTTCAGTTCCAGAGCAATTCGCCCAATGAGTCCTTGATATTTAGTCGTTTTCAGACAATTTTCTGGATTTTTGAAAATTTCACTTTTTTGTGAAAATATCCACTAAATGAGGGAATAATATGTGTGAGGGTACCCCAGGAGAGTTCCAAATGTGTGTGGGTAGAATATATATCCCACGGGGGTAAAATTGAAAAAAGTTGAAAAACAATTTTTTTTGGACTTAGTCATTTTTCCGCCGTTTATCAGACTTTCAGATAGGGGAAATGTGAGTGAGCATTCCGATTTCAGTTCCAGAGCAATTCGTCCAATGAGTCCTTGATATTTAGTCGTTTTCAGCCAATTTTCTGGATTTTTGAAAATTTCACTTTTTTGTGAAAATATCCACTAAATGAGGGAATAATATGTGTGAGGGTACCCCAGGAGTGTTCCAAATGTGTGTGGGTAGAATATATATCCCACGGGGGTAAAATTGAAAAAAGTTGAAAAAAAATTTTTTTTGGACTTAGTCATTTTTCCGGCGTTTATCAGACTTTCAGAAAGGGGAAATGTCAGTGAGCGTTCCGATTTCAGTTCCAGAGCAATTCGCCCAATGAGTCCTTGATATTTAGTCGTTTTCAGCCAATTTTCTGGATTTTTGAAAATTTCACTTTTTTGTGAAAATATCCACTAAATGAGGGAATAATATGTGTGAGGGTACCCCAGGAGAGTTCCAAATGTGTGTGGGTAGAATATATATCCCACTGGGGTAAAATTGAAAAAAGTTGAAAAAAATTTTTTTTTGGACTTAGTCATTTTTCCGGCGTTTATCAGACTTTCAGATAGGGGAAATGTGAGTGAGCATTCCGATTTCAGTTCCAGAGCGATTCACCCAATGAATCCTTGATATTTAGTCGTTTTCAGCCAATTTTCTGGATTTTTGAAAATTTCACTTTTTTGTGAAAATATCCACTAAATGAGGGAATAATATGTGTGAGGGTACCCCAGGAGAGTTCCAAATGTGTGTGGGTAGAATATATATCCCACGGGGGTAAAATTGAAAAAAGTTGAAAAAAATTTTTTTTTGGACTTAGTCATTTTTCCGGCGTTTATCAGACTTTCAGAAAGGGGAAATGTCAGTGAGCGTTCCGATTTCAGTTCCAGAGCAATTCGCCCAATGAGTCCTTGATATTTAGTCATTTTCAGCCAATTTTCTGGATTTTTGAAAATTTCACTTTTTTGTGAAAATATCCACTAAATGAGGGAATAATATGTGTGAGGGTACCCCAGGAGAGTTAAAAATGTGTGTGGGTAGAATATATATCCCACTGGGGTAAAATTGAAAAAAGTTGAAAAAATTTTTTTTTTGGACTTAGTCATTTTTCCGGCGTTTATCAGACTTTCAGATAGGGCAAATGTCAGTGAGCATTCCGATTTCAGTTCCAGAGCGATTCGCCCAATAAGTCCTTGATATTTAGTCATTTTCAGCCAATTTTCTGGATTTTTGAAAATTTCACTTTTTTGTGAAAATATCCACTAAATGAGGGAATAATATGTGTGAGGGTACCCCAGGAGAGTTCCAAATGTGTGTGGGTAGAATATATATCCCACGGGGGTAAAATTGAAAAAAGTTGAAAAACAATTTTTTTTGGACTTAGTCATTTTTCCGCCGTTTATCAGACTTTCAGATAGGGGAAATGTGAGTGAGCATTCCGATTTCAGTTCCAGAGCAATTCGTCCAATGAGTCCTTGATATTTAGTCGTTTTCAGCCAATTTTCTGGATTTTTGAAAATTTCACTTTTTTGTGAAAATATCCACTAAATGAGGGAATAATATGTGTGAGGGTACCCCAGGAGTGTTCCAAATGTGTGTGGGTAGAATATATATCCCACGGGGGTAAAATTGAAAAAAGTTGAAAAAAAATTTTTTTTGGACTTAGTCATTTTTCCGGCGTTTATCAGACTTTCAGAAAGGGGAAATGTCAGTGAGCGTTCCGATTTCAGTTCCAGAGCAATTCGCCCAATGAGTCCTTGATATTTAGTCGTTTTCAGCCAATTTTCTGGATTTTTGAAAATTTCACTTTTTTGTGAAAATATCCACTAAATGAGGGAATAATATGTGTGAGGGTACCCCAGGAGAGTTCCAAATGTGTGTGGGTAGAATATATATCCCACGGGGGTAAAATTGAAAAAAGTTGAAAAAAAATTTTTTTTGGACTTAGTCATTTTTCCGGCGTTTATCAGACTTTCAGATAGGGCAAATGTCAGTGAGCATTCCGATTTCAGTTCCAGAGCGATTCGCCCAATAAGTCCTTGATATTTAGTCATTTTCAGCCAATAATTTGAATTTTTGAAAATTTCACTTTTTTGTGAAAATATCCACTAAATGAGGGAATAATATGTGTGAGGGTACCCCAGGAGAGTTCCAAATGTGTGTGGGTAGAATATATATCCCACGGGGGTAAAATTGAAAAAAGTTGAAAAACAATTTTTTTTGGACTTAGTCATTTTTCCGGCGTTTATCAGACTTTCAGATAGGGGAAATGTGAGTGAGCATTCCGATTTCAGTTCCAGAGCGATTCGCCCAATGAGTCCTTGATATTTAGTCGTTTTCAGCCAATTTTCTGGATTTTTGAAAATTTCACTTTTTTGTGAAAATATCCACTAAATGAGGGAATAATATGTGTGAGGGTACCCCAGGAGAGTTCCAAATGTGTGTGGGTAGAATATATATCCCACGGGGGTAAAATTGAAAAAAGTTGAAAAAAAATTTTTTTTGGACTTAGTCATTTTTCCGGCGTTTATCAGACTTTCAGAAAGGGGAAATGTCAGTGAGCGTTCCGATTTCAGTGCCAGAGCAATTCGCCCAATGAGTCCTTGATATTTAGTCGTTTTCAGCCAATTTTCTGGATTTTTGAAAATTTCACTTTTTTGTGAAAATATCCACTAAATGAGGGAATAATATGTGTGAGGGTACCCCAGGAGAGTTCCAAATGTGTGTGGGTAGAATATATATCCCACTGGGGTAAAATTGAAAAAAGTTGAAAAAAATTTTTTTTTGGACTTAGTCATTTTTCCGGCGTTTATCAGACTTTCAGATAGGGGAAATGTGAGTGAGCATTCCGATTTCAGTTCCAGAGCGATTCGCCCAATGAGTCCTTGATATTTAGTCATTTTCAGCCAATTTTCTGGATTTTTGAAAATTTCACTTTTTTGTGAAAATATCCACTAAACGAGGGAATAATATGTGTGAGGGTACCCCAGGAGAGTTCCAAATGTGTGTGGGTAGAATATATATCCCACGGGGGTAAAATTGAAAAAAGTTGAAAAAAATTTTTTTTTGGACTTAGTCATTTTTCCGGCGTTTATCAGACTTTCAGAAAGGGGAAATGTCAGTGAGCGTTCCGATTTCAGTTCCAGAGCAATTCGCCCAATGAGTCCTTGATATTTAGTCGTTTTCAGACAATTTTCTGGATTTTTGAAAATTTCACTTTTTTGTGAAAATATCCACTAAATGAGGGAATAATATGTGTGAGGGTACCCCAGGAGAGTTCCAAATGTGTGTGGGTAGAATATATATCCCACGGGGGTAAAATTGAAAAAAGTTGAAAAACAATTTTTTTTGGACTTAGTCATTTTTCCGCCGTTTATCAGACTTTCAGATAGGGGAAATGTGAGTGAGCATTCCGATTTCAGTTCCAGAGCAATTCGTCCAATGAGTCCTTGATATTTAGTCGTTTTCAGCCAATTTTCTGGATTTTTGAAAATTTCACTTTTTTGTGAAAATATCCACTAAATGAGGGAATAATATGTGTGAGGGTACCCCAGGAGTGTTCCAAATGTGTGTGGGTAGAATATATATCCCACGGGGGTAAAATTGAAAAAAGTTGAAAAAAAATTTTTTTTGGACTTAGTCATTTTTCCGGCGTTTATCAGACTTTCAGAAAGGGGAAATGTCAGTGAGCGTTCCGATTTCAGTTCCAGAGCAATTCGCCCAATGAGTCCTTGATATTTAGTCGTTTTCACCCAATTTTCTGGATTTTTGAAAATTTCACTTTTTTGTGAAAATATCCACTAAATGAGGGAATAATATGTGTGAGGGTACCCCAGGAGAGTTCCAAATGTGTGTGGGTAGAATATATATCCCACGGGGGTAAAATTGAAAAAAGTTGAAAAACAATTTTTTTTGGACTTAGTCATTTTTCCGGCGTTTATCAGACTTTCAGATAGGGGAAATGTGAGTGAGCATTCCGATTTCAGTTCCAGAGCGATTCGCCCAATGAGTCCTTGATATTTAGTCGTTTTCAGCCAATTTTCTGGATTTTTGAAAATTTCACTTTTTTGTGAAAATATCCACTAAATGAGGGAATAATATGTGTGAGGGTACCCCAGGAGAGTTCCAAATGTGTGTGGGTAGAATATATATCCCACGGGGGTAAAATTGAAAAAAGTTGAAAAAAAATTTTTTTTGGACTTAGTCATTTTTCCGGCGTTTATCAGACTTTCAGAAAGGGGAAATGTCAGTGAGCGTTCCGATTTCAGTGCCAGAGCAATTCGCCCAATGAGTCCTTGATATTTAGTCGTTTTCAGCCAATTTTCTGGATTTTTGAAAATTTCACTTTTTTGTGAAAATATCCACTAAATGAGGGAATAATATGTGTGAGGGTACCCCAGGAGAGTTCCAAATGTGTGTGGGTAGAATATATATCCCACTGGGGTAAAATTGAAAAAAGTTGAAAAAAATTTTTTTTTGGACTTAGTCATTTTTCCGGCGTTTATCAGACTTTCAGATAGGGGAAATGTGAGTGAGCATTCCGATTTCAGTTCCAGAGCGATTCGCCCAATGAGTCCTTGATATTTAGTCATTTTCAGCCAATTTTCTGGATTTTTGAAAATTTCACTTTTTTGTGAAAATATCCACTAAACGAGGGAATAATATGTGTGAGGGTACCCCAGGAGAGTTCCAAATGTGTGTGGGTAGAATATATATCCCACGGGGGTAAAATTGAAAAAAGTTGAAAAAAATTTTTTTTTGGACTTAGTCATTTTTCCGGCGTTTATCAGACTTTCAGAAAGGGGAAATGTCAGTGAGCGTTCCGATTTCAGTTCCAGAGCAATTCGCCCAATGAGTCCTTGATATTTAGTCGTTTTCAGACAATTTTCTGGATTTTTGAAAATTTCACTTTTTTGTGAAAATATCCACTAAATGAGGGAATAATATGTGTGAGGGTACCCCAGGAGTGTTCCAAATGTGTGTGGGTAGAATATATATCCCACGGGGGTAAAATTGAAAAAAGTTGAAAAAAAATTTTTTTTGGACTTAGTCATTTTTCCGGCGTTTATCAGACTTTCAGAAAGGGGAAATGTCAGTGAGCGTTCCGATTTCAGTTCCAGAGCAATTCGCCCAATGAGTCCTTGATATTTAGTCGTTTTCAGCCAATTTTCTGGATTTTTGAAAATTTCACTTTTTTGTGAAAATATCCACTAAATGAGGGAATAATATGTGTGAGGGTACCCCAGGAGAGTTCCAAATGTGTGTGGGTAGAATATATATCCCACGGGGGTAAAATTGAAAAAAGTTGAAAAAAATTTTTTTTTGGACTTAGTCATTTTTCCGGCGTTTATCAGACTTTCAGATAGGGCAAATGTCAGTGAGCATTCCGATTTCAGTTCCAGAGCGATTCGCCCAATGAGTCCTTGATATTTAGTCGTTTTCAGCCAATTTTCTGGATTTTTGAAAATTTCACTTTTTTGTGAAAATATCCACTAAATGAGGGAATAATATGTGTGAGGGTACCCCAGGAGAGTTCCAAATGTGTGTGGGTAGAATATATATCCCACGGGGGTAAAATTGAAAAAAGTTGAAAAAAAATTTTTTTTGGACTTAGTCATTTTTCCGGCGTTTATCAGACTTTCAGAAAGGGGAAATGTCAGTGAGCGTTCCGATTTCAGTTCCAGAGCAATTCGCCCAATGAGTCCTTGATATTTAGTCGTTTTCAGCCAATTTTCTGGATTTTTGAAAATTTCACTTTTTTGTGAAAATATCCACTAAATGAGGGCATAATATGTGTGAGGGTACCCCAGGAGAGTTCCAAATGTGTGTGGGTAGAATATATATCCCACTGGGGTAAAATTGAAAAAAGTTGAAAAAAATTTTTTTTTGGACTTAGTCATTTTTCCGGCGTTTATCAGACTTTCAGATAGGGGAAATGTGAGTGAGCATTCCGATTTCAGTTCCAGAGCGATTCGCCCAATGAGTCCTTGATATTTAGTCATTTTCAGCCAATTTTCTGGATTTTTGAAAATTTCACTTTTTTGTGAAAATATCCACTAAACGAGGGAATAATATGTGTGAGGGTACCCCAGGAGAGTTCCAAATGTGTGTGGGTAGAATATATATCCCACGGGGGTAAAATTGAAAAAAGTTGAAAAAAATTTTTTTTTGGACTTAGTCATTTTTCCGGCGTTTATCAGACTTTCAGAAAGGGGAAATGTCAGTGAGCGTTCCGATTTCAGTTCCAGAGCAATTCGCCCAATGAGTCCTTGATATTTAGTCGTTTTCAGACAATTTTCTGGATTTTTGAAAATTTCACTTTTTTGTGAAAATATCCACTAAATGAGGGAATAATATGTGTGAGGGTACCCCAGGAGAGTTCCAAATGTGTGTGGGTAGAATATATATCCCACGGGGGTAAAATTGAAAAAAGTGGAAAAAATATTTTTTTTGGACTTAGTCATTTTTCCGGCGTTTATCAGACTTTCAGAAAGGGGAAATGTCAGTGAGCGTTCCGATTTCAGTTCCAGAGCAATTCGCCCAATGAGTCCTTGATATTTAGTCGTTTTCAGCCAATTTTCTAGATTTTTGAAAATTTCACTTTTTTGTGAAAATATCCACTAAATGAGGGAATAATATGTGTGAGGGTACCCCAGGAGAGTTCCAAATGTGTGTGGGTAGAATATATATCCCACTGGGGTAAAATTGAAAAAAGTTGAAAAAAATTTTTTTTTGGACTTAGTCATTTTTCCGGCGTTTATCAGACTTTCAGATAGGGGAAATGTGAGTGAGCATTCCGATTTCAGTTCCAGAGCGATTCGCCCAATGAGTCCTTGATATTTAGTCATTTTCAGCCAATTTTCTGGATTTTTGAAAATTTCACTTTTTTTTGAAAATATCCACTAAACGAGGGAATAATATGTGTGAGGGTACCCCAGGAGAGTTCCAAATGTGTGTGGGTAGAATATATATCCCACGGGGGTAAAATTGAAAAAAGTTGAAAAAAATTTTTTTTTGGACTTAGTCATTTTTCCGGCGTTTATCAGACTTTCAGAAAGGGGAAATGTCAGTGAGCGTTCCGATTTCAGTTCCAGAGCGATTCGCCCAATGAGTCCTTGATATTTAGTCGTTTTCAGACAATTTTCTGGATTTTTGAAAATTTCACTTTTTTGTGAAAATATCCACTAAATGAGGGAATAATATGTGTGAGGGTACCCCAGGAGAGTTCCAAATGTGTGTGGGTAGAATATATATCCCACGGGGGTAAAATTGAAAAAAGTTGAAAAAAAATTTTTTTTGGACTTAGTCATTTTTCCGGCATTTATCAGACTTTCAGAAAGGGGAAATGTCAGTGAGCGTTCCGATTTCAGTTCCAGAGCAATTCGCCCAATGAGTCCTTGATATTTAGTCGTTTTCAGCCAATTTTCTGGATTTTTGAAAATTTCACTTTTTTGTGAAAATATCCACTAAATGAGGGCATAATATGTGTGAGGGTACCCCAGGAGAGTTCCAAATGTGTGTGGGTAGAATATATATCCCACTGGGGTAAAATTGAAAAAAGTTGAAAAAAATTTTTTTTTGGACTTAGTCATTTTTCCGGCGTTTATCAGACTTTCAGATAGGGGAAATGTGAGTGAGCATTCCGATTTCAGTTCCAGAGCGATTCGCCCAATGAGTCCTTGATATTTAGTCATTTTCAGCCAATTTTCTGGATTTTTGAAAATTTCACTTTTTTGTGAAAATATCCACTAAACGAGGGAATAATATGTGTGAGGGTACCCCAGGAGAGTTCCAAATGTGTGTGGGTAGAATATATATCCCACGGGGGTAAAATTGAAAAAAGTTGAAAAAAATTTTTTTTTGGACTTAGTCATTTTTCCGGCGTTTATCAGACTTTCAGAAAGGGGAAATGTCAGTGAGCGTTCCGATTTCAGTTCCAGAGCAATTCGCCCAATGAGTCCTTGATATTTAGTCGTTTTCAGACAATTTTCTGGATTTTTGAAAATTTCACTTTTTTGTGAAAATATCCACTAAATGAGGGAATAATATGTGTGAGGGTACCCCAGGAGAGTTCCAAATGTGTGTGGGTAGAATATATATCCCACGGGGGTAAAATTGAAAAAAGTGGAAAAAAAATTTTTTTTGGACTTAGTCATTTTTCCGGCGTTTATCAGACTTTCAGATAGGGGAAATGTGAGTGAGCATTCCGATTTCAGTTCCAGAGCGATTTGCCCAATGAGTCCTTGATATTTAGTAGTTTTCAGCCAATTTTCTGGATTTTTGAAAATTTCACTTTTTTGTGAAAATATCCACTAAATGAGGGAATAATATGTGTGAGGGTACCCCAGGAGAGTTCCAAATGTGTGTGGGTAGAATATATAACCCACGGGGGTAAAATTGAAAAAAGTTGAAAAAAAATTTTTTTTGGACTTAGTCATTTTTCCGGCGTTTATCAGACTTTCAGAAAGGGGAAATGTCAGTGAGCGTTCCGATTTCAGTTCCAGAGCAATTCGCCCAATGAGTCCTTGATATTTAGTCGTTTTCAGCCAATTTTCTGGATTTTTGAAAATTTCACTTTTTTGTGAAAATATCCACTAAATGAGGGAATAATATGTGTGAGGGTACCCCAGGAGAGTTCCAAATGTGTGTGGGTAGAATATATATCCCACGGGGGTAAAATTGAAAAAAGTTGAAAAACAATTTTTTTTGGACTTAGTCATTTTTCCGCCGTTTATCAGACTTTCAGATAGGGGAAATGTGAGTGAGCATTCCGATTTCAGTTCCACAGCAATTCACCCAATGAGTCCTTGATATTTAGTCGTTTTCAGCCAATTTTCTGGATTTTTGAAAATTTCACTTTTTTGTGAAAATATCCACTAAATGAGGGAATAATATGTGTGAGGGTACCCCAGGAGAGTTCCAAATGTGTGTGGGTAGAATATATATCCCACTGGGGTAAAATTGAAAAAAGTTGAAAAAAAATTTTTTTTGGACTTAGTCATTTTTCCGCCGTTTATCAGACTTTCAGATAGGGGAAATGTCAGTGAGCGTTCCGATTTCAGTTCCAGAGCGATTTGCCCAATGTGTCCTTGATATTTAGTCATTTTCAGCCAATTTTCTGGATTTTTGAAAATTTCACTTTTTTGTGAAAATATCCACTAAATGAGGGAATAATATGTGTGAGGGTACCCCAGGAGAGTTCCAAATGTGTGTGGGTAGAATATATATCCCACTGGGGTAAAATTGAAAAAAGTTGAAAAAAATTTTTTTTTGGACTTAGTCATTTTTCCGCCGTTTATCAGACTTTCAGATAGGGGAAATGTCAGTGAGCGTTCCGATTTCAGTTCCAGAGCGATTTGCCCAATGAGTCCTTGATATTTAGTCATTTTCAGCCAATTTTCTGGATTTTTGAAAATTTCACTTTTTTGTGAAAATATCCACTAAATGAGGGAATAATATGTGTGAGGGTACCCCAGGAGAGTTCCAAATGTGTGTGGGTAGAATATATATCCCACGGGGGTAAAATTGAAAAAAGTTGAAAAAAATTTTTTTTTGGACTTAGTCATTTTTCCGGCGTTTATCAGACTTTCAGATAGGGCAAATGTCAGTGAGCATTCCGATTTCAGTTCCAGAGCGATTCGCCCAATAAGTCCTTGATATTTAGTCATTTTCAGCCAATAATTTGGATTTTTGAAAATTTCACTTTTTTGTGAAAATATCCACTAAATGAGGGAATAATATGTGTGAGGGTACCCCAGGAGAGTTCCAAATGTGTGTGGGTAGAATATATATCCCACGGGGGTAAAATTGAAAAAAGTTGAAAAAAAATTTTTTTTGGACTTAGTCATTTTTCCGCCGTTTATCAGACTTTCAGATAGGGGAAATGTGAGTGAGCATTCCGATTTCAGTTCCAGAGCAATTCGTCCAATGAGTCCTTGATATTTAGTCGTTTTCAGCCAATTTTCTGGATTTTTGAAAATTTCACTTTTTTGTGAAAATATCCACTAAATGAGGGAATAATATGTGTGAGGGTACCCTAGGAGTGTTCCAAATGTGTGTGGGTAGAATATATATCCCACGGGGGTAAAATTGAAAAAAGTTGAAAAAAAATTTTTTTTGGACTTAGTCATTTTTCCGGCGTTTATCAGACTTTCAGAAAGGGGAAATGTCAGTGAGCGTTCCGATTTCAGTTCCAGAGCAATTCGCCCAATGAGTCCTTGATATTTAGTCATTTTCAGCCAATTTTCTGGATTTTTGAAAATTTCACTTTTTTGTGAAAATATCCACTAAATGAGGGAATAATATGTGTGAGGGTACCCCAGGAGAGTTCCAAATGTGTGTGGGTAGAATATATATCCCACGGGGGTAAAATTGAAAAAAGTTGAAAAAAATTTTTTTTGGACTTAGTCATTTTTCCGGCGTTTATCAGACTTTCAGAAAGGGGAAATGTCAGTGAGCGTTCCGATTTCAGTTCCAGAGCAATTCGCCCAATGAGTCCTTGATATTTAGTCGTTTTCAGCCAATTTTCTGGATTTTTGAAAATTTCACTTTTTTGTGAAAATTTCCACTAAATGAGGGAATAATATGTGTGAGGGTACCCCAGGAGAGTTCCAAATGTGTGTGGGTAGAATATATATCCCACTGGGGTAAAATTGAAAAAAGTTGAAAAAAAATTTTTTTTGGACTTAGTCATTTTTCCGCCGTTTATCAGACTTTCAGATAGGGGAAATGTCAGTGAGCGTTCCGATTTCAGTTCCAGAGCGATTTGCCCAATGTGTCCTTGATATTTAGTCATTTTCAGCCAATTTTCTGGATTTTTGAAAATTTCACTTTTTTGTGAAAATATCCACTAAATGAGGGAATAATATGTGTGAGGGTACCCCAGGAGAGTTCCAAATGTGTGTGGGTAGAATATATATCCCACTGGGGTAAAATTGAAAAAAGTTGAAAAATATTTTTTTTTGGACTTAGTCATTTTTCCGCCGTTTATCAGACTTTCAGATAGGGGAAATGTCAGTGAGCGTTCCGATTTCAGTTCCAGAGCGATTTGCCCAATGAGTCCTTGATATTTAGTCATTTTCAGCCAATTTTCTGGATTTTTGAAAATTTCACTTTTTTGTGAAAATATCCACTAAATGAGGGAATAATATGTGTGAGGGTACCCCAGGAGAGTTCCAAATGTGTGTGGGTAGAATATATATCCCACGGGGGTAAAATTGAAAAAAGTTGAAAAAAATTTTTTTTTGGACTTAGTCATTTTTCCGGCGTTTATCAGACTTTCAGATAGGGCAAATGTCAGTGAGCATTCCGATTTCAGTTCCAGAGCGATTCGCCCAATAAGTCCTTGATATTTAGTCATTTTCAGCCAATAATTTGGATTTTTGAAAATTTCACTTTTTTGTGAAAATATCCACTAAATGAGGGAATAATATGTGTGAGGGTACCCCAGGAGAGTTCCAAATGTGTGTGGGTAGAATATATATCCCACGGGGGTAAATTTGAAAAAAGTTGAAAAAAAATTTTTTTTGGACTTAGTCATTTTTCCGCCGTTTATCAGACTTTCAGATAGGGGAAATGTGAGTGAGCATTCCGATTTCAGTTCCAGAGCAATTCGTCCAATGAGTCCTTGATATTTAGTCGTTTTCAGCCAATTTTCTGGATTTTTGAAAATTTCACTTTTTTGTGAAAATATCCACTAAATGAGGGAATAATATGTGTGAGGGTACCCTAGGAGTGTTCCAAATGTGTGTGGGTAGAATATATATCCCACGGGGGTAAAATTGAAAAAAGTTGAAAAAAAATTTTTTTTGGACTTAGTCATTTTTCCGGCGTTTATCAGACTTTCAGAAAGGGGAAATGTCAGTGAGCGTTCCGATTTCAGTTCCAGAGCAATTCGCCCAATGAGTCCTTGATATTTAGTCGTTTTCAGCCAATTTTCTGGATTTTTGAAAATTTCACTTTTTTGTGAAAATATCCACTAAATGAGGGAATAATATGTGTGAGGGTACCCCAGGAGAGTTCCAAATGTGTGTGGGTAGAATATATATCCCACGGGGGTAAAATTGAAAAAAGTTGAAAAAAATTTTTTTTGGACTTAGTCATTTTTCCGGCGTTTATCAGACTTTCAGAAAGGGGAAATGTCAGTGAGCGTTCCGATTTCAGTTCCAGAGCAATTCGCCCAATGAGTCCTTGATATTTAGTCGTTTTCAGCCAATTTTCTGGATTTTTGAAAATTTCACTTTTTTGTGAAAATATCCACTAAATGAGGGAATAATATGTGTGAGGGTACCCCAGGAGAGTTCCAAATGTGTGTGGGTAGAATATATATCCCACGGGGGTAAAATTGAAAAAAGTTGAAAAAAAATTTTTTTTGGACTTAGTCATTTTTCCGCCGTTTATCAGACTTTCAGATAGGGGAAATGTGAGTGAGCATTCCGATTTCAGTTCCAGAGCAATTCGTCCAATGAGTCCTTGATATTTAGTCGTTTTCAGCCAATTTTCTGGATTTTTGAAAATTTCACTTTTTTGTGAAAATATCCACTAAATGAGGGAATAATATGTGTGAGGGTACCCTAGGAGTGTTCCAAATGTGTGTGGGTAGAATATATATCCCACGGGGGTAAAATTGAAAAGAGTTGAAAAAAAATTTTTTTTGGACTTAGTCATTTTTCCGGCGTTTATCAGACTTTCAGAAAGGGGAAATGTCAGTGAGCGTTCCGATTTCAGTTCCAGAGCAATTCGCCCAATGAGTCCTTGATATTTAGTCGTTTTCAGCCAATTTTCTGGATTTTTGAAAATTTCACTTTTTTGTGAAAATATCCACTAAATGAGGGAATAATATGTGTGAGGGTACCCCAGGAGAGTTCCAAATGTGTGTGGGTAGAATATATATCCCACGGGGGTAAAATTGAAAAAAGTTGAAAAAAATTTTTTTTGGACTTAGTCATTTTTCCGGCGTTTATCAGACTTTCAGAAAGGGGAAATGTCAGTGAGCGTTCCGATTTCAGTTCCAGAGCAATTCGCCCAATGAGTCCTTGATATTTAGTCGTTTTCAGCCAATTTTCTGGATTTTTGAAAATTTCACTTTTTTGTGAAAATTTCCACTAAATGAGGGAATAATATGTGTGAGGGTACCCCAGGAGAGTTCCAAATGTGTGTGGGTAGAATATATATCCCACTGGGGTAAAATTGAAAAAAGTTGAAAAAATTTTTTTTTTGGACTTAGTCATTTTTCCGGCGTTTATCAGACTTTCAGAAAGGGGAAATGTGAGTGAGCATTCCAATTTCAGTTCCAGAGCAATTCGCCCAATGAGTCCTTGATATGTAGTCGTTTTCAGCCATTTTCTGGATTTTTGAAAATTTCACTTTTTTGTGAAAATATCCACTAAATGAGGGAATAATATGTGTGAGGGTACCCCAGGAGAGTTCCAAATGTGTGTGGGTAGAATATATATCCCACGGGGGTAAAATTGAAAAAAGTTGAAAAACAATTTTTTTTGGACTTAGTCATTTTTCCGCCGTTTATCAGACTTTCAGATAGGGGAAATGTGAGTGAGCATTCCGATTTCAGTTCCAGAGCAATTCGTCCACTGAGTCCTTGATATTTAGTCGTTTTCAGCCAATTTTCTGGATTTTTGAAAATTTCACTTTTTTGTGAAAATATCCACTAAATGAGGGAATAATATGTGTGAGGGTACCCCAGGAGTGTTCCAAATGTGTGTGGGTAGAATATATATCCCACGGGGGTAAAATTGAAAAAAGTTGAAAAAAAATTTTTTTTGGACTTAGTCATTTTTCCGCCGTTTATCAGACTTTCAGATAGGGGAAATGTCAGTGAGCGTTCCGATTTCAGTTCCAGAGCGATTTGCCCAATGTGTCCTTGATATTTAGTCATTTTCAGCCAATTTTCTGGATTTTTGAAAATTTCACTTTTTTGTGAAAATATCCACTAAATGAGGGAATAATATGTGTGAGGGTACCCCAGGAGAGTTCCAAATGTGTGTGGGTAGAATATATATCCCACGGGGGTAAAATTGAAAAAAGTTGAAAAAAATTTTTTTTTGGACTTAGTCATTTTTCCGGCGTTTATCAGACTTTCAGATAGGGCAAATGTCAGTGAGCATTCCGATTTCAGTTCCAGAGCGATTCGCCCAATAAGTCCTTGATATTTAGTCATTTTCAGCCAATAATTTGGATTTTTGAAAATTTCACTTTTTTGTGAAAATATCCACTAAATGAGGGAATAATATGTGTGAGGGTACCCCAGGAGAGTTCCAAATGTGTGTGGGTAGAATATATATCCCACGGGGGTAAAATTGAAAAAAGTTGAAAAAAAATTTTTTTTGGACTTAGTCATTTTTCCGCCGTTTATCAGACTTTCAGATAGGGGAAATGTGAGTGAGCATTCCGATTTCAGTTCCAGAGCAATTCGTCCAATGAGTCCTTGATATTTAGTCGTTTTCAGCCAATTTTCTGGATTTTTGAAAATTTCACTTTTTTGTGAAAATATCCACTAAATGAGGGAATAATATGTGTGAGGGTACCCTAGGAGTGTTCCAAATGTGTGTGGGTAGAATATATATCCCACGGGGGTAAAATTGAAAAAAGTTGAAAAAAAATTTTTTTTGGACTTAGTCATTTTTCCGGCGTTTATCAGACTTTCAGAAAGGGGAAATGTCAGTGAGCGTTCCGATTTCAGTTCCAGAGCAATTCGCCCAATGAGTCCTTGATATTTAGTCGTTTTCAGCCAATTTTCTGGATTTTTGAAAATTTCACTTTTTTGTGAAAATATCCACTAAATGAGGGAATAATATGTGTGAGGGTACCCCAGGAGAGTTCCAAATGTGTGTGGGTAGAATATATATCCCACGGGGGTAAAATTGAAAAAAGTTGAAAAACAATTTTTTTTGGACTTAGTCATTTTTCCGCCGTTTATCAGACTTTCAGATAGGGGAAATGTGAGTGAGCATTCCGATTTCAGTTCCAGAGCGATTCGCCCAATGAGTCCTTGATATTTAGTCATTTTCAGCCAATTTTCTGGATTTTTGAAAATTTCACTTTTTTGTGAAAATATCCACTAAACGAGGGAATAATATGTGTGAGGGTACCCCAGGAGAGTTCCAAATGTGTGTGGGTAGAATATATATCCCACGGGGGTAAAATTGAAAAAAGTTGAAAAAAATTTTTTTTTGGACTTAGTCATTTTTCCGGCGTTTATCAGACTTTCAGAAAGGGGAAATGTCAGTGAGCGTTCCGATTTCAGTTCCAGAGCAATTCGCCCAATGAGTCCTTGATATTTAGTCGTTTTCAGACAATTTTCTGGATTTTTGAAAATTTCACTTTTTTGTGAAAATATCCACTAAATGAGGGAATAATATGTGTGAGGGTACCCCAGGAGAGTTCCAAATGTGTGTGGGTAGAATATATATCCCACGGGGGTAAAATTGAAAAAAGTGGAAAAAATATTTTTTTTGGACTTAGTCATTTTTCCGGCGTTTATCAGACTTTCAGAAAGGGGAAATGTCAGTGAGCGTTCCGATTTCAGTTCCAGAGCAATTCGCCCAATGAGTCCTTGATATTTAGTCGTTTTCAGACAATTTTCTGGATTTTTGAAAATTTCACTTTTTTGTGAAAATATCCACTAAATGAGGGAATAATATGTGTGAGGGTACCCCAGGAGAGTTCCAAATGTGTGTGGGTAGAATATATATCCCACGGGGGTAAAATTGAAAAAAGTTGAAAAACAATTTTTTTTGGACTTAGTCATTTTTCCGCCGTTCATCAGACTTTCAGATAGGGGAAATGTGAGTGAGCATTCCGATTTCAGTTCCAGAGCAACTCGCCCAATGAGTCCTTGATAGGTAGTCGTTTTCAGCCATTTTTCTGGATTTTTGAAAATTTCACTTTTTTGTGAAAATATCCACTAAATGAGGGAATAATATGTGTGAGGGTACCCCAGGAGAGTTCCAAATGTGTGTGGGTAGAATATATATCCCACGGGGGTAAAATTGAAAAAAGTTGAAAAACAATTTTTTTTGGACTTAGTCATTTTTCCGGCGTTTATCAGACTTTCAGATAGGGGAAATGTGAGTGAGCATTCCGATTTCAGTTCCAGAGCGATTTGCCCAATGAGTCCTTGATATTTAGTAGTTTTCAGCCAATTTTCTGGATTTTTGAAAATTTCACTTTTTTGTGAAAATATCCACTAAATGAGGGAATAATATGTGTGAGGGTACCCCAGGAGAGTTCCAAATGTGTGTGGGTAGAATATATATCCCACGGGGGTAAAATTGAAAAAAGTTGAAAAAAAATTTTTTTTGGACTTAGTCATTTTTCCGGCGTTTATCAGACTTTCAGAAAGGGGAAATGTCAGTGAGCGTTCCGATTTCAGTTCCAGAGCAATTCGCCCAATGAGTCCTTGATATTTAGTCGTTTTCAGCCAATTTTCTGGATTTTTGAAAATTTCACTTTTTTGTGAAAATATCCACTAAATGAGGGAATAATATGTGTGAGGGTACCCCAGGAGAGTTCCAAATGTGTGTGGGTAGAATATATATCCCACTGGGGTAAAATTGAAAAAAGTTGAAAACATTTTTTTTTTGGACTTAGTCATTTTTCCGGCGTTTATCAGACTTTCAGATAGGGGAAATGTGAGTGAGCATTCCGATTTCAGTTCCAGAGCGATTCGCCCAATGAGTCCTTGATATTTAGTCATTTTCAGCCAATTTTCTGGATTTTTGAAAATTTCACTTTTTTGTGAAAATATCCACTAAACGAGGGAATAATATGTGTGAGGGTACCCCAGGAGAGTTCCAAATGTGTGTGGGTAGAATATATATCCCACGGGGGTAAAATTGAAAAAAGTTGAAAAAAATTTTTTTTTGGACTTAGTCATTTTTCCGGCGTTTATCAGACTTTCAGAAAGGGGAAATGTCAGTGAGCGTTCCGATTTCAGTTCCAGAGCAATTCGCCCAATGAGTCCTTGATATTTAGTCGTTTTCAGACAATTTTCTGGATTTTTGAAAATTTCACTTTTTTGTGAAAATATCCACTAAATGAGGGAATAATATGTGTGAGGGTACCCCAGGAGAGTTCCAAATGTGTGTGGGTAGAATATATATCCCACGGGGGTAAAATTGAAAAAAGTTGAAAAACAATTTTTTTTGGACTTAGTCATTTTTCCGCCGTTCATCAGACTTTCAGATAGGGGAAATGTGAGTGAGCATTCCGATTTCAGTTCCAGAGCAACTCGCCCAATGAGTCCTTGATAGGTAGTCGTTTTCAGCCATTTTTCTGGATTTTTGAAAATTTCACTTTTTTGTGAAAATATCCACTAAATGAGGGAATAATATGTGTGAGGGTACCCCAGGAGAGTTCCAAATGTGTGTGGGTAGAATATATATCCCACGGGGGTAAAATTGAAAAAAGTTGAAAAACAATTTTTTTTGGACTTAGTCATTTTTCCGGCGTTTATCAGACTTTCAGATAGGGGAAATGTGAGTGAGCATTCCGATTTCAGTTCCAGAGCGATTTGCCCAATGAGTCCTTGATATTTAGTAGTTTTCAGCCAATTTTCTGGATTTTTGAAAATTTCACTTTTTTGTGAAAATATCCACTAAATGAGGGAATAATATGTGTGAGGGTACCCCAGGAGAGTTCCAAATGTGTGTGGGTAGAATATATATCCCACGGGGGTAAAATTGAAAAAAGTTGAAAAAAAATTTTTTTTGGACTTAGTCATTTTTCCGGCGTTTATCAGACTTTCAGAAAGGGGAAATGTCAGTGAGCGTTCCGATTTCAGTTCCAGAGCAATTCGCCCAATGAGTCCTTGATATTTAGTCGTTTTCAGCCAATTTTCTGGATTTTTGAAAATTTCACTTTTTTGTGAAAATATCCACTAAATGAGGGAATAATATGTGTGAGGGTACCCCAGGAGAGTTCCAAATGTGTGTGGGTAGAATATATATCCCACGGGGGTAAAATTGAAAAAAGTTGAAAAACAATTTTTTTTGGACTTAGTCATTTTTCCGCCGTTTATCAGACTTTCAGATAGGGGAAATGTGAGTGAGCATTCCGATTTCAGTTCCAGAGCAATTCACCCAATGAGTCCTTGATATTTAGTCGTTTTCAGACAATTTTCTGGATTTTTGAAAATTTCACTTTTTTGTGAAAATATCCACTAAATGAGGGAATAATATGTGTGAGGGTACCCCAGGAGAGTTCCAAATGTGTGTGGGTAGAATATATATCCCACTGGGGTAAAATTGAAAAAAGTTGAAAAAAATTTTTTTTTGGACTTAGTCATTTTTCCGGCGTTTATCAGGCTTTCAGAAAGGGGAAATGTCAGTGAGCGTTCCGATTTCAGTTCCAGAGCAATTCGTCCAATGAGTCCTTGATATTTAGTCGTTTTCAGACAATTTTCTGGATTTTTGAAAATTTCACTTTTTTGTGAAAATATCCACTAAATGAGGGAATAATATGTTTGAGGGTACCCCAGGAGAGTTCCAAATGTGTGTGGGTAGAATATATATCCCACGGGGGTAAAATTGAAAAAAGTGGAAAAAAAATTTTTTTTGGACTTAGTCATTTTTCCGGCGTTTATCAGACTTTCAGAAAGGGGAAATGTCAGTGAGCGTTCCGATTTCAGTTCCAGAGCAATTCGCCCAATGAGTCCTTGATATTTAGTCGTTTTCAGCCAATTTTCTGGATTTTTGAAAATTTCACTTTTTTGTGAAAATATCCACTAAATGAGGGAATAATATGTGTGAGGGTACCCCAGGAGAGTTCCAAATGTGTGTGGGTAGAATATATATCCCACTGGGGTAAAATTGAAAAAAGTTGAAAAAAATTTTTTTTTGGACTTAGTCATTTTTCCGGCGTTTATCAGGCTTTCAGAAAGGGGAAATGTCAGTGAGCGTTCCGATTTCAGTTCCAGAGCAATTCGTCCAATGAGTCCTTGATATTTAGTCGTTTTCAGACAATTTTCTGGATTTTTGAAAATTTCACTTTTTTGTGAAAATATCCACTAAATGAGGGAATAATATGTTTGAGGGTACCCCAGGAGAGTTCCAAATGTGTGTGGGTAGAATATATATCCCACGGGGGTAAAATTGAAAAAAGTGGAAAAAAAATTTTTTTTGGACTTAGTCATTTTTCCGGCGTTTATCAGACTTTCAGAAAGGGGAAATGTCAGTGAGCGTTCCGATTTCAGTTCCAGAGCAATTCGCCCAATGAGTCCTTGATATTTAGTCGTTTTCAGCCAATTTTCTGGATTTTTGAAAATTTCACTTTTTTGTGAAAATATCCACTAAATGAGGGAATAATATGTGTGAGGGTACCCCAGGAGAGTTCCAAATGTGTGTGGGTAGAATATATATCCCACTGGGGTAAAATTGAAAAAAGTTGAAAAAAATTTTTTTTTAGACTTAGTCATTTTTCAGGCGTTTATCAGACTTTCAGATAGGGGAAATGTGAGTGAGCATTCCGATTTCAGTTCCAGAGCGATTCGCCCAATGAGTCCTTGATATTTAGTCATTTTCAGCCAATTTTCTGGATTTTTGAAAATTTCACTTTTTTGTGAAAATATCCACTAAACGAGGGAATAATATGTGTGAGGGTACCCCAGGAGAGTTCCAAATGTGTGTGGGTAGAATATATATCCCACGGGGGTAAAATTGAAAAAAGTTGAAAAAAATTTTTTTTTGGACTTAGTCATTTTTCCGGCGTTTATCAGACTTTCAGAAAGGGGAAATGTCAGTGAGCGTTCCGATTTCAGTTCCAGAGCAATTCGCCCAATGAGTCCTTGATATTTAGTCGTTTTCAGACAATTTTCTGGATTTTTGAAAATTTCACTTTTTTGTGAAAATATCCACTAAATGAGGGAATAATATGTGTGAGGGTACCCCAGGAGAGTTCCAAATGTGTGTGGGTAGAATATATATCCCACGGGGGTAAAATTGAAAAAAGTTGAAAAACAATTTTTTTTGGACTTAGTCATTTTTCCGCCGTTTATCAGACTTTCAGATAGGGGAAATGTGAGTGAGCATTCCGATTTCAGTTCCAGAGCAATTCACCCAATGAGTCCTTGATATTTAGTCGTTTTCAGCCAATTTTCTGGATTTTTGAAAATTTCACTTTTTTGTGAAAATATCCACTAAATGAGGGAATAATATGTGTGAGGGTACCCCAGGAGAGTTCCAAATGTGTGTGGGTAGAATATATATCCCACTGGGGTAAAATTGAAAAAAGTTGAAAAAAATTTTTTTTTGGACTTAGTCATTTTTCCGGCGTTTATCAGGCTTTCAGAAAGGGGAAATGTCAGTGAGCGTTCCGATTTCAGTTCCAGAGCAATTCGTCCAATGAGTCCTTGATATTTAGTCGTTTTCAGACAATTTTCTGGATTTTTGAAAATTTCACTTTTTTGTGAAAATATCCACTAAATGAGGGAATAATATGTTTGAGGGTACCCCAGGAGAGTTCCAAATGTGTGTGGGTAGAATATATATCCCACGGGGGTAAAATTGAAAAAAGTGGAAAAAAAATTTTTTTTGGACTTAGTCATTTTTCCGGCGTTTATCAGACTTTCAGAAAGGGGAAATGTCAGTGAGCGTTCCGATTTCAGTTCCAGAGCAATTCGCCCAATGAGTCCTTGATATTTAGTCGTTTTCAGCCAATTTTCTGGATTTTTGAAAATTTCACTTTTTTGTGAAAATATCCACTAAATGAGGGAATAATATGTGTGAGGGTACCCCAGGAGAGTTCCAAATGTGTGTGGGTAGAATATATATCCCACTGGGGTAAAATTGAAAAAAGTTGAAAAAAATTTTTTTTTAGACTTAGTCATTTTTCAGGCGTTTATCAGACTTTCAGATAGGGGAAATGTGAGTGAGCATTCCGATTTCAGTTCCAGAGCGATTCGCCCAATGAGTCCTTGATATTTAGTCATTTTCAGCCAATTTTCTGGATTTTTGAAAATTTCACTTTTTTGTGAAAATATCCACTAAACGAGGGAATAATATGTGTGAGGGTACCCCAGGAGAGTTCCAAATGTGTGTGGGTAGAATATATATCCCACGGGGGTAAAATTGAAAAAAGTTGAAAAAAATTTTTTTTTGGACTTAGTCATTTTTCCGGCGTTTATCAGACTTTCAGAAAGGGGAAATGTCAGTGAGCGTTCCGATTTCAGTTCCAGAGCAATTCGCCCAATGAGTCCTTGATATTTAGTCGTTTTCAGACAATTTTCTGGATTTTTGAAAATTTCACTTTTTTGTGAAAATATCCACTAAATGAGGGAATAATATGTGTGAGGGTACCCCAGGAGAGTTCCAAATGTGTGTGGGTAGAATATATATCCCACTGGGGTAAAATTGAAAAAAGTTGAAAAAATTTTTTTTTTGGACTTAGTCATTTTTCCGGCGTTTATCAGACTTTCAGATAGGGCAAATGTCAGTGAGCATTCCGATTTCAGTTCCAGAGCGATTCGCCCAATAAGTCCTTGATATTTAGTCATTTTCAGCCAATAATTTGGATTTTTGAAAATTTCACTTTTTTGTGAAAATATCCACTAAATGAGGGAATAATATGTGTGAGGGTACCCCAGGAGAGTTCCAAATGTGTGTGGGTAGAATATATATCCCACGGGGGTAAAATTGAAAAAAGTTGAAAATCAATTTTTTTTGGACTTAGTCATTTTTCCGGCGTTTATCAGACTTTCAGATAGGGGAAATGTGAGTGAGCATTCCGATTTCAGTTCCAGAGCGATTCGCCCAATGAGTCCTTGATATTTAGTCGTTTTCAGCCAATTTTCTGGATTTTTGAAAATTTCACTTTTTTGTGAAAATATCCACTAAATGAGGGAATAATATGTGTGAGGGTACCCCAGGAGAGTTCCAAATGTGTGTGGGTAGAATATATATCCCACGGGGGTAAAATTGAAAAAAGTTGAAAAACAATTTTTTTTGGACTTAGTCATTTTTCCGCCGTTTATCAGACTTTCAGATAGGGGAAATGTGAGTGAGCATTCCGATTTCAGTTCCAGAGCAATTCGCCCAATGAGTCCTTGATATTTAGTCGTTTTCAGCCAATTTTCTGGATTTTTGAAAATTTCACTTTTTTGTGAAAATATCCACTAAATGAGGGAATAATATGTGTGAGGGTACCCCAGGAGAGTTCCAAATGTGTGTGGGTAGAATATATATCCCACTGGGGTAAAATTGAAAAAAGTTGAAAAAAATTTTTTTTTGGACTTAGTCATTTTTCCGGCGTTTATCAGACTTTCAGATAGGGGAAATGTGAGTGAGCATTCCGATTTCAGTTCCAGAGCGATTCGCCCAATGAGTCCTTGATATTTAGTCATTTTCAGCCAATTTTCTGGATTTTTGAAAATTTCACTTTTTTGTGAAAATATCCACTAAACGAGGGAATAATATGTGTGAGGGTACCCCAGGAGAGTTCCAAATGTGTGTGGGTAGAATATATATCCCACGGGGGTAAAATTGAAAAAAGTTGAAAAAAATTTTTTTTTGGACTTAGTCATTTTTCCGGCGTTTATCAGACTTTCAGAAAGGGGAAATGTCAGTGAGCGTTCCGATTTCAGTTCCAGAGCAATTCGCCCATTGAGTCCTTGATATTTAGTCGTTTTCAGACAATTTTCTGGATTTTTGAAAATTTCACTTTTTTGTGAAAATATCCACTAAATGAGGGAATAATATGTGTGAGGGTACCCCAGGAGAGTTCCAAATGTGTGTGGGTAGAATATATATCCCACGGGGGTAAAATTGAAAAAAGTTGAAAAACAATTTTTTTTGGACTTAGTCATTTTTCCGCCGTTTATCAGACTTTCAGATAGGGGAAATGTGAGTGAGCATTCCGATTTCAGTTCCAGAGCAATTCGCCCAATGAGTCCTTGATATTTAGTCGTTTTCAGCCAATTTTCTGGATTTTTGAAAATTTCACTTTTTTGTGAAAATATCCACTAAATGAGGGAATAATATGTGTGAGGGTACCCCAGGAGAGTTCCAAATGTGTGTGGGTAGAATATATATCCCACTGGGGTAAAATTGAAAAAAGTTGAAAAAAATTTTTTTTTGGACTTAGTCATTTTTCCGGCGTTTATCAGACTTTCAGATAGGGGAAATGTGAGTGAGCATTCCGATTTCAGTTCCAGAGCGATTCGCCCAATGAGTCCTTGATATTTAGTCATTTTCAGCCAATTTACTGGATTTTTGAAAATTTCACTTTTTTGTGAAAATATCCACTAAACGAGGGAATAATATGTGTGAGGGTACCCCAGGAGAGTTCCAAATGTGTGTGGGTAGAATATATATCCCACGGGGGTAAAATTGAAAAAAGTTGAAAAAAATTTTTTTTTGGACTTAGTCATTTTTCCGGCGTTTATCAGACTTTCAGAAAGGGGAAATGTCAGTGAGCGTTCCGATTTCAGTTCCAGAGCAATTCGCCCAATGAGTCCTTGATATTTAGTCGTTTTCAGACAATTTTCTGGATTTTTGAAAATTTCACTTTTTTGTGAAAATATCCACTAAATGAGGGAATAATATGTGTGAGGGTACCCCAGGAGAGTTCCAAATGTGTGTGGGTAGAATATATATCCCACTGGGGTAAAATTGAAAAAAGTTGAAAAAATTTTTTTTTTGGACTTAGTCATTTTTCCGGCGTTTATCAGACTTTCAGATAGGGCAAATGTCAGTGAGCATTCCGATTTCAGTTCCAGAGCGATTCGCCCAATAAGTCCTTGATATTTAGTCATTTTCAGCCAATAATTTGGATTTTTGAAAATTTCACTTTTTTGTGAAAATATCCACTAAATGAGGGAATAATATGTGTGAGGGTACCCCAGGAGAGTTCCAAATGTGTGTGGGTAGAATATATATCCCACGGGGGTAAAATTGAAAAAAGTTGAAAATCAATTTTTTTTGGACTTAGTCATTTTTCCGGCGTTTATCAGACTTTCAGATAGGGGAAATGTGAGTGAGCATTCCGATTTCAGTTCCAGAGCGATTCGCCCAATGAGTCCTTGATATTTAGTCGTTTTCAGCCAATTTTCTGGATTTTTGAAAATTTCACTTTTTTGTGAAAATATCCACTAAATGAGGGAATAATATGTGTGAGGGTACCCCAGGAGAGTTCCAAATGTGTGTGGGTAGAATATATATCCCACGGGGGTAAAATTGAAAAAAGTTGAAAAACAATTTTTTTTGGACTTAGTCATTTTTCCGCCGTTTATCAGACTTTCAGATAGGGGAAATGTGAGTGAGCATTCCGATTTCAGTTCCAGAGCAATTCACCCAATGAGTCCTTGATATTTAGTCGTTTTCAGCCAATTTTCTGGATTTTTGAAAATTTCACTTTTTTGTGAAAATATCCACTAAATGAGGGAATAATATGTGTGAGGGTACCCCAGGAGAGTTCCAAATGTGTGTGGGTAGAATATATATCCCACTGGGGTAAAATTGAAAAAAGTTGAAAAAAATTTTTTTTTGGACTTAGTCATTTTTCCGGCGTTTATCAGGCTTTCAGAAAGGGGAAATGTCAGTGAGCGTTCCGATTTCAGTTCCAGAGCAATTCGTCCAATGAGTCCTTGATATTTAGTCGTTTTCAGACAATTTTCTGGATTTTTGAAAATTTCACTTTTTTGTGAAAATATCCACTAAATGAGGGAATAATATGTTTGAGGGTACCCCAGGAGAGTTCCAAATGTGTGTGGGTAGAATATATATCCCACGGGGGTAAAATTGAAAAAAGTGGAAAAAAAATTTTTTTTGGACTTAGTCATTTTTCCGGCGTTTATCAGACTTTCAGAAAGGGGAAATGTCAGTGAGCGTTCCGATTTCAGTTCCAGAGCAATTCGCCCAATGAGTCCTTGATATTTAGTCGTTTTCAGCCAATTTTCTGGATTTTTGAAAATTTCACTTTTTTGTGAAAATATCCACTAAATGAGGGAATAATATGTGTGAGGGTACCCCAGGAGAGTTCCAAATGTGTGTGGGTAGAATATATATCCCACTGGGGTAAAATTGAAAAAAGTTGAAAAAAATTTTTTTTTAGACTTAGTCATTTTTCAGGCGTTTATCAGACTTTCAGATAGGGGAAATGTGAGTGAGCATTCCGATTTCAGTTCCAGAGCGATTCGCCCAATGAGTCCTTGATATTTAGTCATTTTCAGCCAATTTTCTGGATTTTTGAAAATTTCACTTTTTTGTGAAAATATCCACTAAACGAGGGAATAATATGTGTGAGGGTACCCCAGGAGAGTTCCAAATGTGTGTGGGTAGAATATATATCCCACGGGGGTAAAATTGAAAAAAGTTGAAAAAAATTTTTTTTTGGACTTAGTCATTTTTCCGGCGTTTATCAGACTTTCAGAAAGGGGAAATGTCAGTGAGCGTTCCGATTTCAGTTCCAGAGCAATTCGCCCAATGAGTCCTTGATATTTAGTCGTTTTCAGACAATTTTCTGGATTTTTGAAAATTTCACTTTTTTGTGAAAATATCCACTAAATGAGGGAATAATATGTGTGAGGGTACCCCAGGAGAGTTCCAAATGTGTGTGGGTAGAATATATATCCCACTGGGGTAAAATTGAAAAAAGTTGAAAAAATTTTTTTTTTGGACTTAGTCATTTTTCCGGCGTTTATCAGACTTTCAGATAGGGCAAATGTCAGTGAGCATTCCGATTTCAGTTCCAGAGCGATTCGCCCAATAAGTCCTTGATATTTAGTCATTTTCAGCCAATAATTTGGATTTTTGAAAATTTCACTTTTTTGTGAAAATATCCACTAAATGAGGGAATAATATGTGTGAGGGTACCCCAGGAGAGTTCCAAATGTGTGTGGGTAGAATATATATCCCACGGGGGTAAAATTGAAAAAAGTTGAAAATCAATTTTTTTTGGACTTAGTCATTTTTCCGGCGTTTATCAGACTTTCAGATAGGGGAAATGTGAGTGAGCATTCCGATTTCAGTTCCAGAGCGATTCGCCCAATGAGTCCTTGATATTTAGTCGTTTTCAGCCAATTTTCTGGATTTTTGAAAATTTCACTTTTTTGTGAAAATATCCACTAAATGAGGGAATAATATGTGTGAGGGTACCCCAGGAGAGTTCCAAATGTGTGTGGGTAGAATATATATCCCACGGGGGTAAAATTGAAAAAAGTTGAAAAACAATTTTTTTTGGACTTAGTCATTTTTCCGCCGTTTATCAGACTTTCAGATAGGGGAAATGTGAGTGAGCATTCCGATTTCAGTTCCAGAGCAATTCGCCCAATGAGTCCTTGATATTTAGTCGTTTTCAGCCAATTTTCTGGATTTTTGAAAATTTCACTTTTTTGTGAAAATATCCACTAAATGAGGGAATAATATGTGTGAGGGTACCCCAGGAGAGTTCCAAATGTGTGTGGGTAGAATATATATCCCACTGGGGTAAAATTGAAAAAAGTTGAAAAAAATTTTTTTTTGGACTTAGTCATTTTTCCGGCGTTTATCAGACTTTCAGATAGGGGAAATGTGAGTGAGCATTCCGATTTCAGTTCCAGAGCGATTCGCCCAATGAGTCCTTGATATTTAGTCATTTTCAGCCAATTTTCTGGATTTTTGAAAATTTCACTTTTTTGTGAAAATATCCACTAAACGAGGGAATAATATGTGTGAGGGTACCCCAGGAGAGTTCCAAATGTGTGTGGGTAGAATATATATCCCACGGGGGTAAAATTGAAAAAAGTTGAAAAAAATTTTTTTTTGGACTTAGTCATTTTTCCGGCGTTTATCAGACTTTCAGAAAGGGGAAATGTCAGTGAGCGTTCCGATTTCAGTTCCAGAGCAATTCGCCCATTGAGTCCTTGATATTTAGTCGTTTTCAGACAATTTTCTGGATTTTTGAAAATTTCACTTTTTTGTGAAAATATCCACTAAATGAGGGAATAATATGTGTGAGGGTACCCCAGGAGAGTTCCAAATGTGTGTGGGTAGAATATATATCCCACGGGGGTAAAATTGAAAAAAGTTGAAAAACAATTTTTTTTGGACTTAGTCATTTTTCCGCCGTTTATCAGACTTTCAGATAGGGGAAATGTGAGTGAGCATTCCGATTTCAGTTCCAGAGCAATTCGCCCAATGAGTCCTTGATAT
Organism: Phyllobates terribilis; assembly: GCF_046119375.1. Classification (NCBI taxonomy): domain Eukaryota; kingdom Metazoa; phylum Chordata; class Amphibia; order Anura; family Dendrobatidae; genus Phyllobates; species Phyllobates terribilis. The sequence continues at coordinate 167,361 of NW_027363138.1, forward strand.
TTAGTCGTTTTCAGCCAATTTTCTGGATTTTTGAAAATTTCACTTTTTTGTGAAAATATCCACTAAATGAGGGAATAATATGTGTGAGGGTACCCCAGGAGAGTTCCAAATGTGTGTGGGTAGAATATATATCCCACTGGGGTAAAATTGAAAAAAGTTGAAAAAAATTTTTTTTTGGACTTAGTCATTTTTCCGGCGTTTATCAGACTTTCAGATAGGGGAAATGTGAGTGAGCATTCCGATTTCAGTTCCAGAGCGATTCGCCCAATGAGTCCTTGATATTTAGTCATTTTCAGCCAATTTACTGGATTTTTGAAAATTTCACTTTTTTGTGAAAATATCCACTAAACGAGGGAATAATATGTGTGAGGGTACCCCAGGAGAGTTCCAAATGTGTGTGGGTAGAATATATATCCCACGGGGGTAAAATTGAAAAAAGTTGAAAAAAATTTTTTTTTGGACTTAGTCATTTTTCCGGCGTTTATCAGACTTTCAGAAAGGGGAAATGTCAGTGAGCGTTCCGATTTCAGTTCCAGAGCAATTCGCCCAATGAGTCCTTGATATTTAGTCGTTTTCAGACAATTTTCTGGATTTTTGAAAATTTCACTTTTTTGTGAAAATATCCACTAAATGAGGGAATAATATGTGTGAGGGTACCCCAGGAGAGTTCCAAATGTGTGTGGGTAGAATATATATCCCACTGGGGTAAAATTGAAAAAAGTTGAAAAAATTTTTTTTTTGGACTTAGTCATTTTTCCGGCGTTTATCAGACTTTCAGATAGGGCAAATGTCAGTGAGCATTCCGATTTCAGTTCCAGAGCGATTCGCCCAATAAGTCCTTGATATTTAGTCATTTTCAGCCAATAATTTGGATTTTTGAAAATTTCACTTTTTTGTGAAAATATCCACTAAATGAGGGAATAATATGTGTGAGGGTACCCCAGGAGAGTTCCAAATGTGTGTGGGTAGAATATATATCCCACGGGGGTAAAATTGAAAAAAGTTGAAAATCAATTTTTTTTGGACTTAGTCATTTTTCCGGCGTTTATCAGACTTTCAGATAGGGGAAATGTGAGTGAGCATTCCGATTTCAGTTCCAGAGCGATTCGCCCAATGAGTCCTTGATATTTAGTCGTTTTCAGCCAATTTTCTGGATTTTTGAAAATTTCACTTTTTTGTGAAAATATCCACTAAATGAGGGAATAATATGTGTGAGGGTACCCCAGGAGAGTTCCAAATGTGTGTGGGTAGAATATATATCCCACGGGGGTAAAATTGAAAAAAGTTGAAAAACAATTTTTTTTGGACTTAGTCATTTTTCCGCCGTTTATCAGACTTTCAGATAGGGGAAATGTGAGTGAGCATTCCGATTTCAGTTCCAGAGCAATTCGCCCAATGAGTCCTTGATATTTAGTCGTTTTCAGCCAATTTTCTGGATTTTTGAAAATTTCACTTTTTTGTGAAAATATCCACTAAATGAGGGAATAATATGTGTGAGGGTACCCCAGGAGAGTTCCAAATGTGTGTGGGTAGAATATATATCCCACTGGGGTAAAATTGAAAAAAGTTGAAAAAAATTTTTTTTTGGACTTAGTCATTTTTCCGGCGTTTATCAGACTTTCAGATAGGGGAAATGTGAGTGAGCATTCCGATTTCAGTTCCAGAGCGATTCGCCCAATGAGTCCTTGATATTTAGTCATTTTCAGCCAATTTTCTGGATTTTTGAAAATTTCACTTTTTTGTGAAAATATCCACTAAACGAGGGAATAATATGTGTGAGGGTACCCCAGGAGAGTTCCAAATGTGTGTGGGTAGAATATATATCCCACGGGGGTAAAATTGAAAAAAGTTGAAAAAAATTTTTTTTTGGACTTAGTCATTTTTCCGGCGTTTATCAGACTTTCAGAAAGGGGAAATGTCAGTGAGCGTTCCGATTTCAGTTCCAGAGCAATTCGCCCATTGAGTCCTTGATATTTAGTCGTTTTCAGACAATTTTCTGGATTTTTGAAAATTTCACTTTTTTGTGAAAATATCCACTAAATGAGGGAATAATATGTGTGAGGGTACCCCAGGAGAGTTCCAAATGTGTGTGGGTAGAATATATATCCCACGGGGGTAAAATTGAAAAAAGTTGAAAAACAATTTTTTTTGGACTTAGTCATTTTTCCGCCGTTTATCAGACTTTCAGATAGGGGAAATGTGAGTGAGCATTCCGATTTCAGTTCCAGAGCAATTCGCCCAATGAGTCGTTTTCAGCCAATTTTCTGGATTTTTGAAAATTTCACTTTTTTGTGAAAATATCCACTAAATGAGGGAATAATATGTGTGAGGGTACCCCAGGAGAGTTCCAAATGTGTGTGGGTAGAATATATATCCCACTGGGGTAAAATTGAAAAAAGTTGAAAAAAATTTTTTTTTGGACTTAGTCATTTTTCCGGCGTTTATCAGACTTTCAGATAGGGGAAATGTGAGTGAGCATTCCGATTTCAGTTCCAGAGCGATTCGCCCAATGAGTCCTTGATATTTAGTCATTTTCAGCCAATTTACTGGATTTTTGAAAATTTCACTTTTTTGTGAAAATATCCACTAAACGAGGGAATAATATGTGTGAGGGTACCCCAGGAGAGTTCCAAATGTGTGTGGGTAGAATATATATCCCACGGGGGTAAAATTGAAAAAAGTTGAAAAAAATTTTTTTTTGGACTTAGTCATTTTTCCGGCGTTTATCAGACTTTCAGAAAGGGGAAATGTCAGTGAGCGTTCCGATTTCAGTTCCAGAGCAATTCGCCCAATGAGTCCTTGATATTTAGTCGTTTTCAGACAATTTTCTGGATTTTTGAAAATTTCACTTTTTTGTGAAAATATCCACTAAATGAGGGAATAATATGTGTGAGGGTACCCCAGGAGAGTTCCAAATGTGTGTGGGTAGAATATATATCCCACGGGGGTAAAATTGAAAAAAGTGGAAAAAATATTTTTTTTGGACTTAGTCATTTTTCCGGCGTTTATCAGACTTTCAGAAAGGGGAAATGTCAGTGAGCGTTCCGATTTCAGTTCCAGAGCAATTCGCCCAATGAGTCCTTGATATTTAGTCGTTTTCAGCCAATTTTCTGGATTTTTGAAAATTTCACTTTTTTGTGAAAATATCCACTAAATGAGGGAATAATATGTGTGAGGGTACCCCAGGAGAGTTCCAAATGTGTGTGGGTAGAATATATATCCCACGGGGGTAAAATTGAAAAAAGTTGAAAAACAATTTTTTTTGGACTTAGTCATTTTTCCGCCGTTCATCAGACTTTCAGATAGGGGAAATGTGAGTGAGCATTCCGATTTCAGTTCCAGAGCAACTCGCCCAATGAGTCCTTGATAGGTAGTCGTTTTCAGCCATTTTTCTGGATTTTTGAAAATTTCACTTTTTTGTGAAAATATCCACTAAATGAGGGAATAATATGTGTGAGGGTACCCCAGGAGAGTTCCAAATGTGTGTGGGTAGAATATATATCCCACGGGGGTAAAATTGAAAAAAGTTGAAAAAACATTTTTTTTTGGACTTAGTCATTTTTCCGGCGTTTATCAGACTTTCAGAAAGGGGAAATGTCAGTGAGCATTCCGATTTCAGTTCCAGAGCAATTCGCCCAATGAGTCCTTGATATTTAGTCGTTTTCAGCCAATTTTCTGGATTTTTGAAAATTTCACTTTTTTGTGAAAATATCCACTAAATGAGGGAATAATATGTGTGAGGGTACCCCAGGAGAGTTCCAAATGTGTGTGGGTAGAATATATATCCCACTGGGGTAAAATTGAAAAAAGTTGAAAAAATTTTTTTTTTGGACTTAGTCATTTTTCCGGCGTTTATCAGACTTTCAGATAGGGCAAATGTCAGTGAGCATTCCGATTTCAGTTCCAGAGCGATTCGCCCAATAAGTCCTTGATATTTAGTCATTTTCAGCCAATAATTTGGATTTTTGAAAATTTCACTTTTTTGTGAAAATATCCACTAAATGAGGGAATAATATGTGTGAGGGTACCCCAGGAGAGTTCCAAATGTGTGTGGGTAGAATATATATCCCACGGGGGTAAAATTGAAAAAAGTTGAAAAACAATTTTTTTTGGACTTAGTCATTTTTCCGGCGTTTATCAGACTTTCAGATAGGGGAAATGTGAGTGAGCATTCCGATTTCAGTTCCAGAGCGATTCGCCCAATGAGTCCTTGATATTTAGTCGTTTTCAGCCAATTTTCTGGATTTTTGAAAATTTCACTTTTTTGTGAAAATATCCACTAAATGAGGGAATAATATGTGTGAGGGTACCCCAGGAGAGTTCCAAATGTGTGTGGGTAGAATATATATCCCACGGGGGTAAAATTGAAAAAAGTTGAAAAAAAATTTTTTTTGGACTTAGTCATTTTTCCGGCGTTTATCAGACTTTCAGAAAGGGGAAATGTCAGTGAGCGTTCCGATTTCAGTTCCAGAGCAATTCGCCCAATGAGTCCTTGATATTTAGTCGTTTTCAGCCAATTTCTGGATTTTTGAAAATTTCACTTTTTTGTGAAAATATCCACTAAATGAGGGAATAATATGTGTGAGGGTACCCCAGGAGAGTTCCAAATGTGTGTGGGTAGAATATATATCCCACTGGGGTAAAATTGAAAAAAGTTGAAAAAAATTTTTTTTTGGACTTAGTCATTTTTCCGGCGTTTATCAGACTTTCAGATAGGGGAAATGTGAGTGAGCATTCCGATTTCAGTTCCAGAGCGATTCGCCCAATGAGTCCTTGATATTTAGTCATTTTCAGCCAATTTTCTGGATTTTTGAAAATTTCACTTTTTTGTGAAAATATCCACTAAACGAGGGAATAATATGTGTGAGGGTACCCCAGGAGAGTTCCAAATGTGTGTGGGTAGAATATATATCCCACGGGGGTAAAATTGAAAAAAGTTGAAAAAACATTTTTTTTGGACTTAGTCATTTTTCCGGCGTTTATCAGACTTTCAGAAAGGGGAAATGTCAGTGAGCGTTCCGATTTCAGTTCCAGAGCAATTCGCCCAATGAGTCCTTGATATTTAGTCGTTTTCAGCCAATTTTCTGGATTTTTGAAAATTTCACTTTTTTGTGAAAATATCCACTAAATGAGGGAATAATATGTGTGAGGGTACCCCAGGAGAGTTCCAAATGTGTGTGGGTAGAATATATATCCCACTGGGGTAAAATTGAAAAAAGTTGAAAAAATTTTTTTTTTGGACTTAGTCATTTTTCCGGCGTTTATCAGACTTTCAGATAGGGCAAATGTCAGTGAGCATTCCGATTTCAGTTCCAGAGCGATTCGCCCAATAAGTCCTTGATATTTAGTCATTTTCAGCCAATAATTTGGATTTTTGAAAATTTCACTTTTTTGTGAAAATATCCACTAAATGAGGGAATAATATGTGTGAGGGTACCCCAGGAGAGTTCCAAATGTGTGTGGGTAGAATATATATCCCACGGGGGTAAAATTGAAAAAAGTTGAAAAACAATTTTTTTTGGACTTAGTCATTTTTCCGGCGTTTATCAGACTTTCAGATAGGGGAAATGTGAGTGAGCATTCCGATTTCAGTTCCAGAGCAATTCGCCCAATGAGTCCTTGATATTTAGTCGTTTTCAGCCAATTTTCTGGATTTTTGAAAATTTCACTTTTTTGTGAAAATATCCACTAAATGAGGGAATAATATGTGTGAGGGTACCCCAGGAGAGTTCCAAATGTGTGTGGGTAGAATATATATCCCACGGGGGTAAAATTGAAAAAAGTTGAAAAAAAATTTTTTTTGGACTTAGTCATTTTTCCGGCGTTTATCAGACTTTCAGAAAGGGGAAATGTCAGTGAGCGTTCCGATTTCAGTTCCAGAGCAATTCGCCCAATGAGTCCTTGATATTTAGTCGTTTTCAGCCAATTTTCTGGATTTTTGAAAATTTCACTTTTTTGTGAAAATATCCACTAAATGAGGGAATAATATGTGTGAGGGTACCCCAGGAGAGTTCCAAATGTGTGTGGGTAGAATATATATCCCACTGGGGTAAAATTGAAAAAAGTTGAAAAAAATTTTTTTTTGGACTTAGTCATTTTTCCGGCGTTTATCAGACTTTCAGATAGGGGAAATGTGAGTGAGCATTCCGATTTCAGTTCCAGAGCGATTCGCCCAATGAGTCCTTGATATTTAGTCATTTTCAGCCAATTTTCTGGATTTTTGAAAATTTCACTTTTTTGTGAAAATATCCACTAAACGAGGGAATAATATGTGTGAGGGTACCCCAGGAGAGTTCCAAATGTGTGTGGGTAGAATATATATCCCACGGGGGTAAAATTGAAAAAAGTTGAAAAAAATTTTTTTTTGGACTTAGTCATTTTTCCGGCGTTTATCAGACTTTCAGAAAGGGGAAATGTCAGTGAGCGTTCCGATTTCAGTTCCAGAGCAATTCGCCCAATGAGTCCTTGATATTTAGTCGTTTTCAGACAATTTTCTGGATTTTTGAAAATTTCACTTTTTTGTGAAAATATCCACTAAATGAGGGAATAATATGTGTGAGGGTACCCCAGGAGAGTTCCAAATGTGTGTGGGTAGAATATATATCCCACGGGGGTAAAATTGAAAAAAGTGGAAAAAATATTTTTTTTGGACTTAGTCATTTTTCCGGCGTTTATCAGACTTTCAGAAAGGGGAAATGTCAGTGAGCGTTCCGATTTCAGTTCCAGAGCAATTCGCCCAATGAGTCCTTGATATTTAGTCGTTTTCAGCCAATTTTCTGGATTTTTGAAAATTTCACTTTTTTGTGAAAATATCCACTAAATGAGGGAATAATATGTGTGAGGGTACCCCAGGAGAGTTCCAAATGTGTGTGGGTAGAATATATATCCCACGGGGGTAAAATTGAAAAAAGTTGAAAAACAATTTTTTTTGGACTTAGTCATTTTTCCGCCGTTTATCAGACTTTCAGATAGGGGAAATGTGAGTGAGCATTCCGATTTCAGTTCCAGAGCAACTCGCCCAATGAGTCCTTGATAGGTAGTCGTTTTCAGCCATTTTTCTGGATTTTTGAAAATTTCACTTTTTTGTGAAAATATCCACTAAATGAGGGAATAATATGTGTGAGGGTACCCCAGGAGAGTTCCAAATGTGTGTGGGTAGAATATATATCCCACGGGGGTAAAATTGAAAAAAGTTGAAAAAACATTTTTTTTGGACTTAGTCATTTTTCCGGCGTTTATCAGACTTTCAGAAAGGGGAAATGTCAGTGAGCGTTCCGATTTCAGTTCCAGAGCAATTCGCCCAATGAGTCCTTGATATTTAGTCATTTTCAGCCAATAATTTGGATTTTTGAAAATTTCACTTTTTTGTGAAAATATCCACTAAATGAGGGAATAATATGTGTGAGGGTACCCCAGGAGAGTTCCAAATGTGTGTGGGTAGAATATATATCCCACGGGGGTAAAATTGAAAAAAGTTGAAAAACAATTTTTTTTGGACTTAGTCATTTTTCCGGCGTTTATCAGACTTTCAGATAGGGGAAATGTGAGTGAGCATTCCGATTTCAGTTCCAGAGCGATTCGCCCAATGAGTCCTTGATATTTAGTCGTTTTCAGCCAATTTTCTGGATTTTTGAAAATTTCACTTTTTTGTGAAAATATCCACTAAATGAGGGAATAATATGTGTGAGGGTACCCCAGGAGAGTTCCAAATGTGTGTGGGTAGAATATATATCCCACGGGGGTAAAATTGAAAAAAGTTGAAAAACAATTTTTTTTGGACTTAGTCATTTTTCCGCCGTTTATCAGACTTTCAGATAGGGGAAATGTGAGTGAGCATTCCGATTTCAGTTCCAGAGCAATTCGCCCAATGAGTCCTTGATATTTAGTCGTTTTCAGCCAATTTTCTGGATTTTTGAAAATTTCACTTTTTTGTGAAAATATCCACTAAATGAGGGAATAATATGTGTGAGGGTACCCCAGGAGAGTTCCAAATGTGTGTGGGTAGAATATATATCCCACTGGGGTAAAATTGAAAAAAGTTGAAAAAATTTTTTTTTTGGACTTAGTAATTTTTCCGGCGTTTATCAGACTTTCAGATAGGGCAAATGTCAGTGAGCATTCCGATTTCAGTTCCAGAGCGATTCGCCCAATAAGTCCTTGATATTTAGTCATTTTCAGCCAATAATTTGGATTTTTGAAAATTTCACTTTTTTGTGAAAATATCCACTAAATGAGGGAATAATATGTGTGAGGGTACCCCAGGAGAGTTCCAAATGTGTGTGGGTAGAATATATATCCCACGGGGGTAAAATTGAAAAAAGTTGAGAAACAATTTTTTTTGGACTTAGTCATTTTTCCGGCGTTTATCAGACTTTCAGATAGGGGAAATGTGAGTGAGCATTCCGATTTCAGTTCCAGAGCGATTCGCCCAATGAGTCCTTGATATTTAGTCGTTTTCAGCCAATTTTCTGGATTTTTGAAAATTTCACTTTTTTGTGAAAATATCCACTAAATGAGGGAATAATATGTGTGAGGGTACCCCAGGAGAGTTCCAAATGTGTGTGGGTAGAATATATATCCCACGGGGGTAAAATTGAAAAAAGTTGAAAAAAAATTTTTTTTGGACTTAGTCATTTTTCCGGCGTTTATCAGACTTTCAGAAAGGGGAAATGTCAGTGAGCGTTCCGATTTCAGTTCCAGAGCAATTCGCCCAATGAGTCCTTGATATTTAGTCGTTTTCAGCCAATTTTCTGGATTTTTGAAAATTTCACTTTTTTGTGAAAATATCCACTAAATGAGGGAATAATATGTGTGAGGGTACCCCAGGAGAGTTCCAAATGTGTGTGGGTAGAATATATATCCCACGGGGGTAAAATTGAAAAAAGTTGAAAAACGATTTTTTTTGGACTTAGTCATTTTTCCGCCGTTTATCAGACTTTCAGATAGGGGAAATGTGAGTGAGCATTCCGATTTCAGTTCCAGAGCGATTCGCCCAATGAGTCCTTGATATTTAGTCATTTTCAGCCAATTTTCTGGATTTTTGAAAATTTCACTTTTTTGTGAAAATATCCACTAAACGAGGGAATAATATGTGTGAGGGTACCCCAGGAGAGTTCCAAATGTGTGTGGGTAGAATATATATCCCACGGGGGTAAAATTGAAAAAAGTTGAAAAAAAATTTTTTTTGGACTTAGTCATTTTTCCGGCGTTTATCAGACTTTCAGAAAGGGGAAATGTCAGTGAGCGTTCCGATTTCAGTTCCAGAGCAATTCGCCCAATGAGTCCTTGATATTTAGTCGTTTTCAGCCAATTTTCTGGATTTTTGAAAATTTCACTTTTTTGTGAAAATATCCACTAAATGAGGGAATAATATGTGTGAGGGTACCCCAGGAGAGTTCCAAATGTGTGTGGGTAGAACATATATCCCACGGGGGTAAAATTGAAAAAAGTTGAAAAACAATTTTTTTTGGACTTAGTCATTTTTCCGCCGTTTATCAGACTTTCAGATAGGGGAAATGTGAGTGAGCATTCAGATTTCAGTTCCAGAGCAATTCGCCCAATGAGTCCTTGATATGTAGTCGTTTTCAGCCATTTTTCTGGATTTTTGAAAATTTCACTTTTTTGTGTAAATATCCACTAAATGAGGGAATAATATGTGTGAGGGTACCCCAGGAGAGTTCCAAATGTGTGTGGGTAGAATATATATCCCACTGGGGTAAAATTGAAAAAAGTTGAAAAAATTTTTTTTTTGGACTTAGTAATTTTTCCGGCGTTTATCAGACTTTCAGATAGGGCAAATGTCAGTGAGCATTCCGATTTCAGTTCCAGAGCGATTCGCCCAATAAGTCCTTGATATTTAGTCATTTTCAGCCAATAATTTGGATTTTTGAAAATTTCACTTTTTTGTGAAAATATCCACTAAATGAGGGAATAATATGTGTGAGGGTACCCCAGGAGAGTTCCAAATGTGTGTGGGTAGAATATATATCCCACGGGGGTAAAATTGAAAAAAGTTGAAAAACAATTTTTTTTGGACTTAGTCATTTTTCCGGCGTTTATCAGACTTTCAGATAGGGGAAATGTGAGTGAGCATTCCGATTTCAGTTCCAGAGCGATTCGCCCAATGAGTCCTTGATATTTAGTCGTTTTCAGCCAATTTTCTGGATTTTTGAAAATTTCACTTTTTTGTGAAAATATCCACTAAATGAGGGAATAATATGTGTGAGGGTACCCCAGGAGAGTTCCAAATGTGTGTGGGTAGAATATATATCCCACGGGGGTAAAATTGAAAAAAGTTGAAAAACAATTTTTTTTGGACTTAGTCATTTTTCCGGCGTTTATCAGACTTTCAGAAAGGGGAAATGTCAGTGAGCGTTCCGATTTCAGTTCCAGAGCAATTCGCCCAATGAGTCCTTGATATTTAGTCGTTTTCAGCCAATTTTCTGGATTTTTGAAAATTTCACTTTTTTGTGAAAATATCCACTAAATGAGGGAATAATATGTGTGAGGGTACCCCAGGAGAGTTCCAAATGTGTGTGGGTAGAATATATATCCCACGGGGGTAAAATTGAAAAAAGTTGAAAAACGATTTTTTTTGGACTTAGTCATTTTTCCGCCGTTTATCAGACTTTCAGATAGGGGAAATGTGAGTGAGCATTCCGATTTCAGTTCCAGAGCAATTCACCCAATGAGTCCTTGATATTTAGTCGTTTTCAGCCAATTTTCTGGATTTTTGAAAATTTCACTTTTTTGTGAAAATATCCACTAAATGAGGGAATAATATGTGTGAGGGTACCCCAGGAGAGTTCCAAATGTGTGTGGGTAGAACATATATCCCACGGGGGTAAAATTGAAAAAAGTTGAAAAACAATTTTTTTTGGACTTAGTCATTTTTCCGCCGTTTATCAGACTTTCAGATAGGGGAAATGTGAGTGAGCATTCCGATTTCAGTTCCAGAGCGATTCGCCCAATGAGTCCTTGATATTTAGTCATTTTCAGCCAATTTTCTGGATTTTTGAAAATTTCACTTTTTTGTGAAAATATCCACTAAACGAGGGAATAATATGTGTGAGGGTACCCCAGGAGAGTTCCAAATGTGTGTGGGTAGAATATATATCCCACGGGGGTAAAATTGAAAAAAGTTGAAAAAAAATTTTTTTTGGACTTAGTCATTTTTCCGGCGTTTATCAGACTTTCAGAAAGGGGAAATGTCAGTGAGCGTTCCGATTTCAGTTCCAGAGCAATTCGCCCAATGAGTCCTTGATATTTAGTCGTTTTCAGACAATTTTCTGGATTTTTGAAAATTTCACTTTTTTGTGAAAATATCCACTAAATGAGGGAATAATATGTGTGAGGGTACCCCAGGAGAGTTCCAAATGTGTGTGGGTAGAATATATATCCCACGGGGGTAAAATTGAAAAAAGTGGAAAAAAAATTTTTTTTGGACTTAGTCATTTTTCCGGCGTTTATCAGACTTTCAGAAAGGGGAAATGTCAGTGAGCGTTCCGATTTCAGTTCCAGAGCAATTCGCCCAATGAGTCCTTGATATTTAGTCGTTTTCAGCCAATTTTCTGGATTTTTGAAAATTTCACTTTTTTGTGAAAATATCCACTAAATGAGGGAATAATATGTGTGAGGGTACCCCAGGAGAGTTCCAAATGTGTGTGGGTAGAATATATATCCCACTGGGGTAAAATTGAAAAAAGTTGAAAAAAATTTTTTTTTGGACTTAGTCATTTTTCCGGCGTTTATCAGACTTTCAGATAGGGGTAATGTGAGTGAGCATTCCGATTTCAGTTCCAGAACGATTCGCCCAATGAGTCCTTGATATTTAGTCATTTTCAGCCAATTTTCTGGATTTTTGAAAATTTCACTTTTTTGTGAAAATATCCACTAAACGAGGGAATAATATGTGTGAGGGTACCCCAGGAGAGTTCCAAATGTGTGTGGGTAGAATATATATCCCACGGGGGTAAAATTGAAAAAAGTTGAAAAAAATTTTTTTTTGGACTGTCATTTTTCCGGCGTTTATCAGACTTTCAGAAAGGGGAAATGTCAGTGAGCGTTCCGATTTCAGTTCCAGAGCAATTCGCCCAATGAGTCCTTGATATGTAGTCGTTTTCAGCCATTTTTCTGGATTTTTGAAAATTTCACTTTTTTGTGAAAATATCCACTAAATGAGGGAATAATATGTGTGAGGGTACCCCAGGAGAGTTCCAAATGTGTGTGGGTAGAATATATATCCCACGGGGGTAAAATTGAAAAAAGTTGAAAAAAATTTTTTTTTGGACTTAGTCATTTTTCCGGCGTTTATCAGACTTTCAGAAAGGGGAAATGTCAGTGAGCGTTCCGATTTCAGTTCCAGAGCAATTCGCCCAATGAGTCCTTGATATTTAGTCGTTTTCAGCCAATTTTCTGGATTTTTGAAAATTTCACTTTTTTGTGAAAATATCCACTAAATGAGGGAATAATATGTGTGAGGGTACCCCAGGAGAGTTCCAAATGTGTGTGGGTAGAATATATATCCCACTGGGGTAAAATTGAAAAAAGTTGAAAAAAATTTTTTTTTGGACTTAGTCATTTTTCCGGCGTTTATCAGACTTTCAGATAGGGGAAATGTGAGTGAGCATTCAGATTTCAGTTCCAGAGCGATTCGCCCAATGAGTCCTTGATATTTAGTCATTTTCAGCCAATTTTCTGGATTTTTGAAAATTTCACTTTTTTGTGAAAATATCCACTAAATGAGGGAATAATATGTGTGAGGGTACCCCAGGAGAGTTCCAAATGTGTGTGGGTAGAATATATATCCCACGGGGGTAAAATTGAAAAAAGTTGAAAAACAATTTTTTTTGGACTTAGTCATTTTTCCGGCGTTTATCAGACTTTCAGATAGGGGAAATGTGAGTGAGCATTCCGATTTCAGTTCCAGAGCGATTCGCCCAATGAGTCCTTGATATTTAGTCGTTTTCAGCCAATTTTCTGGATTTTTGAAAATTTCACTTTTTTGTGAAAATATCCACTAAATGAGGGAATAATATGTGTGAGGGTACCCCAGGAGAGTTCCAAATGTGTGTGGGTAGAATATATATCCCACGGGGGTAAAATTGAAAAAAGTTGAAAAAAATTTTTTTTTGGACTTAGTCATTTTTCCGGCGTTTATCAGACTTTCAGAAAGGGGAAATGTCAGTGAGCGTTCCGATTTCAGTTCCAGAGCAATTCGCCCAATGAGTCCTTGATATTTAATCGTTTTCAGCCAATTTTCTGGATTTTTGAAAATTTCACTTTTTTGTGAAAATATCCACTAAATGAGGGAATAATATGTGTGAGGGTACCCCAGGAGAGTTCCAAATGTGTGTGGGTAGAATATATATCCCACGGGGGTAAAATTGAAAAAAGTTGAAAAAAATTTTTTTTTGGACTTAGTCATTTTTCTGTCGTTTATCAGACTTTCAGATAGGGGAAATGTCAATGAGCGTTCCGATTTCAGTTCCAGAGCAATTCGCCCAATGAGTCCTTGATATGTAGTCGTTTTCAGCCATTTTTCTGGATTTTTGAAAATTTCACTTTTTTGTGAAAATATTCACTAAATGAGGGAATAATATGTGTGAGGGAACCCCAGGAGAGTTCCAAATGTGTGTGGGTAGAATATATATCCCACGGGGGTAAAATTGAAAAAAGTTGAAAAATTTTTTTTTTTGGACTTAGTCATTTTTCCGGCGTTTATCAGACTTTCAGATAGGGCAAATGTCAGTGTGCATTCCGATTTCAGTTCCAGAGCGATTCGCCCAATAAGTCCTTGATATTTAGTCATTTTCAGCCAATAATTTGGATTTTTGAAAATTTCACTTTTTTGTGAAAATATCCACTAAATGAGGGAATAATATGTGTGAGGGTACCCCAGGAGAGTTCCAAATGTGTGTGGGTAGAATATATATCCCACGGGGGTAAAATTGAAAAAAGTTGAAAAAAAATTTTTTTTGGACTTAGTCATTTTTCCGGCGTTTATCAGACTTTCAGATAGGGGAAATGTGAGTGAGCATTCCGATTTCAGTTCCAGAGCAATTTGCCCAATGAGTCCTTGATATTTAGTCATTTTCAGCCAATTTTCTGGATTTTTGAAAATTTCACTTTTTTGTGAAAATATCCACTAAATGAGGGAATAATATGTGTGAGGGTACCCCAGGAGAGTTCCAAATGTGTGTGGGTAGAATATATATCCCACGGGGGTAAAATTGAAAAAAGTTGAAAAAAATTTTTTTTTGGACTTAGTCATTTTTCCGGCGTTTATCAGACTTTCAGAAAGGGGAAATGTCAGTGAGCGTTCCGATTTCAGTTCCAGAGCAATTCGCCCAATGAGTCCTTGATATGTAGTCGTTTTCAGCCATTTTTCTGGATTTTTGAAAATTTCACTTTTTTGTGAAAATATCCACTAAATGAGGGAATAATATGTGTGAGGGTACCCCAGGAGAGTTCCAAATGTGTGTGGGTAGAATATATATCCCACGGGGGTAAAATTGAAAAAAGTTGAAAAAAATTTTTTTTTGGACTTAGTCATTTTTCCGGCGTTTATCAGACTTTCAGAAAGGGGAAATGTCAGTGAGCGTTCCGATTTCAGTTCCAGAGCAATTCGCCCAATGAGTCCTTGATATTTAGTCGTTTTCAGCCAATTTTCTGGATTTTTGAAAATTTCACTTTTTTGTGAAAATATCCACTAAATGAGGGAATAATATGTGTGAGGGTACCCCAGGAGAGTTCCAAATGTGTGTGGGTAGAATGTATATCCCACTGGGGTAAAATTGAAAAAAGTTGAAAAAAATTTTTTTTTGGACTTAGTCATTTTTCCGGCGTTTATCAGACTTTCAGATAGGGGAAATGTGAGTGAGCATTCAGATTTCAGTTCCAGAGCGATTCGCCCAATGAGTCCTTGATATTTAGTCATTTTCAGCCAATTTTCTGGATTTTTGAAAATTTCACTTTTTTGTGAAAATATCCACTAAATGAGGGAATAATATGTGTGAGGGTACCCCAGGAGAGTTCCAAATGTGTGTGGGTAGAATATATATCCCACGGGGGTAAAATTGAAAAAAGTTGAAAAACAATTTTTTTTGGACTTAGTCATTTTTCCGGCGTTTATCAGACTTTCAGATAGGGGAAATGTGAGTGAGCATTCCGATTTCAGTTCCAGAGCGATTCGCCCAATGAGTCCTTGATATTTAGTCGTTTTCAGCCAATTTTCTGGATTTTTGAAAATTTCACTTTTTTGTGAAAATATCCACTAAATGAGGGAATAATATGTGTGAGGGTACCCCAGGAGAGTTCCAAATGTGTGTGGGTAGAATATATATCCCACGGGGGTAAAATTGAAAAAAATTTTTTTTTGGACTTAGTCATTTTTCCGGCGTTTATCAGACTTTCAGAAAGGGGAAATGTCAGTGAGCGTTCCGATTTCAGTTCCAGAGCAATTCGCCCAATGAGTCCTTGATATGTAGTCGTTTTCAGCCATTTTTCTGGATTTTTGAAAATTTCACTTTTTTGTGAAAATATTCACTAAATGAGGGAATAATATGTGTGAGGGTACCCCAGGAGAGTTCCAAATGTGTGTGGGTAGAATATATATCCCACGGGGGTAAAATTGAAAAAAGTTGAAAAATTTTTTTTTTTGGACTTAGTCATTTTTCCGGCGTTTATCAGACTTTCAGATAGGGCAAATGTCAGTGTGCATTCCGATTTCAGTTCCAGAGCGATTCGCCCAATAAGTCCTTGATATTTAGTCATTTTCAGCCAATAATTTGGATTTTTGAAAATTTCACTTTTTTGTGAAAATATCCACTAAATGAGGGAATAATATGTGTGAGGGTACCCCAGGAGAGTTCCAAATGTGTGTGGGTAGAATATATATCCCACGGGGGTAAAATTGAAAAAAGTTGAAAAAAATTTTTTTTTGGACTTAGTCATTTTTCCGGCGTTTATCAGACTTTCAGATAGGGGAAATGTCAGTGAGCATTCCGATTTCAGTTCCAGAGCAATTTGCCCAATGAGTCCTTGATATTTAGTCATTTTCAGCCAATTTTCTGGATTTTTGAAAATTTCACTTTTTTGTGAAAATATCCACTAAATGAGGGAATAATATGTGTGAGGGTACCCCAGGAGAGTTCCAAATGTGTGTGGGTAGAATATATATCCCACGGGGGTAAAATTGAAAAAAGTTGAAAAAAATTTTTTTTTGGACTTAGTCATTTTTCCGGCGTTTATCAGACTTTCAGATAGGGGAAATGTGAGTGAGCATTCCGATTTCAGTTCCAGAGCGATTCGCCCAATGAGTCCTTGATATTTAGTCATTTTCAGCCAATTTTCTGGATTTTTGAAAATTTCACTTTTTTGTGAAAATATCCACTAAACGAGGGAATAATATGTGTGAGGGTACCCCAGGAGAGTTCCAAATGTGTGTGGGTAGAATATATATCCCACGGGGGTAAAATTGAAAAAAGTTGAAAAAAAAATTTTTTTGGACTTAGTCATTTTTCCGGCGTTTATCAGACTTTCAGCAAGGGGAAATGTCAGTGAGCGTTCCGATTTCAGTTCCAGAGCAATTCGCCCAATGAGTCCTTGATATGTAGTCGTTTTCAGCCATTTTTCTGGATTTTTGAAAATTTCACTTTTTTGTGAAAATATCCACTAAATGAGGGAATAATATGTGTGAGGGTACCCCAGGAGAGTTCCAAATGTGTGTGGGTAGAATATATATCCCACGGGGGTAAAATTGAAAAAAGTTGAAAAAAATTTTTTTTTGGACTTAGTCATTTTTCCGGCGTTTATCAGACTTTCAGAAAGGGGAAATGTCAGTGAGCGTTCCGATTTCAGTTCCAGAGCAATTCGCCCAATGAGTCCTTGATATGTAGTCGTTTTCAGCCATTTTTCTGGATTTTTGAAAATTTCACTGTTTTGTGAAAATATTCACTAAATGAGGGAATAATATGTGTGAGGGTACCCCAGGAGAGTTCCAAATGTGTGTGGGTAGAATATATATCCCACGGGGGTAAAATTGAAAAAAGTTGAAAAATTTTTTTTTTTGGACTTAGTCATTTTTCCGGCGTTTATCAGACTTTCAGATAGGGCAAATGTCAGTGTGCATTCCGATTTCAGTTCCAGAGCGATTCGCCCAATAAGTCCTTGATATTTAGTCATTTTCAGCCAATAATTTGGATTTTTGAAAATTTCACTTTTTTGTGAAAATATCCACTAAATGAGGGAATAATATGTGTGAGGGTACCCCAGGAGAGTTCCAAATGTGTGTGGGTAGAATATATATCCCACTGGGGTAAAATTGAAAAAAGTTGAAAAAAATTTTTTTTTGGACTTAGTCATTTTTCCGGCGTTTATCAGACTTTCAGATAGGGGAAATGTGAGTGAGCATTCCGATTTCAGTTCCAGAGCGATTCGCCCAATGAGTCCTTGATATTTAGTCATTTTCAGCCAATTTTCTGGATTTTTGAAAATTTCACTTTTTTGTGAAAATATCCACTAAATGAGGGAATAATATGTGTGAGGGTACCCCAGGAGAGTTCCAAATGTGTGTGGGTAGAATATATATCCCACTGGGGTAAAATTGAAAAAAGTTGAAAAAAATTTTTTTTTGGACTTAGTCATTTTTCCGGCGTTTATCAGACTTTCAGATAGGGGAAATGTGAGTGAGCATTCCGATTTCAGTTCCAGAGCGATTCGCCCAATGAGTCCTTGATATTTAGTCGTTTTCAGCCAATTTTCTGGATTTTTGAAAATTTCACTTTTTTGTGAAAATATCCACTAAATGAGGGAATAAATATGTGTGAGGGTACCCCAGGAGAGTTCCAAATGTGTGTGGGTAGAATATATATCCCACGGGGGTAAAATTGAAAAAAGTTGAAAAAAATTTTTTTTTGGACTTAGTCATTTTTCCGGCGTTTATCAGACTTTCAGAAAGGTGAAATGTCAGTGAGCGTTCCGATTTCAGTTCCAGAGCAATTCGCCCAATGAGTCCTTGATATTTAGTCGTTTTCAGCCAATTTTCTGGATTTTTGAAAATTTCACTTTTTTGTGAAAATATCCACTAAATGAGGGAATAATATGTGTGAGGGTACCCCAGGAGAGTTCCAAATGTGTGTGGGTAGAATATATATCCCACGGGGGTAAAATTGAAAAAAGTTGAAAAACAATTTTTTTTGGACTTAGTCATTTTTCCGCCATTTATCAGACTTTCAGATAGGGGAAATGTGAGTGAGCATTCCGATTTCAGTTCCAGAGCAATTCGCCCAATGAGTCCTTGATATTTAGTCGTTTTCAGCCAATTTTCTGGATTTTTGAAAATTTCACTTTTTTGTGAAAATATCCACTAAACGAGGGAATAATATGTGTGAGGGTACCCCAGGAGAGTTCCAAATGTGTGTGGGTAGAATATATATCCCACGGGGGTAAAATTGAAAAAAGTTGAAAAAAATTTTTTTTTGGACTTAGTCATTTTTCCGGCGTTTATCAGACTTTCAGAAAGGGGAAATGTCAGTGAGCGTTCCAATTTCAGTTCCAGAGCAATTCGCCCAATGAGTCCTTGATATTTAGTCGTTTTCAGACAATTTTCTGGATTTTTGAAAATTTCACTTTTTTGTGAAAATATCCACTAAATGAGGGAATAATATGTGTGAGGGTACCCCAGGAGAGTTCCAAATGTGTGTGGGTAGAATATATATCCCATGGGGGTAAAATTGAAAAAAGTGGAAAAAAAAATTTTTTTGGACTTAGTCATTTTTCCGGCGTTTATCAGACTTTCAGAAAGGGGAAATGTCAGTGAGCGTTCCGATTTCAGTTCCAGAGCAATTCGCCCAATGAGTCCTTGATATTTAGTCGTTTTCAGCCAATTTTCTGGATTTTTGAAAATTTCACTTTTTTGTGAAAATATCCACTAAATGAGGGAATAATATGTGTGAGGGTACCCCAGGAGAGTTCCAAATGTGTGTGGGTAGAATATATATCCCACGGGGGTAAAATTGAAAAAAGTTGAAAAACAATTTTTTTTGGACTTAGTCATTTTTCCGCCGTTTATCAGACTTTCAGATAGGGGAAATGTGAGTGAGCATTCCGATTTCAGTTCCAGAGCAATTCGCCCAATGAGTCCTTGATATGTAGTCGTTTTCAGCCATTTTTCTGGATTTTTGAAAATTTCACTTTTTTGTGAAAATATCCACTAAATGAGGGTATAATATGTGTGAGGGTACCCCAGGAGAGTTCCAAATGTGTGTGGGTAGAATATATATCCCACGGGGGTAAAATTGAAAAAAGTTGAAAAACAATTTTTTTTGGACTTAGTCATTTTTCCGCCGTTTATCAGACTTTCAGATAGGGGAAATGTGAGTGAGCATTCCGATTTCAGTTCCAGAGCAATTCGCCCAATGAGTCCTTGATATTTAGTCGTTTTCAGCCAATTTTCTGGATTTTTGAAAATTTCACTTTTTTGTGAAAATATCCACTAAATGAGGGAATAATATGTGTGAGGGTACCCCAGGAGAGTTCCAAATGTGTGTGGGTAGAATATATATCCCACTGGGGTAAAATTGAAAAAAGTTGAAAAAAATTTTTTTTTGGACTTAGTCATTTTTCCGGCGTTTATCAGACTTTCAGATAGGGGAAATGTGAGTGAGCATTCCGATTTCAGTTCCAGAGCGATTCGCCCAATGAGTCCTTGATATTTAGTCGTTTTCAGCCAATTTTCTGGATTTTTGAAAATTTCACTTTTTTGTGAAAATATCCACTAAATGAGGGAATAATATGTGTGAGGGTACCCCAGGAGAGTTCCAAATGTGTGTGGGTAGAATATATATCCCACGGGGGTAAAATTGAAAAAAGTTGAAAAAAATTTTTTTTTGGACTTAGTCATTTTTCCGGCGTTTATCAGACTTTCAGAAAGGGGAAATGTCAGTGAGCGTTCCGATTTCAGTTCCAGAGCAATTCGCCCAATGAGTCCTTGATATTTAGTCGTTTTCAGCCAATTTTCTGGATTTTTGAAAATTTCACTTTTTTGTGAAAATATCCACTAAATGAGGGAATAATATGTGTGAGGGTACCCCAGGAGAGTTCCAAATGTGTGTGGGTAGAATATATATCCCACGGGGGTAAAATTGAAAAAAGTTGAAAAACAATTTTTTTTGGACTTAGTCATTTTTCCGCCGTTTATCAGACTTTCAGATAGGGGAAATGTGAGTGAGCATTCCGATTTCAGTTCCAGAGCAATTCGCCCAATGAGTCCTTGATATTTAGTCGTTTTCAGCCAATTTTCTGGATTTTTGAAAATTTCACTTTTTTGTGAAAATATCCACTAAACGAGGGAATAATATGTGTGAGGGTACCCCAGGAGAGTTCCAAATGTGTGTGGGTAGAATATATATCCCACGGGGGTAAAATTGAAAAAAGTTGAAAAAAATTTTTTTTTGGACTTAGTCATTTTTCCGGCGTTTATCAGACTTTCAGAAAGGGGAAATGTCAGTGAGCGTTCCGATTTCAGTTCCAGAGCAATTCGCCCAATGAGTCCTTGATATTTAGTCGTTTTCAGCCAATTTTCTGGATTTTTGAAAATTTCACTTTTTTGTGAAAATATCCACTAAATGAGGGAATAATATGTGTGAGGGTACCCCAGGAGAGTTCCAAATGTGTGTGGGTAGAATATATATCCCACGGGGGTAAAATTGAAAAAAGTTGAAAAACAATTTTTTTTGGACTTAGTCATTTTTCCGCCGTTTATCAGACTTTCAGATAGGGGAAATGTGAGTGAGCATTCCGATTTCAGTTCCAGAGCAATTCGCCCAATGAGTCCTTGATATTTAGTCGTTTTCAGCCAATTTTCTGGATTTTTGAAAATTTCACTTTTTTGTGAAAATATCCACTAAATGAGGGTATAATATGTGTGAGGGTACCCCAGGAGAGTTCCAAATGTGTGTGGGTAGAATATATATCCCACGGGGGTAAAATTGAAAAAAGTGGAAAAAAAAATTTTTTTGGACTTAGTCATTTTTCCGGCGTTTATCAGACTTTCAGAAAGGGGAAATGTCAGTGAGCGTTCCGATTTCAGTTCCAGAGCAATTCGCCCAATGAGTCCTTGATATTTAGTCGTTTTCAGCCAATTTTCTGGATTTTTGAAAATTTCACTTTTTTGTGAAAATATCCACTAAATGAGGGAATAATATGTGTGAGGGTACCCCAGGAGAGTTCCAAATGTGTGTGGGTAGAATATATATCCCACGGGGGTAAAATTGAAAAAAGTTGAAAAACAATTTTTTTTGGACTTAGTCATTTTTCCGCCGTTTATCAGACTTTCAGATAGGGGAAATGTGAGTGAGCATTCCGATTTCAGTTCCAGAGCAATTCGCCCAATGAGTCCTTGATATTTAGTCGTTTTCAGCCAATTTTCTGGATTTTTGAAAATTTCACTTTTTTGTGAAAATATCCACTAAATGAGGGTATAATATGTGTGAGGGTACCCCAGGAGAGTTCCAAATGTGTGTGGGTAGAATATATATCCCACGGGGGTAAAATTGAAAAAAGTGGAAAAAAAAATTTTTTTGGACTTAGTCATTTTTCCGGCGTTTATCAGACTTTCAGAAAGGGGAAATGTCAGTGAGCGTTCCGATTTCAGTTCCAGAGCAATTCGCCCAATGAGTCCTTGATATTTAGTCGTTTTCAGCCAATTTTCTGGATTTTTGAAAATTTCACTTTTTTGTGAAAATATCCACTAAATGAGGGAATAATATGTGTGAGGGTACCCCAGGAGAGTTCCAAATGTGTGTGGGTAGAATATATATCCCACGGGGGTAAAATTGAAAAAAGTTGAAAAACAATTTTTTTTGGACTTAGTCATTTTTCCGCCGTTTATCAGACTTTCAGATAGGGGAAATGTGAGTGAGCATTCCGATTTCAGTTCCAGAGCAATTCGCCCAATGAGTCCTTGATATTTAGTCGTTTTCAGCCAATTTTCTGGATTTTTGAAAATTTCACTTTTTTGTGAAAATATCCACTAAATGAGGGAATAATATGTGTGAGGGTACCCCAGGAGAGTTCCAAATGTGTGTGGGTAGAATATATATCCCACTGGGGTAAAATTGAAAAAAGTTGAAAAAAATTTTTTTTTGGACTTAGTCATTTTTCCGGCGTTTATCAGACTTTCAGATAGGGGAAATGTGAGTGAGCATTCCGATTTCAGTTCCAGAGCGATTTGCCTAATGAGTCCTTGATATTTAGTCATTTTCAGCCATTTTTCTGGATTTTTGAAAATTTCACTTTTTTGTGAAAATATCCACTAAATGAGGGAATAATATGTGTGAGGGTACCCCAGGAGAGTTCCAAATGTGTGTGGGTAGAATATATATCCCACGGGGGTAAAATTGAAAAAAGTTGAAAAAAAATTTTTTTTGGACTTAGTCATTTTTCCGGCGTTTATCAGACTTTCAGAAAGGGGAAATGTCAGTGAGCGTTCCGATTTCAGTTCCAGAGCAATTCGCCCAATGAGTCCCTGATATTTAGTCGTTTTCAGCCAATTTTCTGGATTTTTGAAAATTTCACTTTTTTGTGAAAATATCCACTAAATAAGGGAATAATAGGTGTGAGGGTACCCCAGGAGAGTTCCAAATGTGTGTGGGTAGAATATATATCCCACGGGGGTAAAATTGAAAAAAGTTGAAAAAATTTTATTTTTTGGACTTAGTCATTTTTCCGCCGTTTATCAGACTTTCAGATGGGGGAAATGTGAGTGAGCATTCCGATTTCAGTTCCAGAGCGATTCACCCAATGAGTCCTTGATATTTAGTCGTTTTCAGCCAATTTTCTGGATTTTTGAAAATTTCACTTTTTTGTGAAAATATCCACTAAATGAGGGAATAATATGTGTGAGGGTACCCCAGGAGAGTTCCAAATGTGTGTGGGTAGAATATATATCCCACGGGGGTAAAATTGAAAAAAGTTGAAAAGCAATTTTTTTTGGACTTAGTCATTTTTCCGCCGTTTATCAGACTTTCAGATAGGGGAAACGTGAGTGAGCATTCCGATTTCAGTTCCAGAGCAATTCGCCCAATGAGTCCTTGATATTTATTCGTTTTCAGCCAATTTTCTGGATTTTTGAAAATTTCACTTTTTTGTGAAAATATCCACTAAATAAGGGAATAATAGGTGTGAGGGTACCCCAGGAGAGTTCCAAATGTGTGTGGGTAGAATATATATCCCACGGGGGTAAAATTGAAAAAAGTTGAAAAACAATTTTTTTTGGACTTAGTCATTTTTCCGCCGTTTATCAGACTTTCAGATAGGGGAAATGTGAGTGAGCATTCCGATTTCAGTTCCAGAGCAATTCACCCAATGAGTCCTTGATATTTAGTCGTTTTCAGCCAATTTTCTGGATTTTTGAAAATTTCACTTTTTTGTGAAAATATCCACTAAATGAGGGAATAATATGTGTGAGGGTACCCCAGGAGAGTTCCAAATGTGTGTGGGTAGAATATATATCCCACTGGGGTAAAATTGAAAAAAGTTGAAAAAATTTTTTTTTTGGACTTAGTAATTTTTCCGGCGTTTATCAGACTTTCAGATAGGGGAAATGTGAGTGAGCATTCCGATTTCAGTTCCAGAGCAATTCGCCCAATGAGTCCTTGATATGTAGTCGTTTTCAGCCATTTTTCTGGATTTTTGAAAATTTCACTTTTTTGTGAAAATATCCACTAAATGAGGGAATAATATGTGTGAGGGTACCCCAGGAGAGTTCCAAATGTGTGTGGGTAGAATATATATCCCACGGGGGTAAAATTGAAAAAAGTTGAAAAACAATTTTTTTTGGACTTAGTCATTTTTCCGCCGTTTATCAGACTTTCAGATAGGGGAAATGTGAGTGAGCATTCCGATTTCAGTTCCAGAGCAATTCGCCCAATGAGTCCTTGATATTTAATCGTTTTCAGCCAATTTTCTGGATTTTTGAAAATTTCACTTTTTTGTGAAAATATCCACTAAATGAGGGAATAATATGTGTGAGGGTACCCCAGGAGAGTTCCAAATGTGTGTGGGTAGAATATATATCCCACGGGGGTAAAATTGAAAAAAGTTGAAAAACAATTTTTTTTGGACTTAGTCATTTTTCCGGCGTTTATCAGACTTTCAGATAGGGGAAATGTGAGTGAGCATTCCGATTTCAGTTCCAGAGCGATTCGCCCAATGAGTCCTTGATATTTAGTCGTTTTCAGCCAATTTTCTGGATTTTTGAAAATTTCACTTTTTTGTGAAAATATCCACTAAATGAGGGAATAATATGTGTGAGGGTACCCCAGGAGAGTTCCAAATGTGTGTGGGTAGAATATATATCCCACGGGGGTAAAATTGAAAAAAGTTGAAAAAAAATTTTTTTTGGACTTAGTCATTTTTCCGGCGTTTATCAGACTTTCAGAAAGGGGAAATGTCAGTGAGCGTTCCGATTTCAGTTCCAGAGCAATTCGCCCAATGAGTCCTTGATATTTAGTCGTTTTCAGCCAATTTTCTGGATTTTTGAAAATTTCACTTTTTTGTGAAAATATCCACTAAATGAGGGAATAATATGTGTGAGGGTACCCCAGGAGAGTTCCAAATGTGTGTGGGTAGAATATATATCCCACGGGGGTAAAATTGAAAAAAGTTGAAAAAAAATTTTTTTTGGACTTAGTCATTTTTCCGGCGTTTATCAGACTTTCAGAAAGGGGAAATGTCAGTGAGCGTTCCGATTTCAGTTCCAGAGCAATTCGCCCAATGAGTCCTTGATATTTAGTCGTTTTCAGCCAATTTTCTGGATTTTTGAAAATTTCACTTTTTTGTGAAAATATCCACTAAATAAGGGAATAATAGGTGTGAGGGTACCCCAGGAGAGTTCCAAATGTGTGTGGGTAGAATATATATCCCACGGGGGTAAAATTGAAAAAAGTTGAAAAAATTTTATTTTTTGGACTTAGTCATTTTTCCGCCGTTTATCAGACTTTCAGATGGGGGAAATGTGAGTGAGCATTCCAATTTCAGTTCCAGAGCGATTCACCCAATGAGTCCTTGATATTTAGTCGTTTTCAGCCAATTTTCTGGATTTTTGAAAATATCACTTTTTTGTGAAAATATCCACTAAATGAGGGAATAATATGTGTGAGGGTACCCCAGGAGAGTTCCAAATGTGTGTGGGTAGAATATATATCCCACGGGGGTAAAATTGAAAAAAGTTGAAAAGCAATTTTTTTTGGACTTAGTCATTTTTCCGCCGTTTATCAGACTTTCAGATAGGGGAAACGTGAGTGAGCATTCCGATTTCAGTTCCAGAGCAATTCACCCAATGAGTCCTTGATATTTATTCGTTTTCAGCCAATTTTCTGGATTTTTGAAAATTTCACTTTTTTGTGAAAATATCCACTAAATAAGGGAATAATAGGTGTGAGGGTACCCCAGGAGAGTTCCAAATGTGTGTGGGTAGAATATATATCCCACGGGGGTAAAATTGAAAAAAGTTGAAAAGCAATTTTTTTTGGACTTAGTCATTTTTCCGCCGTTTATCAGACTTTCAGATAGGGGAAACGTGAGTGAGCATTCCGATTTCAGTTCCAGAGCATTTCGCCCAATGAGTCCTTGATATTTATTCGTTTTCAGCCAATTTTCTGGATTTTTGAAAATTTCACTTTTTTGTGAAAATATCCACTAAATAAGGGAATAATAGGTGTGAGGGTACCCCAGGAGAGTTCCAAATGTGTGTGGGTAGAATATATATCCCACGGGGGTAAAATTGAAAAAAGTTGAAAAACAATTTTTTTTGGACTTAGTCATTTTTCCGCCGTTTATCAGACTTTCAGATAGGGGAAATGTGAGTGAGCATTCCGATTTCAGTTCCAGAGCAATTCGCCCAATGAGTCCTTGATATTTAGTCGTTTTCAGCCAATTTTCTGGATTTTTGAAAATTTCACTTTTTTGTGAAAATATCCACTAAATGAGGGAATAATATGTGTGAGGGTACCCCAGGAGAGTTCCAAATGTGTGTGGGTAGAATATATATCCCACTGGGGTAAAATTGAAAAAAGTTGAAAAAATTTTTTTTTTGGACTTAGTAATTTTTCCGGCGTTTATCAGACTTTCAGATAGGGCAAATGTCAGTGAGCATTCCGATTTCAGTTCCAGAGCGATTCGCCCAATAAGTCCTTGATATTTAGTCATTTTCAGCCAATAATTTGGATTTTTGAAAATTTCACTTTTTTGTGAAAATATCCACTAAATGAGGGAATAATATGTGTGAGGGTACCCCAGGAGAGTTCCAAATGTGTGTGGGTAGAATATATATCCCACGGGGGTAAAATTGAAAAAAGTTGAAAAAAAATTTTTTTTGGACTTAGTCATTTTTCCGCCGTTTATCAGACTTTCAGATAGGGGAAACGTGAGTGAGCATTCCGATTTCAGTTCCAGAGCAATTCGCCCAATGAGTCCTTGATATTTATTCGTTTTCAGCCAATTTTCTGGATTTTTGAAAATTTCACTTTTTTGTGAAAATATCCACTAAATAAGGGAATAATAGGTGTGAGGGTACCCCAGGAGAGTTCCAAATGTGTGTGGGTAGAATATATATCCCACGGGGGTAAAATTGAAAAAAGTTGAAAAACAATTTTTTTTGGACTTAGTCATTTTTCCGCCGTTTATCAGACTTTCAGATAGGGGAAATGTGAGTGAGCATTCCGATTTCAGTTCCAGAGCAATTCGCCCAATGAGTCCTTGATATTTAGTCGTTTTCAGCCAATTTTCTGGATTTTTGAAAATTTCACTTTTTTGTGAAAATATCCACTAAATGAGGGAATAATATGTGTGAGGGTACCCCAGGAGAGTTCCAAATGTGTGTGGGTAGAATATATATCCCACTGGGGTAAAATTGAAAAAAGTTGAAAAAATTTTTTTTTTGGACTTAGTAATTTTTCCGGCGTTTATCAGACTTTCAGATAGGGCAAATGTCAGTGAGCATTCCGATTTCAGTTCCAGAGCGATTCGCCCAATAAGTCCTTGATATTTAGTCATTTTCAGCCAATAATTTGGATTTTTGAAAATTTCACTTTTTTGTGAAAATATCCACTAAATGAGGGAATAATATGTGTGAGGGTACCCCAGGAGAGTTCCAAATGTGTGTGGGTAGAATATATATCCCACGGGGGTAAAATTGAAAAAAGTTGAAAAAAAATTTTTTTTGGACTTAGTCATTTTTCCGCCGTTTATCAGACTTTCAGATAGGGGAAATGTGAGTGAGCATTCCGATTTCAGTTCCAGAGCAATTCGCCCAATGAGTCCTTGATATTTAATCGTTTTCAGCCAATTTTCTGGATTTTTGAAAATTTCACTTTTTTGTGAAAATATCCACTAAATGAGGGAATAATATGTGTGAGGGTACCCCAGGAGAGTTCCAAATGTGTGTGGGTAGAATATATATCCCACAGGGGTAAAATTGAAAAAAGTTGAAAAAATTTTTTTTTTGGACTTAGTAATTTTTCCGGCGTTTATCAGACTTTCAGATAGGGCAAATGTCAGTGAGCATTCCGATTTCAGTTCCAGAGCGATTCGCCCAATGAGTCCTTGATATTTAGTCGTTTTCAGCCAATTTTCTGGATTTTTGAAAATTTCACTTTTTTGTGAAAATATCCACTAAATGAGGGAATAATATGTGTGAGGGTACCCCAGGAGAGTTCCAAATGTGTGTGGGTAGAATATATATCCCACGGGGGTAAAATTGAAAAAAGTTGAAAAAAAATTTTTTTTGGACTTAGTCATTTTTCCGGCGTTTATCAGACTTTCAGAAAGGGGAAATGTCAGTGAGCGTTCCGATTTCAGTTCCAGAGCAATTCGCCCAATGAGTCCTTGATATTTAGTCGTTTTCAGCCAATTTTCTGGATTTTTGAAAATTTCACTTTTTTGTGAAAATATCCACTAAATGAGGGAATAATATGTGTGAGGGTACCCCAGGAGAGTTCCAAATGTGTGTGGGTAGAATATATATCCCACGGGGGTAAAATTGAAAAAAGTTGAAAAACAATTTTTTTTGGACTTAGTCATTTTTCCGCCGTTTATCAGACTTTCAGATAGGGGAAATGTGAGTGAGCATTCCGATTTCAGTTCCAGAGCAATTCGCCCAATGAGTCCTTGATATTTAGTCGTTTTCAGCCAATTTTCTGGATTTTTGAAAATTTCACTTTTTTGTGAAAATATCCACTAAATGAGGGAATAATATGTGTGAGGGTACCCCAGGAGAGTTCCAAATGTGTGTGGGTAGAATATATATCCCACGGGGGTAAAATTGAAAAAAGTTGAAAAAAAATTTTTTTTGGACTTAGTCATTTTTCCGGCGTTTATCAGACTTTCAGAAAGGGGAAATGTCAGTGAGCGTTCCGATTTCAGTTCCAGAGCAATTCGCCCAGTGAGTCCTTGATATTTAGTCGTTTTCAGCCAATTTTCTGGATTTTTGAAAATTTCACTTTTTTGTGAAAATATCCACTAAATAAGGGAATAATAGGTGTGAGGGTACCCCAGGAGAGTTCCAAATGTGTGTGGGTAGAATATATATCCCACGGGGGTAAAATTGAAAAAAGTTGAAAAAATTTTATTTTTTGGACTTAGTCATTTTTCCGCCGTTTATCAGACTTTCAGATGGGGGAAATGTGAGTGAGCATTCCGATTTCAGTTCCAGAGCGATTCACCCAATGAGTCCTTGATATTTAGTAGTTTTCAGCCAATTTTCTGGATTTTTGAAAATTTCACTTTTTTGTGAAAATATCCACTAAATGAGGGAATAATATGTGTGAGGGTACCCCAGGAGAGTTCCAAATGTGTGTGGGTAGAATATATATCCCACGGGGGTAAAATTGAAAAAAGTTGAAAAGCAATTTTTTTTGGACTTAGTCATTTTTCCGCCGTTTATCAGACTTTCAGATAGGGGAAACGTGAGTGAGCATTCCGATTTCAGTTCCAGAGCAATTCGCCCAATGAGTCCTTGATATTTATTCGTTTTCAGCCAATTTTCTGGATTTTTGAAAATTTCACTTTTTTGTGAAAATATCCACTAAATAAGGGAATAATAGGTGTGAGGGTACCCCAGGAGAGTTCCAAATGTGTGTGGGTAGAATATATATCCCACGGGGATAAAATTGAAAAAAGTTGAAAAGCAATTTTTTTTGGACTTAGTCATTTTTCCGCCGTTTATCAGACTTTCAGATAGGGGAAACGTGAGTGAGCATTCCGATTTCAGTTCCAGAGCAATTCGCCCAATGAGTCCTTGATATTTATTCGTTTTCAGCCAATTTTCTGGATTTTTGAAAATTTCACTTTTTTGTGAAAATATCCACTAAATAAGGGAATAATAGGTGTGAGGGTACCCCAGGAGAGTTCCAAATGTGTGTGGGTAGAATATATATCCCACGGGGGTAAAATTGAAAAAAGTTGAAAAACAATTTTTTTTGGACTTAGTCATTTTTCCGCCGTTTATCAGACTTTCAGATAGGGGAAATGTGAGTGAGCATTCCGATTTCAGTTCCAGAGCAATTCGCCCAATGAGTCCTTGATATTTAGTCGTTTTCAGCCAATTTTCTGGATTTTTGAAAATTTCACTTTTTTGTGAAAATATCCACTAAATGAGGGAATAATATGTGTGAGGGTACCCCAGGAGAGTTCCAAATGTGTGTGGGTAGAATATATATCCCACTGGGGTAAAATTGAAAAAAGTTGAAAAAATTTTTTTTTTGGACTTAGTAATTTTTCCGGCGTTTATCAGACTTTCAGATAGGGCAAATGTCAGTGAGCATTCCGATTTCAGTTCCAGAGCGATTCGCCCAATAAGTCCTTGATATTTAGTCATTTTCAGCCAATAATTTGGATTTTTGAAAATTTCACTTTTTTGTGAAAATATCCACTAAATGAGGGAATAATATGTGTGAGGGTACCCCAGGAGAGTTCCAAATGTGTGTGGGTAGAATATATATCCCACGGGGGTAAAATTGAAAAAAGTTGAAAAAAAATTTTTTTTGGACTTAGTCATTTTTCCGCCGTTTATCAGACTTTCAGATAGGGGAAATGTGAGTGAGCATTCCGATTTCAGTTCCAGAGCAATTCGCCCAATGAGTCCTTGATATTTAATCGTTTTCAGCCAATTTTCTGGATTTTTGAAAATTTCACTTTTTTGTGAAAATATCCACTAAATGAGGGAATAATATGTGTGAGGGTACCCCAGGAGAGTTCCAAATGTGTGTGGGTAGAATATATATCCCACAGGGGTAAAATTGAAAAAAGTTGAAAAAATTTTTTTTTTGGACTTAGTAATTTTTCCGGCGTTTATCAGACTTTCAGATAGGGCAAATGTCAGTGAGCATTCCGATTTCAGTTCCAGAGCGATTCGCCCAATGAGTCCTTGATATTTAGTCGTTTTCAGCCAATTTTCTGGATTTTTGAAAATTTCACTTTTTTGTGAAAATATCCACTAAATGAGGGAATAATATGTGTGAGGGTACCCCAGGAGAGTTCCAAATGTGTGTGGGTAGAATATATATCCCACGGGGGTAAAATTGAAAAAAGTTGAAAAAAAATTTTCTTTGGACTTAGTCATTTTTCCGGCGTTTATCAGACTTTCAGAAAGGGGAAATGTCAGTGAGCGTTCCGATTTCAGTTCCAGAGCAATTCGCCCAATGAGTCCTTGATATTTAGTCGTTTTCAGCCAATTTTCTGGATTTTTGAAAATTTCACTTTTTTGTGAAAATATCCACTAAATGAGGGAATAATATGTGTGAGGGTACCCCAGGAGAGTTCCAAATGTGTGTGGGTAGAATATATATCCCACGGGGGTAAAATTGAAAAAAGTTGAAAAACAATTTTTTTTGGACTTAGTCATTTTTCCGCCGTTTATCAGACTTTCAGATAGGGGAAATGTGAGTGAGCATTCCGATTTCAGTTCCAGAGCAATTCGCCCAATGAGTCCTTGATATTTAGTCGTTTTCAGCCAATTTTCTGGATTTTTGAAAATTTCACTTTTTTGTGAAAATATCCACTAAATGAGGGAATAATATGTGTGAGGGTACCCCAGGAGAGTTCCAAATGTGTGTGGGTAGAATATATATCCCACGGGGGTAAAATTGAAAAAAGTTGAAAAAAAATTTTTTTTGGACTTAGTCATTTTTCCGGCGTTTATCAGACTTTCAGAAAGGGGAAATGTCAGTGAGCGTTCCGATTTCAGTTCCAGAGCAATTCGCCCAATGAGTCCTTGATATTTATTCGTTTTCAGCCAATTTTCTGGATTTTTGAAAATTTCACTTTTTTGTGAAAATATCCACTAAATAAGGGAATAATAGGTGTGAGGGTACCCCAGGAGAGTTCCAAATGTGTGTGGGTAGAATATATATCCCACGGGGGTAAAATTGAAAAAAGTTGAAAAACAATTTTTTTTGGACTTAGTCATTTTTCCGCCGTTTATCAGACTTTCAGATAGGGGAAATGTGAGTGAGCATTCCGATTTCAGTTCCAGAGCAATTCGCCCAATGAGTCCTTGATATTTAGTCGTTTTCAGCCAATTTTCTGGATTTTTGAAAATTTCACTTTTTTGTGAAAATATCCACTAAATGAGGGAATAATATGTGTGAGGGTACCCCAGGAGAGTTCCAAATGTGTGTGGGTAGAATATATATCCCACTGGGGTAAAATTGAAAAAAGTTGAAAAAATTTTTTTTTTGGACTTAGTAATTTTTCCGGCGTTTATCAGACTTTCAGATAGGGCAAATGTCAGTGAGCATTCCGATTTCAGTTCCAGAGCGATTCGCCCAATAAGTCCTTGATATTTAGTCATTTTCAGCCAATAATTTGGATTTTTGAAAATTTCACTTTTTTGTGAAAATATCCACTAAATGAGGGAATAATATGTGTGAGGGTACCCCAGGAGAGTTCCAAATGTGTGTGGGTAGAATATATATCCCACGGGGGTAAAATTGAAAAAAGTTGAAAAAAAATTTTTTTTGGACTTAGTCATTTTTCCGCCGTTTATCAGACTTTCAGATAGGGGAAATGTGAGTGAGCATTCCGATTTCAGTTCCAGAGCAATTCGCCCAATGAGTCCTTGATATTTAATCGTTTTCAGCCAATTTTCTGGATTTTTGAAAATTTCACTTTTTTGTGAAAATATCCACTAAATGAGGGAATAATATGTGTGAGGGTACCCCAGGAGAGTTCCAAATGTGTGTGGGTAGAATATATATCCCACAGGGGTAAAATTGAAAAAAGTTGAAAAAATTTTTTTTTTGGACTTAGTAATTTTTCCGGCGTTTATCAGACTTTCAGATAGGGCAAATGTCAGTGAGCATTCCGATTTCAGTTCCAGAGCGATTCGCCCAATGAGTCCTTGATATTTAGTCGTTTTCAGCCAATTTTCTGGATTTTTGAAAATTTCACTTTTTTGTGAAAATATCCACTAAATGAGGGAATAATATGTGTGAGGGTACCCCAGGAGAGTTCCAAATGTGTGTGGGTAGAATATATATCCCACGGGGGTAAAATTGAAAAAAGTTGAAAAAAAATTTTCTTTGGACTTAGTCATTTTTCCGGCGTTTATCAGACTTTCAGAAAGGGGAAATGTCAGTGAGCGTTCCGATTTCAGTTCCAGAGCAATTCGCCCAATGAGTCCTTGATATTTAGTCGTTTTCAGCCAATTTTCTGGATTTTTGAAAATTTCACTTT
Organism: Phyllobates terribilis; assembly: GCF_046119375.1. NCBI lineage: Eukaryota > Metazoa > Chordata > Amphibia > Anura > Dendrobatidae > Phyllobates > Phyllobates terribilis. The sequence continues at coordinate 200,097 of NW_027363138.1, forward strand.
TTTGTGAAAATATCCACTAAATAAGGGAATAATAGGTGTGAGGGTACCCCAGGAGAGTTCCAAATGTGTGTGGGTAGAATATATATCCCACGGGGGTAAAATTGAAAAAAGTTGAAAAAATTTTATTTTTTGGACTTAGTCATTTTTCCGCCGTTTATCAGACTTTCAGATGGGGGAAATGTGAGTGAGCATTCCGATTTCAGTTCCAGAGCGATTCACCCAATGAGTCCTTGATATTTAGTAGTTTTCAGCCAATTTTCTGGATTTTTGAAAATTTCACTTTTTTGTGAAAATATCCACTAAATGAGGGAATAATATGTGTGAGGGTACCCCAGGAGAGTTCCAAATGTGTGTGGGTAGAATATATATCCCACGGGGGTAAAATTGAAAAAAGTTGAAAAGCAATTTTTTTTGGACTTAGTCATTTTTCCGCCGTTTATCAGACTTTCAGATAGGGGAAACGTGAGTGAGCATTCCGATTTCAGTTCCAGAGCAATTCGCCCAATGAGTCCTTGATATTTATTCGTTTTCAGCCAATTTTCTGGATTTTTGAAAATTTCACTTTTTTGTGAAAATATCCACTAAATAAGGGAATAATAGGTGTGAGGGTACCCCAGGAGAGTTCCAAATGTGTGTGGGTAGAATATATATCCCACGGGGGTAAAATTGAAAAAAGTTGAAAAACAATTTTTTTTGGACTTAGTCATTTTTCCGCCGTTTATCAGACTTTCAGATAGGGGAAATGTGAGTGAGCATTCCGATTTCAGTTCCAGAGCAATTCGCCCAATGAGTCCTTGATATTTAGTCGTTTTCAGCCAATTTTCTGGATTTTTGAAAATTTCACTTTTTTGTGAAAATATCCACTAAATGAGGGAATAATATGTGTGAGGGTACCCCAGGAGAGTTCCAAATGTGTGTGGGTAGAATATATATCCCACTGGGGTAAAATTGAAAAAAGTTGAAAAAATTTTTTTTTTGGACTTAGTAATTTTTCCGGCGTTTATCAGACTTTCAGATAGGGCAAATGTCAGTGAGCATTCCGATTTCAGTTCCAGAGCGATTCGCCCAATAAGTCCTTGATATTTAGTCATTTTCAGCCAATAATTTGGATTTTTGAAAATTTCACTTTTTTGTGAAAATATCCACTAAATGAGGGAATAATATGTGTGAGGGTACCCCAGGAGAGTTCCAAATGTGTGTGGGTAGAATATATATCCCACGGGGGTAAAATTGAAAAAAGTTGAAAAAAAATTTTTTTTGGACTTAGTCATTTTTCCGCCGTTTATCAGACTTTCAGATAGGGGAAATGTGAGTGAGCATTCCGATTTCAGTTCCAGAGCAATTCGCCCAATGAGTCCTTGATATTTAATCGTTTTCAGCCAATTTTCTGGATTTTTGAAAATTTCACTTTTTTGTGAAAATATCCACTAAATGAGGGAATAATATGTGTGAGGGTACCCCAGGAGAGTTCCAAATGTGTGTGGGTAGAATATATATCCCACAGGGGTAAAATTGAAAAAAGTTGAAAAAATTTTTTTTTTGGACTTAGTAATTTTTCCGGCGTTTATCAGACTTTCAGATAGGGCAAATGTCAGTGAGCATTCCGATTTCAGTTCCAGAGCGATTCGCCCAATGAGTCCTTGATATTTAGTCGTTTTCAGCCAATTTTCTGGATTTTTGAAAATTTCACTTTTTTGTGAAAATATCCACTAAATGAGGGAATAATATGTGTGAGGGTACCCCAGGAGAGTTCCAAATGTGTGTGGGTAGAATATATATCCCACGGGGGTAAAATTGAAAAAAGTTGAAAAAAAATTTTCTTTGGACTTAGTCATTTTTCCGGCGTTTATCAGACTTTCAGAAAGGGGAAATGTCAGTGAGCGTTCCGATTTCAGTTCCAGAGCAATTCGCCCAATGAGTCCTTGATATTTAGTCGTTTTCAGCCAATTTTCTGGATTTTTGAAAATTTCACTTTTTTGTGAAAATATCCACTAAATGAGGGAATAATATGTGTGAGGGTACCCCAGGAGAGTTCCAAATGTGTGTGGGTAGAATATATATCCCACGGGGGTAAAATTGAAAAAAGTTGAAAAACAATTTTTTTTGGACTTAGTCATTTTTCCGCCGTTTATCAGACTTTCAGATAGGGGAAATGTGAGTGAGCATTCCGATTTCAGTTCCAGAGCAATTCGCCCAATGAGTCCTTGATATTTAGTCGTTTTCAGCCAATTTTCTGGATTTTTGAAAATTTCACTTTTTTGTGAAAATATCCACTAAATGAGGGAATAATATGTGTGAGGGTACCCCAGGAGAGTTCCAAATGTGTGTGGGTAGAATATATATCCCACGGGGGTAAAATTGAAAAAAGTTGAAAAAAAATTTTTTTTGGACTTAGTCATTTTTCCGGCGTTTATCAGACTTTCAGAAAGGGGAAATGTCAGTGAGCGTTCCGATTTCAGTTCCAGAGCAATTCGCCCAATGAGTCCTTGATATTTAGTCGTTTTCAGCCAATTTTCTGGATTTTTGAAAATTTCACTTTTTTGTGAAAATATCCACTAAATAAGGGAATAATAGGTGTGAGGGTACCCCAGGAGAGTTCCAAATGTGTGTGGGTAGAATATATATCCCACGGGGGTAAAATTGAAAAAAGTTGAAAAAATTTTATTTTTTGGACTTAGTCATTTTTCCGCCGTTTATCAGACTTTCAGATGGGGGAAATGTGAGTGAGCATTCCGATTTCAGTTCCAGAGCGATTCACCCAATGAGTCCTTGATATTTAGTAGTTTTCAGCCAATTTTCTGGATTTTTGAAAATTTCACTTTTTTGTGAAAATATCCACTAAATGAGGGAATAATATGTGTGAGGGTACCCCAGGAGAGTTCCAAATGTGTGTGGGTAGAATATATATCCCACGGGGGTAAAATTGAAAAAAGTTGAAAAGCAATTTTTTTTGGACTTAGTCATTTTTCCGCCGTTTATCAGACTTTCAGATAGGGGAAACGTGAGTGAGCATTCCGATTTCAGTTCCAGAGCAATTCGCCCAATGAGTCCTTGATATTTATTCGTTTTCAGCCAATTTTCTGGATTTTTGAAAATTTCACTTTTTTGTGAAAATATCCACTAAATAAGGGAATAATAGGTGTGAGGGTACCCCAGGAGAGTTCCAAATGTGTGTGGGTAGAATATATATCCCACGGGGGTAAAATTGAAAAAAGTTGAAAAACAATTTTTTTTGGACTTAGTCATTTTTCCGCCGTTTATCAGACTTTCAGATAGGGGAAATGTGAGTGAGCATTCCGATTTCAGTTCCAGAGCAATTCGCCCAATGAGTCCTTGATATTTAGTCGTTTTCAGCCAATTTTCTGGATTTTTGAAAATTTCACTTTTTTGTGAAAATATCCACTAAATGAGGGAATAATATGTGTGAGGGTACCCCAGGAGAGTTCCAAATGTGTGTGGGTAGAATATATATCCCACTGGGGTAAAATTGAAAAAAGTTGAAAAAATTTTTTTTTTGGACTTAGTAATTTTTCCGGCGTTTATCAGACTTTCAGATAGGGCAAATGTCAGTGAGCATTCCGATTTCAGTTCCAGAGCGATTCGCCCAATAAGTCCTTGATATTTAGTCATTTTCAGCCAATAATTTGGATTTTTGAAAATTTCACTTTTTTGTGAAAATATCCACTAAATGAGGGAATAATATGTGTGAGGGTACCCCAGGAGAGTTCCAAATGTGTGTGGGTAGAATATATATCCCACGGGGGTAAAATTGAAAAAAGTTGAAAAAAATTTTTTTTTGGACTTAGTCATTTTTCCGCCGTTTATCAGACTTTCAGATAGGGGAAATGTGAGTGAGCATTCCGATTTCAGTTCCAGAGCAATTCGCCCAATGAGTCCTTGATATGTAGTCGTTTTCAGCCATTTTTCTGGATTTTTGAAAATTTCACTTTTTTGTGAAAATATCCACTAAATGAGGGAATAATATGTGTGAGGGTACCCCAGGAGAGTTCCAAATGTGTGTGGGTAGAATATATATCCCACGGGGGTAAAATTGAAAAAAGTTGAAAAACAATTTTTTTTGGACTTAGTCATTTTTCCGCCGTTTATCAGACTTTCAGATAGGGGAAATGTGAGTGAGCATTCCGATTTCAGTTCCAGAGCAATTCGCCCAATGAGGCCTTGATATTTATTCGTTTTCAGCCAATTTTCTGGATTTTTTGAAAATTTCACTTTTTTGTGAAAATATCCACTAAATAAGGGAATAATAGGTGTGAGGGTACCCCAGGAGAGTTCCAAATGTGTGTGGGTAGAATATATATCCCACGGGGGTAAAATTGAAAAAAGTTGAAAAAATTTTATTTTTTGGACTTAGTCATTTTTCCGCCGTTTATCAGACTTTCAGATGGGGGAAATGTGAGTGAGCATTCCGATTTCAGTTCCAGAGCGATTCACCCAATGAGTCCTTGATATTTAGTCGTTTTCAGCCAATTTTCTGGATTTTTGAAAATTTCACTTTTTTGTGAAAATATCCACTAAATGAGGGAATAATATGTGTGAGGGTACCCCAGGAGAGTTCCAAATGTGTGTGGGTAGAATATATATCCCACGGGGGTAAAATTGAAAAAAGTTGAAAAGCAATTTTTTTTGGACTTAGTCATTTTTCCGCCGTTTATCAGACTTTCAGATAGGGGAAACGTGAGTGAGCATTCCGATTTCAGTTCCAGAGCAATTCGCCCAATGAGTCCTTGATATTTATTCGTTTTCAGCCAATTTTCTGGTTTTTTGAAAATTTCACTTTTTTGTGAAAATATCCACTAAATAAGGGAATAATAGGTGTGAGGGTACCCCAGGAGAGTTCCAAATGTGTGTGGGTAGAATATATATCCCACGGGGGTAAAATTGAAAAAAGTTGAAAAACAATTTTTTTTGGACTTAGTCATTTTTCCGCCGTTTATCAGACTTTCAGATAGGGGAAATGTGAGTGAGCATTCCGATTTCAGTTCCAGAGCAATTCGCCCAATGAGTCCTGGATATTTAGTCGTTTTCAGCCAATTTTCTGGATTTTTGAAAATTTCACTTTTTTGTGAAAATATCCACTAAATGAGGGAATAATATGTGTGAGGGTACCCCAGGAGAGTTCCAAATGTGTGTGGGTAGAATATATATCCCACTGGGGTAAAATTGAAAAAAGTTGAAAAAATTTTTTTTTTGGACTTAGTAATTTTTCCGCCGTTTATCAGACTTTCAGATAGGGCAAATGTCAGTGAGCATTCCGATTTCAGTTCCAGAGCAATTCGCCCAATGAGGCCTTGATATTTATTCGTTTTCAGCCAATTTTCTGGATTTTTTGAAAATTTCACTTTTTTGTGAAAATATCCACTAAATAAGGGAATAATAGGTGTGAGGGTACCCCAGGAGAGTTCCAAATGTGTGTGGGTAGAATATATATCCCACGGGGGTAAAATTGAAAAAAGTTGAAAAAATTTTATTTTTTGGACTTAGTCATTTTTCCGCCGTTTATCAGACTTTCAGATGGGGGAAATGTGAGTGAGCATTCCGATTTCAGTTCCAGAGCGATTCACCCAATGAGTCCTTGATATTTAGTCGTTTTCAGCCAATTTTCTGGATTTTTGAAAATTTCACTTTTTTGTGAAAATATCCACTAAATGAGGGAATAATATGTGTGAGGGTACCCCAGGAGAGTTCCAAATGTGTGTGGGTAGAATATATATCCCACGGGGGTAAAATTGAAAAAAGTTGAAAAGCAATTTTTTTTGGACTTAGTCATTTTTCCGCCGTTTATCAGACTTTCAGATAGGGGAAACGTGAGTGAGCATTCCGATTTCAGTTCCAGAGCAATTCGCCCAATGAGTCCTTGATATTTATTCGTTTTCAGCCAATTTTCTGGTTTTTTGAAAATTTCACTTTTTTGTGAAAATATCCACTAAATAAGGGAATAATAGGTGTGAGGGTACCCCAGGAGAGTTCCAAATGTGTGTGGGTAGAATATATATCCCACGGGGGTAAAATTGAAAAAAGTTGAAAAACAATTTTTTTTGGACTTAGTCATTTTTCCGCCGTTTATCAGACTTTCAGATAGGGGAAATGTGAGTGAGCATTCCGATTTCAGTTCCAGAGCAATTCGCCCAATGAGTCCTGGATATTTAGTCGTTTTCAGCCAATTTTCTGGATTTTTGAAAATTTCACTTTTTTGTGAAAATATCCACTAAATGAGGGAATAATATGTGTGAGGGTACCCCAGGAGAGTTCCAAATGTGTGTGGGTAGAATATATATCCCACTGGGGTAAAATTGAAAAAAGTTGAAAAAATTTTTTTTTTGGACTTAGTAATTTTTCCGGCGTTTATCAGACTTTCAGATAGGGCAAATGTCAGTGAGCATTCCGATTTCAGTTCCAGAGCGATTCGCCCAATAAGTCCTTGATATTTAGTCATTTTCAGCCAATAATTTGGATTTTTGAAAATTTCACTTTTTTGTGAAAATATCCACTAAATGAGGGAATAATATGTGTGAGGGTACCCCAGGAGAGTTCCAAATGTGTGTGGGTAGAATATATATCCCACGGGGGTAAAATTGAAAAAAGTTGAAAAAAAATTTTTTTTGGACTTAGTCATTTTTCCGCCGTTTATCAGACTTTCAGATAGGGGAAATGTGAGTGAGCATTCCGATTTCAGTTCCAGAGCAATTCGCCCAATGAGTCCTTGATATTTAGTCGTTTTCAGCAAATTTTCTGGATTTTTGAAAATTTCACTTTTTTGTGAAAATATCCACTAAATAAGGGAATAATAGGTGTGAGGGTACCCCAGGAGAGTTCCAAATGTGTGTGGGTAGAATATATATCCCACGGGGGTAAAATTGAAAAAAGTTGAAAAACAATTTTTTTTGGACTTAGTCATTTTTCCGCCGTTTATCAGACTTTCAGATAGGGGAAATGTGAGTGAGCATTCCGATTTCAGTTCCAGAGCAATTCGCCCAATGAGTCCTTGATATTTATTCGTTTTCAGCCAATTTTCTGGTTTTTTGAAAATTTCACTTTTTTGTGAAAATATCCACTAAATAAGGGAATAATAGGTGTGAGGGTACCCCAGGAGAGTTCCAAATGTGTGTGGGTAGAATATATATCCCACGGGGGTAAAATTGAAAAAAGTTGAAAAACAATTTTTTTTGGACTTAGTCATTTTTCCGCCGTTTATCAGACTTTCAGATAGGGGAAATGTGAGTGAGCATTCCGATTTCAGTTCCAGAGCAATTCGCCCAATAAGTCCTTGATATTTAGTCATTTTCAGCCAATAATTTGGATTTTTGAAAATTTCACTTTTTTGTGAAAATATCCACTAAATGAGGGAATAATATGTGTGAGGGTACCCCAGGAGAGTTCCAAATGTGTGTGGGTAGAATATATATCCCACGGGGGTAAAATTGAAAAAAGTTGAAAAAAAATTTTTTTTGGACTTAGTCATTTTTCCGCCGTTTATCAGACTTTCAGATAGGGGAAATGTGAGTGAGCATTCCGATTTCAGTTCCAGAGCAATTCGCCCAATGAGTCCTTGATATGTAGTCGTTTTCAGCCATTTTTCTGGATTTTTGAAAATTTCACTTTTTTGTGAAAATATCCACTAAATGAGGGAATAATATGTGTGAGGGTACCCCAGGAGAGTTCCAAATGTGTGTGGGTAGAATATATATCCCACGGGGGTAAAATTGAGAAAAGTTGAAAAGCAATTTTTTTTGGACTTAGTCATTTTTCCGCCGTTTATCAGACTTTCAGATGGGGGAAATGTGAGTGAGCATTCCGATTTCAGTTCCAGAGCGATTCACCCAATGAGTCCTTGATATTTAGTCGTTTTCAGCCAATTTTCTGGATTTTTGAAAATTTCACTTTTTTGTGAAAATATCCACTAAATAAGGGAATAATAGGTGTGAGGGTACCCCAGGAGAGTTCCAAATGTGTGTGGGTAGAATATATATCCCACGGGGGTAAAATTGAAAAAAGTTGAAAAAATTTTATTTTTTGGACTTAGTCATTTTTCCGCCGTTTATCAGACTTTCAGATGGGGGAAATGTGAGTGAGCATTCCGATTTCAGTTCCAGAGCGATTCACCCAATGAGTCCTTGATATTTAGTCGTTTTCAGCCAATTTTCTGGATTTTTGAAAATTTCACTTTTTTGTGAAAATATCCACTAAATGAGGGAATAATATGTGTGAGGGTACCCCAGGAGAGTTCCAAATGTGTGTGGGTAGAATATATATCCCACGGGGGTAAAATTGAGAAAAGTTGAAAAGCAATTTTTTTTGGACTTAGTCATTTTTCCGGCGTTTATCAGACTTTCAGATAGGGGAAACGTGAGTGAGCATTCCTATTTCAGTTCCAGAGCAATTCGCCCAATGAGTCCTTGATATTTATTCGTTTTCAGCCAATTTTCTGGATTTTTGAAAATTTCACTTTTTTGTGAAAATATCCACTAAATAAGGGAATAATAGGTGTGAGGGTACCCCAGGAGAGTTCCAAATGTGTGTGGGTAGAATATATATCCCACGGGGGTAAAATTGAAAAAAGTTGAAAAAATTTTATTTTTTGGACTTAGTCATTTTTCCGCCGTTTATCAGACTTTCAGATGGGGGAAATGTGAGTGAGCATTCCGATTTCAGTTCCAGAGCGATTCACCCAATGAGTCCTTGATATTTAGTCGTTTTCAGCCAATTTTCTGGATTTTTGAAAATTTCACTTTTTTGTGAAAATATCCACTAAATGAGGGAATAATATGTGTGAGGGTACCCCAGGAGAGTTCCAAATGTGTGTGGGTAGAATATATATCCCACGGGGGTAAAATTGAAAAAAGTTGAAAAGCAATTTTTTTTGGACTTAGTCATTTTTCCGCCGTTTATCAGACTTTCAGATAGGGGAAACGTGAGTGAGCATTCCGATTTCAGTTCCAGAGCAATTCGCCCAATGAGTCCTTGATATTTATTCGTTTTCAGCCAATTTTCTGGATTTTTGAAAATTTCACTTTTTTGTGAAAATATCCACTAAATAAGGGAATAATAGGTGTGAGGGTACCCCAGGAGAGTTCCAAATGTGTGTGGGTAGAATATATATCCCACGGGGGTAAAATTGAAAAAAGTTGAAAAACAATTTTTTTTGGACTTAGTCATTTTTCCGCCGTTTATCAGACTTTCAGATAGGGGAAATGTGAGTGAGCATTCCGATTTCAGTTCCAGAGCAATTCGCCCAATGAGTCCTTGATATTTAGTCGTTTTCAGCCAATTTTCTAGATTTTTGAAAATTTCACTTTTTTGTGAAAATATCCACTAAATGAGGGAATAATATGTGTGAGGGTACCCCAGGAGAGTTCCAAATGTGTGTGGGTAGAATATATATCCCACGGGGGTAAAATTGAAAAAAGTTGAAAAGCAATTTTTTTTGGACTTAGTCATTTTTCCGCCGTTTATCACACTTTCAGATAGGGGAAACGTGAGTGAGCATTCCGATTTCAGTTCCAGAGCAATTCGCCCAATGAGTCCTTGATATTTATTCGTTTTCAGCCAATTTTCTGGATTTTTGAAAATTTCACTTTTTTGTGAAAATATCCACTAAATAAGGGAATAATAGGTGTGAGGGTACCCCAGGAGAGTTCCAAATGTGTGTGGGTAGAATATATATCCCACGGGGGTAAAATTGAAAAAAGTTGAAAAACAATTTTTTTTGGACTTAGTCATTTTTCCGCCGTTTATCAGACTTTCAGATAGGGGAAATGTGAGTGAGCATTCCGATTTCAGTTCCAGAGCAATTCGCCCAATGAGTCCTTGATATTTAGTCGTTTTCAGCCAATTTTCTAGATTTTTGAAAATTTCACTTTTTTGTGAAAATATCCACTAAATGAGGGAATAATATGTGTGAGGGTACCCCAGGAGAGTTCCAAATGTGTGTGGGTAGAATATATATCCCACTGGGGTAAAATTGAAAAAAGTTGAAAAAATTTTTTTTTTGGACTTAGTAATTTTTCCGGCGTTTATCAGACTTTCAGATAGGGCAAATGTCAGTGAGCATTCCGATTTCAGTTCCAGAGCGATTCGCCCAATAAGTCCTTGATATTTAGTCATTTTCAGCCAATAATTTGGATTTTTGAAAATTTCACTTTTTTGTGAAAATATCCACTAAATGAGGGAATAATATGTGTGAGGGTACCCCAGGAGAGTTCCAAATGTGTGTGGGTAGAATATATATCCCACGGGGGTAAAATTGAAAAAAGTTGAAAAAAAATTTTTTTTGGACTTAGTCATTTTTCCGCCGTTTATCAGACTTTCAGATAGGGGAAATGTGAGTGAGCATTCCGATTTCAGTTCCAGAGCAATTCGCCCAATGAGTCCTTGATATGTAGTCGTTTTCAGCCATTTTTCTGGATTTTTGAAAATTTCACTTTTTTGTGAAAATATCCACTAAATGAGGGAATAATATGTGTGAGGGTACCCCAGGAGAGTTCCAAATGTGTGTGGGTAGAATATATATCCCACGGGGGTAAAATTGAAAAAAGTTGAAAAACAATTTTTTTTGGACTTAGTCATTTTTCCGCCGTTTATCAGACTTTCAGATAGGGGAAATGTGAGTGAGCATTCCGATTTCAGTTCCAGAGCAATTCGCCCAATGAGTCCTTGATATTTAGTCGTTTTCAGCCAATTTTCTGGTTTTTTGAAAATTTCACTTTTTTGTGAAAATATCCACTAAATAAGGGAATAATAGGTGTGAGGGTACCCCAGGAGAGTTCCAAATGTGTGTGGGTAGAATATATATCCCACGGGGGTAAAATTGAAAAAAGTTGAAAAACAATTTTTTTTGGACTTAGTCATTTTTCCGCCGTTTATCAGACTTTCAGATAGGGGAAATGTGAGTGAGCATTCCGATTTCAGTTCCAGAGCAATTCGCCCAATGAGTCCTTGATATTTAGTCGTTTTCAGCCAATTTTCTGGATTTTTGAAAATTTCACTTTTTTGTGAAAATATCCACTAAATGAGGGAATAATATGTGTGAGGGTACCCCAGGAGAGTTCCAAATGTGTGTGGGTAGAATATATATCCCACTGGGGTAAAATTGAAAAAAGTTGAAAAAATTTTTTTTTTGGACTTAGTAATTTTTCCGGCGTTTATCAGACTTTCAGATAGGGCAAATGTCAGTGAGCATTCCGATTTCAGTTCCAGAGCGATTCGCCCAATAAGTCCTTGATATTTAGTCATTTTCAGCCAATAATTTGGATTTTTGAAAATTTCACTTTTTTGTGAAAATATCCACTAAATGAGGGAATAATATGTGTGAGGGTACCCCAGGAGAGTTCCAAATGTGTGTGGGTAGAATATATATCCCACGGGGGTAAAATTGAAAAAAGTTGAAAAAAAATTTTTTTTGGACTTAGTCATTTTTCCGCCGTTTATCAGACTTTCAGATAGGGGAAATGTGAGTGAGCATTCCGATTTCAGTTCCAGAGCAATTCGCCCAATGAGTCCTTGATATGTAGTCGTTTTCAGCCATTTTTCTGGATTTTTGAAAATTTCACTTTTTTGTGAAAATATCCACTAAATGAGGGAATAATATGTGTGAGGGTACCCCAGGAGAGTTCCAAATGTGTGTGGGTAGAATATATATCCCACGGGGGTAAAATTGAAAAAAGTTGAAAAACAATTTTTTTTGGACTTAGTCATTTTTCCGCCGTTTATCAGACTTTCAGATAGGGGAAATGTGAGTGAGCATTCCGATTTCAGTTCCAGAGCAATTCGCCCAATGAGTCCTTGATATTTAGTCGTTTTCAGCAAATTTTCTGGATTTTTGAAAATTTCACTTTTTTGTGAAAATATCCACTAAATAAGGGAATAATATGTGTGAGGGTACCCCAGGAGAGTTCCAAATGTGTGTGGGTAGAATATATATCCCACGGGGGTAAAATTGAAAAAAGTTGAAAAGCAATTTTTTTTGGACTTAGTCATTTTTCCGCCGTTTATCAGACTTTCAGATAGGGGAAACGTGAGTGAGCATTCCGATTTCAGTTCCAGAGCAATTCGCCCAATGAGTCCTTGATATTTATTCGTTTTCAGCCAATTTTCTGGATTTTTGAAAATTTCACTTTTTTGTGAAAATATCCACTAAATAAGGGAATAATAGGTGTGAGGGTACCCCAGGAGAGTTCCAAATGTGTGTGGGTAGAATATATATCCCACGGGGGTAAAATTGAAAAAAGTTGAAAAACAATTTTTTTTGGACTTAGTCATTTTTCCGCCGTTTATCAGACTTTCAGATAGGGGAAATGTGAGTGAGCATTCCGATTTCAGTTCCAGAGCAATTCGCCCAATGAGTCCTTGATATTTAGTCGTTTTCAGCCAATTTTCTAGATTTTTGAAAATTTCACTTTTTTGTGAAAATATCCACTAAATGAGGGAATAATATGTGTGAGGGTACCCCAGGAGAGTTCCAAATGTGTGTGGGTAGAATATATATCCCACTGGGGTAAAATTGAAAAAAGTTGAAAAAATTTTTTTTTTGGACTTAGTAATTTTTCCGGCGTTTATCAGACTTTCAGATAGGGCAAATGTCAGTGAGCATTCCGATTTCAGTTCCAGAGCGATTCGCCCAATAAGTCCTTGATATTTAGTCATTTTCAGCCAATAATTTGGATTTTTGAAAATTTCACTTTTTTGTGAAAATATCCACTAAATGAGGGAATAATATGTGTGAGGGTACCCCAGGAGAGTTCCAAATGTGTGTGGGTAGAATATATATCCCACGGGGGTAAAATTGAAAAAAGTTGAAAAAAAATTTTTTTTGGACTTAGTCATTTTTCCGCCGTTTATCAGACTTTCAGATAGGGGAAATGTGAGTGAGCATTCCGATTTCAGTTCCAGAGCAATTCGCCCAATGAGTCCTTGATATGTAGTCGTTTTCAGCCATTTTTCTGGATTTTTGAAAATTTCACTTTTTTGTGAAAATATCCACTAAATGAGGGAATAATATGTGTGAGGGTACCCCAGGAGAGTTCCAAATGTGTGTGGGTAGAATATATATCCCACGGGGGTAAAATTGAAAAAAGTTGAAAAACAATTTTTTTTGGACTTAGTCATTTTTCCGCCGTTTATCAGACTTTCAGATAGGGGAAATGTGAGTGAGCATTCCGATTTCAGTTCCAGAGCAATTCGCCCAATGAGTCCTTGATATTTAGTCGTTTTCAGCCAATTTTCTGGATTTTTGAAAATTTCACTTTTTTGTGAAAATATCCACTAAATGAGGGAATAATATGTGTGAGGGTACCCCAGGAGAGTTCCAAATGTGTGTGGGTAGAATATATATCCCACTGGGGTAAAATTGAAAAAAGTTGAAAAAATTTTTTTTTTGGACTTAGTAATTTTTCCGGCGTTTATCAGACTTTCAGATAGGGCAAATGTCAGTGAGCATTCCGATTTCAGTTCCAGAGCGATTCGCCCAATAAGTCCTTGATATTTAGTCATTTTCAGCCAATAATTTGGATTTTTGAAAATTTCACTTTTTTGTGAAAATATCCACTAAATGAGGGAATAATATGTGTGAGGGTACCCCAGGAGAGTTCCAAATGTGTGTGGGTAGAATATATATCCCACGGGGGTAAAATTGAAAAAAGTTGAAAAAAAATTTTTTTTGGACTTAGTCATTTTTCCGCCGTTTATCAGACTTTCAGATAGGGGAAATGTGAGTGAGCATTCCGATTTCAGTTCCAGAGCAATTCGCCCAATGAGTCCTTGATATGTAGTCGTTTTCAGCCATTTTTCTGGATTTTTGAAAATTTCACTTTTTTGTGAAAATATCCACTAAATGAGGGAATAATATGTGTGAGGGTACCCCAGGAGAGTTCCAAATGTGTGTGGGTAGAATATATATCCCACGGGGGTAAAATTGAAAAAAGTTGAAAAACAATTTTTTTTGGACTTAGTCATTTTTCCGCCGTTTATCAGACTTTCAGATAGGGGAAATGTGAGTGAGCATTCCGATTTCAGTTCCAGAGCAATTCGCCCAATGAGTCCTTGATATTTAGTCGTTTTCAGCAAATTTTCTGGATTTTTGAAAATTTCACTTTTTTGTGAAAATATCCACTAAATAAGGGAATAATATGTGTGAGGGTACCCCAGGAGAGTTCCAAATGTGTGTGGGTAGAATATATATCCCACGGGGGTAAAATTGAAAAAAGTTGAAAAGCAATTTTTTTTGGACTTAGTCATTTTTCCGCCGTTTATCAGACTTTCAGATAGGGGAAACGTGAGTGAGCATTCCGATTTCAGTTCCAGAGCAATTCGCCCAATGAGTCCTTGATATTTATTCGTTTTCAGCCAATTTTCTGGTTTTTTGAAAATTTCACTTTTTTGTGAAAATATCCACTAAATAAGGGAATAATAGGTGTGAGGGTACCCCAGGAGAGTTCCAAATGTGTGTGGGTAGAATATATATCCCACGGGGGTAAAATTGAAAAAAGTTGAAAAACAATTTTTTTTGGACTTAGTCATTTTTCCGCCGTTTATCAGACTTTCAGATAGGGGAAATGTGAGTGAGCATTCCGATTTCAGTTCCAGAGCAATTCGCCCAATAAGTCCTTGATATTTAGTCATTTTCAGCCAATAATTTGGATTTTTGAAAATTTCACTTTTTTGTGAAAATATCCACTAAATGAGGGAATAATATGTGTGAGGGTACCCCAGGAGAGTTCCAAATGTGTGTGGGTAGAATATATATCCCACGGGGGTAAAATTGAAAAAAGTTGAAAAAAAATTTTTTTTGGACTTAGTCATTTTTCCGCCGTTTATCAGACTTTCAGATAGGGGAAATGTGAGTGAGCATTCCGATTTCAGTTCCAGAGCAATTCGCCCAATGAGTCCTTGATATGTAGTCGTTTTCAGCCATTTTTCTGGATTTTTGAAAATTTCACTTTTTTGTGAAAATATCCACTAAATGAGGGAATAATATGTGTGAGGGTACCCCAGGAGAGTTCCAAATGTGTGTGGGTAGAATATATATCCCACGGGGGTAAAATTGAAAAAAGTTGAAAAACAATTTTTTTTGGACTTAGTCATTTTTCCGCCGTTTATCAGACTTTCAGATAGGGGAAATGTGAGTGAGCATTCCGATTTCAGTTCCAGAGCAATTCGCCCAATGAGTCCTTGATATTTATTCGTTTTCAGCCAATTTTCTGGTTTTTTGAAAATTTCACTTTTTTGTGAAAATATCCACTAAATAAGGGAATAATAGGTGTGAGGGTACCCCAGGAGAGTTCCAAATGTGTGTGGGTAGAATATATATCCCACGGGGGTAAAATTGAAAAAAGTTGAAAAACAATTTTTTTTGGACTTAGTCATTTTTCCGCCGTTTATCAGACTTTCAGATAGGGGAAATGTGAGTGAGCATTCCGATTTCAGTTCCAGAGCAATTCGCCCAATAAGTCCTTGATATTTAGTCATTTTCAGCCAATAATTTGGATTTTTGAAAATTTCACTTTTTTGTGAAAATATCCACTAAATGAGGGAATAATATGTGTGAGGGTACCCCAGGAGAGTTCCAAATGTGTGTGGGTAGAATATATATCCCACGGGGGTAAAATTGAAAAAAGTTGAAAAAAAATTTTTTTTGGACTTAGTCATTTTTCCGCCGTTTATCAGACTTTCAGATAGGGGAAATGTGAGTGAGCATTCCGATTTCAGTTCCAGAGCAATTCGCCCAATGAGTCCTTGATATGTAGTCGTTTTCAGCCATTTTTCTGGATTTTTGAAAATTTCACTTTTTTGTGAAAATATCCACTAAATGAGGGAATAATATGTGTGAGGGTACCCCAGGAGAGTTCCAAATGTGTGTGGGTAGAATATATATCCCACGGGGGTAAAATTGAGAAAAGTTGAAAAGCAATTTTTTTTGGACTTAGTCATTTTTCCGGCGTTTATCAGACTTTCAGATAGGGGAAACGTGAGTGAGCATTCCTATTTCAGTTCCAGAGCAATTCGCCCAATGAGTCCTTGATATTTATTCGTTTTCAGCCAATTTTCTGGATTTTTGAAAATTTCACTTTTTTGTGAAAATATCCACTAAATAAGGGAATAATAGGTGTGAGGGTACCCCAGGAGAGTTCCAAATGTGTGTGGGTAGAATATATATCCCACGGGGGTAAAATTGAAAAAAGTTGAAAAAATTTTATTTTTTGGACTTAGTCATTTTTCCGCCGTTTATCAGACTTTCAGATGGGGGAAATGTGAGTGAGCATTCCGATTTCAGTTCCAGAGCGATTCACCCAATGAGTCCTTGATATTTAGTCGTTTTCAGCCAATTTTCTGGATTTTTGAAAATTTCACTTTTTTGTGAAAATATCCACTAAATGAGGGAATAATATGTGTGAGGGTACCCCAGGAGAGTTCCAAATGTGTGTGGGTAGAATATATATCCCACGGGGGTAAAATTGAAAAAAGTTGAAAAACAATTTTTTTTGGACTTAGTCATTTTTCCGCCGTTTATCAGACTTTCAGATAGGGGAAATGTGAGTGAGCATTCCGATTTCAGTTCCAGAGCAATTCGCCCAATGAGTCCTTGATATGTAGTCGTTTTCAGCCATTTTTCTGGATTTTTGAAAATTTCACTTTTTTGTGAAAATATCCACTAAATGAGGGAATAATATGTGTGAGGGTACCCCAGGAGAGTTCCAAATGTGTGTGGGTAGAATATATATCCCACGGGGGTAAAATTGAAAAAAGTTGAAAAACAATTTTTTTTGGACTTAGTCATTTTTCCGCCGTTTATCAGACTTTCAGATAGGGGAAATGTGAGTGAGCATTCCGATTTCAGTTCCAGAGCAATTCGCCCAATGAGTCCTTGATATTTAGTCGTTTTCAGCAAATTTTCTGGATTTTTGAAAATTTCACTTTTTTGTGAAAATATCCACTAAATAAGGGAATAATATGTGTGAGGGTACCCCAGGAGAGTTCCAAATGTGTGTGGGTAGAATATATATCCCACGGGGGTAAAATTGAAAAAAGTTGAAAAGCAATTTTTTTTGGACTTAGTCATTTTTCCGCCGTTTATCAGACTTTCAGATAGGGGAAACGTGAGTGAGCATTCCGATTTCAGTTCCAGAGCAATTCGCCCAATGAGTCCTTGATATTTATTCGTTTTCAGCCAATTTTCTGGTTTTTTGAAAATTTCACTTTTTTGTGAAAATATCCACTAAATAAGGGAATAATAGGTGTGAGGGTACCCCAGGAGAGTTCCAAATGTGTGTGGGTAGAATATATATCCCACGGGGGTAAAATTGAAAAAAGTTGAAAAACAATTTTTTTTGGACTTAGTCATTTTTCCGCCGTTTATCAGACTTTCAGATAGGGGAAACGTGAGTGAGCATTCCGATTTCAGTTCCAGAGCAATTCGCCCAATGAGTCCTTGATATTTATTCGTTTTCAGCCAATTTTCTGGTTTTTTGAAAATTTCACTTTTTTGTGAAAATATCCACTAAATAAGGGAATAATAGGTGTGAGGGTACCCCAGGAGAGTTCCAAATGTGTGTGGGTAGAATATATATCCCACGGGGGTAAAATTGAAAAAAGTTGAAAAACAATTTTTTTTGGACTTAGTCATTTTTCCGCCGTTTATCAGACTTTCAGATAGGGGAAATGTGAGTGAGCATTCCGATTTCAGTTCCAGAGCAATTCGCCCAATGAGTCCTTGATATGTAGTCGTTTTCAGCCATTTTTCTGGATTTTTGAAAATTTCACTTTTTTGTGAAAATATCCACTAAATGAGGGAATAATATGTGTGAGGGTACCCCAGGAGAGTTCCAAATGTGTGTGGGTAGAATATATATCCCACGGGGGTAAAATTGAAAAAAGTTGAAAAACAATTTTTTTTGGACTTAGTCATTTTTCCGCCGTTTATCAGACTTTCAGATAGGGGAAATGTGAGTGAGCATTCCGATTTCAGTTCCAGAGCAATTCGCCCAATGAGTCCTTGATATTTATTCGTTTTCAGCCAATTTTCTGGTTTTTTGAAAATTTCACTTTTTTGTGAAAATATCCACTAAATAAGGGAATAATAGGTGTGAGGGTACCCCAGGAGAGTTCCAAATGTGTGTGGGTAGAATATATATCCCACGGGGGTAAAATTGAAAAAAGTTGAAAAACAATTTTTTTTGGACTTAGTCATTTTTCCGCCGTTTATCAGACTTTCAGATAGGGGAAATGTGAGTGAGCATTCCGATTTCAGTTCCAGAGCAATTCGCCCAATAAGTCCTTGATATTTAGTCATTTTCAGCCAATAATTTGGATTTTTGAAAATTTCACTTTTTTGTGAAAATATCCACTAAATGAGGGAATAATATGTGTGAGGGTACCCCAGGAGAGTTCCAAATGTGTGTGGGTAGAATATATATCCCACGGGGGTAAAATTGAAAAAAGTTGAAAAAAAATTTTTTTTGGACTTAGTCATTTTTCCGCCGTTTATCAGACTTTCAGATAGGGGAAATGTGAGTGAGCATTCCGATTTCAGTTCCAGAGCAATTCGCCCAATGAGTCCTTGATATGTAGTCGTTTTCAGCCATTTTTCTGGATTTTTGAAAATTTCACTTTTTTGTGAAAATATCCACTAAATGAGGGAATAATATGTGTGAGGGTACCCCAGGAGAGTTCCAAATGTGTGTGGGTAGAATATATATCCCACGGGGGTAAAATTGAGAAAAGTTGAAAAGCAATTTTTTTTGGACTTAGTCATTTTTCCGGCGTTTATCAGACTTTCAGATAGGGGAAACGTGAGTGAGCATTCCTATTTCAGTTCCAGAGCAATTCGCCCAATGAGTCCTTGATATTTATTCGTTTTCAGCCAATTTTCTGGATTTTTGAAAATTTCACTTTTTTGTGAAAATATCCACTAAATAAGGGAATAATAGGTGTGAGGGTACCCCAGGAGAGTTCCAAATGTGTGTGGGTAGAATATATATCCCACGGGGGTAAAATTGAAAAAAGTTGAAAAAATTTTATTTTTTGGACTTAGTCATTTTTCCGCCGTTTATCAGACTTTCAGATGGGGGAAATGTGAGTGAGCATTCCGATTTCAGTTCCAGAGCGATTCACCCAATGAGTCCTTGATATTTAGTCGTTTTCAGCCAATTTTCTGGATTTTTGAAAATTTCACTTTTTTGTGAAAATATCCACTAAATGAGGGAATAATATGTGTGAGGGTACCCCAGGAGAGTTCCAAATGTGTGTGGGTAGAATATATATCCCACGGGGGTAAAATTGAAAAAAGTTGAAAAACAATTTTTTTTGGACTTAGTCATTTTTCCGCCGTTTATCAGACTTTCAGATAGGGGAAATGTGAGTGAGCATTCCGATTTCAGTTCCAGAGCAATTCGCCCAATGAGTCCTTGATATGTAGTCGTTTTCAGCCATTTTTCTGGATTTTTGAAAATTTCACTTTTTTGTGAAAATATCCACTAAATGAGGGAATAATATGTGTGAGGGTACCCCAGGAGAGTTCCAAATGTGTGTGGGTAGAATATATATCCCACGGGGGTAAAATTGAAAAAAGTTGAAAAACAATTTTTTTTGGACTTAGTCATTTTTCCGCCGTTTATCAGACTTTCAGATAGGGGAAATGTGAGTGAGCATTCCGATTTCAGTTCCAGAGCAATTCGCCCAATGAGTCCTTGATATTTAGTCGTTTTCAGCAAATTTTCTGGATTTTTGAAAATTTCACTTTTTTGTGAAAATATCCACTAAATAAGGGAATAATATGTGTGAGGGTACCCCAGGAGAGTTCCAAATGTGTGTGGGTAGAATATATATCCCACGGGGGTAAAATTGAAAAAAGTTGAAAAGCAATTTTTTTTGGACTTAGTCATTTTTCCGCCGTTTATCAGACTTTCAGATAGGGGAAACGTGAGTGAGCATTCCGATTTCAGTTCCAGAGCAATTCGCCCAATGAGTCCTTGATATTTATTCGTTTTCAGCCAATTTTCTGGTTTTTTGAAAATTTCACTTTTTTGTGAAAATATCCACTAAATAAGGGAATAATAGGTGTGAGGGTACCCCAGGAGAGTTCCAAATGTGTGTGGGTAGAATATATATCCCACGGGGGTAAAATTGAAAAAAGTTGAAAAACAATTTTTTTTGGACTTAGTCATTTTTCCGCCGTTTATCAGACTTTCAGATAGGGGAAATGTGAGTGAGCATTCCGATTTCAGTTCCAGAGCAATTCGCCCAATGAGTCCTTGATATTTAGTCGTTTTCAGCCAATTTTCTGGATTTTTGAAAATTTCACTTTTTTGTGAAAATATCCACTAAATGAGGGAATAATATGTGTGAGGGTACCCCAGGAGAGTTCCAAATGTGTGTGGGTAGAATATATATCCCACTGGGGTAAAATTGAAAAAAGTTGAAAAAATTTTTTTTTTGGACTTAGTAATTTTTCCGGCATTTATCAGACTTTCAGATAGGGCAAATGTCAGTGAGCATTCCGATTTCAGTTCCAGAGCGATTCGCCCAATAAGTCCTTGATATTTAGTCATTTTCAGCCAATAATTTGGATTTTTGAAAATTTCACTTTTTTGTGAAAATATCCACTAAATGAGGGAATAATATGTGTGAGGGTACCCCAGGAGAGTTCCAAATGTGTGTGGGTAGAATATATATCCCACGGGGGTAAAATTGAAAAAAGTTGAAAAAAAATTTTTTTTGGACTTAGTCATTTTTCCGCCGTTTATCAGACTTTCAGATAGGGGAAATGTGAGTGAGCATTCCGATTTCAGTTCCAGAGCAATTCGCCCAATGAGTCCTTGATATGTAGTCGTTTTCAGCCATTTTTCTGGATTTTTGAAAATTTCACTTTTTTGTGAAAATATCCACTAAATGAGGGAATAATATGTGTGAGGGTACCCCAGGAGAGTTCCAAATGTGTGTGGGTAGAATATATATCCCACGGGGGTAAAATTGAAAAAAGTTGAAAAACAATTTTTTTTGGACTTAGTCATTTTTCCGCCGTTTATCAGACTTTCAGATAGGGGAAATGTGAGTGAGCATTCCGATTTCAGTTCCAGAGCAATTCGCCCAATGAGTCCTTGATATTTAGTCGTTTTCAGCCAATTTTCTGGATTTTTGAAAATTTCACTTTTTTGTGAAAATATCCACTAAATAAGGGAATAATAGGTGTGAGGGTACCCCAGGAGAGTTCCAAATGTGTGTGGGTAGAATATATATCCCACGGGGGTAAAATTGAAAAAAGTTGAAAAACAATTTTTTTTGGACTTAGTCATTTTTCCGCCGTTTATCAGACTTTCAGATAGGGGAAATGTGAGTGAGCATTCCGATTTCAGTTCCAGAGCAATTCGACCAATAAGTCCTTGATATTTAGTCATTTTCAGCCAATAATTTGGATTTTTGAAAATTTCACTTTTTTGTGAAAATATCCACTAAATGAGGGAATAATATGTGTGAGGGTACCCCAGGAGAGTTCCAAATGTGTGTGGGTAGAATATATATCCCACGGGGGTAAAATTGAAAAAAGTTGAAAAAAAATTTTTTTTGGACTTAGTCATTTTTCCGCCGTTTATCACACTTTCAGATAGGGGAAATGTGAGTGAGCATTCCGATTTCAGTTCCAGAGCAATTCGCCCAATGAGTCCTTGATATGTAGTCGTTTTCAGCCATTTTTCTGGATTTTTGAAAATTTCACTTTTTTGTGAAAATATCCACTAAATGAGGGAATAATATGTGTGAGGGTACCCCAGGAGAGTTCCAAATGTGTGTGGGTAGAATATATATCCCACGGGGGTAAAATTGAAAAAAGTTGAAAAACAATTTTTTTTGGACTTAGTCATTTTTCCGCCGTTTATCAGACTTTCAGATAGGGGAAATGTGAGTGAGCATTCCGATTTCAGTTCCAGAGCAATTCGCCCAATGAGTCCTTGATATTTAGTCGTTTTCAGCCAATTTTCTGGATTTTTGAAAATTTCACTTTTTTGTGAAAATATCCACTAAATAAGGGAATAATAGGTGTGAGGGTACCCCAGGAGAGTTCCAAATGTGTGTGGGTAGAATATATATCCCACGGGGGTAAAATTGAAAAAAGTTGAAAAAATTTTATTTTTTGGACTTAGTCATTTTTCCGCCGTTTATCAGACTTTCAGATGGGGGAAATGTGAGTGAGCATTCCGATTTCAGTTCCAGAGCGATTCACCCAATGAGTCCTTGATATTTAGTCGTTTTCAGCCAATTTTCTGGATTTTTGAAAATTTCACTTTTTTGTGAAAATATCCACTAAATGAGGGAATAATATGTGTGAGGGTACCCCAGGAGAGTTCCAAATGTGTGTGGGTAGAATATATATCCCACGGGGGTAAAATTGAGAAAAGTTGAAAAGCAATTTTTTTTGGACTTAGTCATTTTTCCGCCGTTTATCAGACTTTCAGATAGGGGAAACGTGAGTGAGCATTCCTATTTCAGTTCCAGAGCAATTCGCCCAATGAGTCCTTGATATTTATTCGTTTTCAGCCAATTTTCTGGATTTTTGAAAATTTCACTTTTTTGTGAAAATATCCACTAAATAAGGGAATAATAGGTGTGAGGGTACCCCAGGAGAGTTCCAAATGTGTGTGGGTAGAATATATATCCCACGGGGGTAAAATTGAAAAAAGTTGAAAAAATTTTATTTTTTGGACTTAGTCATTTTTCCGCCGTTTATCAGACTTTCAGATGGGGGAAATGTGAGTGAGCATTCCGATTTCAGTTCCAGAGCGATTCACCCAATGAGTCCTTGATATTTAGTCGTTTTCAGCCAATTTTCTGGATTTTTGAAAATTTCACTTTTTTGTGAAAATATCCACTAAATGAGGGAATAATATGTGTGAGGGTACCCCAGGAGAGTTCCAAATGTGTGTGGGTAGAATATATATCCCACGGGGGTAAAATTGAAAAAAGTTGAAAAGCAATTTTTTTTGGACTTAGTCATTTTTCCGCCGTTTATCAGACTTTCAGATAGGGGAAACGTGAGTGAGCATTCCGATTTCAGTTCCAGAGCAATTCGCCCAATGAGTCCTTGATATTTATTCGTTTTCAGCCAATTTTCTGGATTTTTGAAAATTTCACTTTTTTGTGAAAATATCCACTAAATAAGGGAATAATAGGTGTGAGGGTACCCCAGGAGAGTTCCAAATGTGTGTGGGTAGAATATATATCCCACGGGGGTAAAATTGAAAAAAGTTGAAAAACAATTTTTTTTGGACTTAGTCATTTTTCCGCCGTTTATCAGACTTTCAGATAGGGGAAATGTGAGTGAGCATTCCGATTTCAGTTCCAGAGCAATTCGCCCAATGAGTCCTTGATATTTAGTCGTTTTCAGCCAATTTTCTAGATTTTTGAAAATTTCACTTTTTTGTGAAAATATCCACTAAATGAGGGAATAATATGTGTGAGGGTACCCCAGGAGAGTTCCAAATGTGTGTGGGTAGAATATATATCCCACTGGGGTAAAATTGAAAAAAGTTGAAAAAATTTTTTTTTTGGACTTAGTAATTTTTCCGGCGTTTATCAGACTTTCAGATAGGGCAAATGTCAGTGAGCATTCCGATTTCAGTTCCAGAGCGATTCGCCCAATAAGTCCTTGATATTTAGTCATTTTCAGCCAATAATTTGGATTTTTGAAAATTTCACTTTTTTGTGAAAATATCCACTAAATGAGGGAATAATATGTGTGAGGGTACCCCAGGAGAGTTCCAAATGTGTGTGGGTAGAATATATATCCCACGGGGGTAAAATTGAAAAAAGTTGAAAAAAAATTTTTTTTGGACTTAGTCATTTTTCCGCCGTTTATCAGACTTTCAGATAGGGGAAATGTGAGTGAGCATTCCGATTTCAGTTCCAGAGCAATTCGCCCAATGAGTCCTTGATATGTAGTCGTTTTCAGCCATTTTTCTGGATTTTTGAAAATTTCACTTTTTTGTGAAAATATCCACTAAATGAGGGAATAATATGTGTGAGGGTACCCCAGGAGAGTTCCAAATGTGTGTGGGTAGAATATATATCCCACGGGGGTAAAATTGAAAAAAGTTGAAAAACAATTTTTTTTGGACTTAGTCATTTTTCCGCTGTTTATCAGACTTTCAGATAGGGGAAATGTGAGTGAGCATTCCGATTTCAGTTCCAGAGCAATTCGCCCAATGAGTCCTTGATATTTAGTCGTTTTCAGCAAATTTTCTGGATTTTTGAAAATTTCACTTTTTTGTGAAAATATCCACTAAATAAGGGAATAATATGTGTGAGGGTACCCCAGGAGAGTTCCAAATGTGTGTGGGTAGAATATATATCCCACGGGGGTAAAATTGAAAAAAGTTGAAAAAAAATTTTTTTTGGACTTAGTCATTTTTCCGGCGTTTATCAGACTTTCAGAAAGGGGAAATGTCAGTGAGCGTTCCGATTTCAGTTCCAGAGCAATTCGCCCAATGAGTCCTTGATATTTAGTCGTTTTCAGCCAATTTTCTGGATTTTTGAAAATTTCACTTTTTTGTGAAAATATCCACTAAATGAGGGAATAATATGTGTGAGGGTACCCCAGGAGAGTTCCAAATGTGTGTGGGTAGAATATATATCCCACTGGGGTAAAATTGAAAAAAGTTGAAAAAATTTTTTTTTTGGACTTAGTAATTTTTCCGGCGTTTATCAGACTTTCAGATAGGGCAAATGTCAGTGAGCATTCCGATTTCAGTTCCAGAGCGATTCGCCCAATAAGTCCTTGATATTTAGTCATTTTCAGCCAATAATTTGGATTTTTGAAAATTTCACTTTTTTGTGAAAATATCCACTAAATGAGGGAATAATATGTGTGAGGGTACCCCAGGAGAGTTCCAAATGTGTGTGGGTAGAATATATATCCCACGGGGGTAAAATTGAAAAAAGTTGAAAAAAAATTTTTTTTGGACTTAGTCATTTTTCCGCCGTTTATCAGACTTTCAGATAGGGGAAATGTGAGTGAGCATTCCGATTTCAGTTCCAGAGCAATTCGCCCAATGAGTCCTTGATATGTAGTCGTTTTCAGCCATTTTTCTGGATTTTTGAAAATTTCACTTTTTTGTGAAAATATCCACTAAATGAGGGAATAATATGTGTGAGGGTACCCCAGGAGAGTTCCAAATGTGTGTGGGTAGAATATATATCCCACGGGGGTAAAATTGAAAAAAGTTGAAAAACAATTTTTTTTGGACTTAGTCATTTTTCCGCTGTTTATCAGACTTTCAGATAGGGGAAATGTGAGTGAGCATTCCGATTTCAGTTCCAGAGCAATTCGCCCAATGAGTCCTTGATATTTAGTCGTTTTCAGCAAATTTTCTGGATTTTTGAAAATTTCACTTTTTTGTGAAAATATCCACTAAATAAGGGAATAATATGTGTGAGGGTACCCCAGGAGAGTTCCAAATGTGTGTGGGTAGAATATATATCCCACGGGGGTAAAATTGAAAAAAGTTGAAAAAAAATTTTTTTTGGACTTAGTCATTTTTCCGGCGTTTATCAGACTTTCAGAAAGGGGAAATGTCAGTGAGCGTTCCGATTTCAGTTCCAGAGCAATTCGCCCAATGAGTCCTTGATATTTAGTCGTTTTCAGCCAATTTTCTGGATTTTTGAAAATTTCACTTTTTTGTGAAAATATCCACTAAATAAGGGAATAATAGGTGTGAGGGTACCCCAGGAGAGTTCCAAATGTGTGTGGGTAGAATATATATCCCACGGGGGTAAAATTGAAAAAAGTTGAAAAAATTTTATTTTTTGGACTTAGTCATTTTTCCGCCGTTTATCAGACTTTCAGATGGGGGAAATGTGAGTGAGCATTCCGATTTCAGTTCCAGAGCGATTCACCCAATGAGTCCTTGATATTTAGTCGTTTTCAGCCAATTTTCTGGATTTTTGAAAATTTCACTTTTTTGTGAAAATATCCACTAAATGAGGGAATAATATGTGTGAGGGTACCCCAGGAGAGTTCCAAATGTGTGTGGGTAGAATATATATCCCACGGGGGTAAAATTGAAAAAAGTTGAAAAGCAATTTTTTTTGGACTTAGTCATTTTTCCGCCGTTTATCAGACTTTCAGATAGGGGAAACGTGAGTGAGCATTCCGATTTCAGATCCAGAGCAATTCGCCCAATGAGTCCTTGATATTTATTCGTTTTCAGCCAATTTTCTGGTTTTTTGAAAATTTCACTTTTTTGTGAAAATATCCACTAAATAAGGGAATAATAGGTGTGAGGGTACCCCAGGAGAGTTCCAAATGTGTGTGGGTAGAATATATATCCCACGGGGGTAAAATTGAAAAAAGTTGAAAAACAATTTTTTTTGGACTTAGTCATTTTTCCGCCGTTTATCAGACTTTCAGATAGGGGAAATGTGAGTGAGCATTCCGATTTCAGTTCCAGAGCAATTCGCCCAATGAGTCCTTGATATTTAGTCGTTTTCAGCCAATTTTCTGGATTTTTGAAAATTTCACTTTTTTGTGAAAATATCCACTAAATGAGGGAATAATATGTGTGAGGGTACCCCAGGAGAGTTCCAAATGTGTGTGGGTAGAATATATATCCCACTGGGGTAAAATTGAAAAAAGTTGAAAAAATTTTTTTTTTGGACTTAGTAATTTTTCCGGCGTTTATCAGACTTTCAGATAGGGCAAATGTCAGTGAGCATTCCGATTTCAGTTCCAGAGCGATTCGCCCAATAAGTCCTTGATATTTAGTCATTTTCAGCCAATAATTTGGATTTTTGAAAATTTCACTTTTTTGTGAAAATATCCACTAAATGAGGGAATAATATGTGTGAGGGTACCCCAGGAGAGTTCCAAATGTGTGTGGGTAGAATATATATCCCACGGGGGTAAAATTGAAAAAAGTTGAAAAAAAATTTTTTTTGGACTTAGTCATTTTTCCGCCGTTTATCAGACTTTCAGATAGGGGAAATGTGAGTGAGCATTCCGATTTCAGTTCCAGAGCAATTCGCCCAATGAGTCCTTGATATGTAGTCGTTTTCAGCCATTTTTCTGGATTTTTGAAAATTTCACTTTTTTGTGAAAATATCCACTAAATGAGGGAATAATATGTGTGAGGGTACCCCAGGAGAGTTCCAAATGTGTGTGGGTAGAATATATATCCCACGGGGGTAAAATTGAAAAAAGTTGAAAAACAATTTTTTTTGGACTTAGTCATTTTTCCGCTGTTTATCAGACTTTCAGATAGGGGAAATGTGAGTGAGCATTCCGATTTCAGTTCCAGAGCAATTCGCCCAATGAGTCCTTGATATGTAGTCGTTTTCAGCCATTTTTCTGGATTTTTGAAAATTTCACTTTTTTGTGAAAATATCCACTAAATGAGGGAATAATATGTGTGAGGGTACCCCAGGAGAGTTCCAAATGTGTGTGGGTAGAATATATATCCCACGGGGGTAAAATTGAAAAAAGTTGAAAAAATTTTATTTTTTGGACTTAGTCATTTTTCCGGCGTTTATCAGACTTTCAGATAGGGCAAATGTCAGTGAGCATTCCGATTTCAGTTCCAGAGCGATTCGCCCAATAAGTCCTTGATATTTAGTCATTTTCAGCCAATAATTTGGATTTTTGAAAATTTCACTTTTTTGTGAAAATATCCACTAAATGAGGGAATAATATGTGTGAGGGTACCCCAGGAGAGTTCCAAATGTGTGTGGGTAGAATATATATCCCACGGGGGTAAAATTGAAAAAAGTTGAAAAAAAATTTTTTTTGGACTTAGTCATTTTTCCGCCGTTTATCAGACTTTCAGATAGGGGAAATGTGAGTGAGCATTCCGATTTCAGTTCCAGAGCAATTCGCCCAATGAGTCCTTGATATGTAGTCGTTTTCAGCCATTTTTCTGGATTTTTGAAAATTTCACTTTTTTGTGAAAATATCCACTAAATGAGGGAATAATATGTGTGAGGGTACCCCAGGAGAGTTCCAAATGTGTGTGGGTAGAATATATATCCCACGGGGGTAAAATTGAAAAAAGTTGAAAAACAATTTTTTTTGGACTTAGTCATTTTTCCGCTGTTTATCAGACTTTCAGATAGGGGAAATGTGAGTGAGCATTCCGATTTCAGTTCCAGAGCAATTCGCCCAATGAGTCCTTGATATGTAGTCGTTTTCAGCCATTTTTCTGGATTTTTGAAAATTTCACTTTTTTGTGAAAATATCCACTAAATGAGGGAATAATATGTGTGAGGGTACCCCAGGAGAGTTCCAAATGTGTGTGGGTAGAATATATATCCCACGGGGGTAAAATTGAAAAAAGTTGAAAAAAAATTTTTTTTGGACTTAGTCATTTTTCCGGCGTTTATCAGACTTTCAGAAAGGGGAAATGTCAGTGAGCGTTCCGATTTCAGTTCCAGAGCAATTCGCCCAATGAGTCCTTGATATTTAGTCATTTTCAGCCAATAATTTGGATTTTTGAAAATTTCACTTTTTTGTGAAAATATCCACTAAATGAGGGAATAATATGTGTGAGGGTACCCCAGGAGAGTTCCAAATGTGTGTGGGTAGAATATATATCCCACGGGGGTAAAATTGAAAAAAGTTGAAAAAAAATTTTTTTTGGACTTAGTCATTTTTCCGCCGTTTATCAGACTTTCAGATAGGGGAAATGTGAGTGAGCATTCCGATTTCAGTTCCAGAGCAATTCGCCCAATGAGTCCTTGATATGTAGTCGTTTTCAGCCATTTTTCTGGATTTTTGAAAATTTCACTTTTTTGTGAAAATATCCACTAAATGAGGGAATAATATGTGTGAGGGTACCCCAGGAGAGTTCCAAATGTGTGTGGGTAGAATATATATCCCACGGGGGTAAAATTGAAAAAAGTTGAAAAACAATTTTTTTTGGACTTAGTCATTTTTCCGCTGTTTATCAGACTTTCAGATAGGGGAAATGTGAGTGAGCATTCCGATTTCAGTTCCAGAGCAATTCGCCCAATGAGTCCTTGATATGTAGTCGTTTTCAGCCATTTTTCTGGATTTTTGAAAATTTCACTTTTTTGTGAAAATATCCACTAAATGAGGGAATAATATGTGTGAGGGTACCCCAGGAGAGTTCCAAATGTGTGTGGGTAGAATATATATCCCACGGGGGTAAAATTGAAAAAAGTTGAAAAAAAATTTTTTTTGGACTTAGTCATTTTTCCGGCGTTTATCAGACTTTCAGAAAGGGGAAATGTCAGTGAGCGTTCCGATTTCAGTTCCAGAGCAATTCGCCCAATGAGTCCTTGATATTTAGTCGTTTTCAGCCAATTTTCTGGATTTTTGAAAATTTCACTTTTTTGTGAAAATATCCACTAAATAAGGGAATAATAGGTGTGAGGGTACCCCAGGAGAGTTCCAAATGTGTGTGGGTAGAATATATATCCCACGGGGGTAAAATTGAAAAAAGTTGAAAAAATTTTATTTTTTGGACTTAGTCATTTTTCCGCCGTTTATCAGACTTTCAGATGGGGGAAATGTGAGTGAGCATTCCGATTTCAGTTCCAGAGCGATTCACCCAATGAGTCCTTGATATTTAGTCGTTTTCAGCCAATTTTCTGGATTTTTGAAAATTTCACTTTTTTGTGAAAATATCCACTAAATGAGGGAATAATATGTGTGAGGGTACCCCAGGAGAGTTCCAAATGTGTGTGGGTAGAATATATATCCCACGGGGGTAAAATTGAAAAAAGTTGAAAAAAAATTTTTTTTGGACTTAGTCATTTTTCCGGCGTTTATCAGACTTTCAGAAAGGGGAAATGTCAGTGAGCGTTCCGATTTCAGTTCCAGAGCAATTCGCCCAATGAGTCCTTGATATTTAGTCGTTTTCAGCCAATTTTCTGGATTTTTGAAAATTTCACTTTTTTGTGAAAATATCCACTAAATAAGGGAATAATAGGTGTGAGGGTACCCCAGGAGAGTTCCAAATGTGTGTGGGTAGAATATATATCCCACGGGGGTAAAATTGAAAAAAGTTGAAAAAATTTTATTTTTTGGACTTAGTCATTTTTCCGCCGTTTATCAGACTTTCAGATGGGGGAAATGTGAGTGAGCATTCCGATTTCAGTTCCAGAGCGATTCACCCAATGAGTCCTTGATATTTAGTCGTTTTCAGCCAATTTTCTGGATTTTTGAAAATTTCACTTTTTTGTGAAAATATCCACTAAATGAGGGAATAATATGTGTGAGGGTACCCCAGGAGAGTTCCAAATGTGTGTGGGTAGAATATATATCCCACGGGGGTAAAATTGAAAAAAGTTGAAAAGCAATTTTTTTTGGACTTAGTCATTTTTCCGCCGTTTATCAGACTTTCAGATAGGGGAAACGTGAGTGAGCATTCCGATTTCAGATCCAGAGCAATTCGCCCAATGAGTCCTTGATATTTATTCGTTTTCAGCCAATTTTCTGGTTTTTTGAAAATTTCACTTTTTTGTGAAAATATCCACTAAATAAGGGAATAATAGGTGTGAGGGTACCCCAGGAGAGTTCCAAATGTGTGTGGGTAGAATATATATCCCACGGGGGTAAAATTGAAAAAAGTTGAAAAACAATTTTTTTTGGACTTAGTCATTTTTCCGCCGTTTATCAGACTTTCAGATAGGGGAAATGTGAGTGAGCATTCCGATTTCAGTTCCAGAGCAATTCGCCCAATGAGTCCTTGATATTTAGTCGTTTTCAGCCAATTTTCTGGATTTTTGAAAATTTCACTTTTTTGTGAAAATATCCACTAAATGAGGGAATAATATGTGTGAGGGTACCCCAGGAGAGTTCCAAATGTGTGTGGGTAGAATATATATCCCACTGGGGTAAAATTGAAAAAAGTTGAAAAAATTTTTTTTTTGGACTTAGTAATTTTTCCGGCGTTTATCAGACTTTCAGATTGGGCAAATGTCAGTGAGCATTCCGATTTCAGTTCCAGAGCGATTCGCCCAATAAGTCCTTGATATTTAGTCATTTTCAGCCAATAATTTGGATTTTTGAAAATTTCACTTTTTTGTGAAAATATCCACTAAATGAGGGAATAATATGTGTGAGGGTACCCCAGGAGAGTTCCAAATGTGTGTGGGTAGAATATATATCCCACGGGGGTAAAATTGAAAAAAGTTGAAAAAAAATTTTTTTTGGACTTAGTCATTTTTCCGCCGTTTATCAGACTTTCAGATAGGGGAAATGTGAGTGAGCATTCCGATTTCAGTTCCAGAGCAATTCGCCCAATGAGTCCTTGATATGTAGTCGTTTTCAGCCATTTTTCTGGATTTTTGAAAATTTCACTTTTTTGTGAAAATATCCACTAAATGAGGGAATAATATGTGTGAGGGTACCCCAGGAGAGTTCCAAATGTATGTGGGTAGAATATATATCCCACGGGGGTAAAATTGAAAAAAGTTGAAAAACAATTTTTTTTGGACTTAGTCATTTTTCCGCTGTTTATCAGACTTTCAGATAGGGGAAATGTGAGTGAGCATTCCGATTTCAGTTCCAGAGCAATTCGCCCAATGAGTCCTTGATATTTAGTCGTTTTCAGCAAATTTTCTGGATTTTTGAAAATTTCACTTTTTTGTGAAAATATCCACTAAATAAGGGAATAATATGTGTGAGGGTACCCCAGGAGAGTTCCAAATGTGTGTGGGTAGAATATATATCCCACGGGGGTAAAATTGAAAAAAGTTGAAAAAAAATTTTTTTTGGACTTAGTCATTTTTCCGGCGTTTATCAGACTTTCAGAAAGGGGAAATGTCAGTGAGCGTTCCGATTTCAGTTCCAGAGCAATTCGCCCAATGAGTCCTTGATATTTAGTCGTTTTCAGCCAATTTTCTGGATTTTTGAAAATTTCACTTTTTTGTGAAAATATCCACTAAATAAGGGAATAATAGGTGTGAGGGTACCCCAGGAGAGTTCCAAATGTGTGTGGGTAGAATATATATCCCACGGGGGTAAAATTGAAAAAAGTTGAAAAAATTTTATTTTTTGGACTTAGTCATTTTTCCGCCGTTTATCAGACTTTCAGATGGGGGAAATGTGAGTGAGCATTCCGATTTCAGTTCCAGAGCGATTCACCCAATGAGTCCTTGATATTTAGTCGTTTTCAGCCAATTTTCTGGATTTTTGAAAATTTCACTTTTTTGTGAAAATATCCACTAAATGAGGGAA
Source organism: Phyllobates terribilis (assembly GCF_046119375.1). Lineage (NCBI taxonomy): Eukaryota > Metazoa > Chordata > Amphibia > Anura > Dendrobatidae > Phyllobates > Phyllobates terribilis. The sequence continues at coordinate 232,291 of NW_027363138.1, forward strand.
TAATATGTGTGAGGGTACCCCAGGAGAGTTCCAAATGTGTGTGGGTAGAATATATATCCCACGGGGGTAAAATTGAAAAAAGTTGAAAAGCAATTTTTTTTGGACTTAGTCATTTTTCCGCCATTTATCAGACTTTCAGATAGGGGAAACGTGAGTGAGCATTCCGATTTCAGATCCAGAGCAATTCGCCCAATGAGTCCTTGATATTTATTCGTTTTCAGCCAATTTTCTGGTTTTTTGAAAATTTCACTTTTTTGTGAAAATATCCACTAAATAAGGGAATAATAGGTGTGAGGGTACCCCAGGAGAGTTCCAAATGTGTGTGGGTAGAATATATATCCCACGGGGGTAAAATTGAAAAAAGTTGAAAAACAATTTTTTTTGGACTTAGTCATTTTTCCGCCGTTTATCAGACTTTCAGATAGGGGAAATGTGAGTGAGCATTCCGATTTCAGTTCCAGAGCAATTCGCCCAATGAGTCCTTGATATTTAGTCGTTTTCAGCCAATTTTCTGGATTTTTGAAAATTTCACTTTTTTGTGAAAATATCCACTAAATGAGGGAATAATATGTGTGAGGGTACCCCAGGAGAGTTCCAAATGTGTGTGGGTAGAATATATATCCCACTGGGGTAAAATTGAAAAAAGTTGAAAAAATTTTTTTTTTGGACTTAGTAATTTTTCCGGCGTTTATCAGACTTTCAGATAGGGCAAATGTCAGTGAGCATTCCGATTTCAGTTCCAGAGCGATTCGCCCAATAAGTCCTTGATATTTAGTCATTTTCAGCCAATAATTTGGATTTTTGAAAATTTCACTTTTTTGTGAAAATATCCACTAAATGAGGGAATAATATGTGTGAGGGTACCCCAGGAGAGTTCCAAATGTGTGTGGGTAGAATATATATCCCACGGGGGTAAAATTGAAAAAAGTTGAAAAAAAATTTTTTTTGGACTTAGTCATTTTTCCGCCGTTTATCAGACTTTCAGATAGGGGAAATGTGAGTGAGCATTCCGATTTCAGTTCCAGAGCAATTCGCCCAATGAGTCCTTGATATGTAGTCGTTTTCAGCCATTTTTCTGGATTTTTGAAAATTTCACTTTTTTGTGAAAATATCCACTAAATGAGGGAATAATATGTGTGAGGGTACCCCAGGAGAGTTCCAAATGTGTGTGGGTAGAATATATATCCCACGGGGGTAAAATTGAAAAAAGTTGAAAAACAATTTTTTTTGGACTTAGTCATTTTTCCGCTGTTTATCAGACTTTCAGATAGGGGAAATGTGAGTGAGCATTCCGATTTCAGTTCCAGAGCAATTCGCCCAATGAGTCCTTGATATGTAGTCGTTTTCAGCCATTTTTCTGGATTTTTGAAAATTTCACTTTTTTGTGAAAATATCCACTAAATGAGGGAATAATATGTGTGAGGGTACCCCAGGAGAGTTCCAAATGTGTGTGGGTAGAATATATATCCCACGGGGGTAAAATTGAAAAAAGTTGAAAAAATTTTATTTTTTGGACTTAGTCATTTTTCCGGCGTTTATCAGACTTTCAGATAGGGCAAATGTCAGTGAGCATTCCGATTTCAGTTCCAGAGCGATTCGCCCAATAAGTCCTTGATATTTAGTCATTTTCAGCCAATAATTTGGATTTTTGAAAATTTCACTTTTTTGTGAAAATATCCACTAAATGAGGGAATAATATGTGTGAGGGTACCCCAGGAGAGTTCCAAATGTGTGTGGGTAGAATATATATCCCACGGGGGTAAAATTGAAAAAAGTTGAAAAAAAATTTTTTTTGGACTTAGTCATTTTTCCGCCGTTTATCAGACTTTCAGATAGGGGAAATGTGAGTGAGCATTCCGATTTCAGTTCCAGAGCAATTCGCCCAATGAGTCCTTGATATGTAGTCGTTTTCAGCCATTTTTCTGGATTTTTGAAAATTTCACTTTTTTGTGAAAATATCCACTAAATGAGGGAATAATATGTGTGAGGGTACCCCAGGAGAGTTCCAAATGTGTGTGGGTAGAATATATATCCCACGGGGGTAAAATTGAAAAAAGTTGAAAAACAATTTTTTTTGGACTTAGTCATTTTTCCGCTGTTTATCAGACTTTCAGATAGGGGAAATGTGAGTGAGCATTCCGATTTCAGTTCCAGAGCAATTCGCCCAATGAGTCCTTGATATTTAGTCGTTTTCAGCAAATTTTCTGGATTTTTGAAAATTTCACTTTTTTGTGAAAATATCCACTAAATAAGGGAATAATATGTGTGAGGGTACCCCAGGAGAGTTCCAAATGTGTGTGGGTAGAATATATATCCCACGGGGGTAAAATTGAAAAAAGTTGAAAAAAAATTTTTTTTGGACTTAGTCATTTTTCCGGCGTTTATCAGACTTTCAGAAAGGGGAAATGTCAGTGAGCGTTCCGATTTCAGTTCCAGAGCAATTCGCCCAATGAGTCCTTGATATTTAGTCGTTTTCAGCCAATTTTCTGGATTTTTGAAAATTTCACTTTTTTGTGAAAATATCCACTAAATAAGGGAATAATAGGTGTGAGGGTACCCCAGGAGAGTTCCAAATGTGTGTGGGTAGAATATATATCCCACGGGGGTAAAATTGAAAAAAGTTGAAAAAATTTTATTTTTTGGACTTAGTCATTTTTCCGCCGTTTATCAGACTTTCAGATGGGGGAAATGTGAGTGAGCATTCCGATTTCAGTTCCAGAGCGATTCACCCAATGAGTCCTTGATATTTAGTCGTTTTCAGCCAATTTTCTGGATTTTTGAAAATTTCACTTTTTTGTGAAAATATCCACTAAATGAGGGAATAATATGTGTGAGGGTACCCCAGGAGAGTTCCAAATGTGTGTGGGTAGAATATATATCCCACGGGGGTAAAATTGAAAAAAGTTGAAAAAAAATTTTTTTTGGACTTAGTCATTTTTCCGGCGTTTATCAGACTTTCAGAAAGGGGAAATGTCAGTGAGCGTTCCGATTTCAGTTCCAGAGCAATTCGCCCAATGAGTCCTTGATATTTAGTCGTTTTCAGCCAATTTTCTGGATTTTTGAAAATTTCACTTTTTTGTGAAAATATCCACTAAATAAGGGAATAATAGGTGTGAGGGTACCCCAGGAGAGTTCCAAATGTGTGTGGGTAGAATATATATCCCACGGGGGTAAAATTGAAAAAAGTTGAAAAAATTTTATTTTTTGGACTTAGTCATTTTTCCGCCGTTTATCAGACTTTCAGATGGGGGAAATGTGAGTGAGCATTCCGATTTCAGTTCCAGAGCGATTCACCCAATGAGTCCTTGATATTTAGTCGTTTTCAGCCAATTTTCTGGATTTTTGAAAATTTCACTTTTTTGTGAAAATATCCACTAAATGAGGGAATAATATGTGTGAGGGTACCCCAGGAGAGTTCCAAATGTGTGTGGGTAGAATATATATCCCACGGGGGTAAAATTGAAAAAAGTTGAAAAGCAATTTTTTTTGGACTTAGTCATTTTTCCGCCGTTTATCAGACTTTCAGATAGGGGAAACGTGAGTGAGCATTCCGATTTCAGATCCAGAGCAATTCGCCCAATGAGTCCTTGATATTTATTCGTTTTCAGCCAATTTTCTGGTTTTTTGAAAATTTCACTTTTTTGTGAAAATATCCACTAAATAAGGGAATAATAGGTGTGAGGGTACCCCAGGAGAGTTCCAAATGTGTGTGGGTAGAATATATATCCCACGGGGGTAAAATTGAAAAAAGTTGAAAAACAATTTTTTTTGGACTTAGTCATTTTTCCGCCGTTTATCAGACTTTCAGATAGGGGAAATGTGAGTGAGCATTCCGATTTCAGTTCCAGAGCAATTCGCCCAATGAGTCCTTGATATTTAGTCGTTTTCAGCCAATTTTCTGGATTTTTGAAAATTTCACTTTTTTGTGAAAATATCCACTAAATGAGGGAATAATATGTGTGAGGGTACCCCAGGAGAGTTCCAAATGTGTGTGGGTAGAATATATATCCCACTGGGGTAAAATTGAAAAAAGTTGAAAAAATTTTTTTTTTGGACTTAGTAATTTTTCCGGCGTTTATCAGACTTTCAGATTGGGCAAATGTCAGTGAGCATTCCGATTTCAGTTCCAGAGCGATTCGCCCAATAAGTCCTTGATATTTAGTCATTTTCAGCCAATAATTTGGATTTTTGAAAATTTCACTTTTTTGTGAAAATATCCACTAAATGAGGGAATAATATGTGTGAGGGTACCCCAGGAGAGTTCCAAATGTGTGTGGGTAGAATATATATCCCACGGGGGTAAAATTGAAAAAAGTTGAAAAAAAATTTTTTTTGGACTTAGTCATTTTTCCGCCGTTTATCAGACTTTCAGATAGGGGAAATGTGAGTGAGCATTCCGATTTCAGTTCCAGAGCAATTCGCCCAATGAGTCCTTGATATGTAGTCGTTTTCAGCCATTTTTCTGGATTTTTGAAAATTTCACTTTTTTGTGAAAATATCCACTAAATGAGGGAATAATATGTGTGAGGGTACCCCAGGAGAGTTCCAAATGTGTGTGGGTAGAATATATATCCCACGGGGGTAAAATTGAAAAAAGTTGAAAAACAATTTTTTTTGGACTTAGTCATTTTTCCGCTGTTTATCAGACTTTCAGATAGGGGAAATGTGAGTGAGCATTCCGATTTCAGTTCCAGAGCAATTCGCCCAATGAGTCCTTGATATTTAGTCGTTTTCAGCAAATTTTCTGGATTTTTGAAAATTTCACTTTTTTGTGAAAATATCCACTAAATAAGGGAATAATATGTGTGAGGGTACCCCAGGAGAGTTCCAAATGTGTGTGGGTAGAATATATATCCCACGGGGGTAAAATTGAAAAAAGTTGAAAAAAAATTTTTTTTGGACTTAGTCATTTTTCCGGCGTTTATCAGACTTTCAGAAAGGGGAAATGTCAGTGAGCGTTCCGATTTCAGTTCCAGAGCAATTCGCCCAATGAGTCCTTGATATTTAGTCGTTTTCAGCCAATTTTCTGGATTTTTGAAAATTTCACTTTTTTGTGAAAATATCCACTAAATAAGGGAATAATAGGTGTGAGGGTACCCCAGGAGAGTTCCAAATGTGTGTGGGTAGAATATATATCCCACGGGGGTAAAATTGAAAAAAGTTGAAAAAATTTTATTTTTTGGACTTAGTCATTTTTCCGCCGTTTATCAGACTTTCAGATGGGGGAAATGTGAGTGAGCATTCCGATTTCAGTTCCAGAGCGATTCACCCAATGAGTCCTTGATATTTAGTCGTTTTCAGCCAATTTTCTGGATTTTTGAAAATTTCACTTTTTTGTGAAAATATCCACTAAATGAGGGAATAATATGTGTGAGGGTACCCCAGGAGAGTTCCAAATGTGTGTGGGTAGAATATATATCCCACGGGGGTAAAATTGAAAAAAGTTGAAAAGCAATTTTTTTTGGACTTAGTCATTTTTCCGCCAATTATCAGACTTTCAGATAGGGGAAACGTGAGTGAGCATTCCGATTTCAGATCCAGAGCAATTCGCCCAATGAGTCCTTGATATTTATTCGTTTTCAGCCAATTTTCTGGTTTTTTGAAAATTTCACTTTTTTGTGAAAATATCCACTAAATAAGGGAATAATAGGTGTGAGGGTACCCCAGGAGAGTTCCAAATGTGTGTGGGTAGAATATATATCCCACGGGGGTAAAATTGAAAAAAGTTGAAAAACAATTTTTTTTGGACTTAGTCATTTTTCCGCCGTTTATCAGACTTTCAGATAGGGGAAATGTGAGTGAGCATTCCGATTTCAGTTCCAGAGCAATTCGCCCAATGAGTCCTTGATATTTAGTCGTTTTCAGCCAATTTTCTGGATTTTTGAAAATTTCACTTTTTTGTGAAAATATCCACTAAATGAGGGAATAATATGTGTGAGGGTACCCCAGGAGAGTTCCAAATGTGTGTGGGTAGAATATATATCCCACTGGGGTAAAATTGAAAAAAGTTGAAAAAATTTTTTTTTTGGACTTAGTAATTTTTCCGGCGTTTATCAGACTTTCAGATAGGGCAAATGTCAGTGAGCATTCCGATTTCAGTTCCAGAGCGATTCGCCCAATAAGTCCTTGATATTTAGTCATTTTCAGCCAATAATTTGGATTTTTGAAAATTTCACTTTTTTGTGAAAATATCCACTAAATGAGGGAATAATATGTGTGAGGGTACCCCAGGAGAGTTCCAAATGTGTGTGGGTAGAATATATATCCCACGGGGGTAAAATTGAAAAAAGTTGAAAAAAAATTTTTTTTGGACTTAGTCATTTTTCCGCCGTTTATCAGACTTTCAGATAGGGGAAATGTGAGTGAGCATTCCGATTTCAGTTCCAGAGCAATTCGCCCAATGAGTCCTTGATATGTAGTCGTTTTCAGCCATTTTTCTGGATTTTTGAAAATTTCACTTTTTTGTGAAAATATCCACTAAATAAGGGAATAATATGTGTGAGGGTACCCCAGGAGAGTTCCAAATGTGTGTGGGTAGAATATATATCCCACGGGGGTAAAATTGAAAAAAGTTGAGAAGCAATTTTTTTTGGACTTAGTCATTTTTCCGCCGTTTATCAGACTTTCAGATAGGGGAAACGTGAGTGAGCATTCCGATTTCAGTTCCAGAGCAATTCGCCCAATGAGTCCTTGATATTTATTCGTTTTCAGCCAATTTTCTGGTTTTTTGAAAATTTCACTTTTTTGTGAAAATATCCACTAAATAAGGGAATAATATGTGTGAGGGTACCCCAGGAGAGTTCCAAATGTGTGTGGGTAGAATATATATCCCACGGGGGTAAAATTGAAAAAAGTTGAAAAACAATTTTTTTTGGACTTAGTCATTTTTCCGCCGTTTATCAGACTTTCAGATAGGGGAAATGTGAGTGAGCATTCCGATTTCAGTTCCAGAGCAATTCGCCCAATGAGTCCTTGATATTTAGTCGTTTTCAGCAAATTTTCTGGATTTTTGAAAATTTCACTTTTTTGTGAAAATATCCACTAAATAAGGGAATAATATGTGTGAGGGTACCCCAGGAGAGTTCCAAATGTGTGTGGGTAGAATATATATCCCACGGGGGTAAAATTGAAAAAAGTTGAAAAAAAATTTTTTTTGGACTTAGTCATTTTTCCGGCGTTTATCAGACTTTCAGAAAGGGGAAATGTCAGTGAGCGTTCCGATTTCAGTTCCAGAGCAATTCGCCCAATGAGTCCTTGATATTTAGTCGTTTTCAGCCAATTTTCTGGATTTTTGAAAATTTCACTTTTTTGTGAAAATATCCACTAAATAAGGGAATAATAGGTGTGAGGGTACCCCAGGAGAGTTCCAAATGTGTGTGGGTAGAATATATATCCCACGGGGGTAAAATTGAAAAAAGTTGAAAAAATTTTATTTTTTGGACTTAGTCATTTTTCCGCCGTTTATCAGTCTTTCAGATGGGGGAAATGTGAGTGAGCATTCCGATTTCAGTTCCAGAGCGATTCACCCAATGAGTCCTTGATATTTAGTCGTTTTCAGCCAATTTTCTGGATTTTTGAAAATTTCACTTTTTTGTGAAAATATCCACTAAATGAGGGAATAATATGTGTGAGGGTACCCCAGGAGAGTTCCAAATGTGTGTGGGTAGAATATATATCCCACGGGGGTAAAATTGAAAAAAGTTGAAAAGCAATTTTTTTTGGACTTAGTCATTTTTCCGCCATTTATCAGACTTTCAGATAGGGGAAACGTGAGTGAGCATTCCGATTTCAGATCCAGAGCAATTCGCCCAATGAGTCCTTGATATTTATTCGTTTTCAGCCAATTTTCTGGTTTTTTGAAAATTTCACTTTTTTGTGAAAATATCCACTAAATAAGGGAATAATAGGTGTGAGGGTACCCCAGGAGAGTTCCAAATGTGTGTGGGTAGAATATATATCCCACGGGGGTAAAATTGAAAAAAGTTGAAAAACAATTTTTTTTGGACTTAGTCATTTTTCCGCCGTTTATCAGACTTTCAGATAGGGGAAATGTGAGTGAGCATTCCGATTTCAGTTCCAGAGCAATTCGCCCAATGAGTCCTTGATATTTAGTCGTTTTCAGCCAATTTTCTGGATTTTTGAAAATTTCACTTTTTTGTGAAAATATCCACTAAATGAGGGAATAATATGTGTGAGGGTACCCCAGGAGAGTTCCAAATGTGTGTGGGTAGAATATATATCCCACTGGGGTAAAATTGAAAAAAGTTGAAAAAATTTTTTTTTTGGACTTAGTAATTTTTCCGGCGTTTATCAGACTTTCAGATAGGGCAAATGTCAGTGAGCATTCCGATTTCAGTTCCAGAGCGATTCGCCCAATAAGTCCTTGATATTTAGTCATTTTCAGCCAATAATTTGGATTTTTGAAAATTTCACTTTTTTGTGAAAATATCCACTAAATGAGGGAATAATATGTGTGAGGGTACCCCAGGAGAGTTCCAAATGTGTGTGGGTAGAATATATATCCCACGGGGGTAAAATTGAAAAAAGTTGAAAAAAAATTTTTTTTGGACTTAGTCATTTTTCCGCCGTTTATCAGACTTTCAGATAGGGGAAATGTGAGTGAGCATTCCGATTTCAGTTCCAGAGCAATTCGCCCAATGAGTCCTTGATATGTAGTCGTTTTCAGCCATTTTTCTGGATTTTTGAAAATTTCACTTTTTTGTGAAAATATCCACTAAATGAGGGAATAATATGTGTGAGGGTACCCCAGGAGAGTTCCAAATGTGTGTGGGTAGAATATATATCCCACGGGGGTAAAATTGAAAAAAGTTGAAAAACAATTTTTTTTGGACTTAGTCATTTTTCCGCCGTTTATCAGACTTTCAGATAGGGGAAATGTGAGTGAGCATTCCGATTTCAGTTCCAGAGCAATTCGCCCAATGAGTCCTTGATATTTAGTCGTTTTCAGCAAATTTTCTGGATTTTTGAAAATTTCACTTTTTTGTGAAAATATCCACTAAATAAGGGAATAATATGTGTGAGGGTACCCCAGGAGAGTTCCAAATGTGTGTGGGTAGAATATATATCCCACGGGGGTAAAATTGAAAAAAGTTGAGAAGCAATTTTTTTTGGACTTAGTCATTTTTCCGCCGTTTATCAGACTTTCAGATAGGGGAAACGTGAGTGAGCATTCCGATTTCAGTTCCAGAGCAATTCGCCCAATGAGTCCTTGATATTTATTCGTTTTCAGCCAATTTTCTGGTTTTTTGAAAATTTCACTTTTTTGTGAAAATATCCACTAAATAAGGGAATAATATGTGTGAGGGTACCCCAGGAGAGTTCCAAATGTGTGTGGGTAGAATATATATCCCACGGGGGTAAAATTGAAAAAAGTTGAAAAACAATTTTTTTTGGACTTAGTCATTTTTCCGCCGTTTATCAGACTTTCAGATAGGGGAAATGTGAGTGAGCATTCCGATTTCAGTTCCAGAGCAATTCGCCCAATGAGTCCTTGATATTTAGTCGTTTTCAGCAAATTTTCTGGATTTTTGAAAATTTCACTTTTTTGTGAAAATATCCACTAAATAAGGGAATAATATGTGTGAGGGTACCCCAGGAGAGTTCCAAATGTGTGTGGGTAGAATATATATCCCACGGGGGTAAAATTGAAAAAAGTTGAAAAAAAATTTTTTTTGGACTTAGTCATTTTTCCAGCGTTTATCAGACTTTCAGAAAGGGGAAATGTCAGTGAGCGTTCCGATTTCAGTTCCAGAGCAATTCGCCCAATGAGTCCTTGATATTTAGTCGTTTTCAGCCAATTTTCTGGATTTTTGAAAATTTCACTTTTTTGTGAAAATATCCACTAAATAAGGGAATAATAGGTGTGAGGGTACCCCAGGAGAGTTCCAAATGTGTGTGGGTAGAATATATATCCCACGGGGGTAAAATTGAAAAAAGTTGAAAAAATTTTATTTTTTGGACTTAGTCATTTTTCCGCCGTTTATCAGACTTTCAGATGGGGGAAATGTGAGTGAGCATTCCGATTTCAGTTCCAGAGCGATTCACCCAATGAGTCCTTGATATTTAGTCGTTTTCAGCCAATTTTCTGGATTTTTGAAAATTTCACTTTTTTGTGAAAATATCCACTAAATGAGGGAATAATATGTGTGAGGGTACCCCAGGAGAGTTCCAAATGTGTGTGGGTAGAATATATATCCCACGGGGGTAAAATTGAAAAAAGTTGAAAAGCAATTTTTTTTGGACTTAGTCATTTTTCCGCCGTTTATCAGACTTTCAGATAGGGGAAACGTGAGTGAGCATTCCTATTTCAGTTCCAGAGCAATTCGCCCAATGAGTCCTTGATATTTATTCGTTTTCAGCCAATTTTCTGGTTTTTTGAAAATTTCACTTTTTTGTGAAAATATCCACTAAATAAGGGAATAATAGGTGTGAGGGTACCCCAGGAGAGTTCCAAATGTGTGTGGGTAGAATATATATCCCACGGGGGTAAAATTGAAAAAAGTTGAAAAACAATTTTTTTTGGACTTAGTCATTTTTCCGCCGTTTATCAGACTTTCAGATAGGGGAAATGTGAGTGAGCATTCCGATTTCAGTTCCAGAGCAATTCGCCCAATGAGTCCTTGATATTTAGTCGTTTTCAGCCAATTTTCTGGATTTTTGAAAATTTCACTTTTTTGTGAAAATATCCACTAAATGAGGGAATAATATGTGTGAGGGTACCCCAGGAGAGTTCCAAATGTGTGTGGGTAGAATATATATCCCACTGGGGTAAAATTGAAAAAAGTTGAAAAAATTTTTTTTTTGGACTTAGTAATTTTTCCGGCGTTTATCAGACTTTCAGATAGGGCAAATGTCAGTGAGCATTCCGATTTCAGTTCCAGAGTGATTCGCCCAATAAGTCCTTGATATTTAGTCATTTTCAGCCAATAATTTGGATTTTTGAAAATTTCACTTTTTTGTGAAAATATCCACTAAATGAGGGAATAATATGTGTGAGGGTACCCCAGGAGAGTTCCAAATGTGTGTGGGTAGAATATATATCCCACGGGGGTAAAATTGAAAAAAGTTGAAAAAAAATTTTTTTTGGACTTAGTCATTTTTCCGCCGTTTATCAGACTTTCAGATAGGGGAAATGTGAGTGAGCATTCCGATTTCAGTTCCAGAGCAATTCGCCCAATGAGTCCTTGATATGTAGTCGTTTTCAGCCATTTTTCTGGATTTTTGAAAATTTCACTTTTTTGTGAAAATATCCACTAAATGAGGGAATAATATGTGTGAGGGTACCCCAGGAGAGTTCCAAATGTGTGTGGGTAGAATATATATCCCACGGGGGTAAAATTGAAAAAAGTTGAAAAACAATTTTTTTAGGACTTAGTCATTTTTCCGCCGTTTATCAGACTTTCAGATAGGGGAAATGTGAGTGAGCATTCCGATTTCAGTTCCAGAGCAATTCGCCCAATGAGTCCTTGATATTTAGTCGTTTTCAGCAAATTTTCTGGATTTTTGAAAATTTCACTTTTTTGTGAAAATATCCACTAAATAAGGGAATAATATGTGTGAGGGTACCCCAGGAGAGTTCCAAATGTGTGTGGGTAGAATATATATCCCACGGGGGTAAAATTGAAAAAAGTTGAAAAGCAATTTTTTTTGGACTTAGTCATTTTTCCGCCGTTTATCAGACTTTCAGATAGGGGAAACGTGAGTGAGCATTCCGATTTCAGTTCCAGAGCAATTCGCCCAATGAGTCCTTGATATTTATTCGTTTTCAGCCAATTTTCTGGTTTTTTGAAAATTTCACTTTTTTGTGAAAATATCCACTAAATAAGGGAATAATAGGTGTGAGGGTACCCCAGGAGAGTTCCAAATGTGTGTGGGTAGAATATATATCCCACGGGGGTAAAATTGAAAAAAGTTGAAAAAATTTTATTTTTTGGACTTAGTCATTTTTCCGCCGTTTATCAGACTTTCAGATGGGGGAAATGTGAGTGAGCATTCCGATTTCAGTTCCAGAGCGATTCACCCAATGAGTCCTTGATATTTAGTCGTTTTCAGCCAATTTTCTGGATTTTTGAAAATTTCACTTTTTTGTGAAAATATCCACTAAATGAGGGAATAATATGTGTGAGGGTACCCCAGGAGAGTTCCAAATGTGTGTGGGTAGAATATATATCCCACGGGGGTAAAATTGAAAAAAGTTGAAAAACAATTTTTTTTGGACTTAGTCATTTTTCCGTCGTTTATCAGACTTTCAGATAGGGGAAATGTGAGTGAGCATTCCGATTTCAGTTCCAGAGCAATTCGTCCAATGAGTCCTTGATATTTAGTCGTTTTCAGCCAATTTTCTGGATTTTTGAAAATTTCACTTTTTTGTGAAAATATCCACTAAATGAGGGAATAATATGTGTGAGGGTACCCCAGGAGAGTTCCAAATGTGTGTGGGTAGAATATATATCCCACGGGGGTAAAATTGAAAAAAGTTGAAAAAAATATTTTTTTGGACTTAGTCATTTTTCCGGCGTTTATCAGACTTTCAGAAAGGGGAAATGTCAGTGAGCGTTCCGATTTCAGTTCCAGAGCAATTCGCCCAATGAGTCCTTGATATTTAGTCGTTTTCAGCCAATTTTCTGGATTTTTGAAAATTTCACTTTTTTGTGAAAATATCCACTAAATGAGGGAATAATATGTGTGAGGGTACCCCAGGAGAGTTCCAAATGTGTGTGGGTAGAATATATATCCCATGGGGGTAAAATTGAAAAAAGTTGAAAAACAATTTTTTTTGGACTTAGTCATTTTTCCGCCGTTTATCAGACTTTCAGATAGGGCAAATGTCAGTGAGCATTCCGATTTCAGTTCCAGAGCGATTCGCCCAATAAGTCCTTGATATTTAGTCATTTTCAGCCAATTTTCTGGATTTTTGAAAATTTCACTTTTTTGTGAAAATATCCACTAAATGAGGGAATAATATGTGTGAGGGTACCCCAGGAGAGTTCCAAATGTGTGTGGGTAGAATATATATCCCACGGGGGTAAAATTGAAAAAAGTTGAAAAAAAATTTTTTTTGGACTTAGTCATTTTTCCGCCGTTTATCAGACTTTCAGATAGGGGAAATGTCAGTGAGCGTTCCGATTTCAGTTCCAGAGCGATTTGCCCAATGAGTCCTTGATATTTAGTCATTTTCAGCCAATTTTCTGGATTTTTGAAAATTTCACTTTTTTGTGAAAATATCCACTAAATGAGGGAATATTATGTGTGAGGGTACCCCAGGAGAGTTCCAAATGTGTGTGGGTAGAATATATATCCCACGGGGGTAAAATTGAAAAAAGTTGAAAAAAAATTTTTTTTGGACTTAGTCATTTTTCCGCCGTTTATCAGACTTTCAGATAGGGGAAATGTCAGTGAGCGTTCCGATTTCAGTTCCAGAGCGATTTGCCCAATGAGTCCTTGATATTTAGTCATTTTCAGCCAATTTTCTGGATTTTTGAAAATTTCACTTTTTTGTGAAAATATCCACTAAATGAGGGAATATTATGTGTGAGGGTACCCCAGGAGAGTTCCAAATGTGTGTGGGTAGAATATATATCCCACGGGGGTAAAATTGAAAAAAGTTGAAAAAAATTTTTTTTTGGACTTAGTCATTTTTCCGGCGTTTATCAGACTTTCAGAAAGGGGAAATGTGAGTGAGCATTCCGATTTCAGTTCCAGAGCAATTCGCCCAATGAGTCCTTGATATTTAGTCGTTTTCAGCCATTTTCTGGATTTTTGAAAATTTCACTTTTTTGTGAAAATATCCACTAAATGAGGGAATAATATGTGTGAGGGTACCCCAGGAGAGTTCCAAATGTGTGTGGGTAGAATATATATCCCACGGGGGTAAAATTGAAAAAAGTTGAAAAACAATTTTTTTTGGACTTAGTCATTTTTCCGGCGTTTATCAGACTTTCAGAAAGGGGAAATGTCAGTGAGCGTTCCGATTTCAGTTCCAGAGCAATTCGCCCAATGAGTCCTTGATATTTAGTCGTTTTCAGCCAATTTTCTGGATTTTTGAAAATTTCACTTTTTTGTGAAAATATCCACTAAATGAGGGAATAATATGTGTGAGGGTACCCCAGGAGAGTTCCAAATGTGTGTGGGTAGAATATATATCCCACGGGGGTAAAATTGAAAAAAGTTGAAAAACAATTTTTTTTGGACTTAGTCATTTTTCCGTCGTTTATCAGACTTTCAGATAGGGGAAATGTGAGTGAGCATTCCGATTTCAGTTCCAGAGCAATTCGTCCAATGAGTCCTTGATATTTAGTCGTTTTCAGCCAATTTTCTGGATTTTTGAAAATTTCACTTTTTTGTGAAAATATCCACTAAATGAGGGAATAATATGTGTGAGGGTACCCCAGGAGAGTTCCAAATGTGTGTGGGTAGAATATATATCCCACGGGGGTAAAATTGAAAAAAGTTGAAAAAAATATTTTTTTGGACTTAGTCATTTTTCCGGCGTTTATCAGACTTTCAGAAAGGGGAAATGTCAGTGAGCGTTCCGATTTCAGTTCCAGAGCAATTCGCCCAATGAGTCCTTGATATTTAGTCGTTTTCAGCCAATTTTCTGGATTTTTGAAAATTTCACTTTTTTGTGAAAATATCCACTAAATGAGGGAATAATATGTGTGAGGGTACCCCAGGAGAGTTCCAAATGTGTGTGGGTAGAATATATATCCCACGGGGGTAAAATTGAAAAAAGTTGAAAAACAATTTTTTTTGGACTTAGTCATTTTTCCGCCGTTTATCAGACTTTCAGATAGGGCAAATGTCAGTGAGCATTCCGATTTCAGTTCCAGAGCGATTCGCCCAATAAGTCCTTGATATTTAGTCATTTTCAGCCAATTTTCTGGATTTTTGAAAATTTCACTTTTTTGTGAAAATATCCACTAAATGAGGGAATAATATGTGTGAGGGTACCCCAGGAGAGTTCCAAATGTGTGTGGGTAGAATATATATCCCACGGGGGTAAAATTGAAAAAAGTTGAAAAAAAATTTTTTTTGGACTTAGTCATTTTTCCGGCGTTTATCAGACTTTCAGAAAGGGGAAATGTCAGTGAGCGTTCCGATTTCAGTTCCAGAGCAATTCGCCCAATGAGTCCTTGATATTTAGTCGTTTTCAGCCAATTTTCTGGATTTTTGAAAATTTCACTTTTTTGTGAAAATATCCACTAAATGAGGGAATAATATGTGTGAGGGTACCCCAGGAGAGTTCCAAATGTGTGTGGGTAGAATATATATCCCACGGGGGTAAAATTGAAAAAAGTTGAAAAAAAATTTTTTTTGGACTTAGTCATTTTTCCGCCGTTTATCAGACTTTCAGATAGGGGAAATGTCAGTGAGCGTTCCGATTTCAGTTCCAGAGCGATTTGCCCAATGAGTCCTTGATATTTAGTCATTTTCAGCCAATTTTCTGGATTTTTGAAAATTTCACTTTTTTGTGAAAATATCCACTAAATGAGGGAATATTATGTGTGAGGGTACCCCAGGAGAGTTCCAAATGTGTGTGGGTAGAATATATATCCCACGGGGGTAAAATTGAAAAAAGTTGAAAAACAATTTTTTTTGGACTTAGTCATTTTTCCGCCGTTTATCAGACTTTCAGATAGGGCAAATGTCAGTGAGCATTCCGATTTCAGTTCCAGAGCGATTCGCCCAATAAGTCCTTGATATTTAGTCATTTTCAGCCAATTTTCTGGATTTTTGAAAATTTCACTTTTTTGTGAAAATATCCACTAAATGAGGGAATAATATGTGTGAGGGTACCCCAGGAGAGTTCCAAATGTGTGTGGGTAGAATATATATCCCACGGGGGTAAAATTGAAAAAAGTTGAAAAAAAATTTTTTTTGGACTTAGTCATTTTTCCGGCGTTTATCAGACTTTCAGAAAGGGGAAATGTCAGTGAGCGTTCCGATTTCAGTTCCAGAGCAATTCGCCCAATGAGTCCTTGATATTTAGTCGTTTTCAGCCAATTTTCTGGATTTTTGAAAATTTCACTTTTTTGTGAAAATATCCACTAAATGAGGGAATAATATGTGTGAGGGTACCCCAGGAGAGTTCCAAATGTGTGTGGGTAGAATATATATCCCACGGGGGTAAAATTGAAAAAAGTTGAAAAAAAATTTTTTTTGGACTTAGTCATTTTTCCGCCGTTTATCAGACTTTCAGATAGGGGAAATGTCAGTGAGCGTTCCGATTTCAGTTCCAGAGCGATTTGCCCAATGAGTCCTTGATATTTAGTCATTTTCAGCCAATTTTCTGGATTTTTGAAAATTTCACTTTTTTGTGAAAATATCCACTAAATGAGGGAATATTATGTGTGAGGGTACCCCAGGAGAGTTCCAAATGTGTGTGGGTAGAATATATATCCCACGGGGGTAAAATTGAAAAAAGTTGAAAAAAATTTTTTTTTGGACTTAGTCATTTTTCCGGCGTTTATCAGACTTTCAGAAAGGGGAAATGTGAGTGAGCATTCCGATTTCAGTTCCAGAGCAATTCGCCCAATGAGTCCTTGATATTTAGTCGTTTTCAGCCATTTTCTGGATTTTTGAAAATTTCACTTTTTTGTGAAAATATCCACTAAATGAGGGAATAATATGTGTGAGGGTACCCCAGGAGAGTTCCAAATGTGTGTGGGTAGAATATATATCCCACGGGGGTAAAATTGAAAAAAGTTGAAAAACAATTTTTTTTGGACTTAGTCATTTTTCCGGCGTTTATCAGACTTTCAGAAAGGGGAAATGTCAGTGAGCGTTCCGATTTCAGTTCCAGAGCAATTCGCCCAATGAGTCCTTGATATTTAGTCGTTTTCAGCCAATTTTCTGGATTTTTGAAAATTTCACTTTTTTGTGAAAATATCCACTAAATGAGGGAATAATATGTGTGAGGGTACCCCAGGAGAGTTCCAAATGTGTGTGGGTAGAATATATATCCCACGGGGGTAAAATTGAAAAAAGTTGAAAAACAATTTTTTTTGGACTTAGTCATTTTTCCGTCGTTTATCAGACTTTCAGATAGGGGAAATGTGAGTGAGCATTCCGATTTCAGTTCCAGAGCAATTCGTCCAATGAGTCCTTGATATTTAGTCGTTTTCAGCCAATTTTCTGGATTTTTGAAAATTTCACTTTTTTGTGAAAATATCCACTAAATGAGGGAATAATATGTGTGAGGGTACCCCAGGAGAGTTCCAAATGTGTGTGGGTAGAATATATATCCCACGGGGGTAAAATTGAAAAAAGTTGAAAAAAATATTTTTTTGGACTTAGTCATTTTTCCGGCGTTTATCAGACTTTCAGAAAGGGGAAATGTCAGTGAGCGTTCCGATTTCAGTTCCAGAGCAATTCGCCCAATGAGTCCTTGATATTTAGTCGTTTTCAGCCAATTTTCTGGATTTTTGAAAATTTCACTTTTTTGTGAAAATATCCACTAAATGAGGGAATAATATGTGTGAGGGTACCCCAGGAGAGTTCCAAATGTGTGTGGGTAGAATATATATCCCACGGGGGTAAAATTGAAAAAAGTTGAAAAACAATTTTTTTTGGACTTAGTCATTTTTCCGCCGTTTATCAGACTTTCAGATAGGGGAAATGTGAGTGAGCATTCCGATTTCAGTTCCAGAGCAATTCGCCCAATGAGTCCTTGATATTTAGTCGTTTTCAGCAAATTTTCTGGATTTTTGAAAATTTCACTTTTTTGTGAAAATATCCACTAAATAAGGGAATAATATGTGTGAGGGTACCCCAGGAGAGTTCCAAATGTGTGTGGGTAGAATATATATCCCACGGGGGTAAAATTGAAAAAAGTTGAAAAAAAATTTTTTTTGGACTTAGTCATTTTTCCGGCGTTTATCAGACTTTCAGATAGGGGAAATGTCAGTGAGCGTTCCGATTTCAGTTCCAGAGCGATTTGCCCAATGAGTCCTTGATATTTAGTCATTTTCAGCCAATTTTCTGGATTTTTGAAAATTTCACTTTTTTGTGAAAATATCCACTAAATGAGGGAATAATATGTGTGAGGGTACCCCAGGAGAGTTCCAAATGTGTGTGGGTAGAATATATATCCCACGGGGGTAAAATTGAAAAAAGTTGAAAAAAAATTTTTTTTGGACTTAGTCATTTTTCCGGCGTTTATCAGACTTTCAGAAAGGGGAAATGTCAGTGAGCGTTCCGATTTCAGTTCCAGAGCAATTCGCCCAATGAGTCCTTGATATTTAGTCGTTTTCAGCCAATTTTCTGGATTTTTGAAAATTTCACTTTTTTGTGAAAATATCCACTAAATAAGGGAATAATAGGTGTGAGGGTACCCCAGGAGAGTTCCAAATGTGTGTGGGTAGAATATATATCCCACGGGGGTAAAATTGAAAAAAGTTGAAAAAATTTTATTTTTTGGACTTAGTCATTTTTCCGCCGTTTATCAGACTTTCAGATGGGGGAAATGTGAGTGAGCATTCCGATTTCAGTTCCAGAGCGATTCACCCAATGAGTCCTTGATATTTATTCGTTTTCAGCCAATTTTCTGGATTTTTGAAAATTTCACTTTTTTGTGAAAATATCCACTAAATAAGGGAATAATAGGTGTGAGGGTACCCCAGGAGAGTTCCAAATGTGTGTGGGTAGAATATATATCCCACGGGGGTAAAATTGAAAAAAGTTGAAAAAATTTTATTTTTTGGACTTAGTCATTTTTCCGCCGTTTATCAGACTTTCAGATAGGGGAAATGTGAGTGAGCATTCCGATTTCAGTTCCAGAGCAATTCGCCCAATGAGTCCTTGATATTTAGTCATTTTCAGCCAATTTTCTGGATTTTTGAAAATTTCACTTTTTTGTGAAAATATCCACTAAATGAGGGAATAATATGTGTGAGGGTACCCCAGGAGAGTTCCAAATGTGTGTGGGTAGAATATATATCCCACTGGGGTAAAATTGAAAAAAGTTGAAAAAATTTTTTTTTTGGACTTAGTCATTTTTCCGGCGTTTATCAGACTTTCAGATAGGGCAAATGTCAGTGAGCATTCCGATTTCAGTTCCAGAGCGATTCGCCCAATAAGTGTTATGTTCTGCTACCTAAGCTAAGGAAAGAGAGGAGATCTGTCCCTACTATAAGACTCAGCTGAATCCCTACGATGTAACAGGGAACCTGATCCTGCGATCAGACCTGCTAAAGTCCTAATCTAGTCTGTACGGAGACCTATAGATTTGGGGAGGGAATCCCTACAAGTACTAAGGACTGGGAGGAATATGGGACACCTCCTAACAGAAAAAGTAGCAGACAGACGAACAAACAAAATAGATAGAACATAGAGGTCCGTAGACCAAGCAAACTAACAGAGTTAGATACAGAGCACAGGCTAGCTAGAAAGTAGATATACAATGAAGTCCAGCAAAGCCAGAAGGGCGGAGCAGGATTAAATAGGCCAACAAGGTCATGTGACCAGCAAAGGAAAAAAAACCTAACAGCAAGGTTCTAACAGTACCCCCCCTTCTAAGAGGATCCTCCGGATCCCCTAGGACCAGGCTTATCAGGAAATCTCCTGTGAAACGCTCTGATAAGTCTGGACGCAGAAACATCATCTGACCTCACCCAAGAGTTATCCTCGGGTCCGAAACCTTTCCAGGCCACAAGATACTGCAAACTACCTCTATACCGTCTAGAGTCAAGGATGCGAGAAATTTCATATTCCCCGTCCTCCACCACCGGAGGAACAGAGGCAGAGGCGTCACCATCCGACACAACAGCTTTTTTTAACAGAGAGACATGAAAGACCGGATTAATTCTCCAGGAGGTAGGAACCTCCAACCTAACAGCAGATTGGTTGACAACCTGAAGCACCTTAAAGGGCCCTACAAACTTGGGACCCAATTTCTTAGAAGGAATCCTCAACCGCAGATTCCTAGAGGACAACCAAACCATGTCACCAACAGCGAACAAAACCTCCTGTCGTTTCCTATCAAAGTAGTCTTTAGATTTTCTGTTGGCCTCCTGAAGATTACCACGCACATCCGTCCAAACTCTTTCCAAATCACCGGAAAAATTCTCCTCCTCAGGCACGGCAGATCCCAACTTGGAGAACGACCCAAACGACGGATGTCTCCCAGAACAACAAAAAAAGGCGAACAACCAGCAGAAGAAGATGTATGATTGTTCAGAGCAAATTCGGCAAGTGGCAGAAACTCAGACCACCCCTCTTGATTGTCTGCCACAAAACAACGCAAGAACTGCTCAACATCCTGGTTTTTCCTTTCTGTCTGGCCATTAGATTCAGGATGATATCCGGACGAAAACGACAAATGAATTCCCAACCTGTCACAAAAGGCACGCCAAAAACGAGCCACGAACTGAGGACCCCTATCAGAAACAATGTCAGTAGGAACGCCATGAAGTCTGACAATTTCCTTGACAAAGGCCTTAGCGAGAGTTTTAGCGCAGGGCAGTTTGACGAAGGGAACCAAGTGACACATCTTGCTAAAACGGTCCACGACCACCCAGATGACAGTAAAACCCTCAGAGGGGGGAAGGTCAGTTATAAAGTCCATAGCCAAATGTGTCCAAGGAGCACTGGGGACCTCCAAAGGACAAAGCAACCCCGCAGCAGGAGTATGTGAGGACTTAGATCTAGCACATATAGTACATTGGCGCACCCACTTAATGACTTCCTTCTGCCATCCAGGCCACCAAAAACTGCGACCCACCAGTCTCTTGGTCTCAGAGATTCCGGGATGACCTGCCAACCGAGATTCGTGACACTCAACAAACAAATCTCTCCTAAAGGTCCCAGGCACAAACAACCTCCCATGAGGAGTGTTAGATGGGGCATTCTCCTGAGCTTTAAGAATCTCATCTTCCAAAACGGAGTCTAAAGCAGCTATCACAACACCTTCTTGTAAAATGTTTTCCTCTTTCTCAGCACCGACTATGGGAGAAAAACTGCGAGACAAGGCATCCGCCTTAACATTCTTAGTACCAGGGATGTGAGTAACGGAGAAATTAAACCGCGAGAAAAACAGTGCCCACCTAGCCTGACGGGCATTCAGGCGCTTGGCAGCGTCAAGATATATCAGATTTTTATGATCCGTAAGAACCTGAACGGGAAATTCCGCACCTTCCAAGAAGTGGCGCCAGTGTTCAAATGCGAGTTTAATAGCCAATAATTCCCGATTACCAATATCGTAATTCAATTCAGTCTCCGAAAATTTTTTTGAAAAAAATGCACAGGGATGTAATCCATCCCCGTTATCCTGAGACAATACTGCGCCAACCCCCACAGAGGAAGCATCAACCTCAACCAAAAACGGCCTAGTAACATCAGGCTGCATAAGGATGGGAGCAGAGGTGAACCTCTCCTTGAGATACACAAAAGCTTCAATGGCCTCAGAAGACCACTGAACCGCATCAGCACCTTTCCTGGTGAGATCAGTCAGAGGTTTGACAATACTAGAAAAATTTTTTATGAATTTTCTATAGTAATTGGCGAAACCCAAAAACCTCTGTATCGATTTCAAACCAATAGGCCTAGGCCATTCCTGCACAGCCTGAACCTTAACCGGATCCATCTCAAAACCTTTGCTGGAGATAATGTAGCCCAAAAAACTAATTCTCTGTACAGCGAACTCACATTTCTCCAGCTTAGCAAAAAGCGAATTGTCCATTAATAACTGTAATACCTCACGCACGCTCCGCCAATGAGACTCCAGATCTGGCGAATAAATCAAAATGTCATCCAAATACACAACCACATTTTTACCGATCAAAGGTCTAAGGATGTCATTAATCAGATTCTGAAAAAATGCAGGAGCATTAGTAAGACCAAAAGGCATAACCAGATTCTCAAAATGACCCACAGGAGTGTTAAAAGCAGTCTTCCATTCATCACCCTCCTTCATGCGCAACAGATTGTATGCCCCCTTAAGGTCAATTTTAGAGAACCACTTGGCCCCCAATAACTGGTTAAACAGATCAGGAATCAATGGCAGTGGGTAAGGATTGCGTACCGTAATTTTGTTAATCTCACGAAAATCCAGACAAGGACGTAAACCGCCGTCCTTTTTTTTTACAAAAAAAAATCCAACCGCCACAGGAGACTTAGAGGGCCTAATGTGACCGGCGGCCAAACTTGTCTGTATGTATTCCTCCAAAGCCTTCCTCTCAGGAATAGTAAGGTTAAATAAACGACTTTTAGGAAGAGTCGCTCCAGGGACAAATTCAATAGAACAATCATAGTCTCTATGGGGAGGCAAAACCTGCGATTCTTTCTCAGAAAAAACTCTCCAAAAATCCTGAATAGGAACAGGCAATTCTCCCCTATCCAAAGCTGCAATACGCCCGTTACAACACTTGTCATAACATTTATGGCTCCAGGATTTAATTTCACTGGTAGACCAATCCAGTACAGGATTGTGAAACTTTAACCAGGGCAAACCCAATATTACTGGAGAAGGCAAGTTATTCAACACTACCAAATCCAATTTCTCATGATGAACACCATTAATAGTGAGAGGAAATTCACTGACCTTGAGAGTAATATTCTTCAAAGGGGAGCCATCCACAGAAACCACAGCAATGGGGGATGATAAAGGTTCAGGTTTTAAATTGAGTTTTTCCACGAATCCCCCATCAATAACATTCAGTGTAGACCCGCAATCAACAAACACCCGAAATTCCATTAATTTTTCCTGAGCAATCGTGGAAGCAGCTAAAAATATACCCTTGGAATTTAAACAGGCAATACGGGCGTGACTGACCATTTTTTTTTCTTTCTTCATACGAAGCTCACAGCCTTTAATCAAATGACCAGATTTCCCGCAATAGAAACACAAGCCTTCTGAAAAACGACGGTGTTTTTCTTGAGAGCGAGGTGCCACCGATCCAATCTCCATCGGTTCACCACTGTTAGTACACACATTATCATAACCAGAAACTGACATAGCAGAGGATTTGCTCTCATTAACCCTAGCACGCAGTCTTCTATCCACCCGTATAGCTAATTGCATAGCCTGTTGCAAATCCTCAGGTGTAGGATAAGCAATTAGCAGGTCTTTAACCTTTTCACTGAGCCCAGCAAGAAATAGACTTTTCAGAGCAGAATCGTTCCACCCTGTTTGAGTGGACCAACGACGAAAATGTGTACAATATTTTTCCATATTACCTGATCCTTGTTTTAAACGTCTCAACTCAGTCTCAGCTGATGCCACACGGTCAGGATCATCATATAATAGTCCTAAAGCAGAAAAAAAACTATCCACTGATCTGAAGCATGTATCACTAGGTTGCAAAGAAAAGGCCCACTCCTGAGGCTCTTTGCGCAAAAGTGACATTATGAACCCTACGCGCTGGGATTCATCCCCAGAGGACTTGGGTCTCAAACGAAAATACAATAAGCAAGCATTTTTAAATGAAAAAAATTCTCGATGTTCACCAAAAAATAAATCCGGCAAACATACCTTAGGCTCCAAGAAATATGCTCCAGGACAGTTACTCACGTGCTGACGGAGCTCGGCCACTTCCAGAGAGAGTCCCTGCAGGTGTTTAGCCAAATCCTGAACCGACACCATGATGGAACAAAAAAAATCTTTCCTTAGAGAATTTACAGGCTGGACTTACTGTTATGTTCTGCTACCAAAGCTAAGGAAAGAGAGGAGATCTGTCCCTACTATAAGACTCAGCTGAATCCCTACGATGTAACAGGGAACCTGATCCTGCGATCAGACCTGCTAAAGTCCTAATCTAGTCTGTACGGAGACCTATAGATTTGGGGAGGGAATCCCTACAAGTACTAAGGACTGGGAGGAATATGGGACACCTCCTAACAGAAAAAGTAGCAGACAGACGAACAAACAAAATAGATAGAACATAGAGGTCCGTAGACCAAGCAAACTAACAGAGTTAGATACAGAGCACAGGCTAGCTAGAAAGTAGATATACAATGAAGTCCAGCAAAGCCAGAAGGGCGGAGCAGGATTAAATAGGCCAACAAGGTCATGTGACCAGCAAAGGAAAAAAAACCTAACAGCAAGGTTCTAACAATAAGTCCTTGATATTTAGTCATTTTCAGCCAATTTTCTGGATTTTTGAAAATTTCACTTTTTTTGTGAAAATATCCACTAAATGAGGGAATAATATGTGTGAGGGTACCCCAGGAGAGTTCCAAATGTGTGTGGGTAGAATATATATCCCACGGGGGTAAAATTGAAAAAAGTTGAAAAAAAATTTTTTTTGGACTTAGTCATTTTTCCGGCGTTTATCAGACTTTCAGAAAGGGGAAATGTCAGTGAGCGTTCCGATTTCAGTTCCAGAGCAATTCGCCCACTGAGTCCTTGATATTTAGTCGTTTTCAGCCAATTTTCTGGATTTTTGAAAATTTCACTTTTTTGTGAAAATATCCACTAAATGAGGGAATAATATGTGTGAGGGTACCCCAGGAGAGTTCCAAATGTGTGTGGGTAGAATATATATCCCACGGGGGTAAAATTGAAAAAAGTTGAAAAACAATTTTTTTTGGACTTAGTCATTTTTCCGGCGTTTATCAGACTTTCAGAAAGGGGAAATGTCAGTGAGCGTTCCGATTTCAGTTCCAGAGCAATTCGCCCAATGAGTCCTTGATATTTAGTCGTTTTCAGCCAATTTTCTGGATTTTTGAAAATTTCACTTTTTTGTGAAAATATCCACTAAATGAGGGAATAATATGTGTGAGGGTACCCCAGGAGAGTTCCAAATGTGTGTGGGTAGAATATATATCCCACGGGGGTAAAATTGAAAAAAGTTGAAAAACAATTTTTTTTGGACTTAGTCATTTTTCCGTCGTTTATCAGACTTTCAGATAGGGGAAATGTGAGTGAGCATTCCGATTTCAGTTCCAGAGCGATTCGCCCAATGAGTCCTTGATATTTAGTCATTTTCAGCCAATTTTCTGGATTTTTGAAAATTTCACTTTTTTGTGAAAATATCCACTAAACGAGGGAATAATATGTGTGAGGGTACCCCAGGAGAGTTCCAAATGTGTGTGGGTAGAATATATATCCCACGGGGGTAAAATTGAAAAAAGTTGAAAAAAATATTTTTTTGGACTTAGTCATTTTTCCGGCGTTTATCAGACTTTCAGAAGGGGGAAATGTGAGTGAGCATTCTGATTTCAGTTCCAGAGCGATTCGCCCAATGAGTCCTTGATATTTAGTTGTTTTCAGCCAATTTTCTGGATTTTTGAAAATTTCACTTTTTTGTGAAAATATCCACTAAATGAGGGAATAATATGTGTGAAGGTACCCCAGGAGAGTTCCAAATGTGTGTGGGTAGAATATATATCCCACGGGGGTAAAATTGAAAAAAGTTGAAAAAAAATTTTTTTTGGACTTAGTCATTTTTCCGGCGTTTATCAGACTTTCAGAAAGGGGAAATGTGAGTGAGCATTCCGATTTCAGTTCCAGAGCGATTTGCCCAATGAGTCCTTGATATTTAGTCATTTTCAGCCAATTTTCTGGATTTTTGAAAATTTCACTTTTTTGTGAAAATATCCACTAAATGAGGGAATAATATGTGTGAGGGTACCCCAGGAGAGTTCCAAATGTGTGTGGGTAGAATATATATCCCACGGGGGTAAAATTGAAAAAAGTTGAAAAAAAATTTTTTTTGGACTTAGTCATTTTTCCGGCGTTTATCAGACTTTCAGAAAGGGGAAATGTCAGTGAGCGTTCCGATTTCAGTTCCAGAGCAATTCGCCCAATGAGTCCTTGATATTTAGTCATTTTCAGCCAATTTTCTGGATTTTTGAAAATTTCACTTTTTTGTGAAAATATCCACTAAATAAGGGAATAATAGGTGTGAGGGTACCCCAGGAGAGTTCCAAATGTGTGTGGGTAGAATATATATCCCACGGGGGTAAAATTGAAAAAAGTTGAAAAATTTTTATTTTTTGGACTTAGTCATTTTTCCGCCGTTTATCAGACTTTCAGATGGGGGAAATGTGAGTGAGCATTCCGATTTCAGTTCCAGAGCGATTCACCCAATGAGTCCTTGATATTTATTCGTTTTCAGCCAATTTTCTGGATTTTTGAAAATTTCACTTTTTTGTGAAAATATCCACTAAATAAGGGAATAATAGGTGTGAGGGTACCCCAGGAGAGTTCCAAATGTGTGTGGGTAGAATATATATCCCACGGGGGTAAAATTGAAAAAAGTTGAAAAAATTTTATTTTTTGGACTTAGTCATTTTTCCGCCGTTTATCAGACTTTCAGATAGGGGAAATGTGAGTGAGCATTCCGATTTCAGTTCCAGAGCAATTCGCCCAATGAGTCCTTGATATTTAGTCATTTTCAGCCAATTTTCTGGATTTTTGAAAATTTCACTTTTTTGTGAAAATATCCACTAAATGAGGGAATAATATGTGTGAGGGTACCCCAGGAGAGTTCCAAATGTGTGTGGGTAGAATATATATCCCACGGGGGTAAAATTGAAAAAAGTTGAAAAAAAATTTTTTTTGGACTTAGTCATTTTTCCGGCGTTTATCAGACTTTCAGAAAGGGGAAATGTCAGTGAGCGTTCCGATTTCAGTTCCAGAGCAATTCGCCCAATGAGTCCGTGATATTTAGTCGTTTTCAGCCAATTTTCTGGATTTTTTAAAATTTCACTTTTTTGTGAAAATATCCACTAAATGAGGGAATAATATGTGTGAGGGTACCCCAGGAGAGTTCCAAATGTGTGTGGGTAGAATATATATCCCACGGGGGTAAAATTGAAAAAAGTTGAAAAAAAATTTTTTTTGGACTTAGTCATTTTTCCGCCGTTTATCAGACTTTCAGATAGGGGAAATGTCAGTGAGCGTTCCGATTTCAGTTCCAGAGCGATTTGCCCAATGAGTCCTTGATATTTAGTCATTTTCAGCCAATTTTCTGGATTTTTGAAAATTTCACTTTTTTGTGAAAATATCCACTAAATGAGGGAATAATATGTGTGAGGGTACCCCAGGAGAGTTCCAAATGTGTGTGGGTAGAATATATATCCCAACGGGGGTAAAATTGAAAAAAGTTGAAAAAAATTATTTTTTGGACTTAGTCATTTTTCCGGCGTTTATCAGACTTTCAGAAAGGGGAAATGTGAGTGAGCATTCCGATTTCAGTTCCAGAGCAATTCGCCCAATGAGTCCTTAATATTTAGTCGTTTTCAGCCATTTTCTGGATTTTTGAAAATTTCACTTTTTTGTGAAAATATCCACTAAATGAGGGAATAATATGTGTGAGGGTACCCCAGGAGAGTTCCAAATGTGTGTGGGTAGAATATATATCCCACGGGGGTAAAATTGAAAAAAGTTGAAAAACAATTTTTTTTGGACTTAGTCATTTTTCCGGCGTTTATCAGACTTTCAGAAAGGGGAAATGTCAGTGAGCGTTCCGATTTCAGTTCCAGAGCAATTCGTCCAATGAGTCCTTGATATTTAGTCGTGTTCAGCCAATTTTCTGGATTTTTGAAAATTTCACTTTTTTGTGAAAATATCCACTAAATGAGGGAATAATATGTGTGAGGGTACCCCAGGAGAGTTCCAAATGTGTGTGGGTAGAATATATATCCCACGGGGGTAAAATTGAAAAAAGTTGAAAAAAATATTTTTTTGGACTTAGTCATTTTTCCGGCGTTTATCAGACTTTCAGAAAGGGGAAATGTCAGTGAGCGTTCCGATTTCAGTTCCAGAGCAATTCGCCCAATGAGCCCTTGATATTTAGTCGTTTTCAGCCAATTTTCTGGATTTTTGAAAATTTCACTTTTTTGTGAAAATATCCACTAAATGAGGGAATAATATGTGTGAGGGTACCCCAGGAGAGTTCCAAATGTGTGTGGGTAGAATATATATCCCACGGGGGTAAAATTGAAAAAAGTTGAAAAACAATTTTTTTTGGACTTAGTCATTTTTCCGCCGTTTATCAGACTTTCAGATAGGGGAAATGTGAGTGAGCATTCCGATTTCAGTTCCAGAGCGATTCGCCCAATGAGTCCTTGATATTTAGTCATTTTCAGCCAATTTTCTGGATTTTTGAAAATTTCACTTTTTTGTGAAAATATCCACTAAACGAGGGAATAATATGTGTGAGGGTACCCCAGGAGAGTTCCAAATGTGTGTGGGTAGAATATATATCCCACGGGGGTAAAATTGAAAAAAGTTGAAAAAAATATTTTTTTGGACTTAGTCATTTTTCCGGCGTTTATCAGACTTTCAGAAAGGGGAAATGTGAGTGAGCATTCCGATTTCAGTTCCAGAGCGATTTGCCCAATGAGTCCTTGATATTTAGTCATTTTCAGCCAATTTTCTGGATTTTTGAAAATTTCACTTTTTTGTGAAAATATCCACTAAATGAGGGAATAATATGTGTGAGGGTACCTCAGGAGAGTTCCAAATGTGTGTGGGTATAATATATATCCCACGGGGGTAAAATTGAAAAAAGTTGAAAAAAATTTTTTTTTGGACTTAGTCATTTTTCCGGCGTTTATCAGACTTTCAGAAAGGGGAAATGTCAGTGAGCGTTCCGATTTCAGTTCCAGAGCAATTCGCCCAATGAGTCCTTGATATTTAGTCGTTTTCAGCCAATTTTCTGGATTTTTGAAAATTTCACTTTTTTGTGAAAATATCCACTAAATAAGGGAATAATAGGTGTGAGGGTACCCCAGGAGAGTTCCAAATGTGTGTGGGTAGAATATATATCCCACGGGGGTAAAATTGAAAAAAGTTGAAAAAATTTTATTTTTTGGACTTAGTCATTTTTCCGCCGTTTATCAGACTTTCAGATGGGGGAAATGTGAGTGAGCATTCCGATTTCAGTTCCAGAGCGATTCACCCAATGAGTCCTTGATATATATTCGTTTTCAGCCAATTTTCTGGATTTTTGAAAATTTCACTTTTTTGTGAAAATATCCACTAAATAAGGGAATAATAGGTGTGAGGGTACCCCAGGAGAGTTCCAAATGTGTGTGGGTAGAATATATATCCCACGGGGGTAAAATTGAAAAAAGTTGAAAAAATTTTATTTTTTGGACTTAGTCATTTTTCCGCCGTTTATCAGACTTTCAGATAGGGGAAATGTGAGTGAGCATTCCGATTTCAGTTCCAGAGCAATTCGCCCAATGAGTCCTTGATATTTAGTCATTTTCAGCCAATTTTCTGGATTTTTGAAAATTTCACTTTTTTGTGAAAATATCCACTAAATGAGGGAATAATATGTGTGAGGGTACCCCAGGAGAGTTCCAAATGTGTGTGGGTAGAATATATATCCCACGGGGGTAAAATTGAAAAAAGTTGAAAAAAATATTTTTTTGGACTTAGTCATTTTTCCGGCGTTTATCAGACTTTCAGAAAGGGGAAATGTCAGTGAGCGTTCCGATTTCAGTTCCAGAGCAATTCGCCCAATGAGTCCTTGATATTTAGTCGTTTTCAGCCAATTTTCTGGATTTTTGAAAATTTCACTTTTTTGTGAAAATATCCACTAAATGAGGGAATAATATGTGTGAGGGTACCCCAGGAGAGTTCCAAATGTGTGTGGGTAGAATATATATCCCACGGGGGTAAAATTGAAAAAAGTTGAAAAACAATTTTTTTTGGACTTAGTCATTTTTCCGCCGTTTATCAGACTTTCAGATAGGGGAAATGTGAGTGAGCATTCCGATTTCAGTTCCAGAGCGATTCGCCCAATGAGTCCTTGATATTTAGTCATTTTCAGCCAATTTTCTGGATTTTTGAAAATTTCACTTTTTTGTGAAAATATCCACTAAACGAGGGAATAATATGTGTGAGGGTACCCCAGGAGAGTTCCAAATGTGTGTGGGTAGAATATATATCCCACGGGGGTAAAATTGAAAAAAGTTGAAAAAAATATTTTTTTGGACTTAGTCATTTTTCCGGCGTTTATCAGACTTTCAGAAAGGGGAAATGTGAGTGAGCATTCCGATTTCAGTTCCAGAGCGATTTGCCCAATGAGTCCTTGATATTTAGTCATTTTCAGCCAATTTTCTGGATTTTTGAAAATTTCACTTTTTTGTGAAAATATCCACTAAATGAGGGAATAATATGTGTGAGGGTACCTCAGGAGAGTTCCAAATGTGTGTGGGTATAATATATATCCCACGGGGGTAAAATTGAAAAAAGTTGAAAAAAATTTTTTTTTGGACTTAGTCATTTTTCCGGCGCTTATCAGACTTTCAGAAAGGGGAAATGTCAGTGAGCGTTCCGATTTCAGTTCCAGAGCAATTCGCCCAATGAGTCCTTGATATTTAGTCGTTTTCAGCCAATTTTCTGGATTTTTGAAAATTTCACTTTTTTGTGAAAATATCCACTAAATAAGGGAATAATAGGTGTGAGGGTACCCCAGGAGAGTTCCAAATGTGTGTGGGTAGAATATATATCCCACGGGGGTAAAATTGAAAAAAGTTGAAAAAATTTTATTTTTTGGACTTAGTCATTTTTCCGCCGTTTATCAGACTTTCAGATGGGGGAAATGTGAGTGAGCATTCCGATTTCAGTTCCAGAGCGATTCACCCAATGAGTCCTTGATATATATTCGTTTTCAGCCAATTTTCTGGATTTTTGAAAATTTCACTTTTTTGTGAAAATATCCACTAAATAAGGGAATAATAGGTGTGAGGGTACCCCAGGAGAGTTCCAAATGTGTGTGGGTAGAATATATATCCCACGGGGGTAAAATTGAAAAAAGTTGAAAAAATTTTATTTTTTGGACTTAGTCATTTTTCCGCCGTTTATCAGACTTTCAGATAGGGGAAATGTGAGTGAGCATTCCGATTTCAGTTCCAGAGCAATTCGCCCAATGAGTCCTTGATATTTAGTCATTTTCAGCCAATTTTCTGGATTTTTGAAAATTTCACTTTTTTGTGAAAATATCCACTAAATGAGGGAATAATATGTGTGAGGGTACCCCAGGAGAGTTCCAAATGTGTGTGGGTAGAATATATATCCCACTGGGGTAAAATTGAAAAAAGTTGAAAAAATTTTTTTTTTGGACTTAGTCATTTTTCCGGCGTTTATCAGACTTTCAGATAGGGCAAATGTCAGTGAGCATTCCGATTTCAGTTCCAGAGCGATTCGCCCAATAAGTCCTTGATATTTAGTCATTTTCAGCCAATTTTCTGGATTTTTGAAAATTTCACTTTTTTGTGAAAATATACACTAAATGAGGGAATAATATGTGTGAGGGTACCCCAGGAGAGTTCCAAATGTGTGTGGGTAGAATATATATCCCACGGGGGTAAAATTGAAAAAAGTTGAAAAAAAATTTTTTTTGGACTTAGTCATTTTTCCGCCGTTTATCAGACTTTCAGATAGGGGAAATGTCAGTGAGCATTCCGATTTCAGTTCCAGAGCGATTTGCCCAATGAGTCCTTGATATTTAGTCATTTTCAGCCAATTTTCTGGATTTTTGAAAATTTCACTTTTTTGTGAAAATATCCACTAAATGAGGGAATAATATGTGTGAGGGTACCCCAGGAGAGTTCCAAATGTGTGTGGGTAGAATATATATCCCACGGGGGTAAAATTGAAAAAAGTTGAAAAACAATTTTTTTTGGACTTAGTCATTTTTCCGTCGTTTATCAGACTTTCAGATAGGGGAAATGTGAGTGAGCATTCCGATTTCAGTTCCAGAGCGATTCGCCCAATGAGTCCTTGATATTTAGTCATTTTCAGCCAATTTTCTGGATTTTTGAAAATTTCACTTTTTTGTGAAAATATCCACTAAACGAGGGAATAATATGTGTGAGGGTACCCCAGGAGAGTTCCAAATGTGTGTGGGTAGAATATATATCCCACGGGGGTAAAATTGAAAAAAGTTGAAAAAAATATTTTTTTGGACTTAGTCATTTTTCCGGCGTTTATCAGACTTTCAGAAGGGGGAAATGTGAGTGAGCATTCTGATTTCAGTTCCAGAGCGATTCGCCCAATGAGTCCTTGATATTTAGTTGTTTTCAGCCAATTTTCTGGATTTTTGAAAATTTCACTTTTTTGTGAAAATATCCACTAAATGAGGGAATAATATGTGTGAAGGTACCCCAGGAGAGTTCCAAATGTGTGTGGGTAGAATATATATCCCACGGGGGTAAAATTGAAAAAAGTTGAAAAAAAATTTTTTTTGGACTTAGTCATTTTTCCGGCGTTTATCAGACTTTCAGAAAGGGGAAATGTGAGTGAGCATTCCGATTTCAGTTCCAGAGCGATTTGCCCAATGAGTCCTTGATATTTTGTCATTTTCAGCCAATTTTCTGGATTTTTGAAAATTTCACTTTTTTGTGAAAATATCCACTAAATGAGGGAATAATATGTGTGAGGGTACCCCAGGAGAGTTCCAAATGTGTGTGGGTAGAATATATATCCCACGGGGGTAAAATTGAAAAAAGTTGAAAAAATTTTATTTTTTGGACTTAGTCATTTTTCCGCCGTTTATCAGACTTTCAGATGGGGGAAATGTGAGTGAGCATTCCGATTTCAGTTCCAGAGCGATTCACCCAATGAGTCCTTGATATTTATTCGTTTTCAGCCAATTTTCTGGATTTTTGAAAATTTCACTTTTTTGTGAAAATATCCACTAAATAAGGGAATAATAGGTGTGAGGGTACCCCAGGAGAGTTCCAAATGTGTGTGGGTAGAATATATATCCCACGGGGGTAAAATTGAAAAAAGTTGAAAAAATTTTATTTTTTGGACTTAGTCATTTTTCCGCCGTTTATCAGACTTTCAGATAGGGGAAATGTGAGTGAGCATTCCGATTTCAGTTCCAGAGCAATTCGCCCAATGAGTCCTTGATATTTAGTCATTTTCAGCCAATTTTCTGGATTTTTGAAAATTTCACTTTTTTGTGAAAATATCCACTAAATGAGGGAATAATATGTGTGAGGGTACCCCAGGAGAGTTCCAAATGTGTGTGGGTAGAATATATATCCCACTGGGGTAAAATTGAAAAAAGTTGAAAAAAATTTTTTTTTGGACTTAGTCATTTTTCCGGCGTTTATCAGACTTTCAGATAGGGCAAATGTCAGTGAGCATTCCGATTTCAGTTCCAGAGCGATTCGCCCAATAAGTCCTTGATATTTAGTCATTTTCAGCCAATTTTCTGGATTTTTGAAAATTTCACTTTTTTGTGAAAATATCCACTAAATGAGGGAATAATATGTGTGAGGGTACCCCAGGAGAGTTCCAAATGTGTGTGGGTAGAATATATATCCCACGGGGGTAAAATTGAAAAAAGTTGAAAAAAAATTTTTTTTGGACTTAGTCATTTTTCCGGCGTT
Source organism: Phyllobates terribilis (assembly GCF_046119375.1). Classification (NCBI taxonomy): domain Eukaryota; kingdom Metazoa; phylum Chordata; class Amphibia; order Anura; family Dendrobatidae; genus Phyllobates; species Phyllobates terribilis. The sequence goes on from NW_027363138.1 coordinate 265,609, forward strand.
TATCAGACTTTCGGAAAGGGGAAATGTCAGTGAGCGTTCCGATTTCAGTTCCAGAGCAATTCGCCCAATGAGTCCGTGATATTTAGTCGTTTTCAGCCAATTTTCTGGATTTTTGAAAATTTCACTTTTTTGTGAAAATATCCACTAAATGAGGGAATAATATGTGTGAGGGTACCCCAGGAGAGTTCCAAATGTGTGTGGGTAGAATATATATCCCACGGGGGTAAAATTGAAAAAAGTTGAAAAAAAATTTTTTTTGGACTTAGTCATTTTTCCGGCGTTTATCAGACTTTCAGAAAGGGGAAATGTGAGTGAGCATTCCGATTTCAGTTCCAGAGCGATTTGCCCAATGAGTCCTTGATATTTAGTCATTTTCAGCCAATTTTCTGGATTTTTGAAAATTTCACTTTTTTGTGAAAATATCCACTAAATGAGGGAATAATATGTGTGAGGGTACCCCAGGAGAGTTCCAAATGTGTGTGGGTAGAATATATATCCCACGGGGGTAAAATTGAAAAAAGTTGAAAAAATTTTATTTTTTGGACTTAGTCATTTTTCCGCCGTTTATCAGACTTTCAGATGGGGGAAATGTGAGTGAGCATTCCGATTTCAGTTCCAGAGCGATTCACCCAATGAGTCCTTGATATTTATTCGTTTTCAGCCAATTTTCTGGATTTTTGAAAATTTCACTTTTTTGTGAAAATATCCACTAAATAAGGGAATAATAGGTGTGAGGGTACCCCAGGAGAGTTCCAAATGTGTGTGGGTAGAATATATATCCCACGGGGGTAAAATTGAAAAAAGTTGAAAAAATTTTATTTTTTGGACTTAGTCATTTTTCCGCCGTTTATCAGACTTTCAGATAGGGGAAATGTGAGTGAGCATTCCGATTTCAGTTCCAGAGCAATTCGCCCAATGAGTCCTTGATATTTAGTCATTTTCAGCCAATTTTCTGGATTTTTGAAAATTTCACTTTTTTGTGAAAATATCCACTAAATGAGGGAATAATATGTGTGAGGGTACCCCAGGAGAGTTCCAAATGTGTGTGGGTAGAATATATATCCCACTGGGGTAAAATTGAAAAAAGTTGAAAAAAATTTTTTTTTGGACTTAGTCATTTTTCCGGCGTTTATCAGACTTTCAGATAGGGCAAATGTCAGTGAGCATTCCGATTTCAGTTCCAGAGCGATTTGCCCAATAAGTCCTTGATATTTAGGCATTTTCAGCCAATTTTCTGGATTTTTGAAAATTTCACTTTTTTGTGAAAATATCCACTAAATGAGGGAATAATATGTGTGAGGGTACCCCAGGAGAGTTCCAAATGTGTGTGGGTAGAATATATATCCCACGGGGGTAAAATTGAAAAAAGTTGAAAAAAAATTTTTTTTGGACTTAGTCATTTTTCCGGCGTTTATCAGACTTTCAGAAAGGGGAAATGTCAGTGAGCGTTCCGATTTCAGTTCCAGAGCAATTCGCCCAATGAGTCCGTGATATTTAGTCGTTTTCAGCCAATTTTCTGGATTTTTGAAAATTTCACTTTTTTGTGAAAATATCCACTAAATGAGGGAATAATATGTGTGAGGGTACCCCAGGAGAGTTCCAAATGTGTGTGGGTAGAATATATATCCCACGGGGGTAAAATTGAAAAAAGTTGAAAAAAATTTTTTTTTGGACTTAGTCATTTTTCCGCCGTTTATCAGACTTTCAGATAGGGGAAATGTCAGTGAGCATTCATATTTCAGTTCCAGAGCGATTTGCCCAATGAGTCCTTGATATTTAGTCATTTTCAGCCAATTTTCTGGATTTTTGAAAATTTCACTTTTTTGTGAAAATATCCACTAAATGAGGGAATAATATGTGTGAGGGTACCCCAGGAGAGTTCCAAATGTGTGTGGGTAGAATATATATCCCACGGGGGTAAAATTGAAAAAAGTTGAAAAACAATTTTTTTTGGACTTAGTCATTTTTCCGTCGTTTATCAGACTTTCAGATAGGGGAAATGTGAGTGAGCATTCCGATTTCAGTTCCAGAGCGATTCGCCCAATGAGTCCTTGATATTTAGTCATTTTCAGCCAATTTTCTGGATTTTTGAAAATTTCACTTTTTTGTGAAAATATCCACTAAACGAGGGAATAATATGTGTGAGGGTACCCCAGGAGAGTTCCAAATGTGTGTGGGTAGAATATATATCCCACGGGGGTAAAATTGAAAAAAGTTGAAAAAAATATTTTTTTGGACTTAGTCATTTTTCCGGCGTTTATCAGACTTTCAGAAGGGGGAAATGTGAGTGAGCATTCTGATTTCAGTTCCAGAGCGATTCGCCCAATGAGTCCTTGATATTTAGTTGTTTTCAGCCAATTTTCTGGATTTTTGAAAATTTCACTTTTTTGTGAAAATAGCCACTAAATGAGGGAATAATATGTGTGAAGGTACCCCAGGAGAGTTCCAAATGTGTGTGGGTAGAATATATATCCCACGGGGGTAAAATTGAAAAAAGTTGAAAAAAAATTTTTTTTGGACTTAGTCATTTTTCCGGCGTTTATCAGACTTTCAGAAAGGGGAAATGTGAGTGAGCATTCCGATTTCAGTTCCAGAGCGATTTGCCCAATGAGTCCTTGATATTTAGTCATTTTCAGCCAATTTTCTGGATTTTTGAAAATTTCACTTTTTTGTGAAAATATCCACTAAATGAGGGAATAATATGTGTGAGGGTACCCCAGGAGAGTTCCAAATGTGTGTGGGTAGAATATATATCCCACGGGGGTAAAATTGAAAAAAGTTGAAAAAAAATTTTTTTTGGACTTAGTCATTTTTCCGGCGTTTATCAGACTTTCAGAAAGGGGAAATGTCAGTGAGCGTTCCGATTTCAGTTCCAGAGCAATTCGCCCAATGAGTCCTTGATATTTAGTCATTTTCAGCCAATTTTCTGGATTTTTGAAAATTTCACTTTTTTGTGAAAATATCCACTAAATAAGGGAATAATAGGTGTGAGGGTACCCCAGGAGAGTTCCAAATGTGTGTGGGTAGAATATATATCCCACGGGGGTAAAATTGAAAAAAGTTGAAAAAATTTTATTTTTTGGACTTAGTCATTTTTCCGCCGTTTATCAGACTTTCAGATGGGGGAAATGTGAGTGAGCATTCCGATTTCAGTTCCAGAGCGATTCACCCAATGAGTCCTTGATATTTATTCGTTTTCAGCCAATTTTCTGGATTTTTGAAAATTTCACTTTTTTGTGAAAATATCCACTAAATAAGGGAATAATAGGTGTGAGGGTACCCCAGGAGAGTTCCAAATGTGTGTGGGTAGAATATATATCCCACGGGGGTAAAATTGAAAAAAGTTGAAAAACAATTTTTTTTGGACTTAGTCATTTTTCCGGCGTTTATCAGACTTTCAGAAAGGGGAAATGTCAGTGAGCGTTCCGATTTCAGTTCCAGAGCAATTCGTCCAATGAGTCCTTGATATTTAGTCGTGTTCAGCCAATTTTCTGGATTTTTGAAAATTTCACTTTTTTGTGAAAATATCCACTAAATGAGGGAATAATATGTGTGAGGGTACCCCAGGAGAGTTCCAAATGTGTGTGGGTAGAATATATATCCCACGGGGGTAAAATTGAAAAAAGTTGAAAAAAATATTTTTTTGGACTTAGTCATTTTTCCGGCGTTTATCAGACTTTCAGAAAGGGGAAATGTCAGTGAGCGTTCCGATTTCAGTTCCAGAGCAATTCGCCCAATGAGTCCTTGATATTTAGTCGTTTTCAGCCAATTTTCTGGATTTTTGAAAATTTCACTTTTTTGTGAAAATATCCACTAAATGAGGGAATAATATGTGTGAGGGTACCCCAGGAGAGTTCCAAATGTGTGTGGGTAGAATATATATCCCACGGGGGTAAAATTGAAAAAAGTTGAAAAACAATTTTTTTTGGACTTAGTCATTTTTCCGCCGTTTATCAGACTTTCAGATAGGGGAAATGTGAGTGAGCATTCCGATTTCAGTTCCAGAGCGATTCGCCCAATGAGTCCTTGATATTTAGTCATTTTCAGCCAATTTTCTGGATTTTTGAAAATTTCACTTTTTTGTGAAAATATCCACTAAACGAGGGAATAATATGTGTGAGGGTACCCCAGGAGAGTTCCAAATGTGTGTGGGTAGAATATATATCCCACGGGGGTAAAATTGAAAAAAGTTGAAAAAAATATTTTTTTGGACTTAGTCATTTTTCCGGCGTTTATCAGACTTTCAGAAAGGGGAAATGTGAGTGAGCATTCCGATTTCAGTTCCAGAGCGATTTGCCCAATGAGTCCTTGATATTTAGTCATTTTCAGCCAATTTTCTGGATTTTTGAAAATTTCACTTTTTTGTGAAAATATCCACTAAATGAGGGAATAATATGTGTGAGGGTACCCCAGGAGAGTTCCAAATGTGTGTGGGTAGAATATATATCCCACGGGGGTAAAATTGAAAAAAGTTGAAAAAATTTTATTTTTTGGACTTAGTCATTTTTCCGCCGTTTATCAGACTTTCAGATGGGGGAAATGTGAGTGAGCATTCCGATTTCAGTTCCAGAGCGATTCACCCAATGAGTCCTTGATATATATTCGTTTTCAGCCAATTTTCTGGATTTTTGAAAATTTCACTTTTTTGTGAAAATATCCACTAAATAAGGGAATAATAGGTGTGAGGGTACCCCAGGAGAGTTCCAAATGTGTGTGGGTAGAATATATATCCCACGGGGGTAAAATTGAAAAAAGTTGAAAAAATTTTATTTTTTGGACTTAGTCATTTTTCCGCCGTTTATCAGACTTTCAGATAGGGGAAATGTGAGTGAGCATTCCGATTTCAGTTCCAGAGCAATTCGCCCAATGAGTCCTTGATATTTAGTCATTTTCAGCCAATTTTCTGGATTTTTGAAAATTTCACTTTTTTGTGAAAATATCCACTAAATGAGGGAATAATATGTGTGAGGGTACCCCAGGAGAGTTCCAAATGTGTGTGCGTAGAATATATATCCCACTGGGGTAAAATTGAAAAAAGTTGAAAAAATTTTTTTTTTGGACTTAGTCATTTTTCCGGCGTTTATCAGACTTTCAGATAGGGCAAATGTCAGTGAGCATTCCGATTTCAGTTCCAGAGCGATTCGCCCAATAAGTCCTTGATATTTAGTCATTTTCAGCCAATTTTCTGGATTTTTGAAAATTTCACTTTTTTGTGAAAATATACACTAAATGAGGGAATAATATGTGTGAGGGTACCCCAGGAGAGTTCCAAATGTGTGTGGGTAGAATATATATCCCACGGGGGTAAAATTGAAAAAAGTTGAAAAAAAATTTTTTTTGGACTTAGTCATTTTTCCGCCGTTTATCAGACTTTCAGATAGGGGAAATGTCAGTGAGCATTCCGATTTCAGTTCCAGAGCGATTTGCCCAATGAGTCCTTGATATTTAGTCATTTTCAGCCAATTTTCTGGATTTTTGAAAATTTCACTTTTTTGTGAAAATATCCACTAAATGAGGGAATAATATGTGTGAGGGTACCCCAGGAGAGTTCCAAATGTGTGTGGGTAGAATATATATCCCACGGGGGTAAAATTGAAAAAAGTTGAAAAACAATTTTTTTTGGACTTAGTCATTTTTCCGTCGTTTATCAGACTTTCAGATAGGGGAAATGTGAGTGAGCATTCCGATTTCAGTTCCAGAGCGATTCGCCCAATGAGTCCTTGATATTTAGTCATTTTCAGCCAATTTTCTGGATTTTTGAAAATTTCACTTTTTTGTGAAAATATCCACTAAACGAGGGAATAATATGTGTGAGGGTACCCCAGGAGAGTTCCAAATGTGTGTGGGTAGAATATATATCCCACGGGGGTAAAATTGAAAAAAGTTGAAAAAAATATTTTTTTGGACTTAGTCATTTTTCCGGCGTTTATCAGACTTTCAGAAGGGGGAAATGTGAGTGAGCATTCTGATTTCAGTTCCAGAGCGATTCGCCCAATGAGTCCTTGATATTTAGTTGTTTTCAGCCAATTTTCTGGATTTTTGAAAATTTCACTTTTTTGTGAAAATATCCACTAAATGAGGGAATAATATGTGTGAAGGTACCCCAGGAGAGTTCCAAATGTGTGTGGGTAGAATATATATCCCACGGGGGTAAAATTGAAAAAAGTTGAAAAAAAATTTTTTTTGGACTTAGTCATTTTTCCGGCGTTTATCAGACTTTCAGAAAGGGGAAATGTGAGTGAGCATTCCGATTTCAGTTCCAGAGCGATTTGCCCAATGAGTCCTTGATATTTAGTCATTTTCAGCCAATTTTCTGGATTTTTGAAAATTTCACTTTTTTGTGAAAATATCCACTAAATGAGGGAATAATATGTGTGAGGGTACCCCAGGAGAGTTCCAAATGTGTGTGGGTAGAATATATATCCCACGGGGGTAAAATTGAAAAAAGTTGAAAAAAATTTTTTTTTGGACTTAGTCATTTTTCCGGCGTTTATCAGACTTTCAGAAAGGGGAAATGTCAGTGAGCGTTCCGATTTCAGTTCCAGAGCAATTCGCCCAATGAGTCATTGATATTTAGTCATTTTCAGCCAATTTTCTGGATTTTTGAAAATTTCACTTTTTTGTGAAAATATCCACTAAATAAGGGAATAATAGGTGTGAGGGTACCCCAGGAGAGTTCCAAATGTGTGTGGGTAGAATATATATCCCACGGGGGTAAAATTGAAAAAAGTTGAAAAAAATTTATTTTTTGGACTTAGTCATTTTTCCGCCGTTTATCAGACTTTCAGATGGGGGAAATGTGAGTGAGCATTCCGATTTCAGTTCCAGAGCGATTCACCCAATGAGTCCTTGATATTTATTCGTTTTCAGCCAATTTTCTGGATTTTTGAAAATTTCACTTTTTTGTGAAAATATCCACTAAATAAGGGAATAATAGGTGTGAGGGTACCCCAGGAGAGTTCCAAATGTGTGTGGGTAGAATATATATCCCACGGGGGTAAAATTGAAAAAAGTTGAAAAAATTTTATTTTTTGGACTTAGTCATTTTTCCGCCGTTTATCAGACTTTCAGATAGGGGAAATGTGAGTGAGCATTCCGATTTCAGTTCCAGAGCAATTCGCCCAATGAGTCCTTGATATTTAGTCATTTTCAGCCAATTTTCTGGATTTTTGAAAATTTCACTTTTTTGTGAAAATATCCACTAAATGAGGGAATAATATGTGTGAGGGTACCCCAGGAGAGTTCCAAATGTGTGTGGGTAGAATATATATCCCACTGGGGTAAAATTGAAAAAAGTTGAAAAAAATTTTTTTTTGGACTTAGTCATTTTTCCGGCGTTTATCAGACTTTCAGATAGGGCAAATGTCAGTGAGCATTCCGATTTCAGTTCCAGAGCGATTCGCCCAATAAGTCCTTGATATTTAGTCATTTTCAGCCAATTTTCTGGATTTTTGAAAATTTCACTTTTTTGTGAAAATATCCACTAAATGAGGGAATAATATGTGTGAGGGTACCCCAGGAGAGTTCCAAATGTGTGTGGGTAGAATATATATCCCACGGGGGTAAAATTGAAAAAAGTTGAAAAAAAATTTTTTTTGGACTTAGTCATTTTTCCGGCGTTTATCAGACTTTCAGAAAGGGGAAATGTCAGTGAGCGTTCCGATTTCAGTTCCAGAGCAATTCGCCCAATGAGTCCGTGATATTTAGTCGTTTTCAGCCAATTTTCTGGATTTTTGAAAATTTCACTTTTTTGTGAAAATATCCACTAAATGAGGGAATAATATGTGTGAGGGTACCCCAGGAGAGTTCCAAATGTGTGTGGGTAGAATATATATCCCACGGGGGTAAAATTGAAAAAAGTTGAAAAAAAATTTTTTTTGGACTTAGTCATTTTTCCGCCGTTTATCAGACTTTCAGATAGGGGAAATGTCAGTGAGCATTCATATTTCAGTTCCAGAGCGATTTGCCCAATGAGTCCTTGATATTTAGTCATTTTCAGCCAATTTTCTGGATTTTTGAAAATTTCACTTTTTTGTGAAAATATCCACTAAATGAGGGAATAATATGTGTGAGGGTACCCCAGGAGAGTTCCAAATGTGTGTGGGTAGAATATATATCCCACGGGGGTAAAATTGAAAAAAGTTGAAAAACAATTTTTTTTGGACTTAGTCATTTTTCCGTCGTTTATCAGACTTTCAGATAGGGGAAATGTGAGTGAGCATTCCGATTTCAGTTCCAGAGCGATTCGCCCAATGAGTCCTTGATATTTAGTCATTTTCAGCCAATTTTCTGGATTTTTGAAAATTTCACTTTTTTGTGAAAATATCCACTAAACGAGGGAATAATATGTGTGAGGGTACCCCAGGAGAGTTCCAAATGTGTGTGGGTAGAATATATATCCCACGGGGGTAAAATTGAAAAAAGTTGAAAAAAATATTTTTTTGGACTTAGTCATTTTTCCGGCGTTTATCAGACTTTCAGAAGGGGGAAATGTGAGTGAGCATTCTGATTTCAGTTCCAGAGCGATTCGCCCAATGAGTCCTTGATATTTAGTTGTTTTCAGCCAATTTTCTGGATTTTTGAAAATTTCACTTTTTTGTGAAAATAGCCACTAAATGAGGGAATAATATGTGTGAAGGTACCCCAGGAGAGTTCCAAATGTGTGTGGGTAGAATATATATCCCACGGGGGTAAAATTGAAAAAAGTTGAAAAAAAATTTTTTTTGGACTTAGTCATTTTTCCGGCGTTTATCAGACTTTCAGAAAGGGGAAATGTGAGTGAGCATTCCGATTTCAGTTCCAGAGCGATTTGCCCAATGAGTCCTTGATATTTAGTCATTTTCAGCCAATTTTCTGGATTTTTGAAAATTTCACTTTGTTGTGAAAATATCCACTAAATGAGGGAATAATATGTGTGAGGGTACCCCAGGAGAGTTCCAAATGTGTGTGGGTAGAATATATATCCCACGGGGGTAAAATTGAAAAAAGTTGAAAAAAAATTTTTTTTGGACTTAGTCATTTTTCCGGCGTTTATCAGACTTTCAGAAAGGGGAAATGTCAGTGAGCGTTCCGATTTCAGTTCCAGAGCAATTCGCCCAATGAGTCCTTGATATTTAGTCATTTTCAGCCAATTTTCTGGATTTTTGAAAATTTCACTTTTTTGTGAAAATATCCACTAAATAAGGGAATAATAGGTGTGAGGGTACCCCAGGAGACTTCCAAATGTGTGTGGGTAGAATATATATCCCACGGGGGTAAAATTGAAAAAAGTTGAAAAAATTTTATTTTTTGGACTTAGTCATTTTTCCGCCGTTTATCAGACTTTCAGATGGGGGAAATGTGAGTGAGCATTCCGATTTCAGTTCCAGAGCGATTCACCCAATGAGTCCTTGATATTTATTCGTTTTCAGCCAATTTTCTGGATTTTTGAAAATTTCACTTTTTTGTGAAAATATCCACTAAATAAGGGAATAATAGGTGTGAGGGTACCCCAGGAGAGTTCCAAATGTGTGTGGGTAGAATATATATCCCACGGGGGTAAAATTGAAAAAAGTTGAAAAAATTTTATTTTTTGGACTTAGTCATTTTTCCGCCGTTTATCAGACTTTCAGATAGGGGAAATGTGAGTGAGCATTCCGATTTCAGTTCCAGAGCAATTCGCCCAATGAGTCCTTGATATTTAGTCATTTTCAGCCAATTTTCTGGATTTTTGAAAATTTCACTTTTTTGTGAAAATATCCACTAAATGAGGGAATAATATGTGTGAGGGTACCCCAGGAGAGTTCCAAATGTGTGTGGGTAGAATATATATCCCACTGGGGTAAAATTGAAAAAAGTTGAAAAAAATTTTTTTTTGGACTTAGTCATTTTTCCGGCGTTTATCAGACTTTCAGATAGGGCAAATGTCAGTGAGCATTCCGATTTCAGTTCCAGAGCGATTCGCCCAATAAGTCCTTGATATTTAGTCATTTTCAGCCAATTTTCTGGATTTTTGAAAATTTCACTTTTTTGTGAAAATATCCACTAAATGAGGGAATAATATGTGTGAGGGTACCCCAGGAGAGTTCCAAATGTGTGTGGGTAGAATATATATCCCACGGGGGTAAAATTGAAAAAAGTTGAAAAAAAATTTTTTTTGGACTTAGTCATTTTTCCGGCGTTTATCAGACTTTCAGAAAGGGGAAATGTCAGTGAGCGTTCCGATTTCAGTTCCAGAGCAATTCGCCCAATGAGTCCGTGATATTTAGTCGTTTTCAGCCAATTTTCTGGATTTTTGAAAATTTCACTTTTTTGTGAAAATATCCACTAAATGAGGGAATAATATGTGTGAGGGTACCCCAGGAGAGTTCCAAATGTGTGTGGGTAGAATATATATCCCACGGGGGTAAAATTGAAAAAAGTTGAAAAAAAATTTTTTTTGGACTTAGTCATTTTTCCGCCGTTTATCAGACTTTCAGATAGGGGAAATGTCAGTGAGCATTCATATTTCAGTTCCAGAGCGATTTGCCCAATGAGTCCTTGATATTTAGTCATTTTCAGCCAATTTTCTGGATTTTTGAAAATTTCACTTTTTTGTGAAAATATCCACTAAATGAGGGAATAATATGTGTGAGGGTACGCCAGGAGAGTTCCAAATGTGTGTGGGTAGAATATATATCCCACGGGGGTAAAATTGAAAAAAGTTGAAAAACAATTTTTTTTGGACTTAGTCATTTTTCCGTCGTTTATCAGACTTTCAGATAGGGGAAATGTGAGTGAGCATTCCGATTTCAGTTCCAGAGCGATTCGCCCAATGAGTCCTTGATATTTAGTCATTTTCAGCCAATTTTCTGGATTTTTGAAAATTTCACTTTTTTGTGAAAATATCCACTAAACGAGGGAATAATATGTGTGAGGGTACCCCAGGAGAGTTCCAAATGTGTGTGGGTAGAATATATATCCCACGGGGGTAAAATTGAAAAAAGTTGAAAAAAATATTTTTTTGGACTTAGTCATTTTTCCGGCGTTTATCAGACTTTCAGAAGGGGGAAATGTGAGTGAGCATTCTGATTTCAGTTCCAGAGCGATTCGCCCAATGAGTCCTTGATATTTAGTTGTTTTCAGCCAATTTTCTGGATTTTTGAAAATTTCACTTTTTTGTGAAAATAGCCACTAAATGAGGGAATAATATGTGTGAAGGTACCCCAGGAGAGTTCCAAATGTGTGTGGGTAGAATATATATCCCACGGGGGTAAAATTGAAAAAAGTTGAAAAAAAATTTTTTTTGGACTTAGTCATTTTTCCGGCGTTTATCAGACTTTCAGAAAGGGGAAATGTGAGTGAGCATTCCGATTTCAGTTCCAGAGCGATTTGCCCAATGAGTCCTTGATATTTAGTCATTTTCAGCCAATTTTCTGGATTTTTGAAAATTTCACTTTGTTGTGAAAATATCCACTAAATGAGGGAATAATATGTGTGAGGGTACCCCAGGAGAGTTCCAAATGTGTGTGGGTAGAATATATATCCCACGGGGGTAAAATTGAAAAAAGTTGAAAAAAAATTTTTTTTGGACTTAGTCATTTTTCCGGCGTTTATCAGACTTTCAGAAAGGGGAAATGTCAGTGAGCGTTCCGATTTCAGTTCCAGAGCAATTCGCCCAATGAGTCCTTGATATTTAGTCATTTTCAGCCAATTTTCTGGATTTTTGAAAATTTCACTTTTTTGTGAAAATATCCACTAAATAAGGGAATAATAGGTGTGAGGGTACCCCAGGAGAGTTCCAAATGTGTGTGGGTAGAATATATATCCCACGGGGGTAAAATTGAAAAAAGTTGAAAAAATTTTATTTTTTGGACTTAGTCATTTTTCCGCCGTTTATCAGACTTTCAGATGGGGGAAATGTGAGTGAGCATTCCGATTTCAGTTCCAGAGCGATTCACCCAATGAGTCCTTGATATTTATTCGTTTTCAGCCAATTTTCTGGATTTTTGAAAATTTCACTTTTTTGTGAAAATATCCACTAAATAAGGGAATAATAGGTGTGAGGGTACCCCAGGAGAGTTCCAAATGTGTGTGGGTAGAATATATATCCCACGGGGGTAAAATTGAAAAAAGTTGAAAAAATTTTATTTTTTGGACTTAGTCATTTTTCCGCCGTTTATCAGACTTTCAGATAGGGGAAATGTGAGTGAGCATTCCGATTTCAGTTCCAGAGCAATTCGCCCAATGAGTCCTTGATATTTAGTCATTTTCAGCCAATTTTCTGGATTTTTGAAAATTTCACTTTTTTGTGAAAATATCCACTAAATGAGGGAATAATATGTGTGAGGGTACCCCAGGAGAGTTCCAAATGTGTGTGGGTAGAATATATATCCCACTGGGGTAAAATTGAAAAAAGTTGAAAAAAATTTTTTTTTGGACTTAGTCATTTTTCCGGCGTTTATCAGACTTTCAGAAGGGGGAAATGTGAGTGAGCATTCTGATTTCAGTTCCAGAGCGATTCGCCCAATGAGTCCTTGATATTTAGTTGTTTTCAGCCAATTTTCTGGATTTTTGAAAATTTCACTTTTTTGTGAAAATATCCACTAAATGAGGGAATAATATGTGTGAAGGTACCCCAGGAGAGTTCCAAATGTGTGTGGGTAGAATATATATCCCACGGGGGTAAAATTGAAAAAAGTTGAAAAAAAATTTTTTTTGGACTTAGTCATTTTTCCGGCGTTTATCAGACTTTCAGAAAGGGGAAATGTGAGTGAGCATTCCGATTTCAGTTCCAGAGCGATTTGCCCAATGAGTCCTTGATATTTAGTCATTTTCAGCCAATTTTCTGGATTTTTGAAAATTTCACTTTTTTGTGAAAATATCCACTAAATGAGGGAATAATATGTGTGAGGGTACCCCAGGAGAGTTCCAAATGTGTGTGGGTAGAATATATATCCCACGGGGGTAAAATTGAAAAAAGTTGAAAAAAAATTTTTTTTGGACTTAGTCATTTTTCCGGCGTTTATCAGACTTTCAGAAAGGGGAAATGTCAGTGAGCGTTCCGATTTCAGTTCCAGAGCAATTCGCCCAATGAGTCATTGATATTTAGTCATTTTCAGCCAATTTTCTGGATTTTTGAAAATTTCACTTTTTTGTGAAAATATCCACTAAATAAGGGAATAATAGGTGTGAGGGTACCCCAGGAGAGTTCCAAATGTGTGTGGGTAGAATATATATCCCACGGGGGTAAAATTGAAAAAAGTTGAAAAAATTTTATTTTTTGGACTTAGTCATTTTTCCGCCGTTTATCAGACTTTCAGATAGGGGAAATGTGAGTGAGCATTCCGATTTCAGTTCCAGAGCAATTCGCCCAATGAGTCCTTGATATTTAGTCATTTTCAGCCAATTTTCTGGATTTTTGAAAATTTCACTTTTTTGTGAAAATATCCACTAAATGAGGGAATAATATGTGTGAGGGTACCCCAGGAGAGTTCCAAATGTGTGTGGGTAGAATATATATCCCACTGGGGTAAAATTGAAAAAAGTTGAAAAAAATTTTTTTTTGGACTTAGTCATTTTTCCGGCGTTTATCAGACTTTCAGAAGGGGGAAATGTGAGTGAGCATTCTGATTTCAGTTCCAGAGCGATTCGCCCAATGAGTCCTTGATATTTAGTTGTTTTCAGCCAATTTTCTGGATTTTTGAAAATTTCACTTTTTTGTGAAAATATCCACTAAATGAGGGAATAATATGTGTGAAGGTACCCCAGGAGAGTTCCAAATGTGTGTGGGTAGAATATATATCCCACGGGGGTAAAATTGAAAAAAGTTGAAAAAAAATTTTTTTTGGACTTAGTCATTTTTCCGGCGTTTATCAGACTTTCAGAAAGGGGAAATGTGAGTGAGCATTCCGATTTCAGTTCCAGAGCGATTTGCCCAATGAGTCCTTGATATTTAGTCATTTTCAGCCAATTTTCTGGATTTTTGAAAATTTCACTTTTTTGTGAAAATATCCACTAAATGAGGGAATAATATGTGTGAGGGTACCCCAGGAGAGTTCCAAATGTGTGTGGGTAGAATATATATCCCACGGGGGTAAAATTGAAAAAAGTTGAAAAAAAATTTTTTTTGGACTTAGTCATTTTTCCGGCGTTTATCAGACTTTCAGAAAGGGGAAATGTCAGTGAGCGTTCCGATTTCAGTTCCAGAGCAATTCGCCCAATGAGTCATTGATATTTAGTCATTTTCAGCCAATTTTCTGGATTTTTGAAAATTTCACTTTTTTGTGAAAATATCCACTAAATAAGGGAATAATAGGTGTGAGGGTACCCCAGGAGAGTTCCAAATGTGTGTGGGTAGAATATATATCCCACGGGGGTAAAATTGAAAAAAGTTGAAAAAATTTTATTTTTTGGACTTAGTCAATTTTCCGCCGTTTATCAGACTTTCAGATGGGGGAAATGTGAGTGAGCATTCCGATTTCAGTTCCAGAGCGATTCACCCAATGAGTCCTTGATATTTATTCGTTTTCAGCCAATTTTCTGGATTTTTGAAAATTTCACTTTTTTGTGAAAATATCCACTAAATAAGGGAATAATAGGTGTGAGGGTACCCCAGGAGAGTTCCAAATGTGTGTGGGTAGAATATATATCCCACGGGGTAAAATTGAAAAAAGTTGAAAAAAAATTTTTTTTGGACTTAGTCATTTTTCCGGCGTTTATCAGACTTTCAGAAAGGGGAAATGTCAGTGAGCGTTCCGATTTCAGTTCCAGAGCAATTCGCCCAATGAGTCCGTGATATTTAGTCGTTTTCAGCCAATTTTCTGGATTTTTGAAAATTTCACTTTTTTGTGAAAATATCCACTAAATGAGGGAATAATATGTGTGAGGGTACCCCAGGAGAGTTCCAAATGTGTGTGGGTAGAATATATATCCCACGGGGGTAAAATTGAAAAAAGTTGAAAAAAAATTTTTTTTGGACTTAGTCATTTTTCCGCCGTTTATCAGACTTTCAGATAGGGGAAATGTCAGTGAGCATTCATATTTCAGTTCCAGAGCGATTTGCCCAATGAGTCCTTGATATTTAGTCATTTTCAGCCAATTTTCTGGATTTTTGAAAATTTCACTTTTTTGTGAAAATATCCACTAAATGAGGGAATAATATGTGTGAGGGTACGCCAGGAGAGTTCCAAATGTGTGTGGGTAGAATATATATCCCACGGGGGTAAAATTGAAAAAAGTTGAAAAACAATTTTTTTTGGACTTAGTCATTTTTCCGTCGTTTATCAGACTTTCAGATAGGGGAAATGTGAGTGAGCATTCCGATTTCAGTTCCAGAGCGATTCGCCCAATGAGTCCTTGATATTTAGTCATTTTCAGCCAATTTTCTGGATTTTTGAAAATTTCACTTTTTTGTGAAAATATCCACTAAACGAGGGAATAATATGTGTGAGGGTACCCCAGGAGAGTTCCAAATGTGTGTGGGTAGAATATATATCCCACGGGGGTAAAATTGAAAAAAGTTGAAAAAAATATTTTTTTGGACTTAGTCATTTTTCCGGCGTTTATCAGACTTTCAGAAGGGGGAAATGTGAGTGAGCATTCTGATTTCAGTTCCAGAGCGATTCGCCCAATGAGTCCTTGATATTTAGTTGTTTTCAGCCAATTTTCTGGATTTTTGAAAATTTCACTTTTTTGTGAAAATAGCCACTAAATGAGGGAATAATATGTGTGAAGGTACCCCAGGAGAGTTCCAAATGTGTGTGGGTAGAATACATATCCCACGGGGGTAAAATTGAAAAAAGTTGAAAAAAAATTTTTTTTGGACTTAGTCATTTTTCCGGCGTTTATCAGACTTTCAGAAAGGGGAAATGTGAGTGAGCATTCCGATTTCAGTTCCAGAGCGATTTGCCCAATGAGTCCTTGATATTTAGTCATTTTCAGCCAATTTTCTGGATTTTTGAAAATTTCACTTTGTTGTGAAAATATCCACTAAATGAGGGAATAATATGTGTGAGGGTACCCCAGGAGAGTTCCAAATGTGTGTGGGTAGAATATATATCCCACGGGGGTAAAATTGAAAAAAGTTGAAAAAAAATTTTTTTTGGACTTAGTCATTTTTCCGGCGTTTATCAGACTTTCAGAAAGGGGAAATGTCAGTGAGCGTTCCGATTTCAGTTCCAGAGCAATTCGCCCAATGAGTCCTTGATATTTAGTCATTTTCAGCCAATTTTCTGGATTTTTGAAAATTTCACTTTTTTGTGAAAATATCCACTAAATAAGGGAATAATAGGTGTGAGGGTACCCCAGGAGAGTTCCAAATGTGTGTGGGTAGAATATATATCCCACGGGGGTAAAATTGAAAAAAGTTGAAAAAATTTTATTTTTTGGACTTAGTCATTTTTCCGCCGTTTATCAGACTTTCAGATGGGGGAAATGTGAGTGAGCATTCCGATTTCAGTTCCAGAGCGATTCACCCAATGAGTCCTTGATATTTATTCGTTTTCAGCCAATTTTCTGGATTTTTGAAAATTTCACTTTTTTGTGAAAATATCCACTAAATAAGGGAATAATAGGTGTGAGGGTACCCCAGGAGAGTTCCAAATGTGTGTGGGTAGAATATATATCCCACGGGGGTAAAATTGAAAAAAGTTGAAAAAATTTTATTTTTTGGACTTAGTCATTTTTCCGCCGTTTATCAGACTTTCAGATAGGGGAAATGTGAGTGAGCATTCCGATTTCAGTTCCAGAGCAATTCGCCCAATGAGTCCTTGATATTTAGTCATTTTCAGCCAATTTTCTGGATTTTTGAAAATTTCACTTTTTTGTGAAAATATCCACTAAATGAGGGAATAATATGTGTGAGGGTACCCCAGGAGAGTTCCAAATGTGTGTGGGTAGAATATATATCCCACTGGGGTAAAATTGAAAAAAGTTGAAAAAAATTTTTTTTTGGACTTAGTCATTTTTCCGGCGTTTATCAGACTTTCAGAAGGGGGAAATGTGAGTGAGCATTCTGATTTCAGTTCCAGAGCGATTCGCCCAATGAGTCCTTGATATTTAGTTGTTTTCAGCCAATTTTCTGGATTTTTGAAAATTTCACTTTTTTGTGAAAATATCCACTAAATGAGGGAATAATATGTGTGAAGGTACCCCAGGAGAGTTCCAAATGTGTGTGGGTAGAATATATATCCCACGGGGGTAAAATTGAAAAAAGTTGAAAAAAAATTTTTTTTGGACTTAGTCATTTTTCCGGCGTTTATCAGACTTTCAGAAAGGGGAAATGTGAGTGAGCATTCCGATTTCAGTTCCAGAGCGATTTGCCCAATGAGTCCTTGATATTTAGTCATTTTCAGCCAATTTTCTGGATTTTTGAAAATTTCACTTTTTTGTGAAAATATCCACTAAATGAGGGAATAATATGTGTGAGGGTACCCCAGGAGAGTTCCAAATGTGTGTGGGTAGAATATATATCCCACGGGGGTAAAATTGAAAAAAGTTGAAAAAAAATTTTTTTTGGACTTAGTCATTTTTCCGGCGTTTATCAGACTTTCAGAAAGGGGAAATGTCAGTGAGCGTTCCGATTTCAGTTCCAGAGCAATTCGCCCAATGAGTCATTGATATTTAGTCATTTTCAGCCAATTTTCTGGATTTTTGAAAATTTCACTTTTTTGTGAAAATATCCACTAAATAAGGGAATAATAGGTGTGAGGGTACCCCAGGAGAGTTCCAAATGTGTGTGGGTAGAATATATATCCCACGGGGGTAAAATTGAAAAAAGTTGAAAAAATTTTATTTTTTGGACTTAGTCATTTTTCCGCCGTTTATCAGACTTTCAGATGGGGGAAATGTGAGTGAGCATTCCGATTTCAGTTCCAGAGCGATTCACCCAATGAGTCCTTGATATTTATTCGTTTTCAGCCAATTTTCTGGATTTTTGAAAATTTCACTTTTTTGTGAAAATATCCACTAAATAAGGGAATAATAGGTGTGAGGGTACCCCAGGAGAGTTCCAAATGTGTGTTGGTAGAATATATATCCCACGGGGGTAAAATTGAAAAAAGTTGAAAAAATTTTATTTTTTGGACTTAGTCATTTTTCCGCCGTTTATCAGACTTTCAGATAGGGGAAATGTGAGTGAGCATTCCGATTTCAGTTCCAGAGCAATTCGCCCAATGAGTCCTTGATATTTAGTCATTTTCAGCCAATTTTCTGGATTTTTGAAAATTTCACTTTTTTGTGAAAATATCCACTAAATGAGGGAATAATATGTGTGAGGGTACCCCAGGAGAGTTCCAAATGTGTGTGGGTAGAATATATATCCCACTGGGGTAAAATTGAAAAAAGTTGAAAAAAATTTTTTTTTGGACTTAGTCATTTTTCCGGCGTTTATCAGACTTTCAGATAGGGCAAATGTCAGTGAGCATTCCGATTTCAGTTCCAGAGCGATTCGCCCAATAAGTCCTTGATATTTAGTCA
The DNA here is from genome assembly GCF_046119375.1 of Phyllobates terribilis. NCBI lineage: Eukaryota > Metazoa > Chordata > Amphibia > Anura > Dendrobatidae > Phyllobates > Phyllobates terribilis. The sequence continues at coordinate 284,044 of NW_027363138.1, forward strand.
TTTTCAGCCAATTTTCTGGATTTTTGAAAATTTCACTTTTTTGTGAAAATATCCACTAAATGAGGGAATAATATGTGTGAGGGTACCCCAGGAGAGTTCCAAATGTGTGTGGGTAGAATATATATCCCACGGGGGTAAAATTGAAAAAAGTTGAAAAAAAATTTTTTTTGGACTTAGTCATTTTTCCGGCGTTTATCAGACTTTCAGAAAGGGGAAATGTCAGTGAGCGTTCCGATTTCAGTTCCAGAGCAATTCGCCCAATGAGTCCGTGATATTTAGTCGTTTTCAGCCAATTTTCTGGATTTTTGAAAATTTCACTTTTTTGTGAAAATATCCACTAAATGAGGGAATAATATGTGTGAGGGTACCCCAGGAGAGTTCCAAATGTGTGTGGGTAGAATATATATCCCACGGGGGTAAAATTGAAAAAAGTTGAAAAAAAATTTTTTTTGGACTTAGTCATTTTTCCGCCGTTTATCAGACTTTCAGATAGGGGAAATGTCAGTGAGCATTCATATTTCAGTTCCAGAGCGATTTGCCCAATGAGTCCTTGATATTTAGTCATTTTCAGCCAATTTTCTGGATTTTTGAAAATTTCACTTTTTTGTGAAAATATCCACTAAATGAGGGAATAATATGTGTGAGGGTACCCCAGGAGAGTTCCAAATGTGTGTGGGTAGAATATATATCCCACGGGGGTAAAATTGAAAAAAGTTGAAAAAAAATTTTTTTTGGACTTAGTCATTTTTCCGGCGTTTATCAGACTTTCAGAAAGGGGAAATGTCAGTGAGCGTTCCGATTTCAGTTCCAGAGCAATTCGCCCAATGAGTCATTGATATTTAGTCATTTTCAGCCAATTTTCTGGATTTTTGAAAATTTCACTTTTTTGTGAAAATATCCACTAAATAAGGGAATAATAGGTGTGAGGGTACCCCAGGAGAGTTCCAAATGTGTGTGGGTAGAATATATATCCCACGGGGGTAAAATTGAAAAAAGTTGAAAAAATTTTATTTTTTGGACTTAGTCATTTTTCCGCCGTTTATCAGACTTTCAGATGGGGGAAATGTGAGTGAGCATTCCGATTTCAGTTCCAGAGCGATTCACCCAATGAGTCCTTGATATTTATTCGTTTTCAGCCAATTTTCTGGATTTTTGAAAATTTCACTTTTTTGTGAAAATATCCACTAAATAAGGGAATAATAGGTGTGAGGGTACCCCAGGAGAGTTCCAAATGTGTGTTGGTAGAATATATATCCCACGGGGGTAAAATTGAAAAAAGTTGAAAAAATTTTATTTTTTGGACTTAGTCATTTTTCCGCCGTTTATCAGACTTTCAGATAGGGGAAATGTGAGTGAGCATTCCGATTTCAGTTCCAGAGCAATTCGCCCAATGAGTCCTTGATATTTAGTCATTTTCAGCCAATTTTCTGGATTTTTGAAAATTTCACTTTTTTGTGAAAATATCCACTAAATGAGGGAATAATATGTGTGAGGGTACCCCAGGAGAGTTCCAAATGTGTGTGGGTAGAATATATATCCCACTGGGGTAAAATTGAAAAAAGTTGAAAAAAATTTTTTTTTGGACTTAGTCATTTTTCCGGCGTTTATCAGACTTTCAGATAGGGCAAATGTCAGTGAGCATTCCGATTTCAGTTCCAGAGCGATTCGCCCAATAAGTCCTTGATATTTAGTCATTTTCAGCCAATTTTCTGGATTTTTGAAAATTTCACTTTTTTGTGAAAATATCCACTAAATGAGGGAATAATATGTGTGAGGGTACCCCAGGAGAGTTCCAAATGTGTGTGGGTAGAATATATATCCCACGGGGGTAAAATTGAAAAAAGTTGAAAAAAAATTTTTTTTGGACTTAGTCATTTTTCCGGCGTTTATCAGACTTTCAGAAAGGGGAAATGTCAGTGAGCGTTCCGATTTCAGTTCCAGAGCAATTCGCCCAATGAGTCCGTGATATTTAGTCGTTTTCAGCCAATTTTCTGGATTTTTGAAAATTTCACTTTTTTGTGAAAATATCCACTAAATGAGGGAATAATATGTGTGAGGGTACCCCAGGAGAGTTCCAAATGTGTGTGGGTAGAATATATATCCCACGGGGGTAAAATTGAAAAAAGTTGAAAAAAAATTTTTTTTGGACTTAGTCATTTTTCCGCCGTTTATCAGACTTTCAGATAGGGGAAATGTCAGTGAGCATTCATATTTCAGTTCCAGAGCGATTTGCCCAATGAGTCCTTGATATTTAGTCATTTTCAGCCAATTTTCTGGATTTTTGAAAATTTCACTTTTTTGTGAAAATATCCACTAAATGAGGGAATAATATGTGTGAGGGTACCCCAGGAGAGTTCCAAATGTGTGTGGGTAGAATATATATCCCACGGGGGTAAAATTGAAAAAAGTTGAAAAACAATTTTTTTTGGACTTAGTCATTTTTCCGTCGTTTATCAGACTTTCAGATAGGGGAAATGTGAGTGAGCATTCCGATTTCAGTTCCAGAGCGATTCGCCCAATGAGTCCTTGATATTTAGTCATTTTCAGCCAATTTTCTGGATTTTTGAAAATTTCACTTTTTTGTGAAAATATCCACTAAACGAGGGAATAATATGTGTGAGGGTACCCCAGGAGAGTTCCAAATGTGTGTGGGTAGAATATATATCCCACGGGGGTAAAATTGAAAAAAGTTGAAAAAAATATTTTTTTGGACTTAGTCATTTTTCCGGCGTTTATCAGACTTTCAGAAGGGGGAAATGTGAGTGAGCATTCTGATTTCAGTTCCAGAGCGATTCGCCCAATGAGTCCTTGATATTTAGTTGTTTTCAGCCAATTTTCTGGATTTTTGAAAATTTCACTTTTTTGTGAAAATATCCACTAAATGAGGGAATAATATGTGTGAAGGTACCCCAGGAGAGTTCCAAATGTGTGTGGGTAGAATATATATCCCACGGGGGTAAAATTGAAAAAAGTTGAAAAAAAATTTTTTTTGGACTTAGTCATTTTTCCGGCGTTTATCAGACTTTCAGAAAGGGGAAATGTGAGTGAGCATTCCAATTTCAGTTCCAGAGCGATTTGCCCAATGAGTCCTTGATATTTAGTCATTTTCAGCCAATTTTCTGGATTTTTGAAAATTTCACTTTTTTGTGAAAATATCCACTAAATGAGGGAATAATATGTGTGAGGGTACCCCAGGAGAGTTCCAAATGTGTGTGGGTAGAATATATATCCCACGGGGGTAAAATTGAAAAAAGTTGAAAAAAAATTTTTTTTGGACTTAGTCATTTTTCCGGCGTTTATCAGACTTTCAGAAAGGGGAAATGTCAGTGAGCGTTCCGATTTCAGTTCCAGAGCAATTCGCCCAATGAGTCCTTGATATTTAGTCATTTTCAGCCAATTTTCTGGATTTTTGAAAATTTCACTTTTTTGTGAAAATATCCACTAAATAAGGGAATAATAGGTGTGAGGGTACCCCAGGAGAGTTCCAAATGTGTGTGGGTAGAATATATATCCCACGGGGGTAAAATTGAAAAAAGTTGAAAAAATTTTATTTTTTGGACTTAGTCATTTTTCCGCCGTTTATCAGACTTTCAGATGGGGGAAATGTGAGTGAGCATTCCGATTTCAGTTCCAGAGCGATTCACCCAATGAGTCCTTGATATTTATTCGTTTTCAGCCAATTTTCTGGATTTTTGAAAATTTCACTTTTTTGTGAAAATATCCACTAAATAAGGGAATAATAGGTGTGAGGGTACCCCAGGAGAGTTCCAAATGTGTGTGGGTAGAATATATATCCCACGGGGGTAAAATTGAAAAAAGTTGAAAAAATTTTATTTTTTGGACTTAGTCATTTTTCCGCCGTTTATCAGACTTTCAGATAGGGGAAATGTGAGTGAGCATTCCGATTTCAGTTCCAGAGCAATTCGCCCAATGAGTCCTTGATATTTAGTCATTTTCAGCCAATTTTCTGGATTTTTGAAAATTTCACTTTTTTGTGAAAATATCCACTAAATGAGGGAATAATATGTGTGAGGGTACCCCAGGAGAGTTCCAAATGTGTGTGGGTAGAATATATATCCCACTGGGGTAAAATTGAAAAAAGTTGAAAAAAATTTTTTTTTGGACTTAGTCATTTTTCCGGCGTTTATCAGACTTTCAGATAGGGCAAATGTCAGTGAGCATTCCGATTTCAGTTCCAGAGCGATTCGCCCAATAAGTCCTTGATATTTAGTCATTTTCAGCCAATTTTCTGGATTTTTGAAAATTTCACTTTTTTGTGAAAATATCCACTAAATGAGGGAATAATATGTGTGAGGGTACCCCAGGAGAGTTCCAAATGTGTGTGGGTAGAATATATATCCCACGGGGGTAAAATTGAAAAAAGTTGAAAAAAAATTTTTTTGGGACTTAGTCATTTTTCCGGCGTTTATCAGACTTTCAGAAAGGGGAAATGTCAGTGAGCGTTCCGATTTCAGTTCCAGAGCAATTCGCCCAATGAGTCCGTGATATTTAGTCGTTTTCAGCCAATTTTCTGGATTTTTGAAAATTTCACTTTTTTGTGAAAATATCCACTAAATGAGGGAATAATATGTGTGAGGGTACCCCAGGAGAGTTCCAAATGTGTGTGGGTAGAATATATATCCCACGGGGGTAAAATTGAAAAAAGTTGAAAAAAAATTTTTTTTGGACTTAGTCATTTTTCCGCCGTTTATCAGACTTTCAGATAGGGGAAATGTCAGTGAGCGTTCCGATTTCAGTTCCAGAGCGATTTGCCCAATGAGTCCTTGATATTTAGTCATTTTCAGCCAATTTTCTGGATTTTTGAAAATTTCACTTTTTTGTGAAAATATCCACTAAATGAGGGAATAATATGTGTGAGGGTACCCCAGGAGAGTTCCAAATGTGTGTGGGTAGAATATATATCCCACGGGGGTAAAATTGAAAAAAGTTGAAAAAAATTTTTTTTTGGACTTAGTCATTTTTCCGGCGTTTATCAGACTTTCAGAAAGGGGAAATGTGAGTGAGCATTCCGATTTCAGTTCCAGAGCAATTCGCCCAATGAGTCCTTGATATTTAGTCGTTTTCAGCCATTTTCTGGATTTTTGAAAATTTCACTTTTTTGTGAAAATATCCACTAAATGAGGGAATAATATGTGTGAGGGTACCCCAGGAGAGTTCCAAATGTGTGTGGGTAGAATATATATCCCACGGGGGTAAAATTGAAAAAAGTTGAAAAACAATTTTTTTTGGACTTAGTCATTTTTCCGGCGTTTATCAGACTTTCAGAAAGGGGAAATGTCAGTGAGCGTTCCGATTTCAGTTCCAGAGCAATTCGTCCAATGAGTCCTTGATATTTAGTCGTGTTCAGCCAATTTTCTGGATTTTTGAAAATTTCACTTTTTTGTGAAAATATCCACTAAATGAGGGAATAATATGTGTGAGGGTACCCCAGGAGAGTTCCAAATGTGTGTGGGTAGAATATATATCCCACGGGGGTAAAATTGAAAAAAGTTGAAAAAAATATTTTTTTGGACTTAGTCATTTTTCCGGCGTTTATCAGACTTTCAGAAAGGGGAAATGTCAGTGAGCGTTCCGATTTCAGTTCCAGAGCAATTCGCCCAATGAGTCCTTGATATTTAGTCGTTTTCAGCCAATTTTCTGGATTTTTGAAAATTTCACTTTTTTGTGAAAATATCCACTAAATGAGGGAATAATATGTGTGAGGGTACCCCAGGAGAGTTCCAAATGTGTGTGGGTAGAATATATATCCCACAGGGGTAAAATTGAAAAAAGTTGAAAAACAATTTTTTTTGGACTTAGTCATTTTTCCGCCGTTTATCAGACTTTCAGATAGGGGAAATGTGAGTGAGCATTCCGATTTCAGTTCCAGAGCGATTCGCCCAATGAGTCCTTGATATTTAGTCATTTTCAGCCAATTTTCTGGATTTTTGAAAATTTCACTTTTTTGTGAAAATATCCACTAAACGAGGGAATAATATGTGTGAGGGTACCCCAGGAGAGTTCCAAATGTGTGTGGGTAGAATATATATCCCACGGGGGTAAAATTGAAAAAAGTTGAAAAAAATATTTTTTTGGACTTAGTCATTTTTCCGGCGTTTATCAGACTTTCAGAAAGGGGAAATGTGAGTGAGCATTCCGATTTCAGTTCCAGAGCGATTTGCCCAATGAGTCCTTGATATTTAGTCATTTTCAGCCAATTTTCTGGATTTTTGAAAATTTCACTTTTTTGTGAAAATATCCACTAAATGAGGGAATAATATGTGTGAGGGTACCCCAGGAGAGTTCCAAATGTGTGTGGGTAGAATATATATCCCACGGGGGTAAAATTGAAAAAAGTTGAAAAAAAATTTTTTTTGGACTTAGTCATTTTTCCGCCGTTTATCAGACTTTCAGATAGGGGAAATGTCAGTGAGCGTTCCGATTTCAGTTCCAGAGCGATTTGCCCAATGAGTCCTTGATATTTAGTCATTTTCAGCCAATTTTCTGGATTTTTGAAAATTTCACTTTTTTGTGAAAATATCCACTAAATGAGGGAATAATATGTGTGAGGGTACCCCAGGAGAGTTCCAAATGTGTGTGGGTAGAATATATATCCCACGGGGGTAAAATTGAAAAAAGTTGAAAAAAATTTTTTTTTGGACTTAGTCATTTTTCCGGCGTTTATCAGACTTTCAGAAAGGGGAAATGTGAGTGAGCATTCCGATTTCAGTTCCAGAGTAATTCGCCCAATGAGTCCTTGATATTTAGTCGTTTTCAGCCATTTTCTGGATTTTTGAAAATTTCACTTTTTTGTGAAAATATCCACTAAATGAGGGAATAATATGTGTGAGGGTACCCCAGGAGAGTTCCAAATGTGTGTGGGTAGAATATATATCCCACGGGGGTAAAATTGAAAAAAGTTGAAAAACAATTTTTTTTGGACTTAGTCATTTTTCCGGCGTTTATCAGACTTTCAGAAAGGGGAAATGTCAGTGAGCGTTCCGATTTCAGTTCCAGAGCAATTCGTCCAATGAGTCCTTGATATTTAGTCGTGTTCAGCCAATTTTCTGGATTTTTGAAAATTTCACTTTTTTGTGAAAATATCCACTAAATGAGGGAATAATATGTGTGAGGGTACCCCAGGAGAGTTCCAAATGTGTGTGGGTAGAATATATATCCCACGGGGGTAAAATTGAAAAAAGTTGAAAAAAATATTTTTTTGGACTTAGTCATTTTTCCGGCGTTTATCAGACTTTCAGAAAGGGGAAATGTGAGTGAGCATTCCGATTTCAGTTCCAGAGCGATTTGCCCAATGAGTCCTTGATATTTAGTCATTTTCAGCCAATTTTCTGGATTTTTGAAAATTTCACTTTTTTGTGAAAATATCCACTAAATGAGGGAATAATATGTGTGAGGGTACCCCAGGAGAGTTCCAAATGTGTGTGGGTAGAATATATATCCCACGGGGGTAAAATTGAAAAAAGTTGAAAAAAATTTTTTTTTGGACTTAGTCATTTTTCCGGCGTTTATCAGACTTTCAGAAAGGGGAAATGTCAGTGAGCGTTCCGATTTCAGTTCCAAAGCAATTCGCCCAATGAGTCCTTGATATTTAGTCGTTTTCAGCCAATTTTCTGGATTTTTGAAAATTTCACTTTTTTGTGAAAATATCCACTAAATAAGGGAATAATAGGTGTGAGGGTACCCCAGGAGAGTTCCAAATGTGTGTGGGTAGAATATATATCCCACGGGGGTAAAATTGAAAAAAGTTGAAAAAATTTTATTTTTTGGACTTAGTCATTTTTCCGCCGTTTATCAGACTTTCAGATGGGGGAAATGTGAGTGAGCATTCCGATTTCAGTTCCAGAGCGATTCACCCAATGAGTCCTTGATATATATTCGTTTTCAGCCAATTTTCTGGATTTTTGAAAATTTCACTTTTTTGTGAAAATATCCACTAAATAAGGGAATAATAGGTGTGAGGGTACCCCAGGAGAGTTCCAAATGTGTGTGGGTAGAATATATATCCCACGGGGGTAAAATTGAAAAAAGTTGAAAAAATTTTATTTTTTGGACTTAGTCATTTTTCCGCCGTTTATCAGACTTTCAGATAGGGGAAATGTGAGTGAGCATTCCGATTTCAGTTCCAGAGCAATTCGCCCAATGAGTCCTTGATATTTAGTCATTTTCAGCCAATTTTCTGGATTTTTGAAAATTTCACTTTTTTGTGAAAATATCCACTAAATGAGGGAATAATATGTGTGAGGGTACCCCAGGAGAGTTCCAAATGTGTGTGGGTAGAATATATATCCCACTGGGGTAAAATTGAAAAAAGTTGAAAAAATTTTTTTTTTGGACTTAGTCATTTTTCCGGCGTTTGTCAGACTTTCAGATAGGGCAAATGTCAGTGAGCATTCCGATTTCAGTTCCAGAGCGATTCGCCCAATAAGTCCTTGATATTTAGTCATTTTCAGCCAATTTTCTGGATTTTTGAAAATTTCACTTTTTTGTGAAAATATACACTAAATGAGGGAATAATATGTGTGAGGGTACCCCAGGAGAGTTCCAAATGTGTGTGGGTAGAATATATATCCCACGGGGGTAAAATTGAAAAAAGTTGAAAAAAATTTTTTTTTGGACTTAGTCATTTTTCCGGCGTTTATCAGACTTTCAGAAAGGGGAAATGTGAGTGAGCATTCCGATTTCAGTTCCAGAGCAATTCGCCCAATGAGTCCTTGATATTTAGTCGTTTTCAGCCATTTTCTGGATTTTTGAAAATTTCACTTTTTTGTGAAAATATCCACTAAATGAGGGAATAATATGTGTGAGGGTACCCCAGGAGAGTTCCAAATGTGTGTGGGTAGAATATATATCCCACGGGGGTAAAATTGAAAAAAGTTGAAAAACAATTTTTTTTGGACTTATTCATTTTTCCGGCGTTTATCAGACTTTCAGAAAGGGGAAATGTCAGTGAGCGTTCCGATTTCAGTTCCAGAGCAATTCGCCCAATGAGTCCTTGATATTTATTCGTTTTCAGCCAATTTTCTGGATTTTTGAAAATTTCACTTTTTTGTGAAAATATCCACTAAATGAGGGAATAATATGTGTGAGGGTACCCCAGGAGAGTTCCAAATGTGTGTGGGTAGAATATATATCCCACGGGGGTAAAATTGAAAAAAGTTGAAAAAAATTTTATTTTTTGGACTTAGTCATTTTTCCGCCGTTTATCAGACTTTCAGATAGGGGAAATGTGAGTGAGCATTCCGATTTCAGTTCCAGAGCAATTCGCCCAATGAGTCCTTGATATTTAGTCATTTTCAGCCAATTTTCTGGATTTTTGAAAATTTCACTTTTTTGTGAAAATATCCACTAAATGAGGGAATAATATGTGTGAGGGTACCCCAGGAGAGTTCCAAATGTGTGTGGGTAGAATATATATCCCACTGGGGTAAAATTGAAAAAAGTTGAAAAAATTTTTTTTTTGGACTTAGTCATTTTTCCGGCGTTTATCAGACTTTCAGAAAGGGGAAATGTGAGTGAGCATTCCGATTTCAGTTCCAGAGCAATTCGCCCAATGAGTCCTTGATATTTATTCGTTTTCAGCCAATTTTCTGGATTTTTGAAAATTTCACTTTTTTGTGAAAATATCCACTAAATGAGGGAATAATATGTGTGAGGGTACCCCAGGAGAGTTCCAAATGTGTGTGGGTAGAATATATATCCCACGGGGGTAAAATTGAAAAAAGTTGAAAAACAATTTTTTTTGGACTTAGTCATTTTTCCGTCGTTTATCAGACTTTCAGATAGGGGAAATGTGAGTGAGCATTCCGATTTCAGTTCCAGAGCGATTCGCCCAATGAGTCCTTGATATTTAGTCATTTTCAGCCAATTTTCTGGATTTTTGAAAATTTCACTTTTTTGTGAAAATATCAACTAAACGAGGGAATAATATGTGTGAGGGTACCCCAGGAGAGTTCCAAATGTGTGTGGGTAGAATATATATCCCACGGGGGTAAAATTGAAAAAAGTTGAAAAAAAAATTTTTTTGGACTTAGTCATTTTTCCGGCGTTTATCAGACTTTCAGAAGGGGGAAATGTGAGTGAGCATTCTGATTTCAGTTCCAGAGCGATTCGCCCAATGAGTCCTTGATATTTAGTTGTTTTCAGCCAATTTTCTGGATTTTTGAAAATTTCACTTTTTTGTGAAAATATCCACTAAATAAGGGAATAATAGGTGTGAGGGTACCCCAGGAGAGTTCCAAATGTGTGTGGGTAGAATATATATCCCACGGGGGTAAAATTGAAAAAAGTTGAAAAAATTTTATTTTTTGGACTTAGTCATTTTTCCGCCGTTTATCAGACTTTCAGATAGGGGAAATGTGAGTGAGCATTCCGATTTCAGTTCCAGAGCAATTCGCCCAATGAGTCCTTGATATTTAGTCATTTTCAGCCAATTTTCTGGATTTTTGAAAATTTCACTTTTTTGTGAAAATATCCACTAAATGAGGGAATAATATGTGTGAGGGTACCCCAGGAGAGTTCCAAATGTGTGTGGGTAGAATATATATCCCACTGGGGTAAAATTGAAAAAAGTTGAAAAAATTTTTTTTTTGGACTTAGTCATTTTTCCGGCGTTTGTCAGACTTTCAGATAGGGCAAATGTCAGTGAGCATTCCGATTTCAGTTCCAGAGCGATTCGCCCAATAAGTCCTTGATATTTAGTCATTTTCAGCCAATTTTCTGGATTTTTGAAAATTTCACTTTTTTGTGAAAATATACACTAAATGAGGGAATAATATGTGTGAGGGTACCCCAGGAGAGTTCCAAATGTGTGTGGGTAGAATATATATCCCACGGGGGTAAAATTGAAAAAAGTTGAAAAAAATTTTTTTTTGGACTTAGTCATTTTTCCGGCGTTTATCAGACTTTCAGAAAGGGGAAATGTGAGTGAGCATTCCGATTTCAGTTCCAGAGCAATTCGCCCAATGAGTCCTTGATATTTAGTCGTTTTCAGCCATTTTCTGGATTTTTGAAAATTTCACTTTTTTGTGAAAATATCCACTAAATGAGGGAATAATATGTGTGAGGGTACCCCAGGAGAGTTCCAAATGTGTGTGGGTAGAATATATATCCCACGGGGGTAAAATTGAAAAAAGTTGAAAAACAATTTTTTTTGGACTTATTCATTTTTCCGGCGTTTATCAGACTTTCAGAAAGGGGAAATGTCAGTGAGCGTTCCGATTTCAGTTCCAGAGCAATTCGCCCAATGAGTCCTTGATATTTATTCGTTTTCAGCCAATTTAATGGATTTTTGAAAATTTCACTTTTTTGTGAAAATATCCACTAAATGAGGGAATAATATGTGTGAGGGTACCCCAGGAGAGTTCCAAATGTGTGTGGGTAGAATATATATCCCACGGGGGTAAAATTGAAAAAAGTTGAAAAACAATTTTTTTTGGACTTAGTCATTTTTCCGTCGTTTATCAGACTTTCAGATAGGGGAAATGTGAGTGAGCATTCCGATTTCAGTTCCAGAGCGATTCGCCCAATGAGTCCTTGATATTTAGTCATTTTCAGCCAATTTTCTGGATTTTTGAAAATTTCACTTTTTTGTGAAAATATCAACTAAACGAGGGAATAATATGTGTGAGGGTACCCCAGGAGAGTTCCAAATGTGTGTGGGTAGAATATATATCCCACGGGGGTAAAATTGAAAAAAGTTGAAAAAAAAATTTTTTTGGACTTAGTCATTTTTCCGGCGTTTATCAGACTTTCAGAAGGGGGAAATGTGAGTGAGCATTCTGATTTCAGTTCCAGAGCGATTCGCCCAATGAGTCCTTGATATTTAGTTGTTTTCAGCCAATTTTCTGGATTTTTGAAAATTTCACTTTTTTGTGAAAATATCCACTAAATGAGGGAATAATATGTGTGAAGGTACCCCAGGAGAGTTCCAAATGTGTGTGGGTAGAATATATATCCCACGGGGGTAAAATTGAAAAAAGTTGAAAAAAAATTTTTTTTGGACTTAGTCATTTTTCCGGCGTTTATCAGACTTTCAGAAAGGGGAAATGTGAGTGAGCATTCCGATTTCAGTTCCAGAGCAATTCGCCCAATGAGTCCTTGATATTTAGTCGTTTTCAGCCATTTTCTGGATTTTTGAAAATTTCACTTTTTTGTGAAAATATCCACTAAATGAGGGAATAATATGTGTGAGGGTACCCCAGGAGAGTTCCAAATGTGTGTGGGTAGAATATATATCCCACGGGGGTAAAATTGAAAAAAGTTGAAAAAAAATTTTTTTTGGACTTAGTCATTTTTCCGGCGTTTATCAGACTTTCAGAAAGGGGAAATGTCAGTGAGCGTTCCGATTTCAGTTCCAGAGCAATTCGCCCAATGAGTCCTTGATATTTAGTCGTTTTCAGCCAATTTTCTGGATTTTTGAAAATTTCACTTTTTTGTGAAAATATCCACTAAATGAGGGAATAATATGTGTGAGGGTACCCCAGGAGAGTTCCAAATGTGTGTGGGTAGAATATATATCCCACGGGGGTAAAATTGAAAAAAGTTGAAAAACAATTTTTTTTGGACTTAGTCATTTTTCCGTCGTTTATCAGACTTTCAGATAGGGGAAATGTTAGTGAGCATTCCGATTTCAGTTCCAGAGCAATTCGTCCAATGAGTCCTTGATATTTAGTCGTTTTCAGCCATTTTCTGGATTTTTGAAAATTTTACTTTTTTGTGAAAATATCCACTAAATGAGGGAATAATATGTGTGAGGGTACCCCAGGAGAGTTCCAAATGTGTGTGGGTAGAATATATATCCCACGGGGGTAAAATTGAAAAAAGTTGAAAAACAATTTTTTTTGGACTTATTCATTTTTCCGGCGTTTATCAGACTTTCAGAAAGGGGAAATGTCAGTGAGCGTTCCGATTTCAGTTCCAGAGCAATTCGCCCAATGAGTCCTTGATATTTAGTCGTTTTCAGCCAATTTTCTGGATTTTTGAAAATTTCACTTTTTTGTGAAAATATCCACTAAATGAGGGAATAATATGTGTGAGGGTACCCCAGGAGAGTTCCAAATGTGTGTGGGTAGAATATATATCCCACGGGGGTAAAATTGAAAAAAGTTGAAAAACAATTTTTTTTGGACTTAGTCATTTTTCCGTCGTTTATCAGACTTTCAGATAGGGGAAATGTTAGTGAGCATTCCGATTTCAGTTCCAGAGCAATTCGTCCAATGAGTCCTTGATATTTAGTCGTTTTCAGCCATTTTCTGGATTTTTGAAAATTTCACTTTTTTGTGAAAATATCCACTAAATGAGGGAATAATATGTGTGAGGGTACCCCAGGAGAGTTCCAAATGTGTGTGGGTAGAATATATATCCCACTGGGGTAAAATTGAAAAAAGTTGAAAAAATTTTTTTTTTGGACTTAGTCATTTTTCCGGCGTTTATCAGACTTTCAGAAAGGGGAAATGTGAGTGAGCATTCCGATTTCAGTTCCAGAGCAATTCGCCCAATGAGTCCTTGATATTTATTCGTTTTCAGCCAATTTTCTGGATTTTTGAAAATTTCACTTTTTTGTGAAAATATCCACTAAATGAGGGAATAATATGTGTGAGGGTACCCCAGGAGAGTTCCAAATGTGTGTGGGTAGAATATATATCCCACGGGGGTAAAATTGAAAAAAGTTGAAAAACAATTTTTTTTGGACTTAGTCATTTTTCCGTCGTTTATCAGACTTTCAGATAGGGGAAATGTGAGTGAGCATTCCGATTTCAGTTCCAGAGCGATTCGCCCAATGAGTCCTTGATATTTGGTCATTTTCAGCCAATTTTCTGGATTTTTGAAAATTTCACTTTTTTGTGAAAATATCAACTAAACGAGGGAATAATATGTGTGAGGGTACCCCAGGAGAGTTCCAAATGTGTGTGGGTAGAATATATATCCCACGGGGGTAAAATTGAAAAAAGTTGAAAAAAAAATTTTTTTGGACTTAGTCATTTTTCCGGCGTTTATCAGACTTTCAGAAGGGGGAAATGTGAGTGAGCATTCTGATTTCAGTTCCAGAGCGATTCGCCCAATGAGTCCTTGATATTTAGTTGTTTTCAGCCAATTTTCTGGATTTTTGAAAATTTCACTTTTTTGTGAAAATATCCACTAAATAAGGGAATAATAGGTGTGAGGGTACCCCAGGAGAGTTCCAAATGTGTGTGGGTAGAATATATATCCCACGGGGGTAAAATTGAAAAAAGTTGAAAAAATTTTATTTTTTGGACTTAGTCATTTTTCCGCCGTTTATCAGACTTTCAGATAGGGGAAATGTGAGTGAGCATTCCGATTTCAGTTCCAGAGCAATTCGCCCAATGAGTCCTTGATATTTAGTCATTTTCAGCCAATTTTCTGGATTTTTGAAAATTTCACTTTTTTGTGAAAATATCCACTAAATGAGGGAATAATATGTGTGAGGGTACCCCAGGAGAGTTCCAAATGTGTGTGGGTAGAATATATATCCCACGGGGGTAAAATTGAAAAAAGTTGAAACAAATTTTTTTTTGGACTTAGTCATTTTTCCGGCGTTTATCAGACTTTCAGAAAGGGGAAATGTGAGTGAGCATTCCGATTTCAGTTCCAGAGCAATTCGCCCAATGAGTCCTTGATATTTAGTCGTTTTCAGCCATTTTCTGGATTTTTGAAAATTTCACTTTTTTGTGAAAATATCCACTAAATGAGGGAATAATATGTGTGAGGGTACCCCAGGAGAGTTCCAAATGTGTGTGGGTAGAATATATATCCCACGGGGGTAAAATTGAAAAAAGTTGAAAAACAATTTTTTTTGGACTTATTCATTTTTCCGGCGTTTATCAGACTTTCAGAAAGGGGAAATGTCAGTGAGCGTTCCGATTTCAGTTCCAGAGCAATTCGCCCAATGAGTCCTTGATATTTATTCGTTTTCAGCCAATTTAATGGATTTTTGAAAATTTCACTTTTTTGTGAAAATATCCACTAAATGAGGGAATAATATGTGTGAGGGTACCCCAGGAGAGTTCCAAATGTGTGTGGGTAGAATATATATCCCACGGGGGTAAAATTGAAAAAAGTTGAAAAAAATTTTATTTTTTGGACTTAGTCATTTTTCCGCCGTTTATCAGACTTTCAGATAGGGGAAATGTGAGTGAGCATTCCGATTTCAGTTCCAGAGCAATTCGCCCAATGAGTCCTTGATATTTAGTCATTTTCAGCCAATTTTCTGGATTTTTGAAAATTTCACTTTTTTGTGAAAATATCCACTAAATGAGGGAATAATATGTGTGAGGGTACCCCAGGAGAGTTCCAAATGTGTGTGGGTAGAATATATATCCCACTGGGGTAAAATTGAAAAAAGTTGAAAAAATTTTTTTTTTGGACTTAGTCATTTTTCCGGCGTTTATCAGACTTTCAGAAAGGGGAAATGTGAGTGAGCATTCCGATTTCAGTTCCAGAGCAATTCGCCCAATGAGTCCTTGATATTTATTCGTTTTCAGCCAATTTTCTGGATTTTTGAAAATTTCACTTTTTTGTGAAAATATCCACTAAATGAGGGAATAATATGTGTGAGGGTACCCCAGGAGAGTTCCAAATGTGTGTGGGTAGAATATATATCCCACGGGGGTAAAATTGAAAAAAGTTGAAAAACAATTTTTTTTGGACTTAGTCATTTTTCCGTCGTTTATCAGACTTTCAGATAGGGGAAATGTGAGTGAGCATTCCGATTTCAGTTCCAGAGCGATTCGCCCAATGAGTCCTTGATATTTAGTCATTTTCAGCCAATTTTCTGGATTTTTGAAAATTTCACTTTTTTGTGAAAATATCAACTAAACGAGGGAATAATATGTGTGAGGGTACCCCAGGAGAGTTCCAAATGTGTGTGGGTAGAATATATATCCCACGGGGGTAAAATTGAAAAAAGTTGAAAAAAAAATTTTTTTGGACTTAGTCATTTTTCCGGCGTTTATCAGACTTTCAGAAGGGGGAAATGTGAGTGAGCATTCTGATTTCAGTTCCAGAGCGATTCGCCCAATGAGTCCTTGATATTTAGTTGTTTTCAGCCAATTTTCTGGATTTTTGAAAATTTCACTTTTTTGTGAAAATATCCACTAAATGAGGGAATAATATGTGTGAAGGTACCCCAGGAGAGTTCCAAATGTGTGTGGGTAGAATATATATCCCACGGGGGTAAAATTGAAAAAAGTTGAAAAAAAATTTTTTTTGGACTTAGTCATTTTTCCGGCGTTTATCAGACTTTCAGAAAGGGGAAATGTGAGTGAGCATTCCGATTTCAGTTCCAGAGCAATTCGCCCAATGAGTCCTTGATATTTAGTCGTTTTCAGCCATTTTCTGGATTTTTGAAAATTTCACTTTTTTGTGAAAATATCCACTAAATGAGGGAATAATATGTGTGAGGGTACCCCAGGAGAGTTCCAAATGTGTGTGGGTAGAATATATATCCCACGGGGGTAAAATTGAAAAAAGTTGAAAAACAATTTTTTTTGGACTTAGTCATTTTTCCGGCGTTTATCAGACTTTCAGAAAGGGGAAATGTCAGTGAGCGTTCCGATTTCAGTTCCAGAGCAATTCGCCCAATGAGTCCTTGATATTTAGTCGTTTTCAGCCAATTTTCTGGATTTTTGAAAATTTCACTTTTTTGTGAAAATATCCACTAAATGAGGGAATAATATGTGTGAGGGTACCCCAGGAGAGTTCCAAATGTGTGTGGGTAGAATATATATCCCACGGGGGTAAAATTGAAAAAAGTTGAAAAACAATTTTTTTTGGACTTAGTCATTTTTCCGTCGTTTATCAGACTTTCAGATAGGGGAAATGTTAGTGAGCATTCCGATTTCAGTTCCAGAGCAATTCGTCCAATGAGTCCTTGATATTTAGTCGTTTTCAGCCATTTTCTGGATTTTTGAAAATTTCACTTTTTTGTGAAAATATCCACTAAATGAGGGAATAATATGTGTGAGGGTACCCCAGGAGAGTTCCAAATGTGTGTGGGTAGAATATATATCCCACGGGGGTAAAATTGAAAAAAGTTGAAAAACAATTTTTTTTGGACTTATTCATTTTTCCGGCGTTTATCAGACTTTCAGAAAGGGGAAATGTCAGTGAGCGTTCCGATTTCAGTTCCAGAGCAATTCGCCCAATGAGTCCTTGATATTTAGTCGTTTTCAGCCAATTTTCTGGATTTTTGAAAATTTCACTTTTTTGTGAAAATATCCACTAAATGAGGGAATAATATGTGTGAGGGTACCCCAGGAGAGTTCCAAATGTGTGTGGGTAGAATATATATCCCACGGGGGTAAAATTGAAAAAAGTTGAAAAACAATTTTTTTTGGACTTAGTCATTTTTCCGTCGTTTATCAGACTTTCAGATAGGGGAAATGTGAGTGAGCATTCCGATTTCAGTTCCAGAGCGATTCGCCCAATGAGTCCTTGATATTTAGTCATTTTCAGCCAATTTTCTGGATTTTTGAAAATTTCACTTTTTTGTGAAAATATCAACTAAACGAGGGAATAATATGTGTGAGGGTACCCCAGGAGAGTTCCAAATGTGTGTGGGTAGAATATATATCCCACGGGGGTAAAATTGAAAAAAGTTGAAAAACAATTTTTTTTGGACTTAGTCATTTTTCCGGCGTTTATCAGACTTTCAGAAAGGGGAAATGTCAGTGAGCGTTCCGATTTCAGTTCCAGAGCAATTCGCCCAATGAGTCCTTGATATTTAGTCGTTTTCAGCCAATTTTCTGGATTTTTGAAAATTTCACTTTTTTGTGAAAATATCCACTAAATGAGGGAATAATATGTGTGAGGGTACCCCAGGAGAGTTCCAAATGTGTGTGGGTAGAATATATATCCCACGGGGGTAAAATTGAAAAAAGTTGAAAAACAATTTTTTTTGGACTTAGTCATTTTTCCGTCGTTTATCAGACTTTCAGATAGGGGAAATGTTAGTGAGCATTCCGATTTCAGTTCCAGAGCAATTCGTCCAATGAGTCCTTGATATTTAGTCGTTTTCAGCCATTTTCTGGATTTTTGAAAATTTCACTTTTTTGTGAAAATATCCACTAAATGAGGGAATAATATGTGTGAGGGTACCCCAGGAGAGTTCCAAATGTGTGTGGGTAGAATATATATCCCACGGGGGTAAAATTGAAAAAAGTTGAAAAACTATTTTTTTTGGACTTAGTCATTTTTCCGGCGTTTATCAGACTTTCAGAAAGGGGAAATGTGAGTGAGCATTCCGATTTCAGTTCCAGAGCAATTCGCCCAATGAGTCCTTGATATTTAGTCGTTTTCAGCCATTTTCTGGATTTTTGAAAATTTCACTTTTTTGTGAAAATATCCACTAAATGAGGGAATAATATGTGTGAGGGTACCCCAGGAGAGTTCCAAATGTGTGTGGGTAGAATATATATCCCACGGGGGTAAAATTGAAAAAAGTTGAAAAACAATTTTTTTTGGACTTATTCATTTTTCCGGCGTTTATCAGACTTTCAGAAAGGGGAAATGTCAGTGAGCGTTCCGATTTCAGTTCCAGAGCAATTCGCCCAATGAGTCCTTGATATTTAGTCGTTTTCAGCCAATTTTCTGGATTTTTGAAAATTTCACTTTTTTGTGAAAGTATCCACTAAATGAGGGAATAATATGTGTGAGGGTACCCCAGGAGAGTTCCAAATGTGTGTGGGTAGAATATATATCCCACGGGGGTAAAATTGAAAAAAGTTGAAAAACAATTTTTTTTGGACTTAGTCATTTTTCCGTCGTTTATCAGACTTTCAGATAGGGGAAATGTGAGTGAGCATTCCGATTTCAGTTCCAGAGCGATTCGCCCAATGAGTCCTTGATATTTAGTCATTTTCAGCCAATTTTCTGGATTTTTGAAAATTTCACTTTTTTGTGAAAATATCAACTAAACGAGGGAACAATATGTGTGAGGGTACCCCAGGAGAGTTCCAAATGTGTGTGGGTAGAATATATATCCCACGGGGGTAAAATTGAAAAAAGTTGAAAAACAATTTTTTTTGGACTTAGTCATTTTTCCGGCGTTTATCAGACTTTCAGAAAGGGGAAATGTCAGTGAGCGTTCCGATTTCAGTTCCAGAGCAATTCGCCCAATGAGTCCTTGATATTTAGTCGTTTTCAGCCAATTTTCTGGATTTTTGAAAATTTCACTTTTTTGTGAAAATATCCACTAAATGAGGGAATAATATGTGTGAGGGTACCCCAGGAGAGTTCCAAATGTGTGTGGGTAGAATATATATCCCACGGGGGTAAAATTGAAAAAAGTTGAAAAACAATTTTTTTTGGACTTAGTCATTTTTCCGTCGTTTATCAGACTTTCAGATAGGGGAAATGTTAGTGAGCAATCCGATTTCAGTTCCAGAGCAATTCGTCCAATGAGTCCTTGATATTTAGTCGTTTTCAGCCATTTTCTGGATTTTTGAAAATTTCACTTTTTTGTGAAAATATCCACTAAATGAGGGAATAATATGTGTGAGGGTACCCCAGGAGAGTTCCAAATGTGTGTGGGTAGAATATATATCCCACGGGGGTAAAATTGAAAAAAGTTGAAAAACAATTTTTTTTGGACTTAGTCATTTTTCCGGCGTTTATCAGACTTTCAGAAAGGGGAAATGTCAGTGAGCGTTCCGATTTCAGTTCCAGAGCAATTCGCCCAATGAGTCCTTGATATTTAGTCGTTTTCAGCCAATTTTCTGGATTTTTGAAAATTTCACTTTTTTGTGAAAATATCCACTAAATGAGGGAATAATATGTGTGAGGGTACCCCAGGAGAGTTCCAAATGTGTGTGGGTAGAATATATATCCCACGGGGGTAAAATTGAAAAAAGTTGAAAAACAATTTTTTTTGGACTTAGTCATTTTTCCGTCGTTTATCAGACTTTCAGATAGGGGAAATGTGAGTGAGCATTCCGATTTCAGTTCCAGAGCAATTCGTCCAATGAGTCCTTGATATTTAGTTGTTTTCAGCCAATTTTCTGGATTTTTGAAAATTTCACTTTTTTGTGAAAATATCCACTAAATGAGGGAATAATATGTGTGAGGGTACCCCAGGAGAGTTCCAAATGTGTGTGGGTAGAATATATATCCCACGGGGGTAAAATTGAAAAAAGTTGAAAAACAATTTTTTTTGGAATTAGTCATTTTTCCGTCGTTTATCAGACTTTCAGATAGGGGAAATGTGAGTGAGCATTCCGATTTCAGTTCCAGAGCAATTCGTCCAATGAGTCCTTGACATTTAGTCGTTTTCAGCCAATTTTCTGGATTTTTGAAAATTTCACTTTTTTGTGAAAATATCCACTAAATGAGGGAATAATATGTGTGAGGGTACCCCAGGAGAGTTCCAAATGTGTGTGGGTAGAATATATATCCCACGGGGGTAAAATTGAAAAAAGTTGAAAAAAATATTTTTTTGGACTTAGTCATTTTTCCGGCGTTTATCAGACTTTCAGAAAGGGGAAATGTCAGTGAGCGTTACGATTTCAGTTCCAGAGCAATTCGCCCAATGAGTCCTTGATATTTAGTCGTTTTCAGCCAATTTTCTGGATTTTTGAAAATTTCACTTTTTTGTGAAAATATCCACTAAATGAGGGAATAATATGTGTGAGGGTACCCCAGGAGAGTTCCAAATGTGTGTGGGTAGAATATATATCCCACGGGGGTAAAATTGAAAAAAGTTGAAAAACAATTTTTTTTGGACTTAGTCATTTTTCCGCCGTTTATCAGACTTTCAGATAGGGGAAATGTGAGTGAGCATTCCGATTTCAGTTCCAGAGCGATTCGCCCAATGAGTCCTTGATATTTAGTCATTTTCAGCCAATTTTCTGGATTTTTGAAAATTTCACTTTTTTGTGAAAATATCCACTAAATGAGGGAATAATATGTGTGAGGGTACCCCAGGAGAGTTCCAAATGTGTGTGGGTAGAATATATATCCCACGGGGTAAAATTGAAAAAAGTTGAAAAAAATTTTTTTTTGGACTTAGTCATTTTTCCGGCGTTTATCAGACTTTCAGAAAGGGGAAATGTCAGTGAGCGTTTCAATTTCAGTTCCAGAGCAATTCGCCCAATGAGTCCTTGATATTTAGTCGTTTTCAGCCAATTTTCTGGATTTTTGAAAATTTCACTTTTTTGTGAAAATATCCACTAAATGAGGGAATAATATGTGTGAGGGTACCCCAGGAGAGTTCCAAATGTGTGTGGGTAGAATATATATCCCACGGGGTAAAATTGAAAAAAGTTGAAAAAAATTTTTTTTTGGACTTAGTCATTTTTCCGGCGTTTATCAGACTTTCAGAAAGGGGAAATGTCAGTGAGCGTTCCAATTTCAGTTCCAGAGCAATTCGCCCAATGAGTCCTTGATATTTAGTCGTTTTCAGCCAATTTTCTGGATTTTTGAAAATTTCACTTTTTTGTGAAAATATCCACTAAATGAGGGAATAATATGTGTGAGGGTACCCCAGGAGAGTTCCAAATGTGTGTGGGTAGAATATATATCCCACTGGGGTAAAATTGAAAAAAGGTGAAAAAAAATTTTTTTGGGACTTAGTCATTTTTCCGGCGTTTATCAGACTTTCAGATAGGGGAAATGTGAGTGAGCATTCCGATTTCAGTTCCAGAGCAATTCGCCCAATGAGTCCTTGATATTTAGTCGTTTTCAGCCAATTTTCTGGATTTTTGAAAATTTCACTTTTTTGTGAAAATATCCACTAAATGAGGGAATAATATGTGTGAGGGTACCCCAGGAGAGTTCCAAATGTGTGTGGGTAGAATATATATCCCACGGGGGTAAAATTGAAAAAAGTTGAAAAACAATTTTTTTTGGACTTAGTCATTTTTCCGCAGTTTATCAGACTTTCAGATAGGGGAAATGTGAGTGAGCATTCCGATTTCAGTTCCAGAGCGATTCGCCCAATGAGTCCTTGATATTTAGTCATTTTCAGCCAATTTTCTGGATTTTTGAAAATTTCACTTTTTTGTGAAAATATCCACTAAACGAGGGAATAATATGTGTGAGGGTACCCCAGGAGAGTTCCAAATGTGTGTGGGTAGAATATATATCCCACTGGGGTAAAATTGAAAAAAAAATTTTTTTGGACTTAGTCATTTTTCTGGCGTTTATCAGACTTTCAGATAGGGGAAATGTGAGTGAGCATTCTGATTTCAGTTCCAGAGCGATTCGCCCAATGAGTCCTTGATATTTAGTTGTTTTCAGCCAATTTTCTGGATTTTTGAAAATTTCACTTTTTTGTGAAAATATCCACTAAATGAGGGAATAATATGTGTGAGGGTACCCCAGGAGAGTTCCAAATGTGTGTGGGTAGAATATATATCCCACGGGGGTAAAATTGAAAAAAGTTGAAAAACAATTTTTTTTGGACTTAGTCATTTTTCCGCAGTTTATCAGACTTTCAGATAGGGGAAATGTGAGTGAGCATTCCGATTTCAGTTCCAGAGCGATTCGCCCAATGAGTCCTTGATATTTAGTCATTTTCAGCCAATTTTCTGGATTTTTGAAAATTTCACTTTTTTGTGAAAATATCCACTAAACGAGGGAATAATATGTGTGAGGGTACCCCAGGAGAGTTCCAAATGTGTGTGGGTAGAATATATATCCCACTGGGGTAAAATTGAAAAAAAAATTTTTTTGGACTTAGTCATTTTTCTGGCGTTTATCAGACTTTCAGATAGGGGAAATGTGAGTGAGCATTCTGATTTCAGTTCCAGAGCGATTCGCCCAATGAGTCCTTGATATTTAGTTGTTTTCAGCCAATTTTCTGGATTTTTGAAAATTTCACTTTTTTGTGAAAATATCCACTAAATGAGGGAATAATATGTGTGAGGGTACCCCAGGAGAGTTCCAAATGTGTGTGGGTAGAATATATATCCCACTGGGGTAAAATTGAAAAAAGTTGAAAAACAATTTTTTTTGGACTTAGTCATTTTTCCGCCGTTTATCAGACTTTCAGATAGGGGAAATGTGAGTGAGCATTCCGATTTCAGTTCCAGAGCGATTCGCCCAATGAGTCCTTGATATTTAGTCATTTTCAGCCAATTTTCTGGATTTTTGAAAATTTCACTTTTTTGTGAAAATATCAACTAAACGAGGGAACAATATGTGTGAGGGTACCCCAGGAGAGTTCCAAATGTGTGTGGGTAGAATATATATCCCACGGGGGTAAAATTGAAAAAAGTTGAAAAACAATTTTTTTTGGACTTAGTCATTTTTCCGGCGTTTATCAGACTTTCAGAAAGGGGAAATGTCAGTGAGCGTTCCGATTTCAGTTCCAGAGCAATTCGCCCAATGAGTCCTTGATATTTAGTCGTTTTCAGCCAATTTTCTGGATTTTTGAAAATTTCACTTTTTTGTGAAAATATCCACTAAATGAGGGAATAATATGTGTGAGGGTACCCCAGGAGAGTTCCAAATGTGTGTGGGTAGAATATATATCCCACGGGGGTAAAATTGAAAAAAGTTGAAAAACAATTTTTTTTGGACTTAGTCATTTTTCCGTCGTTTATCAGACTTTCAGATAGGGGAAATGTTAGTGAGCATTCCGATTTCAGTTCCAGAGCAATTCGTCCAATGAGTCCTTGATATTTAGTCGTTTTCAGCCATTTTCTGGATTTTTGAAAATTTCACTTTTTTGTGAAAATATCCACTAAATGAGGGAATAATATGTGTGAGGGTACCCCAGGAGAGTTCCAAATGTGTGTGGGTAGAATATATATCCCACGGGGGTAAAATTGAAAAAAGTTGAAAAACAATTTTTTTTGGACTTAGTCATTTTTCCGGCGTTTATCAGACTTTCAGAAAGGGGAAATGTCAGTGAGCGTTCCGATTTCAGTTCCAGAGCAATTCGCCCAATGAGTCCTTGATATTTAGTCGTTTTCAGCCAATTTTCTGGATTTTTGAAAATTTCACTTTTTTGTGAAAATATCCACTAAATGAGGGAATAATATGTGTGAGGGTACCCCAGGAGAGTTCCAAATGTGTGTGGGTAGAATATATATCCCACGGGGGTAAAATTGAAAAAAGTTGAAAAACAATTTTTTTTGGACTTAGTCATTTTTCCGTCGTTTATCAGACTTTCAGATAGGGGAAATGTGAGTGAGCATTCCGATTTCAGTTCCAGAGCAATTCGTCCAATGAGTCCTTGATATTTAGTCGTTTTCAGCCAATTTTCTGGATTTTTGAAAATTTCACTTTTTTGTGAAAATATCCACTAAATGAGGGAATAATATGTGTGAGGGTACCCCAGGAGAGTTCCAAATGTGTGTGGGTAGAATATATATCCCACGGGGGTAAAATTGAAAAAAGTTGAAAAACAATTTTTTTTGGAATTAGTCATTTTTCCGTCGTTTATCAGACTTTCAGATAGGGGAAATGTGAGTGAGCATTCCGATTTCAGTTCCAGAGCAATTCGTCCAATGAGTCCTTGATATTTAGTCGTTTTCAGCCAATTTTCTGGATTTTTGAAAATTTCACTTTTTTGTGAAAATATCCACTAAATGAGGGAATAATATGTGTGAGGGTACCCCAGGAGAGTTCCAAATGTGTGTGGGTAGAATATATATCCCACGGGGGTAAAATTGAAAAAAGTTGAAAAAAATATTTTTTTGGACTTAGTCATTTTTCCGGCGTTTATCAGACTTTCAGAAAGGGGAAATGTCAGTGAGCGTTACGATTTCAGTTCCAGAGCAATTCGCCCAATGAGTCCTTGATATTTAGTCGTTTTCAGCCAATTTTCTGGATTTTTGAAAATTTCACTTTTTTGTGAAAATATCCACTAAATGAGGGAATAATATGTGTGAGGGTACCCCAGGAGAGTTCCAAATGTGTGTGGGTAGAATATATATCCCACGGGGGTAAAATTGAAAAAAGTTGAAAAACAATTTTTTTTGGACTTAGTCATTTTTCCGCCGTTTATCAGACTTTCAGATAGGGGAAATGTGAGTGAGCATTCCGATTTCAGTTCCAGAGCGATTCGCCCAATGAGTCCTTGATATTTAGTCATTTTCAGCCAATTTTCTGGATTTTTGAAAATTTCACTTTTTTGTGAAAATATCCACTAAATGAGGGAATAATATGTGTGAGGGTACCCCAGGAGAGTTCCAAATGTGTGTGGGTAGAATATATATCCCACGGGGTAAAATTGAAAAAAGTTGAAAAAAATTTTTTTTTGGACTTAGTCATTTTTCCGGCGTTTATCAGACTTTCAGAAAGGGGAAATGTCAGTGAGCGTTTCAATTTCAGTTCCAGAGCAATTCGCCCAATGAGTCCTTGATATTTAGTCGTTTTCAGCCAATTTTCTGGATTTTTGAAAATTTCACTTTTTTGTGAAAATATCCACTAAATGAGGGAATAATATGTGTGAGGGTACCCCAGGAGAGTTCCAAATGTGTGTGGGTAGAATATATATCCCACGGGGTAAAATTGAAAAAAGTTGAAAAAAATTTTTTTTTGGACTTAGTCATTTTTCCGGCGTTTATCAGACTTTCAGAAAGGGGAAATGTCAGTGAGCGTTCCAATTTCAGTTCCAGAGCAATTCGCCCAATGAGTCCTTGATATTTAGTCGTTTTCAGCCAATTTTCTGGATTTTTGAAAATTTCACTTTTTTGTGAAAATATCCACTAAATGAGGGAATAATATGTGTGAGGGTACCCCAGGAGAGTTCCAAATGTGTGTGGGTAGAATATATATCCCACTGGGGTAAAATTGAAAAAAGGTGAAAAAAAATTTTTTTGGGACTTAGTCATTTTTCCGGCGTTTATCAGACTTTCAGATAGGGGAAATGTGAGTGAGCATTCCGATTTCAGTTCCAGAGCAATTCGCCCAATGAGTCCTTGATATTTAGTCGTTTTCAGCCAATTTTCTGGATTTTTGAAAATTTCACTTTTTTGTGAAAATATCCACTAAATGAGGGAATAATATGTGTGAGGGTACCCCAGGAGAGTTCCAAATGTGTGTGGGTAGAATATATATCCCACGGGGGTAAAATTGAAAAAAGTTGAAAAACAATTTTTTTTGGACTTAGTCATTTTTCCGCAGTTTATCAGACTTTCAGATAGGGGAAATGTGAGTGAGCATTCCGATTTCAGTTCCAGAGCGATTCGCCCAATGAGTCCTTGATATTTAGTCATTTTCAGCCAATTTTCTGGATTTTTGAAAATTTCACTTTTTTGTGAAAATATCCACTAAACGAGGGAATAATATGTGTGAGGGTACCCCAGGAGAGTTCCAAATGTGTGTGGGTAGAATATATATCCCACTGGGGTAAAATTGAAAAAAAAATTTTTTTGGACTTAGTCATTTTTCTGGCGTTTATCAGACTTTCAGATAGGGGAAATGTGAGTGAGCATTCTGATTTCAGTTCCAGAGCGATTCGCCCAATGAGTCCTTGATATTTAGTTGTTTTCAGCCAATTTTCTGGATTTTTGAAAATTTCACTTTTTTGTGAAAATATCCACTAAATGAGGGAATAATATGTGTGAGGGTACCCCAGGAGAGTTCCAAATGTGTGTGGGTAGAATATATATCCCACTGGGGTAAAATTGAAAAAAGTTGAAAAACAATTTTTTTTGGACTTAGTCATTTTTCCGCCGTTTATCAGACTTTCAGATAGGGGAAATGTGAGTGAGCATTCCGATTTCAGTTCCAGAGCGATTCGCCCAATGAGTCCTTGATATTTAGTCATTTTCAGCCAATTTTCTGGATTTTTGAAAATTTCACTTTTTTGTGAAAATATCCACTAAACGAGGGAATAATATGTGTGAGGGTACCCCAGGAGAGTTCCAAATGTGTGTGGGTAGAATATATATCCCACGGGGGTAAAATTGAAAAAAGTTGAAAAACAATTTTTTTTGGACTTAGTCATTTTTCCGCCGTTTATCAGACTTTCAGATAGGGGAAATGTGAGTGAGCATTCCGATTTCAGTTCCAGAGCGATTCGCCCAATGAGTCCTTGATATTTAGTCATTTTCAGCCAATTTTCTGGATTTTTGAAAATTTCACTTTTTTGTGAAAATATCCACTAAACGAGGGAATAATATGTGTGAGGGTACCCCAGGAGAGTTCCAAATGTGTGTGGGTAGAATATATATCCCACGGGGGTAAAATTGAAAAAAGTTGAAAAAAAATTTTTTTTGGACTTAGTCATTTTTTCGTCGTTTATCAGACTTTCAGATAGGGGAAATGTCAATGAGCGTTCCGATTTCAGTTCCAGAGCAATTCGCCCAATGAGTCCTTGATATTTAGTCGTTTTCAGCCAATTTTCTGGATTTTTGAAAATTTCACTTTTTTGTGAAAATATCCACTAAATGAGGGAATAATATGTGTGAGGGTACCCCAGGAGAGTTCCAAATGTGTGTGGGTAGAATATATATCCCACTGGGGTAAAATTGAAAAAAGTTGAAAAAAAAATTTTTTTGGACTTAGTCATTTTTCTGGCGTTTATCAGACTTTCAGATAGGGGAAATGTGAGTGAGCATTCTGATTTCAGTTCCAGAGCGATTCGCCCAATGAGTCCTTGATATTTAGTTGTTTTCAGCCAATTTTCTGGATTTTTGAAAATTTCACTTTTTTGTGAAAATATCCACTAAATGAGGGAATAATATGTGTGAGGGTACCCCAGGAGAGTTCCAAATGTGTGTGGGTAGAATATATATCCCACTGGGGTAAAATTGAAAAAAGTTGAAAAACAATTTTTTTTGGACTTAGTCATTTTTCCGCCGTTTATCAGACTTTCAGATAGGGGAAATGTGAGTGAGCATTCCGATTTCAGTTCCAGAGCGATTCGCCCAATGAGTCCTTGATATTTAGTCATTTTCAGCCAATTTTCTGGATTTTTGAAAATTTCACTTTTTTGTGAAAATATCCACTAAACGAGGGAATAATATGTGTGAGGGTACCCCAGGAGAGTTCCAAATGTGTGTGGGTAGAATATATATCCCACGGGGGTAAAATTGAAAAAAGTTGAAAAAAAATTTTTTTTGGACTTAGTCATTTTTTCGTCGTTTATCAGACTTTCAGATAGGGGAAATGTCAATGAGCGTTCCGATTTCAGTTCCAGAGCAATTCGCCCAATGAGTCCTTGATATCTAGTCGTTTTCAGCCAATTTTCTGGATTTTTGAAAATTTCACTTTTTTGTGAAAATATCCACTAAATGAGGGAATAATATGTGTGAGGGTACCCCAGGAGAGTTCCAAATGTGTGTGGGTAGAATATATATCCCACTGGGGTAAAATTGAAAAAAGGTGAAAAAAAATTTTTTTGGGACTTAGTCATTTTTCCGGCGTTTATCAGACTTTCAGATAGGGGAAATGTGAGTGAGCATTCCGATTTCAGTTCCAGAGCAATTCGCCCAATGAGTCCTTGATATTTAGTCGTTTTCAGCCAATTTTCTGGATTTTTGAAAATTTCACTTTTTTGTGAAAATATCCACTAAATGAGGGAATAATATGTGTGAGGGTACCCCAGGAGAGTTCCAAATGTGTGTGGGTAGAATATATATCCCACGGGGGTAAAATTGAAAAAAGTTGAAAAACAATTTTTTTTGGACTTAGTCATTTTTCCGCCGTTTATCAGACTTTCAGATAGGGGAAATGTGAGTGAGCATTCCGATTTCAGTTCCAGAGCGATTCGCCCAATGAGTCCTTGATATTTAGTCATTTTCAGCCAATTTTCTGGATTTTTGAAAATTTCACTTTTTTGTGAAAATATCCACTAAACGAGGGAATAATATGTGTGAGGGTACCCCAGGAGAGTTCCAAATGTGTGTGGGTAGAATATATATCCCACGGGGGTAAAATTGAAAAAAGTTGAAAAAAAATTTTTTTTGGACTTAGTCATTTTTTCGTCGTTTATCAGACTTTCAGATAGGGGAAATGTCAATGAGCGTTCCGATTTCAGTTCCAGAGCAATTCGCCCAATGAGTCCTTGATATTTAGTCGTTTTCAGCCAATTTTCTGGATTTTTGAAAATTTCACTTTTTTGTGAAAATATCCACTAAATGAGGGAATAATATGTGTGAGGGTACCCCAGGAGAGTTCCAAATGTGTGTGGGTAGAATATATATCCCACGGGGGTAAAATTGAAAAAAGTTGAAAAACAATTTTTTTTGGACTTAGTCATTTTTCCGGCGTTTATCAGACTTTCAGATAGGGGTAATGTGAGTGAGCATTCCGATTTCAGTTCCAGAACGATTCGCCCAATGAGTCCTTGATATTTAGTCATTTTCAGCCAATTTTCTGGATTTTTGAAAATTTCACTTTTTTGTGAAAATATCCACTAAACGAGGGAATAATATGTGTGAGAGTACCCCAGGAGAGTTCCAAATGTGTGTGGGTAGAATATATATCCCACGGGGGTAAAATTGAAAAAAGTTGAAAAAATTTTTTTTTTGGACTTAGTCATTTTTCCGGCATTTATCAGACTTTCAGATAGGGCAAATGTCAGTGTGCATTCCGATTTCAGTTCCAGAGCGATTCGCCCAATAAGTCCTTGATATTTAGTCGTTTTCAGCCAATTTTCTGGATTTTTGAAAATTTCACTTTTTTGTGAAAATATCCACTAAATGAGGGAATAATATGTGTGAGGGTACCCCAGGAGAGTTCCAAATGTGTGTGGGTAGAATATATATCCCACGGGGGTAAAATTGAAAAAAGTTGAAAAACAATTTTTTTTGGACTTAGTCATTTTTCCGTCGTTTATCAGACTTTCAGATAGGGGAAATGTGAGTGAGCATTCCGATTTCAGTTCCAGAGCGATTCGCCCAATGAGTCCTTGATATTTAGTCATTTTCAGCCAATTTTCTGGATTTTTGAAAATTTCACTTTTTTGTGAAAATATCAACTAAACGAGGGAATAATATGTGTGAGGGTACCCCAGGAGAGTTCCAAATGTGTGTGGGTAGAATATATATCCCACGGGGGTAAAATTGAAAAAAGTTGAAAAACAATTTTTTTTGGACTTAGTCATTTTTCCGGCGTTTATCAGACTTTCAGAAAGGGGAAATGTCAGTGAGCGTTCCGATTTCAGTTCCAGAGCAATTCGCCCAATGAGTCCTTGATATTTAGTCGTTTTCAGCCAATTTTCTGGATTTTTGAAAATTTCACTTTTTTGTGAAAATATCCACTAAATGAGGGAATAATATGTGTGAGGGTACCCCAGGAGAGTTCCAAATGTGTGTGGGTAGAATATATATCCCACGGGGGTAAAATTGAAAAAAGTTGAAAAACAATTTTTTTTGGACTTAGTCATTTTTCCGTCGTTTATCAGACTTTCAGATAGGGGAAATGTTAGTGAGCATTCCGATTTCAGTTCCAGAGCAATTCGTCCAATGAGTCCTTGATATTTAGTCGTTTTCAGCCATTTTCTGGATTTTTGAAAATTTCACTTTTTTGTGAAAATATCCACTAAATGAGGGAATAATATGTGTGAGGGTACCCCAGGAGAGTTCCAAATGTGTGTGGGTAGAATATATATCCCACGGGGGTAAAATTGAAAAAAGTTGAAAAACAATTTTTTTTGGACTTAGTCATTTTTCCGGCGTTTATCAGACTTTCAGAAAGGGGAAATGTCAGTGAGCGTTCCGATTTCAGTTCCAGAGCAATTCGCCCAATGAGTCCTTGATATTTAGTCGTTTTCAGCCAATTTTCTGGATTTTTGAAAATTTCACTTTTTTGTGAAAATATCCACTAAATGAGGGAATAATATGTGTGAGGGTACCCCAGGAGAGTTCCAAATGTGTGTGGGTAGAATATATATCCCACGGGGGTAAAATTGAAAAAAGTTGAAAAACAATTTTTTTTGGACTTAGTCATTTTTCCGCCGTTTATCAGACTTTCAGATAGGGCAAATGTCAGTGAGCATTCCGATTTCAGTTCCAGAGCGATTCGCCCAATAAGTCCTTGATATTTAGTCGATTTCAGACAATTTTCTGGATTTTTGAAAATTTCACTTTTTTGTGAAAATATCCACTAAATGAGGGAATAATATGTGTGAGGGTACCCCAGGAGAGTTCCAAATGTGTGTGGGTAGAATATATATCCCACGGGGTAAAATTGAAAAAAGTTGAAAAAAATTTTTTTTTGGACTTAGTCATTTTTCCGGCGTTTATCAGACTTTCAGAAAGGGGAAATGTCAGTGAGCGTTCCAATTTCAGTTCCAGAGCAATTCGCCCAATGAGTCCTTGATATTTAGTCGTTTTCAGCCAATTTTCTGGATTTTTGAAAATTTCACTTTTTTGTGAAAATATCCACTAAATGAGGGAATAATATGTGTGAGGGTACCCCAGGAGAGTTCCAAATGTGTGTGGGTAGAATATATATCCCACGGGGGTAAAATTGAAAAAAGTTGAAAAACAATTTTTTTTGGACTTAGTCATTTTTCCGTCGTTTATCAGACTTTCAGATAGGGGAAATGTGAGTGAGCATTCCGATTTCAGTTCCAGAGCAATTCGTCCAATGAGTCCTTGATATTTAGTCGTTTTCAGCCAATTTTCTGGATTTTTGAAAATTTCACTTTTTTGTGAAAATATCCACTAAATGAGGGAATAATATGTGTGAGGGTACCCCAGGAGAGTTCCAAATGTGTGTGGGTAGAATATATATCCCACGGGGGTAAAATTGAAAAAAGTTGAAAAACAATTTTTTTTGGAATTAGTCATTTTTCCGTCGTTTATCAGACTTTCAGATAGGGGAAATGTGAGTGAGCATTCCGATTTCAGTTCCAGAGCAATTCGTCCAATGAGTCCTTGATATTTAGTCGTTTTCAGCCAATTTTCTGGATTTTTGAAAATTTCACTTTTTTGTGAAAATATCCACTAAATGAGGGAATAATATGTGTGAGGGTACCCCAGGAGAGTTCCAAATGTGTGTGGGTAGAATATATATCCCACGGGGGTAAAATTGAAAAAAGTTGAAAAAAATATTTTTTTGGACTTAGTCATTTTTCCGGCGTTTATCAGACTTTCAGAAAGGGGAAATGTCAGTGAGCGTTACGATTTCAGTTCCAGAGCAATTCGCCCAATGAGTCCTTGATATTTAGTCGTTTTCAGCCAATTTTCTGGATTTTTGAAAATTTCACTTTTTTGTGAAAATATCCACTAAATGAGGGAATAATATGTGTGAGGGTACCCCAGGAGAGTTCCAAATGTGTGTGGGTAGAATATATATCCCACGGGGGTAAAATTGAAAAAAGTTGAAAAACAATTTTTTTTGGACTTAGTCATTTTTCCGCCGTTTATCAGACTTTCAGATAGGGGAAATGTGAGTGAGCATTCCGATTTCAGTTCCAGAGCGATTCGCCCAATGAGTCCTTGATATTTAGTCATTTTCAGCCAATTTTCTGGATTTTTGAAAATTTCACTTTTTTGTGAAAATATCCACTAAATGAGGGAATAATATGTGTGAGGGTACCCCAGGAGAGTTCCAAATGTGTGTGGGTAGAATATATATCCCACGGGGTAAAATTGAAAAAAGTTGAAAAAAATTTTTTTTTGGACTTAGTCATTTTTCCGGCGTTTATCAGACTTTCAGAAAGGGAAAATGTCAGTGAGCGTTTCAATTTCAGTTCCAGAGCAATTCGCCCAATGAGTCCTTGATATTTAGTCGTTTTCAGCCAATTTTCTGGATTTTTGAAAATTTCACTTTTTTGTGAAAATATCCACTAAATGAGGGAATAATATGTGTGAGGGTACCCCAGGAGAGTTCCAAATGTGTGTGGGTAGAATATATATCCCACGGGGTAAAATTGAAAAAAGTTGAAAAAAATTTTTTTTTGGACTTAGTCATTTTTCCGGCGTTTATCAGACTTTCAGAAAGGGGAAATGTCAGTGAGCGTTCCAATTTCAGTTCCAGAGCAATTCGCCCAATGAGTCCTTGATATTTAGTCGTTTTCAGCCAATTTTCTGGATTTTTGAAAATTTCACTTTTTTGTGAAAATATCCACTAAATGAGGGAATAATATGTGTGAGGGTACCCCAGGAGAGTTCCAAATGTGTGTGGGTAGAATATATATCCCACTGGGGTAAAATTGAAAAAAGGTGAAAAAAAATTTTTTTGGGACTTAGTCATTTTTCCGGCGTTTATCAGACTTTCAGATAGGGGAAATGTGAGTGAGCATTCCGATTTCAGTTCCAGAGCAATTCGCCCAATGAGTCCTTGATATTTAGTCGTTTTCAGCCAATTTTCTGGATTTTTGAAAATTTCACTTTTTTGTGAAAATATCCACTAAATGAGGGAATAATATGTGTGAGGGTACCCCAGGAGAGTTCCAAATGTGTGTGGGTAGAATATATATCCCACGGGGGTAAAATTGAAAAAAGTTGAAAAACAATTTTTTTTGGACTTAGTCATTTTTCCGCAGTTTATCAGACTTTCAGATAGGGGAAATGTGAGTGAGCATTCCGATTTCAGTTCCAGAGCGATTCGCCCAATGAGTCCTTGATATTTAGTCATTTTCAGCCAATTTTCTGGATTTTTGAAAATTTCACTTTTTTGTGAAAATATCCACTAAACGAGGGAATAATATGTGTGAGGGTACCCCAGGAGAGTTCCAAATGTGTGTGGGTAGAATATATATCCCACTGGGGTAAAATTGAAAAAAGTTGAAAAACAATTTTTTTTGGACTTAGTCATTTTTCCGCCGTTTATCAGACTTTCAGATAGGGGAAATGTGAGTGAGCATTCCGATTTCAGTTCCAGAGCGATTCGCCCAATGAGTCCTTGATATTTAGTCATTTTCAGCCAATTTTCTGGATTTTTGAAAATTTCACTTTTTTGTGAAAATATCCACTAAACGAGGGAATAATATGTGTGAGGGTACCCCAGGAGAGTTCCAAATGTGTGTGGGTAGAATATATATCCCACGGGGGTAAAATTGAAAAAAGTTGAAAAACAATTTTTTTTGGACTTAGTCATTTTTCCGCCGTTTATCAGACTTTCAGATAGGGGAAATGTGAGTGAGCATTCCGATTTCAGTTCCAGAGCGATTCGCCCAATGAGTCCTTGATATTTAGTCATTTTCAGCCAATTTTCTGGATTTTTGAAAATTTCACTTTTTTGTGAAAATATCCACTAAACGAGGGAATAATATGTGTGAGGGTACCCCAGGAGAGTTCCAAATGTGTGTGGGTAGAATATATATCCCACGGGGGTAAAATTGAAAAAAGTTGAAAAAAAATTTTTTTTGGACTTAGTCATTTTTTCGTCGTTTATCAGACTTTCAGATAGGGGAAATGTCAATGAGCGTTCCGATTTCAGTTCCAGAGCAATTCGCCCAATGAGTCCTTGATATTTAGTCGTTTTCAGCCAATTTTCTGGATTTTTGAAAATTTCACTTTTTTGTGAAAATATCCACTAAATGAGGGAATAATATGTGTGAGGGTACCCCAGGAGAGTTCCAAATGTGTGTGGGTAGAATATATATCCCACTGGGGTAAAATTGAAAAAAGTTGAAAAAAAAATTTTTTTGGACTTAGTCATTTTTCTGGCGTTTATCAGACTTTCAGATAGGGGAAATGTGAGTGAGCATTCTGATTTCAGTTCCAGAGCGATTCGCCCAATGAGTCCTTGATATTTAGTTGTTTTCAGCCAATTTTCTGGATTTTTGAAAATTTCACTTTTTTGTGAAAATATCCACTAAATGAGGGAATAATATGTGTGAGGGTACCCCAGGAGAGTTCCAAATGTGTGTGGGTAGAATATATATCCCACTGGGGTAAAATTGAAAAAAGTTGAAAAACAATTTTTTTTGGACTTAGTCATTTTTCCGCCGTTTATCAGACTTTCAGATAGGGGAAATGTGAGTGAGCATTCCGATTTCAGTTCCAGAGCGATTCGCCCAATGAGTCCTTGATATTTAGTCATTTTCAGCCAATTTTCTGGATTTTTGAAAATTTCACTTTTTTGTGAAAATATCCACTAAACGAGGGAATAATATGTGTGAGGGTACCCCAGGAGAGTTCCAAATGTGTGTGGGTAGAATATATATCCCACGGGGGTAAAATTGAAAAAAGTTGAAAAAAAATTTTTTTTGGACTTAGTCATTTTTTCGTCGTTTATCAGACTTTCAGATAGGGGAAATGTCAATGAGCGTTCCGATTTCAGTTCCAGAGCAATTCGCCCAATGAGTCCTTGATATCTAGTCGTTTTCAGCCAATTTTCTGGATTTTTGAAAATTTCACTTTTTTGTGAAAATATCCACTAAATGAGGGAATAATATGTGTGAGGGTACCCCAGGAGAGTTCCAAATGTGTGTGGGTAGAATATATATCCCACGGGGTAAAATTGAAAAAAGTTGAAAAAAATTTTTTTTTGGACTTAGTCATTTTTCCGGCGTTTATCAGACTTTCAGAAAGGGGAAATGTCAGTGAGCGTTCCAATTTCAGTTCCAGAGCAATTCGCCCAATGAGTCCTTGATATTTAGTTGTTTTCAGCCAATTTTCTGGATTTTTGAAAATTTCACTTTTTTGTGAAAATATCCACTAAATGAGGGAATAATATGTGTGAGGGTACCCCAGGAGAGTTCCAAATGTGTGTGGGTAGAATATATATCCCACTGGGGTAAAATTGAAAAAAGGTGAAAAAAAATTTTTTTGGGACTTAGTCATTTTTCCGGCGTTTATCAGACTTTCAGATAGGGGAAATGTGAGTGAGCATTCCGATTTCAGTTCCAGAGCAATTCGCCCAATGAGTCCTTGATATTTAGTCGTTTTCAGCCAATTTTCTGGATTTTTGAAAATTTCACTTTTTTGTGAAAATATCCACTAAATGAGGGAATAATATGTGTGAGGGTACCCCAGGAGAGTTCCAAATGTGTGTGGGTAGAATATATATCCCACGGGGGTAAAATTGAAAAAAGTTGA
This sequence comes from Phyllobates terribilis, assembly GCF_046119375.1. Lineage (NCBI taxonomy): Eukaryota > Metazoa > Chordata > Amphibia > Anura > Dendrobatidae > Phyllobates > Phyllobates terribilis. The sequence goes on from NW_027363138.1 coordinate 319,971, forward strand.
AAAACAATTTTTTTTGGACTTAGTCATTTTTCCGCAGTTTATCAGACTTTCAGATAGGGGAAATGTGAGTGAGCATTCCGATTTCAGTTCCAGAGCGATTCGCCCAATGAGTCCTTGATATTTAGTCATTTTCAGCCAATTTTCTGGATTTTTGAAAATTTCACTTTTTTGTGAAAATATCCACTAAACGAGGGAATAATATGTGTGAGGGTACCCCAGGAGAGTTCCAAATGTGTGTGGGTAGAATATATATCCCACTGGGGTAAAATTGAAAAAAAAATTTTTTTGGACTTAGTCATTTTTCTGGCGTTTATCAGACTTTCAGATAGGGGAAATGTGAGTGAGCATTCTGATTTCAGTTCCAGAGCGATTCGCCCAATGAGTCCTTGATATTTAGTTGTTTTCAGCCAATTTTCTGGATTTTTGAAAATTTCACTTTTTTGTGAAAATATCCACTAAATGAGGGAATAATATGTGTGAGGGTACCCCAGGAGAGTTCCAAATGTGTGTGGGTAGAATATATATCCCACTGGGGTAAAATTGAAAAAAGTTGAAAAACAATTTTTTTTGGACTTAGTCATTTTTCCGCCGTTTATCAGACTTTCAGATAGGGGAAATGTGAGTGAGCATTCCGATTTCAGTTCCAGAGCGATTCGCCCAATGAGTCCTTGATATTTAGTCATTTTCAGCCAATTTTCTGGATTTTTGAAAATTTCACTTTTTTGTGAAAATATCCACTAAACGAGGGAATAATATGTGTGAGGGTACCCCAGGAGAGTTCCAAATGTGTGTGGGTAGAATATATATCCCACGGGGGTAAAATTGAAAAAAGTTGAAAAACAATTTTTTTTGGACTTAGTCATTTTTCCGCCGTTTATCAGACTTTCAGATAGGGGAAATGTGAGTGAGCATTCCGATTTCAGTTCCAGAGCGATTCGCCCAATGAGTCCTTGATATTTAGTCATTTTCAGCCAATTTTCTGGATTTTTGAAAATTTCACTTTTTTGTGAAAATATCCACTAAACGAGGGAATAATATGTGTGAGGGTACCCCAGGAGAGTTCCAAATGTGTGTGGGTAGAATATATATCCCACGGGGGTAAAATTGAAAAAAGTTGAAAAAAAATTTTTTTTGGACTTAGTCATTTTTTCGTCGTTTATCAGACTTTCAGATAGGGGAAATGTCAATGAGCGTTCCGATTTCAGTTCCAGAGCAATTCGCCCAATGAGTCCTTGATATTTAGTCGTTTTCAGCCAATTTTCTGGATTTTTGAAAATTTCACTTTTTTGTGAAAATATCCACTAAATGAGGGAATAATATGTGTGAGGGTACCCCAGGAGAGTTCCAAATGTGTGTGGGTAGAATATATATCCCACTGGGGTAAAATTGAAAAAAGTTGAAAAAAAAATTTTTTTGGACTTAGTCATTTTTCTGGCGTTTATCAGACTTTCAGATAGGGGAAATGTGAGTGAGCATTCTGATTTCAGTTCCAGAGCGATTCGCCCAATGAGTCCTTGATATTTAGTTGTTTTCAGCCAATTTTCTGGATTTTTGAAAATTTCACTTTTTTGTGAAAATATCCACTAAATGAGGGAATAATATGTGTGAGGGTACCCCAGGAGAGTTCCAAATGTGTGTGGGTAGAATATATATCCCACTGGGGTAAAATTGAAAAAAGTTGAAAAACAATTTTTTTTGGACTTAGTCATTTTTCCGCCGTTTATCAGACTTTCAGATAGGGGAAATGTGAGTGAGCATTCCGATTTCAGTTCCAGAGCGATTCGCCCAATGAGTCCTTGATATTTAGTCATTTTCAGCCAATTTTCTGGATTTTTGAAAATTTCACTTTTTTGTGAAAATATCCACTAAACGAGGGAATAATATGTGTGAGGGTACCCCAGGAGAGTTCCAAATGTGTGTGGGTAGAATATATATCCCACGGGGGTAAAATTGAAAAAAGTTGAAAAAAAATTTTTTTTGGACTTAGTCATTTTTTCGTCGTTTATCAGACTTTCAGATAGGGGAAATGTCAATGAGCGTTCCGATTTCAGTTCCAGAGCAATTCGCCCAATGAGTCCTTGATATCTAGTCGTTTTCAGCCAATTTTCTGGATTTTTGAAAATTTCACTTTTTTGTGAAAATATCCACTAAATGAGGGAATAATATGTGTGAGGGTACCCCAGGAGAGTTCCAAATGTGTGTGGGTAGAATATATATCCCACTGGGGTAAAATTGAAAAAAGGTGAAAAAAAATTTTTTTGGGACTTAGTCATTTTTCCGGCGTTTATCAGACTTTCAGATAGGGGAAATGTGAGTGAGCATTCCGATTTCAGTTCCAGAGCAATTCGCCCAATGAGTCCTTGATATTTAGTCGTTTTCAGCCAATTTTCTGGATTTTTGAAAATTTCACTTTTTTGTGAAAATATCCACTAAATGAGGGAATAATATGTGTGAGGGTACCCCAGGAGAGTTCCAAATGTGTGTGGGTAGAATATATATCCCACGGGGGTAAAATTGAAAAAAGTTGAAAAACAATTTTTTTTGGACTTAGTCATTTTTCCGCCGTTTATCAGACTTTCAGATAGGGGAAATGTGAGTGAGCATTCCGATTTCAGTTCCAGAGCGATTCGCCCAATGAGTCCTTGATATTTAGTCATTTTCAGCCAATTTTCTGGATTTTTGAAAATTTCACTTTTTTGTGAAAATATCCACTAAACGAGGGAATAATATGTGTGAGGGTACCCCAGGAGAGTTCCAAATGTGTGTGGGTAGAATATATATCCCACGGGGGTAAAATTGAAAAAAGTTGAAAAAAAATTTTTTTTGGACTTAGTCATTTTTTCGTCGTTTATCAGACTTTCAGATAGGGGAAATGTCAATGAGCGTTCCGATTTCAGTTCCAGAGCAATTCGCCCAATGAGTCCTTGATATTTAGTCGTTTTCAGCCAATTTTCTGGATTTTTGAAAATTTCACTTTTTTGTGAAAATATCCACTAAATGAGGGAATAATATGTGTGAGGGTACCCCAGGAGAGTTCCAAATGTGTGTGGGTAGAATATATATCCCACGGGGGTAAAATTGAAAAAAGTTGAAAAACAATTTTTTTTGGACTTAGTCATTTTTCCGGCGTTTATCAGACTTTCAGATAGGGGTAATGTGAGTGAGCATTCCGATTTCAGTTCCAGAACGATTCGCCCAATGAGTCCTTGATATTTAGTCATTTTCAGCCAATTTTCTGGATTTTTGAAAATTTCACTTTTTTGTGAAAATATCCACTAAACGAGGGAATAATATGTGTGAGGGTACCCCAGGAGAGTTCCAAATGTGTGTGGGTAGAATATATATCCCACGGGGGTAAAATTGAAAAAAGTTGAAAAAATTTTTTTTTTGGACTTAGTCATTTTTCCGGCATTTATCAGACTTTCAGATAGGGCAAATGTCAGTGTGCATTCCGATTTCAGTTCCAGAGCGATTCGCCCAATAAGTCCTTGATATTTAGTCATTTTCAGCCAATAATTTGGATTTTTGAAAATTTCACTTTTTTGTGAAAATATCCACTAAATGAGGGAATAATATGTGTGAGGGTACCCCAGGAGAGTTCCAAATGTGTGTGGGTAGAATATATATCCCACTGGGGTAAAATTGAAAAAAGGTGAAAAAAAATTTTTTTGGGACTTAGTCATTTTTCCGGCGTTTATCAGACTTTCAGATAGGGGAAATGTGAGTGAGCATTCCGATTTCAGTTCCAGAGCAATTCGCCCAATGAGTCCTTGATATTTAGTCGTTTTCAGCCAATTTTCTGGATTTTTGAAAATTTCACTTTTTTGTGAAAATATCCACTAAATGAGGGAATAATATGTGTGAGGGTACCCCAGGAGAGTTCCAAATGTGTGTGGGTAGAATATATATCCCACGGGGGTAAAATTGAAAAAAGTTGAAAAACAATTTTTTTTGGACTTAGTCATTTTTCCGCCGTTTATCAGACTTTCAGATAGGGGAAATGTGAGTGAGCATTCCGATTTCAGTTCCAGAGCGATTCGCCCAATGAGTCCTTGATATTTAGTCATTTTCAGCCAATTTTCTGGATTTTTGAAAATTTCACTTTTTTGTGAAAATATCCACTAAACGAGGGAATAATATGTGTGAGGGTACCCCAGGAGAGTTCCAAATGTGTGTGGGTAGAATATATATCCCACGGGGGTAAAATTGAAAAAAGTTGAAAAACAATTTTTTTTGGACTTAGTCATTTTTCCGCCGTTTATCAGACTTTCAGATAGGGGAAATGTGAGTGAGCATTCCGATTTCAGTTCCAGAGCGATTCGCCCAATGAGTCCTTGATATTTAGTCATTTTCAGCCAATATTCTGGATTTTTGAAAATTTCACTTTTTTGTGAAAATATCCACTAAACGAGGGAATAATATGTGTGAGGGTACCCCAGGAGAGTTCCAAATGTGTGTGGGTAGAATATATATCCCACAGGGGTAAAATTGAAAAAAGTTGAAAAACAATTTTTTTTGGACTTAGTCATTTTTCCGCCGTTTATCAGACTTTCAGATAGGGGAAATGTGAGTGAGCATTCCGATTTCAGTTCCAGAGCAATTCGCCCAATGAGTCCTTGATATTTAGTCGTTTTCAGCCAATTTTCTGGATTTTTGAAAATTTCACTTTTTTGTGAAAATATCCACTAAATGAGGGAATAATATGTGTGAGGGTACCCCAGGAGAGTTCCAAATGTGTGTGGGTAGAATATATATCCCACGGGGGTAAAATTGAAAAAAGTTGAAAAACAATTTTTTTTGGACTTAGTCATTTTTCCGCCGTTTATCAGACTTTCAGATTGGGGAAATGTGAGTGAGCATTCCGATTTCAGTTCCAGAGCAATTCGCCCAATGAGTCCTTGATATTTAGTCGTTTTCAGCCAATTTTCTGGATTTTTGAAAATTTCACTTTTTTGTGAAAATTTCCACTAAATGAGGGAATAATATGTGTGAGGGTACCCCAGGAGAGTTCCAAATGTGTGTGGGTAGAATATATATCCCACTGGGGTAAAATTGAAAAAAGTTGAAAAAAATTTTTTTTTGGACTTAGTCATTTTTCCGGCGTTTATCAGACTTTCAGATAGGGGTAATGTGAGTGAGCATTCCGATTTCAGTTCCAGAACGATTCGCCCAATGAGTCCTTGATATTTAGTCATTTTCAGCCAATTTTCTGGATTTTTGAAAATTTCACTTTTTTGTGAAAATATCCACTAAACGAGGGAATAATATGTGTGAGGGTACCCCAGGAGAGTTCCAAATGTGTGTGGGTAGAATATATATCCCACGGGGGTAAAATTGAAAAAAGTTGAAAAAAATTTTTTTTTGGACTTAGTCATTTTTCCGGCATTTATCAGATTTTCAGATAGGGCAAATGTCAGTGTGCATTCCGATTTCAGTTCCAGAGCGATTCGCCCAATAAGTCCTTGATATTTAGTCATTTTCAGCCAATAATTTGGATTTTTGAAAATTTCACTTTTTTGTGAAAATATCCACTAAATGAGGGAATAATATGTGTGAGGGTACCCCAGGAGAGTTCCAAATGTGTGTGGGTAGAATATATATCCCACGGGGGTAAAATTGAAAAAAGTTGAAAAACAATTTTTTTTGGACTTAGTCATTTTTTCGTCATTTATCAGACTTTCAGATAGGGGAAATGTCAATGAGCGTTACGATTTCAGTTCCAGAGCAATTCGCCCAATGAGTCCTTGATATTTAGTCGTTTTCAGCCAATTTTCTGGATTTTTGAAAATTTCACTTTTTTGTGAAAATATCCACTAAATGAGGGAATAATATGTGTGAGGGTACCCCAGGAGAGTTCCAAATGTGTGTGGGTAGAATATATATCCCACTGGGGTAAAATTGAAAAAAGATGAAAAAAAAATTTTTTTGGACTTAGTCATTTTTCTGGCGTTTATCAGACTTTCAGATAGGGGAAATGTGAGTGAGCATTCTGATTTCAGTTCCAGAGCGATTCGCCCAATGAGTCCTTGATATTTAGTTGTTTTCAGCCAATTTTCTGGATTTTTGAAAATTTCACTTTTTTGTGAAAATATCCACTAAATGAGGGAATAATATGTGTGAGGGTACCCCAGGAGAGTTCCAAATGTGTGTGGGTAGAATATATATCCCACTGGGGTAAAATTGAAAAAAGGTGAAAAAAAATTTTTTTGGGACTTAGTCATTTTTCCGGCGTTTATCAGACTTTCAGATAGGGGAAATGTGAGTGAGCATTCCGATTTCAGTTCCAGAGCAATTCGCCCAATGAGTCCTTGATATTTAGTGGTTTTCAGCCAATTTTCTGGATTTTTGAAAATTTCACTTTTTTGTGAAAATATCCACTAAATGAGGGAATAATATGTGTGAGGGTACCCCAGGAGAGTTCCAAATGTGTGTGGGTAGAATATATATCCCACGGGGGTAAAATTGAAAAAAGTTGAAAAACAATTTTTTTTGGACTTAGTCATTTTTCCGCCGTTTATCAGACTTTCAGATAGGGGAAATGTGAGTGAGCATTCCGATTTCAGTTCCAGAGCGATTCGCCCAATGAGTCCTTGATATTTAGTCATTTTCAGCCAATTTTCTGGATTTTTGAAAATTTCACTTTTTTGTGAAAATATCCACTAAACGAGGGAATAATATGTGTGAGGGTACCCCAGGAGAGTTCCAAATGTGTGTGGGTAGAATATATATCCCACGGGGGTAAAATTGAAAAAAGTTGAAAAAAATATTTTTTTGGACTTAGTCATTTTTCCGGCGTTTATCAGACTTTCAGAAAGGGGAAATGTCAGTGAGCGTTCCGATTTCAGTTCCAGAGCAATTCGCCCAATGAGTCCTTGATATTTAGTCGTTTTCAGCCAATTTTCTGGATTTTTGAAAATTTCACTTTTTTGTGAAAATATCCACTAAATGAGGGAATAATATGTGTGAGGGTACCCCAGGAGAGTTCCAAATGTGTGTGGGTAGAATATATATCCCACGGGGGTAAAATTGAAAAAAGTTGAAAAACAATTTTTTTTGGACTTAGTCATTTTTCCGCCGTTTATCAGACTTTCAGATAGGGGAAATGTGAGTGAGCATTCCGATTTCAGTTCCAGAGCGATTCGCCCAATGAGTCCTTGATATTTAGTCATTTTCAGCCAATTTTCTGGATTTTTGAAAATTTCACTTTTTTGTGAAAATATCCACTAAACGAGGGAATAATATGTGTGAGGGTACCCCAGGAGAGTTCCAAATGTGTGTGGGTAGAATATATATCCCACGGGGGTAAAATTGAAAAAAGTTGAAAAAAAATTTTTTTTGGACTTAGTCATTTTTTCGTCGTTTATCAGACTTTCAGATAGGGGAAATGTCAATGAGCGTTCCGATTTCAGTTCCAGAGCAATTCGCCCAATGAGTCCTTGATATTTAGTCGTTTTCAGCCAATTTTCTGGATTTTTGAAAATTTCACTTTTTTGTGAAAATATCCACTAAATGAGGGAATAATATGTGTGAGGGTACCCCAGGAGAGTTCCAAATGTGTGTGGGTAGAATATATATCCCACAGGGGTAAAATTGAAAAAAGTTGAAAAACAATTTTTTTTGGACTTAGTCATTTTTCCGCCGTTTATCAGACTTTCAGATAGGGGAAATGTGAGTGAGCATTCCGATTTCAGTTCCAGAGCAATTCGCCCAATGAGTCCTTGATATTTAGTCGTTTTCAGCCAATTTTCTGGATTTTTGAAAATTTCACTTTTTTGTGAAAATATCCACTAAATGAGGGAATAATATGTGTGAGGGTACCCCAGGAGAGTTCCAAATGTGTGTGGGTAGAATATATATCACACGGGGGTAAAATTGAAAAAAGTTGAAAAACAATTTTTTTTGGACTTAGTCATTTTTCCGGCGTTTATCAGACTTTCAGATTGGGGAAATGTGAGTGAGCATTCCGATTTCAGTTCCAGAGCAATTCGCCCAATGAGTCCTTGATATTTAGTCGTTTTCAGCCAATTTTCTGGATTTTTGAAAATTTCACTTTTTTGTGAAAATATCCACTAAATGAGGGAATAATATGTGTGAGGGTACCCCAGGAGAGTTCCAAATGTGTGTGGGTAGAATATATATCCCACTGGGGTAAAATTGAAAAAAGTTGAAAAAAAAATTTTTTTGGACTTAGTCATTTTTCTGGCGTTTATCAGACTTTCAGATAGGGGAAATGTGAGTGAGCATTCTGATTTCAGTTCCAGAGCGATTCGCCCAATGAGTCCTTGATATTTAGTTGTTTTCAGCCAATTTTCTGGATTTTTGAAAATTTCACTTTTTTGTGAAAATATCCACTAAATGAGGGAATAATATGTGTGAGGGTACCCCAGGAGAGTTCCAAATGTGTGTGGGTAGAATATATATCCCACTGGGGTAAAATTGAAAAAAGTTGAAAAAAAAATTTTTTTGGACTTAGTCATTTTTCTGGCGTTTATCAGACTTTCAGATAGGGGAAATGTGAGTGAGCATTCCGATTTCAGTTCCAGAGCGATTCGCCCAATGAGTCCTTGATATTTAGTCATTTTCAGCCAATTTTCTGGATTTTTGAAAATTTCACTTTTTTGTGAAAATATCCACTAAACGAGGGAATAATATGTGTGAGGGTACCCCAGGAGAGTTCCAAATGTGTGTGGGTAGAATATATATCCCACGGGGGTAAAATTGAAAAAAGTTGAAAAAAATATTTTTTTGGACTTAGTCATTTTTCCGGCGTTTATCAGACTTTCAGAAAGGGGAAATGTCAGTGAGCGTTCCGATTTCAGTTCCAGAGCAATTCGCCCAATGAGTCCTTGATATTTAGTCGTTTTCAGCCAATTTTCTGGATTTTTGAAAATTTCACTTTTTTGTGAAAATATCCACTAAATGAGGGAATAATATGTGTGAGGGTACCCCAGGAGAGTTCCAAATGTGTGTGGGTAGAATATATATCCCACAGGGGTAAAATTGAAAAAAGTTGAAAAACAATTTTTTTTGGACTTAGTCATTTTTCCGCCGTTTATCAGACTTTCAGATAGGGGAAATGTGAGTGAGCATTCCGATTTCAGTTCCAGAGCAATTCGCCCAATGAGTCCTTGATATTTAGTCGTTTTCAGCCAATTTTCTGGATTTTTGAAAATTTCACTTTTTTGTGAAAATATCCACTAAATGAGGGAATAATATGTGTGAGGGTACCCCAGGAGAGTTCCAAATGTGTGTGGGTAGAATATATATCCCACGGGGGTAAAATTGAAAAAAGTTGAAAAACAATTTTTTTTGGACTTAGTCATTTTTCCGCCGTTTATCAGACTTTCAGATTGGGGAAATGTGAGTGAGCATTCCGATTTCAGTTCCAGAGCAATTCGCCCAATGAGTCCTTGATATTTAGTCGTTTTCAGCCAATTTTCTGGATTTTTGAAAATTTCACTTTTTTGTGAAAATATCCACTAAATGAGGGAATAATATGTGTGAGGGTACCCCAGGAGAGTTCCAAATGTGTGTGGGTAGAATATATATCCCACTGGGGTAAAATTGAAAAAAGTTGAAAAAAAAATTTTTTTGGACTTAGTCATTTTTCTGGCGTTTATCAGACTTTCAGATAGGGGAAATGTGAGTGAGCATTCTGATTTCAGTTCCAGAGCGATTCGCCCAATGAGTCCTTGATATTTAGTTGTTTTCAGCCAATTTTCTGGATTTTTGAAAATTTCACTTTTTTGTGAAAATATCCACTAAATGAGGGAATAATATGTGTGAGGGTACCCCAGGAGAGTTCCAAATGTGTGTGGGTAGAATATATATCCCACTGGGGTAAAATTGAAAAAAGTTGAAAAAAAAATTTTTTTGGACTTAGTCATTTTTCTGGCGTTTATCAGACTTTCAGATAGGGGAAATGTGAGTGAGCATTCCGATTTCAGTTCCAGAGCGATTCGCCCAATGAGTCCTTGATATTTAGTCATTTTCAGCCAATTTTCTGGATTTTTGAAAATTTCACTTTTTTGTGAAAATATCCACTAAACGAGGGAATAATATGTGTGAGGGTACCCCAGGAGAGTTCCAAATGTGTGTGGGTAGAATATATATCCCACGGGGGTAAAATTGAAAAAAGTTGAAAAAAATATTTTTTTGGACTTAGTCATTTTTCCGGCGTTTATCAGACTTTCAGAAAGGGGAAATGTCAGTGAGCGTTCCGATTTCAGTTCCAGAGCAATTCGCCCAATGAGTCCTTGATATTTAGTCGTTTTCAGCCAATTTTCTGGATTTTTGAAAATTTCACTTTTTTGTGAAAATATCCACTAAATGAGGGAATAATATGTGTGAGGGTACCCCAGGAGAGTTCCAAATGTGTGTGGGTAGAATATATATCCCACGGGGGTAAAATTGAAAAAAGTTGAAAAACAATTTTTTTTGGACTTAGTCATTTTTCCGCCGTTTATCAGACTTTCAGATAGGGGAAATGTGAGTGAGCATTCCGATTTCAGTTCCAGAGCGATTCGCCCAATGAGTCCTTGATATTTAGTCATTTTCAGCCAATTTTCTGGATTTTTGAAAATTTCACTTTTTTGTGAAAATATCCACTAAACGAGGGAATAATATGTGTGAGGGTACCCCAGGAGAGTTCCAAATGTGTGTGGGTAGAATATATATCCCACGGGGGTAAAATTGAAAAAAGTTGAAAAAAAATTTTTTTTGGACTTAGTCATTTTTTCGTCGTTTATCAGACTTTCAGATAGGGGAAATGTCAATGAGCGTTCCGATTTCAGTTCCAGAGCAATTCGCCCAATGAGTCCTTGATATTTAGTCGTTTTCAGCCAATTTTCTGGATTTTTGAAAATTTCACTTTTTTGTGAAAATATCCACTAAATGAGGGAATAATATGTGTGAGGGTACCCCAGGAGAGTTCCAAATGTGTGTGGGTAGAATATATATCCCACGGGGGTAAAATTGAAAAAAGTTGAAAAACAATTTTTTTTGGACTTAGTCATTTTTCCGCCGTTTATCAGACTTTCAGATAGGGGAAATGTGAGTGAGCATTCCGATTTCAGTTCCAGAGCGATTCGCCCAATGAGTCCTTGATATTTAGTCATTTTCAGCCAATTTTCTGGATTTTTGAAAATTTCACTTTTTTGTGAAAATATCCACTAAACGAGGGAATAATATGTGTGAGGGTACCCCAGGAGAGTTCCAAATGTGTGTGGGTAGAATATATATCCCACGGGGGTAAAATTGAAAAAAGTTGAAAAAAAATTTTTTTTGGACTTAGTCATTTTTTCGTCGTTTATCAGACTTTCAGATAGGGGAAATGTCAATGAGCGTTCCGATTTCAGTTCCAGAGCAATTCGCCCAATGAGTCCTTGATATTTAGTCGTTTTCAGCCAATTTTCTGGATTTTTGAAAATTTCACTTTTTTGTGAAAATATCCACTAAATGAGGGAATAATATGTGTGAGGGTACCCCAGGAGAGTTCCAAATGTGTGTGGGTAGAATATATATCCCACAGGGGTAAAATTGAAAAAAGTTGAAAAACAATTTTTTTTGGACTTAGTCATTTTTCCGCCGTTTATCAGACTTTCAGATAGGGGAAATGTGAGTGAGCATTCCGATTTCAGTTCCAGAGCAATTCGCCCAATGAGTCCTTGATATTTAGTCGTTTTCAGCCAATTTTCTGGATTTTTGAAAATTTCACTTTTTTGTGAAAATATCCACTAAATGAGGGAATAATATGTGTGAGGGTACCCCAGGAGAGTTCCAAATGTGTGTGGGTAGAATATATATCCCACGGGGGTAAAATTGAAAAAAGTTGAAAAACAATTTTTTTTGGACTTAGTCATTTTTCCGCCGTTTATCAGACTTTCAGATTGGGGAAATGTGAGTGAGCATTCCGATTTCAGTTCCAGAGCAATTCGCCCAATGAGTCCTTGATATTTAGTCGTTTTCAGCCAATTTTCTGGATTTTTGAAAATTTCACTTTTTTGTGAAAATATCCACTAAATGAGGGAATAATATGTGTGAGGGTACCCCAGGAGAGTTCCAAATGTGTGTGGGTAGAATATATATCCCACTGGGGTAAAATTGAAAAAAGTTGAAAAAAAAATTTTTTTGGACTTAGTCATTTTTCTGGCGTTTATCAGACTTTCAGATAGGGGAAATGTGAGTGAGCATTCTGATTTCAGTTCCAGAGCGATTCGCCCAATGAGTCCTTGATATTTAGTTGTTTTCAGCCAATTTTCTGGATTTTTGAAAATTTCACTTTTTTGTGAAAATATCCACTAAATGAGGGAATAATATGTGTGAGGGTACCCCAGGAGAGTTCCAAATGTGTGTGGGTAGAATATATATCCCACTGGGGTAAAATTGAAAAAAGTTGAAAAAAAAATTTTTTTGGACTTAGTCATTTTTCTGGCGTTTATCAGACTTTCAGATAGGGGAAATGTGAGTGAGCATTCTGATTTCAGTTCCAGAGCGATTCGCCCAATGAGTCCTTGATATTTAGTTGTTTTCAGCCAATTTTCTGGATTTTTGAAAATTTCACTTTTTTGTGAAAATATCCACTAAATGAGGGAATAATATGTGTGAGGGTACCCCAGGAGAGTTCCAAATGTGTGTGGGTAGAATATATATCCCACTGGGGTAAAATTGAAAAAAGGTGAAAAAAAATTTTTTTGGGACTTAGTCATTTTTCCGGCGTTTATCAGACTTTCAGATAGGGGAAATGTGAGTGAGCATTCCGATTTCAGTTCCAGAGCAATTCGCCCAATGAGTCCTTGATATTTAGTGGTTTTCAGCCAATTTTCTGGATTTTTGAAAATTTCACTTTTTTGTGAAAATATCCACTAAATGAGGGAATAATATGTGTGAGGGTACCCCAGGAGAGTTCCAAATGTGTGTGGGTAGAATATATATCCCACGGGGGTAAAATTGAAAAAAGTTGAAAAACAATTTTTTTTGGACTTAGTCATTTTTCCGCCGTTTATCAGACTTTCAGATAGGGGAAATGTGAGTGAGCATTCCGATTTCAGTTCCAGAGCGATTCGCCCAATGAGTCCTTGATATTTAGTCATTTTCAGCCAATTTTCTGGATTTTTGAAAATTTCACTTTTTTGTGAAAATATCCACTAAACGAGGGAATAATATGTGTGAGGGTACCCCAGGAGAGTTCCAAATGTGTGTGGGTAGAATATATATCCCACGGGGGTAAAATTGAAAAAAGTTGAAAAAAATATTTTTTTGGACTTAGTCATTTTTCCGGCGTTTATCAGACTTTCAGAAAGGGGAAATGTCAGTGAGCGTTCCGATTTCAGTTCCAGAGCAATTCGCCCAATGAGTCCTTGATATTTAGTCGTTTTCAGCCAATTTTCTGGATTTTTGAAAATTTCACTTTTTTGTGAAAATATCCACTAAATGAGGGAATAATATGTGTGAGGGTACCCCAGGAGAGTTCCAAATGTGTGTGGGTAGAATATATATCCCACGGGGGTAAAATTGAAAAAAGTTGAAAAACAATTTTTTTTGGACTTAGTCATTTTTCCGCCGTTTATCAGACTTTCAGATAGGGGAAATGTGAGTGAGCATTCCGATTTCAGTTCCAGAGCGATTCGCCCAATGAGTCCTTGATATTTAGTCATTTTCAGCCAATTTTCTGGATTTTTGAAAATTTCACTTTTTTGTGAAAATATCCACTAAACGAGGGAATAATATGTGTGAGGGTACCCCAGGAGAGTTCCAAATGTGTGTGGGTAGAATATATATCCCACGGGGGTAAAATTGAAAAAAGTTGAAAAAAAATTTTTTTTGGACTTAGTCATTTTTTCGTCGTTTATCAGACTTTCAGATAGGGGAAATGTCAATGAGCGTTCCGATTTCAGTTCCAGAGCAATTCGCCCAATGAGTCCTTGATATTTAGTCGTTTTCAGCCAATTTTCTGGATTTTTGAAAATTTCACTTTTTTGTGAAAATATCCACTAAATGAGGGAATAATATGTGTGAGGGTACCCCAGGAGAGTTCCAAATGTGTGTGGGTAGAATATATATCCCACGGGGGTAAAATTGAAAAAAGTTGAAAAACAATTTTTTTTGGACTTAGTCATTTTTCCGCCGTTTATCAGACTTTCAGATAGGGGAAATGTGAGTGAGCATTCCGATTTCAGTTCCAGAGCGATTCGCCCAATGAGTCCTTGATATTTAGTCATTTTCAGCCAATTTTCTGGATTTTTGAAAATTTCACTTTTTTGTGAAAATATCCACTAAACGAGGGAATAATATGTGTGAGGGTACCCCAGGAGAGTTCCAAATGTGTGTGGGTAGAATATATATCCCACGGGGGTAAAATTGAAAAAAGTTGAAAAAAATATTTTTTTGGACTTAGTCATTTTTCCGGCGTTTATCAAACTTTCAGAAAGGGGAAATGTCAGTGAGCGTTCCGATTTCAGTTCCAGAGCAATTCGCCCAATGAGTCCTTGATATTTAGTCGTTTTCAGCCAATTTTCTGGATTTTTGAAAATTTCACTTTTTTGTGAAAATATCCACTAAATGAGGGAATAATATGTGTGAGGGTACCCCAGGAGAGTTCCAAATGTGTGTGGGTAGAATATATATCCCACGGGGGTAAAATTGAAAAAAGTTGAAAAACAATTTTTTTTGGACTTAGTCATTTTTCCGCCGTTTATCAGACTTTCAGATAGGGGAAATGTGAGTGAGCATTCCGATTTCAGTTCCAGAGCGATTCGCCCAATGAGTCCTTGATATTTAGTCATTTTCAGCCAATTTTCTGGATTTTTGAAAATTTCACTTTTTTGTGAAAATATCCACTAAATGAGGGAATAATATGTGTGAGGGTACCCCAGGAGAGTTCCAAATGTGTGTGGGTAGAATATATATCCCACGGGGGTAAAATTGAAAAAAGTTGAAAAAAAATTTTTTTTGGACTTAGTCATTTTTTCGTCGTTTATCAGACTTTCAGATAGGGGAAATGTCAATGAGCGTTCCGATTTCAGTTCCAGAGCAATTCGCCCAATGAGTCCTTGATATTTAGTCGTTTTCAGCCAATTGTCTGGATTTTTGAAAATTTCACTTTTTTGTGAAAATATCCACTAAATGAGGGAATAATATGTGTGAGGGTACCCCAGGAGAGTTCCAAATGTGTGTGGGTAGAATATATATCCCACGGGGGTAAAATTGAAAAAAGTTGAAAAACAATTTTTTTTGGACTTAGTCATTTTTCCGCCGTTTATCAGACTTTCAGATAGGGGAAATGTGAGTGAGCATTCCGATTTCAGTTCCAGAGCGATTCGCCCAATGAGTCCTTGATATTTAGTCATTTTCAGCCAATTTTCTGGATTTTTGAAAATTTCACTTTTTTGTGAAAATATCCACTAAACGAGGGAATAATATGTGTGAGGGTACCCCAGGAGAGTTCCAAATGTGTGTGGGTAGAATATATATCCCACGGGGGTAAAATTGAAAAAAGTTGAAAAAAAATTTTTTTTGGACTTAGTCATTTTTTCGTCGTTTATCAGACTTTCAGATAGGGGAAATGTCAATGAGCGTTCCGATTTCAGTTCCAGAGCAATTCGCCCAATGAGTCCTTGATATTTAGTCGTTTTCAGCCAATTTTCTGGATTTTTGAAAATTTCACTTTTTTGTGAAAATATCCACTTAATGAGGGAATAATATGTGTGAGGGTACCCCAGGAGAGTTCCAAATGTGTGTGGGTAGAATATATATCCCACAGGGGTAAAATTGAAAAAAGTTGAAAAACAATTTTTTTTGGACTTAGTCATTTTTCCGCCGTTTATCAGACTTTCAGATAGGGGAAATGTGAGTGAGCATTCCGATTTCAGTTCCAGAGCAATTCGCCCAATGAGTCCTTGATATTTAGTCGTTTTCAGCCAATTTTCTGGATTTTTGAAAATTTCACTTTTTTGTGAAAATATCCACTAAATGAGGGAATAATATGTGTGAGGGTACCCCAGGAGAGTTCCAAATGTGTGTGGGTAGAATATATATCCCACGGGGGTAAAATTGAAAAAAGTTGAAAAACAATTTTTTTTGGACTTAGTCATTTTTCCGCCGTTTATCAGACTTTCAGATTGGGGAAATGTGAGTGAGCATTCCGATTTCAGTTCCAGAGCAATTCGCCCAATGAGTCCTTGATATTTAGTCGTTTTCAGCCAATTTTCTGGATTTTTGAAAATTTCACTTTTTTGTGAAAATATCCACTAAATGAGGGAATAATATGTGTGAGGGTACCCCAGGAGAGTTCCAAATGTGTGTGGGTAGAATATATATCCCACTGGGGTAAAATTGAAAAAAGTTGAAAAAAAAATTTTTTTGGACTTAGTCATTTTTCTGGCGTTTATCAGACTTTCAGATAGGGGAAATGTGAGTGAGCATTCTGATTTCAGTTCCAGAGCGATTCGCCCAATGAGTCCTTGATATTTAGTTGTTTTCAGCCAATTTTCTGGATTTTTGAAAATTTCACTTTTTTGTGAAAATATCCACTAAATGAGGGAATAATATGTGTGAGGGTACCCCAGGAGAGTTCCAAATGTGTGTGGGTAGAATATATATCCCACTGGGGTAAAATTGAAAAAAGTTGAAAAAAAAATTTTTTTGGACTTAGTCATTTTTCTGGCGTTTATCAGACTTTCAGATAGGGGAAATGTGAGTGAGCATTCTGATTTCAGTTCCAGAGCGATTCGCCCAATGAGTCCTTGATATTTAGTTGTTTTCAGCCAATTTTCTGGATTTTTGAAAATTTCACTTTTTTGTGAAAATATCCACTAAATGAGGGAATAATATGTGTGAGGGTACCCCAGGAGAGTTCCAAATGTGTGTGGGTAGAATATATATCCCACGGGGGTAAAATTGAAAAAAGTTGAAAAACAATTTTTTTTGGACTTAGTCATTTTTCCGCCGTTTATCAGACTTTCAGATAGGGGAAATGTGAGTGAGCATTCCGATTTCAGTTCCAGAGCGATTCGCCCAATGAGTCCTTGATATTTAGTCATTTTCAGCCAATTTTCTGGATTTTTGAAAATTTCACTTTTTTGTGAAAATATCCACTAAACGAGGGAATAATATGTGTGAGGGTACCCCAGGAGAGTTCCAAATGTGTGTGGGTAGAATATATATCCCACGGGGGTAAAATTGAAAAAAGTTGAAAAACAATTTTTTTTGGACTTAGTCATTTTTCTGGCGTTTATCAGACTTTCAGATAGGGGAAATGTGAGTGAGCATTCTGATTTCAGTTCCAGAGCGATTCGCCCAATGAGTCCTTGATATTTAGTCGTTTTCAGCCAATTTTCTGGATTTTTGAAAATTTCACTTTTTTGTGAAAATATCCACTAAATGAGGGAATAATATGTGTGAGGGTACCCCAGGAGAGTTCCAAATGTGTGTGGGTAGAATATATATCCCACTGGGGTAAAATTGAAAAAAGTTGAAAAAAAAATTTTTTTGGACTTAGTCATTTTTCTGGCGTTTATCAGACTTTCAGATAGGGGAAATGTGAGTGAGCATTCTGATTTCAGTTCCAGAGCGATTCGCCCAATGAGTCCTTGATATTTAGTCATTTTCAGCCAATTTTCTGGATTTTTGAAAATTTCACTTTTTTGTGAAAATATCCACTAAACGAGGGAATAATATGTGTGAGGGTACCCCAGGAGAGTTCCAAATGTGTGTGGGTAGAATATATATCCCACGGGGGTAAAATTGAAAAAAGTTGAAAAACAATTTTTTTTGGACTTAGTCATTTTTCCGCCGTTTATCAGACTTTCAGATAGGGGAAATGTGAGTGAGCATTCCGATTTCAGTTCCAGAGCGATTCGCCCAATGAGTCCTTGATATTTAGTCATTTTCAGCCAATTTTCTGGATTTTTGAAAATTTCACTTTTTTGTGAAAATATCCACTAAACGAGGGAATAATATGTGTGAGGGTACCCCAGGAGAGTTCCAAATGTGTGTGGGTAGAATATATATCCCACGGGGGTAAAATTGAAAAAAGTTGAAAAAAATATTTTTTTGGACTTAGTCATTTTTCCGGCGTTTATCAGACTTTCAGAAAGGGGAAATGTCAGTGAGCGTTCCGATTTCAGTTCCAGAGCAATTCGCCCAATGAGTCCTTGATATTTAGTCGTTTTCAGCCAATTTTCTGGATTTTTGAAAATTTCACTTTTTTGTGAAAATATCCACTAAATGAGGGAATAATATGTGTGAGGGTACCCCAGGAGAGTTCCAAATGTGTGTGGGTAGAATATATATCCCACGGGGGTAAAATTGAAAAAAGTTGAAAAACAATTTTTTTTGGACTTAGTCATTTTTCCGCCGTTTATCAGACTTTCAGATAGGGGAAATGTGAGTGAGCATTCCGATTTCAGTTCCAGAGCGATTCGCCCAATGAGTCCTTGATATTTAGTCATTTTCAGCCAATTTTCTGGATTTTTGAAAATTTCACTTTTTTGTGAAAATATCCACTAAACGAGGGAATAATATGTGTGAGGGTACCCCAGGAGAGTTCCAAATGTGTGTGGGTAGAATATATATCCCACGGGGGTAAAATTGAAAAAAGTTGAAAAAAAATTTTTTTTGGACTTAGTCATTTTTTCGTCGTTTATCAGACTTTCAGATAGGGGAAATGTCAATGAGCGTTCCGATTTCAGTTCCAGAGCAATTCGCCCAATGAGTCCTTGATATTTAGTCGTTTTCAGCCAATTTTCTGGATTTTTGAAAATTTCACTTTTTTGTGAAAATATCCACTAAATGAGGGAATAATATGTGTGAGGGTACCCCAGGAGAGTTCCAAATGTGTGTGGGTAGAATATATATCCCACGGGGGTAAAATTGAAAAAAGTTGAAAAACAATTTTTTTTGGACTTAGTCATTTTTCCGCCGTTTATCAGACTTTCAGATAGGGGAAATGTGAGTGAGCATTCCGATTTCAGTTCCAGAGCGATTCGCCCAATGAGTCCTTGATATTTAGTCATTTTCAGCCAATTTTCTGGATTTTTGAAAATTTCACTTTTTTGTGAAAATATCCACTAAACGAGGGAATAATATGTGTGAGGGTACCCCAGGAGAGTTCCAAATGTGTGTGGGTAGAATATATATCCCACGGGGGTAAAATTGAAAAAAGTTGAAAAAAATATTTTTTTGGACTTAGTCATTTTTCCGGCGTTTATCAAACTTTCAGAAAGGGGAAATGTCAGTGAGCGTTCCGATTTCAGTTCCAGAGCAATTCGCCCAATGAGTCCTTGATATTTAGTCGTTTTCAGCCAATTTTCTGGATTTTTGAAAATTTCACTTTTTTGTGAAAATATCCACTAAATGAGGGAATAATATGTGTGAGGGTACCCCAGGAGAGTTCCAAATGTGTGTGGGTAGAATATATATCCCACGGGGGTAAAATTGAAAAAAGTTGAAAAACAATTTTTTTTGGACTTAGTCATTTTTCCGCCGTTTATCAGACTTTCAGATAGGGGAAATGTGAGTGAGCATTCCGATTTCAGTTCCAGAGCGATTCGCCCAATGAGTCCTTGATATTTAGTCATTTTCAGCCAATTTTCTGGATTTTTGAAAATTTCACTTTTTTGTGAAAATATCCACTAAATGAGGGAATAATATGTGTGAGGGTACCCCAGGAGAGTTCCAAATGTGTGTGGGTAGAATATATATCCCACGGGGGTAAAATTGAAAAAAGTTGAAAAAAAATTTTTTTTGGACTTAGTCATTTTTTCGTCGTTTATCAGACTTTCAGATAGGGGAAATGTCAATGAGCGTTCCGATTTCAGTTCCAGAGCAATTCGCCCAATGAGTCCTTGATATTTAGTCGTTTTCAGCCAATTGTCTGGATTTTTGAAAATTTCACTTTTTTGTGAAAATATCCACTAAATGAGGGAATAATATGTGTGAGGGTACCCCAGGAGAGTTCCAAATGTGTGTGGGTAGAATATATATCCCACGGGGGTAAAATTGAAAAAAGTTGAAAAACAATTTTTTTTGGACTTAGTCATTTTTCCGCCGTTTATCAGACTTTCAGATAGGGGAAATGTGAGTGAGCATTCCGATTTCAGTTCCAGAGCGATTCGCCCAATGAGTCCTTGATATTTAGTCATTTTCAGCCAATTTTCTGGATTTTTGAAAATTTCACTTTTTTGTGAAAATATCCACTAAATGAGGGAATAATATGTGTGAGGGTACCCCAGGAGAGTTCCAAATGTGTGTGGGTAGAATATATATCCCACGGGGGTAAAATTGAAAAAAGTTGAAAAAAAATTTTTTTTGGACTTAGTCATTTTTTCGTCGTTTATCAGACTTTCAGATAGGGGAAATGTCAATGAGCGTTCCGATTTCAGTTCCAGAGCAATTCGCCCAATGAGTCCTTGATATTTAGTCGTTTTCAGCCAATTTTCTGGATTTTTGAAAATTTCACTTTTTTGTGAAAATATCCACTTAATGAGGGAATAATATGTGTGAGGGTACCCCAGGAGAGTTCCAAATGTGTGTGGGTAGAATATATATCCCACAGGGGTAAAATTGAAAAAAGTTGAAAAACAATTTTTTTTGGACTTAGTCATTTTTCCGCCGTTTATCAGACTTTCAGATAGGGGAAATGTGAGTGAGCATTCCGATTTCAGTTCCAGAGCAATTCGCCCAATGAGTCCTTGATATTTAGTCGTTTTCAGCCAATTTTCTGGATTTTTGAAAATTTCACTTTTTTGTGAAAATATCCACTAAATGAGGGAATAATATGTGTGAGGGTACCCCAGGAGAGTTCCAAATGTGTGTGGGTAGAATATATATCCCACGGGGGTAAAATTGAAAAAAGTTGAAAAACAATTTTTTTTGGACTTAGTCATTTTTCCGCCGTTTATCAGACTTTCAGATTGGGGAAATGTGAGTGAGCATTCCGATTTCAGTTCCAGAGCAATTCGCCCAATGAGTCCTTGATATTTAGTCGTTTTCAGCCAATTTTCTGGATTTTTGAAAATTTCACTTTTTTGTGAAAATATCCACTAAATGAGGGAATAATATGTGTGAGGGTACCCCAGGAGAGTTCCAAATGTGTGTGGGTAGAATATATATCCCACTGGGGTAAAATTGAAAAAAGTTGAAAAAAAAATTTTTTTGGACTTAGTCATTTTTCTGGCGTTTATCAGACTTTCAGATAGGGGAAATGTGAGTGAGCATTCTGATTTCAGTTCCAGAGCGATTCGCCCAATGAGTCCTTGATATTTAGTTGTTTTCAGCCAATTTTCTGGATTTTTGAAAATTTCACTTTTTTGTGAAAATATCCACTAAATGAGGGAATAATATGTGTGAGGGTACCCCAGGAGAGTTCCAAATGTGTGTGGGTAGAATATATATCCCACTGGGGTAAAATTGAAAAAAGTTGAAAAAAAAATTTTTTTGGACTTAGTCATTTTTCTGGCGTTTATCAGACTTTCAGATAGGGGAAATGTGAGTGAGCATTCTGATTTCAGTTCCAGAGCGATTCGCCCAATGAGTCCTTGATATTTAGTTGTTTTCAGCCAATTTTCTGGATTTTTGAAAATTTCACTTTTTTGTGAAAATATCCACTAAATGAGGGAATAATATGTGTGAGGGTACCCCAGGAGAGTTCCAAATGTGTGTGGGTAGAATATATATCCCACGGGGGTAAAATTGAAAAAAGTTGAAAAACAATTTTTTTTGGACTTAGTCATTTTTCCGCCGTTTATCAGACTTTCAGATAGGGGAAATGTGAGTGAGCATTCCGATTTCAGTTCCAGAGCGATTCGCCCAATGAGTCCTTGATATTTAGTCATTTTCAGCCAATTTTCTGGATTTTTGAAAATTTCACTTTTTTGTGAAAATATCCACTAAACGAGGGAATAATATGTGTGAGGGTACCCCAGGAGAGTTCCAAATGTGTGTGGGTAGAATATATATCCCACGGGGGTAAAATTGAAAAAAGTTGAAAAACAATTTTTTTTGGACTTAGTCATTTTTCCGCCGTTTATCAGACTTTCAGATAGGGGAAATGTGAGTGAGCATTCCGATTTCAGTTCCAGAGCGATTCGCCCAATGAGTCCTTGATATTTAGTCGTTTTCAGCCAATTTTCTGGATTTTTGAAAATTTCACTTTTTTGTGAAAATATCCACTAAATGAGGGAATAATATGTGTGAGGGTACCCCAGGAGAGTTCCAAATGTGTGTGGGTAGAATATATATCCCACTGGGGTAAAATTGAAAAAAGTTGAAAAAAAAATTTTTTTGGACTTAGTCATTTTTCTGGCGTTTATCAGACTTTCAGATAGGGGAAATGTGAGTGAGCATTCTGATTTCAGTTCCAGAGCGATTCGCCCAATGAGTCCTTGATATTTAGTTGTTTTCAGCCAATTTTCTGGATTTTTGAAAATTTCACTTTTTTGTGAAAATATCCACTAAATGAGGGAATAATATGTGTGAGGGTACCCCAGGAGAGTTCCAAATGTGTGTGGGTAGAATATATATCCCACTGGGGTAAAATTGAAAAAAGTTGAAAAAAAAATTTTTTTGGACTTAGTCATTTTTCTGGCGTTTATCAGACTTTCAGATAGGGGAAATGTGAGTGAGCATTCTGATTTCAGTTCCAGAGCGATTCGCCCAATGAGTCCTTGATATTTAGTCATTTTCAGCCAATTTTCTGGATTTTTGAAAATTTCACTTTTTTGTGAAAATATCCACTAAACGAGGGAATAATATGTGTGAGGGTACCCCAGGAGAGTTCCAAATGTGTGTGGGTAGAATATATATCCCACGGGGGTAAAATTGAAAAAAGTTGAAAAACAATTTTTTTTGGACTTAGTCATTTTTCCGCCGTTTATCAGACTTTCAGATAGGGGAAATGTGAGTGAGCATTCCGATTTCAGTTCCAGAGCGATTCGCCCAATGAGTCCTTGATATTTAGTCATTTTCAGCCAATTTTCTGGATTTTTGAAAATTTCACTTTTTTGTGAAAATATCCACTAAACGAGGGAATAATATGTGTGAGGGTACCCCAGGAGAGTTCCAAATGTGTGTGGGTAGAATATATATCCCACGGGGGTAAAATTGAAAAAAGTTGAAAAAAAATTTTTTTTGGACTTAGTCATTTTTTCGTCGTTTATCAGACTTTCAGATAGGGGAAATGTCAATGAGCGTTCCGATTTCAGTTCCAGAGCAATTCGCCCAATGAGTCCTTGATATTTAGTCGTTTTCAGCCAATTTTCTGGATTTTTGAAAATTTCACTTTTTTGTGAAAATATCCACTAAATGAGGGAATAATATGTGTGAGGGTACCCCAGGAGAGTTCCAAATGTGTGTGGGTAGAATATATATCCCACGGGGGTAAAATTGAAAAAAGTTGAAAAACAATTTTTTTTGGACTTAGTCATTTTTCCGCCGTTTATCAGACTTTCAGATAGGGGAAATGTGAGTGAGCATTCCGATTTCAGTTCCAGAGCGATTCGCCCAATGAGTCCTTGATATTTAGTCATTTTCAGCCAATTTTCTGGATTTTTGAAAATTTCACTTTTTTGTGAAAATATCCACTAAACGAGGGAATAATATGTGTGAGGGTACCCCAGGAGAGTTCCAAATGTGTGTGGGTAGAATATATATCCCACGGGGGTAAAATTGAAAAAAGTTGAAAAAAAATTTTTTTTGGACTTAGTCATTTTTTCGTCGTTTATCAGACTTTCAGATAGGGGAAATGTCAATGAGCGTTCCGATTTCAGTTCCAGAGCAATTCGCCCAATGAGTCCTTGATATTTAGTCGTTTTCAGCCAATTTTCTGGATTTTTGAAAATTTCACTTTTTTGTGAAAATATCCACTTAATGAGGGAATAATATGTGTGAGGGTACCCCAGGAGAGTTCCAAATGTGTGTGGGTAGAATATATATCCCACAGGGGTAAAATTGAAAAAAGTTGAAAAACAATTTTTTTTGGACTTAGTCATTTTTCCGCCGTTTATCAGACTTTCAGATAGGGGAAATGTGAGTGAGCATTCCGATTTCAGTTCCAGAGCAATTCGCCCAATGAGTCCTTGATATTTAGTCGTTTTCAGCCAATTTTCTGGATTTTTGAAAATTTCACTTTTTTGTGAAAATATCCACTAAATGAGGGAATAATATGTGTGAGGGTACCCCAGGAGAGTTCCAAATGTGTGTGGGTAGAATATATATCCCACGGGGGTAAAATTGAAAAAAGTTGAAAAACAATTTTTTTTGGACTTAGTCATTTTTCCGCCGTTTATCAGACTTTCAGATAGGGGAAATGTGAGTGAGCATTCTGATTTCAGTTCCAGAGCGATTCGCCCAATGAGTCCTTGATATTTAGTTGTTTTCAGCCAATTTTCTGGATTTTTGAAAATTTCACTTTTTTGTGAAAATATCCACTAAATGAGGGAATAATATGTGTGAGGGTACCCCAGGAGAGTTCCAAATGTGTGTGGGTAGAATATATATCCCACTGGGGTAAAATTGAAAAAAGTTGAAAAAAAAATTTTTTTGGACTTAGTCATTTTTCTGGCGTTTCTCAGACTTTCAGATAGGGGAAATGTGAGTGAGCATTCTGATTTCAGTTCCAGAGTGATTCGCCCAATGAGTCCTTGATATTTAGTTGTTTTCAGCCAATTTTCTGGATTTTTGAAAATTTCACTTTTTTGTGAAAATATCCACTAAATGAGGGAATAATATGTGTGAGGGTACCCCAGGAGAGTTCCAAATGTGTGTGGGTAGAATATATATCCCACGGGGGTAAAATTGAAAAAAGTTGAAAAACAATTTTTTTTGGACTTAGTCATTTTTCCGCCGTTTATCAGACTTTCAGATAGGGGAAATGTGAGTGAGCATTCCGATTTCAGTTCCAGAGCGATTCGCCCAATGAGTCCTTGATATTTAGTCATTTTCAGCCAATTTTCTGGATTTTTGAAAATTTCACTTTTTTGTGAAAATATCCACTAAACGAGGGAATAATATGTGTGAGGGTACCCCAGGAGAGTTCCAAATGTGTGTGGGTAGAATATATATCCCACGGGGGTAAAATTGAAAAAAGTTGAAAAAAAATTTTTTTTGGACTTAGTCATTTTTTCGTCGTTTATCAGACTTTCAGATAGGGGAAATGTCAATGAGCGTTCCGATTTCAGTTCCAGAGCAATTCGCCCAATGAGTCCTTGATATTTAGTCGTTTTCAGCCAATTTTCTGGATTTTTGAAAATTTCACTTTTTTGTGAAAATATCCACTAAATGAGGGAATAATATGTGTGAGGGTACCCCAGGAGAGTTCCAAATGTGTGTGGGTAGAATATATATCCCACGGGGGTAAAATTGAAAAAAGTTGAAAAACAATTTTTTTTGGACTTAGTCATTTTTCCGCCGTTTATCAGACTTTCAGATAGGGGAAATGTGAGTGAGCATTCCGATTTCAGTTCCAGAGCGATTCGCCCAATGAGTCCTTGATATTTAGTCATTTTCAGCCAATTTTCTGGATTTTTGAAAATTTCACTTTTTTGTGAAAATATCCACTAAACGAGGGAATAATATGTGTGAGGGTACCCCAGGAGAGTTCCAAATGTGTGTGGGTAGAATATATATCCCACGGGGGTAAAATTGAAAAAAGTTGAAAAAAAATTTTTTTTGGACTTAGTCATTTTTTCGTCGTTTATCAGACTTTCAGATAGGGGAAATGTCAATGAGCGTTCCGATTTCAGTTCCAGAGCAATTCGCCCAATGAGTCCTTGATATTTAGTCGTTTTCAGCCAATTTTCTGGATTTTTGAAAATTTCACTTTTTTGTGAAAATATCCACTAAATGAGGGAATAATATGTGTGAGGGTACCCCAGGAGAGTTCCAAATGTGTGTGGGTAGAATATATATCCCACGGGGGTAAAATTGAAAAAAGTTGAAAAACAATTTTTTTTGGACTTAGTCATTTTTCCGCCGTTTATCAGACTTTCAGATAGGGGAAATGTGAGTGAGCATTCCGATTTCAGTTCCAGAGCGATTCGCCCAATGAGTCCTTGATATTTAGTCATTTTCAGCCAATTTTCTGGATTTTTGAAAATTTCACTTTTTTGTGAAAATATCCACTAAACGAGGGAATAATATGTGTGAGGGTACCCCAGGAGAGTTCCAAATGTGTGTGGGTAGAATATATATCCCACGGGGGTAAAATTGAAAAAAGTTGAAAAAAAATTTTTTTTGGACTTAGTCATTTTTTCGTCGTTTATCAGACTTTCAGATAGGGGAAATGTCAATGAGCGTTCCGATTTCAGTTCCAGAGCAATTCGCCCAATGAGTCCTTGATATTTAGTCGTTTTCAGCCAATTTTCTGGATTTTTGAAAATTTCACTTTTTTGTGAAAATATCCACTTAATGAGGGAATAATATGTGTGAGGGTACCCCAGGAGAGTTCCAAATGTGTGTGGGTAGAATATATATCCCACAGGGGTAAAATTGAAAAAAGTTGAAAAACAATTTTTTTTGGACTTAGTCATTTTTCCGCCGTTTATCAGACTTTCAGATAGGGGAAATGTGAGTGAGCATTCCGATTTCAGTTCCAGAGCAATTCGCCCAATGAGTCCTTGATATTTAGTCGTTTTCAGCCAATTTTCTGGATTTTTGAAAATTTCACTTTTTTGTGAAAATATCCACTAAATGAGGGAATAATATGTGTGAGGGTACCCCAGGAGAGTTCCAAATGTGTGTGGGTAGAATATATATCCCACGGGGGTAAAATTGAAAAAAGTTGAAAAACAATTTTTTTTGGACTTAGTCATTTTTCCGCCGTTTATCAGACTTTCAGATAGGGGAAATGTGAGTGAGCATTCTGATTTCAGTTCCAGAGCGATTCGCCCAATGAGTCCTTGATATTTAGTTGTTTTCAGCCAATTTTCTGGATTTTTGAAAATTTCACTTTTTTGTGAAAATATCCACTAAATGAGGGAATAATATGTGTGAGGGTACCCCAGGAGAGTTCCAAATGTGTGTGGGTAGAATATATATCCCACTGGGGTAAAATTGAAAAAAGTTGAAAAAAAAATTTTTTTGGACTTAGTCATTTTTCTGGCGTTTCTCAGACTTTCAGATAGGGGAAATGTGAGTGAGCATTCTGATTTCAGTTCCAGAGTGATTCGCCCAATGAGTCCTTGATATTTAGTTGTTTTCAGCCAATTTTCTGGATTTTTGAAAATTTCACTTTTTTGTGAAAATATCCACTAAATGAGGGAATAATATGTGTGAGGGTACCCCAGGAGAGTTCCAAATGTGTGTGGGTAGAATATATATCCCACGGGGGTAAAATTGAAAAAAGTTGAAAAACAATTTTTTTTGGACTTAGTCATTTTTCCGCCGTTTATCAGACTTTCAGATAGGGGAAATGTGAGTGAGCATTCCGATTTCAGTTCCAGAGCGATTCGCCCAATGAGTCCTTGATATTTAGTCATTTTCAGCCAATTTTCTGGATTTTTGAAAATTTCACTTTTTTGTGAAAATATCCACTAAACGAGGGAATAATATGTGTGAGGGTACCCCAGGAGAGTTCCAAATGTGTGTGGGTAGAATATATATCCCACGGGGGTAAAATTGAAAAAAGTTGAAAAAAAATTTTTTTTGGACTTAGTCATTTTTTCGTCGTTTATCAGACTTTCAGATAGGGGAAATGTCAATGAGCGTTCCGATTTCAGTTCCAGAGCAATTCGCCCAATGAGTCCTTGATATTTAGTCGTTTTCAGCCAATTTTCTGGATTTTTGAAAATTTCACTTTTTTGTGAAAATATCCACTAAATGAGGGAATAATATGTGTGAGGGTACCCCAGGAGAGTTCCAAATGTGTGTGGGTAGAATATATATCCCACGGGGGTAAAATTGAAAAAAGTTGAAAAACAATTTTTTTTGGACTTAGTTATTTTTCCGCCGTTTATCAGACTTTCAGATAGGGGAAATGTGAGTGAGCATTCCGATTTCAGTTCCAGAGCGATTCGCCCAATGAGTCCTTGATATTTAGTCATTTTCAGCCAATTTTCTGGATTTTTGAAAATTTCACTTTTTTGTGAAAATATCCACTAAACGAGGGAATAATATGTGTGAGGGTACCCCAGGAGAGTTCCAAATGTGTGTGGGTAGAATATATATCCCACGGGGGTAAAATTGAAAAAAGTTGAAAAAAAATTTTTTTTGGACTTAGTCATTTTTTCGTCGTTTATCAGACTTTCAGATAGGGGAAATGTCAATGAGCGTTCCGATTTCAGTTCCAGAGCAATTCGCCCAATGAGTCCTTGATATTTAGTCGTTTTCAGCCAATTTTCTGGATTTTTGAAAATTTCACTTTTTTGTGAAAATATCCACTAAATGAGGGAATAATATGTGTGAGGGTACCCCAGGAGAGTTCCAAATGTGTGTGGGTAGAATATATATCCCACAGGGGTAAAATTGAAAAAAGTTGAAAAACAATTTTTTTTGGACTTAGTCATTTTTCCGCCGTTTATCAGACTTTCAGATAGGGGAAATGTGAGTGAGCATTCCGATTTCAGTTCCAGAGCAATTCGCCCAATGAGTCCTTGATATTTAGTCGTTTTCAGCCAATTTTCTGGATTTTTGAAAATTTCACTTTTTTGTGAAAATATCCACTAAATGAGGGAATAATATGTGTGAGGGTACCCCAGGAGAGTTCCAAATGTGTGTGGGTAGAATATATATCCCACGGGGGTAAAATTGAAAAAAGTTGAAAAACAATTTTTTTTGGACTTAGTCATTTTTCCGCCGTTTATCAGACTTTCAGATTGGGGAAATGTGAGTGAGCATTCCGATTTCAGTTCCAGAGCAATTCGCCCAATGAGTCCTTGATATTTAGTCGTTTTCAGCCAATTTTCTGGATTTTTGAAAATTTCACTTTTTTGTGAAAATTTCCACTAAATGAGGGAATAATATGTGTGAGGGTACCCCAGGAGAGTTCCAAATGTGTGTGGGTAGAATATATATCCCACTGGGGTAAAATTGAAAAAAGTTGAAAAAAATTTTTTTTTGGACTTAGTCATTTTTCCGGCGTTTATCAGACTTTCAGATAGGGGTAATGTGAGTGAGCATTCCGATTTCAGTTCCAGAACGATTCGCCCAATGAGTCCTTGATATTTAGTCATTTTCAGCCAATTTTCTGGATTTTTGAAAATTTCACTTTTTTGTGAAAATATCCACTAAACGAGGGAATAATATGTGTGAGGGTACCCCAGGAGAGTTCCAAATGTGTGTGGGTAGAATATATATCCCACGGGGGTAAAATTGAAAAAAGTTGAAAAAAATTTTTTTTTGGACTTAGTCATTTTTCCGGCATTTATCAGACTTTCAGATAGGGCAAATGTCAGTGTGCATTCCGATTTCAGTTCCAGAGCGATTCGCCCAATAAGTCCTTGATATTTAGTCATTTTCAGCCAATAATTTGGATTTTTGAAAATTTCACTTTTTTGTGAAAATATCCACTAAATGAGGGAATAATATGTGTGAGGGTACCCCAGGAGAGTTCCAAATGTGTGTGGGTAGAATATATATCCCACGGGGGTAAAATTGAAAAAAGTTGAAAAACAATTTTTTTTGGACTTAGTCATTTTTCCGCCGTTTATCAGACTTTCAGATAGGGGAAATGTGAGTGAGCATTCCGATTTCAGTTCCAGAGCGATTCGCCCAATGAGTCCTTGATATTTATTCATTTTCAGCCAATTTTCGAAAATTTCACTTTTTTGTGAAAATATCCACTAAACGAGGGAATAATATGTGTGAGGGTACCCCAGGAGAGTTCCAAATGTGTGTGGGTAGAATATATATCCCACGGGGGTAAAATTGAAAAAAGTTGAAAAAAAATTTTTTTTGGACAGTCATTTTTTCGTCATTTATCAGACTTTCAGATAGGGGAAATGTCAATGAGCGTTCCGATTTCAGTTCCAGAGCAATTCGCCCAATGAGTCCTTGATATTTAGTCGTTTTCAGCCAATTTTCTGGATTTTTGAAAATTTCACTTTTTTGTGAAAATATCCACTAAATGAGGGAATAATATGTGTGAGGGTACCCCAGGAGAGTTCCAAATGTGTGTGGGTAGAATATATATCCCACTGGGGTAAAATTGAAAAAAGTTGAAAAAAAAATTTTTTTGGACTTAGTCATTTTTCTGGCGTTTATCAGACTTTCAGATAGGGGAAATGTGAGTGAGCATTCTGATTTCAGTTCCAGAGCGATTCGCCCAATGAGTCCTTGATATTTAGTTGTTTTCAGCCAATTTTCTGGATTTTTGAAAATTTCACTTTTTTGTGAAAATATCCACTAAATGAGGGAATAATATGTGTGAGGGTACCCCAGGAGAGTTCCAAATGTGTGTGGGTAGAATATATATCCCACTGGGGTAAAATTGAAAAAAGGTGAAAAAAAATTTTTTTGGGACTTAGTCATTTTTCCGGCGTTTATCAGACTTTCAGATAGGGGAAATGTGAGTGAGCATTCCGATTTCAGTTCCAGAGCAATTCGCCCAATGAGTCCTTGATATTTAGTGGTTTTCAGCCAATTTTCTGGATTTTTGAAAATTTCACTTTTTTGTGAAAATATCCACTAAACGAGGGAATAATATGTGTGAGGGTACCCCAGGAGAGTTCCAAATGTGTGTGGGTAGAATATATATCCCACGGGGGTAAAATTGAAAAAAGTTGAAAAACAATTTTTTTTGGACTTAGTCATTTTTCCGCCGTTTATCAGACTTTCAGATGGGGGAAATGTGAGTGAGCATTCCGATTTCAGTTCCAGAGCGATTCGCCCAATGAGTGTTAGAACCTTGCTGTTAGGTTTTTTTTCCTTTGCTGGTCTCATGACCTTGTTGGCCTATTTAATCCTGCTCTGCCCTTCTGGCTTTGCTGGACTTCATTGTATATCTTTTTTCTAGCTAGCCTGTGCTCTGTATCTAACTCTGTTAGTTTGCTTGGTCTACGGACCTCTATGTTCTATCTATTTTGTTTGTTCGTCTGTCTGCTACTATTTCTGTTAGGAGGTGTCCCATATTCCTCCCAGTCCTTAGTACTTGTAGGGATTCCCTCCCCAAATCTATAGGTCTCCGTACAGACTAGATTAGGACTTTAGCAGGTCTGATCGCAGGATCAGGTTCCCTGTTACATCGTAGGGATTCAGTTGAGTCTTATAGTAGGGACAGATCTCCTCTCTTTCCTTAGCTTTGGTAGCAGAACATAACAGTAAGTCCAGCCAGTAAATTCTCTAAGGAAAGATTTTTTTTTGTTCCATCATGGTGTCGGTTCAGGATTTGGCTAAACACCTGCAGGGACTCTCTCTGGAAGTGGCCGAGCTCCGTCAGCACGTGAGTAACTGTCCTGGAGCACATTTCTTGGAGCCTAAGGTATGTTTGCCGGATTTATTTTTTGGTGAACATCGAGAATTTTTTTCATTTAAAAATGCTTGCTTATTGTATTTTCGTTTGAGACCCAAGTCCTCTGGGGATGAATCCCAGCGCGTAGGGTTCATAATGTCACTTTTGCGCAAAGAGCCTCAGGAGTGGGCCTTTTCTTTGCAACCTAGTGATACATGCTTCAGATCAGTGGATAGTTTTTTTTCTGCTTTAGGACTATTATATGATGATCCTGACCGTGTCGCATCAGCTGAGACTGAGTTGAGACGTTTAAAACAAGGATCAGGTAATATGGAAAAATATTGTACACATTTTCGTCGTTGGTCCACTCAAACAGGGTGGAACGATTCTGCTCTGAAAAGTCTATTTCTTGCTGGGCTCAGTGAAAAGGTTAAAGACCTGCTAATTGCTTATCCTACACCTGAGGATTTGCAACAGGCTATGCAATTAGCTATACGGGTGGATAGGAGACTGCGTGCAAGGGTTAATGAGAGCAAATCCTCTGCTATGTCAGTTTCTGGTTATGATAATGTGTGTACTAACAGTGGTGAACCGATGGAGATTGGATCGGTGGCACCTCGCTCTCAAGAAAAACACCGTCGTTTTTCAGAAGGCTTGTGTTTCTATTGCGGGAAATCTGGTCATTTGATTAAAGGCTGTGAGCTTCGTATGAAGAAAGAATAAAAAATGGTCAGTCACGCCCGTATTGCCTGTTTAAATTCCAAGGGTATATTTTTAGCTGCTTCCACGATTGCTCAGGAAAAATTAATGGAATTTCGGGTGTTTGTTGATTGCGGGTCTACACTGAATGTTATTGATGGGGGATTCGTGGAAAAACTCAATTTAAAACCTGAACCTTTATCATCCCCCATTGCTGTGGTTTCTGTGGATGGCTCCCCTTTGAAGAATATTACTCTCAAGGTCAGTGAATTTCCTCTCACTATTAATGGTGTTCACCATGAGAAATTGGATTTGGTAGTGTTGAATAACTTGCCTTCTCCAGTAATATTGGGATTGCCCTGGTTAAAATTTCACAATCCTGTACTGGATTGGTCTACCAGTGAAATTAAATCCTGGAGCCATAAATGTTATGACAAGTGTTGTAACGGGCGTATTGCAGCTTTGGATAGGGGAGAATTACCTGTTCCTATTCAGGATTTTTGGAGAGTTTTTTCTGAGAAAGAATCGCAGGTTTTGCCTCCCCATAGAGACTATGATTGTTCTATTGAATTTGTCCCTGGAGCGACTCTTCCTAAAAGTCGTTTATTTAACCTTACTATTCCTGAGAGGAAGGCTTTGGAGGAATACATACAGACAAGTTTGGCCGCCGGTCACATTAGGCCCTCTAAGTCTCCTGTGGCGGTTGGATTTTTTTTTGTAAAAAAAAAGGACGGCGGTTTACGTCCTTGTCTGGATTTTCGTGAGATTAACAAAATTACGGTACGCAATCCTTACCCACTGCCATTGATTCCTGATCTGTTTAACCAGTTATTGGGGGCCAAGTGGTTCTCTAAAATTGACCTTAAGGGGGCATACAATCTGTTGCGCATGAAGGAGGGTGACGAATGGAAGACTGCTTTTAACACTCCTGTGGGTCATTTTGAGAATCTGGTTATGCCTTTTGGTCTTACTAATGCTCCTGCATTTTTTCAGAATCTGATTAATGACATCCTTAGACCTTTGATTGGTAAAAATGTGGTTGTGTATTTGGATGACATTTTGATTTATTCGCCAGATCTGGAGTCTCATTGGCGGAGCGTACGTGAGGTATTACAGTTATTAATGGACAATTCGCTTTTTGCTAAGCTGGAGAAATGTGAGTTCGCTGTACAGAGAATTAGTTTTTTGGGCTACATTATCTCCAGCAAAGGTTTTGAGATGGATCCGGTTAAGGTTCAGGCTGTGCAGGAATGGCCTAGGCCTATTGGTTTGAAATCGATACAGAGGTTTTTGGGTTTCGCCAATTACTATAGAAAA
Organism: Phyllobates terribilis; assembly: GCF_046119375.1. Taxonomy (NCBI): domain Eukaryota; kingdom Metazoa; phylum Chordata; class Amphibia; order Anura; family Dendrobatidae; genus Phyllobates; species Phyllobates terribilis. The sequence goes on from NW_027363138.1 coordinate 353,368, forward strand.
TTCATAAAAAATTTTTCTAGTATTGTCAAACCTCTGACTGATCTCACTAGGAAAGGTGCTGATGCGGTTCAGTGGTCTTCTGAGGCCATTGAAGCTTTTGTGTATCTCAAGGAGAGGTTCACCTCTGCTCCCATCCTTATGCAGCCTGATGTTACTAGGCCGTTTTTGGTTGAGGTTGATGCTTCCTCTGTGGGGGTTGGCGCAGTATTGTCTCAGGATAACGGGGATGGATTACATCCCTGTGCATTTTTTTCAAAAAAATTTTCGGAGACTGAATTGAATTACGATATTGGTAATAGGGAATTATTGGCTATTAAACTCGCATTTGAACACTGGCGCCACTTCTTGGAAGGTGCGGAATTTCCCGTTCAGGTTCTTACGGATCATAAAAATCTGATATATCTTGACGCTGCCAAGCGCCTGAATGCCCGTCAGGCTAGGTGGGCACTGTTTTTCTCGCGGTTTAATTTCTCCGTTACTTACATCCCTGGTACTAAGAATGTTAAGGCGGATGCCTTGTCTCGCAGTTTTTCTCCCATAGTCGGTGCTGAGAAAGAGGAAAACATTTTACAAGAAGGTGTTGTGATAGCTGCTTTAGACTCCGTTTTGGAAGATGAGATTCTTAAAGCTCAGGAGAATGCCCCATCTAACACTCCTCATGGGAGGTTGTTTGTGCCTGGGACCTTTAGGAGAGATTTGTTTGTTGAGTGTCACGAATCTCGGTTGGCAGGTCATCCCGGAATCTCTGAGACCAAGAGACTGGTGGGTCGCAGTTTTTGGTGGCCTGGATGGCAGAAGGAAGTCATTAAGTGGGTGCGCCAATGTACTATATGTGCTAGATCTAAGTCCTCACATACTCCTGCTGCGGGGTTGCTTTGTCCTTTGGAGGTCCCCAGTGCTCCTTGGACACATTTGGCTATGGACTTTATAACTGACCTTCCCTCCTCTGAGGGTTTTACTGTCATCTGGGTGGTCGTGGACCGTTTTAGCAAAATGTGTCACTTGGTTCCCTTCGTCAAACTGCCCTGCGCTAAAACTCTCGCTAAGGCCTTTGTCAAGGAAATTGTCAGACTTCATGGCGTTCCTACTGACATTGTTTCTGATAGGGGTCCTCAGTTCGTGGCTCGTTTTTGGCGTGCCTTTTGTGACAGGTTGGGAATTCATTTGTCGTTTTCGTCCGGATATCATCCTGAATCTAATGGCCAGACAGAAAGGAAAAACCAGGATGTTGAGCAGTTCTTGCGTTGTTTTGTGGCAGACAATCAAGAGGGGTGGTCTGAGTTTCTGCCACTTGCCGAGTTTGCTCTGAACAATCATACATCTTCTTCTGCTGGTTGTTCGCCTTTTTTTTGTTGTTCTGGGAGACATCCGTCGTTTGGGTCGTTCTCCAAGTTGGGATCTGCCGTGCCTGAGGAGGAGAATTTTTCCGGTGATTTGGAAAGAGTTTGGACGGATGTGCGTGGTAATCTTCAGGAGGCCAACAGAAAATCTAAAGACTACTTTGATAGGAAACGACAGGAGGTTTTGTTCGCTGTTGGTGACATGGTTTGGTTGTCCTCTAGGAATCTGCGGTTGAGGATTCCTTCTAAGAAATTGGGTCCCAAGTTTGTAGGGCCCTTTAAGGTGCTTCAGGTTGTCAACCAATTTGCTGTTAGGTTGGAGGTTCCTACCTCCTGGAGAATTAATCCGGTCTTTCATGTCTCTCTGTTAAAAAAAGCTGTTGTGTCGGATGGTGACGCCTCTGCCTCTGTTCCTCCGGTGGTGGAGGACGGGGAATATGAAATTTCTCGCATCCTTGACTCTAGACGGTATAGAGGTAGTTTGCAGTATCTTGTGGCCTGGAAAGGTTTCGGACCCGAGGATAACTCTTGGGTGAGGTCAGATGATGTTTCCGCGTCCAGACTTATCAGAGCGTTTCACAGGAGATTTCCTGATAAGCCTGGTCCTAGGGGATCCGGAGGATCCTCTTAGAAGGGGGGGTACTGTTAGAACCTTGCTGTTAGGTTTTTTTTCCTTTGCTGGTCTCATGACCTTGTTGGCCTATTTAATCCTGCTCCGCCCTTCTGGCTTTGCTGGACTTCATTGTATATCTTTTTTCTAGCTAGCCTGTGCTCTGTATCTAACTCTGTTAGTTTGCTTGGTCTACGGACCTCTATGTTCTATCTATTTTGTTTGTTCGTCTGTCTGCTACTATTTCTGTTAGGAGGTGTCCCATATTCCTCCCAGTCCTTAGTACTTGTAGGGATTCCCTCCCCAAATCTATAGGTCTCCGTACAGACTAGATTAGGACTTTAGCAGGTCTGATCGCAGGATCAGGTTCCCTGTTACATCGTAGGGATTCAGTTGAGTCTTATAGTAGGGACAGATCTCCTCTCTTTCCTTAGCTTTGGTAGCAGAACATAACAATGAGTCCTTGATATTTAGTCATTTTCAGCCAATTTTCTGGATTTTTGAAAATTTCACTTTTTTGTGAAAATATCCACTAAACGAGGGAATAATATGTGTGAGGGTACCCCAGGAGAGTTCCAAATGTGTGTGGGTAGAATATATATCCCACGGGGGTAAAATTGAAAAAAGTTGAAAAAAATATTTTTTTGGACTTAGTCATTTTTCCGGCGTTTATCAGACTTTCAGAAAGGGGAAATGTCAGTGAGCGTTCCGATTTCAGTTCCAGAGCAATTCGCCCAATGAGTCCTTGATATTTAGTCGTTTTCAGCCAATTTTCTGGATTTTTGAAAATTTCACTTTTTTGTGAAAATATCCACTAAATGAGGGAATAATATGTGTGAGGGTACCCCAGGAGAGTTCCAAATGTGTGTGGGTAGAATATATATCCCACGGGGGTAAAATTGAAAAAAGTTGAAAAACAATTTTTTTTGGACTTAGTCATTTTTCCGCCGTTTATCAGACTTTCAGATAGGGGAAATGTGAGTGAGCATTCCGATTTCAGTTCCAGAGCGATTCGCCCAATGAGTCCTTGATATTTAGTCATTTTCAGCCAATTTTCTGGATTTTTGAAAATTTCACTTTTTTGTGAAAATATCCACTAAACGAGGGAATAATATGTGTGAGGGTACCCCAGGAGAGTTCCAAATGTGTGTGGGTAGAATATATATCCCACGGGGGTAAAATTGAAAAAAGTTGAAAAAAAATTTTTTTTGGACTTAGTCATTTTTTCGTCGTTTATCAGACTTTCAGATAGGGGAAATGTCAATGAGCGTTCCGATTTCAGTTCCAGAGCAATTCGCCCAATGAGTCCTTGATATTTAGTCGTTTTCAGCCAATTTTCTGGATTTTTGAAAATTTCACTTTTTTGTGAAAATATCCACTAAATGAGGGAATAATATGTGTGAGGGTACCCCAGGAGAGTTCCAAATGTGTGTGGGTAGAATATATATCCCACGGGGGTAAAATTGAAAAAAGTTGAAAAACAATTTTTTTTGGACTTAGTCATTTTTCCGCCGTTTATCAGACTTTCAGATTGGGGAAATGTGAGTGAGCATTCCGATTTCAGTTCCAGAGCAATTCGCCCAATGAGTCCTTGATATTTAGTCGTTTTCAGCCAATTTTCTGGATTTTTGAAAATTTCACTTTTTTGTGAAAATTTCCACTAAATGAGGGAATAATATGTGTGAGGGTACCCCAGGAGAGTTCCAAATGTGTGTGGGTAGAATATATATCCCACTGGGGTAAAATTGAAAAAAGTTGAAAAAATTTTTTTTTTGGACTTAGTCATTTTTCCGGCGTTTATCAGACTTTCAGATAGGGGTAATGTGAGTGAGCATTCCGATTTCAGTTCCAGAACGATTCGCCCAATGAGTCCTTGATATTTAGTCATTTTCAGCCAATTTTCTGGATTTTTGAAAATTTCACTTTTTTGTGAAAATATCCACTAAACGAGGGAATAATATGTGTGAGGGTACCCCAGGAGAGTTCCAAATGTGTGTGGGTAGAATATATATCCCACGGGGGTAAAATTGAAAAAAGTTGAAAAAAATTTTTTTTTGGACTTAGTCATTTTTCCGGCATTTATCAGACTTTCAGATAGGGCAAATGTCAGTGTGCATTCCGATTTCAGTTCCAGAGCGATTCGCCCAATAAGTCCTTGATATTTAGTCATTTTCAGCCAATAATTTGGATTTTTGAAAATTTCACTTTTTTGTGAAAATATCCACTAAATGAGGGAATAATATGTGTGAGGGTACCCCAGGAGAGTTCCAAATGTGTGTGGGTAGAATATATATCCCACGGGGGTAAAATTGAAAAAAGTTGAAAAACAATTTTTTTTGGACTTAGTCATTTTTCCGCCGTTTATCAGACTTTCAGATAGGGGAAATGTGAGTGAGCATTCCGATTTCAGTTCCAGAGCGATTCGCCCAATGAGTCCTTGATATTTAGTCATTTTCAGCCAATTTTCTGGATTTTTGAAAATTTCACTTTTTTGTGAAAATATCCACTAAACGAGGGAATAATATGTGTGAGGGTACCCCAGGAGAGTTCCAAATGTGTGTGGGTAGAATATATATCCCACGGGGGTAAAATTGAAAAAAGTTGAAAAAAAATTTTTTTTGGACTTAGTCATTTTTTCGTCATTTATCAGACTTTCAGATAGGGGAAATGTCAATGAGCGTTCCGATTTCAGTTCCAGAGCAATTCGCCCAATGAGTCCTTGATATTTAGTCGTTTTCAGCCAATTTTCTGGATTTTTGAAAATTTCACTTTTTTTGTGAAAATATCCACTAAATGAGGGAATAATATGTGTGAGGGTACCCCAGGAGAGTTCCAAATGTGTGTGGGTAGAATATATATCCCACTGGGGTAAAATTGAAAAAAGTTGAAAAAAAAATTTTTTTGGACTTAGTCATTTTTCTGGCGTTTATCAGACTTTCAGATAGGGGAAATGTGAGTGAGCATTCTGATTTCAGTTCCAGAGCGATTCGCCCAATGAGTCCTTGATATTTAGTTGTTTTCAGCCAATTTTCTGGATTTTTGAAAATTTCACTTTTTTGTGAAAATATCCACTAAATGAGGGAATAATATGTGTGAGGGTACCCCAGGAGAGTTCCAAATGTGTGTGGGTAGAATATATATCCCACTGGGGTAAAATTGAAAAAAGGTGAAAAAAAATTTTTTTGGGACTTAGTCATTTTTCCGGCGTTTATCAGACTTTCAGATAGGGGAAATGTCAATGAGCGTTCCGATTTCAGTTCCAGAGCAATTCGCCCAATGAGTCCTTGATATTTAGTCGTTTTCAGCCAATTTTCTGGATTTTTGAAAATTTCACTTTTTTGTGAAAATATCCACTAAATGAGGGAATAATATGTGTGAGGGTACCCCAGGAGAGTTCCAAATGTGTGTGGGTAGAATATATATCCCACGGGGGTAAAATTGAAAAAAGTTGAAAAACAATTTTTTTTGGACTTAGTCATTTTTCCGCCGTTTATCAGACTTTCAGATTGGGGAAATGTGAGTGAGCATTCCGATTTCAGTTCCAGAGCAATTCGCCCAATGAGTCCTTGATATTTAGTCGTTTTCAGCCAATTTTCTGGATTTTTGAAAATTTCACTTTTTTGTGAAAATTTCCACTAAATGAGGGAATAATATGTGTGAGGGTACCCCAGGAGAGTTCCAAATGTGTGTGGGTAGAATATATATCCCACTGGGGTAAAATTGAAAAAAGTTGAAAAAATTTTTTTTTTGGACTTAGTCATTTTTCCGGCGTTTATCAGACTTTCAGATAGGGGTAATGTGAGTGAGCATTCCGATTTCAGTTCCAGAACGATTCGCCCAATGAGTCCTTGATATTTAGTCATTTTCAGCCAATTTTCTGGATTTTTGAAAATTTCACTTTTTTGTGAAAATATCCACTAAACGAGGGAATAATATGTGTGAGGGTACCCCAGGAGAGTTCCAAATGTGTGTGGGTAGAATATATATCCCACGGGGGTAAAATTGAAAAAAGTTGAAAAAAATTTTTTTTTGGACTTAGTCATTTTTCCGGCATTTATCAGACTTTCAGATAGGGCAAATGTCAGTGTGCATTCCGATTTCAGTTCCAGAGCGATTCGCCCAATAAGTCCTTGATATTTAGTCATTTTCAGCCAATAATTTGGATTTTTGAAAATTTCACTTTTTTGTGAAAATATCCACTAAATGAGGGAATAATATGTGTGAGGGTACCCCAGGAGAGTTCCAAATGTGTGTGGGTAGAATATATATCCCACGGGGGTAAAATTGAAAAAAGTTGAAAAACAATTTTTTTTGGACTTAGTCATTTTTCCGCCGTTTATCAGACTTTCAGATAGGGGAAATGTGAGTGAGCATTCCGATTTCAGTTCCAGAGCGATTCGCCCAATGAGTCCTTGATATTTAGTCATTTTCAGCCAATTTTCTGGATTTTTGAAAATTTCACTTTTTTGTGAAAATATCCACTAAACGAGGGAATAATATGTGTGAGGGTACCCCAGGAGAGTTCCAAATGTGTGTGGGTAGAATATATATCCCACGGGGGTAAAATTGAAAAAAGTTGAAAAAAAATTTTTTTTGGACTTAGTCATTTTTTCGTCATTTATCAGACTTTCAGATAGGGGAAATGTCAATGAGCGTTCCGATTTCAGTTCCAGAGCAATTCGCCCAATGAGTCCTTGATATTTAGTCGTTTTCAGCCAATTTTCTGGATTTTTGAAAATTTCACTTTTTTTGTGAAAATATCCACTAAATGAGGGAATAATATGTGTGAGGGTACCCCAGGAGAGTTCCAAATGTGTGTGGGTAGAATATATATCCCACTGGGGTAAAATTGAAAAAAGTTGAAAAAAAAATTTTTTTGGACTTAGTCATTTTTCTGGCGTTTATCAGACTTTCAGATAGGGGAAATGTGAGTGAGCATTCTGATTTCAGTTCCAGAGCGATTCGCCCAATGAGTCCTTGATATTTAGTTGTTTTCAGCCAATTTTCTGGATTTTTGAAAATTTCACTTTTTTGTGAAAATATCCACTAAATGAGGGAATAATATGTGTGAGGGTACCCCAGGAGAGTTCCAAATGTGTGTGGGTAGAATATATATCCCACTGGGGTAAAATTGAAAAAAGGTGAAAAAAAATTTTTTTGGGACTTAGTCATTTTTCCGGCGTTTATCAGACTTTCAGATAGGGGAAATGTGAGTGAGCATTCCGATTTCAGTTCCAGAGCAATTCGCCCAATGAGTCCTTGATATTTAGTGGTTTTCAGCCAATTTTCTGGATTTTTGAAAATTTCACTTTTTTGTGAAAATATCCACTAAATGAGGGAATAATATGTGTGAGGGTACCCCAGGAGAGTTCCAAATGTGTGTGGGTAGAATATATATCCCACGGGGGTAAAATTGAAAAAAGTTGAAAAACAATTTTTTTTGGACTTAGTCATTTTTCCGCCGTTTATCAGACTTTCAGATAGGGGAAATGTGAGTGAGCATTCCGATTTCAGTTCCAGAGCGATTCGCCCAATGAGTCCTTGATATTTAGTCATTTTCAGCCAATTTTCTGGATTTTTGAAAATTTCACTTTTTTGTGAAAATATCCACTAAACGAGGGAATAATATGTGTGAGGGTACCCCAGGAGAGTTCCAAATGTGTGTGGGTAGAATATATATCCCACGGGGGTAAAATTGAAAAAAGTTGAAAAAAATATTTTTTTGGACTTAGTCATTTTTCCGGCGTTTATCAGACTTTCAGAAAGGGGAAATGTCAGTGAGCGTTCCGATTTCAGTTCCAGAGCAATTCACCCAATGAGTCCTTGATATTTAGTCGTTTTCAGCCAATTTTCTGGATTTTTGAAAATTTCACTTTTTTGTGAAAATATCCACTAAATGAGGGAATAATATGTGTGAGGGTACCCCAGGAGAGTTCCAAATGTGTGTGGGTAGAATATATATCCCACGGGGGTAAAATTGAAAAAAGTTGAAAAACAATTTTTTTTGGACTTAGTCATTTTTCCGCCGTTTATCAGACTTTCAGATAGGGGAAATGTGAGTGAGCATTCCGATTTCAGTTCCAGAGCGATTCGCCCAATGAGTCCTTGATATTTAGTCATTTTCAGCCAATTTTCTGGATTTTTGAAAATTTCACTTTTTTGTGAAAATATCCACTAAACGAGGGAATAATATGTGTGAGGGTACCCCAGGAGAGTTCCAAATGTGTGTGGGTAGAATATATATCCCACGGGGGTAAAATTGAAAAAAGTTGAAAAAAAATTTTTTTTGGACTTAGTCATTTTTTCGTCGTTTATCAGACTTTCAGATAGGGGAAATGTCAATGAGCGTTCCGATTTCAGTTCCAGAGCAATTCGCCCAATGAGTCCTTGATATTTAGTCGTTTTCAGCCAATTTTCTGGATTTTTGAAAATTTCACTTTTTTGTGAAAATATCCACTAAATGAGGGAATAATATGTGTGAGGGTACCCCAGGAGAGTTCCAAATGTGTGTGGGTAGAATATATATCCCACTGGGGTAAAATTGAAAAAAGTTGAAAAAAAAATTTTTTTGGACTTAGTCATTTTTCCGGCGTTTATCAGACTTTCAGAAAGGGGAAATGTCAGTGAGCGTTCCGATTTCAGTTCCAGAGCAATTCGCCCAATGAGTCCTTGATATTTAGTCGTTTTCAGCCAATTTTCTGGATTTTTGAAAATTTCACTTTTTTGTGAAAATATCCACTAAATGAGGGAATAATATGTGTGAGGGTACCCCAGGAGAGTTCCAAATGTGTGTGGGTAGAATATATATCCCACAGGGGTAAAATTGAAAAAAGTTGAAAAACAATTTTTTTTGGACTTAGTCATTTTTCCGCCGTTTATCAGACTTTCAGATAGGGGAAATGTGAGTGAGCATTCCGATTTCAGTTCCAGAGCAATTCGCCCAATGAGTCCTTGATATTTAGTCGTTTTCAGCCAATTTTCTGGATTTTTGAAAATTTCACTTTTTTGTGAAAATATCCACTAAATGAGGGAATAATATGTGTGAGGGTACCCCAGGAGAGTTCCAAATGTGTGTGGGTAGAATATATATCCCACGGGGGTAAAATTGAAAAAAGTTGAAAAACAATTTTTTTTGGACTTAGTCATTTTTCCGCCGTTTATCAGACTTTCAGATTGGGGAAATGTGAGTGAGCATTCCGATTTCAGTTCCAGAGCAATTCGCCCAATGAGTCCTTGATATTTAGTCGTTTTCAGCCAATTTTCTGGATTTTTGAAAATTTCACTTTTTTGTGAAAATATCCACTAAATGAGGGAATAATATGTGTGAGGGTACCCCAGGAGAGTTCCAAATGTGTGTGGGTAGAATATATATCCCACTGGGGTAAAATTGAAAAAAGTTGAAAAAAATTTTTTTTTGGACTTAGTCATTTTTCCGGCGTTTATCAGACTTTCAGATAGGGGTAATGTGAGTGAGCATTCCGATTTCAGTTCCAGAACGATTCGCCCAATGAGTCCTTGATATTTAGTCATTTTCAGCCAATTTTCTGGATTTTTGAAAATTTCACTTTTTTGTGAAAATATCCACTAAACGAGGGAATAATATGTGTGAGGGTACCCCAGGAGAGTTCCAAATGTGTGTGGGTAGAATATATATCCCACGGGGGTAAAATTGAAAAAAGTTGAAAAAAATTTTTTTTTGGACTTAGTCATTTTTCCGGCATTTATCAGACTTTCAGATAGGGCAAATGTCAGTGTGCATTCCGATTTCAGTTCCAGAGCGATTCGCCCAATAAGTCCTTGATATTTAGTCATTTTCAGCCAATAATTTGGATTTTTGAAAATTTCACTTTTTTGTGAAAATATCCACTAAATGAGGGAATAATATGTGTGAGGGTACCCCAGGAGAGTTCCAAATGTGTGTGGGTAGAATATATATCCCACGGGGGTAAAATTGAAAAAAGTTGAAAAAAATTTTTTTTTGGACTTAGTCATTTTTCCGGCGTTTATCAGACTTTCAGATAGGGGAAATGTCAGTGAGCATTCCGATTTCAGTTCCAGAGCAATTTGCCCAATGAGTCCTTGATATTTAGTCATTTTCAGCCAATTTTCTGGATTTTTGAAAATTTCACTTTTTTGTGAAAATATCCACTAAATGAAGGAATAATATGTGTGAGGGTACCCCAGGAGAGTTCCAAATGTGTGTGGGTAGAATATATATCCCACGGGGGTAAAATTGAAAAAAGTTGAAAAAAAATTTTTTTTGGACTTAGTCATTTTTCCGGCGTTTATCAGACTTTCAGAAAGGGGAAATGTCAGTGAGCGTTCCGATTTCAGTTCCAGAGCAATTCGCCCAATGAGTCCTTGATATTTAGTCGTTTTCAGCCAATTTTCTGGATTTTTGAAAATTTCACTTTTTTGTGAAAATATCCACTAAATGAGGGAATAATATGTGTGAGGGTACCCCAGGAGAGTTCCAAATGTGTGTGGGTAGAATATATATCCCACGGGGGTAAAATTGAAAAAAGTTGAAAAAAAAATTTTTTTGGACTTAGTCATTTTTCCGGCGTTTATCAGACTTTCAGATAGGGGAAATGTGAGTGAGCATTCCGATTTCAGTTCCAGAGCGATTCGCCCAATGAGTCCTTGATATTTAGTCGTTTTCAGCCAATTTTCTGGATTTTTGAAAATTTCACTTTTTTGTGAAAATATCCACTAAATGAGGGAATAATATGTGTGAGGGTACCCCAGGAGAGTTCCAAATGTGTGTGGGTAGAATATATATCCCACGGGGGTAAAATTGAAAAAAGTTGAAAAACAATTTTTTTTGGACTTAGTCATTTTTCCGCCGTTTATCAGACTTTCAGATAGGGGAAATGTGAGTGAGCATTCCGATTTCAGTTCCAGAGCAATTCGGCCAATGAGTCCTTGATATGTAGTCGTTTTCAGCCATTTTTCTGGATTTTTGAAAATTTCACTTTTTTGTTTAAATATCCACTAAATGAGGGAATAATATGTGTGAGGGTACCCCAGGAGAGTTCCAAATGTGTGTGGGTAGAATATATATCCCACGGGGGTAAAATTGAAAAAAGTTGAAAAACAATTTTTTTTGGACTTAGTCATTTTTCCGGCGTTTATCAGACTTTCAGATAGGGGAAATGTCAGTGAGCGTTCCGATTTCAGTTCCAGAGCGATTTGCCCAATGAGTCCTTGATATTTAGTCATTTTCAGCCAATTTTCTGGATTTTTGAAAATTTCACTTTTTTGTGAAAATATCCACTAAATGAGGGAATAATATGTGTGAGGGTACCCCAGGAGAGTTCCAAATGTGTGTGGGTAGAATATATATCCCACGGGGGTAAAATTGAAAAAAGTTGAAAAACAATTTTTTTTGGACTTAGTCATTTTTCCGCCGTTTATCAGACTTTCAGATTGGGGAAATGTGAGTGAGCATTCCGATTTCAGTTCCAGAGCAATTCGCCCAATGAGTCCTTGATATTTAGTCGTTTTCAGCCAATTTTCTGGATTTTTGAAAATTTCACTTTTTTGTGAAAATATCCACTAAATGAGGGAATAATATGTGTGAGGGTACCCCAGGAGAGTTCCAAATGTGTGTGGGTAGAATATATATCCCACAGGGGTAAAATTGAAAAAAGTTGAAAAACAATTTTTTTTGGACTTAGTCATTTTTCCGCCGTTTATCAGACTTTCAGATAGGGGAAATGTGAGTGAGCATTCCGATTTCAGTTCCAGAGCAATTCGCCCAATGAGTCCTTGATATTTAGTCGTTTTCAGCCAATTTTCTGGATTTTTGAAAATTTCACTTTTTTGTGAAAATATCCACTAAATGAGGGAATAATATGTGTGAGGGTACCCCAGGAGAGTTCCAAATGTGTGTGGGTAGAATATATATCCCACGGGGGTAAAATTGAAAAAAGTTGAAAAACAATTTTTTTTGGACTTAGTCATTTTTCCGCCGTTTATCAGACTTTCAGATTGGGGAAATGTGAGTGAGCATTCCGATTTCAGTTCCAGAGCAATTCGCCCAATGAGTCCTTGATATTTAGTCGTTTTCAGCCAATTTTCTGGATTTTTGAAAATTTCACTTTTTTGTGAAAATATCCACTAAATGAGGGAATAATATGTGTGAGGGTACCCCAGGAGAGTTCCAAATGTGTGTGGGTAGAATATATATCCCACTGGGGTAAAATTGAAAAAAGTTGAAAAAAATTTTTTTTTGGACTTAGTCATTTTTCCGGCGTTTATCAGACTTTCAGATAGGGGTAATGTGAGTGAGCATTCCGATTTCAGTTCCAGAACGATTCGCCCAATGAGTCCTTGATATTTAGTCATTTTCAGCCAATTTTCTGGATTTTTGAAAATTTCACTTTTTTGTGAAAATATCCACTAAACGAGGGAATAATATGTGTGAGGGTACCCCAGGAGAGTTCCAAATGTGTGTGGGTAGAATATATATCCCACGGGGGTAAAATTGAAAAAAGTTGAAAAAAATTTTTTTTTGGACTTAGTCATTTTTCCGGCATTTATCAGACTTTCAGATAGGGCAAATGTCAGTGTGCATTCCGATTTCAGTTCCAGAGCGATTCGCCCAATAAGTCCTTGATATTTAGTCATTTTCAGCCAATAATTTGGATTTTTGAAAATTTCACTTTTTTGTGAAAATATCCACTAAATGAGGGAATAATATGTGTGAGGGTACCCCAGGAGAGTTCCAAATGTGTGTGGGTAGAATATATATCCCACGGGGGTAAAATTGAAAAAAGTTGAAAAAAATTTTTTTTTGGACTTAGTCATTTTTCCGGCGTTTATCAGACTTTCAGATAGGGGAAATGTCAGTGAGCATTCCGATTTCAGTTCCAGAGCAATTTGCCCAATGAGTCCTTGATATTTAGTCATTTTCAGCCAATTTTCTGGATTTTTGAAAATTTCACTTTTTTGTGAAAATATCCACTAAATGAAGGAATAATATGTGTGAGGGTACCCCAGGAGAGTTCCAAATGTGTGTGGGTAGAATATATATCCCACGGGGGTAAAATTGAAAAAAGTTGAAAAAAAATTTTTTTTGGACTTAGTCATTTTTCCGGCGTTTATCAGACTTTCAGAAAGGGGAAATGTCAGTGAGCGTTCCGATTTCAGTTCCAGAGCAATTCGCCCAATGAGTCCTTGATATTTAGTCGTTTTCAGCCAATTTTCTGGATTTTTGAAAATTTCACTTTTTTGTGAAAATATCCACTAAATGAGGGAATAATATGTGTGAGGGTACCCCAGGAGAGTTCCAAATGTGTGTGGGTAGAATATATATCCCACGGGGGTAAAATTGAAAAAAGTTGAAAAAAAAATTTTTTTGGACTTAGTCATTTTTCCGGCGTTTATCAGACTTTCAGATAGGGGAAATGTGAGTGAGCATTCCGATTTCAGTTCCAGAGCGATTCGCCCAATGAGTCCTTGATATTTAGTCGTTTTCAGCCAATTTTCTGGATTTTTGAAAATTTCACTTTTTTGTGAAAATATCCACTAAATGAGGGAATAATATGTGTGAGGGTACCCCAGGAGAGTTCCAAATGTGTGTGGGTAGAATATATATCCCACGGGGGTAAAATTGAAAAAAGTTGAAAAACAATTTTTTTTGGACTTAGTCATTTTTCCGCCGTTTATCAGACTTTCAGATAGGGGAAATGTGAGTGAGCATTCCGATTTCAGTTCCAGAGCAATTCGGCCAATGAGTCCTTGATATGTAGTCGTTTTCAGCCATTTTTCTGGATTTTTGAAAATTTCACTTTTTTGTTTAAATATCCACTAAATGAGGGAATAATATGTGTGAGGGTACCCCAGGAGAGTTCCAAATGTGTGTGGGTAGAATATATATCCCACGGGGGTAAAATTGAAAAAAGTTGAAAAACAATTTTTTTTGGACTTAGTCATTTTTCCGGCGTTTATCAGACTTTCAGATAGGGGAAATGTCAGTGAGCGTTCCGATTTCAGTTCCAGAGCGATTTGCCCAATGAGTCCTTGATATTTAGTCATTTTCAGCCAATTTTCTGGATTTTTGAAAATTTCACTTTTTTGTGAAAATATCCACTAAATGAGGGAATAATATGTGTGAGGGTACCCCAGGAGAGTTCCAAATGTGTGTGGGTAGAATATATATCCCACGGGGGTAAAATTGAAAAAAGTTGAAAAACAATTTTTTTTGGACTTAGTCATTTTTCCGCCGTTTATCAGACTTTCAGATTGGGGAAATGTGAGTGAGCATTCCGATTTCAGTTCCAGAGCAATTCGCCCAATGAGTCCTTGATATTTAGTCGTTTTCAGCCAATTTTCTGGATTTTTGAAAATTTCACTTTTTTGTGAAAATATCCACTAAATGAGGGAATAATATGTGTGAGGGTACCCCAGGAGAGTTCCAAATGTGTGTGGGTAGAATATATATCCCACGGGGGTAAAATTGAAAAAAGTTGAAAAAAATTTTTTTTTGGACTTAGTCATTTTTCCGGCATTTATCAGACTTTCAGATAGGGCAAATGTCAGTGTGCATTCCGATTTCAGTTCCAGAGCGATTCGCCCAATAAGTCCTTGATATTTAGTCATTTTCAGCCAATAATTTGGATTTTTGAAAATTTCACTTTTTTGTGAAAATATCCACTAAATGAGGGAATAATATGTGTGAGGGTACCCCAGGAGAGTTCCAAATGTGTGTGGGTAGAATATATATCCCACGGGGGTAAAATTGAAAAAAGTTGAAAAAAATTTTTTTTTGGACTTAGTCATTTTTCCGGCGTTTATCAGACTTTCAGATAGGGGAAATGTCAGTGAGCATTCCGATTTCAGTTCCAGAGCAATTTGCCCAATGAGTCCTTGATATTTAGTCATTTTCAGCCAATTTTCTGGATTTTTGAAAATTTCACTTTTTTGTGAAAATATCCACTAAATGAGGGAATAATATGTGTGAGGGTACCCCAGGAGAGTTCCAAATGTGTGTGGGTAGAATATATATCCCACGGGGGTAAAATTGAAAAAAGTTGAAAAAAAATTTTTTTTGGACTTAGTCATTTTTCCGGCGTTTATCAGACTTTCAGATAGGGGAAATGTGAGTGAGCATTCCGATTTCAGTTCCAGAGCGATTCGCCCAATGAGTCCTTGATATTTAGTCGTTTTCAGCCAATTTTCTGGATTTTTGAAAATTTCACTTTTTTGTGAAAATATCCACTAAATGAGGGAATAATATGTGTGAGGGTACCCCAGGAGAGTTCCAAATGTGTGTGGGTAGAATATATATCCCACGGGGGTAAAATTGAAAAAAGTTGAAAAACAATTTTTTTTGGACTTAGTCATTTTTCCGCCGTTTATCAGACTTTCAGATAGGGGAAATGTGAGTGAGCATTCCGATTTCAGTTCCAGAGCAATTCGGCCAATGAGTCCTTGATATGTAGTCATTTTCAGCCAATTTTCTGGATTTTTGAAAATTTCACTTTTTTGTGAAAATATCCACTAAATGAGGGAATAATATGTGTGAGGGTACCCCAGGAGAGTTCCAAATGTGTGTGGGTAGAATATATATCCCACGGGGGTAAAATTGAAAAAAGTTGAAAAAAAATTTTTTTTGGACTTAGTCATTTTTCCGGCGTTTATCAGACTTTCAGATAGGGGAAATGTGAGTGAGCATTCCGATTTCAGTTCCAGAGCGATTCGCCCAATGAGTCCTTGATATTTAGTCGTTTTCAGCCAATTTTCTGGATTTTTGAAAATTTCACTTTTTTGTGAAAATATCCACTAAATGAGGGAATAATATGTGTGAGGGTACCCCAGGAGAGTTCCAAATGTGTGTGGGTAGAATATATATCCCACGGGGGTAAAATTGAAAAAAGTTGAAAAACAATTTTTTTTGGACTTAGTCATTTTTCCGCCGTTTATCAGACTTTCAGATAGGGGAAATGTCAGTGAGCGTTCCGATTTCAGTTCCAGAGTGATTTGCCCAATGAGTCCTTGATATTTAGTCATTTTCAGCCAATTTTCTGGATTTTTGAAAATTTCACTTTTTTGTGAAAATATCCACTAAATGAGGGAATAATATGTGTGAGGGTACCCCAGGAGAGTTCCAAATGTGTGTGGGTAGAATATATATCCCACGGGGGTAAAATTGAAAAAAGTTGAAAAAAAATTTTTTTTGGACTTAGTCATTTTTCCGGCGTTTATCAGACTTTCAGATAGGGGAAATGTGAGAGAGCATTCCGATTTCAGTTCCAGAGCGATTCGCCCAATAAGTCCTTGATATTTAGTCGTTTTCAGCCAACTTTCTGGATTTTTGAAAATTTCACTTTTTTGTGAAAATATCCACTAAATGAGGGAATAATATGTGTGAGGGTACCCCAGGAGAGTTCCAAATGTGTGTGGGTAGAATATATATCCCACGGGGGTAAAAGTGAAAAAAGTTGAAAAAATTTTATTTTTTGGACTTAGTCATTTTTCCGGCGTTTATCAGACTTTCAGAAAGGGGAAATGTCAGTGAGCGTTCCAATTTCAGTTCCAGAGCAATTCGCCCAATGAGTCCTTGATATTTAGTCGTTTTCAGCCAATTTTCTGGATTTTTGAAAATTTCACTTTTTTGTGAAAATATCCACTAAATGAGGGAATAATATGTGTGAGGGTACCCCAGGAGAGTTCCAAATGTGTGTGGGTAGAATATATATCCCACTGGGGTAAAATTGAAAAAAGGTGAAAAAAATTTTTTTTGGGACTTAGTCATTTTTCCGGCGTTTATCAGACTTTCAGAAAGGGGAAATGTCAGTGAGCGTTCCGATTTCAGTTCCAGAGCAATTCGCCCAATGAGTCCTTGATATTTAGTCGTTTTCAGCCAATTTTCTGGATTTTTGAAAATTTCACTTTTTTGTGAAAATATCCACTAAATGAGGGAATAATATGTGTGAGGGTACCCCAGGAGAGTTCCAAATGTGTGTGGGTAGAATATATATCCCACGGGGGTAAAATTGAAAAAAGTTGAAAAAAAAATTTTTTTGGACTTAGTCATTTTTCCGGCGTTTATCAGACTTTCAGATAGGGGAAATGTGAGTGAGCATTCCGATTTCAGTTCCAGAGCGTTTCGCCCAATGAGTCCTTGATATTTAGTCGTTTTCAGCCAATTTTCTGGATTTTTGAAAATTTCACTTTTTTGTGAAAATATCCACTAAATGAGGGAATAATATGTGTGAGGGTACCCCAGGAGAGTTCCAAATGTGTGTGGGTAGAATATATATCCCACGGGGGTAAAATTGAAAAAAGTTGAAAAACAATTTTTTTTGGACTTAGTCATTTTTCTGCCGTTTATCAGACTTTCAGATAGGGGAAATGTGAGTGAGCATTCCGATTTCAGTTCCAGAGCAATTCGGCCAATGAGTCCTTGATATGCAGTCGTTTTCAGCCATTTTTCTGGATTTTTGAAAATTTCACTTTTTTGTGAAAATATCCACTAAATGAGGGAATAATATGTGTGAGGGTACCCCAGGAGAGTTCCAAATGTGTGTGGGTAGAATATATATCCCACGGGGGTAAAATTGAAAAAAGTTGAAAAACAATTTTTTTTGGACTTAGTCATTTTTCCGCCGTTTATCAGACTTTCAGATAGGGGAAATGTCAGTGAGCGTTCCGATTTCAGTTCCAGAGCGATTTGCCCAATGAGTCCTTGATATTTAGTCATTTTCAGCCAATTTTCTGGATTTTTGAAAATTTCACTTTTTTGTGAAAATATCCACTAAATGAGGGAATAATATGTGTGAGGGTACCCCAGGAGAGTTCCAAATGTGTGTGGGTAGAATATATATCCCACGGGGGTAAAATTGAAAAAAGTTGAAAAAAAATTTTTTTTGGACTTAGTCATTTTTCCGGCGTTTATCAGACTTTCAGATAGGGGAAATGTGAGAGAGCATTCCGATTTCAGTTCCAGAGCGATTCGCCCAATAAGTCCTTGATATTTAGTCGTTTTCAGCCAACTTTCTGGATTTTTGAAAATTTCACTTTTTTGTGAAAATATCCACTAAATGAGGGAATAATATGTGTGAGGGTACCCCAGGAGAGTTCCAAATGTGTGTGGGTAGAATATATATCCCACGGGCGTAAAAGTGAAAAAAGTTGAAAAAATTTTATTTTTTGGACTTAGTCATTTTTCCGGCGTTTATCAGACTTTCAGAAAGGGGAAATGTCAGTGAGCGTTCCAATTTCAGTTCCAGAGCAATTCGCCCAATGAGTCCTTGATATTTAGTCGTTTTCAGCCAATTTTCTGGATTTTTGAAAATTTCACTTTTTTGTGAAAATATCCACTAAATGAGGGAATAATATGTGTGAGGGTACCCCAGGAGAGTTCCAAATGTGTGTGAGTAGAATATATATCCCACGGGGGTAAAATTGAAAAAAGTTGAAAAAAATTTTTTTTGGACTTAGTCATTTTTCCGGCGTTTATCAGACTTTCAGAAAGGGGAAATGTCAGTGAGCGTTCCGATTTCAGTTCCAGAGCAATTCGCCCAATGAGTCCTTGATATTTAGTCGTTTTCAGCCAATTTTCTGGATTTTTGAAAATTTCACTTTTTTGTGAAAATATCCACTAAATGAGGGAATAATATGTGTGAGGGTACCCCAGGAGAGTTCCAAATGTGTGTGGGTAGAATATATATCCCACTGGGGTAAAATTGAAAAAAGTTGAAAAAAAAATTTTTTTGGACTTAGTCATTTTTCTGGCGTTTATCAGACTTTCAGATAGGGGAAATGTGAGTGAGCATTCTGATTTCAGTTCCAGAGCGATTCGCCCAATGAGTCCTTGATATTTAGTTGTTTTCAGCCAATTTTCTGGATTTTTGAAAATTTCACTTTTTTGTGAAAATATCCACTAAATGAGGGAATAATATGTGTGAGGGTACCCCAGGAGAGTTCCAAATGTGTGTGGGTAGAATATATATCCCACGGGGGTAAAATTGAAAAAAGTTGAAAAACAATTTTTTTTGGACTTAGTCATTTTTCCGCCGTTTATCAGACTTTCAGATAGGGCAAATGTCAGTGAGCATTCCGATTTCAGTTCCAGAGCGATTCGCCCAATAAGTCCTTGATATTTAGTCGATTTCAGCCAATTTTCTGGATTTTTGAA
Organism: Phyllobates terribilis; assembly: GCF_046119375.1. Lineage (NCBI taxonomy): Eukaryota > Metazoa > Chordata > Amphibia > Anura > Dendrobatidae > Phyllobates > Phyllobates terribilis. Next base: position 372,464 of record NW_027363138.1, read on the forward strand.
AATTTCACTTTTTTGTGAAAATATCCACTAAATGAGGGAATAATATGTGTGAGGGTACCCCAGGAGAGTTCCAAATGTGTGTGGGTAGAATATATATCCCACGGGGGTAAAATTGAAAAAAGTTGAAAAACAATTTTTTTTGGACTTAGTCATTTTTCCGCCGTTTATCAGACTTTCAGATAGGGGAAATGTGAGTGAGCATTCCGATTTCAGTTCCAGAGCAATTCGGCCAATGAGTCCTTGATATGTAGTCGTTTTCAGCCATTTTTCTGGATTTTTGAAAATTTCACTTTTTTGTGAAAATATCCACTAAATGAGGGAATAATATGGGTGAGGGTACCCCAGGAGAGTTCCAAATGTGTGTGGGTAGAATATATATCCCACGGGGGTAAAATTGAAAAAAGTTGAAAAACAATTTTTTTTGGACTTAGTCATTTTTCCGCCGTTTATCAGACTTTCAGATAGGGGAAATGTGAGTGAGCATTCCGATTTCAGTTCCAGAGCAATTCGGCCAATGAGTCCTTGATATGTAGTCGTTTTCAGCCATTTTTCTGGATTTTTGAAAATTTCACTTTTTTGTGAAAATATCCACTAAATGAGGGAATAATATGTGTGAGGGTACCCCAGGAGAGTTCCAAATGTGTGTGGGTAGAATATATATCCCACTGGGGTAAAATTGAAAAAAGGTGAAAAAAAATTTTTTTGGGACTTAGTCATTTTTCCGGCGTTTATCAGACTTTCAGATAGGGGAAATGTGAGTGAGCATTCCGATTTCAGTTCCAGAGCGATTCACCCAATGAGTCCTTGATATTTAGTCGTTTTCAGCCAATTTTCTGGATTTTTGAAAATTTCACTTTTTTGTGAAAATATCCACTAAATGAGGGAATAATATGTGTGAGGGTACCCCAGGAGAGTTCCAAATGTGTGTGGGTAGAATATATATCCCACGGGGGTAAAATTGAAAAAAGTTGAAAAAAATTTTTTTTGGACTTAGTCATTTTTCCGGCGTTTATCAGACTTTCAGAAAGGGGAAATGTCAGTGAGCGTTCCGATTTCAGTTCCAGAGCAATTCGCCCAATGAGTCCTTGATATTTAGTCGTTTTCAGCCAATTTTCTGGATTTTTGAAAATTTCACTTTTTTGTGAAAATATCCACTAAATGAGGGAATAATATGTGTGAGGGTACCCCAGGAGAGTTCCAAATGTGTGTGGGTAGAATATATATCCCACGGGGGTAAAATTGAAAAAAGTTGAAAAACAATTTTTTTTGGACTTAGTCATTTTTCCGCCGTTTATCAGACTTTCAGATAGGGGAAATGTGAGTGAGCATTCCGATTTCAGTTCCAGAGCGATTCGCCCAATAAGTCCTTGATATTTAGTCGATTTCAGCCAATTTTCTGGATTTTTGAAAATTTCACTTTTTTGTGAAAATATCCACTAAATGAGGGAATAATATGTGTGAGGGTACCCCAGGAGAGTTCCAAATGTGTGTGGGTAGAATATATATCCCACGGGGGTAAAATTGAAAAAAGTTGAAAAACAATTTTTTTTGGACTTAGTCATTTTTCCGCCGTTTATCAGACTTTCAGATAGGGGAAATGTGAGTGAGCATTCCGATTTCAGTTCCAGAGCAATTCGGCCAATGAGTCCTTGATATGTAGTCGTTTTCAGCCATTTTTCTGGATTTTTGAAAATTTCACTTTTTTGTGAAAATATCCACTAAATGAGGGAATAATATGGGTGAGGGTACCCCAGGAGAGTTCCAAATGTGTGTGGGTAGAATATATATCCCACGGGGGTAAAATTGAAAAAAGTTGAAAAACAATTTTTTTTGGACTTAGTCATTTTTCCGCCGTTTATCAGACTTTCAGATAGGGGAAATGTGAGTGAGCATTCCGATTTCAGTTCCAGAGCAATTCGGCCAATGAGTCCTTGATATGTAGTCGTTTTCAGCCATTTTTCTGGATTTTTGAAAATTTCACTTTTTTGTGAAAATATCCACTAAATGAGGGAATAATATGTGTGAGGGTACCCCAGGAGAGTTCCAAATGTGTGTGGGTAGAATATATATCCCACTGGGGTAAAATTGAAAAAAGGTGAAAAAAAATTTTTTTGGGACTTAGTCATTTTTCCGGCGTTTATCAGACTTTCAGATAGGGGAAATGTGAGTGAGCATTCCGATTTCAGTTCCAGAGCGATTCACCCAATGAGTCCTTGATATTTAGTCGTTTTCAGCCAATTTTCTGGATTTTTGAAAATTTCACTTTTTTGTGAAAATATCCACTAAATGAGGGAATAATATGTGTGAGGGTACCCCAGGAGAGTTCCAAATGTGTGTGGGTAGAATATATATCCCACGGGGGTAAAATTGAAAAAAGTTGAAAAAAATTTTTTTTGGACTTAGTCATTTTTCCGGCGTTTATCAGACTTTCAGAAAGGGGAAATGTCAGTGAGCGTTCCGATTTCAGTTCCAGAGCAATTCGCCCAATGAGTCCTTGATATTTAGTCGTTTTCAGCCAATTTTCTGGATTTTTGAAAATTTCACTTTTTTGTGAAAATATCCACTAAATGAGGGAATAATATGTGTGAGGGTACCCCAGGAGAGTTCCAAATGTGTGTGGGTAGAATATATATCCCACGGGGGTAAAATTGAAAAAAGTTGAAAAACAATTTTTTTTGGACTTAGTCATTTTTCCGCCGTTTATCAGACTTTCAGATAGGGGAAATGTGAGTGAGCATTCCGATTTCAGTTCCAGAGCAATTCGCCCAATGAGTCCTTGATATTTAGTCGTTTTCAGCCAATTTTCTGGATTTTTGAAAATTTCACTTTTTTGTGAAAATATCCACTAAATGAGGGAATAATATGTGTGAGGGTACCCCAGGAGAGTTCCAAATGTGTGTGGGTAGAATATATATCCCACTGGGGTAAAATTGAAAAAAGTTGAAAAAAATTTTTTTTTGGACTTAGTCATTTTTCTGGCGTTTATCAGACTTTCAGATAGGGGTAATGTGAGTGAGCATTCCGATTTCAGTTCCAGAGTGATTCGCCCAATGAGTCCTTGATATTTAGTCATTTTCAGCCAATTTTCTGGATTTTTGAAAATTTCACTTTTTTGTGAAAATATCCACTAAACGAGGGAATAATATGTGTGAGGGTACCCCAGGAGAGTTCCAAATGTGTGTGGGTAGAATATATATCCCACGGGGGTAAAATTGAAAAAAGTTGAAAAAAATTTTTTTTGGACTTAGTCATTTTTCCGGCGTTTATCAGACTTTCAGAAAGGGGAAATGTCAGTGAGCGTTCCAATTTCAGTTCCAGAGCAATTCGCCCAATGAGTCCTTGATATTTAGTCGTTTTCAGCCAATTTTCTGGATTTTTGAAAATTTCACTTTTTTGTGAAAATATCCACTAAATGAGGGAATAATATGTGTGAGGGTACCCCAGGAGAGTTCCAAATGTGTGTGGGTAGAATATATATCCCACGGGGGTAAAAGTGAAAAAAGTTGAAAAAATTTTATTTTTTGGACTTAGTCATTTTTCCGGCGTTTATCAGACTTTCAGAAAGGGGAAATGTCAGTGAGCGTTCCAATTTCAGTTCCAGAGCAATTCGCCCAATGAGTCCTTGATATTTAGTCGTTTTCAGCCAATTTTCTGGATTTTTGAAAATTTCACTTTTTTGTGAAAATATCCACTAAATGAGGGAATAATATGTGTGAGGGTACCCCAGGAGAGTTCCAAATGTGTGTGGGTAGAATATATATCCCACTGGGGTAAAATTGAAAAAAGGTGAAAAAAAATTTTTTTGGGACTTAGTCATTTTTCCGGCGTTTATCAGACTTTCAGATAGGGGAAATGTGAGTGAGCATTCCGATTTCAGTTCCAGAGCGATTCACCCAATGAGTCCTTGATATTTAGTCGTTTTCAGCCAATTTTCTGGATTTTTGAAAATTTCACTTTTTTGTGAAAATATCCACTAAATGAGGGAATAATATGTGTGAGGGTACCCCAGGAGAGTTCCAAATGTGTGTGGGTAGAATATATATCCCACGGGGGTAAAATTGAAAAAAGTTGAAAAAAATTTTTTTTGGACTTAGTCATTTTTCCGGCGTTTATCAGACTTTCAGAAAGGGGAAATGTCAGTGAGTGTTCCGATTTCAGTTCCAGAGCAATTCGCCCAATGAGTCCTTGATATTTAGTCGTTTTCAGCCAATTTTCTGGATTTTTGAAAATTTCACTTTTTTGTGAAAATATCCACTAAATGAGGGAATAATATGTGTGAGGGTACCCCAGGAGAGTTCCAAATGTGTGTGGGTAGAATATATATCCCACGGGGGTAAAATTGAAAAAAGTTGAAAAACAATTTTTTTTGGACTTAGTCATTTTTCCGCCGTTTATCAGACTTTCAGATAGGGGAAATGTGAGTGAGCATTCCGATTTCAGTTCCAGAGCAATTCGCCCAATGAGTCCTTGATATTTAGTCGTTTTCAGCCAATTTTCTGGATTTTTGAAAATTTCACTTTTTTGTGAAAATATCCACTAAATGAGGGAATAATATGTGTGAGGGTACCCCAGGAGAGTTCCAAATGTGTGTGGGTAGAATATATATCCCACGGGGGTAAAATTGAAAAAAGTTGAAAAACAATTTTTTTTGGACTTAGTCATTTTTCCGCCGTTTATCAGACTTTCAGATTGGGGAAATGTGAGTGAGCATTCCGATTTCAGTTCCAGAGCAATTCGCCCAATGAGTCCTTGATATTTAGTCGTTTTCAGCCAATTTTCTGGATTTTTGAAAATTTCACTTTTTTGTGAAAATATCCACTAAATGAGGGAATAATATGTGTGAGGGTACCCCAGGAGAGTTCCAAATGTGTGTGGGTAGAATATATATCCCACTGGGGTAAAATTGAAAAAAGTTGAAAAAAATTTTTTTTTGGACTTAGTCATTTTTCCGGCGTTTATCAGACTTTCAGAAAGGGGAAATGTCAGTGAGCGTTCCAATTTCAGTTCCAGAGCAATTCGCCCAATGAGTCCTTGATATTTAGTCGTTTTCAGCCAATTTTCTGGATTTTTGAAAATTTCACTTTTTTGTGAAAATATCCACTAAATGAGGGAATAATATGTGTGAGGGTACCCCAGGAGAGTTCCAAATGTGTGTGGGTAGAATATATATCCCACTGGGGTAAAATTGAAAAAAGGTGAAAAAAAATTTTTTTGGGACTTAGTCATTTTTCCGGCGTTTATCAGACTTTCAGATAGGGGAAATGTGAGTGAGCATTCCGATTTCAGTTCCAGAGCGATTCACCCAATGAGTCCTTGATATTTAGTCGTTTTCAGCCAATTTTCTGGATTTTTGAAAATTTCACTTTTTTGTGAAAATATCCACTAAATGAGGGAATAATATGTGTGAGGGTACCCCAGGAGAGTTCCAAATGTGTGTGGGTAGAATATATATCCCACGGGGGTAAAATTGAAAAAAGTTGAAAAACAATTTTTTTTGGACTTAGTCATTTTTCCGGCGTTTATCAGACTTTCAGAAAGGGGAAATGTCAGTGAGCATTCCGATTTCAGTTCCAGAGCAATTCGCCCAATGAGTCCTTGATATTTAGTCGTTTTCAGCCATTTTCTGGATTTTTGAAAATTTCACTTTTTTGTGAAAATATCCACTAAATGAGGGAATAATATGTGTGAGGGTACCCCAGGAGAGTTCCAAATGTGTGTGGGTAGAATATATATCCCACGGGGGTAAAATTGAAAAAAGTTGAAAAACAATTTTTTTTGGACTTAGTCATTTTTCCGGCGTTTATCAGACTTTCAGAAAGGGGAAATGTCAGTGAGCGTTCCGATTTCAGTTCCAGAGCAATTCGCCCAATGAGTCCTTGATATTTAGTCGTTTTCAGCCAATTTTCTGGATTTTTGAAAATTTCACTTTTTTGTGAAAATATCCACTAAATGAGGGAATAATATGTGTGACGGTACCCCAGGAGAGTTCCAAATGTGTGTGGGTAGAATATATATCCCACGGGGGTAAAATTGAAAAAAGTTGAAAAAAATTTTTTTTTGGACTTAGTCATTTTTCCGGCGTTTATCAGACTTTCAGAAAGGAGAAATGTCAGTGAGCGTTCCAATTTCAGTTCCAGAGCAATTCGCCCAATGAGTCCTTGATATTTAGTCGTTTTCAGCCAATTTTCTGGATTTTTGAAAATTTCACTTTTTTGGGAAAATATCCACTAAATGAGGGAATAATATGTGTGAGGGTACCCCAGGAGAGTTCCAAATGTGTGTGGGTAGAATATATATCCCACTGGGGTAAAATTGAAAAAAGGTGAAAAAAAATTTTTTTGGGACTTAGTCATTTTTCCGGCGTTTATCAGACTTTCAGATAGGGGAAATGTGAGTGAGCATTCCGATTTCAGTTCCAGAGCGATTCACCCAATGAGTCCTTGATATTTAGTCGTTTTCAGCCAATTTTCTGGATTTTTGAAAATTTCACTTTTTTGTGAAAATATCCACTAAATGAGGGAATAATATGTGTGAGGGTACCCCAGGAGAGTTCCAAATGTGTGTGGGTAGAATATATATCCCACGGGGGTAAAATTGAAAAAAGTTGAAAAACAATTTTTTTTGGACTTAGTCATTTTTCCGGCGTTTATCAGACTTTCAGAAAGGAGAAATGTCAGTGAGCGTTCCAATTTCAGTTCCAGAGCAATTCGCCCAATGAGTCCTTGATATTTAGTAGTTTTCAGCCAATTTTCTGGATTTTTGAAAATTTCACTTTTTTGGGAAAATATCCACTAAATGAGGGAATAATATGTGTGAGGGTACCCCAGGAGAGTTCCAAATGTGTGTGGGTAGAATATATATCCCACTGGGGTAAAATTGAAAAAAGGTGAAAAAAAATTTTTTTGGGACTTAGTCATTTTTCCGGCGTTTATCAGACTTTCAGATAGGGGAAATGTGAGTGAGCATTCCGATTTCAGTTCCAGAGCGATTCACCCAATGAGTCCTTGATATTTAGTCGTTTTCAGCCAATTTTCTGGATTTTTGAAAATTTCACTTTTTTGTGAAAATATCCACTAAATGAGGGAATAATATGTGTGAGGGTACCCCAGGAGAGTTCCAAATGTGTGTGGGTAGAATATATATCCCACGGGGGTAAAATTGAAAAAAGTTGAAAAAAATTTTTTTTGGACTTAGTCATTTTTCCGGCGTTTATCAGACTTTCAGAAAGGGGAAATGTCAGTGAGTGTTCCGATTTCAGTTCCAGAGCAATTCGCCCAATGAGTCCTTGATATTTAGTCGTTTTCAGCCAATTTTCTGGATTTTTGAAAATTTCACTTTTTTGTGAAAATATCCACTAAATGAGGGAATAATATGTGTGAGGGTACCCCAGGAGAGTTCCAAATGTGTGTGGGTAGAATATATATCCCACGGGGGTAAAATTGAAAAAAGTTGAAAAACAATTTTTTTTGGACTTAGTCATTTTTCCGCCGTTTATCAGACTTTCAGATAGGGGAAATGTGAGTGAGCATTCCGATTTCAGTTCCAGAGCAATTCGCCCAATGAGTCCTTGATATTTAGTCGTTTTCAGCCAATTTTCTGGATTTTTGAAAATTTCACTTTTTTGTGAAAATATCCACTAAATGAGGGAATAATATGTGTGAGGGTACCCCAGGAGAGTTCCAAATGTGTGTGGGTAGAATATATATCCCACGGGGGTAAAATTGAAAAAAGTTGAAAAACAATTTTTTTTGGACTTAGTCATTTTTCCGCCGTTTATCAGACTTTCAGATTGGGGAAATGTGAGTGAGCATTCCGATTTCAGTTCCAGAGCAATTCGCCCAATGAGTCCTTGATATTTAGTCGTTTTCAGCCAATTTTCTGGATTTTTGAAAATTTCACTTTTTTGTGAAAATATCCACTAAATGAGGGAATAATATGTGTGAGGGTACCCCAGGAGAGTTCCAAATGTGTGTGGGTAGAATATATATCCCACTGGGGTAAAATTGAAAAAAGTTGAAAAAAATTTTTTTTTGGACTTAGTCATTTTTCTGGCGTTTATCAGACTTTCAGATAGGGGTAATGTGAGTGAGCATTCCGATTTCAGTTCCAGAGCGATTCGCCCAATGAGTCCTTGATATTTAGTCATTTTCAGCCAATTTTCTGGATTTTTGAAAATTTCACTTTTTTGTGAAAATATCCACTAAACGAGGGAATAATATGTGTGAGGGTACCCCAGGAGAGTTCCAAATGTGTGTGGGTAGAATATATATCCCACGGGGGTAAAATTGAAAAAAGTTGAAAAAAATTTTTTTTTGGACTTAGTCATTTTTCCGGCGTTTATCAGACTTTCAGAAAGGGGAAATGTCAGTGAGCGTTCCAATTTCAGTTCCAGAGCAATTCGCCCAATGAGTCCTTGATATTTAGTCGTTTTCAGCCAATTTTCTGGATTTTTGAAAATTTCACTTTTTTGTGAAAATATCCACTAAATGAGGGAATAATATGTGTGAGGGTACCCCAGGAGAGTTCCAAATGTGTGTGGGTAGAATATATATCCCACTGGGGTAAAATTGAAAAAAGGTGAAAAAAAATTTTTTTGGGACTTAGTCATTTTTCCGGCGTTTATCAGACTTTCAGATAGGGGAAATGTGAGTGAGCATTCCGATTTCAGTTCCAGAGCGATTCACCCAATGAGTCCTTGATATTTAGTCGTTTTCAGCCAATTTTCTGGATTTTTGAAAATTTCACTTTTTTGTGAAAATATCCACTAAATGAGGGAATAATATGTGTGAGGGTACCCCAGGAGAGTTCCAAATGTGTGTGGGTAGAATATATATCCCACGGGGGTAAAATTGAAAAAAGTTGAAAAACAATTTTTTTTGGACTTAGTCATTTTTCCGGCGTTTATCAGACTTTCAGAAAGGGGAAATGTCAGTGAGCATTCCGATTTCAGTTCCAGAGCAATTCGCCCAATGAGTCCTTGATATTTAGTCGTTTTCAGCCATTTTCTGGATTTTTGAAAATTTCACTTTTTTGTGAAAATATCCACTAAATGAGGGAATAATATGTGTGAGGGTACCCCAGGAGAGTTCCAAATGTGTGTGGGTAGAATATATATCCCACGGGGGTAAAATTGAAAAAAGTTGAAAAACAATTTTTTTTGGACTTAGTCATTTTTCCGGCGTTTATCAGACTTTCAGAAAGGGGAAATGTCAGTGAGCGTTCCGATTTCAGTTCCAGAGCAATTCGCCCAATGAGTCCTTGATATTTAGTCGTTTTCAGCCAATTTTCTGGATTTTTGAAAATTTCACTTTTTTGTGAAAATATCCACTAAATGAGGGAATAATATGTGTGACGGTACCCCAGGAGAGTTCCAAATGTGTGTGGGTAGAATATATATCCCACGGGGGTAAAATTGAAAAAAGTTGAAAAACAATTTTTTTTGGACTTAGTCATTTTTCCGTCGTTTATCAGACTTTCAGATAGGGCAAATGTCAGTGAGCATTCCGATTTCAGTTCCAGAGCAATTCGTCCAATGAGTCCTTGATATTTAGTCGTTTTCAGCCAATTTTCTGGATTTTTGAAAATTTCACTTTTTTGTGAAAATATCCACTAAATGAGGGAATAATATGTGTGAGGGTACCCCAGGAGAGTTCCAAATGTGTGTGGGTAGAATATATATCCCACGGGGGTAAAATTGAAAAAAGTTGAAAAAAATTTTTTTTTGGACTTAGTCATTTTTCCGGCGTTTATCAGACTTTCAGAAAGGAGAAATGTCAGTGAGCGTTCCAATTTCAGTTCCAGAGCAATTCGCCCAATGAGTCCTTGATATTTAGTCGTTTTCAGCCAATTTTCTGGATTTTTGAAAATTTCACTTTTTTGGGAAAATATCCACTAAATGAGGGAATAATATGTGTGAGGGTACCCCAGGAGAGTTCCAAATGTGTGTGGGTAGAATATATATCCCACTGGGGTAAAATTGAAAAAAGGTGAAAAAAAATTTTTTTGGGACTTAGTCATTTTTCCGGCGTTTATCAGACTTTCAGATAGGGGAAATGTGAGTGAGCATTCCGATTTCAGTTCCAGAGCGATTCACCCAATGAGTCCTTGATATTTAGTCGTTTTCAGCCAATTTTCTGGATTTTTGAAAATTTCACTTTTTTGTGAAAATATCCACTAAATGAGGGAATAATATGTGTGAGGGTACCCCAGGAGAGTTCCAAATGTGTGTGGGTAGAATATATATCCCACGGGGGTAAAATTGAAAAAAGTTGAAAAACAATTTTTTTTGGACTTAGTCATTTTTCCGGCGTTTATCAGACTTTCAGAAAGGAGAAATGTCAGTGAGCGTTCCAATTTCAGTTCCAGAGCAATTCGCCCAATGAGTCCTTGATATTTAGTCGTTTTCAGCCAATTTTCTGGATTTTTGAAAATTTCACTTTTTTGGGAAAATATCCACTAAATGAGGGAATAATATGTGTGAGGGTACCCCAGGAGAGTTCCAAATGTGTGTGGGTAGAATATATATCCCACTGGGGTAAAATTGAAAAAAGGTGAAAAAAAATTTTTTTGGGACTTAGTCATTTTTCCGGCGTTTATCAGACTTTCAGATAGGGGAAATGTGAGTGAGCATTCCGATTTCAGTTCCAGAGCGATTCACCCAATGAGTCCTTGATATTTAGTCGTTTTCAGCCAATTTTCTGGATTTTTGAAAATTTCACTTTTTTGTGAAAATATCCACTAAATGAGGGAATAATATGTGTGAGGGTACCCCAGGAGAGTTCCAAATGTGTGTGGGTAGAATATATATCCCACGGGGGTAAAATTGAAAAAAGTTGAAAAACAATTTTTTTTGGACTTAGTCATTTTTCCGGCGTTTATCAGACTTTCAGAAAGGGGAAATGAGAGTGAGCATTCCGATTTCAGTTCCAGAGCGATTCGCCCAATGAGTCCTTGATATTTAGTCGTTTTCAGCCAATTTTCTGGATTTTTGAAAATTTCACTTTTTTGTGAAAATATCCACTAAATGAGGGAATAATATGTGTGAGGGTACCCCAGGAGAGTTCCAAATGTGTGTGGGTAGAATATATATCCCACGGGGGTAAAATTGAAAAAAGTTGAAAAAAATTTTTTTTGGACTTAGTCATTTTTCCGGCGTTTATCAGATTTTCAGAAAGGGGAAATGTCAGTGAGCATTCCGATTTCAGTTCCAGAGCGATTCGCCCAATTAGTCCTTGATATTTAGTCGTTTTCAGCCAATTTTCAGGATTTTTGAAAATTTCACTTTTTTGTGAAAATATCCACTAAACGAGGGAATAATATGTGTGAGGGTACCCCAGGAGAGTTCCAAATGTGTGTGGGTAGAATATATATCCCACGGGGGTAAAATTGAAAAAAGTTGAAAAAAAATTTTTTTTGGACTTAGTCATTATTCCGGCGTTTATCAGACTTTCAGATAGGGGAAATGTCAGTGAGCGTTCCGATTTCAGTTCCAGAGCGATTCGCCCAATGAGTCCTTGATATTTAGTAGTTTTCAGCCAATTTTCTGGATTTTTGAAAATGTCACTTTTTTGTGAAAATATCCACTAAATGAGGGAATAATATGTGTGAGGGTACCCCAGGAGAGTTCCAAATGTGTGTGGGTAGAATATATATCCCACGGGGGTAAAATTGAAAACAGTTGAAAAAAGAATTTTTTTGGGACTTAGTCATTTTTTCGGCGTTTATCAGACTTTCAGATAGGGGAAATGTCAGTGAGCGTTCCGATTTCAGTTCCAGAGCGATTCGCCCAATGAGTCTTTGATATTTAGTCGTTTTCAGCCAATTTTCTGGATTTTTGAAAATTTCACTTTTTTGTGAAAATATCCACTAAATGAGGGAATAATATGTGTGAGGGTACCCCAGGAGAGTTCCAAATGTGTGTGGGTAGAATATATATCCCACGGGGGTAAAATTGAAAAAAGTTGAAAAAAAATTTTTTTTGGACTTAGTCATTTTTCCGGCGTTTATCAGACTTTCAGATAGGGTAAATGTCAGTGAGCGTTCCGATTTCAGTTCCAGAGCGATTCGCCCAATGAGTCCTTGATATTTAGTCGTTTTCAGCCAATTTTCTGGATTTTTGAAAATTTCACTTTTTTGTGAAAATATCCACTAAATGAGGGAATAATATGTGTGAGGGTACCCCAGGAGAGTTCCAAATGTGTGTGGGTAGAATATATATCCCACGGGGGTAAAATTGAAAACAGTTGAAAAAAGAATTTTTTTGGGACTTAGTCATTTTTTCGGCGTTTATCAGACTTTCAGATAGGGGAAATGTCAGTGAGTGTTCCGATTTCAGTTCCAGAGCGATTCGCCCTATGAGTCCTTGATATTTAGTCGTTTTCAGCCAATTTTCTGGATTTTTGAAAATTTCACTTTTTTGTGAAAATATCCACTAAATGAGGGAATAATATGTGTGAGGGTACCCCAGGAGAGTTCCAAATGTGTGTGGGTAGAATATATATCCCACTGGGGTAAAATTGAAAAAAGCTGAAAAAAATTTTTTTTTGGACTTAGTCATTTTTCCGGCGTTTATCAGACTTTCAGAAAGGAGAAATGTCAGTGAGCGTTCCAATTTCAGTTCCAGAGCAATTCGCCCAATGAGTCCTTGATATTTAGTCGTTTTCAGCCAATTTTCTGGATTTTTGAAAATTTCACTTTTTTGGGAAAATATCCACTAAATGAGGGAATAATATGTGTGAGGGTACCCCAGGAGAGTTCCAAATGTGTGTGGGTAGAATATATATCCCACTGGGGTAAAATTGAAAAAAGGTGAAAAAAAATTTTTTTGGGACTTAGTCATTTTTCCGGCGTTTATCAGATTTTCAGAAAGGGGAAATGTCAGTGAGCGTTCCGATTTCAGTTCCAGAGCAATTCGCCCAATGAGTCCTAGATATTTAGTCGTTTTCAGCCAATTTTCTGGATTTTTGAAAATGTCACTTTTTTGTGAAAATATCCACTAAATGAGGGAATAATATGTGTGAGGGTACCCCAGGAGAGTTCCAAATGTGTGAGGGTAGAATATATATCCCACTGGGGTAAAATTGAAAAAAGTTGAAAATTTTTTTTTTTTTGGACTTAGTCATTTTTCCGCCGATTATCAGACTTTCAGATAGGGGAAATGTGAGAGAGCATTCCGATTTCAGTTCCAGAGCGATTCGCCCAATGAGTCCTTGATATTTAGTCGTTTTCAGCCAATTTTCTGGATTTTTGAAAATTTCACTTTTTTGTGAAAATATCCACTAAATGAGGGAATAATATGTGTGAGGGTACCCCAGGAGAGTTCCAAATGTGTGTGGGTAGAATATATATCCCACAGGGGTAAAATTGAAAAAAGTTGAACAAATTTTTTTTTGGACTTAGTCATTTTTCCGGCGTTTATCAGACTTTCAGATAGGGGAAATGTCAGTGAGCGTTCCGATTTCAGTTCCAGAGCGATTCGCCCAATTAGTCCTTGATATTTAGTCGTTTTCAGCCAATTTTCAGGATTTTTGAAAATTTCACTTTTTTGTGAAAATATCCACTAAACGAGGGAATAATATGTGTGAGGGTACCCCAGGAGAGTTCCAAATGTGTGTGGGTAGAATATATATCCCACGGGGGTAAAATTGAAAAAAGTTGAAAAAAAATTTTTTTTGGACTTAGTCATTATTCCGGCGTTTATCAGACTTTCAGATAGGGGAAATGTCAGTGAGCGTTCCGATTTCAGTTCCAGAGCGATTCGCCCAATGAGTCCTTGATATTTAGTAGTTTTCAGCCAATTTTCTGGATTTTTGAAAATGTCACTTTTTTGTGAAAATATCCACTAAATGAGGGAATAATATGTGTGAGGGTACCCCAGGAGAGTTCCAAATGTGTGTGGGTAGAATATATATCCCACGGGGGTAAAATTGAAAACAGTTGAAAAAAGAATTTTTTTGGGACTTAGTCATTTTTTCGGCGTTTATCAGACTTTCAGATAGGGGAAATGTCAGTGAGCGTTCCGATTTCAGTTCCAGAGCGATTCGCCCAATGAGTCTTTGATATTTAGTCGTTTTCAGCCAATTTTCTGGATTTTTGGAAATTTCACTTTTTTGTGAAAATATCCACTAAATGAGGGAATAATATGTGTGAGGGTACCCCAGGAGAGTTCCAAATGTGTGTGGGTAGAATATATATCCCACGGGGGTAAAATTGAAAAAAGTTGAAAAAAAATTTTTTTTGGACTTAGTCATTTTTCCGGCGTTTATCAGACTTTCAGATAGGGGAAATGTCAGTGAGCGTTCCGATTTCAGTTCCAGAGCGATTCGCCCAATGAGTCCTTGATATTTAGTCGTTTTCAGCCAATTTTCTGGATTTTTGAAAATTTCACTTTTTTGTGAAAATATCCACTAAATGAGGGAATAATATGTGTGAGGGTACCCCAGGAGAGTTCCAAATGTGTGTGGGTAGAATATATATCCCACGGGGGTAAAATTGAAAACAGTTGAAAAAAGAATTTTTTTGGGACTTAGTCATTTTTTCGGCGTTTATCAGACTTTCAGATAGGGGAAATGTCAGTGAGTGTTCCGATTTCAGTTCCAGAGCGATTCGCCCTATGAGTCCTTGATATTTAGTCGTTTTCAGCCAATTTTCTGGATTTTTGAAAATTTCACTTTTTTGTGAAAATATCCACTAAATGAGGGAATAATATGTGTGAGGGTACCCCAGGAGAGTTCCAAATGTGTGTGGGTAGAATATATATCCCACTGGGGTAAAATTGAAAAAAGCTGAAAAAAATTTTTTTTTGGACTTAGTCATTTTTCCGGCGTTTATCAGACTTTCAGATAGGGGAAATGTGAGTGAGCATTCCGATTTCAGTTCCAGAGCGATTCGCCCAATGAGTCCTTGATATTTAGTCGTTTTCAGCCAATTTTCTGGATTTTTGAAAATTTCACTTTTTTGTGAAAATATCCACTAAATGAGGGAATAATATGTGTGAGGGTACCCCAGGAGAGTTCCAAATGTGTGTGGGTAGAATATATATCCCACGGGGGTAAAATTGAAAACAGTTGAAAAAAGAATTTTTTTGGGACTTAGTCATTTTTTCGGCGTTTATCAGACTTTCAGATAGGGGAAATGTCAGTGAGCGTTCCGATTTCAGTTCCAGAGCGATTCACCCTATGAGTCCTTGATATTTAGTCGTTTTCAGCCAATTTTCTGGATTTTTGAAAATTTCACTTTTTTGTGAAAATATCCACTAAACGAGGGAATAATATGTGTGAGGGTACCCCAGGAGAGTTCCAAATGTGTGTGGGTAGAATATATATCCCACAGGGGTAAAATTGAAAAAAGTTGAACAAATTTTTTTTTGGACTTAGTCATTTTTCCGGCGTTTATCAGACTTTCAGATAGGGGAAATGTCAGTGAGCGTTCCAATTTCAGTTCCAGAGCGATTCGCCCAATGAGTCCTTGATATTTAGTCATTTTCAGCCAATTTTCTGGATTTTTGAAAATTTCACTTTTTTGTGAAAATATCCACTAAACGAGGGAATAATATGTGTGAGGGTACCCCAGGAGAGTTCCAAATGTGTGTGAGTAGAATATATATCCCACGGGGGTAAAATTGAAAACAGTTGAAAAAAGAATTTTTTTGGGACTTAGTCATTTTTTCGGCGTTTATCAGACTTTCAGATAGGGGAAATGTCAGTGAGCGTTCCGATTTCAGTTCCAGAGCGATTCGCCCAATTAGTCCTTGATATTTAGTCGTTTTCAGCCAATTTTCAGGATTTTTGAAAATTTCACTTTTTTGTGAAAATATCCACTAAACGAGGGAATAATATGTGTGAGGGTACCCCAGGAGAGTTCCAAATGTGTGTGGGTAGAATATATATCCCACGGGGGTAAAATTGAAAAAAGTTGAAAAAAAATTTTTTTTGGACTTAGTCATTATTCCGGCGTTTATCAGACTTTCAGATAGGGGAAATGTCAGTGAGCGTTCCGATTTCAGTTCCAGAGCGATTCGCCCAATGAGTCCTTGATATTTAGTAGTTTTCAGCCAATTTTCTGGATTTTTGAAAATGTCACTTTTTTGTGAAAATATCCACTAAATGAGGGAATAATATGTGTGAGGGTACCCCAGGAGAGTTCCAAATGTGTGTGGGTAGAATATATATCCCACGGGGGTAAAATTGAAAACAGTTGAAAAAAGAATTTTTTTGGGACTTAGTCATTTTTTCGGCGTTTATCAGACTTTCAGATAGGGGAAATGTCAGTGAGCGTTCCGATTTCAGTTCCAGAGCGATTCGCCCAATGAGTCTTTGATATTTAGTCGTTTTCAGCCAATTTTCTGGATTTTTGGAAATTTCACTTTTTTGTGAAAATATCCACTAAATGAGGGAATAATATGTGTGAGGGTACCCCAGGAGAGTTCCAAATGTGTGTGGGTAGAATATATATCCCACGGGGGTAAAATTGAAAAAAGTTGAAAAAAAATTTTTTTTGGACTTAGTCATTTTTCCGGCGTTTATCAGACTTTCAGATAGGGGAAATGTCAGTGAGCGTTCCGATTTCAGTTCCAGAGCGATTCGCCCAATGAGTCCTTGATATTTAGTCGTTTTCAGCCAATTTTCTGGATTTTTGAAAATTTCACTTTTTTGTGAAAATATCCACTAAATGAGGGAATAATATGTGTGAGGGTACCCCAGGAGAGTTCCAAATGTGTGTGGGTAGAATATATATCCCACGGGGGTAAAATTGAAAACAGTTGAAAAAAGAATTTTTTTGGGACTTAGTCATTTTTTCGGCGTTTATCAGACTTTCAGATAGGGGAAATGTCAGTGAGTGTTCCGATTTCAGTTCCAGAGCGATTCGCCCTATGAGTCCTTGATATTTAGTCGTTTTCAGCCAATTTTCTGGATTTTTGAAAATTTCACTTTTTTGTGAAAATATCCACTAAATGAGGGAATAATATGTGTGAGGGTACCCCAGGAGAGTTCCAAATGTGTGTGGGTAGAATATATATCCCACTGGGGTAAAATTGAAAAAAGCTGAAAAAAATTTTTTTTTGGACTTAGTCATTTTTCCGGCGTTTATCAGACTTTCAGATAGGGGAAATGTGAGTGAGCATTCCGATTTCAGTTCCAGAGCGATTCGCCCAATGAGTCCTTGATATTTAGTCGTTTTCAGCCAATTTTCTGGATTTTTGAAAATTTCACTTTTTTGTGAAAATATCCACTAAATGAGGGAATAATATGTGTGAGGGTACCCCAGGAGAGTTCCAAATGTGTGTGGGTAGAATATATATCCCACGGGGGTAAAATTTAAAAAAGTTGAAAAAAAATTTTTTTTGGACTTAGTCATTATTCCGGCGTTTATCAGACTTTCAGATAGGGGAAATGTCAGTGAGCATTCCGATTTCAGTTCCAGAGCGATTCGCCCAATGAGTCCTTGATATTTAGTCATTTTCAGCCAATTTTCTGGATTTTTGAAAATTTCACTTTTTTGTGAAAATATCCACTAAACGAGGGAATAATATGTGTGAGGGTACCCCAGGAGAGTTCCAAATGTGTGTGAGTAGAATATATATCCCACGGGGGTAAAATTGAAAACAGTTGAAAAAATTATTTTTTTGGGACTTAGTCATTTTTTCGGCGTTTATCAGACTTTCAGATAGGGGAAATGTCAGTGAGCGTTCCGATTTCAGTTCCAGAGCGATTCGCCCAATGAGTCCTTGATATTTAGTCGTTTTCAGCCAATTTTCTGGATTTTTGAAAATGTCACTTTTTTGTGAAAATATCCACTAAATGAGGGAATAATATGTGTGAGGGTACCCCAGGAGAGTTCCAAATGTGTGTGGGTAGAATATATATCCCACGGGGGTAAAATTGAAAACAGTTGAAAAAAGAATTTTTTTGGGACTTAGTCATTTTTTCGGCGTTTATCAGACTTTCAGATAGGGGAAATGTCAGTGAGCGTTCCGATTTCAGTTCCAGAGCGATTCACCCTATGAGTCCTTGATATTTAGTCGTTTTCAGCCAATTTTCTGGATTTTTGAAAATTTCACTTTTTTGTGAAAATATCCACTAAACGAGGGAATAATATGTGTGAGGGTACCCCAGGAGAGTTCCAAATGTGTGTGGGTAGAATATATATCCCACAGGGGTAAAATTGAAAAAAGTTGAACAAATTTTTTTTTGGACTTAGTCATTTTTCCGGCGTTTATCAGACTTTCAGATAGGGGAAATGTCAGTGAGCGTTCCAATTTCAGTTCCAGAGCGATTCGCCCAATGAGTCCTTGATATTTAGTCATTTTCAGCCAATTTTCTGGATTTTTGAAAATTTCACTTTTTTGTGAAAATATCCACTAAACGAGGGAATAATATGTGTGAGGGTACCCCAGGAGAGTTCCAAATGTGTGTGAGTAGAATATATATCCCACGGGGGTAAAATTGAAAACAGTTGAAAAAAGAATTTTTTTGGGACTTAGTCATTTTTTCGGCGTTTATCAGACTTTCAGATAGGGGAAATGTCAGTGAGCGTTCCGATTTCAGTTCCAGAGCGATTCGCCCAATGAGTCCTTGATATTTAGTCGTTTTCAGCCAATTTTCTGGATTTTTGAAAATTTCACTTTTTTGTGAAAATATCCACTAAATGAGGGAATAATATGTGTGAGGGTACCCCAGGAGAGTTCCAAATGTGTGTGGGTAGAATATATATCCCACGGGGGTAAAATTTAAAAAAGTTGAAAAAAAATTTTTTTTGGACTTAGTCATTATTCCGGCGTTTATCAGACTTTCAGATAGGGGAAATGTCAGTGAGCGTTCCGATTTCAGTTCCAGAGCGATTCGCCCAATGAGTCCTTGATATTTAGTCATTTTCAGCCAATTTTCTGGATTTTTGAAAATTTCACTTTTTTGTGAAAATATCCACTAAACGAGGGAATAATATGTGTGAGGGTACCCCAGGAGAGTTCCAAATGTGTGTGAGTAGAATATATATCCCACGGGGGTAAAATTGAAAACAGTTGAAAAAAGAATTTTTTTGGGACTTAGTCATTTTTTCGGCGTTTATCAGACTTTCAGATAGGGGAAATGTCAGTGAGCGTTCCGATTTCAGTTCCAGAGCGATTCGCCCAATGAGTCCTTGATATTTAGTCGTTTTCAGCCAATTTTCTGGATTTTTGAAAATTTCACTTTTTTGTGAAAATATCCACTAAATGAGGGAATAATATGTGTGAGGGTACCCCAGGAGAGTTCCAAATGTGTGTGGGTAGAATATATATCCCACGGGGGTAAAATTGAAAACAGTTGAAAAAAGAATTTTTTTGGGACTTAGTCATTTTTTCGGCGTTTATCAGACTTTCAGATAGGGGAAATGTCAGTGAGCGTTCCGATTTCAGTTCCAGAGCGATTCACCCTATGAGTCCTTGATATTTAGTCGTTTTCAGCCAATTTTCTGGATTTTTGAAAATTTCACTTTTTTGTGAAAATATCCACTAAATGAGGGAATAATATGTATGAGGGTACCCCAGGAGAGTTCCAAATGTGTGTGGGTAGAATATATATCCCACAGGGGTAAAATTGAAAAAAGTTGAACAAATTTTTTTTTGGACTTAGTCATTTTTCCGGCGTTTATCAGACTTTCAGATAGGGGAAATGTCAGTGAGCGTTCCAATTTCAGTTCCAGAGCGATTCGCCCAATGAGTCCTTGATATTTAGTCATTTTCAGCCAATTTTCTGGATTTTTGAAAATTTCACTTTTTTGTGAAAATATCCACTAAACGAGGGAATAATATGTGTGAGGGTACCCCAGGAGAGTTCCAAATGTGTGTGAGTAGAATATATATCCCACGGGGGTAAAATTGAAAACAGTTGAAAAAAGAATTTTTTTGGGACTTAGTCATTTTTTCGGCGTTTATCAGACTTTCAGATAGGGGAAATGTCAGTGAGCGTTCCGATTTCAGTTCCAGAGCGATTCGCCCAATGAGTCCTTGATATTTAGTCGTTTTCAGCCAATTTTCTGGATTTTTGAAAATTTCACTTTTTTGTGAAAATATCCACTAAATGAGGGAATAATATGTGTGAGGGTACCCCAGGAGAGTTCCAAATGTGTGTGGGTAGAATATATATCCCACGGGGGTAAAATTTAAAAAAGTTGAAAAAAAATTTTTTTTGGACTTAGTCATTATTCCGGCGTTTATCAGACTTTCAGATAGGGGAAATGTCAGTGAGCGTTCCGATTTCAGTTCCAGAGCGATTCGCCCAATGAGTCCTTGATATTTAGTCATTTTCAGCCAATTTTCTGGATTTTTGAAAATTTCACTTTTTTGTGAAAATATCCACTAAACGAGGGAATAATATGTGTGAGGGTACCCCAGGAGAGTTCCAAATGTGTGTGAGTAGAATATATATCCCACGGGGGTAAAATTGAAAACAGTTGAAAAAAGAATTTTTTTGGGACTTAGTCATTTTTTCGGCGTTTATCAGACTTTCAGATAGGGGAAATGTCAGTGAGCGTTCCGATTTCAGTTCCAGAGCGATTCGCCCAATGAGTCCTTGATATTTAGTCGTTTTCAGCCAATTTTCTGGATTTTTGAAAATTTCACTTTTTTGTGAAAATATCCACTAAATGAGGGAATAATATGTGTGAGGGTACCCCAGGAGAGTTCCAAATGTGTGTGGGTAGAATATATATCCCACTGGGGTAAAATTGAAAAAAGCTGAAAAAAATTTTTTTTTGGACTTAGTCATTTTTCCGGCGTTTATCAGACTTTCAGATAGGGGAAATGTGAGTGAGCATTCCGATTTCAGTTCCAGAGCGATTCGCCCAATGAGTCCTTGATATTTAGTCGTTTTCAGCCAATTTTCTGGATTTTTGAAAATTTCACTTTTTTGTGAAAATATCCACTAAATGAGGGAATAATATGTGTGAGGGTACCCCAGGAGAGTTCCAAATGTGTGTGGGTAGAATATATATCCCACGGGGGTAAAATTGAAAAAAGTTGAAAAAAAATTTTTTTTGGACTTAGTCATTATTCCGGCGTTTATCAGACTTTCAGATAGGGGAAATGTCAGTGAGCATTCCGATTTCAGTTCCAGAGCGATTCGCCCAATGAGTCCTTGATATTTAGTCGTTTTCAGCCAATTTTCTGGATTTTTGAAAATGTCACTTTTTTGTGAAAATATCCACTAAATGAGGGAATAATATGTGTGAGGGTACCCCAGGAGAGTTCCAAATGTGTGTGGGTAGAATATATATCCCACGGGGGTAAAATTGAAAACAGTTGAAAAAAGAATTTTTTTGGGACTTAGTCATTTTTTCGGCGTTTATCAGACTTTCAGATATGGGAAATGTCAGTGAGCGTTCCGATTTCAGTTCCAGAGCGATTCGCCCTATGAGTCCTTGATATTTAGTCGTTTTCAGCCAATTTTCTGGATTTTTGAAAATTTCACTTTTTTGTGAAAATATCCACTAAATGAGGGAATAATATGTGTGAGGGTACCCCAGGAGAGTTCCAAATGTGTGTGGGTAGAATATATATCCCACAGGGGTAAAATTGAAAAAAGTTGAACAAATTTTTTTTTGGACTTAGTCATTTTTCCGGCGTTTATCAGACTTTCAGATAGGGGAAATGTCAGTGAGCGTTCCAATTTCAGTTCCAGAGCGACTCGCCCAATTAGTCCTTGATATTTAGTCGTTTTCAGCCAATTTTCTGGATTTTTGAAAATTTCACTTTTTTGTGAAAATATCCACTAAATGAGGGAATAATATGTGTGAGGGTACCCCAGGAGAGTTCCAAATGTGTGTGGGTAGAATATATATCCCACTGGGGTAAAATTGAAAAAAGTTGAAAAAATTTTTTTTTTTGGACTTAGTCATTTTTCCGCCGTTTATCAGACTTTCAGATAGGGGAAATGTGAGAGAGCATTCCGATTTCAGTTCCAGAGCGATTCGCCCAATGAGTCCTTGATATTTAGTCGTTTTCAGCCAATTTTCTGGATTTTTGAAAATTTCACTTTTTTGTGAAAATATCCACTAAATGAGGGAATAATATGTGTGAGGGTACCCCAGGAGAGTTCCAAATGTGTGTGGGTAGAATATATATCCCACAGGGGTAAAATTGAAAAAAGTTGAACAAATTTTTTTTTGGACTTAGTCATTTTTCCGGCGTTTATCAGACTTTCAGATAGGGGAAATGTCAGTGAGCGTTCCGATTTCAGTTCCAGAGCGATTCGCCCAATTAGTCCTTGATATTTAGTCGTTTTCAGCCAATTTTCAGGATTTTTGAAAATTTCACTTTTTTGTGAAAATATCCACTAAACGAGGGAATAATATGTGTGAGGGTACCCCAGGAGAGTTCCAAATGTGTGTGGGTAGAATATATATCCCACGGGGGTAAAATTGAAAAAAGTTGAAAAAAAATTTTTTTTGGACTTAGTCATTATTCCGGCGTTTATCAGACTTTCAGATAGGGGAAATGTCAGTGAGCGTTCCGATTTCAGTTCCAGAGCGATTCACCCAATGAGTCCTTGATATTTAGTCGTTTTCAGCCAATTTTCTGGATTTTTGAAAATGTCACTTTTTTGTGAAAATATCCACTAAATGAGGGAATAATATGTGTGAGGGTACCCCAGGAGAGTTCAAAATGTGTGTGGGTAGAATATATATCCCACGGGGGTAAAACTGAAAACAGTTGAAAAAAGAATTTTTTTGGGACTTAGTCATTTTTTCAGCGTTTATCAGACTTTCAGATAGGGGAAATGTCAGTGAGCGTTCCGATTTCAGTTCCAGAGCGATTCGCCCAATGAGTCTTTGATATTTAGTCGTTTTCAGCCAATTTTCTGGATTTTTGAAAATTTCACTTTTTTGTGAAAATATCCACTAAATGAGGGAATAATATGTGTGAGGGTACCCCAGGAGAGTTCCAAATGTGTGTGGGTAGAATATATATCCCACGGGGGTAAAATTGAAAAAAGTTGAAAAAAAATTTTTTTTGGACTTAGTCATTTTTCCGGCGTTTATCAGACTTTCAGATAGGGGAAATGTAAGTGAGCGTTCCGATTTCAGTTCCAGAGCGATTCGCCCAATGAGTCCTTGATATTTAGTCATTTTCAGCCAATTTTCTGGATTTTTGAAAATTTCACTTTTTTGTGAAAATATCCACTAAACGAGGGAATAATATGTGTGAGGGTACCCCAGGAGAGTTCCAAATGTGTGTGGGTAGAATATATATCCCACGGGGGTAAAATTGAAAACAGTTGAAAAAAGAATTTTTTTGGGACTTAGTCATTTTTTCGGCGTTTATCAGACTTTCAAATAGGGGAAATGTCAGTGAGCGTTCCGATTTCAGTTCCAGAGCGATTCGCCCAATGAGTCCTTGATATTTAGTCGTTTTCAGCCAATTTTCTGGATTTTTGAAAATTTCACTTTTTTGTGAAAATATCCACTAAATGAGGGAATAATATGTGTGAGGGTACCCCAGGAGAGTTCCAAATGTGTGTGGGTAGAATATATATCCCACGGGGGTAAAATTGAAAACAGTTGAAAAAAGAATTTTTTTGGGACTTAGTCATTTTTCCGGCGTTTATCAGACTTTCAGATAGGGGAAATGTAAGTGAGCGTTCCGATTTCAGTTCCAGAGCGATTCGCCCAATGAGTCCTTGATATTTAGTCGTTTTCAGCCAATTTTCTGGATTTTTGAAAATTTCACTTTTTTGTGAAAATATCCACTAAATGAGGGAATAATATGTGTGAGGGTACCCCAGGAGAGTTCCAAATGTGTGTGGGTAGAATATATATCCCACGGGGGTAAAATTGAAAAAAGTTGAAAAAAAATTTTTTTTGGACTTA
This sequence comes from Phyllobates terribilis, assembly GCF_046119375.1. Taxonomy (NCBI): domain Eukaryota; kingdom Metazoa; phylum Chordata; class Amphibia; order Anura; family Dendrobatidae; genus Phyllobates; species Phyllobates terribilis. Next base: position 396,308 of record NW_027363138.1, read on the forward strand.
GTCATTATTCCGGCGTTTATCAGACTTTCAGATAGGGGAAATGTCAGTGAGCATTCCGATTTCAGTTCCAGAGCGATTCGCCCAATGAGTCCTTGATATTTAGTCGTTTTCAGCCAATTTTCTGGATTTTTGAAAATGTCACTTTTTTGTGAAAATATCCACTAAATGAGGGAATAATATGTGTGAGGGTACCCCAGGAGAGTTCCAAATGTGTGTGGGTAGAATATATATCCCACGGGGGTAAAATTGAAAACAGTTGAAAAAAGAATTTTTTTGGGACTTAGTCATTTTTTCGGCGTTTATCAGACTTTCAGATATGGGAAATGTCAGTGAGCGTTCCGATTTCAGTTCCAGAGCGATTCGCCCTATGAGTCCTTGATATTTAGTCGTTTTCAGCCAATTTTCTGGATTTTTGAAAATTTCACTTTTTTGTGAAAATATCCACTAAATGAGGGAATAATATGTGTGAGGGTACCCCAGGAGAGTTCCAAATGTGTGTGGGTAGAATATATATCCCACAGGGGTAAAATTGAAAAAAGTTGAACAAATTTTTTTTTGGACTTAGTCATTTTTCCGGCGTTTATCAGACTTTCAGATAGGGGAAATGTCAGTGAGCGTTCCAATTTCAGTTCCAGAGCGACTCGCCCAATTAGTCCTTGATATTTAGTCGTTTTCAGCCAATTTTCTGGATTTTTGAAAATTTCACTTTTTTGTGAAAATATCCACTAAATGAGGGAATAATATGTGTGAGGGTACCCCAGGAGAGTTCCAAATGTGTGTGGGTAGAATATATATCCCACGGGGGTAAAATTGAAAAAAGTTGAAAAAAATTTTTTTTGGACTTAGTCATTTTTCCGGCGTTTATCAGATTTTCAGAAAGGGGAAATGTCAGTGAGCATTCCGATTTCAGTTCCAGAGCAATTCGCCCAATGAGTCCTTGATATTTAGTCGTTTTCAGCCAATTTTCTGGATTTTTGAAAATTTCACTTTTTTGTGAAAATATCCACTAAATGAGGGAATAATATGTGTGAGGGTACCCCAGGAGAGTTCCAAATGTGTGTGGGTAGAATATATATCCCACTGGGGTAAAATTGAAAAAAGTTGAAAAAATTTTTTTTTTTGGACTTAGTCATTTTTCCGCCGTTTATCAGACTTTCAGATAGGGGAAATGTGAGAGAGCATTCCGATTTCAGTTCCAGAGCGATTCGCCCAATGAGTCCTTGATATTTAGTCGTTTTCAGCCAATTTTCTGGATTTTTGAAAATTTCACTTTTTTGTGAAAATATCCACTAAATGAGGGAATAATATGTGTGAGGGTACCCCAGGAGAGTTCCAAATGTGTGTGGGTAGAATATATATCCCACAGGGGTAAAATTGAAAAAAGTTGAACAAATTTTTTTTTGGACTTAGTCATTTTTCCGGCGTTTATCAGACTTTCAGATAGGGGAAATGTCAGTGAGCGTTCCGATTTCAGTTCCAGAGCGATTCGCCCAATTAGTCCTTGATATTTAGTCGTTTTCAGCCAATTTTCAGGATTTTTGAAAATTTCACTTTTTTGTGAAAATATCCACTAAACGAGGGAATAATATGTGTGAGGGTACCCCAGGAGAGTTCCAAATGTGTGTGGGTAGAATATATATCCCACGGGGGTAAAATTGAAAAAAGTTGAAAAAAAATTTTTTTTGGACTTAGTCATTATTCCGGCGTTTATCAGACTTTCAGATAGGGGAAATGTCAGTGAGCGTTCCGATTTCAGTTCCAGAGCGATTCACCCAATGAGTCCTTGATATTTAGTCGTTTTCAGCCAATTTTCTGGATTTTTGAAAATGTCACTTTTTTGTGAAAATATCCACTAAATGAGGGAATAATATGTGTGAGGGTACCCCAGGAGAGTTCAAAATGTGTGTGGGTAGAATATATATCCCACGGGGGTAAAACTGAAAACAGTTGAAAAAAGAATTTTTTTGGGACTTAGTCATTTTTTCAGCGTTTATCAGACTTTCAGATAGGGGAAATGTCAGTGAGCGTTCCGATTTCAGTTCCAGAGCGATTCGCACAATGAGTCTTTGATATTTAGTCATTTTCAGCCAATTTTCTGGATTTTTGAAAATTTCACTTTTTTGTGAAAATATCCACTAAATGAGGGAATAATATGTGTGAGGGTACCCCAGGAGAGTTCCAAATGTGTGTGGGTAGAATATATATCCCACGGGGGTAAAATTGAAAAAAGTTGAAAAAAAATTTTTTTTGGACTTAGTCATTTTTCCGGCGTTTATCAGACTTTCAGATAGGGGAAATGTAAGTGAGCGTTCCGATTTCAGTTCCAGAGCGATTCGCCCAATGAGTCCTTGATATTTAGTCGTTTTCAGCCAATTTTCTGGATTTTTGAAAATTTCACTTTTTTGTGAAAATATCCACTAAATGAGGGAATAATATGTGTGAGGGTACCCCAGGAGAGTTCCAAATGTGTGTGGGTAGAATATATATCCCACGGGGGTAAAATTGAAAACAGTTGAAAAAAGAATTTTTTTGGGACTTAGTCATTTTTCCGGCGTTTATCAGACTTTCAGATAGGGGAAATGTAAGTGAGCGTTCCGATTTCAGTTCCAGAGCGATTCGCCCAATGAGTCCTTGATATTTAGTCGTTTTCAGCCAATTTTCTGGATTTTTGAAAATTTCACTTTTTTGTGAAAATATCCACTAAATGAGGGAATAATATGTGTGAGGGTACCCCAGGAGAGTTCCAAATGTGTGTGGGTAGAATATATATCCCACGGGGGTAAAATTGAAAACAGTTGAAAAAAGAATTTTTTTGGGACTTAGTCATTTTTTCGGCGTTTATCAGACTTTCAGATGGGGGAAATGTCAGTGAGCGTTCCGATTTCAGTTCCAGAGCGATTCGCCCAATGAGTCCTTGATATTTAGTCGTTTTCAGCCAATTTTCTGGATTTTTGAAAATTTCACTTTTTTGTGAAAATATCCACTAAATGAGGGAATAATATGTGTGAGGGTACCCCAGGAGAGTTCCAAATGTGTGTGGGTAGAATATATATCCCACGGGGGTAAAATTGAAAAAAGTTGAAAAAAATTTTTTTTGGACTTAGTCATTTTTCCGGCGTTTATCAGATTTTCAGAAAGGGGAAATGTCAGTGAGCATTCCGATTTCAGTTCCAGAGCAATTCGCCCAATGAGTCCTTGATATTTAGTCGTTTTCAGCCAATTTTCTGGATTTTTGAAAATTTCACTTTTTTGTGAAAATATCCACTAAATGAGGGAATAATATGTGTGAGGGTACCCCAGGAGAGTTCCAAATGTGTGTGGGTAGAATATATATCCCACTGGGGTAAAATTGAAAAAAGTTGAAAAAATTTTTTTTTTTGGACTTAGTCATTTTTCCGCCGTTTATCAGACTTTCAGATAGGGGAAATGTGAGAGAGCATTCCGATTTCAGTTCCAGAGCGATTCGCCCAATGAGTCCTTGATATTTAGTCGTTTTCAGCCAATTTTCTGGATTTTTGAAAATTTCACTTTTTTGTGAAAATATCCACTAAATGAGGGAATAATATGTGTGAGGGTACCCCAGGAGAGTTCCAAATGTGTGTGGGTAGAATATATATCCCACAGGGGTAAAATTGAAAAAAGTTGAACAAATTTTTTTTTGGACTTAGTCATTTTTCCGGCGTTTATCAGACTTTCAGATAGGGGAAATGTCAGTGAGCGTTCCGATTTCAGTTCCAGAGCGATTCGCCCAATTAGTCCTTGATATTTAGTCGTTTTCAGCCAATTTTCAGGATTTTTGAAAATTTCACTTTTTTGTGAAAATATCCACTAAACGAGGGAATAATATGTGTGAGGGTACCCCAGGAGAGTTCCAAATGTGTGTGGGTAGAATATATATCCCACGGGGGTAAAATTGAAAAAAGTTGAAAAAAAATTTTTTTTGGACTTAGTCATTATTCCGGCGTTTATCAGACTTTCAGATAGGGGAAATGTCAGTGAGCGTTCCGATTTCAGTTCCAGAGCGATTCACCCAATGAGTCCTTGATATTTAGTCGTTTTCAGCCAATTTTCTGGATTTTTGAAAATGTCACTTTTTTGTGAAAATATCCACTAAATGAGGGAATAATATGTGTGAGGGTACCCCAGGAGAGTTCAAAATGTGTGTGGGTAGAATATATATCCCACGGGGGTAAAACTGAAAACAGTTGAAAAAAGAATTTTTTTGGGACTTAGTCATTTTTTCAGCGTTTATCAGACTTTCAGATAGGGGAAATGTCAGTGAGCGTTCCGATTTCAGTTCCAGAGCGATTCGCACAATGAGTCTTTGATATTTAGTCGTTTTCAGCCAATTTTCTGGATTTTTGAAAATTTCACTTTTTTGTGAAAATATCCACTAAATGAGGGAATAATATGTGTGAGGGTACCCCAGGAGAGTTCCAAATGTGTGTGGGTAGAATATATATCCCACGGGGGTAAAATTGAAAAAAGTTGAAAAAAAATTTTTTTTGGACTTAGTCATTTTTCCGGCGTTTATCAGACTTTCAGATAGGGGAAATGTAAGTGAGCGTTCCGATTTCAGTTCCAGAGCGATTCGCCCAATGAGTCCTTGATATTTAGTCGTTTTCAGCCAATTTTCTGGATTTTTGAAAATTTCACTTTTTTGTGAAAATATCCACTAAATGAGGGAATAATATGTGTGAGGGTACCCCAGGAGAGTTCCAAATGTGTGTGGGTAGAATATATATCCCACGGGGGTAAAATTGAAAACAGTTGAAAAAAGAATTTTTTTGGGACTTAGTCATTTTTCCGGCGTTTATCAGACTTTCAGATAGGGGAAATGTAAGTGAGCGTTCCGATTTCAGTTCCAGAGCGATTCGCCCAATGAGTCCTTGATATTTAGTCGTTTTCAGCCAATTTTCTGGATTTTTGAAAATTTCACTTTTTTGTGAAAATATCCACTAAATGAGGGAATAATATGTGTGAGGGTACCCCAGGAGAGTTCCAAATGTGTGTGGGTAGAATATATATCCCACGGGGGTAAAATTGAAAACAGTTGAAAAAAGAATTTTTTTGGGACTTAGTCATTTTTTCGGCGTTTATCAGACTTTCAGATGGGGGAAATGTCAGTGAGCGTTCCGATTTCAGTTCCAGAGCGATTCGCCCTATGAGTCCTTGATATTTAGTCGTTTTCAGCCAATTTTCTGGATTTTTGAAAATTTCACTTTTTTGTGAAAATATCCACTAAATGAGGGAATAATATGTGTGAGGGTACCCCAGGAGAGTTCCAAATGTGTGTGGGTAGAATATATATCCCACAGGGGTAAAATAGAAAAAAGTTGAACAAATTTTTTTTTGGACTTAGTCATTTTTCCGGCGTTTATCAGACTTTCAGATAGGGGAAATGTCAGTGAGCGTTCCAATTTCAGTTCCAGAGCGACTCGCCCAATTAGTCCTTGATATTTAGTCGTTTTTAGCCAATTTTCTGGATTTTTGAAAATTTCACTTTTTTGTGAAAATATCCACTAAACGAGGGAATAATATGTGTGAGGGTACCCCAGGAGAGTTCCAAATGTGTGTGGGTAGAATATATATCCCACGGGGGTAAAATTTAAAAAAGTTGAAAAAAAATTTTTTTTGGACTTAGTCATTATTCCGGCGTTTATCAGACTTTCAGATAGGGGAAATGTCAGTGAGCGTTCCGATTTCAGTTCCAGAGCGATTCGCCCAATGAGTCCTTGATATTTAGTCATTTTCAGCCAATTTTCTGGATTTTAGAAAATTTCACTTTTTTGTGAAAATATCCACTAAACGAGGGAATAATATGTGTGAGGGTACCCCAGGAGAGTTCCAAATGTGTGTGGGTAGAATATATATCCCACGGGGGTAAAATTGAAAACAGTTGAAAAAAGAATTTTTTTGGGACTTAGTCATTTTTCCGGCGTTTATCAGACTTTCAGATAGGGGAAATGTAAGTGAGCGTTCCGATTTCAGTTCCAGAGCGATTCGCCCAATGAGTCCTTGATATTTAGTCGTTTTCAGCCAATTTTCTGGATTTTTGAAAATTTCACTTTTTTGTGAAAATATCCACTAAATGAGGGAATAATATGTGTGAGGGTACCCCAGGAGAGTTCCAAATGTGTGTGGGTAGAATATATATCCCACGGGGGTAAAATTGAAAACAGTTGAAAAAAGAATTTTTTTGGGACTTAGTCATTTTTTCGGCGTTTATCAGACTTTCAGATGGGGGAAATGTCAGTGAGCGTTCCGATTTCAGTTCCAGAGCGATTCGCCCTATGAGTCCTTGATATTTAGTCGTTTTCAGCCAATTTTCTGGATTTTTGAAAATTTCACTTTTTTGTGAAAATATCCACTAAATGAGGGAATAATATGTGTGTGGGTACCCCAGGAGAGTTCCAAATGTGTGTGGGTAGAATATATATCCCACGGGGGTAAAATTGAAAAAAGTTGAAAAAAAATTTTTTTTTGGACTTAGTCATTTTTCCGGCGTTTATCAGACTTTCAGATAGGGGAAATGTAAGTGAGCGTTCCGATTTCAGTTCCAGAGCGATTCGCCCAATGAGTCCTTGATATTTAGTCGTTTTCAGCCAATTTTCTGGATTTTTGAAAATTTCACTTTTTTGTGAAAATATCCACTAAATGAGGGAATAATATGTGTGAGGGTACCCCAGGAGAGTTCCAAATGTGTGTGGGTAGAATATATATCCCACGGGGGTAAAATTGAAAACAGTTGAAAAAAGAATTTTTTTGGGACTTAGTCATTTTTTCGGCGTTTATCAGACTTTCAGATCGGGGAAATGTCAGTGAGCGTTCCGATTTCAGTTCCAGAGCGATTCGCCCTATGAGTCCTTGATATTTAGTCGTTTTCAGCCAATTTTCTGGATTTTTGAAAATTTCACTTTTTTGTGAAAATATCCACTAAATGAGGGAATAATATGTGTGAGGGTACCCCAGGAGAGTTCCAAATGTGTGTGGGTAGAATATATATCCCACGGGGGTAAAATTGAAAACAGTTGAAAAAAGAATTTTTTTGGGACTTAGTCATTTTTTCGGCGTTTATCAGACTTTCAGATGGGGGAAATGTCAGTGAGCGTTCCGATTTCAGTTCCAGAGCGATTCGCCCTATGAGTCCTTGATATTTAGTCGTTTTCAGCCAATTTTCTGGATTTTTGAAAATTTCACTTTTTTGTGAAAATATCCACTAAATGAGGGAATAATATGTGTGAGGGTACCCCAGGAGAGTTCCAAATGTGTGTGGGTAGAATATATATCCCACAGGGGTAAAATTGAAAAAAGTTGAACAAAGTTTTTTTTTGGACTTAGTCATTTTTCCGGCGTTTATCAGACTTTCAGATAGGGGAAATGTCAGTGAGCGTTCCAATTTCAGTTCCAGAGCGACTCGCCCAATTAGTCCTTGATATTTAGTCGTTTTCAGCCAATTTTCTGGATTTTTGAAAATTTCACTTTTTTGTGAAAATATCCACTAAACGAGGGAATAATATGTGTGAGGGTACCCCAGGAGAGTTCCAAATGTGTGTGGGTAGAATATATATCCCACGGGGGTAAAATTTAAAAAAGTTGAAAAAAAATTTTTTTTGGACTTAGTCATTATTCCGGCGTTTATCAGACTTTCAGATAGGGGAAATGTCAGTGAGCGTTCCGATTTCAGTTCCAGAGCGATTCGCCCAATGAGTCCTTGATATTTAGTCATTTTCAGCCAATTTTCTGGATTTTTGAAAATTTCACTTTTTTGTGAAAATATCCACTAAACGAGGGAATAATATGTGTGAGGGTACCCCAGGAGAGTTCCAAATGTGTGTGGGTAGAATATATATCCCACGGGGGTAAAATTGAAAACAGTTGAAAAAAGAATTTTTTTGGGACTTAGTCATTTTTTCGGCGTTTATCAGACTTTCAGATAGGGGAAATGTCAGTGAGCGTTCCGATTTCAGTTCCAGAGCGATTCGCCCAATGAGTCCTTGATATTTAGTCGTTTTCAGCCAATTTTCTGGATTTTTGAAAATTTCACTTTTTTGTGAAAATATCCACTAAATGAGGGAATAATATGTGTGAGGGTACCCCAGGAGAGTTCCAAATGTGTGTGGGTAGAATATATATCCCACGGGGGTAAAATTGAAAACAGTTGAAAAAAGAATTTTTTTGGGACTTAGTCATTTTTTCGGCGTTTATCAGACTTTCAGATAGGGGAAATGTCAGTGAGCGTTCCGATTTCAGTTCCAGAGCGATTCGCCCAATGAGTCTTTGATATTTTGTCGTTTTCAGCCAATTTTCTGGATTTTTGAAAATTTCACTTTTTTGTGAAAATATCCACTAAATGAGGGAATAATATGTGTGAGGGTACCCCAGGAGAGTTCCAAATGTGTGTGGGTAGAATATATATCCCACGGGGGTAAAATTGAAAACAGTTGAAAAAAGAATTTTTTTGGGACTTAGTCATTTTTTCGGCGTTTATCAGACTTTCAGATGGGGGAAATGTCAGTGAGCGTTCCGATTTCAGTTCCAGAGCGATTCGCCCTATGAGTCCTTGATATTTAGTCGTTTTCAGCCAATTTTCTGGATTTTTGAAAATTTCACTTTTTTGTGAAAATATCCACTAAATGAGGGAATAATATGTGTGAGGGTACCCCAGGAGAGTTCCAAATGTGTGTGGGTAGAATATATATCCCACAGGGGTAAAATTGAAAAAAGTTGAACAAATTTTTTTATGGACTTAGTCATTTTTCCGGCGTTTATCAGACTTTCAGATAGGGGAAATGTCAGTGAGCGTTCCGATTTCAGTTCCAGAGCAATTTGCCCAATGAGTACTTGATATTTAGTCGTTTTCAGCCAATTTTCTGGATTTTTGAAAATTTCACTTTTTTGTGAAAATATCCACTAAATGAGGGAATAATATGTGTGAGGGTACCCCAGGAGAGTTCCAAATGTGTGTGGGTAGAATATATATCCCACGGGGGTAAAATTGAAAAAAGTTGAAAAAAAATTTTTTTTGGACTTAGTCATTTTTCCGGCGTTTATCAGACTTTCAGATAGGGGAAATGTCAGTGAGCGTTCCGATTTCAGTTCCAGAGCGATTCGCCCAATGAGTCCTTGATATTTAGTCGTTTTCAGCCAATTTTCTGGATTTTTGAAAATTTCACTTTTTTGTGAAAATATCCACTAAATGAGGGAATAATATGTGTGAGGGTACCCCAGGAGAGTTCCAAATGTGTGTGGGTAGAATATATATCCCACTGGGGTAAAATTGAAAAAAGTTGAAAAAATTTTTTTTTTTGGACTTAGTCATTTTTCCGCCGTTTATCAGACTTTCAGATAGGGGAAATGTGAGAGAGCATTCCGATTTCAGTTCCAGAGCGATTCGCCCAATGAGTCCTTGATATTTAGTCGTTTTCAGCCAATTTTCTGGATTTTTGAAAATTTCACTTTTTTGTGAAAATATCCACTAAATGAGGGAATAATATGTGTGAGGGTACCCCAGGAGAGTTCCAAATGTGTGTGGGTAGAATATATATCCCACGGGGGTAAAATTGAAAAAAGTTGAAAAAAAATTTTTTTTGGACTTAGTCATTTTTCCGGCGTTTATCAGACTTTCAGATAGGGGAAATGTCAGTGAGCGTTCCGATTTCAGTTCCAGAGCGATTTGCCCAATGAGTCCTTGATATTTAGTCGTTTTCAGCCAATTTTCTGGATTTTTGAAAATTTCACTTTTTTGTGAAAATATCCACTAAATGAGGGAATAATATGTGTGAGGGTACCCCAGGAGAGTTCCAAATGTGTGTGGGTAGAATATATATCCCACGGGGGTAAAATTGAAAAAAGTTGAAAAAAAAATTTTTTTGGACTTAGTCATTTTTCCGGCGTTTATCAGACTTTCAGATAGGGGAAATGTCAGTGAGCGTTCCGATTTCAGTTCCAGAGCGATTCGCCCAATGAGTCCTTGATATTTAGTCATTTTCAGCCAATTTTCTGGATTTTTGAAAATTTCACTTTTTTGTGAAAATATCCACTAAACGAGGGAATAATATGTGTGAGGGTACCCCAGGAGAGTTCCAAATGTGTGTGGGTAGAATATATATCCCACGGGGTTAAAATTGAAAACAGTTGAAAAAAGAATTTTTTTGGGACTTAGTCATTTTTCCGGCGTTTATCAGACTTTCAGATAGGGGAAATGTCAGTGAGCGTTCCGATTTCAGTTCCAGAGCGATTCGCCCAATGAGTCCTTGATATTTAGTCATTTTCAGCCAATTTTCTGGATTTTTGAAAATTTCACTTTTTTGTGAAAATATCCACTAAACGAGGGAATAATATGTGTGAGGGTACCCCAGGAGAGTTCCAAATGTGTGTGGGTAGAATATATATCCCACGGGGTTAAAATTGAAAACAGTTGAAAAAAGAATTTTTTTGGGACTTAGTCATTTTTCCGGCGTTTATCAGACTTTCAGATAGGGGAAATGTCAGTGAGCGTTCCGATTTCAGTTCCAGAGCGATTCGCCCAATGAGTCCTTGATATTTAGTCGTTTTCAGCCAATTTTCTGGATTTTTGAAAATTTCACTTTTTTGTGAAAATATCCACTAAATGAGGGAATAATATGTGTGAGGGTACCCCAGGAGAGTTCCAAATGTGTGTGGGTAGAATATATATCCCATGGGGGTAAAATTGAAAACAGTTGAAAAAATAATTTTTTTGGGACTTAGTCATTTTTTCGGCGTTTATCAGACTTTCAGATAGGGGAAATGTCAGTGAGCGTTCCGATTTCAGTTCCAGAGCGATTCGCCCAATGAGTCCTTGATATTTAGTCGTTTTCAGCCAATTTTCTGGATTTTTGAAAATTTCATTTTTTTGTGAAAATATCCACTAAATGAGGGAATAATATGTGTGAGGGTACCCCAGGAGAGTTCCAAATGTGTGTGGGTAGAATATATATCCCACGGGGGTAAAATTGAAAAAAGTTGAAAAAAAATTTTTTTTGGACTTAGTCATTTTTCCGGCGTTTATCAGACTTTCAGATAGGGGAAATGTCAGTGAGCGTTCCGATTTCAGTTCCAGAGCGATTCGACAATGAGTCCTTGATATTTAGTCGTTTTCAGCCAATTTTCTGGATTTTTGAAAATTTCACTTTTTTGTGAAAATATCCACTAAATGAGGGAATAATATGTGTGAGGGTACCCCAGGAGAGTTCCAAATGTGTGTGGGTAGAATATATATCCCACGGGGTTAAAATGGAAAAAAGTTGAAAAAATTTTTTTTTTTGGACTTAGTCATTTTTCCGCCGTTTATCAGACTTTCAGATAGGGGAAATGTGAGAGAGCATTCCGATTTCAGTTCCAGAGCGATTCGCCCAATGAGTCCTTGATATTTAGTCATTTTCAGCCAATTTTCAGGATTTTTGAAAATTTCACTTTTTTGTGAAAATATCCACTAAACGAGGGAATAATATGTGTGAGGGTACGCCAGGAGAGTTCCAAATGTGTGTGGGTAGAATATATATCCCACGGGGGTAAAATTGAAAAAAGTTGAAAAAAAATTTTTTTTGGACTTAGTCATTATTCCGGCGTTTATCAGACTTTCAGATAGGGGAAATGTCAGTGAGCGTTCCGATTTCAGTTCCAGAGCGATTCGCCCAATGAGTCCTTGATATTTAGTCATTTTCAGCCAATTTTCTGGATTTTTGAAAATTTCACTTTTTTGTGAAAATATCCACTAAACGAGGGAATAATATGTGTGAGGGTACCCCAGGAGAGTTCCAAATGTGTGTGGGTAGAATATATATCCCACGGGGGTAAAATTGAAAACAGTTGAAAAAAGAATTTTTTTGGGACTTAGTCATTTTTTCGGCGTTTATCAGACTTTCAGATAGGGGAAATGTCAGTGAGCGTTCCGATTTCAGTTCCAGAGCGATTCGCCCAATGAGTCCTTGATATTTAGTCGTTTTCAGCCAATTTTCTGGATTTTTGAAAATTTCACTTTTTTGTGAAAATATCCACTAAATGAGGGAATAATATGTGTGAGGGTACCCCAGGAGAGTTCCAAATGTGTGTGGGTAGAATATATATCCCACGGGGGTAAAATTGAAAACAGTTGAAAAAAGAATTTTTTTGGGACTTAGTCATTTTTTCGGCGTTTATCAGACTTTCAGATAGGGGAAATGTCAGTGAGCGTTCCGATTTCAGTTCCAGAGCGATTCGCCCAATGAGTCTTTGATATTTTGTCGTTTTCAGCCAATTTTCTGGATTTTTGAAAATTTCACTTTTTTGTGAAAATATCCACTAAATGAGGGAATAATATGTGTGAGGGTACCCCAGGAGAGTTCCAAATGTGTGTGGGTAGAATATATATCCCACGGGGGTAAAATTGAAAACAGTTGAAAAAAGAATTTTTTTGGGACTTAGTCATTTTTTCGGCGTTTATCAGACTTTCAGATGGGGGAAATGTCAGTGAGCGTTCCGATTTCAGTTCCAGAGCGATTCGCCCTATGAGTCCTTGATATTTAGTCGTTTTCAGCCAATTTTCTGGATTTTTGAAAATTTCACTTTTTTGTGAAAATATCCACTAAATGAGGGAATAATATGTGTGAGGGTACCCCAGGAGAGTTCCAAATGTGTGTGGGTAGAATATATATCCCACAGGGGTAAAATTGAAAAAAGTTGAACAAATTTTTTTATGGACTTAGTCATTTTTCCGGCGTTTATCAGACTTTCAGATAGGGGAAATGTCAGTGAGCGTTCCGATTTCAGTTCCAGAGCAATTTGCCCAATGAGTACTTGATATTTAGTCGTTTTCAGCCAATTTTCTGGATTTTTGAAAATTTCACTTTTTTGTGAAAATATCCACTAAATGAGGGAATAATATGTGTGAGGGTACCCCAGGAGAGTTCCAAATGTGTGTGGGTAGAATATATATCCCACGGGGGTAAAATTGAAAAAAGTTGAAAAAAAATTTTTTTTGGACTTAGTCATTTTTCCGGCGTTTATCAGACTTTCAGATAGGGGAAATGTCAGTGAGCGTTCCGATTTCAGTTCCAGAGCGATTCGCCCAATGAGTCCTTGATATTTAGTCGTTTTCAGCCAATTTTCTGGATTTTTGAAAATTTCACTTTTTTGTGAAAATATCCACTAAATGAGGGAATAATATGTGTGAGGGTACCCCAGGAGAGTTCCAAATGTGTGTGGGTAGAATATATATCCCACTGGGGTAAAATTGAAAAAAGTTGAAAAAATTTTTTTTTTTGGACTTAGTCATTTTTCCGCCGTTTATCAGACTTTCAGATAGGGGAAATGTGAGAGAGCATTCCGATTTCAGTTCCAGAGCGATTCGCCCAATGAGTCCTTGATATTTAGTCGTTTTCAGCCAATTTTCTGGATTTTTGAAAATTTCACTTTTTTGTGAAAATATCCACTAAATGAGGGAATAATATGTGTGAGGGTACCCCAGGAGAGTTCCAAATGTGTGTGGGTAGAATATATATCCCACAGGGGTAAAATTGAAAAAAGTTGAACAAATTTTTTTTTGGACTTAGTCATTTTTCCGGCGTTTATCAGACTTTCAGATAGGGGAAATGTCAGTGAGCGTTCCGATTTCAGTTCCAGAGCGATTCGCCCAATTAGTCCTTGATATTTAGTCGTTTTCAGCCAATTTTCTGGATTTTTGAAAATTTCACTTTTTTGTGAAAATATCCACTAAATGAGGGAATAATATGTGTGAGGGTACCCCAGGAGAGTTCCAAATGTGTGTGGGTAGAATATATATCCCACGGGGGTAAAATTGAAAAAAGTTGAAAAAAAATTTTTTTTGGACTTAGTCATTTTTCCGGCGTTTATCAGACTTTCAGATAGGGGAAATGTCAGTGAGCGTTCCGATTTCAGTTCCAGAGCGATTTGCCCAATGAGTCCTTGATATTTAGTCGTTTTCAGCCAATTTTCTGGATTTTTGAAAATTTCACTTTTTTGTGAAAATATCCACTAAATGAGGGAATAATATGTGTGAGGGTACCCCAGGAGAGTTCCAAATGTGTGTGGGTAGAATATATATCCCACGGGGTTAAAATTGAAAACAGTTGAAAAAAGAATTTTTTTGGGACTTAGTCATTTTTCCGGCGTTTATCAGACTTTCAGATAGGGGAAATGTCAGTGAGCGTTCCGATTTCAGTTCCAGAGCGATTCGCCCAATGAGTCCTTGATATTTAGTCGTTTTCAGCCAATTTTCTGGATTTTTGAAAATTTCACTTTTTTGTGAAAATATCCACTAAATGAGGGAATAATATGTGTGAGGGTACCCCAGGAGAGTTCCAAATGTGTGTGGGTAGAATATATATCCCATGGGGGTAAAATTGAAAACAGTTGAAAAAATAATTTTTTTGGGACTTAGTCATTTTTTCGGCGTTTATCAGACTTTCAGATAGGGGAAATGTCAGTGAGCGTTCCGATTTCAGTTCCAGAGCGATTCGCCCAATGAGTCCTTGATATTTAGTCGTTTTCAGCCAATTTTCTGGATTTTTGAAAATTTCACTTTTTTGTGAAAATATCCACTAAATGAGGGAATAATATGTGTGAGGGTACCCCAGGAGAGTTCCAAATGTGTGTGGGTAGAATATATATCCCACGGGGGTAAAATTGAAAAAAGTTGAAAAAAAATTTTTTTTGGACTTAGTCATTTTTCCGGCGTTTATCAGACTTTCAGATAGGGGAAATGTCAGTGAGCGTTCCGATTTCAGTTCCAGAGCGATTCGACAATGAGTCCTTGATATTTAGTCGTTTTCAGCCAATTTTCTGGATTTTTGAAAATTTCACTTTTTTGTGAAAATATCCACTAAATGAGGGAATAATATGTGTGAGGGTACCCCAGGAGAGTTCCAAATGTGTGTGGGTAGAATATATATCCCACGGGGTTAAAATGGAAAAAAGTTGAAAAAATTTTTTTTTTTGGACTTAGTCATTTTTCCGCCGTTTATCAGACTTTCAGATAGGGGAAATGTGAGAGAGCATTCCGATTTCAGTTCCAGAGCGATTCGCCCAATGAGTCCTTGATATTTAGTCATTTTCAGCCAATTTTCAGGATTTTTGAAAATTTCACTTTTTTGTGAAAATATCCACTAAACGAGGGAATAATATGTGTGAGGGTACGCCAGGAGAGTTCCAAATGTGTGTGGGTAGAATATATATCCCACGGGGGTAAAATTGAAAAAAGTTGAAAAAAAATTTTTTTTGGACTTAGTCATTATTCCGGCGTTTATCAGACTTTCAGATAGGGGAAATGTCAGTGAGCGTTCCGATTTCAGTTCCAGAGCGATTCGCCCAATGAGTCCTTGATATTTAGTCATTTTCAGCCAATTTTCTGGATTTTTGAAAATTTCACTTTTTTGTGAAAATATCCACTAAACGAGGGAATAATATGTGTGAGGGTACCCCAGGAGAGTTCCAAATGTGTGTGGGTAGAATATATATCCCACGGGGGTAAAATTGAAAACAGTTGAAAAAAGAATTTTTTTGGGACTTAGTCATTTTTTCGGCGTTTATCAGACTTTCAGATAGGGGAAATGTCAGTGAGCGTTCCGATTTCAGTTCCAGAGCGATTCGCCCAATGAGTCCTTGATATTTAGTCGTTTTCAGCCAATTTTCTGGATTTTTGAAAATTTCACTTTTTTGTGAAAATATCCACTAAATGAGGGAATAATATGTGTGAGGGTACCCCAGGAGAGTTCCAAATGTGTGTGGGTAGAATATATATCCCACGGGGGTAAAATTGAAAAAAGTTGAAAAAAAATTTTTTTTGGACTTAGTCATTTTTCCGGCGTTTATCAGACTTTCAGATAGGGGAAATGTCAGTGAGCGTTCCGATTTCAGTTCCAGAGCGATTCGCCCAATGAGTCCTTGATATTTAGTCGTTTTCAGCCAATTTTCTGGATTTTTGAAAATTTCACTTTTTTGTGAAAATATCCACTAAATGAGGGAATAATATGTGTGAGGGTACCCCAGGAGAGTTCCAAATGTGTATGGGTAGAATATATATCCCACGGGGTAAAATTGAAAAAAGTTGAAAAAAAATTTTTTTTGGACTTAGTCATTATTCCGGCGTTTATCAGACTTTCAGATAGGGGAAATGTCAGTGAGCGTTCCGATTTCAGTTCCAGAGCGATTCGCCCAATGAGTCCTTGATATTTAGTCGTTTTCAGCCAATTTTCTGGATTTTTGAAAATTTCACTTTTTTGTGAAAATATCCACTAAATGAGGGAATAATATGTGTGAGGGTACCCCAGGAGAGTTCCAAATGTGTGTGGGTAGAATATATATCCCATGGGGGTAAAATTGAAAACAGTTGAAAAAATAATTTTTTTGGGACTTAGTCATTTTTTCGGCGTTTATCAGACTTTCAGATAGGGGAAATGTCAGTGAGCGTTCCGATTTCAGTTCCAGAGCGATTCGCCCAATGAGTCCTTGATATTTAGTCGTTTTCAGCCAATTTTCTGGATTTTTGAAAATTTCACTTTTTTGTGAAAATATCCACTAAATGAGGGAATAATATGTGTGAGGGTACCCCAGGAGAGTTCCAAATGTGTGTGGGTAGAATATATATCCCACGGGGTTAAAATGGAAAAAAGTTGAAAAAAATTTTTTTTGGACTTAGTCATTTTTCCGGCGTTTATCAGATTTTCAGAAAGGGGAAATGTCAGTGAGCGTTCCGATTTCAGTTCCAGAGCAATTCGCCCATTGAGTCCTTGATATTTAGTCGTTTTCAGCCAATTTTCTGGATTTTTGAAAATTTCACTTTTTTGTGAAAATATCCACTAAATGAGGGAATAATATGTGTGAGGGTACCCCAGGAGAGTTCCAAATGTGTGTGGGTAGAATATATATCCCACTGGGGTAAAATTGAAAAAAGTTGAAAAAATTTTTTTTTTTGGACTTAGTCATTTTTCCGCCGTTTATCAGACTTTCAGATAGGGGAAATGTGAGAGAGCATTCCGATTTCAGTTCCAGAGCGATTCGCCCAATGAGTCCTTGATATTTAGTCGTTTTCAGCCAATTTTCAGGATTTTTGAAAATTTCACTTTTTTGTGAAAATATCCACTAAACGAGGGAATAATATGTGTGAGGGTACGCCAGGAGAGTTCCAAATGTGTGTGGGTAGAATATATATCCCACGGGGGTAAAATTGAAAAAAGTTGAAAAAAAATTTTTTTTGGACTTAGTCATTATTCCGGCGTTTATCAGACTTTCAGATAGGGGAAATGTCAGTGAGCGTTCCGATTTCAGTTCCAGAGCGATTCGCCCAATGAGTCCTTGATATTTAGTCATTTTCAGCCAATTTTCTGGATTTTTGAAAATTTCACTTTTTTGTGAAAATATCCACTAAACGAGGGAATAATATGTGTGAGGGTACCCCAGGAGAGTTCCAAATGTGTGTGGGTAGAATATATATCCCACGGGGGTAAAATTGAAAACAGTTGAAAAAAGAATTTTTTTGGGACTTAGTCATTTTTTCGGCGTTTATCAGACTTTCAGATAGGGGAAATGTCAGTGAGCGTTCCGATTTCAGTTCCAGAGCGATTCGCCCAATGAGTCCTTGATATTTAGTCGTTTTCAGCCAATTTTCTGGATTTTTGAAAATTTCACTTTTTTGTGAAAATATCCACTAAATGAGGGAATAATATGTGTGAGGGTACCCCAGGAGAGTTCCAAATGTGTGTGGGTAGAATATATATCCCACGGGGGTAAAATTGAAAAAAGTTGAAAAAAAATTTTTTTTGGACTTAGTCATTTTTTCGGCGTTTATCAGACTTTCAGATAGGGGAAATGTCAGTGAGCGTTCCGATTTCAGTTCCAGAGCGATTCGCCCAATGAGTCCTTGATATTTAGTCGTTTTCAGCCAATTTTCTGGATTTTTGAAAATTTCACTTTTTTGTGAAAATATCCACTAAATGAGGGAATAATATGTGTGAGGGTACCCCAGGAGAGTTCCAAATGTGTGTGGGTAGAATATATATCCCACGGGGGTAAAATTGAAAAAAGTTGAAAAAAAATTTTTTTTGGACTTAGTCATTTTTCCGGCGTTTATCAGACTTTCAGATAGGGGAAATGTCAGTGAGCGTTCCGATTTCAGTTCCAGAGCGATTCGACAATGAGTCCTTGATATTTAGTCGTTTTCAGCCAATTTTCTGGATTTTTGAAAATTTCACTTTTTTGTGAAAATATCCACTAAATGAGGGAATAATATGTGTGAGGGTACCCCAGGAGAGTTCCAAATGTGTGTGGGTAGAATATATATCCCACGGGGTTAAAATGGAAAAAAGTTGAAAAAAATTTTTTTTGGACTTAGTCATTTTTCCGGCGTTTATCAGATTTTCAGAAAGGGGAAATGTCAGTGAGCGTTCCGATTTCAGTTCCAGAGCAATTCGCCCATTGAGTCCTTGATATTTAGTCGTTTTCAGCCAATTTTCTGGATTTTTGAAAATTTCACTTTTTTGTGAAAATATCCACTAAATGAGGGAATAATATGTGTGAGGGTACCCCAGGAGAGTTCCAAATGTGTGTGGGTAGAATATATATCCCACTGGGGTAAAATTGAAAAAAGTTGAAAAAATTTTTTTTTTTGGACTTAGTCATTTTTCCGCCGTTTATCAGACTTTCAGATAGGAGAAATGTGAGAGAGCATTCCGATTTCAGTTCCAGAGCGATTCGCCCAATGAGTCCTTGATATTTAGTCGTTTTCAGCCAATTTTCAGGATTTTTGAAAATTTCACTTTTTTGTGAAAATATCCACTAAATGAGGGAATAATATGTGTGAGGGTACCCCAGGAGAGTTCCAAATGTGTGTGGGTAGAATATATATCCCACGGGGTTAAAATGGAAAAAAGTTGAAAAAAATTTTTTTTGGACTTAGTCATTTTTCCGGCGTTTATCAGATTTTCAGAAAGGGGAAATGTCAGTGAGCGTTCCGATTTCAGTTCCAGAGCAATTCGCCCATTGAGTCCTTGATATTTAGTCGTTTTCAGCCAATTTTCAGGATTTTTGAAAATTTCACTTTTTTGTGAAAATATCCACTAAATGAGGGAATAATATGTGTGAGGGTACCCCAGGAGAGTTCCAAATGTGTGTGGGTAGAATATATATCCCACGGGGGTAAAATTGAAAAAAGTTGAAAAAAAATTTTTTTTGGACTTAGTCATTATTCCGGCGTTTATCAGACTTTCAGATAGGGGAAATGTCAGTGAGCGTTCCGATTTCAGTTCCAGAGCGATTCGCCCAATGAGTCCTTGATATTTAGTCATTTTCAGCCAATTTTCTGGATTTTTGAAAATTTCACTTTTTTGTGAAAATATCCACTAAACGAGGGAATAATATGTGTGAGGGTACCCCAGGAGAGTTCCAAATGTGTGTGGGTAGAATATATATCCCACGGGGGTAAAATTGAAAACAGTTGAAAAAAGAATTTTTTTGGGACTTAGTCATTTTTTCGGCGTTTATCAGACTTTCAGATAGGGGAAATGTCAGTGAGCGTTCCGATTTCAGTTCCAGAGCGATTCGCCCAATGAGTCCTTGATATTTAGTCGTTTTCAGCCAATTTTCTGGATTTTTGAAAATTTCACTTTTTTGTGAAAATATCCACTAAATGAGGGAATAATATGTGTGAGGGTACCCCAGGAGAGTTCCAAATGTGTGTGGGTAGAATATATATCCCACGGGGGTAAAATTGAAAAAAGTTGAAAAAAAATTTTTTTTGGACTTAGTCATTTTTTCGGCGTTTATCAGACTTTCAGATAGGGGAAATGTCAGTGAGCGTTCCGATTTCAGTTCCAGAGCGATTCGCCCAATGAGTCCTTGATATTTAGTCGTTTTCAGCCAATTTTCTGGATTTTTGAAAATTTCACTTTTTTGTGAAAATATCCACTAAATGAGGGAATAATATGTGTGAGGGTACCCCAGGAGAGTTCCAAATGTGTGTGGGTAGAATATATATCCCACGGGGGTAAAATTGAAAAAAGTTGAAAAAAAATTTTTTTCGGACTTAGTCATTTTTCCGGCGTTTATCAGACTTTCAGATAGGGGAAATGTCAGTGAGCGTTCCGATTTCAGTTCCAGAGCGATTCGACAATGAGTCCTTGATATTTAGTCGTTTTCAGCCAATTTTCTGGATTTTTGAAAATTTCACTTTTTTGTGAAAATATCCACTAAATGAGGGAATAATATGTGTGAGGGTACCCCAGGAGAGTTCCAAATGTGTGTGGGTAGAATATATATCCCACGGGGTTAAAATGGAAAAAAGTTGAAAAAAATTTTTTTTGGACTTAGTCATTTTTCCGGCGTTTATCAGATTTTCAGAAAGGGGAAATGTCAGTGAGCGTTCCGATTTCAGTTCCAGAGCAATTCGCCCATTGAGTCCTTGATATTTAGTCGTTTTCAGCCAATTTTCTGGATTTTTGAAAATTTCACTTTTTTGTGAAAATATCCACTAAACGAGGGAATAATATGTGTGAGGGTACCCCAGGAGAGTTCCAAATGTGTGTGGGTAGAATATATATCCCACGGGGGTAAAATTGAAAACAGTTGAAAAAAGAATTTTTTTGGGACTTAGTCATTTTTTCGGCGTTTATCAGACTTTCAGATAGGGGAAATGTCAGTGAGCGTTCCGATTTCAGTTCCAGAGCGATTCGCCCAATGAGTCCTTGATATTTAGTCGTTTTCAGCCAATTTTCTGGATTTTTGAAAATTTCACTTTTTTGTGAAAATATCCACTAAATGAGGGAATAATATGTGTGAGGGTACCCCAGGAGAGTTCCAAATGTGTGTGGGTAGAATATATATCCCACGGGGGTAAAATTGAAAAAAGTTGAAAAAAAATTTTTTTTGGACTTAGTCATTTTTTCGGCGTTTATCAGACTTTCAGATAGGGGAAATGTCAGTGAGCGTTCCGATTTCAGTTCCAGAGCGATTCGCCCAATGAGTCCTTGATATTTAGTCGTTTTCAGCCAATTTTCTGGATTTTTGAAAATTTCACTTTTTTGTGAAAATATCCACTAAATGAGGGAATAATATGTGTGAGGGTACCCCAGGAGAGTTCCAAATGTGTGTGGGTAGAATATATATCCCACGGGGGTAAAATTGAAAAAAGTTGAAAAAAAATTTTTTTCGGACTTAGTCATTTTTCCGGCGTTTATCAGACTTTCAGATAGGGGAAATGTCAGTGAGCGTTCCGATTTCAGTTCCAGAGCGATTCGACAATGAGTCCTTGATATTTAGTCGTTTTCAGCCAATTTTCTGGATTTTTGAAAATTTCACTTTTTTGTGAAAATATCCACTAAATGAGGGAATAATATGTGTGAGGGTACCCCAGGAGAGTTCCAAATGTGTGTGGGTAGAATATATATCCCACGGGGTTAAAATGGAAAAAAGTTGAAAAAAATTTTTTTTGGACTTAGTCATTTTTCCGGCGTTTATCAGATTTTCAGAAAGGGGAAATGTCAGTGAGCGTTCCGATTTCAGTTCCAGAGCAATTCGCCCATTGAGTCCTTGATATTTAGTCGTTTTCAGCCAATTTTCTGGATTTTTGAAAATTTCACTTTTTTGTGAAAATATCCACTAAATGAGGGAATAATATGTGTGAGGGTACCCCAGGAGAGTTCCAAATGTGTGTGGGTAGAATATATATCCCACTGGGGTAAAATTGAAAAAAGTTGAAAAAATTTTTTTTTTTGGACTTAGTCATTTTTCCGCCGTTTATCAGACTTTCAGATAGGAGAAATGTGAGAGAGCATTCCGATTTCAGTTCCAGAGCGATTCGCCCAATGAGTCCTTGATATTTAGTCGTTTTCAGCCAATTTTCAGGATTTTTGAAAATTTCACTTTTTTGTGAAAATATCCACTAAACGAGGGAATAATATGTGTGAGGGTACGCCAGGAGAGTTCCAAATGTGTGTGGGTAGAATATATATCCCACGGGGGTAAAATTGAAAAAAGTTGAAAAAAAATTTTTTTTGGACTTAGTCATTATTCCGGCGTTTATCAGACTTTCAGATAGGGGAAATGTCAGTGAGCGTTCCGATTTCAGTTCCAGAGCGATTCGCCCAATGAGTCCTTGATATTTAGTCATTTTCAGCCAATTTTCTGGATTTTTGAAAATTTCACTTTTTTGTGAAAATATCCACTAAACGAGGGAATAATATGTGTGAGGGTACCCCAGGAGAGTTCCAAATGTGTGTGGGTAGAATATATATCCCACGGGGGTAAAATTGAAAACAGTTGAAAAAAGAATTTTTTTGGGACTTAGTCATTTTTTCGGCGTTTATCAGACTTTCAGATAGGGGAAATGTCAGTGAGCGTTCCGATTTCAGTTCCAGAGCGATTCGCCCAATGAGTCCTTGATATTTAGTCGTTTTCAGCCAATTTTCTGGATTTTTGAAAATTTCACTTTTTTGTGAAAATATCCACTAAATGAGGGAATAATATGTGTGAGGGTACCCCAGGAGAGTTCCAAATGTGTGTGGGTAGAATATATATCCCACGGGGGTAAAATTGAAAAAAGTTGAAAAAAAATTTTTTTTGGACTTAGTCATTTTTCCGGCGTTTATCAGACTTTCAGATAGGGGAAATGTCAGTGAGCGTTCCGATTTCAGTTCCAGAGCGATTCGCCCAATGAGTCCTTGATATTTAGTCGTTTTCAGCCAATTTTCTGGATTTTTGAAAATTTCACTTTTTTGTGAAAATATCCACTAAATGAGTTAATAATATGTGTGAGGGTACCCCAGGAGAGTTCCAAATGTGTGTGGGTAGAATATATATCCCACGGGGGTAAAATTGAAAAAAGTCGAAAAAAAAATTTTTTTGGACTTAGTCATTTTTCCGGCGTTTATCAGACTTTCAGATAGGGGAAATGTCAGTGAGCGTTCCGATTTCAGTTCCAGAGCGATTCGCCCAATGAGTCCTTGATATTTAGTCGTTTTCAGCCAATTTTCTGGATTTTTGAAAATTTCACTTTTTTGTGAAAATATCCACTAAACGAGGGAATAATATGTGTGAGGGTACCCCAGGAGAGTTCCAAATGTGTGTGGGTAGAATATATATCCCACGGGGTTAAAATTGAAAACAGTTGAAAAAAGAATTTTTTTGGGACTTAGTCATTTTTCCGGCGTTTATCAGACTTTCAGATAGGGGAAATGTCAGTGAGCGTTCCGATTTCAGTTCCAGAGCGATTCGCCCAATGAGTCCTTGATATTTAGTCGTTTTCAGCCAATTTTCTGGATTTTTGAAAATTTCACTTTTTTGTGAAAATATCCACTAAATGAGGGAATAATATGTGTGAGGGTACCCCAGGAGAGTTCCAAATGTGTGTGGGTAGAATATATATCCCACAGCGGTAAAATTGAAAAAAGTTGAACAAATTTTTTTTTGGACTTAGTCATTTTTCCGGCGTTTATCAGACTTTCAGATAGGGGAAATGTGAGTGAGCGTTCCGATTTCAGTTCCAGAGCGATTCGCTCAATGAGTCCTTGATATTTAGTCGTTTTCAGCCAATTGTCTGGATTTTTGAAAATTTCACTTTTTTGTGAAAATATCCACTAAATGAGGGAATAATATGTGTGAGGGTACCCCAGGAGAGTTCCAAATGTGTGTGGGTAGAATATATATCCCACGGGGGTAAAATTGAAAACAGTTGAAAAAAGAATTTTTTTGGGACTTAGTCATTTTTTCGGCGTTTATCAGACTTTCAGATAGGGGAAATGTCAGTGAGCGTTCCGATTTCAGTTCCAGAGCGATTCGCCCAATGAGTCCTTGATATTTAGTCGTTTTCAGCCAATTTTCTGGATTTTTGAAAATTTCACTTTTTTGTGAAAATATCCACTAAATGAGGGAATAATATGTGTGAGGGTACCCCAGGAGAGTTCCAAATGTGTGTGGGTAGAATATATATACCACGGGGGTAAAATTGAAAAAAGTTGAAAAAAAATTTTTTTTGGACTTAGTCATTTTTCCGGCGTTTATCAGACTTTCAGATAGGGGAAATGTCAGTGAGCGTTCCAATTTCAGTTCCAGAGCGATTCGCCCAATTAGTCCTTGATATTTAGTCGTTTTCAGCCAATTTTCTGGATTTTTGAAAATTTCACTTTTTTGTGAAAATATCCACTAAACGAGGGAATAATATGTGTGAGGGTACCCCAGGAGAGTTCCAAATGTGTGTGGGTAGAATATATATCCCACGGGGGTAAAATTTAAAAAAGTTGAAAAAAATTTTTTTTTGGACTTAGTCATTATTCCGGCGTTTATCAGACTTTCAGATAGGGGAAATGTCAGTGAGCGTTCCGATTTCAGTTCCAGAGCGATTCGCCCAATGAGTCCTTGATATTTAGTCATTTTCAGCCAATTTTCTGGATTTTTGAAAATTTCACTTTTTTGTGAAAATATCCACTAAACGAGGGAATAATATGTGTGAGGGTACCCCAGGAGAGTTCCAAATGTGTGTGGGTAGAATATATATCCCACGGGGGTAAAATTGAAAACAGTTGAAAAAAGAATTTTTTTGGGACTTAGTCATTTTTTCGGCGTTTATCAGACTTTCAGATAGGGGAAATGTCAGTGAGCGTTCCGATTTCAGTTCCAGAGCGATTCGCCCAATGAGTCCTTGATATTTAGTCGTTTTCAGCCAATTTTCTGGATTTTTGAAAATTTCACTTTTTTGTGAAAATATCCACTAAATGAGGGAATAATATGTGTGAGGGTACCCCAGGAGAGTTCCAAATGTGTGTGGGTAGAATATATATCCCACTGGGGTAAAATTGAAAAAAGTTGAAAAAAATTTTTTTTTGGACTTAGTCATTTTTCCGGCGTTTATCAGACTTTCAGATAGGGGAAATGTGAGTGAGCATTCCGATTTCAGTTCCAGAGCGATTCGCCCAATGAGTCCTTGATATTTAGTCGTTTTCAGCCAATTTTCTGGATTTTTGAAAATTTCACTTTTTTGTGAAAATATCCACTAAATGAGGGAATAATATGTGTGAGGGTACCCCAGGAGAGTTCCAAATGTGTGTGGGTAGAATATATATCCCACAGGGGTAAAATTGAAAAAAGTTGAACAAATTTTTTTTTGGACCTAGTCATTTTTCCGGCGTTTATCAGACTTTCAGATAGGGGAAATGTCAGTGAGCGTTCCGATTTCAGTTCCAGAGCGATTCGCCCAATGAGTCCTTGATATTTAGTCGTTTTCAGCCAATTTTCTGGATTTTTGAAAATTTCACTTTTTTGTGAAAATATCCACTAAATGAGGGAATAATATGTGTGAGGGTACCCCAGGAGAGTTCCAAATGTGTGTGGGTAGAATATATATCCCACGGGGGTAAAATTGAAAACAGTTGAAAAAAGAATTTTTTTGGGACTTAGTCATTTTTTCGGCGTTTATCAGACTTTCAGATAGGGGAAATGTCAGTGAGCGTTCCGATTTCAGTTCCAGAGCGATTCGCCCAATGAGTCCTTGATATTTAGTCGTTTTCAGCCAATTTTCTGGATTTTTGAAAATTTCACTTTTTTGTGAAAATATCCACTAAATGAGGGAATAATATGTGTGAGGGTACCCCAGGAGAGTTCCAAATGTGTGTGGGTAGAATATATATACCACGGGGGTAAAATTGAAAAAAGTTGAAAAAAAATTTTTTTTGGACTTAGTCATTTTTCCGGCGTTTATCAGACTTTCAGATAGGGGAAATGTCAGTGAGCGTTCCAATTTCAGTTCCAGAGCGATTCGCCCAATTAGTCCTTGATATTTAGTCGTTTTCAGCCAATTTTCTGGATTTTTGAAAATTTCACTTTTTTGTGAAAATATCCACTAAACGAGGGAATAATATGTGTGAGGGTACCCCAGGAGAGTTCCAAATGTGTGTGGGTAGAATATATATCCCACGGGGGTAAAATTGAAAACAGTTGAAAAAAGAATTTTTTTGGGACTTAGTCATTTTTTCGGCGTTTATCAGACTTTCAGATAGGGGAAATGTCAGTGAGCGTTCCGATTTCAGTTCCAGAGCGATTCGCCCAATGAGTCCTTGATATTTAGTCGTTTTCAGCCAATTTTCTGGATTTTTGAAAATTTCACTTTTTTGTGAAAATATCCACTAAATGAGGGAATAATATGTGTGAGGGTACCCCAGGAGAGTTCCAAATGTGTGTGGGTAGAATATATATCCCACTGGGGTAAAATTGAAAAAAGTTGAAAAAAATTTTTTTTTGGACTTAGTCATTTTTCCGGCGTTTATCAGACTTTCAGATAGGGGAAATGTGAGTGAGCATTCCGATTTCAGTTCCAGAGCGATTCGCCCAATGAGTCCTTGATATTTAGTCGTTTTCAGCCAATTTTCTGGATTTTTGAAAATTTCACTTTTTTGTGAAAATATCCACTAAATGAGGGAATAATATGTGTGAGGGTACCCCAGGAGAGTTCCAAATGTGTGTGGGTAGAATATATATCCCACAGGGGTAAAATTGAAAAAAGTTGAACAAATTTTTTTTTGGACTTAGTCATTTTTCCGGCGTTTATCAGACTTTCAGATAGGGGAAATGTCAGTGAGCGTTCCGATTTCAGTTCCAGAGCGATTCGCCCAATGAGTCCTTGATATTTAGTCGTTTTCAGCCAATTTTCTGGATTTTTGAAAATTTCACTTTTTTGTGAAAATATCCACTAAATGAGGGAATAATATGTGTGAGGGTACCCCAGGAGAGTTCCAAATGTGTGTGGGTAGAATATATATCCCACGGGGGTAAAATTGAAAACAGTTGAAAAAAGAATTTTTTTGGGACTTAGTCATTTTTTCGGCGTTTATCAGACTTTCAGATAGGGGAAATGTCAGTGAGCGTTCCGATTTCAGTTCCAGAGCGATTCGCCCAATGAGTCCTTGATATTTAGTCGTTTTCAGCCAATTTTCTGGATTTTTGAAAATTTCACTTTTTTGTGAAAATATCCACTAAATGAGGGAATAATATGTGTGAGGGTACCCCAGGAGAGTTCCAAATGTGTGTGGGTAGAATATATATCCCACTGGGGTAAAATTGAAAAAAGTTGAAAAAAATTTTTTTTTGGACTTAGTCATTTTTCCGGCGTTTATCAGACTTTCAGATAGGGGAAATGTGAGTGAGCATTCCGATTTCAGTTCCAGAGCGATTCGCCCAATGAGTCCTTGATATTTAGTCGTTTTCAGCCAATTTTCTGGATTTTTGAAAATTTCACTTTTTTGTGAAAATATCCACTAAATGAGGGAATAATATGTGTGAGGGTACCCCAGGAGAGTTCCAAATATGTGTGGGTAGAATATATATCCCACAGGGGTAAAATTGAAAAAAGTTGAACAAATTTTTTTTTGGACCTAGTCATTTTTCCGGCGTTTATCAGACTTTCAGATAGGGGAAATGTCAGTGAGCGTTCCGATTTCAGTTCCAGAGCGATTCGCCCAATGAGTCCTTGATATTTAGTCGTTTTCAGCCAATTTTCTGGATTTTTGAAAATTTCACTTTTTTGTGAAAATATCCACTAAATGAGGGAATAATATGTGTGAGGGTACCCCAGGAGAGTTCCAAATGTGTGTGGGTAGAATATATATCCCACGGGGGTAAAATTGAAAACAGTTGAAAAAAGAATTTTTTTGGGACTTAGTCATTTTTTCGGCGTTTATCAGACTTTCAGATAGGGGAAATGTCAGTGAGCGTTCCGATTTCAGTTCCAGAGCGATTCGCCCAATGAGTCCTTGATATTTAGTCGTTTTCAGCCAATTTTCTGGATTTTTGAAAATTTCACTTTTTTGTGAAAATATCCACTAAATGAGGGAATAATATGTGTGAGGGTACCCCAGGAGAGTTCCAAATGTGTGTGGGTAGAATATATATACCACGGGGGTAAAATTGAAAAAAGTTGAAAAAAAATTTTTTTTGGACTTAGTCATTTTTCCGGCGTTTATCAGACTTTCAGATAGGGGAAATGTCAGTGAGCGTTCCAATTTCAGTTCCAGAGCGATTCGCCCAATTAGTCCTTGATATTTAGTCGTTTTCAGCCAATTTTCTGGATTTTTGAAAATTTCACTTTTTTGTGAAAATATCCACTAAACGAGGGAATAATATGTGTGAGGGTACCCCAGGAGAGTTCCAAATGTGTGTGGGTAGAATATATATCCCACGGGGGTAAAATTGAAAACAGTTGAAAAAAGAATTTTTTTGGGACTTAGTCATTTTTTCGGCGTTTATCAGACTTTCAGATAGGGGAAATGTCAGTGAGCGTTCCGATTTCAGTTCCAGAGCGATTCGCCCAATGAGTCCTTGATATTTAGTCGTTTTCAGCCAATTTTCTGGATTTTTGAAAATTTCACTTTTTTGTGAAAATATCCACTAAATGAGGGAATAATATGTGTGAGGGTACCCCAGGAGAGTTCCAAATGTGTGTGGGTAGAATATATATCCCACAGGGGTAAAATTGAAAAAAGTTGAACAAATTTTTTTTTGGACTTAGTCATTTTTCCGGCGTTTATCAGACTTTCAGATAGGGGAAATGTCAGTGAGCGTTCCGATTTCAGTTCCAGAGCGATTCGCCCAATGAGTCCTTGATATTTAGTCGTTTTCAGCCAATTTTCTGGATTTTTGAAAATTTCACTTTTTTGTGAAAATATCCACTAAATGAGGGAATAATATGTGTGAGGGTACCCCAGGAGAGTTCCAAATGTGTGTGGGTAGAATATATATACCACGGGGGTAAAATTGAAAAAAGTTGAAAAAAAATTTTTTTTGAACTTAGTCATTTTTCCGGCGTTTATCAGACTTTCAGATAGGGGAAATGTCAGTGAGCGTTCCAATTTCAGTTCCAGAGCGATTCGCCCAATTAGTCCTTGATATTTAGTCGTTTTCAGCCAATTTTCTGGATTTTTGAAAATTTCACTTTTTTGTGAAAATATCCACTAAACGAGGGAATAATATGTGTGAGGGTACCCCAGGAGAGTTCCAAATGTGTGTGGGTAGAATATATATCCCACGGGGGTAAAATTTAAAAAAGTTGAAAAAAAATTTTTTTTGGACTTAGTCATTATTCCGGCGTTTATCAGACTTTCAGATAGGGGAAATGTCAGTGAGCGTTCCGATTTCAGTTCCAGAGCGATTCGCCCAATGAGTCCTTGATATTTAGTCATTTTCAGCCAATTTTCTGGATTTTTGAAAATTTCACTTTTTTGTGAAAATATCCACTAAACGAGGGAATAATATGTGTGAGGGTACCCCAGGAGAGTTCCAAATGTGTGTGGGTAGAATATATATCCCACGGGGGTAAAATTGAAAACAGTTGAAAAAAGAATTTTTTTGGGACTTAGTCATTTTTTCGGCGTTTATCAGACTTTCAGATAGGGGAAATGTCAGTGAGCGTTCCGATTTCAGTTCCAGAGCGATTCGCCCAATGAGTCCTTGATATTTAGTCGTTTTCAGCCAATTTTCTGGATTTTTGAAAATTTCACTTTTTTGTGAAAATATCCACTAAATGAGGGAATAATATGTGTGAGGGTACCCCAGGAGAGTTCCAAATGTGTGTGGGTAGAATATATATCCCACTGGGGTAAAATTGAAAAAAGTTGAAAAAAATTTTTTTTTGGACTTAGTCATTTTTCCGGCGTTTATCAGACTTTCAGATAGGGGAAATGTGAGTGAGCATTCCGATTTCAGTTCCAGAGCGATTCGCCCAATGAGTCCTTGATATTTAGTCGTTTTCAGCCAATTTTCTGGATTTTTGAAAATTTCACTTTTTTGTGAAAATATCCACTAAATGAGGGAATAATATGTGTGAGGGTACCCCAGGAGAGTTCCAAATGTGTGTGGGTAGAATATATATCCCACTGGGGTAAAATTGAAAAAGTTGAAAAAATTATTTTTTTTGGACTTAGTCATTTTTCCGCCGTTTATCAGACTTTCAGATAGGGGAAATGTGAGAGAGCATTCCGATTTCAGTTCCAGAGCGATTCGCCCAATGAGTCCTTGATATTTAGTCGTTTTCAGCCAATTTTCTGGATTTTTGAAAATTTCACTTTTTTGTGAAAATATCCACTAAATGAGGGAATAATATGTGTGAGGGTACCCCAGGAGAGTTCCAAATGTGTGTGGGTAGAATATATATCCCACGAGGGTAAAATTGAAAAAAGTTGAAAAAAAATTTTTTTGGGACTTAGTCATTTTTCCGGCGTTTATCAGACTTTCAGATAGGGGAAATGTCAGTGAGCGTTCCGATTTCAGTTCCAGAGCGATTCGCCCAATGAGTCCTTGATATTTAGTCATTTTCAGCCAATTTTCTGGATTTTTGAAAATTTCACTTTTTTGTGAAAATATCCACTAAACGAGGGAATAATATGTGTGAGGGTACCCCAGGAGAGTTCCAAATGTGTGTGGGTAGAATATATATCCCACGGGGTTAAAATTGAAAACAGTTGAAAAAAGAATTTTTTTGGGACTTAGTCATTTTTCCGGCGTTTATCAGACTTTCAGATAGGGGAAATGTCAGTGAGCGATCCGATTTCAGTTCCAGAGCGATTCGCCCAATGAGTCCTTGATATTTAGTCGTTTTCAGCCAATTTTCTGGATTTTTGAAAATTTCACTTTTTTGTGAAAATATCCACTAAATGAGGGAATAATATGTGTGAGGGTACCCCAGGAGAGTTCCAAATGTGTGTGGGTAGAATATATATCCCACGGGGGTAAAATTGAAAAAAGTTGAAAAAAAATTTTTTTTGGACTTAGTCATTTTTCCGGCGTTTATCAGACTTTCAGATAGGGGAAATGTCAGTAAGCATTCCGATTTCAGTTCCAGAGCGATTCGCCCAATGAGTCCTTGATATTTAGTCGTTTTCAGCCAATTTTCTGGATTTTTGAAAATTTCACTTTTTTTGTGAAAATATCCACTAAATGAGGGAATAATATGTGTGAGGGTACCCCAGGAGAGTTCCAAATGTGTGTGGGTAGAATATATATCCCACGGGGGTAAAATTGAAAACAATTGAAAAAATAATTTTTTTGGGACATAGTCATTTTTCCGGCGTTTATCAGACTTTCAGATAGGGGAAATGTCAGTGAGCGTTCCGATTTCAGTTCCAGAGCGATTCGCCCAATGAGACCTTGATATTTAGTCGTTTTCAGCCAATTTTCTGGATTTTTGAAAATTTCACTTTTTTGTGAAAATATCCACTAAATGAGGGAATAATATGTGTGAGGGTACCCCAGGAGAGTTCCAAATGTGTGTGGGTAGAATATATATCCCACGGGGGTAAAATTGAAAACAGTTGAAAAAAGAATTTTTTTGGGACTTAGTCATTTTTTCGGCGTTTATCAGACTTTAAGATAGGGGAAATGTCAGTGAGCATTCCGATTTCAGTTCCAGAGCGATTCGCCCAATGAGACCTTGATATTTAGTCGTTTTCAGCCAATTTTCTGGATTTTTGAAAATTTCACTTTTTTGTGAAAATATCCACTAAATGAGGGAATAATATGTGTGAGGGTACCCCAGGAGAGTTCCAAATGTGTGTGGGTAGAATATATATCCCACGGGGGTAAAATTGAAAAATATTGAAAAAAAAATTTTTTTGGACTTAGTCATTTTTCCGTCGTTTATCAGACTTTCAGATAGGGGAAATGTCAGTGAGCGTTCTGATTTCAGTTCCAGAGCGATTCGCCCAATGAGTCCTTGATATTTAGTCGTTTTCAGCCAATTTTCTGGATTTTTGAAAATTTCACTTTTTTGTGAAAATATCCACTAAATGAGGGAATAATATGTGTGAGGGTACCCCAGGAGAGTTCCAAATGTGTGTGGGTAGAATATATATCCCACGGGGGTAAAATTGAAAAAAGTTGAAAAAAATTTTTTTTTGGACTTAGTCATTTTTCCGGCGTTTATCAGACTTTCAGATAGGGGAAATGTGAGTGAGCATTCCGATTTCAGTTCCAGAGCGATTCGCCCAATGAGTCCTTGATATTTAGTCGTTTTCAGCTAATTTTCTGGATTTTTGAAAATTTCACTTTTTTGTGAAAATATCCACTAAATGAGGGAATAATATGTGTGAGGGTACCCCAGGAGAGTTCCAAATGTGTGTGGGTAGAATATATATCCCACGGGGGTAAAATTGAAAAAAGTTGAAAAAAATTTTTTTTTGGACTTAGTCATTTTTCCGGCGTTTATCAGATTTTCAGAAAGGGGAAATGTCAGTGAGCGTTCCGATTTCAGTTCCAGAGCAATTCGCCCAATGAGTCCTTGATATTTAGTCGTTTTCAGCCAATTTTCTGGATTTTTGAAAATTTCACTTTTTTGTGAAAATATCCACTAAACGAGGGAATAATATGTGTGAGGGTACCCCAGGAGAGTTCCAAATGTGTGTGGGTAGAATATATATCCCACGGGGGTAGAATTGAAAACAGTTGAAAAAAGAATTTTTTTGGGACTTAGTCATTTTTTCGGCGTTGATCAGACTTTCAGATAGGGGAAATGTCAGTGAGCGTTCCGATTTCAGTTCCAGAGCGATTCGCCCAATGAGACCTTGATATTTAGTCGTTTTCAGCCAATTTTCTGGATTTTTGAAAATTTCACTTTTTTGTGAAAATATCCACTAAATGAGGGAATAATATGTGTGAGGGTACCCCAGGAGAGTTCCAAATGTGTGTGGGTAGAATATATATCCCACGGGGGTAAAATTGAAAAATATTGAAAAAAAAATTTTTTTGGACTTAGTTATTTTTCCGTCGTTTATCAGACTTTCAGATAGGGGAAATGTCAGTGAGCGTTCTGATTTCAGTTCCAGAGCGATTCGCCCAATGAGTCCTTGATATTTAGTCGTTTTCAGCCAATTTTCTGGATTTTTGAAAATTTCACTTTTTTGTGAAAATATCCACTAAATGAGGGAATAATATGTGTGAGGGTACCCAAGGAGAGTTCCAAATGTGTGTGGGTAGAATATATATCCCACGGGGGTAAAATTGAAAAAAGTTGAAAAAAAATTTTTTTTGGACTTAGTCATTTTTCCGGCGTTTATCAGATTTTCAGAAAGGGGAAATGTCAGTGAGCGTTCCGATTTCAGTTCCAGAGCAATTCGCCCAATGAGTCCTTGATATTTAGTCGTTTTCAGCCAATTTTCTGGATTTTTGAAAATTTCACTTTTTTGTGAAAATATCCACTAAACGAGGGAATAATATGTGTGAGGGTACCCCAGGAGAGTTCCAAATGTGTGTGGGTAGAATATATATCCCACGGGGTTAAAATTGAAAACAGTTGAAAAAAGAATTTTTTTGGGACTTAGTCATTTTTCCGGCGTTTATCAGACTTTCAGATAGGGGAAATGTCAGTGAGCGTTCCGATTTCAGTTCCAGAGCGATTCGCCCAATGAGTCCTTGATATTTAGTCGTTTTCAGCCAATTTTCTGGATTTTTGAAAATTTCACTTTTTTGTGAAAATATCCACTAAATGAGGGAATAATATGTGTGAGGGTACCCCAGGAGAGTTCCAAATGTGTGTGGGTAGAATATATATCCCACGGGGGTAAAATTGAAAAAAGTTGAAAAAAAATTTTTTTTGGACTTAGTCATTTTTCCGGCGTTTATCAGACTTTCAGATAGGGGAAATGTCAGTAAGCATTCCGATTTCAGTTCCAGAGCGATTCGCCCAATGAGTCCTTGATATTTAGTCGTTTTCAGCCAATTTTCTGGATTTTTGAAAATTTCACTTTTTTTGTGAAAATATCCACTAAATGAGGGAATAATATGTGTGAGGGTACCCCAGGAGAGTTCCAAATGTGTGTGGGTAGAATATATATCCCACGGGGGTAAAATTGAAAACAATTGAAAAAATAATTTTTTTGGGACATAGTCATTTTTCCGGCGTTTATCAGACTTTCAGATAGGGGAAATGTCAGTGAGCGTTCCGATTTCAGTTCCAGAGCGTTTCGCCCAATGAGACCTTGATATTTAGTCGTTTTCAGCCAATTTTCTGGATTTTTGAAAATTTCACTTTTTTGTGAAAATATCCACTAAATGAGGGAATAATATGTGTGAGGGTACCCCAGGAGAGTTCCAAATGTGTGTGGGTAGAATATATATCCCACGGGGGTAAAATTGAAAACAGTTGAAAAAAGAATTTTTTTGGGACTTAGTCATTTTTTCGGCGTTTATCAGACTTTAAGATAGGGGAAATGTCAGTGAGCATTCCGATTTCAGTTCCAGAGCGATTCGCCCAATGAGACCTTGATATTTAGTCGTTTTCAGCCAATTTTCTGGATTTTTGAAAATTTCACTTTTTTGTGAAAATATCCACTAAATGAGGGAATAATATGTGTGAGGGTACCCCAGGAGAGTTCCAAATGTGTGTGGGTAGAATATATATCCCACAGGGGTAAAATTGAAAAATATTGAAAAAAAAATTTTTTTGGACTTAGTCATTTTTCCGTCGTTTATCAGACTTTCAGATAAGGGAAATGTCAGTGAGCGTTCTGATTTCAGTTCCAGAGCGATTCGCCCAATGAGTCCTTGATATTTAGTCGTTTTCAGCCAATTTTCTGGATTTTTGAAAATTTCACTTTTTTGTGAAAATATCCACTAAATGAGGGAATAATATGTGTGAGGGTACCCCAGGAGAGTTCCAAATGTGTGTGGGTAGAATATATATCCCACGGGGGTAAAATTGAAAAAAGTTGAAAAAAAATTTTTTTTGGACTTAGTCATTTTTCCGGCGTTTATCAGACTTTCAGATAGGGGAAATGTCAGTAAGCATTCCGATTTCAGTTCCAGAGCGATTCGCCCAATGAGTCCTTGATATTTAGTCGTTTTCAGCCAATTTTCTGGATTTTTGAAAATTTCACTTTTTTTGTGAAAATATCCACTAAATGAGGGAATAATATGTGTGAGGGTACCCCAGGAGAGTTCCAAATGTGTGTGGGTAGAATATATATCCCACGGGGGTAAAATTGAAAACAATTGAAAAAATAATTTTTTTGGGACATAGTCATTTTTCCGGCGTTTATCAGACTTTCAGATAGGGGAAATGTCAGTGAGCGTTCCGATTTCAGTTCCAGAGCGATTCGCCCAATGAGACCTTGATATTTAGTCGTTTTCAGCCAATTTTCTGGATTTTTGAAAATTTCACTTTTTTGTGAAAATATCCACTAAATGAGGGAATAATATGTGTGAGGGTACCCCAGGAGAGTTCCAAATGTGTGTGGGTAGAATATATATCCCACGGGGGTAAAATTGAAAACAGTTGAAAAAAGAATTTTTTTGGGACTTAGTCATTTTTTCGGCGTTTATCAGACTTTAAGATAGGGGAAATGTCAGTGAGCATTCCGATTTCAGTTCCAGAGCGATTCGCCCAATGAGACCTTGATATTTAGTCGTTTTCAGCCAATTTTCTGGATTTTTGAAAATTTCACTTTTTTGTGAAAATATCCACTAAATGAGGGAATAATATGTGTGAGGGTACCCCAGGAGAGTTCCAAATGTGTGTGGGTAGAATATATATCCCACGGGGGTAAAATTGAAAAAAGTTGAAAAAAATTTTTTTTTGGACTTAGTCATTTTTCCGGCGTTTATCAGACTTTCAGATAGGGGAAATGTGAGTGAGCATTCCGATTTCAGTTCCAGAGCGATTCGCCCAATGAGTCCTTGATATTTAGTCGTTTTCAGCTAATTTTCTGGATTTTTGAAAATTTCACTTTTTTGTGAAAATATCCACTAAATGAGGGAATAATATGTGTGAGGGTACCCCAGGAGAGTTCCAAATGTGTGTGGGTAGAATATATATCCCACGGGGGTAAAATTGAAAAAAGTTGAAAAAAATTTTTTTTTGGACTTAGTCATTTTTCCGGCGTTTATCAGATTTTCAGAAAGGGGAAATGTCAGTGAGCGTTCCGATTTCAGTTCCAGAGCAATTCGCCCAATGAGTCCTTGATATTTAGTCGTTTTCAGCCAATTTTCTGGATTTTTGAAAATTTCACTTTTTTGTGAAAATATCCACTAAACGAGGGAATAATATGTGTGAGGGTACCCCAGGAGAGTTCCAAATGTGTGTGGGTAGAATATATATCCCACGGGGGTAGAATTGAAAACAGTTGAAAAAAGAATTTTTTTGGGACTTAGTCATTTTTTCGGCGTTTATCAGACTTTCAGATAGGGGAAATGTCAGTGAGCGTTCCGATTTCAGTTCCAGAGCGATTCGCCCAATGAGACCTTGATATTTAGTCGTTTTCAGCCAATTTTCTGGATTTTTGAAAATTTCACTTTTTTGTGAAAATATCCACTAAATGAGGGAATAATATGTGTGAGGGTACCCCAGGAGAGTTCCAAATGTGTGTGGGTAGAATATATATCCCACGGGGGTAAAATTGAAAAATATTGAAAAAAAAATTTTTTTGGACTTAGTCATTTTTCCGTCGTTTATCAGACTTTCAGATAGGGGAAATGTCAGTGAGCGTTCTGATTTCAGTTCCAGAGCGATTCGCCCAATGAGTCCTTGATATTTAGTCGTTTTCAGCCAATTTTCTGGATTTTTGAAAATTTCACTTTTTTGTGAAAATATCCACTAAATGAGGGAATAATATGTGTGAGGGTACCCCAGGAGAGTTCCAAATGT
This sequence comes from Phyllobates terribilis, assembly GCF_046119375.1. Lineage (NCBI taxonomy): Eukaryota > Metazoa > Chordata > Amphibia > Anura > Dendrobatidae > Phyllobates > Phyllobates terribilis. The sequence goes on from NW_027363138.1 coordinate 432,933, forward strand.
GTGTGGGTAGAATATATATCCCACGGGGGTAAAATTGAAAAAAGTTGAAAAAAAATTTTTTTTGGACTTAGTCATTTTTCCGGCGTTTATCAGATTTTCAGAAAGGGGAAATGTCAGTGAGCGTTCCGATTTCAGTTCCAGAGCAATTCGCCCAATGAGTCCTTGATATTTAGTCGTTTTCAGCCAATTTTCTGGATTTTTGAAAATTTCACTTTTTTGTGAAAATATCCACTAAACGAGGGAATAATATGTGTGAGGGTACCCCAGGAGAGTTCCAAATGTGTGTGGGTAGAATATATATCCCACGGGGGTAAAATTGAAAACAGTTGAAAAAAGAATTTTTTTGGTACTTAGTCATTTTTTCGGCGTTTATCAAACTTTCAGATAGGGGAAATGTCAGTGAGCGTTCCGATTTCAGTTCCAGAGCGATTCGCCCAATGAGACCTTGATATTTAGTCGTTTTCAGCCAATTTTCTGGATTTTTGAAAATTTCACTTTTTTGTGAAAATATCCACTAAATGAGGGAATAATATGTGTGAGGGTACCCCAGGAGAGTTCCAAATGTGTGTGGGTAGAATATATATCCCACGGGGGTAAAATTGAAAAATATTGAAAAAAAAATTTTTTTGGACTTAGTCATTTTTCCGTCGTTTATCAGACTTTCAGATAGCGGAAATGTCAGTGAGCGTTCTGATTTCAGTTCCAGAGCGATTCGCCCAATGAGTCCTTGATATTTAGTCGTTTTCAGCCAATTTTCTGGATTTTTGAAAATTTCACTTTTTTGTGAAAATATCCACTAAACGAGGGAATAATATGTGTGAGGGTACCCCAGGAGAGTTCCAAATGTGTGTGGGTTGAATATATATCCCACGGGGGTAAAATTGAAAACAGTTGAAAAAAGAATTTTTTTGGGACTTAGTCATTTTTTCGGCGTTTATCAGACTTTCAGATAGGGGAAATGTCAGTGAGCGTTCCGATTTCAGTTCCAGAGCGATTCACCCAATGAGACCTTGATATTTAGTCGTTTTCAGCCAATTTTCTGGATTTTTGAAAATTTCACTTTTTTGTGAAAATATCCACTAAATGAGGGAATAATATGTGTGAGGGTACCCCAGGAGAGTTCCAAATGTGTGTGGGTAGAATATATATCCCACGGGGGTAAAATTGAAAAATATTGAAAAAAAAATTTTTTTGGACTTACTCATTTTTCCGTCGTTTATCAGACTTTCAGATAGGGGAAATGTCAGTGAGCGTTCTGATTTCAGTTCCAGAGCGATTCGCCCAATGAGTCCTTGATATTTAGTCGTTTTCAGCCAATTTTCTGGATTTTTGAAAATTTCACTTTTTTGTGAAAATATCCACTAAATGAGGGAATAATATGTGTGAGGGTACCCCAGGAGAGTTCCAAATGTGTGTGGGTAGAATATATATCCCACGGGGGTAAAATTGAAAAAAGTTGAAAAAAATTTTTTTTTGGACTTAGTCATTTTTCCGGCGTTTATCAGACTTTCAGATAGGGGAAATGTGAGTGAGCATTCCGATTTCAGTTCCAGAGCGATTCGCCCAATGAGTCCTTGATATTTAGTCGTTTTCAGCCAATTTTCTGGATTTTTGAAAATTTCACTTTTTTGTGAAAATATCCACTAAATGAGGGAATAATATGTGTGAGAGTACCCCAGGAGAGTTCCAAATGTGTGTGGGTAGAATATATATCCCACAGGGGTAAAATTGAAAAAAGTTGAACAAATTTTTTTTTGGACTTAGTCATTTTTCCGTCGTTTATCAGACTTTCAGATAGGGGAAATGTCAGTGAGCGTTCTGATTTCAGTTCCAGAGCGATTCGCCCAATGAGTCCTTGATATTTAGTCGTTTTCAGCCAATTTTCTGGATTTTTGAAAATTTCACTTTTTTGTGAAAATATCCACTAAATGAGGGAATAATATGTGTGAGGGTACCCCAGGAGAGTTCCAAATGTGTGTGGGTAGAATATATATCCCACGGGGGTAAAATTGAAAACAGTTGAAAAAAGAATTTTTTTGGGACTTAGTCATTTTTTCGGCGTTTATCAGACTTTCAGATAGGGGAAATGTCAGTGAGCGTTCCGATTTCAGTTCCAGAGCGATTCACCCAATGAGACCTTGATATTTAGTCGTTTTCAGCCAATTTTCTGGATTTTTGAAAATTTCACTTTTTTGTGAAAATACCCACTAAATGAGGGAATAATATGTGTGAGGGTACCCCAGGAGAGTTCCAAATGTGTGTGGGTAGAATATATATCCCACGGGGGTAAAATTGAAAAATATTGAAAAAAAAATTTTTTTGGACTTAGTCATTTTTCCGTCGTTTATCAGACTTTCAGATAGGGGAAATGTCAGTGAGCGTTCTGATTTCAGTTCCAGAGCGATTCGCCCAATGAGTCCTTGATATTTAGTCGTTTTCAGCCAATTTTCTGGATTTTTGAAAATTTCACTTTTTTGTGAAAATATCCACTAAATGAGGGAATAATATGTGTGAGGGTACCCCAGGAGAGTTCCAAATGTGTGTGGGTAGAATATATATCCCACGGGGGTAAAATTGAAAAAAGTTGAAAAAAATTTTTTTTTGGACTTAGTCATTTTTCCGGCGTTTATCAGACTTTCAGATAGCGGAAATGTCAGTGAGCGTTCTGATTTCAGTTCCAGAGCGATTCGCCCAATGAGTCCTTGATATTTAGTCGTTTTCAGCCAATTTTCTGGATTTTTGAAAATTTCACTTTTTTGTGAAAATATCCACTAAACGAGGGAATAATATGTGTGAGGGTACCCCAGGAGAGTTCCAAATGTGTGTGGGTTGAATATATATCCCACGGGGGTAAAATTGAAAACAGTTGAAAAAAGAATTTTTTTGGGACTTAGTCATTTTTTCGGCGTTTATCAGACTTTCAGATAGGGGAAATGTCAGTGAGCGTTCCGATTTCAGTTCCAGAGCGATTCACCCAATGAGACCTTGATATTTAGTCGTTTTCAGCCAATTTTCTGGATTTTTGAAAATTTCACTTTTTTGTGAAAATATCCACTAAATGAGGGAATAATATGTGTGAGGGTACCCCAGGAGAGTTCCAAATGTGTGTGGGTAGAATATATATCCCACGGGGGTAAAATTGAAAAATATTGAAAAAAAAATTTTTTTGGACTTAGTCATTTTTCCGTCGTTTATCAGACTTTCAGATAGGGGAAATGTCAGTGAGCGTTCTGATTTCAGTTCCAGAGCGATTCGCCCAATGAGTCCTTGATATTTAGTCGTTTTCAGCCAATTTTCTGGATTTTTGAAAATTTCACTTTTTTGTGAAAATATCCACTAAATGAGGGAATAATATGTGTGAGGGTACCCCAGGAGAGTTCCAAATGTGTGTGGGTAGAATATATATCCCACGGGGGTAAAATTGAAAAAAGTTGAAAAAAATTTTTTTTTGGACTTAGTCATTTTTCCGGCGTTTATCAGACTTTCAGATAGGGGAAATGTGAGTGAGCATTCCGATTTCAGTTCCAGAGCGATTCGCCCAATGAGTCCTTGATATTTAGTCGTTTTCAGCCAATTTTCTGGATTTTTGAAAATTTCACTTTTTTGTGAAAATATCCACTAAATGAGGGAATAATATGTGTGAGAGTACCCCAGGAGAGTTCCAAATGTGTGTGGGTAGAATATATATCCCACAGGGGTAAAATTGAAAAAAGTTGAACAAATTTTTTTTTGGACTTAGTCATTTTTCCGTCGTTTATCAGACTTTCAGATAGGGGAAATGTCAGTGAGCGTTCTGATTTCAGTTCCAGAGCGATTCGCCCAATGAGTCCTTGATATTTAGTCGTTTTCAGCCAATTTTCTGGATTTTTGAAAATTTCACTTTTTTGTGAAAATATCCACTAAATGAGGGAATAATATGTGTGAGGGTACCCCAGGAGAGTTCCAAATGTGTGTGGGTAGAATATATATCCCACGGGGGTAAAATTGAAAAAAGTTGAAAAAAAATTTTTTTTGGACTTAGTCATTTTTCCGGCGTTTATCAGACTTTCAGATAGCGGAAATGTCAGTGAGCGTTCTGATTTCAGTTCCAGAGCGATTCGCCCAATGAGTCCTTGATATTTAGTCGTTTTCAGCCAATTTTCTGGATTTTTGAAAATTTCACTTTTTTGTGAAAATATCCACTAAACGAGGGAATAATATGTGTGAGGGTACCCCAGGAGAGTTCCAAATGTGTGTGGGTTGAATATATATCCCACGGGGGTAAAATTGAAAACAGTTGAAAAAAGAATTTTTTTGGGACTTAGTCATTTTTTCGGCGTTTATCAGACTTTCAGATAGGGGAAATGTCAGTGAGCGTTCCGATTTCAGTTCCAGAGCGATTCACCCAATGAGACCTTGATATTTAGTCGTTTTCAGCCAATTTTCTGGATTTTTGAAAATTTCACTTTTTTGTGAAAATATCCACTAAATGAGGGAATAATATGTGTGAGGGTACCCCAGGAGAGTTCCAAATGTGTGTGGGTAGAATATATATCCCACGGGGGTAAAATTGAAAAATATTGAAAAAAAAATTTTTTTGGACTTAGTCATTTTTCCGTCGTTTATCAGACTTTCAGATAGGGGAAATGTCAGTGAGCGTTCTGATTTCAGTTCCAGAGCGATTCGCCCAATGAGTCCTTGATATTTAGTCGTTTTCAGCCAATTTTCTGGATTTTTGAAAATTTCACTTTTTTGTGAAAATATCCACTAAATGAGGGAATAATATGTGTGAGGGTACCCCAGGAGAGTTCCAAATGTGTGTGGGTAGAATATATATCCCACGGGGGTAAAATTGAAAAAAGTTGAAAAAAATTTTTTTTTGGACTTAGTCATTTTTCCGGCGTTTATCAGACTTTCAGATAGGGGAAATGTGAGTGAGCATTCCGATTTCAGTTCCAGAGCGATTCGCCCAATGAGTCCTTGATATTTAGTCGTTTTCAGCCAATTTTCTGGATTTTTGAAAATTTCACTTTTTTGTGAAAATATCCACTAAATGAGGGAATAATATGTGTGAGAGTACCCCAGGAGAGTTCCAAATGTGTGTGGGTAGAATATATATCCCACAGGGGTAAAATTGAAAAAAGTTGAACAAATTTTTTTTTGGACTTAGTCATTTTTCCGTCGTTTATCAGACTTTCAGATAGGGGAAATGTCAGTGAGCGTTCTGATTTCAGTTCCAGAGCGATTCGCCCAATGAGTCCTTGATATTTAGTCGTTTTCAGCCAATTTTCTGGATTTTTGAAAATTTCACTTTTTTGTGAAAATATCCACTAAATGAGGGAATAATATGTGTGAGGGTACCCCAGGAGAGTTCCAAATGTGTGTGGGTAGAATATATATCCCACGGGGGTAAAATTGAAAACAGTTGAAAAAAGAATTTTTTTGGGACTTAGTCATTTTTTCGGCGTTTATCAGACTTTCAGATAGGGGAAATGTCAGTGAGCGTTCCGATTTCAGTTCCAGAGCGATTCACCCAATGAGACCTTGATATTTAGTCGTTTTCAGCCAATTTTCTGGATTTTTGAAAATTTCACTTTTTTGTGAAAATATCCACTAAATGAGGGAATAATATGTGTGAGGGTACCCCAGGAGAGTTCCAAATGTGTGTGGGTAGAAGATATATCCCACGGGGGTAAAATTGAAAAATATTGAAAAAAAAATTTTTTTGGACTTAGTCATTTTTCCGTCGTTTATCAGACTTTCAGATAGGGGAAATGTCAGTGAGCGTTCTGATTTCAGTTCCAGAGCGATTCGCCCAATGAGTCCTTGATATTTAGTCGTTTTCAGCCAATTTTCTGGATTTTTGAAAATTTCACTTTTTTGTGAAAATATCCACTAAATGAGGGAATAATATGTGTGAGGGTACCCCAGGAGAGTTCCAAATGTGTGTGGGTAGAATATATATCCCACGGGGGTAAAATTGAAAAAAGTTGAAAAAAATTTTTTTTTGGACTTAGTCATTTTTCCGGCGTTTATCAGACTTTCAGATAGGGGAAATGTGAGTGAGCATTCCGATTTCAGTTCCAGAGCGATTCGCCCAATGAGTCCTTGATATTTAGTCGTTTTCAGCCAATTTTCTGGATTTTTGAAAATTTCACTTTTTTGTGAAAATATCCACTAAATGAGGGAATAATATGTGTGAGAGTACCCCAGGAGAGTTCCAAATGTGTGTGGGTAGAATATATATCCCACAGGGGTAAAATTGAAAAAAGTTGAACAAATTTTTTTTTGGACTTAGTCATTTTTCCGGCGTTTATCAGACTTTCAGATAGGGCAAATGTCAGTGAGCGTTCCGATTTCAGTTCCAGAGCGATTCGCCCAATTAGTCCTTGATATTTAGTCGTTTTCAGCCAATTTTCAGGATTTTTGAAAATTTCACTTTTTTGTGAAAATATCCACTAAACGAGGGAATAATATGTGTGAGGGTACCCCAGGAGAGTTCCAAATGTGTGTGGGTAGAATATATATCCCACGGGGGTAAAATTGAAAAAAGTTGAAAAAAAATTTTTTGGGGACTTAGTCATTTTTCCGGCGTTTATCAGACTTTCAGATAGGGGAAATGTCAGTGAGCGTTCCGATTTCAGTTCCAGAGCGATTCTCCCAATGAGTCCTTGATATTTAGTCGTTTTCAGCCAATTTTCTGGATTTTTGAAAATTTCACTTTTTTGTGAAAATATCCACTAAATGAGGGAATAATATGTGTGAGGGTACCCCAGGAGAGTTCCAAATGTGTGTGGGTAGAATATATATCCCACGGGGGTAAAATTGAAAAATATTGAAAAAAAAATTTTTTTTTACTTAGTCATTTTTCCGTCGTTTATCAGACTTTCAGATAGGGGAAATGTCAGTGAGCGTTCTGATTTCAGTTCCAGAGCGATTCGCCCAATGAGTCCTTGATATTTAGTCGTTTTCAGCCAATTTTCTGGATTTTTGAAAATTTCACTTTTTTGTGAAAATATCCACTAAATGAGGGAATAATATGTGTGAGGGTACCCCAGGAGAGTTCCAAATGTGTGTGGGTAGAATATATATCCCACGGGGGTAAAATTGAAAAAAGTTGAAAAAAATTTTTTTTTGGACTTAGTCATTTTTCCGGCGTTTATCAGACTTTCAGATAGGGGAAATGTGAGTGAGCATTCCGATTTCAGTTCCAGAGCGATTCGCCCAATGAGTCCTTGATATTTAGTCGTTTTCAGCCAATTTTCTGGATTTTTGAAAATTTCACTTTTTTGTGAAAATATCCACTAAATGAGGGAATAATATGTGTGAGAGTACCCCAGGAGAGTTCCAAATGTGTGTGGGTAGAATATATATCCCACAGGGGTAAAATTGAAAAAAGTTGAACAAATTTTTTTTTGGACTTAGTCATTTTTCCGGCGTTTATCAGACTTTCAGATAGGGGAAATGTCAGTGAGCGTTCCGATTTCAGTTCCAGAGCGATTCGCCCAATTAGTCCTTGATATTTAGTCGTTTTCAGCCAATTTTCAGGATTTTTGAAAATTTCACTTTTTTGTGAAAATATCCACTAAACGAGGGAATAATATGTGTGAGGGTACCCCAGGAGAGTTCCAAATGTGTGTGGGTAGAATATATATCCCACGGGGGTAAAATTGAAAAAAGTTGAAAAAAAATTTTTTTTTGAATTAGTCATTTTTCCGGCGTTTATCAGATTTTCAGATAGGGGAAATGTCAGTGAGCGTTCCGATTTCAGTTCCAGAGCGATTCGCCCAATGAGTCCTTGATATCTAGTCGTTTTCAGCCAATTTTCTGGATTTTTGAAAATTTCACTTTTTTGTGAAAATATCCACTAAATGAGGGAATAATATGTGTGAGGGTACCCCAGGAGAGTTCCAAATGTGTGTGGGTAGAATATATATCCCACGGGGGAAAAATTGAAAAAAGTTGAAAAAAGAATTTTTTTGGGACTTAGTCATTTTTTCGGCGTTTATCAGACTTTCAGATAGGGGAAATGTCAGTGAGCGTTCCGATTTCAGTTCCAGAGCGATTCGCTTAAATGAGTCCTAGATATTTAGTCGTTTTCAGCCAATTTTCTGGATTTTTGAAAATTTCACTTTTTTGTGAAAATATCCACTAAATGAGGGAATAATATGTGTGAGGGTACCCCAGGAGAGTTCCAAATGTGTGTGGGTAGAATATATATCCCACGGGGGTAAAATTGAAAAAAGTAGAAAAAAGAATTTTTTTGGGACTTAGTCATTTTTCCGTCGTTTATCAGACTTTCAGATAGGGGAAATGTCAGTGAGCGTTCTGATTTCAGTTCCAGAGCGATTCGCCCAATGAGTCCTTGATATTTAGTCGTTTTCAGCCAATTTTCTGGATTTTTGAAAATTTCACTTTTTTGTGAAAATATCCACTAAATGAGGGAATAATATGTGTGAGGGTACCCCAGGAGAGTTCCAAATGTGTGTGGGTAGAATATATATCCCACTGGGGTAAAATTGAAAAAAGTTGAAAAAATTTTTTTTTTGGACTTAGTCATTTTTCCGCCGTTTATCGGACTTTCAGATAGGGGAAATGTGAGAGAGCATTCCGATTTCAGTTCCAGAGCGATTCGCCCAATGAGTCCTTGATATTTAGTCGTTTTCAGCCAATTTTCTGGATTTTTGAAAATTTCATTTTTTTGTGAAAATATCCACTAAATGAGGGAATAATATGTGTGAGGGTACCCCAGGAGAGTTCCAAATGTGTGTGGGTAGAATATATATCCCACGGGGATAAAATTGAAAAAAGTTGGAAAAAAAATTTTGGGGGACTTAGTCATTTTTCCGGCGTTTATCAGACTTTCAGATAGGGGAAATGTGAGAGAGCATTCCGATTTCAGTTCCAGAGCAATTCGCCCAATGAGTCCTTGATATTTAGTCGTTTTCAGCCAATTTTCTGGATTTTTGAAAATTTCACTTTTTTGTGAAAATATCCACTAAACGAGGGAATAATATGTGTGAGGGTACCCCAGGAGAGTTCCAAATGTGTGTGGGTAGAATATATATCCCACGGGGGTAAAATTGAAAAAAGTTGAAAAAAAATTTTTTTTGGACTTAGTCATTTTTCCGTCGTTTATCAGACTTTCAGATAGGGGAAATGTCAGTGAGCATTCCGATTTCAGTTCCAGAGCGATTCACCCAATGAGTCCTTGATATTTAGTCGTTTTCAGCCAATTTTCTGGATTTTTGAAAATTTCATTTTTTTGTGAAAATATCCACTAAATGAGGGAATAATATGTGTGAGGGTACCCCAGGAGAGTTCCAAATGTGTGTGGGTAGAATATATATCCCACGGGGGTAAAATTGAAAAAAGTTGAAAAAAAAATTTGGGGGGACTTAGTCATTTTTCCGGCGTTTATCAGACTTTCAGATAGGGGAAATGTGAGAGAGCATTCCGATTTCAGTTCCAGAGCGATTCGACCAATGAGTCCTTGATATTTAGTCGTTTTCAGCCAATTTTCTGGATTTTTGAAAATTTCACTTTTTTGTGAAAATAACCACTAAATGAGGGAATAATATGTGTGAGGGTACCCCAGGAGAGTTCCAAATGTGTGTGGGTAGAATATATATCCCACGGGGGTAAAATTGAAAACAGTTGAAAAAATAATTTTTTTGGGACTTAGTCATTTTTTCGGCGTTTATCAGACTTTCAGATAGGGGAAATGTCAGTGAGCGTTCCGATTTCAGTTCCAGAGCGATTCGCCCAATGAGTCCTAGATATTTAGTCGTTTTCAGCCAATTTTCTGGATTTTTGAAAATTTCACTTTTTTGTGAAAATATCCACTAAACGAGGGAATAATATGTGTGAGGGTACCCCAGGAGAGTTCCAAATGTGTGTGGGTAGAATATATATCCCACGGGGGTAAAATTGAAAACAGTTGAAAAAAGAATTTTTTTGGGACTTAGTCATTTTTCCGGCGTTTATCAGACTTTCAGATAGGGGAAATGTCAGTGAGCGTTCCGATTTCAGTTCCAGAGCGATTCGCCCAATGAGTCCTTGATATCTAGTCGTTTTCAGCCAATTTTCTGGATTTTTGAAAATTTCACTTTTTTGTGAAAATATCCACTAAATGAGGGAATAATATGTGTGAGGGTACCCCAGGAGAGTTCCAAATGTGTGTGGGTAGAATATATATCCCACGGGGGAAAAATTGAAAAAAGTTGAAAAAAGAATTTTTTTGGGACTTAGTCATTTTTTCGGCGTTTATCAGACTTTCAGATAGGGGAAATGTCAGTGAGCGTTCCGATTTCAGTTCCAGAGCGATTCGCCCAATGAGTCCTAGATATTTAGTCGTTTTCAGCCAATTTTCTGGATTTTTGAAAATTTCACTTTTTTGTGAAAATATCCACTAAATGAGGGAATAATATGTGTGAGGGTACCCCATGAGAGTTCCAAATGTGTGTGGGTAGAATATATATCCCACGGGGGTAAAATTGAAAAAAGTTGAAAAAAAAATTTTGGGGGACTTAGTCATTTTTCCGGCGTTTATCAGACTTTCAGATAGGGGAAATGTGAGAGAGCATTCCGATTTCAGTTCCAGAGCGATTCGCCCAATGAGTCCTTGATATTTAGTCGTTTTCAGCCAATTTTCTGGATTTTTGAAAATTTCACTTTTTTGTGAAAATATCCACTAAACGAGGGAATAATATGTGTGAGGGTACCCCAGGAGAGTTCCAAATGTGTGTGGGTAGAATATATATCCCACGGGGGTAAAATTGAAAACAGTTGAAAAAATAATTTTTTTGGGACTTAGTCATTTTTTCGGCGTTTATCAGACTTTCAGATAGGGGAAATGTCAGTGAGCGTTCCGATTTCAGTTCCAGAGCGATTCGCCCAATGAGTCCTAGATATTTAGTCGTTTTCAGCCAATTTTCTGGATTTTTGAAAATTTCACTTTTTTGTGAAAATATCCACTAAAAGAGGGAATAATATGTGTGAGGGTACCCCAGGAGAGTTCCAAATGTGTGTGGGTAGAATATATATCCCACGGGGGTAAAATTGAAAACAGTTGAAAAAAGAATTTTTTTGGGACTTAGTCATTTTTCCGGCGTTTATCAGACTTTCAGATAGGGGAAATGTCAGTGAGCGATCCGATTTCAGTTCCAGAGCGATTCGCCCAATGAGTCCTTGATATCTAGTCGTTTTCAGCCAATTTTCTGGATTTTTGAAAATTTCACTTTTTTGTGAAAATATCCACTAAATGAGGGAATAATATGTGTGAGGGTACCCCAGGAGAGTTCCAAATGTGTGTGGGTAGAATATATATCCCACGGGGGAAAAATTGAAAAAAGTTGAAAAAAGAATTTTTTTGGGACTTAGTCATTTTTTCGGCGTTTATCAGACTTTCAGATAGGGGAAATGTCAGTGAGCGTTCCGATTTCAGTTCCAGAGCGATTCGCCCAATGAGTCCTAGATATTTAGTCGTTTTCAGCCAATTTTCTGGATTTTTGAAAATTTCACTTTTTTGTGAAAATATCCACTAAATGAGGGAATAATATGTGTGAGGGTACCCCATGAGAGTTCCAAATGTGTGTGGGTAGAATATATATCCCACGGGGGTAAAATTGAAAAAAGTTGAAAAAAAAATTTTGGGGGACTTAGTCATTTTTCCGGCGTTTATCAGACTTTCAGATAGGGGAAATGTGAGAGAGCATTCCGATTTCAGTTCCAGAGCGATTCGCCCAATGAGTCCTTGATATTTAGTCGTTTTCAGCCAATTTTCTGGATTTTTGAAAATTTCACTTTTTTGTGAAAATATCCACTAAACGAGGGAATAATATGTGTGAGGGTACCCCAGGAGAGTTCCAAATGTGTGTGGGTAGAATATATATCCCACGGGGGTAAAATTGAAAACAGTTGAAAAAAGAATTTTTTTGGGACTTAGTCATTTTTTCGGCGTTTATCAGACTTTCAGATAGGGGAAATGTCAGTGAGCGTTCCGATTTCAGTTCCAGAGCGATTCGCCCAATGAGTCCTAGATATTTAGTCGTTTTCAGCCAATTTTCTGGATTTTTGAAAATTTCACTTTTTTGTGAAAATATCCACTAAATGAGGGAATAATATGTGTGAGGGTACCCCAGGAGAGTTCCAAATGTGTGTGGGTAGAATATATATCCCACGGGGGTAAAATTGAAAAAAGTTAAAAAAATTTTTTTTTTTGGACTTAGTCATTTTTCCGGCGTTTATCAGACTTTCAGATAGGGGAAATGTCAGTGAGCGTTCCGATTTCAGTTCCAGAGCGATTCGCCCAATTAGTCCTTGATATTTAGTCGTTTTCAGCCAATTTTCAGGATTTTTGAAAATTTCACTTTTTTGTGAAAATATCCACTAAATGAGGGAATAATATGTGTGAGGGTACCCCATGAGAGTTCCAAATGTGTGTGGGTAGAATATATATCCCACGGGGGTAAAATTGAAAAAAGTTGAAAAAAAAATTTTGGGGGACTTAGTCATTTTTCCGGCGTTTATCAGACTTTCAGATAGGGGAAATGTGAGAGAGCATTCCGATTTCAGTTCCAGAGCGATTCGCCCAATGAGTCCTTGATATTTAGTCGTTTTCAGCCAATTTTCTGGATTTTTGAAAATTTCACTTTTTTGTGAAAATATCCACTAAACGAGGGAATAATATGTGTGAGGGTACCCCAGGAGAGTTCCAAATGTGTGTGGGTAGAATATATATCCCACGGGGGTAAAATTGAAAACAGTTGAAAAAAGAATTTTTTTGGGACTTAGTCATTTTTTCGGCGTTTATCAGACTTTCAGATAGGGGAAATGTCAGTGAGCGTTCCGATTTCAGTTCCAGAGCGATTCGCCCAATGAGTCCTAGATATTTAGTCGTTTTCAGCCAATTTTCTGGATTTTTGAAAATTTCACTTTTTTGTGAAAATATCCACTAAATGAGGGAATAATATGTGTGAGGGTACCCCAGGAGAGTTCCAAATGTGTGTGGGTAGAATATATATCCCACGGGGGTAAAATTGAAAAAAGTTAAAAAAATTTTTTTTTTTGGACTTAGTCATTTTTCCGGCGTTTATCAGACTTTCAGATAGGGGAAATGTCAGTGAGCGTTCCGATTTCAGTTCCAGAGCGATTCGCCCAATTAGTCCTTGATATTTAGTCGTTTTCAGCCAATTTTCAGGATTTTTGAAAATTTCACTTTTTTGTGAAAATATCCACTAAACGAGGGAATAATATGTGTGAGGGTACCCCAGGAGAGTTCCAAATGTGTGTGGGTAGAATATATATCCCACGGGGGTAAAATTGAAAACAGTTGAAAAAAGAATTTTTTTGGGACTTAGTCATTTTTCCGGCGTTTATCAGACTTTCAGATAGGGGAAATGTCAGTGAGCGTTCCGATTTCAGTTCCAGAGCGATTCGCCCAATGAGTCCTTGATATCTAGTCGTTTTCAGCCAATTTTCTGGATTTTTGAAAATTTCACTTTTTTGTGAAAATATCCACTAAATGAGGGAATAATATGTGTGAGGGTACCCCAGGAGAGTTCCAAATGTGTGTGGGTAGAATATATATCCCACGGGGGAAAAATTGAAAAAAGTTGAAAAAAGAATTTTTTTGGGACTTAGTCATTTTTTCGGCGTTTATCAGACTTTCAGATAGGGGAAATGTGAGAGAGCATTCCGATTTCAGTTCCAGAGCGATTCGCCCAATGAGTCCTTGATATTTAGTCGTTTTCAGCCAATTTTCTGGATTTTTGAAAATTTCATTTTTTTGTGAAAATATCCACTAAATGAGGGAATAATATGTGTGAGGGTACCCCAGGAGAGTTCCAAATGTGTGTGGGTAGAATATATATCCCACGGGGGTAAAATTGAAAAAAGTTGAAAAAAAAATTTTGGGGGACTTAGTCATTTTTCCGGCGTTTATCAGACTTTCAGATAGGGGAAATGTGAGAGAGCATTCCGATTTCAGTTCCAGAGCGATTCGCCCAATGAGTCCTTGATATTTAGTCGTTTTCAGCCAATTTTCTGGATTTTTGAAAATTTCACTTTTTTGTGAAAATATCCACTAAACGAGGGAATAATATGTGTGAGGGTACCCCAGGAGAGTTCCAAATGTGTGTGGGTAGAATATATATCCCACGGGGGTAAAATTGAAAACAGTTGAAAAAAGAATTTTTTTGGGACTTAGTCATTTTTCCGGCGTTTATCAGACTTTCAGATAGGGGAAATGTCATTGAGCGTTCCGATTTCAGTTCCAGAGCGATTCGCCCAATGAGTCCTTGATATCTAGTCGTTTTCAGCCAATTTTCTGGATTTTTGAAAATTTCACTTTTTTGTGAAAATATCCACTAAATGAGGGAATAATATGTGTGAGGGTACCCCAGGAGAGTTCCAAATGTGTGTGGGTAGAATATATATCCCACGGGGGAAAAATTGAAAAAAGTTGAAAAAAGAATTTTTTTGGGACTTAGTCATTTTTTCGGCGTTTATCAGACTTTCAGATAGGGGAAATGTCAGTGAGCGTTCCGATTTCAGTTCCAGAGCGATTCGCCCAATGAGTCCTAGATATTTAGTCGTTTTCAGCCAATTTTCTGGATTTTTCAAAATTTCATTTTTTTGTGAAAATATCCACTAAATGAGGGAATAATATGTGTGAGGGTACCCCAGGAGAGTTCCAAATGTGTGTGGGTAGAATATATATCCCACGGGGGTAAAATTCAAAAAAGTTGAAAAAAAAATTTTGGGGGACTTAGTCATTTTTCCGGCGTTTATCAGACTTTCAGATAGGGGAAATGTGAGAGAGCATTCCGATTTCAGTTCCAGAGCGATTCGACCAATGAGTCCTTGATATTTAGTCGTTTTCAGCCAATTTTCTGGATTTTTGAAAATTTCACTTTTTTGTGAAAATAACCACTAAATGAGGGAATAATATGTGTGAGGGTACCCCAGGAGAGTTCCAAATGTGTGTGGGTAGAATATATATCCCACGGGGGTAAAATTGAAAACAGTTGAAAAAAGAATTTTTTGGGGACTTAGTCATTTTTCCGGCGTTTATCAGACTTTCAGATAGGGGAAATGTCATTGAGCGTTCCAATTTCAGTTCCAGAGCGATTCGCCCAATGAGTCCTTGATATCTAGTCGTTTTCAGCCAATTTTCTGGATTTTTGAAAATTTCACTTTTTTGTGAAAATATCCACTAAATGAGGGAATAATATGTGTGAGGGTACCCCAGGAGAGTTCCAAATGTGTGTGGGTAGAATATATATCCCACGGGGGAAAAATTGAAAAAAGTTGAAAAAAGAATTTTTTTGGGACTTAGTCATTTTTTCGGCGTTTATCAGACTTTCAGATAGGGGAAATGTCAGTGAGCGTTCCGATTTCAGTTCCAGAGCGATTCGCCCAATGAGTCCTAGATATTTAGTCGTTTTCAGCCAATTTTCTGGATTTTTGAAAATTTCACTTTTTTGTGAAAATATCCACTAAATGAGGGAATAATATGTGTGAGGGTACCCCAGGAGAGTTCCAAATGTGTGTGGGTAGAATATATATCCCACGGGGGTAAAATTGAAAAAAGTTGAAAAAAGAATTTTTTTGGGACTTAGTCATTTTTCCGTCGTTTATCAGACTTTCAGATAGGGGAAATGTCAGTGAGCGTTCCGATTTCAGTTCCAGAGCGATTCGCCCAATGAGTCCTTGATATTTAGTCGTTTTCAGCCAAT
The DNA here is from genome assembly GCF_046119375.1 of Phyllobates terribilis. Lineage (NCBI taxonomy): Eukaryota > Metazoa > Chordata > Amphibia > Anura > Dendrobatidae > Phyllobates > Phyllobates terribilis. The sequence continues at coordinate 448,652 of NW_027363138.1, forward strand.
TTTCTGGATTTTTGAAAATTTCACTTTTTTGTGAAAATATCCACTAAATGAGGGAATAATATGTGTGAGGGTACCCCAGGAGAGTTCCAAATGTGTGTGGGTAGAATATATATCCCACTGGGGTAAAATTGAAAAAAGTTGAAAAATTTTTTTTTTTTGGACTTAGTCATTTTTCCGCCGTTTATCAGACTTTCAGATAGGGGAAATGTGAGAGAGCATTCCGATTTCAGTTCCAGAGCGATTCGCCCAATGAGTCCTTGATATTTAGTCGTTTTCAGCCAATTTTCTGGATTTTTGAAAATTTCATTTTTTTGTGAAAATATCCACTAAATGAGGGAATAATATGTGTGAGGGTACCCCAGGAGAGTTCCAAATGTGTGTGGGTAGAATATATATCCCTCGGGGGTAAAATTGAAAAAAGTTGAAAAAAAAATTTTGGGGGACTTAGTCATTTTTCCGGCGTTTATCAGACTTTAAGATAGGGGAAATGTGAGAGAGCATTCCGATTTCAGTTCCAGAGCGATTCGCCCAATGAGTCCTTGATATTTAGTCGTTTTCAGCCAATTTTCTGGATTTTTGAAAATTTCACTTTTTTGTGAAAATATCCACTAAACGAGGGAATAATATGTGTGAGGGTACCCCAGGAGAGTTCCAAATGTGTGTGGGTAGAATATATATCCCACGGGGGTAAAATTGAAAACAGTTGAAAAAAGAATTTTTTTGGGACTTAGTCATTTTTTCGGCGTTTATCAGACTTTCAGATAGGGGAAATGTCAGTGAGCGTTCCGATTTCAGTTCCAGAGCGATTCGCCCAATGAGTCCTAGATATTTAGTCGTTTTCAGCCAATTTTCTGGATTTTTGAAAATTTCACTTTTTTGTGAAAACATCCACTAAATGAGGGAATAATATGTGTGAGGGTACCCCAGGAGAGTTCCAAATGTGTGTGGGTAGAATATATATCCCACGGGGGTAAAATTGAAAAAAGTTGAAAAAATTTTTTTTTTTGGACTTAGTCATTTTTCCGGCGTTTATCAGACTTTCAGATAGGGGAAATGTCAGTGAGCGTTCCGATTTCAATTCCAGAGCGATTCGCCCAATTAGTCCTTGATATTTAGTCGTTTTCAGCCAATTTTCAGGATTTTTGAAAATTTCACTTTTTTGTGAAAATATCCACTAAACGAGGGAATAATATGTGTGAGGGTACCCCAGGAGAGTTCCAAATGTGTGTGGGTAGAATATATATCCCACGGGGGTAAAATTGAAAACAGTTGAAAAAAGAATTTTTTGGGGACTTAGTCATTTTTCCGGCGTTTATCAGACTTTCAGATAGGGGAAATGTCAGTGAGCGTTCCGATTTCAGTTCCAGAGCGATTCGCCCAATGAGTCCTTGATATCTAGTCGTTTTCAGCCAATTTTCTGGATTTTTGAAAATTTCACTTTTTTGTGAAAATATCCACTAAATGAGGGAATAATATGTGTGAGGGTACCCCAGGAGAGTTCCAAATGTGTGTGGGTAGAATATATATCCCACGGGGGAAAAATTGAAAAAAGTTGAAAAAAGAATTTTTTTGGGACTTAGTCATTTTTTCGGCGTTTATCAGACTTTCAGATAGGGGAAATGTCAGTGAGCGTTCCGATTTCAGTTCCAGAGCGATTCGCCCAATGAGTCCTAGATATTTAGTCGTTTTCAGCCAATTTTCTGGATTTTTGAAAATTTCACTTTTTTGTGAAAATATCCACTAAATGAGGGAATAATATGTGTGAGGGTACCCCAGGAGAGTTCCAAATGTGTGTGGGTAGAATATATATCCCACGGGGGTAAAATTGAAAAAAGTTGAAAAAAAAATTTTGGGGGACTTAGTCATTTTTCCGGCGTTTATCAGACTTTCAGATAGGGGAAATGTCATTGAGCGTTCCGATTTCAGTTCCAGAGCGATTCGCCCAATGAGTCCTTGATATCTAGTCGTTTTCAGCCAATTTTCTGGATTTTTGAAAATTTCACTTTTTTGTGAAAATATCCACTAAATGAGGGAATAATATGTGTGAGGGTACCCCAGGAGAGTTCCAAATGTGTGTGGGTAGAATATATATCCCACTGGGGTAAAATTGAAAAAAGTTGAAAAATTTTTTTTTTTTGGACTTAGTCATTTTTCCGCCGTTTATCAGACTTTCAGATAGGGGAAATGTGAGAGAGCATTCCGATTTCAGTTCCAGAGCGATTCGCCCAATGAGTCCTTGATATTTAGTCGTTTTCAGCCAATTTTCTGGATTTTTGAAAATTTCATTTTTTTGTGAAAATATCCACTAAATGAGGGAATAATATGTGTGAGGGTACCCCAGGAGAGTTCCAAATGTGTGTGGGTAGAATATATATCCCTCGGGGGTAAAATTGAAAAAAGTTGAAAAAAAAATTTTGGGGGACTTAGTCATTTTTCCGGCGTTTATCAGACTTTAAGATAGGGGAAATGTGAGAGAGCATTGCGATTTCAGTTCCAGAGCGATTCGCCCAATGAGTCCTTGATATTTAGTCGTTTTCAGCCAATTTTCTGGATTTTTGAAAATTTCACTTTTTTGTGAAAATATCCACTAAACGAGGGAATAATATGTGTGAGGGTACCCCAGGAGAGTTCCAAATGTGTGTGGGTAGAATATATATCCCACGGGGGTAAAATTGAAAACAGTTGAAAAAAGAATTTTTTTGGGACTTAGTCATTTTTTCGGCGTTTATCAGACTTTCAGATAGGGGAAATGTCAGTGAGCGTTCCGATTTCAGTTCCAGAGCGATTCGCCCAATGAGTCCTAGATATTTAGTCGTTTTCAGCCAATTTTCTGGATTTTTGAAAATTTCACTTTTTTGTGAAAACATCCACTAAATGAGGGAATAATATGTGTGAGGGTACCCCAGGAGAGTTCCAAATGTGTGTGGGTAGAATATATATCCCACGGGGGTAAAATTGAAAAAAGTTGAAAAAATTTTTTTTTTTGGACTTAGTCATTTTTCCGGCGTTTATCAGACTTTCAGATAGGGGAAATGTCAGTGAGCGTTCCGATTTCAATTCCAGAGCGATTCGCCCAATTAGTCCTTGATATTTAGTCGTTTTCAGCCAATTTTCAGGATTTTTGAAAATTTCACTTTTTTGTGAAAATATCCACTAAACGAGGGAATAATATGTGTGAGGGTACCCCAGGAGAGTTCCAAATGTGTGTGGGTAGAATATATATCCCACGGGGGTAAAATTGAAAACAGTTGAAAAAAGAATTTTTTGGGGACTTAGTCATTTTTCCGGCGTTTATCAGACTTTCAGATAGGGGAAATGTCAGTGAGCGTTCCGATTTCAGTTCCAGAGCGATTCGCCCAATGAGTCCTTGATATCTAGTCGTTTTCAGCCAATTTTCTGGATTTTTGAAAATTTCACTTTTTTGTGAAAATATCCACTAAATGAGGGAATAATATGTGTGAGGGTACCCCAGGAGAGTTCCAAATGTGTGTGGGTAGAATATATATCCCACGGGGGAAAAATTGAAAAAAGTTGAAAAAATAATTTTTTTGGGACTTAGTCATTTTTTCGGCGTTTATCAGACTTTCAGATAGGGGAAATGTCAGTGAGCGTTCCGATTTCAGTTCCAGAGCGATTCGCCCAATGAGTCCTAGATATTTAGTCGTTTTCAGCCAATTTTCTGGATTTTTGAAAATTTCACTTTTTTGTGAAAATATCCACTAAATGAGGGAATAATATGTGTGAGGGTACCCCAGGAGAGTTCCAAATGTGTGTGGGTAGAATATATATCCCACGGGGGTAAAATTGAAAAAAGTTGAAAAAAAAATTTTGGGGGACTTAGTCATTTTTCCGGCGTTTATCAGACTTTCAGATAGGGGAAATGTCATTGAGCGTTCCGATTTCAGTTCCAGAGCGATTCGCCCAATGAGTCCTTGATATCTAGTCGTTTTCAGCCAATTTTCTGGATTTTTGAAAATTTCACTTTTTTGTGAAAATATCCACTAAATGAGGGAATAATATGTGTGAGGGTACCCCAGGAGAGTTCCAAATGTGTGTGGGTAGAATATATATCCCACGGGGGAAAAATTGAAAAAAGTTGAAAAAAGAATTTTTTGGGGACTTAGTCATTTTTCCGTCGTTTATCAGACTTTCAGATAGGGGAAATGTCAGTGAGCGTTCCGATTTCAGTTCCAGAGCGATTCGCCCAATGAGTCCTTGATATTTAGTCGTTTTCAGCCAATTTTCTGGATTTTTGAAAATTTCACTTTTTTGTGAAAATATCCACTAAATGAGGGAATAATATGTGTGAGGGTACCCCAGGAGAGTTCCAAATGTGTGTGGGTAGAATATATATCCCACTGGGGTAAAATTGAAAAAAGTTGAAAAATTTTTTTTTTTTGGACTTAGTCATTTTTCCGCCGTTTATCAGACTTTCAGATAGGGGAAATGTGAGAGAGCATTCCGATTTCCGTTCCAGAGCGATTCGCCCAATGAGTCCTTGATATTTAGTCGTTTTCAGCCAATTTTCTGGATTTTTGAAAATTTCATTTTTTTGTGAAAATATCCACTAAATGAGGGAATAATATGTGTGAGGGTACCCCAGGAGAGTTCCAAATGTGTGTGGGTAGAATATATATCCCACGGGGGTAAAATTGAAAAAAGTTGAAAAAAAAATTTTGGGGGACTTAGTCATTTTTCCGGCGTTTATCAGACTTTCAGATAGGGGAAATGTGAGAGAGCATTCCGATTTCAGTTCCAGAGCGATTCGCCCAATGAGTCCTTGATATTTAGTCGTTTTCAGCCAATTTTCTGGATTTTTGAAAATTTCACTTTTTTGTGAAAATATCCACTAAACGAGGGAATAATATGTGTGAGGGTACCCCAGGAGAGTTCCAAATGTGTGTGGGTAGAATATATATCCCACGGGGGTAAAATTGAAAAAAGTTGAAAAAAAAATTTTTTTGGACTTAGTCATTTTTCCGTCGTTTATCAGACTTTCAGATAGGGGAAATGTCAGTGAGCATTCCGATTTCAGTTCCAGAGCGATTCGACCAATGAGTCCTTGATATTTAGTCGTTTTCAGCCAATTTTCTGGATTTTTGAAAATTTCACTTTTTTGTGAAAATAACCACTAAATGAGGGAATAATATGTGTGAGGGTACCCCAGGAGAGTTCCAAATGTGTGTGGGTAGAATATATATCCCACGGGGGTAAAATTGAAAAAAGTTGAAAAAAAAATTTTGGGGGACTTAGTCATTTTTCCGGCGTTTATCAGACTTTCAGATAGGGGAAATGTCAGTGAGCGTTCCGATTTCAGTTCCAGAGCGATTCGCCCAATGCGTCCTTGATATTTAGTCATTTTCAGCCAATTTTCAGGATTTTTGAAAATTTCACTTTTTTGTGAAAATATCCACTAAATGAGCGAATAATTTGTGTGAGGGTACCCCAGGAGAGTTCCAAATGTGTGTGGGTAGAATATATATCCCACGGGGGTAAAATTGAAAAAAGTTGAAAAAATTTTTTTTTTTGGACTTAGTCATTTTTCCGGCGTTTATCAGACTTTCAGATAGGGGAAATGTCAGTGAGCGTTCCGATTTCAGTTCCAGAGCGATTCGCCCAATGAGTCCTTGATATCTAGTCGTTTTCAGCCAATTTTCTGGATTTTTGAAAATTTCACTTTTTTGTGAAAATATCCACTAAATGAGGGAATAATATGTGTGAGGGTACCCCAGGAGAGTTCCAAATGTGTGTGGGTAGAATATATATCCCACGGGGGAAAAATTGAAAAAAGTTGAAAAAAGAATTTTTTTGGGACTTAGTCATTTTTTCGGCGTTTATCAGACTTTCAGATAGGGGAAATGTCAGTGAGCGTTCCGATTTCAGTTCCAGAGCGATTCGCCCAATGAGTCCTAGATATTTAGTCGTTTTCAGCCAATTTTCTGGATTTTTGAAAATTTCATTTTTTTGTGAAAATATCCACTAAATGAGGGAATAATATGTGTGAGGGTACCCCAGGAGAGTTCCAAATGTGTGTGGGTAGAATATATATCCCACGGGGGTAAAATTGAAAAAAGTTGAAAAAAAAATTTTGGGGGACTTAGTCATTTTTCCGGCGTTTATCAGACTTTCAGATAGGGGAAATGTGAGAGAGCATTCCGATTTCAGTTCCAGAGCGATTCGACCAATGAGTCCTTGATATTTAGTCGTTTTCAGCCAATTTTCTGGATTTTTGAAAATTTCACTTTTTTGTGAAAATAACCACTAAATGAGGGAATAATATGTGTGAGGGTACCCCAGGAGAGTTCCAAATGTGTGTGGGTAGAATATATATCCCACGGGGGTAAAATTGAAAACAGTTGAAAAAAGAATTTTTTGGGGACTTAGTCATTTTTCCGGCGTTTATCAGACTTTCAGATAGGGGAAATGTCATTGAGCGTTCCGATTTCAGTTCCAGAGCGATTCGCCCAATGAGTCCTTGATATCTAGTCGTTTTCAGCCAATTTTCTGGATTTTTGAAAATTTCACTTTTTTGTGAAAATATCCACTAAATGAGGGAATAATATGTGTGAGGGTACCCCAGGAGAGTTCCAAATGTGTGTGGGTAGAATATATATCCCACGGGGGAAAAATTGAAAAAAGTTGAAAAAAGAATTTTTTTGGGACTTAGTCATTTTTTCGGCGTTTATCAGACTTTCAGATAGGGGAAATGTCAGTGAGCGTTCCGATTTCAGTTCCAGAGCGATTCGCCCAATGAGTCCTAGATATTTAGTCGTTTTCAGCCAATTTTCTGGATTTTTGAAAATTTCACTTTTTTGTGAAAATATCCACTAAATGAGGGAATAATATGTGTGAGGGTACCCCAGGAGAGTTCCAAATGTGTGTGGGTAGAATATATATCCCACGGGGGTAAAATTGAAAAAAGTTGAAAAAAGAATTTTTTTGGGACTTAGTCATTTTTCCGTCGTTTATCAGACTTTCAGATAGGGGAAATGTCAGTGAGCGTTCCGATTTCAGTTCCAGAGCGATTCGCCCAATGAGTCCTTGATATTTAGTCGTTTTCAGCCAATTTTCTGGATTTTTGAAAATTTCACTTTTTTGTGAAAATATCCACTAAATGAGGGAATAATATGTGTGAGGGTACCCCAGGAGAGTTCCAAATGTGTGTGGGTAGAATATATATCCCACTGGGGTAAAATTTAAAAAAGTTGAAAAATTTTTTTTTTTGGACTTAGTCATTTTTCCGCCGTTTATCAGACTTTCAGATAGGGGAAATGTGAGAGAGCATTCCGATTTCAGTTCCAGAGCGATTCGCCCAATGAGTCCTTGATATTTAGTCGTTTTCAGCCAATTTTCTGGATTTTTGAAAATTTCATTTTTTTGTGAAAATATCCACTAAATGAGGGAATAATATGTGTGAGGGTACCCCAGGAGAGTTCCAAATGTGTGTGGGTAGAATATATATCCCTCGGGGGTAAAATTGAAAAAAGTTGAAAAAAAAATTTTGGGGGACTTAGTCATTTTTCCGGCGTTTATCAGACTTTCAGATAGGGGAAATGTGAGAGAGCATTCCGATTTCAGTTCCAGAGCGATTCGCCCAATGAGTCCTTGATATTTAGTCGTTTTCAGCCAATTTTCTGGATTTTTGAAAATTTCACTTTTTTGTGAAAATATCCACTAAACGAGGGAATAATATGTGTGAGGGTACCCCAGGAGAGTTCCAAATGTGTGTGGGTAGAATATATATCCCACGGGGGTAAAATTGAAAACAGTTGAAAAAAGAATTTTTTGGGGACTTAGTCATTTTTCCGGCGTTTATCAGACTTTCAGATAGGGGAAATGTCAGTGAGCGTTCCGATTTCAGTTCCAGAGCGATTCGCCCAATGAGTCCTTGATATCTAGTCGTTTTCAGCCAATTTTCTGGATTTTTGAAAATTTCACTTTTTTGTGAAAATATCCACTAAATGAGGGAATAATATGTGTGAGGGTACCCCAGGAGAGTTCCAAATGTGTGTGGGTAGAATATATATCCCACGGGGGAAAAATTGAAAAAAGTTGAAAAAAGAATTTTTTTGGGACTTAGTCATTTTTTCGGCGTTTATCAGACTTTCAGATAGGGGAAATGTCAGTGAGCGTTCCGATTTCAGTTCCAGAGCGATTCGCCCAATGAGTCCTAGATATTTAGTCGTTTTCAGCCAATTTTCTGGATTTTTGAAAATTTCACTTTTTTGTGAAAATATCCACTAAATGAGGGAATAATATGTGTGAGGGTACCCCAGGAGAGTTCCAAATGTGTGTGGGTAGAATATATATCCCACGGGGGTAAAATTGAAAAAAGTTGAAAAAAAAATTTTGGGGGACTTAGTCATTTTTCCGGCGTTTATCAGACTTTCAGATAGGGGAAATGTCATTGAGCGTTCCGATTTCAGTTCCAGAGCGATTCGCCCAATGAGTCCTTGATATCTAGTCGTTTTCAGCCAATTTTCTGGATTTTTGAAAATTTCACTTTTTTGTGAAAATATCCACTAAATGAGGGAATAATATGTGTGAGGGTACCCCAGGAGAGTTCCAAATGTGTGTGGGTAGAATATATATCCCACTGGGGTAAAATTGAAAAAAGTTGAAAAATTTTTTTTTTTTGGACTTAGTCATTTTTCCGCCGTTTATCAGACTTTCAGATAGGGGAAATGTGAGAGAGCATTCCGATTTCCGTTCCAGAGCGATTCGCCCAATGAGTCCTTGATATTTAGTCGTTTTCAGCCAATTTTCTGGATTTTTGAAAATTTCATTTTTTTGTGAAAATATCCACTAAATGAGGGAATAATATGTGTGAGGGTACCCCAGGAGAGTTCCAAATGTGTGTGGGTAGAATATATATCCCACGGGGGTAAAATTGAAAAAAGTTGAAAAAAAAATTTTGGGGGACTTAGTCATTTTTCCGGCGTTTATCAGACTTTCAGATAGGGGAAATGTGAGAGAGCATTCCGATTTCAGTTCCAGAGCGATTCGCCCAATGAGTCCTTGATATTTAGTCGTTTTCAGCCAATTTTCTGGATTTTTGAAAATTTCACTTTTTTGTGAAAATATCCACTAAACGAGGGAATAATATGTGTGAGGGTACCCCAGGAGAGTTCCAAATGTGTGTGGGTAGAATATATATCCCACGGGGGTAAAATTGAAAAAAGTTGAAAAAAAAATTTTTTTGGACTTAGTCATTTTTCCGTCGTTTATCAGACTTTCAGATAGGGGAAATGTCAGTGAGCATTCCGATTTCAGTTCCAGAGCGATTCGACCAATGAGTCCTTGATATTTAGTCGTTTTCAGCCAATTTTCTGGATTTTTGAAAATTTCACTTTTTTGTGAAAATAACCACTAAATGAGGGAATAATATGTGTGAGGGTACCCCAGGAGAGTTCCAAATGTGTGTGGGTAGAATATATATCCCACGGGGGTAAAATTGAAAAAAGTTGAAAAAAAATTTTTGGGGGACTTAGTCATTTTTCCGGCGTTTATCAGACTTTCAGATAGGGGAAATGTCAGTGAGCGTTCCGATTTCAGTTCCAGAGCGATTCGCCCAATGCGTCCTTGATATTTAGTCATTTTCAGCCAATTTTCAGGATTTTTGAAAATTTCACTTTTTTGTGAAAATATCCACTAAATGAGCGAATAATTTGTGTGAGTGTACCCCAGGAGAGTTCCAAATGTGTGTGGGTAGAATATATATCCCACTGGGGTAAAATTGAAAAAAGTTTAAAAAAAATTTTTTTTGACTTAGTCATTTTTCCGGCGTTTATCAGACTTTCAGATAGGGGAAATGTGAGTGAGCATTCCGATTTCAGTTCCAGAGCGATTCGCCCAATGAGTCCTTGATATTTAGTCGTTTTCAGCCAATTTTCTGGATTTTTGAAAATTTCACTTTTTTGTGAAAATATCCACTAAATGAGGGAATAATATGTGTGAGGGTACCCCAGGAGAGTTCCAAATGTGTGTGGGTAGAATATATATCCCACGGGGGTAAAATTGAAAAAAGTTGAAAAAAAAATTTTTTTGGACTTAGTCATTTTTCCGGCGTTTATCAGACTTTCAGATAGGGGAAATGTGAGAGAGCATTCCGATTTCAGTTCCAGAGCGATTCGCCCAATGAGTCCTTGATATTTAGTCATTTTCAGCCAATTTTCTGGATTTTTGAAAATTTCACTTTTTTGTGAAAATATCCACTAAACGAGGGAATAATATGTGTGAGGGTACCCCAGGAGAGTTCCAAATGTGTGTTGGTAGAATATATATCCCACGGGGGTAAAATTGAAAAAAGTTGAGAAAAAATTTTTTTTGGACTTAGTCATTTTTCCGTCGTTTATCAGACTTTCAGATAGGGGAAATGTCAGTGAGCGTTCCGATTTCAGTTCCAGAGCGATTCGCCCAATGAGTCCTTGATATTTAGTCATTTTCAGCCAATTTTCTGGATTTTTGAAAATTTCACTTTTTTGTGAAAATATCCACTAAATGAGGGAATAATATGTGTGAGGGTACCCCAGGAGAGTTCCAAATGTGTGTAGGTAGAATTAATATACCACGGGGGTAAAATTGAAAAAAGTTGAAAAAAAATTTTTTTTGGACTTTGTCATTTTTCCGTCGTTTATCAGACTTTCAGATAGGGGAAATGTCAGTGAGCATTCCGATTTCAGTTCCAGAGCGATTCACCCAATGAGTCCTTGATATTTAGTCGTTTTCAGCCAATTTTCTGGATTTTTGAAAATTTCATTTTTTTGTGAAAATATCCACTAAATGAGGGAATAATATGTGTGAGGGTACCCCAGGAGAGTTCCAAATGTGTGTGGGTAGAATATATATCCCACGGGGGTAAAATTGAAAAAAGTTGAAAAAAATTTTTTTTTTGACCTAGTCATTTTTCCGCCGTTTATCAGACTTTCAGATAGGGGAAATGTGAGTGAGCATTCCGATTTCAGTTCCAGAGCAATTCGCCCAATGAGTCCTTGATATTTAGTCGTTTTCAGCCAATTTTCTGGATTTTTGAAAATTTCACTTTTTTGTGAAAATATCCACTAAATGAGCGAATAATTTGTGTGAGGGTACCCCAGGAGAGTTCCAAATGTGTGTGGGTAGAATATATATCCCACGGGGGTAAAATTGAAAAAAGTTGAAAAAAAAATTTTTTTTTAACTTAGTCATTTTTCCGGCGTTTATCAGACTTTCAGATAGGGGAAATGTCAGTGAGCATTCCGATTTCAGTTCCAGAGCGATTCGCCCAATGAGTCCTTGATATTTAGTCATTTTCAGCCAATTTTCTGGATTTTTGAAAATTTCACTTTTTTGTGAAAATATCCACTAAATGAGGGAATAATATGTGTGAGGGTACCCCAGGAGAGTTCCAAATGTGTGTGGGTAGAATATATATCCCACGGGGGTAAAATTGAAAAAAGTTGAAAAAATTTTTTTTTTTGACTTAGTCATTTTTCCGCCGTTTATCAGACTTTCAGATAGGGGAAATGTGAGTGAGCATTCCGATTTCAGTTCCAGAGCAATTCGCCCAATGAGTCCTTGATATTTAGTCGTTTTCAGCCAATTTTCTGGATTTTTGAAAATTTCACTTTTTTGTGAAAATATCCACTAAATGAGCGAATAATTTGTGTGAGGGTACCCCAGGAGAGTTCCAAATGTGTGTGGGTAGAATATATATCCCACTGGGGTAAAATTGAAAAAAGTTTAAAAAAAATTTTTTTTGACTTAGTCATTTTTCCGGCGTTTATCAGACTTTCAGATAGGGGAAATGTGAGTGAGCATTCCGATTTCAGTTCCAGAGCGATTCGCCCAATGAGTCCTTGATATTTAGTCGTTTTCAGCCAATTTTCTGGATTTTTGAAAATTTCACTTTTTTGTGAAAATATCCACTAAATGAGGGAATAATATGTGTGAGGGTACCCCAGGAGAGTTCCAAATGTGTGTGGGTAGAATATATATCCCACGGGTGTAAAATTGAAAAAAGTTGAAAAAAAAATTTTTTTGGACTTAGTCATTTTTCCGTCGTTTATCAGACTTTCAGATAGGGGAAATGTCAGTGAGCGTTCCGATTTCAGTTCCAGAGCGATTCGCCCAATGAGTCCTTGATATTTAGTCGTTTTCAGCCAATTTTCTGGATTTTTGAAAATTTCACTTTTTTGTGAAAATATCCACTAAATGAGGGAATAATATGTGTGAGGGTACCCCAGGAGAGTTCCAAATGTGTGTGGGTAGAATATATATCCCACTGGGGTAAAATTGAAAAAAGTTGAAAAAATTTTTTTTTTTGGACTTAGTCATTTTTCCGGCGTTTATCAGACTTTCAGATAGGGGAAATGTGAGAGAGCATTCCGATTTCAGTTCCAGAGCGATTCGCCCAATGAGTCCTTCATATTTAGTCGTTTTCATCCAATTTTCTGGATTTTTGAAAATTTCACTTTTTTGTGAAAATATCCACTAAATGAGGGAATAATATGTGTGAGGGTACCCCAGGAGAGTTCCAAATGTGTGTGGGTAGAATATATATCCCACGGGGGTAAAATTGAAAAAAGTTGAAAAAAAAATTTGGGGGGACTTAGTCATTTTTCCGGCGTTTATCAGACTTTCAGATAGGGGAAATGTGAGAGAGCATTCCGATTTCAGTTCCAGAGCGATTCGCCCAATGAGTCCTTGATATTTAGTCGTTTTCAGCCAATTTTCTGGATTTTTGAAAATTTCACTTTTTTGTGAAAATATCCACTAAACGAGGGAATAATATGTGTGAGGGTACCCCAGGAGAGTTCCAAATGTGTGTGGGTAGAATATATATCCCACGGGGGTAAAATTGAAAAAAGTTGAAAAAAATTTTTTTTTGGACTTAGTCATTTTTCCGGCGTTTATCAGACTTTCAGATAGGGGAAATGTCAGTGAGCGTTCCGAATTCAGTTCCTGAGCGATTCGCCCAATGAGTCCTTGATATTTAGTCATTTTCAGCCAATTTTCTGGATTTTTGAAAATTTCACTTTTTTGTGAAAATATCCACTAAATGAGGGAATAATATGTGTGAGGGTACCCCAGGAGAGTTCCAAATGTGTGTGGGTAGAATATATATCCCACGGGGGTAAAATTGAAAAAAGTTGAAAAAAAATTTTTTTTTGACTTAGTCATTTTTCCGCCGTTTATCAGACTTTCAGATAGGGGAAATGTGAGTGAGCATTCCGAATTCAGTTCCAGAGCAATTCGCCCAATGAGTCCTTGATATTTAGTCGTTTTCAGCCAATTTTCTGGATTTTTGAAAATTTCACTTTTTTGTGAAAATATCCACTAAATGAGCGAATAATATGTGTGAGGGTACCCCAGGAGAGGTCCAAATGTGTGTGGGTAGAATATATATATCCCACGGGGGTAAAATTGAAAAAAGTTGAAAAAAAAATTTTGGGGGACTTAGTCATTTTTCCGGCGTTTATCAGACTTTCAGATAGGGGAAATGTGAGAGAGCATTCCGATTTCAGTTCCAGAGCGATTCGCCCAATGAGTCCTTGATATTTAGTCGTTTTCAGCCAATTTTCTGGATTTTTGAAAATTTCACTTTTTTGTGAAAATATCCACTAAATGAGCGAATAATTTGTGTGAGGGTACCCCAGGAGAGTTCCAAATGTGTGTGGGTAGAATATATATCCCACTGGGGTAAAATTGAAAAAAGTTGAAAAAAATTTTTTTTTGACTTAGTCATTTTTCCGGCGTTTATCAGACTTTCAGATAGGGGAAATGTGAGTGAGCATTCCGATTTCAGTTCCAGAGCGATTCGCCCAATGAGTCCTTGATATTTAGTCGTTTTCAGCCAATTTTCTGGATTTTTGAAAATTTCACTTTTTTGTGAAAATATCCACTAAATGAGCGAATAATTTGTGTGAGGGTACCCCAGGAGAGTTCCAAATGTGTGTGGGTAGAATATATATCCCACTGGGGTAAAATTGAAAAAAGTTTAAAAAAAATTTTTTTTGACTTAGTCATTTTTCCGGCGTTTATCAGACTTTCAGATAGGGGAAATGTGAGTGAGCATTCCGATTTCAGTTCCAGAGCGATTCGCCCAATGAGTCCTTGATATTTAGTCGTTTTCAGCCAATTTTCTGGATTTTTGAAAATTTCACTTTTTTGTGAAAATATCCACTAAATGAGGGAATAATATGTGTGAGGGTACCCCAGGAGAGTTCCAAATGTGTGTGGGTAGAATATATATCCCACGGGTGTAAAATTGAAAAAAGTTGAAAAAAAAATTTTTTTGGACTTAGTCATTTTTCCGTCGTTTATCAGACTTTCAGATAGGGGAAATGTCAGTGAGCGTTCCGATTTCAGTTCCAGAGCGATTCGCCCAATGAGTCCTTGATATTTAGTCGTTTTCAGCCAATTTTCTGGATTTTTGAAAATTTCACTTTTTTGTGAAAATATCCACTAAATGAGGGAATAATATGTGTGAGGGTACCCCAGGAGAGTTCCAAATGTGTGTGGGTAGAATATATATCCCACTGGGGTAAAATTGAAAAAAGTTGAAAAAATTTTTTTTTTGGACTTAGTCATTTTTCCGGCGTTTATCAGACTTTCAGATAGGGGAAATGTGAGAGAGCATTCCGATTTCAGTTCCAGAGCGATTCGCCCAATGAGTCCTTGATATTTAGTCATTTTCAGCCAATTTTCTGGATTTTTGAAAATTTCACTTTTTTGTGAAAATATCCACTAAATGAGGGAATAATATGTGTGAGGGTACCCCAGGAGAGTTCCAAATGTGTGTGGGTAGAATATATATCCCACTGGGGTAAAATTGAAAAAAGTTGAAAAAAATTTTTTTTTTGGACTTAGTCATTTTTCCGCCGTTTATCAGACTTTCAGATAGCGGAAATGTGAGAGAGCATTCCGATTTCAGTTCCAAAGCGATTCGCCCAATGAGTCCTTGATATTTAGTCGTTTTCAGCCAATTTTCTGGATTTTTGAAAATTTCACTTTTTTGTGAAAATATCCACTAAATGAGGGAATAATATGTGTGAGGGTACCCCAGGAGAGTTCCAAATGTGTGTGGGTAGAATATATATCCCACGGGGGTAAAATTGAAAAAAGTTGAAAAAAATTTTTTTTTTGACCTAGTCATTTTTCCGCCGTTTATCAGACTTTCAGATAGGGGAAATGTGAGTGAGCATTCCGATTTCAGTTCCAGAGCAATTCGCCCAATGAGTCCTTGATATTTAGTCGTTTTCAGCCAATTTTCTGGATTTTTGAAAATTTCACTTTTTTGTGAAAATATCCACTAAATGAGCGAATAATTTGTGTGAGGGTACCCCAGGAGAGTTCCAAATGTGTGTGGGTAGAATATATATCCCACGGGGGTAAAATTGAAAAAAGTTGAAAAAAAAATTTTTTTGGACTTAGTCATTTTTCCGGCGTTTATCAGACTTTCAGATAGGGGAAATGTCAGTGAGCATTCCGATTTCAGTTCCAGAGCGATTCGCCCAATGAGTCCTTCATATTTAGTCGTTTTCATCCAATTTTCTGGATTTTTGAAAATTTCACTTTTTTGTGAAAATATCCACTAAATGAGGGAATAATATGTGTGAGGGTACCCCAGGAGAGTTCCAAATGTGTGTGGGTAGAATATATATCCCACGGGGGTAAAATTGAAAAAAGTTGAAAAAAAAATTTGGGGGGACTTAGTCATTTTTCCGGCGTTTATCAGACTTTCAGATAGGGGAAATGTGAGAGAGCATTCCGATTTCAGTTCCAGAGCGATTCGCCCAATGAGTCCTTGATATTTAGTCGTTTTCAGCCAATTTTCTGGATTTTTGAAAATTTCACTTTTTTGTGAAAATATCCACTAAACGAGGGAATAATATGTGTGAGGGTACCCCAGGAGAGTTCCAAATGTGTGTGGGTAGAATATATATCCCACGGGGGTAAAATTGAAAAAAGTTGAAAAAAAATTTTTTTTGGACTTAGTCATTTTTCCGGCGTTTATCAGACTTTCAGATAGGGGAAATGTCAGTGAGCGTTCCGAATTCAGTTCCTGAGCGATTCGCCCAATGAGTCCTTGATATTTAGTCATTTTCAGCCAATTTTCTGGATTTTTGAAAATTTCACTTTTTTGTGAAAATATCCACTAAATGAGGGAATAATATGTGTGAGGGTACCCCAGGAGAGTTCCAAATGTGTGTGGGTAGAATATATATCCCACGGGGGTAAAATTGAAAAAAGTTGAAAAAAATTTTTTTTTTGACTTAGTCATTTTTCCGCCGTTTATCAGACTTTCAGATAGGGGAAATGTGAGTGAGCATTCCGAATTCAGTTCCAGAGCAATTCGCCCAATGAGTCCTTGATATTTAGTCGTTTTCAGCCAATTTTCTGGATTTTTGAAAATTTCACTTTTTTGTGAAAATATCCACTAAATGAGCGAATAATATGTGTGAGGGTACCCCAGGAGAGGTCCAAATGTGTGTGGGTAGAATATATATCCCACGGGGGTAAAATTGAAAAAAGTTGAAAAAAAAATTTTGGGGGACTTAGTCATTTTTCCGGCGTTTATCAGACTTTCAGATAGGGGAAATGTGAGAGAGCATTCCGATTTCAGTTCCAGAGCGATTCGCCCAATGAGTCCTTGATATTTAGTCGTTTTCAGCCAATTTTCTGGATTTTTGAAAATTTCACTTTTTTGTGAAAATATCCACTAAATGAGCGAATAATTTGTGTGAGGGTACCCCAGGAGAGTTCCAAATGTGTGTGGGTAGAATATATATCCCACTGGGGTAAAATTGAAAAAAGTTGAAAAAAATTTTTTTTTGACTTAGTCATTTTTCCGGCGTTTATCAGACTTTCAGATAGGGGAAATGTGAGTGAGCATTCCGATTTCAGTTCCAGAGCGATTCGCCCAATGAGTCCTTGATATTTAGTCGTTTTCAGCCAATTTTCTGGATTTTTGAAAATTTCACTTTTTTGTGAAAATATCCACTAAATGAGGGAATAATATGTGTGAGGGTACCCCAGGAGAGTTCCAAATGTGTGTGGGTAGAATATATATCCCACGGGGGTAAAATTGAAAAAAGTTGAAAAAAAAATTTGGGGGGACTTAGTCATTTTTCCGGCGTTTATCAGACTTTCAGATAGGGGAAATGTGAGAGAGCATTCCGATTTCAGTTCCAGAGCGATTCGCCCAATGAGTCCTTGATATTTAGTCATTTTCAGCCAATTTTCTGGATTTTTGAAAATTTCACTTTTTTGTGAAAATATCCACTAAATGAGGGAATAATATGTGTGAGGGTACCCCAGGAGAGTTCCAAATGTGTGTGGGTAGAATATAT
Source organism: Phyllobates terribilis (assembly GCF_046119375.1). Lineage (NCBI taxonomy): Eukaryota > Metazoa > Chordata > Amphibia > Anura > Dendrobatidae > Phyllobates > Phyllobates terribilis. The sequence goes on from NW_027363138.1 coordinate 465,985, forward strand.
ATCCCACGGGGGTAAAATTGAAAAAAGTTGAAAAAAAAATTTTTTTTGGACTTAGTCATTTTTCCGGCGTTTATCAGACTTTCAGATAGGGGAAATGTCAGTGAGCATTCCAATTTCAGTTCCAGAGCGATTCGCCCAATGAGTCCTTGATATTTAGTCATTTTCAGCCAATTTTCTGGATTTTTGAAAATTTCACTTTTTTGTGAAAATATCCACTAAATGAGGGAATAATATGTGTGAGGGTACCCCAGGAGAGTTCCAAATGTGTGTGGGTAGAATATATATCCCACGGGGGTAAAATTGAAAAAAGTTGAAAAAAAAATTTGGGGGGACTTAGTCATTTTTCCGGCGTTTATCAGACTTTCAGATAGGGGAAATGTGAGAGAGCATTCCGATTTCAGTTCCAGAGCGATTCGCCCAATGAGTCCTTGATATTTAGTCGTTTTCAGCCAATTTTCTGGATTTTTGAAAATTTCACTTTTTTGTGAAAATATCCACTAAACGAGGGAATAATATGTGTGAGGGTACCCCAGGAGAGTTCCAAATGTGTGTGGGTAGAATATATATCCCACGGGGGTAAAATTGAAAAAAGTTGAAAAAAAAATTTTGGGGGACTTAGTCATTTTTCCGGCGTTTATCAGACTTTCAGATAGGGGAAATGTGAGAGAGCATTCCGATTTCAGTTCCAGAGCGATTCGCCCAATGAGTCCTTGATATTTAGTCGTTTTCAGCCAATTTTCTGGATTTTTGAAAATTTCACTTTTTTGTGAAAATATCCACTAAATGAGCGAATAATTTGTGTGAGGGTACCCCAGGAGAGTTCCAAATGTGTGTGGGTAGAATATATATCCCACTGGGGTAAAATTGAAAAAAGTTGAAAAAAATTTTTTTTTGACTTAGTCATTTTTCCGGCGTTTATCAGACTTTCAGATAGGGGAAATGTGAGTGAGCATTCCGATTTCAGTTCCAGAGCGATTCGCCCAATGAGTCCTTGATATTTAGTCGTTTTCAGCCAATTTTCTGGATTTTTGAAAATTTCACTTTTTTGTGAAAATATCCACTAAATGAGGGAATAATATGTGTGAGGGTACCCCAGGAGAGTTCCAAATGTGTGTGGGTAGAATATATATCCCACGGGGGTAAAATTGAAAAAAGTTGAAAAAAAAATTTTTTTGGACTTAGTCATTTTTCCGGCGTTTATCAGACTTTCAGATAGGGGAAATGTCAGTGAGCGTTCCGATTTCAGTTCCAGAGCGATTCGCCCAATGAGTCCTTCATATTTAGTCGTTTTCAGCCAATTTTCTGGATTTTTGAAAATTTCACTTTTTTGTGAAAATATCCACTAAATGAGGGAATAATATGTGTGAGGGTACCCCAGGAGAGTTCCAAATGTGTGTGGGTAGAATATATATCCCACGGGGGTAAAATTGAAAAAAGTTGAAAAAAAAATTTGGGGGGACTTAGTCATTTTTCCGGCGTTTATCAGACTTTCAGATAGGGGAAATGTGAGAGAGCATTCCGATTTCAGTTCCAGAGCGATTCGCCCAATGAGTCCTTGATATTTAGTCGTTTTCAGCCAATTTTCTGGATTTTTGAAAATTTCACTTTTTTGTGAAAATATCCACTAAACGAGGGAATAATATGTGTGAGGGTACCCCAGGAGAGTTCCAAATGTGTGTGGGTAGAATATATATCCCACGGGGGTAAAATTGAAAAAAGTTGAAAAAAAATTTTTTTTGGACTTAGTCATTTTTCCGGCGTTTATCAGACTTTCAGATAGGGGAAATGTCAGTGAGCGTTCCGAATTCAGTTCCTGAGCGATTCGCCCAATGAGTCCTTGATATTTAGTCATTTTCAGCCAATTTTCTGGATTTTTGAAAATTTCACTTTTTTGTGAAAATATCCACTAAATGAGGGAATAATATGTGTGAGGGTACCCCAGGAGAGTTCCAAATGTGTGTGGGTAGAATATATATCCCACGGGGGTAAAATTGAAAAAAGTTGAAAAAAAATTTTTTTTTGACTTAGTCATTTTTCCGCCGTTTATCAGACTTTCAGATAGGGGAAATGTGAGTGAGCATTCCGAATTCAGTTCCAGAGCAATTCGCCCAATGAGTCCTTGATATTTAGTCGTTTTCAGCCAATTTTCTGGATTTTTGAAAATTTCACTTTTTTGTGAAAATATCCATTAAATGAGCGAATAATATGTGTGAGGGTACCCCAGGAGAGGTCCAAATGTGTTTGGGTAGAATATATATCCCACGGGGGTAAAATTGAAAAAAGTTGAAAAAAAAATTTTGGGGGACTTAGTCATTTTTCCGGCGTTTATCAGACTTTCAGATAGGGGAAATGTGAGAGAGCATTCCGATTTCAGTTCCAGAGCGATTCGCCCAATGAGTCCTTGATATTTAGTCGTTTTCAGCCAATTTTCTGGATTTTTGAAAATTTCACTTTTTTGTGAAAATATCCACTAAATGAGGGAATAATATGTGTGAGGGTACCCCAGGAGAGTTCCAAATGTGTGTGGGTAGAATATATATCCCACGGGGGTAAAATTGAAAAAAGTTGAAAAAAAAATTTTTTTGGACTTAGTCATTTTTCCGGCGTTTATCAGACTTTCAGATAGGGGAAATGTCAGTGAGCATTCCAATTTCAGTTCCAGAGCGATTCGCCCAATGAGTCCTTGATATTTAGTCATTTTCAGCCAATTTTCTGGATTTTTGAAAATTTCACTTTTTTGTGAAAATATCCACTAAATGAGGGAATAATATGTGTGAGGGTACCCCAGGAGAGTTCCAAATGTGTGTGGGTAGAATATATATCCCACGGGGGTAAAATTGAAAAAAGTTGAAAAAAAAATTTGGGGGGACTTAGTCATTTTTCCGGCGTTTATCAGACTTTCAGATAGGGGAAATGTGAGAGAGCATTCCGATTTCAGTTCCAGAGCGATTCGCCCAATGAGTCCTTGATATTTAGTCATTTTCAGCCAATTTTCTGGATTTTTGAAAATTTCACTTTTTTGTGAAAATATCCACTAAACGAGGGAATAATATGTGTTAGGGTACCCCAGGAGAGTTCCAAATGTGTGTGGGTAGAATATATATCCCACGGGGGTAAAATTGAAAAAAGTTGAAAAAAAATTTTTTTTGGACTTAGTCATTTTTCCGGCGTTTATCAGACTTTCAGATAGGGGAAATGTCAGTGAGCGTTCCGAATTCAGTTCCTGAGCGATTCGCCCAATGAGTCCTTGATATTTAGTCATTTTCAGCCAATTTTCTGGATTTTTGAAAATTTCACTTTTTTGTGAAAATATCCACTAAATGAGGGAATAATATGTGTGAGGGTACCCCAGGAGAGTTCCAAATGTGTGTGGGTAGAATATATATCCCACGGGGGTAAAATTGAAAAAAGTTGAAAAAAAATTTTTTTTTGACTTAGTCATTTTTCCGCCGTTTATCAGACTTTCAGATAGGGGAAATGTGAGTGAGCATTCCGAATTCAGTTCCAGAGCAATTCGCCCAATGAGTCCTTGATATTTAGTCGTTTTCAGCCAATTTTCTGGATTTTTGAAAATTTCACTTTTTTGTGAAAATATCCACTAAATGAGCGAATAATATGTGTGAGGGTACCCCAGGAGAGGTCCAAATGTGTGTGGGTAGAATATATATCCCACGGGGGTAAAATTGAAAAAAGTTGAAAAAAAAATTTTGGGGGACTTAGTCATTTTTCCGGCGTTTATCAGACTTTCAGATAGGGGAAATGTGAGAGAGCATTCCGATTTCAGTTCCAGAGCGATTCGCCCAATGAGTCCTTGATATTTAGTCGTTTTCAGCCAATTTTCTGGATTTTTGAAAATTTCACTTTTTTGTGAAAATATCCACTAAATGAGCGAATAATTTGTGTGAGGGTACCCCAGGAGAGTTCCAAATGTGTGTGGGTAGAATATATATCCCACTGGGGTAAAATTGAAAAAAGTTGAAAAAAATTTTTTTTTGACTTAGTCATTTTTCCGGCGTTTATCAGACTTTCAGATAGGGGAAATGTGAGTGAGCATTCCGATTTCAGTTCCAGAGCGATTCGCCCAATGAGTCCTTGATATTTAGTCGTTTTCAGCCAATTTTCTGGATTTTTGAAAATTTCACTTTTTTGTGAAAATATCCACTAAATGAGGGAATAATATGTGTGAGGGTACCCCAGGAGAGTTCCAAATGTGTGTGGGTAGAATATATATCCCACGGGGGTAAAATTGAAAAAAGTTGAAAAAAAAATTTTTTTGGACTTAGTCATTTTTCCGGCGTTTATCAGACTTTCAGATAGGGGAAATGTCAGTGAGCGTTCCGATTTCAGTTCCAGAGCGATTCGCCCAATGAGTCCTTCATATTTAGTCGTTTTCAGCCAATTTTCTGGATTTTTGAAAATTTCACTTTTTTGTGAAAATATCCACTAAATGAGGGAATAATATGTGTGAGGGTACCCCAGGAGAGTTCCAAATGTGTGTGGGTAGAATATATATCCCACGGGGGTAAAATTGAAAAAAGTTGAAAAAAAAATTTTTTTTGGACTTAGTCATTTTTCCGGCGTTTATCAGACTTTCAGATAGGGGAAATGTCAGTGAGCATTCCAATTTCAGTTCCAGAGCGATTCGCCCAATGAGTCCTTGATATTTAGTCATTTTCAGCCAATTTTCTGGATTTTTGAAAATTTCACTTTTTTGTGAAAATATCCACTAAATGAGGGAATAATATGTGTGAGGGTACCCCAGGAGAGTTCCAAATGTGTGTGGGTAGAATATATATCCCACGGGGGTAAAATTGAAAAAAGTTGAAAAAAAAATTTGGGGGGACTTAGTCATTTTTCCGGCGTTTATCAGACTTTCAGATAGGGGAAATGTGAGAGAGCATTCCGATTTCAGTTCCAGAGCGATTCGCCCAATGAGTCCTTGATATTTAGTCGTTTTCAGCCAATTTTCTGGATTTTTGAAAATTTCACTTTTTTGTGAAAATATCCACTAAACGAGGGAATAATATGTGTGAGGGTACCCCAGGAGAGTTCCAAATGTGTGTGGGTAGAATATATATCCCACGGGGGTAAAATTGAAAAAAGTTGAAAAAAAATTTTTTTTGGACTTAGTCATTTTTCCGGCGTTTATCAGACTTTCAGATAGGGGAAATGTCAGTGAGCGTTCCGAATTCAGTTCCTGAGCGATTCGCCCAATGAGTCCTTGATATTTAGTCATTTTCAGCCAATTTTCTGGATTTTTGAAAATTTCACTTTTTTGTGAAAATATCCACTAAATGAGGGAATAATATGTGTGAGGGTACCCCAGGAGAGTTCCAAATGTGTGTGGGTAGAATATATATCCCACGGGGGTAAAATTGAAAAAAGTTGAAAAAAAATTTTTTTTTGACTTAGTCATTTTTCCGCCGTTTATCAGACTTTCAGATAGGGGAAATGTGAGTGAGCATTCCGAATTCAGTTCCAGAGCAATTCGCCCAATGAGTCCTTGATATTTAGTCGTTTTCAGCCAATTTTCTGGATTTTTGAAAATTTCACTTTTTTGTGAAAATATCCACTAAATGAGCGAATAATATGTGTGAGGGTACCCCAGGAGAGGTCCAAATGTGTGTGGGTAGAATATATATCCCACGGGGGTAAAATTGAAAAAAGTTGAAAAAAAAATTTTGGGGGACTTAGTCATTTTTCCGGCGTTTATCAGACTTTCAGATAGGGGAAATGTGAGAGAGCATTCCGATTTCAGTTCCAGAGCGATTCGCCCAATGAGTCCTTGATATTTAGTCGTTTTCAGCCAATTTTCTGGATTTTTGAAAATTTCACTTTTTTGTGAAAATATCCACTAAATGAGCGAATAATTTGTGTGAGGGTACCCCAGGAGAGTTCCAAATGTGTGTGGGTAGAATATATATCCCACTGGGGTAAAATTGAAAAAAGTTGAAAAAAATTTTTTTTTGACTTAGTCATTTTTCCGGCGTTTATCAGACTTTCAGATAGGGGAAATGTGAGTGAGCATTCCGATTTCAGTTCCAGAGCGATTCGCCCAATGAGTCCTTGATATTTAGTCGTTTTCAGCCAATTTTCTGGATTTTTGAAAATTTCACTTTTTTGTGAAAATATCCACTAAATGAGGGAATAATATGTGTGAGGGTACCCCAGGAGAGTTCCAAATGTGTGTGGGTAGAATATATATCCCACGGGGGTAAAATTGAAAAAAGTTGAAAAAAAAATTTTTTTGGACTTAGTCATTTTTCCGGCGTTTATCAGACTTTCAGATAGGGGAAATGTCAGTGAGCGTTCCGATTTCAGTTCCAGAGCGATTCGCCCAATGAGTCCTTCATATTTAGTCGTTTTCAGCCAATTTTCTGGATTTTTGAAAATTTCACTTTTTTGTGAAAATATCCACTAAATGAGGGAATAATATGTGTGAGGGTACCCCAGGAGAGTTCCAAATGTGTGTGGGTAGAATATATATCCCACAGGGGTAAAATTGAAAAAAGTTGAAAAAAAAATTTGGGGGGACTTAGTCATTTTTCCGGCGTTTATCAGACTTTCAGATAGGGGAAATGTGAGAGAGCATTCCGATTTCAGTTCCAGAGCGATTCGCCCAATGAGTCCTTGATATTTAGTCATTTTCAGCCAATTTTCTGGATTTTTGAAAATTTCACTTTTTTGTGAAAATATCCACTAAATGAGGGAATAATATGTGTGAGGGTACCCCAGGAGAGTTCCAAATGTGTGTGGGTAGAATATATATCCCACGGGGGTAAAATTGAAAAAAGTTGAAAAAAAAATTTTTTTTGGACTTAGTCATTTTTCCGGCGTTTATCAGACTTTCAGATAGGGGAAATGTCAGTGAGCATTCCAATTTCAGTTCCAGAGCGATTCGCCCAATGAGTCCTTGATATTTAGTCATTTTCAGCCAATTTTATGGATTTTTGAAAATTTCACTTTTTTGTGAAAATATCCACTAAATGAGGGAATAATATGTGTGAGGGTACCCCAGGAGAGTTCCAAATGTGTGTGGGTAGAATATATATCCCACGGGGGTAAAATTGAAAAAAGTTGAAAAAAAAATTTGGGGGGACTTAGTCATTTTTCCGGCGTTTATCAGACTTTCAGATAGGGGAAATGTGAGAGAGCATTCCGATTTCAGTTCCAGAGCGATTCGCCCAATGAGTCCTTGATATTTAGTCATTTTCAGCCAATTTTCTGGATTTTTGAAAATTTCACTTTTTTGTGAAAATATCCACTAAACGAGGGAATAATATGTGTTAGGGTACCCCAGGAGAGTTCCAAATGTGTGTGGGTAGAATATATATCCCACGGGGGTAAAATTGAAAAAAGTTGAAAAAAAATTTTTTTTGGACTTAGTCATTTTTCCGGCGTTTATCAGACTTTCAGATAGGGGAAATGTCAGTGAGCGTTCCGAATTCAGTTCCTGAGCGATTCGCCCAATGAGTCCTTGATATTTAGTCATTTTCAGCCAATTTTCTGGATTTTTGAAAATTTCACTTTTTTGTGAAAATATCCACTAAATGAGGGAATAATATGTGTGAGGGTACCCCAGGAGAGTTCCAAATGTGTGTGGGTAGAATATATATCCCACGGGGGTAAAATTGAAAAAAGTTGAAAAAAAATTTTTTTTTGACTTAGTCATTTTTCCGCCGTTTATCAGACTTTCAGATAGGGGAAATGTGAGTGAGCATTCCGAATTCAGTTCCAGAGCAATTCGCCCAATGAGTCCTTGATATTTAGTCGTTTTCAGCCAATTTTCTGGATTTTTGAAAATTTCACTTTTTTGTGAAAATATCCACTAAATGAGCGAATAATATGTGTGAGGGTACCCCAGGAGAGGTCCAAATGTGTGTGGGTAGAATATATATCCCACGGGGGTAAAATTGAAAAAAGTTGAAAAAAAAATTTTGGGGGACTTAGTCATTTTTCCGGCGTTTATCAGACTTTCAGATAGGGGAAATGTGAGAGAGCATTCCGATTTCAGTTCCAGAGCGATTCGCCCAATGAGTCCTTGATATTTAGTCGTTTTCAGCCAATTTTCTGGATTTTTGAAAATTTCACTTTTTTGTGAAAATATCCACTAAATGAGCGAATAATTTGTGTGAGGGTACCCCAGGAGAGTTCCAAATGTGTGTGGGTAGAATATATATCCCACTGGGGTAAAATTGAAAAAAGTTGAAAAAAATTTTTTTTTGACTTAGTCATTTTTCCGGCGTTTATCAGACTTTCAGATAGGGGAAATGTGAGTGAGCATTCCGATTTCAGTTCCAGAGCGATTCGCCCAATGAGTCCTTGATATTTAGTCGTTTTCAGCCAATTTTCTGGATTTTTGAAAATTTCACTTTTTTGTGAAAATATCCACTAAATGAGGGAATAATATGTGTGAGGGTACCCCAGGAGAGTTCCAAATGTGTGTGGGTAGAATATATATCCCACGGGGGTAAAATTGAAAAAAGTTGAAAAAAAAATTTTTTTGGACTTAGTCATTTTTCCGGCGTTTATCAGACTTTCAGATAGGGGAAATGTCAGTGAGCGTTCCGATTTCAGTTCCAGAGCGATTCGCCCAATGAGTCCTTCATATTTAGTCGTTTTCAGCCAATTTTCTGGATTTTTGAAAATTTCACTTTTTTGTGAAAATATCCACTAAATGAGGGAATAATATGTGTGAGGGTACCCCAGGAGAGTTCCAAATGTGTGTGGGTAGAATATATATCCCACGGGGGTAAAATTGAAAAAAGTTGAAAAAAAAATTTGGGGGGACTTAGTCATTTTTCCGGCGTTTATCAGACTTTCAGATAGGGGAAATGTGAGAGAGCATTCCGATTTCAGTTCCAGAGCGATTAGCCCAATGAGTCCTTGATATTTAGTCATTTTCAGCCAATTTTCTGGATTTTTGAAAATTTCACTTTTTTGTGAAAATATCCACTAAATGAGGGAATAATATGTGTGAGGGTACCCCAGGAGAGTTCCAAATGTGTGTGGGTAGAATATATATCCCACGGGGGTAAAATTGAAAAAAGTTGAAAAAAAAATTTTTTTTGGACTTAGTCATTTTTCCGGCGTTTATCAGACTTTCAGATAGGGGAAATGTCAGTGAGCATTCCAATTTCAGTTCCAGAGCGATTCGCCCAATGAGTCCTTGATATTTAGTCATTTTCAGCCAATTTTCTGGATTTTTGAAAATTTCACTTTTTTGTGAAAATATCCACTAAATGAGGGAATAATATGTGTGAGGGTACCCCAGGAGAGTTCCAAATGTGTGTGGGTAGAATATATATCCCACGGGGGTAAAATTGAAAAAAGTTGAAAAAAAAATTTGGGGGGACTTAGTCATTTTTCCGGCGTTTATCAGACTTTCAGATAGGGGAAATGTGAGAGAGCATTCCGATTTCAGTTCCAGAGCGATTCGCCCAATGAGTCCTTGATATTTAGTCGTTTTCAGCCAATTTTCTGGATTTTTGAAAATTTCACTTTTTTGTGAAAATATCCACTAAACGAGGGAATAATATGTGTGAGGGTACCCCAGGAGAGTTCCAAATGTGTGTGGGTAGAATATATATCCCACGGGGGTAAAATTGAAAAAAGTTGAAAAAAAATTTTTTTTGGACTTAGTCATTTTTCCGGCGTTTATCAGACTTTCAGATAGGGGAAATGTCAGTGAGCGTTCCGAATTCAGTTCCTGAGCGATTCGCCCAATGAGTCCTTGATATTTAGTCATTTTCAGCCAATTTTCTGGATTTTTGAAAATTTCACTTTTTTGTGAAAATATCCACTAAATGAGGGAATAATATGTGTGAGGGTACCCCAGGAGAGTTCCAAATGTGTGTGGGTAGAATATATATCCCACGGGGGTAAAATTGAAAAAAGTTGAAAAAAAATTTTTTTTTGACTTAGTCATTTTTCCGCCGTTTATCAGACTTTCAGATAGGGGAAATGTGAGTGAGCATTCCGAATTCAGTTCCAGAGCAATTCGCCCAATGAGTCCTTGATATTTAGTCATTTTCAGCCAATTTTCTGGATTTTTGAAAATTTCACTTTTTTGTGAAAATATCCACTAAATGAGCGAATAATATGTGTGAGGGTACCCCAGGAGAGGTCCAAATGTGTGTGGGTAGAATATATATCCCACGGGGGTAAAATTGAAAAAAGTTGAAAAAAAAATTTTGGGGGACTTAGTCATTTTTCCGGCGTTTATCAGACTTTCAGATAGGGGAAATGTGAGAGAGCATTCCGATTTCAGTTCCAGAGCGATTCGCCCAATGAGTCCTTGATATTTAGTCGTTTTCAGCCAATTTTCTGGATTTTTGAAAATTTCACTTTTTTGTGAAAATATCCACTAAATGAGCGAATAATTTGTGTGAGGGTACCCCAGGAGAGTTCCAAATGTGTGTGGGTAGAATATATATCCCACTGGGGTAAAATTGAAAAAAGTTGAAAAAAATTTTTTTTTGACTTAGTCATTTTTCCGGCGTTTATCAGACTTTCAGATAGGGGAAATGTGAGTGAGCATTCCGATTTCAGTTCCAGAGCGATTCGCCCAATGAGTCCTTGATATTTAGTCGTTTTCAGCCAATTTTCTGGATTTTTGAAAATTTCACTTTTTTGTGAAAATATCCACTAAATGAGGGAATAATATGTGTGAGGGTACCCCAGGAGAGTTCCAAATGTGTGTGGGTAGAATATATATCCCACGGGGGTAAAATTGAAAAAAGTTGAAAAAAAATTTTTTTTTGACTTAGTCATTTTTCCGCCGTTTATCAGACTTTCAGATAGGGGAAATGTGAGTGAGCATTCCGAATTCAGTTCCAGAGCAATTCGCCCAATGAGTCCTTGATATTTAGTCGTTTTCAGCCAATTTTCTGGATTTTTGAAAATTTCACTTTTTTGTGAAAATATCCACTAAATGAGCAAATAATATGTGTGAGGGTACCCCAGGAGAGGTCCAAATGTGTGTGGGTAGAATATATATCCCACGGGGGTAAAATTGAAAAAAGTTGAAAAAAAAATTTTGGGGGACTTAGTCATTTTTCCGGCGTTTATCAGACTTTCAGATAGGGGAAATGTGAGAGAGCATTCCGATTTCAGTTCCAGAGCGATTCGCCCAATGAGTCCTTGATATTTAGTCGTTTTCAGCCAATTTTCTGGATTTTTGAAAATTTCACTTTTTTGTGAAAATATCCACTAAATGAGCGAATAATTTGTGTGAGGGTACCCCAGGAGAGTTCCAAATGTGTGTGGGTAGAATATATATCCCACTGGGGTAAAATTGAAAAAAGTTGAAAAAAATTTTTTTTTGACTTAGTCATTTTTCCGGCGTTTATCAGACTTTCAGATAGGGGAAATGTGAGTGAGCATTCCGATTTCAGTTCCAGAGCGATTCGCCCAATGAGTCCTTGATATTTAGTCGTTTTCAGCCAATTTTCTGGATTTTTGAAAATTTCACTTTTTTGTGAAAATATCCACTAAATGAGGGAATAATATGTGTGAGGGTACCCCAGGAGAGTTCCAAATGTGTGTGGGTAGAATATATATCCCACGGGGGTAAAATTGAAAAAAGTTGAAAAAAAAATTTTTTTGGACTTAGTCATTTTTCCGGCGTTTATCAGACTTTCAGATAGGGGAAATGTCAGTGAGCGTTCCGATTTCAGTTCCAGAGCGATTCGCCCAATGAGTCCTTCATATTTAGTCGTTTTCAGCCAATTTTCTGGATTTTTGAAAATTTCACTTTTTTGTGAAAATATCCACTAAATGAGGGAATAATATGTGTGAGGGTACCCCAGGAGAGTTCCAAATGTGTGTGGGTAGAATATATATCCCACGGGGGTAAAATTGAAAAAAGTTGAAAAAAAAATTTGGGGGGACTTAGTCATTTTTCCGGCGTTTATCAGACTTTCAGATAGGGGAAATGTGAGAGAGCATTCCGATTTCAGTTCCAGAGCGATTAGCCCAATGAGTCCTTGATATTTAGTCATTTTCAGCCAATTTTCTGGATTTTTGAAAATTTCACTTTTTTGTGAAAATATCCACTAAATGAGGGAATAATATGTGTGAGGGTACCCCAGGAGAGTTCCAAATGTGTGTGGGTAGAATATATATCCCACGGGGGTAAAATTGAAAAAAGTTGAAAAAAAAATTTTTTTTGGACTTAGTCATTTTTCCGGCGTTTATCAGACTTTCAGATAGGGGAAATGTCAGTGAGCATTCCAATTTCAGTTCCAGAGCGATTCGCCCAATGAGTCCTTGATATTTAGTCATTTTCAGCCAATTTTCTGGATTTTTGAAAATTTCACTTTTTTGTGAAAATATCCACTAAATGAGGGAATAATATGTGTGAGGGTACCCCAGGAGAGTTCCAAATGTGTGTGGGTAGAATATATATCCCACGGGGGTAAAATTGAAAAAAGTTGAAAAAAAAATTTGGGGGGACTTAGTCATTTTTCCGGCGTTTATCAGACTTTCAGATAGGGGAAATGTGAGAGAGCATTCCGATTTCAGTTCCAGAGCGATTCGCCCAATGAGTCCTTGATATTTAGTCGTTTTCAGCCAATTTTCTGGATTTTTGAAAATTTCACTTTTTTGTGAAAATATCCACTAAACGAGGGAATAATATGTGTGAGGGTACCCCAGGAGAGTTCCAAATGTGTGTGGGTAGAATATATATCCCACGGGGGTAAAATTGAAAAAAGTTGAAAAAAAATTTTTTTTGGACTTAGTCATTTTTCCGGCGTTTATCAGACTTTCAGATAGGGGAAATGTCAGTGAGCGTTCCGAATTCAGTTCCTGAGCGATTCGCCCAATGAGTCCTTGATATTTAGTCATTTTCAGCCAATTTTCTGGATTTTTGAAAATTTCACTTTTTTGTGAAAATATCCACTAAATGAGCGAATAATATGTGTGAGGGTACCCCAGGAGAGGTCCAAATGTGTGTGGGTAGAATATATATCCCACGGGGGTAAAATTGAAAAAAGTTGAAAAAAAAATTTTGGGGGACTTAGTCATTTTTCCGGCGTTTATCAGACTTTCAGATAGGGGAAATGTGAGAGAGCATTCCGATTTCAGTTCCAGAGCGATTCGCCCAATGAGTCCTTGATATTTAGTCGTTTTCAGCCAATTTTCTGGATTTTTGAAAATTTCACTTTTTTGTGAAAATATCCACTAAATGAGCGAATAATTTGTGTGAGGGTACCCCAGGAGAGTTCCAAATGTGTGTGGGTAGAATATATATCCCACTGGGGTAAAATTGAAAAAAGTTGAAAAAAATTTTTTTTTGACTTAGTCATTTTTCCGGCGTTTATCAGACTTTCAGATAGGGGAAATGTGAGTGAGCATTCCGATTTCAGTTCCAGAGCGATTCGCCCAATGAGTCCTTGATATTTAGTCGTTTTCAGCCAATTTTCTGGATTTTTGAAAATTTCACTTTTTTGTGAAAATATCCACTAAATGAGGGAATAATATGTGTGAGGGTACCCCAGGAGAGTTCCAAATGTGTGTGGGTAGAATATATATCCCACGGGGGTAAAATTGAAAAAAGTTGAAAAAAAATTTTTTTTTGACTTAGTCATTTTTCCGCCGTTTATCAGACTTTCAGATAGGGGAAATGTGAGTGAGCATTCCGAATTCAGTTCCAGAGCAATTCGCCCAATGAGTCCTTGATATTTAGTCGTTTTCAGCCAATTTTCTGGATTTTTGAAAATTTCACTTTTTTGTGAAAATATCCACTAAATGAGCGAATAATATGTGTGAGGGTACCCCAGGAGAGGTCCAAATGTGTGTGGGTAGAATATATATCCCACGGGGGTAAAATTGAAAAAAGTTGAAAAAAAAATTTTGGGGGACTTAGTCATTTTTCCGGCGTTTATCAGACTTTCAGATAGGGGAAATGTGAGAGAGCATTCCGATTTCAGTTCCAGAGCGATTCGCCCAATGAGTCCTTGATATTTAGTCGTTTTCAGCCAATTTTCTGGATTTTTGAAAATTTCACTTTTTTGTGAAAATATCCACTAAATGAGCGAATAATTTGTGTGAGGGTACCCCAGGAGAGTTCCAAATGTGTGTGGGTAGAATATATATCCCACGGGGGTAAAATTGAAAAAAGTTGAAAAAAAAATTTTTTTGGACTTAGTCATTTTTCCGGCGTTTATCAGACTTTCAGATAGGGGAAATGTCAGTGAGCGTTCCGATTTCAGTTCCAGAGCGATTCGCCCAATGAGTCCTTCATATTTAGTCGTTTTCAGCCAATTTTCTGGATTTTTGAAAATTTCACTTTTTTGTGAAAATATCCACTAAATGAGGGAATAATATGTGTGAGGGTACCCCAGGAGAGTTCCAAATGTGTGTGGGTAGAATATATATCCCACGGGGGTAAAATTGAAAAAAGTTGAAAAAAAAATTTGGGGGGACTTAGTCATTTTTCCGGCGTTTATCAGACTTTCAGATAGGGGAAATGTGAGAGAGCATTCCGATTTCAGTTCCAGAGCGATTAGCCCAATGAGTCCTTGATATTTAGTCATTTTCAGCCAATTTTCTGGATTTTTGAAAATTTCACTTTTTTGTGAAAATATCCACTAAATGAGGGAATAATATGTGTGAGGGTACCCCAGGAGAGTTCCAAATGTGTGTGGGTAGAATATATATCCCACGGGGGTAAAATTGAAAAAAGTTGAAAAAAAAATTTTTTTTGGACTTAGTCATTTTTCCGGCGTTTATCAGACTTTCAGATAGGGGAAATGTCAGTGAGCATTCCAATTTCAGTTCCAGAGCGATTCGCCCAATGAGTCCTTGATATTTAGTCATTTTCAGCCAATTTTCTGGATTTTTGAAAATTTCACTTTTTTGTGAAAATATCCACTAAATGAGGGAATAATATGTGTGAGGGTACCCCAGGAGAGTTCCAAATGTGTGTGGGTAGAATATATATCCCACGGGGGTAAAATTGAAAAAAGTTGAAAAAAAAATTTGGGGGGACTTAGTCATTTTTCCGGCGTTTATCAGACTTTCAGATAGGGGAAATGTGAGAGAGCATTCCGATTTCCGTTCCAGAGCGATTCGCCCAATGAGTCCTTGATATTTAGTCGTTTTCAGCCAATTTTCTGGATTTTTGAAAATTTCACTTTTTTGTGAAAATATCCACTAAACGAGGGAATAATATGTGTGAGGGTACCCCAGGAGAGTTCCAAATGTGTGTGGGTAGAATATATATCCCACGGGGGTAAAATTGAAAAAAGTTGAAAAAAAATTTTTTTTGGACTTAGTCATTTTTCCGGCGTTTATCAGACTTTCAGATAGGGGAAATGTCAGTGAGCGTTCCGAATTCAGTTCCTGAGCGATTCGCCCAATGAGTCCTTGATATTTAGTCATTTTCAGCCAATTTTCTGGATTTTTGAAAATTTCACTTTTTTGTGAAAATATCCACTAAATGAGGGAATAATATGTGTGAGGGTACCCCAGGAGAGTTCCAAATGTGTGTGGGTAGAATATATATCCCACGGGGGTAAAATTGAAAAAAGTTGAAAAAAAATTTTTTTTTGACTTAGTCATTTTTCCGCCGTTTATCAGACTTTCAGATAGGGGAAATGTGAGTGAGCATTCCGAATTCAGTTCCAGAGCAATTCGCCCAATGAGTCCTTGATATTTAGTCATTTTCAGCCAATTTTCTGGATTTTTGAAAATTTCACTTTTTTGTGAAAATATCCACTAAATGAGCGAATAATATGTGTGAGGGTACCCCAGGAGAGGTCCAAATGTGTGTGGGTAGAATATATATCCCACGGGGGTAAAATTGAAAAAAGTTGAAAAAAAAATTTTGGGGGACTTAGTCATTTTTCCGGCGTTTATCAGACTTTCAGATAGGGGAAATGTGAGAGAGCATTCCGATTTCAGTTCCAGAGCGATTCGCCCAATGAGTCCTTGATATTTAGTCGTTTTCAGCCAATTTTCTGGATTTTTGAAAATTTCACTTTTTTGTGAAAATATCCACTAAATGAGCGAATAATTTGTGTGAGGGTACCCCAGGAGAGTTCCAAATGTGTGTGGGTAGAATATATATCCCACTGGGGTAAAATTGAAAAAAGTTGAAAAAAATTTTTTTTTGACTTAGTCATTTTTCCGGCGTTTATCAGACTTTCAGATAGGGGAAATGTGAGTGAGCATTCCGATTTCAGTTCCAGAGCGATTCGCCCAATGAGTCCTTGATATTTAGTCGTTTTCAGCCAATTTTCTGGATTTTTGAAAATTTCACTTTTTTGTGAAAATATCCACTAAATGAGGGAATAATATGTGTGAGGGTACCCCAGGAGAGTTCCAAATGTGTGTGGGTAGAATATATATCCCACGGGGGTAAAATTGAAAAAAGTTGAAAAAAAAATTTTTTTGGACTTAGTCATTTTTCCGGCGTTTATCAGACTTTCAGATAGGGGAAATGTCAGTGAGCGTTCCGATTTCAGTTCCAGAGCGATTCGCCCAATGAGTCCTTCATATTTAGTCGTTTTCAGCCAATTTTCTGGATTTTTGAAAATTTCACTTTTTTGTGAAAATATCCACTAAATGAGGGAATAATATGTGTGAGGGTACCCCAGGAGAGTTCCAAATGTGTGTGGGTAGAATATATATCCCACGGGGGTAAAATTGAAAAAAGTTGAAAAAAAAATTTGGGGGGACTTAGTCATTTTTCCGGCGTTTATCAGACTTTCAGATAGGGGAAATGTGAGAGAGCATTCCGATTTCAGTTCCAGAGCGATTCGCCCAATGAGTCCTTGATATTTAGTCATTTTCAGCCAATTTTCTGGATTTTTGAAAATTTCACTTTTTTGTGAAAATATCCACTAAATGAGGGAATAATATGTGTGAGGGTACCCCAGGAGAGTTCCAAATGTGTGTGGGTAGAATATATATCCCACGGGGGTAAAATTGAAAAAAGTTGAAAAAAAAATTTTTTTTGGACTTAGTCATTTTTCCGGCGTTTATCAGACTTTCAGATAGGGGAAATGTCAGTGAGCATTCCAATTTCAGTTCCAGAGCTATTCGCCCAATGAGTCCTTGATATTTAGTCATTTTCAGCCAATTTTCTGGATTTTTGAAAATTTCACTTTTTTGTGAAAATATCCACTAAATGAGGGAATAATATGTGTGAGGGTACCCCAGGAGAGTTCCAAATGTGTGTGGGTAGAATATATATCCCACGGGGGTAAAATTGAAAAAAGTTGAAAAAATTTTTTTTTTTGACTTAGTCATTTTTCCGCCGTTTATCAGACTTTCAGATAGGGGAAATGTGAGTGAGCATTCCGATTTCAGTTCCAGAGCAATTCGCCCAATGAGTCCTTGATATTTAGTCGTTTTCAGCCAATTTTCTGGATTTTTGAAAATTTCACTTTTTTGTGAAAATATCCACTAAATGAGCGAATAATTTGTGTGAGGGTACCCCAGGAGAGTTCCAAATGTGTGTGGGTAGAATATATATCCCACTGGGGTAAAATTGAAAAAAGTTTAAAAAAAATTTTTTTTGACTTAGTCATTTTTCCGGCGTTTATCAGACTTTCAGATAGGGGAAATGTGAGTGAGCATTCCGATTTCAGTTCCAGAGCGATTCGCCCAATGAGTCCTTGATATTTAGTCGTTTTCAGCCAATTTTCTGGATTTTTGAAAATTTCACTTTTTTGTGAAAATATCCACTAAACGAGGGAATAATATGTGTGAGGGTACCCCAGGAGAGTTCCAAATGTGTGTGGGTAGAATATATATCCCACGGGGGTAAAATTGAAAAAAGTTGAAAAAAAATTTTTTTTGGACTTAGTCATTTTTCCGGCGTTTATCAGACTTTCAGATAGGGGAAATGTCAGTGAGCGTTCCGAATTCAGTTCCTGAGCGATTCGCCCAATGAGTCCTTGATATTTAGTCATTTTCAGCCAATTTTCTGGATTTTTGAAAATTTCACTTTTTTGTGAAAATATCCACTAAATGAGGGAATAATATGTGTGAGGGTACCCCAGGAGAGTTCCAAATGTGTGTGGGTAGAATATATATCCCACGGGGGTAAAATTGAAAAAAGTTGAAAAAAAATTTTTTTTTGACTTAGTCATTTTTCCGGCGTTTATCAGACTTTCAGATAGGGGAAATGTCAGTGAGCATTCCGATTTCAGTTCCAGAGCGATTCGCCCAATGAGTCCTTGATATTTAGTCGTTTTCAGCCAATTTTCTGGATTTTTGAAAATTTCACTTTTTTGTGAAAATATCCACTAAATGAGGGAATAATATGTGTGAGGGTACCCCAGGTGAGTTCCAAATGTGTGTGGGTAGAATATATATCCCACGGGGGTAAAATTGAAAAAAGTTGAAAAAAAAATTTTTTTGGACTTAGTCATTTTTCCGGCGTTTATCAGACTTTCAGATAGGGGAAATGTCAGTGAGCGTTCCGATTTCAGTTCCAGAGCGATTCGCCAAATGAGTCCTTCATATTTAGTCGTTTTCAGCCAATTTTCTGGATTTTTGAAAATTTCACTTTTTTGTGAAAATATCCACTAAATGAGGGAATAATATGTGTGAGGGTACCCCAGGAGAGTTCCAAATGTGTGTGGGTAGAATATATATCCCACGGGGGTAAAATTGAAAAAAGTTGAAAAAAAAATTTGGGGGGACTTAGTCATTTTTCCGGCGTTTATCAGACTTTCAGATAGGGGAAATGTGAGAGAGCATTCCGATTTCAGTTCCAGAGCGATTCGCCCAATGAGTCCTTGATATTTAGTCATTTTCAGCCAATTTTCTGGATTTTTGAAAATTTCACTTTTTTGTGAAAATATCCACTAAATGAGGGAATAATATGTGTGAGGGTACCCCAGGAGAGTTCCAAATGTGTGTGGGTAGAATATATATCCCACGGGGGTAAAATTGAAAAAAGTTGAAAAAATTTTTTTTTTTGACTTAGTCATTTTTCCGCCGTTTATCAGACTTTCAGATAGGGGAAATGTGAGTGAGCATTCCGATTTCAGTTCCAGAGCAATTCGCCCAATGAGTCCTTGATATTTAGTCGTTTTCAGCCAATTTTCTGGATTTTTGAAAATTTCACTTTTTTGTGAAAATATCCACTAAATGAGCGAATAATTTGTGTGAGGGTACCCCAGGAGAGTTCCAAATGTGTGTGGGTAGAATATATATCCCACTGGGGTAAAATTGAAAAAAGTTTAAAAAAAATTTTTTTTGACTTAGTCATTTTTCCGGCGTTTATCAGACTTTCAGATAGGGGAAATGTGAGTGAGCATTCCGATTTCAGTTCCAGAGCAATTCGCCCAATGAGTCCTTGATATTTAGTCGTTTTCAGCCAATTTTCTGGATTTTTGAAAATTTCACTTTTTTGTGAAAATATCCACTAAATGAGCGAATAATTTGTGTGAGGGTACCCCAGGAGAGTTCCAAATGTGTGTGGGTAGAATATATATCCCACTGGGGTAAAATTGAAAAAAGTTTAAAAAAAATTTTTTTTGACTTAGTCATTTTTCCGGCGTTTATCAGACTTTCAGATAGGGGAAATGTGAGTGAGCATTCCGATTTCAGTTCCAGAGCGATTCGCCCAATGAGTCCTTGATATTTAGTCGTTTTCAGCCAATTTTCTGGATTTTTGAAAATTTCACTTTTTTGTGAAAATATCCACTAAACGAGGGAATAATATGTGTGAGGGTACCCCAGGAGAGTTCCAAATGTGTGTGGGTAGAATATATATCCCACGGGGGTAAAATTGAAAAAAGTTGAAAAAAAATTTTTTTTGGACTTAGTCATTTTTCCGGCGTTTATCAGACTTTCAGATAGGGGAAATGTCAGTGAGCGTTCCGAATTCAGTTCCTGAGCGATTCGCCCAATGAGTCCTTGATATTTAGTCATTTTCAGCCAATTTTCTGGATTTTTGAAAATTTCACTTTTTTGTGAAAATATCCACTAAATGAGGGAATAATATGTGTGAGGGTACCCCAGGAGAGTTCCAAATGTGTGTGGGTAGAATATATATCCCACGGGGGTAAAATTGAAAAAAGTTGAAAAAAAATTTTTTTTTGACTTAGTCATTTTTCCGGCGTTTATCAGACTTTCAGATAGGGGAAATGTCAGTGAGCATTCCGATTTCAGTTCCAGAGCGATTCGCCCAATGAGTCCTTGATATTTAGTCGTTTTCAGCCAATTTTCTGGATTTTTGAAAATTTCACTTTTTTGTGAAAATATCCACTAAATGAGGGAATAATATGTGTGAGGGTACCCCAGGTGAGTTCCAAATGTGTGTGGGTAGAATATATATCCCACGGGGGTAAAATTGAAAAAAGTTGAAAAAAAAATTTTTTTGGACTTAGTCATTTTTCCGGCGTTTATCAGACTTTCAGATAGGGGAAATGTCAGTGAGCGTTCCGATTTCAGTTCCAGAGCGATTCGCCAAATGAGTCCTTCATATTTAGTCGTTTTCAGCCAATTTTCTGGATTTTTGAAAATTTCACTTTTTTGTGAAAATATCCACTAAATGAGGGAATAATATGTGTGAGGGTACCCCAGGAGAGTTCCAAATGTGTGTGGGTAGAATATATATCCCACGGGGGTAAAATTGAAAAAAGTTGAAAAAAAAATTTGGGGGGACTTAGTCATTTTTCCGGCGTTTATCAGACTTTCAGATAGGGGAAATGTGAGAGAGCATTCCGATTTCAGTTCCAGAGCGATTCGCCCAATGAGTCCTTGATATTTAGTCATTTTCAGCCAATTTTCTGGATTTTTGAAAATTTCACTTTTTTGTGAAAATATCCACTAAATGAGGGAATAATATGTGTGAGGGTACCCCAGGAGAGTTCCAAATGTGTGTGGGTAGAATATATATCCCACGGGGGTAAAATTGAAAAAAGTTGAAAAAATTTTTTTTTTTGACTTAGTCATTTTTCCGCCGTTTATCAGACTTTCAGATAGGGGAAATGTGAGTGAGCATTCCGATTTCAGTTCCAGAGCAATTCGCCCAATGAGTCCTTGATATTTAGTAGTTTTCAGCCAATTTTCTGGATTTTTGAAAATTTCACTTTTTTGTGAAAATATCCACTAAATGAGCGAATAATTTGTGTGAGGGTACCCCAGGAGAGTTCCAAATGTGTGTGGGTAGAATATATATCCCACTGGGGTAAAATTGAAAAAAGTTTAAAAAAAATTTTTTTTGACTTAGTCATTTTTCCGGCGTTTATCAGACTTTCAGATAGGGGAAATGTGAGTGAGCATTCCGATTTCAGTTCCAGAGCAATTCGCCCAATGAGTCCTTGATATTTAGTCGTTTTCAGCCAATTTTCTGGATTTTTGAAAATTTCACTTTTTTGTGAAAATATCCACTAAATGAGCGAATAATTTGTGTGAGGGTACCCCAGGAGAGTTCCAAATGTGTGTGGGTAGAATATATATCCCACTGGGGTAAAATTGAAAAAAGTTTAAAAAAAATTTTTTTTGACTTAGTCATTTTTCCGGCGTTTATCAGACTTTCAGATAGGGGAAATGTGAGTGAGCATTCCGATTTCAGTTCCAGAGCGATTCGCCCAATGAGTCCTTGATATTTAGTCGTTTTCAGCCAATTTTCTGGATTTTTGAAAATTTCACTTTTTTGTGAAAATATCCACTAAATGAGGGAATAATATGTGTGAGGGTACCCCAGGAGAGTTCCAAATGTGTGTGGGTAGAATATATATCCCACGGGTGTAAAATTGAAAAAAGTTGAAAAAAAAATTTTTTTGGACTTAGTCATTTTTCCGTCGTTTATCAGACTTTCAGATAGGGGAAATGTCAGTGAGCATTCCGATTTCAGTTCCAGAGCGATTCGCCCAATGAGTCCTTGATATTTAGTCGTTTTCAGCCAATTTTCTGGATTTTTGAAAATTTCACTTTTTTGTGAAAATATCCACTAAATGAGGGAATAATATGTGTGAGGGTACCCCAGGAGAGTTCCAAATGTGTGTGGGTAGAATATATATCCCACTGGGGTAAAATTGAAAAAAGTTGAAAAAATTTTTTTTTTTGGACTTAGTCATTTTTCCGGCGTTTATCAGACTTTCAGATAGGGGAAATGTGAGAGAGCATTCCGATTTCAGTTCCAGAGCGATTCGCCCAATGAGTCCTTGATATTTAGTCGTTTTCAGCCAATTTTCTGGATTTTTGAAAATTTCACTTTTTTGTGAAAATAACCACTAAACGAGGGAATAATATGTGTGAGGGTACCCCAGGAGAGTTCCAAATGTGTGTGGGTAGAATATATATCCCACGGGGGTAAAATTGAAAAAAGTTGAAAAAAAATTTTTTTTGGACTTAGTCATTTTTCCGGCGTTTATCAGACTTTCAGATAGGGGAAATGTCAGTGAGCATTCCAATTTCAGTTCCAGAGCGATTCGCCCAATGAGTCCTTGATATTTAGTCATTTTCAGCCAATTTTCTGGATTTTTGAAAATTTCACTTTTTTGTGAAAATATCCACTAAATGAGGGAATAATATGTGTGAGGGTACCCCAGGAGAGTTCCAAATGTGTGTGGGTAGAATATATATCCCACTGGGGTAAAATTGAAAAAAGTTGAAAAAATTTTTTTTTTTGGACTTAGTCATTTTTCCGCCGTTTATCAGACTTTCAGAAAGCGGAAATGTGAGAGAGCATTCCGATTTCAGTTCCAAAGCGATTCGCCCAATGAGTCCTTGATATTTAGTCGTTTTCAGCCAATTTTCTGGATTTTTGAAAATTTCACTTTTTTGTGAAAATATCCACTAAATGAGGGAATAATATGTGTGAGGGTACCCCAGGAGAGTTCCAAATGTGTGTGGGTAGAATATATATCCCACGGGGGTAAAATTGAAAAAAGTTGAAAAAAAAATTTGGGGGGACTTAGTCATTTTTCCGGCGTTTATCAGACTTTCAGATAGGGGAAATGTCAGTGAGCGTTCCGATTTCAGTTCCAGAGCGATTCGCCCAATGAGTCCTTGATATTTAGTCATTTTCAGCCAATTTTCTGGATTTTTGAAAATTTCACTTTTTTGTGAAAATATCCACTAAATGAGGGAATAATATGTGTGAGGGTACCCCAGGAGAGTTCCAAATGTGTGTGGGTAGAATATATATCCCACGGGGGTAAAATTGAAAAAAGTTGAAAAAAAAATTTTTTTGGACTTAGTCATTTTTCCGGCGTTTATCAGACTTTCAGATAGGGGAAATGTCAGTGAGCGTTCCGATTTCAGTTCCAGAGCGATTCGCCCAATGAGTCCTTCATATTTAGTCGTTTTCATCCAATTTTCTGGATTTTTGAAAATTTCACTTTTTTGTGAAAATATCCACTAAATGAGGGAATAATATGTGTGAGGGTACCCCAGGAGAGTTCCAAATGTGTGTGGGTAGAATATATATCCCACGGGGGTAAAATTGAAAAAAGTTGAAAAAAAAATTTGGGGGGACTTAGTCATTTTTCCGGCGTTTATCAGACTTTCAGATAGGGGAAATGTGAGAGAGCATTCCGATTTCAGTTCCAGAGCGATTCGCCCAATGAGTCCTTGATATTTAGTCGTTTTCAGCCAATTTTCTGGATTTTTGAAAATTTCACTTTTTTGTGAAAATATCCACTAAACGAGGGAATAATATGTGTGAGGGTACCCCAGGAGAGTTCCAAATGTGTGTGGGTAGAATATATATCCCACGGGGGTAAAATTGAAAAAAGTTGAAAAAAAATTTTTTTTGGACTTAGTCATTTTTCCGGCGTTTATCAGACTTTCAGATAGGGGAAATGTCAGTGAGCGTTCCGAATTCAGTTCCTGAGCGATTCGCCCAATGAGTCCTTGATATTTAGTCATTTTCAGCCAATTTTCTGGATTTTTGAAAATTTCACTTTTTTGTGAAAATATCCACTAAATGAGGGAATAATATGTGTGAGGGTACCCCAGGAGAGTTCCAAATGTGTGTGGGTAGAATATATATCCCACGAGGTAAAATTGAAAAAAGTTGAAAAAAAATTTTTTTTTGACTTAGTCATTTTTCCGCCGTTTATCAGACTTTCAGATAGGGGAAATGTGAGTGAGCATTCCGAATTCAGTTCCAGAGCAATTCGCCCAATGAGTCCTTGATATTTAGTCGTTTTCAGCCAATTTTCTAGATTTTTGAAAATTTCACTTTTTTGTGAAAATATCCACTAAATGAGCGAATAATATGTGTGAGGGTACCCAAGGAGAGGTCCAAATGTGTGTGGGTAGAATATATATCCCACGGGGGTAAAATTGAAAAAAGTTGAAAAAAAATTTTTTTTGGACTTAGTCATTTTTCCGTCGTTTATCAGACTTTCAGATAGGGGAAATGTCAGTGAGCGTTCCGATTTCAGTTCCAGAGCGATTCGCCCAATGAGTCCTTGATATTTAGTCGTTTTCAGCCAATTTTCTGGATTTTTGAAAATTTCACTTTTTTGTGAAAATATCCACTAAATGAGGGAATAATATGTGTGAGGGTACCCCAGGAGAGTTCCAAATGTGTGTGGGTAGAATATATATCCCACGGGGGTAAAATTGAAAAAAGTTGAAAAAAAAATTTTTTTGGACTTAGTCATTTTTCCCGCGTTTATCAGACTTTCAGATAGGGGAAATGTCAGTGAGCGTTCCGATTTCAGTTCCAGAGCGATTCGCCCAATGAGTCCTTCATATTTAGTCGTTTTCAGCCAATTTTCTGGATTTTTGAAAATTTCACTTTTTTGTGAAAATATCCACTAAATGAGGGAATAATATGTGTGAGGGTACCCCAGGAGAGTTCCAAATGTGTGTGGGTAGAATATATATCCCACGGGGGTAAAATTGAAAAAAGTTGAAAAAAAAATTTGGGGGGACTTAGTCATTTTTCCGGCGTTTATCAGACTTTCAGATAGGGGAAATGTGAGAGAGCATTCCGATTTCAGTTCCAGAGCGATTCGCCCAATGAGTCCTTGATATTTAGTCATTTTCAGCCAATTTTCTGGATTTTTGAAAATTTCACTTTTTTGTGAAAATATCCACTAAATGAGGGAATAATATGTGTGAGGGTACCCCAGGAGAGTTCCAAATGTGTGTGGGTAGAATATATATCCCACGGGGGTAAAATTGAAAAAAGTTGAAAAAAAAATTTTTTTTGGACTTAGTCATTTTTCCGGCGTTTATCAGACTTTCAGATAGGGGAAATGTCAGTGAGCATTCCAATTTCAGTTCCAGAGCGATTCGCCCAATGAGTCCTTGATATTTAGTCATTTTCAGCCAATTTTCTGGATTTTTGAAAATTTCACTTTTTTGTGAAAATATCCACTAAATGAGGGAATAATATGTGTGAGGGTACCCCAGGAGAGTTCCAAATGTGTGTGGGTAGAATATATATCCCACGGGGGTAAAATTGAAAAAAGTTGAAAAAATTTTTTTTTTTGACTTAGTCATTTTTCCGCCGTTTATCAGACTTTCAGATAGGGGAAATGTGAGTGAGCATTCCGATTTCAGTTCCAGAGCAATTCGCCCAATGAGTCCTTGATATTTAGTCGTTTTCAGCCAATTTTCTGGATTTTTGAAAATTTCACTTTTTTGTGAAAATATCCACTAAATGAGCGAATAATTTGTGTGAGGGTACCCCAGGAGAGTTCCAAATGTGTGTGGGTAGAATATATATCCCACTGGGGTAAAATTGAAAAAAGTTTAAAAAAAATTTTTTTTGACTTAGTCATTTTTCCGGCGTTTATCAGACTTTCAGATAGGGGAAATGTGAGTGAGCATTCCGATTTCAGTTCCAGAGCAATTCGCCCAATGAGTCCTTGATATTTAGTCGTTTTCAGCCAATTTTCTGGATTTTTGAAAATTTCACTTTTTTGTGAAAATATCCACTAAATGAGCGAATAATTTGTGTGAGGGTACCCCAGGAGAGTTCCAAATGTGTGTGGGTAGAATATATATCCCACGGGTGTAAAATTGAAAAAAGTTGAAAAAAAAATTTTTTTGGACTTAGTCATTTTTCCGTCGTTTATCAGACTTTCAGATAGGGGAAATGTCAGTGAGCATTCCGATTTCAGTTCCAGAGCGATTCGCCCAATGAGTCCTTGATATTTAGTCGTTTTCAGCCAATTTTCTGGATTTTTGAAAATTTCACTTTTTTGTGAAAATATCCACTAAATGAGGGAATAATATGTGTGAGGGTACCCCAGGAGAGTTCCAAATGTGTGTGGGTAGAATATATATCCCACTGGGGTAAAATTGAAAAAAGTTGAAAAAATTTTTTTTTTTGGACTTAGTCATTTTTCCGGCGTTTATCAGACTTTCAGATAGGGGAAATGTGAGAGAGCATTCCGATTTCAGTTCCAGAGCGATTCGCCCAATGAGTCCTTGATATTTAGTCGTTTTCAGCCAATTTTCTGGATTTTTGAAAATTTCACTTTTTTGTGAAAATAACCACTAAACGAGGGAATAATATGTGTGAGGGTACCCCAGGAGAGTTCCAAATGTGTGTGGGTAGAATATATATCCCACGGGGGTAAAATTGAAAAAAGTTGAAAAAAAATTTTTTTTGGACTTAGTCATTTTTCCGGCGTTTATCAGACTTTCACATAGGGGAAATGTGAGTGAGCATTCCGATTTCAGTTCCAGAGCGATTCGCCCAATGAGTCCTTGATATTTAGTCGTTTTCAGCCAATTTTCTGGATTTTTGAAAATTTCACTTTTTTGTGAAAATATCCACTAAATGAGGGAATAATATGTGTGAGGGTACCCCAGGAGAGTTCCAAATGTGTGTGGGTAGAATATATATCCCACGGGTGTAAAATTGAAAAAAGTTGAAAAAAAAATTTTTTTGGACTTAGTCATTTTTCCGTCGTTTATCAGACTTTCAGATAGGGGAAATGTCAGTGAGCATTCCGATTTCAGTTCCAGAGCGATTCGCCCAATGAGTCCTTGATATTTAGTCGTTTTCAGCCAATTTTCTGGATTTTTGAAAATTTCACTTTTTTGTGAAAATATCCACTAAATGAGGGAATAATATTTGTGAGGGTACCCCAGGAGAGTTCCAAATGTGTGTGGGTAGAATATATATCCCACTGGGGTAAAATTGAAAAAAGTTGAAAAAATTTTTTTTTTTGGACTTAGTCATTTTTCCGGCGTTTATCAGACTTTCAGATAGGGGAAATGTGAGAGAGCATTCCGATTTCAGTTCCAGAGCGATTCGCCCAATGAGTCCTTGATATTTAGTCGTTTTCAGCCAATTTTCTGGATTTTTGAAAATTTCACTTTTTTGTGAAAATAACCACTAAACGAGGGAATAATATGTGTGAGGGTACCCCAGGAGAGTTCCAAATGTGTGTGGGTAGAATATATATCCCACGGGGGTAAAATTGAAAAAAGTTGAAAAAAAATTTTTTTTGGACTTAGTCATTTTTCCGGCGTTTATCAGACTTTCAGATAGGGGAAATGTCAGTGAGCATTCCAATTTCAGTTCCAGAGCGATTCGCCCAATGAGTCCTTGATATTTAGTCATTTTCAGCCAATTTTCTGGATTTTTGAAAATTTCACTTTTTTGTGAAAATATCCACTAAATGAGGGAATAATATGTGTGAGGGTACCCCAGGAGAGTTCCAAATGTGTGTGGGTAGAATATATATCCCACTGGGGTAAAATTGAAAAAAGTTGAAAAAATTTTTTTTTTTGGACTTAGTCATTTTTCCGCCGTTTATCAGACTTTCAGATAGCGGAAATGTGAGAGAGCATTCCGATTTCAGTTCCAAAGCGATTCGCCCAATGAGTCCTTGATATTTAGTCGTTTTCAGCCAATTTTCTGGATTTTTGAAAATTTCACTTTTTTGTGAAAATATCCACTAAATGAGGGAATAATATGTGTGAGGGTACCCCAGGAGAGTTCCAAATGTGTGTGGGTAGAATATATATCCCACGGGGGTAAAATTGAAAAAAGTTGAAAAAAAAATTTGGGGGGACTTAGTCATTTTTCCGGCGTTTATCAGACTTTCAGATAGGGGAAATGTCAGTGAGCGTTCCGATTTCAGTTCCAGAGCGATTCGCCCAATGAGTCCTTGATATTTAGTCATTTTCAGCCAATTTTCTGGATTTTTGAAAATTTCACTTTTTTGTGAAAATATCCACTAAATGAGGGAATAATATGTGTGAGGGTACCCCAGGAGAGTTCCAAATGTGTGTGGGTAGAATATATATCCCACGGGGGTAAAATTGAAAAAAGTTGAAAAAAATTTTTTTTTTGACCTAGTCATTTTTCCGCCGTTTATCAGACTTTCAGATAGGGGAAATGTGAGTGAGCATTCCGATTTCAGTTCCAGAGCAATTCGCCCAATGAGTCCTTGATATTTAGTCGTTTTCAGCCAATTTTCTGGATTTTTGAAAATTTCACTTTTTTGTGAAAATATCCACTAAATGAGGGAATAATATGTGTGAGGGTACCCCAGGAGAGTTCCAAATGTGTGTGGGTAGAATATATATCCCACGGGGGTAAAATTGAAAAAAGTTGAAAAAAAAATTTGGGGGGACTTAGTCATTTTTCCGGCGTTTATCAGACTTTCAGATAGGGGAAATGTGAGAGAGCATTCCGATTTCAGTTCCAAAGCGATTCGCCCAATGAGTCCTTGATATTTAGTCGTTTTCAGCCAATTTTCTGGATTTTTGAAAATTTCACTTTTTTGTGAAAATATCCACTAAATGAGGGAATAATATGTGTGAGGGTACCCCAGGAGAGTTCCAAATGTGTGTGGGTAGAATATATATCCCACGGGGGTAAAATTGAAAAAAGTTGAAAAAAAAATTTGGGGGGACTTAGTCATTTTTCCGGCGTTTATCAGACTTTCAGATAGGGGAAATGTCAGTGAGCGTTCCGATTTCAGTTCCAGAGCGATTCGCCCAATGAGTCCTTGATATTTAGTCATTTTCAGCCAATTTTCTGGATTTTTGAAAATTTCACTTTTTTGTGAAAATATCCACTAAATGAGGGAATAATATGTGTGAGGGTACCCCAGGAGAGTTCCAAATGTGTGTGGGTAGAATATATATCCCACGGGGGTAAAATTGAAAAAAGTTGAAAAAAATTTTTTTTTTGACCTAGTCATTTTTCCGCCGTTTATCAGACTTTCAGATAGGGGAAATGTGAGTGAGCATTCCGATTTCAGTTCCAGAGCAATTCGCCCAATGAGTCCTTGATATTTAGTCGTTTTCAGCCAATTTTCTGGATTTTTGAAAATTTCACTTTTTTGTGAAAATATCCACTAAATGAGGGAATAATATGTGTGAGGGTACCCCAGGAGAGTTCCAAATGTGTGTGGGTAGAATATATATCCCACGGGGGTAAAATTGAAAAAAGTTGAAAAAAAAATTTGGGGGGACTTAGTCATTTTTCCGGCGTTTATCAGACTTTCAGATAGGGGAAATGTGAGAGAGCATTCCGATTTCAGTTCCAGAGCGATTCGCCCAATGAGTCCTTGATATTTAGTCGTTTTCAGCCAATTTTCTGGATTTTTGAAAATTTCACTTTTTTGTGAAAATATCCACTAAACGAGGGAATAATATGTGTGAGGGTACCCCAGGAGAGTTCCAAATGTGTGTGGGTAGAATATATATCCCACGGGGGTAAAATTGAAAAAAGTTGAAAAAAAATTTTTTTTGGACTTAGTCATTTTTCCGGCGTTTATCAGACTTTCAGATAGGGGAAATGTCAGTGAGCGTTCCGAATTCAGTTCCTGAGCGATTCGCCCAATGAGTCCTTGATATTTAGTCATTTTCAGCCAATTTTCTGGATTTTTGAAAATTTCACTTTTTTGTGAAAATATCCACTAAATGAGGGAATAATATGTGTGAGGGTACCCCAGGAGAGTTCCAAATGTGTGTGGGTAGAATATATATCCCACGGGGGTAAAATTGAAAAAAGTTGAAAAAAAATTTTTTTTGGACTTAGTCATTTTTCCGTCGTTTATCAGACTTTCAGATAGGGGAAATGTCAGTGAGCGTTCCGATTTCAGTTCCAGAGCGATTCGCCCAATGAGTCCTTGATATTTAGTCGTTTTCAGCCAATTTTCAGGATTTTTGAAAATTTCACTTTTTTGTGAAAATATCCACTAAATGAGGGAATAATATGTGTGAGGGTACCCCAGGAGAGTTCCAAATGTGTGTGGGTAGAATATATATCCCACGGGGGTAAAATTGAAAAAAGTTGAAAAAAAAATTTTGGGGGACTTAGTCATTTTTCCGGCGTTTATCAGACTTTCAGATAGGGGAAATGTGAGAGAGCATTCCGATTTCAGTTCCAGAGCGATTCGCCCAATGAGTCCTTGATATTTAGTCGTTTTCAGCCAATTTTCTGGATTTTTGAAAATTTCACTTTTTTGTGAAAATATCCACTAAATGAGCGAATAATTTGTGTGAGGGTACCCCAGGAGAGTTCCAAATGTGTGTGGGTAGAATATATATCCCACTGGGGTAAAATTGAAAAAAGTTGAAAAAAATTTTTTTTTGACTTAGTCATTTTTCCGGCGTTTATCAGACTTTCAGATAGGGGAAATGTGAGTGAGCATTCCGATTTCAGTTCCAGAGCGATTCGCCCAATGAGTCCTTGATATTTAGTCATTTTCAGCCAATTTTCTGGATTTTTGAAAATTTCACTTTTTTGTGAAAATATCCACTAAATGAGGGAATAATATGTGTGAGGGTACCCCAGGAGAGTTCCAAATGTGTGTGGGTAGAATATATATCCCACGGGGGTAAAATTGAAAAAAGTTGAAAAAAAAATTTTTTTGGACTTAGTCATTTTTCCGGCGTTTATCAGACTTTCAGATAGGGGAAATGTCAGTGAGCGTTCCGATTTCAGTTCCAGAGCGATTCGCCCAATGAGTCCTTCATATTTAGTCGTTTTCAGCCAATTTTCTGGATTTTTGAAAATTTCACTTTTTTGTGAAAATATCCACTAAATGAGGGAATAATATGTGTGAGGGTACCCCAGGAGAGTTCCAAATGTGTGTGGGTAGAATATATATCCCACGAAGGTAAAATTGAAAAAAGTTGAAAAAAAAATTTGGGGGGACTTAGTCATTTTTCCGGCGTTTATCAGACTTTCAGATAGGGGAAATGTGAGAGAGCATTCCGATTTCAGTTCCAGAGCGATTCGCCCAATGAGTCCTTGATATTTAGTCATTTTCAGCCAATTTTCTGGATTTTTGAAAATTTCACTTTTTTGTGAAAATATCCACTAAATGAGGGAATAATATGTGTGAGGGTACCCCAGGAGAGTTCCAAATGTGTGTGGGTAGAATATATATCCCACGGGGGTAAAATTGAAAAAAGTTGAAAAAAAAATTTTTTTTGGACTTAGTCATTTTTCCGGCGTTTATCAGACTTTCAGATAGGGGAAATGTCAGTGAGCATTCCAATTTCAGTTCCAGAGCGATTCGCCCAATGAGTCCTTGATATTTAGTCGTTTTCAGCCAATTTTCTGGATTTTTGAAAATTTCACTTTTTTGTGAAAATATCCACTAAATGAGGGAATAATATTTGTGAGGGTACCCCAGGAGAGTTCCAAATGTGTGTGGGTAGAATATATATCCCACGGGGGTAAAATTGAAAAAAGTTGAAAAAAAATTTTTTTTGGACTTAGTCATTTTTCCGGCGTTTATCAGACTTTCAGATAGGGGAAATGTCAGTGAGCGTTCCGAATTCAGTTCCTGAGCGATTCGCCCAATGAGTCCTTGATATTTAGTCATTTTCAGCCAATTTTCTGGATTTTTGAAAATTTCACTTTTTTGTGAAAATATCCACTAAATGAGGGAATAATATGTGTGAGGGTACCCCAGGAGAGTTCCAAATGTGTGTGGGTAGAATATATATCCCACGGGGGTAAAATTGAAAAAAGTTGAAAAAAAATTTTTTTTGGACTTAGTCATTTTTCCGTCGTTTATCAGACTTTCAGATAGGGGAAATGTCAGTGAGCGTTCCGATTTCAGTTCCAGAGCGATTCGCCCAATGAGTCCTTGATATTTAGTCGTTTTCAGCCAATTTTCAGGATTTTTGAAAATTTCACTTTTTTGTGAAAATATCCACTAAATGAGGGAATAATATGTGTGAGGGTACCCCAGGAGAGTTCCAAATGTGTGTGGGTAGAATATATATCCCACGGGGGTAAAATTGAAAAAAGTTGAAAAAAAAATTTTGGGGGACTTAGTCATTTTTCCGGCGTTTATCAGACTTTCAGATAGGGGAAATGTGAGAGAGCATTCCGATTTCAGTTCCAGAGCGATTCGCCCAATGAGTCCTTGATATTTAGTCGTTTTCAGCCAATTTTCTGGATTTTTGAAAATTTCACTTTTTTGTGAAAATATCCACTAAATGAGCGAATAATTTGTGTGAGGGTACCCCAGGAGAGTTCCAAATGTGTGTGGGTAGAATATATATCCCACTGGGGTAAAATTGAAAAAAGTTGAAAAAAATTTTTTTTTGACTTAGTCATTTTTCCGGCGTTTATCAGACTTTCAGATAGGGGAAATGTGAGTGAGCATTCCGATTTCAGTTCCAGAGCGATTCGCCCAATGAGTCCTTGATATTTAGTCATTTTCAGCCAATTTTCTGGATTTTTGAAAATTTCACTTTTTTGTGAAAATATCCACTAAATGAGGGAATAATATGTGTGAGGGTACCCCAGGAGAGTTCCAAATGTGTGTGGGTAGAATATATATCCCACGGGGGTAAAATTGAAAAAAGTTGAAAAAAAAATTTTTTTGGACTTAGTCATTTTTCCGGCGTTTATCAGACTTTCAGATAGGGGAAATGTCAGTGAGCGTTCCGATTTCAGTTCCAGAGCGATTCGCCCAATGAGTCCTTCATATTTAGTCGTTTTCAGCCAATTTTCTGGATTTTTGAAAATTTCACTTTTTTGTGAAAATATCCACTAAATGAGGGAATAATATGTGTGAGGGTACCCCAGGAGAGTTCCAAATGTGTGTGGGTAGAATATATATCCCACGAAGGTAAAATTGAAAAAAGTTGAAAAAAAAATTTGGGGGGACTTAGTCATTTTTCCGGCGTTTATCAGACTTTCAGATAGGGGAAATGTGAGAGAGCATTCCGATTTCAGTTCCAGAGCGATTCGCCCAATGAGTCCTTGATATTTAGTCATTTTCAGCCAATTTTCTGGATTTTTGAAAATTTCACTTTTTTGTGAAAATATCCACTAAATGAGGGAATAATATGTGTGAGGGTACCCCAGGAGAGTTCCAAATGTGTGTGGGTAGAATATATATCCCACGGGGGTAAAATTGAAAAAAGTTGAAAAAAAAATTTTTTTTGGACTTAGTCATTTTTCCGGCGTTTATCAGACTTTCAGATAGGGGAAATGTCAGTGAGCATTCCAATTTCAGTTCCAGAGCGATTCGCCCAATGAGTCCTTGATATTTAGTCGTTTTCAGCCAATTTTCTGGATTTTTGAAAATTTCACTTTTTTGTGAAAATATCCACTAAATGAGGGAATAATATTTGTGAGGGTACCCCAGGAGAGTTCCAAATGTGTGTGGGTAGAATATATATCCCACTGGGGTAAAATTGAAAAAAGTTGAAAAAATTTTTTTTTTTGGACTTAGTCATTTTTCCGGCGTTTATCAGACTTTCAGATAGGGGAAATGTGAGAGAGCATTCCGATTTCAGTTCCAGAGCGATTCGCCCAATGAGTCCTTGATATTTAGTCGTTTTCAGCCAATTTTCTGGATTTTTGAAAATTTCACTTTTTTGTGAAAATAACCACTAAACGAGGGAATAATATGTGTGAGGGTACCCCAGGAGAGTTCCAAATGTGTGTGGGTAGAATATATATCCCACGGGGGTAAAATTGAAAAAAGTTGAAAAAAAATTTTTTTTGGACTTAGTCATTTTTCCGGCGTTTATCAGACTTTCAGATAGGGGAAATGTCAGTGAGCATTCCAATTTCAGTTCCAGAGCGATTCGCCCAATGAGTCCTTGATATTTAGTCATTTTCAGCCAATTTTCTGGATTTTTGAAAATTTCACTTTTTTGTGAAAATATCCACTAAATGAGGGAATAATATGTGTGAGGGTACCCCAGGAGAGTTCCAAATGTGTGTGGGTAGAATATATATCCCACTGGGGTAAAATTGAAAAAAGTTGAAAAAATTTTTTTTTTTGGACTTAGTCATTTTTCCGCCGTTTATCAGACTTTCAGATAGCGGAAATGTGAGAGAGCATTCCGATTTCAGTTCCAAAGCGATTCGCCCAATGAGTCCTTGATATTTAGTCGTTTTCAGCCAATTTTCTGGATTTTTGAAAATTTCACTTTTTTGTGAAAATATCCACTAAATGAGGGAATAATATGTGTGAGGGTACCCCAGGAGAGTTCCAAATGTGTGTGGGTAGAATATATATCCCACGGGGGTAAAATTGAAAAAAGTTGAAAAAAAAATTTGGGGGGACTTAGTCATTTTTCCGGCGTTTATCAGACTTTCAGATAGGGGAAATGTCAGTGAGCGTTCCGATTTCAGTTCCAGAGCGATTCGCCCAATGAGTCCTTGATATTTAGTCATTTTCAGCCAATTTTCTGGATTTTTGAAAATTTCACTTTTTTGTGAAAATATCCACTAAATGAGGGAATAATATGTGTGAGGGTACCCCAGGAGAGTTCCAAATGTGTGTGGGTAGAATATATATCCCACGGGGGTAAAATTGAAAAAAGTTGAAAAAAATTTTTTTTTTGACCTAGTCATTTTTCCGCCGTTTATCAGACTTTCAGATAGGGGAAATGTGAGTGAGCATTCCGATTTCAGTTCCAGAGCAATTCGCCCAATGAGTCCTTGATATTTAGTCGTTTTCAGCCAATTTTCTGGATTTTTGAAAATTTCACTTTTTTGTGAAAATATCCACTAAATGAGCGAATAATTTGTGTGAGGGTACCCCAGGAGAGTTCCAAATGTGTGTGGGTAGAATATATATCCCACGGGGGTAAAATTGAAAAAAGTTGAAAAAAAAATTTTTTTGGACTTAGTCATTTTTCCGGCGTTTATCAGACTTTCAGATAGGGGAAATGTCAGTGAGCGTTCCGATTTCAGTTCCAGAGCGATTCGCCCAATGAGTCCTTCATATTTAGTCGTTTTCATCCAATTTTCTGGATTTTTGAAAATTTCACTTTTTTGTGAAAATATCCACTAAATGAGGGAATAATATGTGTGAGGGTACCCCAGGAGAGTTCCAAATGTGTGTGGGTAGAATATATATCCCACGGGGGTAAAATTGAAAAAAGTTGAAAAAAAAATTTGGGGGGACTTAGTCATTTTTCCGGCGTTTATCAGACTTTCAGATAGGGGAAATGTGAGAGAGCATTCCGATTTCAGTTCCAGAGCGATTCGCCCAATGAGTCCTTGATATTTAGTCGTTTTCAGCCAATTTTCTGGATTTTTGAAAATTTCACTTTTTTGTGAAAATATCCACTAAACGAGGGAATAATATGTGTGAGGGTACCCCAGGAGAGTTCCAAATGTGTGTGGGTAGAATATATATCCCACGGGGGTAAAATTGAAAAAAGTTGAAAAAAAAATTTGGGGGGACTTAGTCATTTTTCCGGCGTTTATCAGACTTTCAGATAGGGGAAATGTGAGAGAGCATTCCGATTTCAGTTCCAGAGCGATTCGCCCAATGAGTCCTTGATATTTAGTCGTTTTCAGCCAATTTTCTGGATTTTTGAAAATTTCACTTTTTTGTGAAAATATCCACTAAATGAGCGAATAATTTGTGTGAGGGTACCCCAGGAGAGTTCCAAATGTGTGTGGGTAGAATATATATCCCACGGGGGTAAAATTGAAAAAAGTTGAAAAAAAAATT
This sequence comes from Phyllobates terribilis, assembly GCF_046119375.1. Lineage (NCBI taxonomy): Eukaryota > Metazoa > Chordata > Amphibia > Anura > Dendrobatidae > Phyllobates > Phyllobates terribilis. The sequence continues at coordinate 501,840 of NW_027363138.1, forward strand.
TTTTTGGACTTAGTCATTTTTCCGGCGTTTATCAGACTTTCAGATAGGGGAAATGTCAGTGAGCGTTCCGATTTCAGTTCCAGAGCGATTCGCCCAATGAGTCCTTCATATTTAGTCGTTTTCAGCCAATTTTCTGGATTTTTGAAAATTTCACTTTTTTGTGAAAATATCCACTAAATGAGGGAATAATATGTGTGAGGGTACCCCAGGAGAGTTCCAAATGTGTGTGGGTAGAATATATATCCCACGGGGGTAAAATTGAAAAAAGTTGAAAAAAAAATTTGGGGGGACTTAGTCATTTTTCCGGCGTTTATCAGACTTTCAGATAGGGGAAATGTGAGAGAGCATTCCGATTTCAGTTCCAGAGCGATTCGCCCAATGAGTCCTTGATATTTAGTCGTTTTCAGCCAATTTTCTGGATTTTTGAAAATTTCACTTTTTTGTGAAAATATCCACTAAATGAGGGAATAATATGTGTGAGGGTACCCCAGGAGAGTTCCAAATGTGTGTGGGTAGAATATATATCCCACGGGGGTAAAATTGAAAAAAGTTGAAAAAAAATTTTTTTTGGACTTAGTCATTTTTCCGGCGTTTATCAGACTTTCAGATAGGGGAAATGTCAGTGAGCATTCCAATTTCAGTTCCAGAGCGATTCGCCCAATGAGTCCTTGATATTTAGTCATTTTCAGCCAATTTTCTGGATTTTTGAAAATTTCACTTTTTTGTGAAAATATCCACTAAATGAGGGAATAATATGTGTGAGGGTACCCCAGGAGAGTTCCAAATGTGTGTGGGTAGAATATATATCCCACGGGGGTAAAATTGAAAAAAGTTGAAAAAAAATTTTTTTTTGACTTAGTCATTTTTCCGCCGTTTATCAGACTTTCAGATAGGGGAAATGTGAGTGAGCATTCCGATTTCAGTTCCAGAGCAATTCGCCCAATGAGTCCTTGATATTTAGTCGTTTTCAGCCAATTTTCTGGATTTTTGAAAATTTCACTTTTTTGTGAAAATATCCACTAAATGAGCGAATAATTTGTGTGAGGGTACCCCAGGAGAGTTCCAAATGTGTGTGGGTAGAATATATATCCCACTGGGGTAAAATTGAAAAAAGTTGAAAAAAATTTTTTTTTGACTTAGTCATTTTTCCGGCGTTTATCAGACTTTCAGATAGGGGAAATGTGAGTGAGCATTCCGATTTCAGTTCCAGAGCGATTCGCCCAATGAGTCCTTGATATTTAGTCGTTTTCAGCCAATTTTCTGGATTTTTGAAAATTTCACTTTTTTGTGAAAATATCCACTAAATGAGGGAATAATATGTGTGAGGGTACCCCAGGAGAGTTCCAAATGTGTGTGGGTAGAATATATATCCCACGGGGGTAAAATTGAAAAAAGTTGAAAAAAAAATTTTTTTGGACTTAGTCATTTTTCCGGCGTTTATCAGACTTTCAGATAGGGGAAATGTCAGTGAGCGTTCCGATTTCAGTTCCAGAGCGATTCGCCCAATGAGTCCTTCATATTTAGTCGTTTTCAGCCAATTTTCTGGATTTTTGAAAATTTCACTTTTTTGTGAAAATATCCACTAAATGAGGGAATAATATGTGTGAGGGTACCCCAGGAGAGTTCCAAATGTGTGTGGGTAGAATATATATCCCACGGGGGTAAAATTGAAAAAAGTTGAAAAAAAAATTTGGGGGGACTTAGTCATTTTTCCGGCGTTTATCAGACTTTCAGATAGGGGAAATGTGAGAGAGCATTCCGATTTCAGTTCCAGAGCGATTCGCCCAATGAGTCCTTGATATTTAGTCGTTTTCAGCCAATTTTCTGGATTTTTGAAAATTTCACTTTTTTGTGAAAATATCCACTAAATGAGGGAATAATATGTGTGAGGGTACCCCAGGAGAGTTCCAAATGTGTGTGGGTAGAATATATATCCCACGGGGGTAAAATTGAAAAAAGTTGAAAAAAAATTTTTTTTGGACTTAGTCATTTTTCCGGCGTTTATCAGACTTTCAGATAGGGGAAATGTCAGTGAGCATTCCAATTTCAGTTCCAGAGCGATTCGCCCAATGAGTCCTTGATATTTAGTCATTTTCAGCCAATTTTCTGGATTTTTGAAAATTTCACTTTTTTGTGAAAATATCCACTAAATGAGGGAATAATATGTGTGAGGGTACCCCAGGAGAGTTCCAAATGTGTGTGGGTAGAATATATATCCCACGGGGGTAAAATTGAAAAAAGTTGAAAAAAAATTTTTTTTTGACTTAGTCATTTTTCCGCCGTTTATCAGACTTTCAGATAGGGGAAATGTGAGTGAGCATTCCGATTTCAGTTCCAGAGCAATTCGCCCAATGAGTCCTTGATATTTAGTCGTTTTCAGCCAATTTTCTGGATTTTTGAAAATTTCACTTTTTTGTGAAAATATCCACTAAATGAGCGAATAATTTGTGTGAGGGTACCCCAGGAGAGTTCCAAATGTGTGTGGGTAGAATATATATCCCACTGGGGTAAAATTGAAAAAAGTTTAAAAAAAAATTTTTTTGACTTAGTCATTTTTCCGGCGTTTATCAGACTTTCAGATAGGGGAAATGTGAGTGAGCATTCCGATTTCAGTTCCAGAGCGATTCGCCCAATGAGTCCTTGATATTTAGTCGTTTTCAGCCAATTTTCTGGATTTTTGAAAATTTCACTTTTTTGTGAAAATATCCACTAAATGAGGGAATAATATGTGTGAGGGTACCCCAGGAGAGTTCCAAATGTGTGTGGGTAGAATATATATCCCACGGGGGTAAAATTGAAAAAAGTTGAAAAAAAAATTTTTTTGGACTTAGTCATTTTTCCGGCGTTTATCAGACTTTCAGATAGGGGAAATGTCAGTGAGCGTTCCGATTTCAGTTCCAGAGCGATTCGCCCAATGAGTCCTTCATATTTAGTCGTTTTCAGCCAATTTTCTGGATTTTTGAAAATTTCACTTTTTTGTGAAAATATCCACTAAATGAGGGAATAATATGTGTGAGGGTACCCCAGGAGAGTTCCAAATGTGTGTGGGTAGAATATATATCCCACGGGGGTAAAATTGAAAAAAGTTGAAAAAAAAATTTTTTTGGACTTAGTCATTTTTCCGGCGTTTATCAGACTTTCAGATAGGGGAAATGTCAGTGAGCGTTCCGATTTCAGTTCCAGAGCGATTCGCCCAATGAGTCCTTCATATTTAGTCGTTTTCAGCCAATTTTCTGGATTTTTGAAAATTTCACTTTTTTGTGAAAATATCCACTAAATGAGGGAATAATATGTGTGAGGGTACCCCAGGAGAGTTCCAAATGTGTGTGGGTAGAATATATATCCCACGAAGGTAAAATTGAAAAAAGTTGAAAAAAAAATTTGGGGGGACTTAGTCATTTTTCCGGCGTTTATCAGACTTTCAGATAGGGGAAATGTGAGAGAGCATTCCGATTTCAGTTCCAGAGCGATTCGCCCAATGAGTCCTTGATATTTAGTCATTTTCAGCCAATTTTCTGGATTTTTGAAAATTTCACTTTTTTGTGAAAATATCCACTAAATGAGGGAATAATATGTGTGAGGGTACCCCAGGAGAGTTCCAAATGTGTGTGGGTAGAATATATATCCCACGGGGGTAAAATTGAAAAAAGTTGAAAAAAAAATTTTTTTTGGACTTAGTCATTTTTCCGGCGTTTATCAGACTTTCAGATAGGGGAAATGTCAGTGAGCATTCCAATTTCAGTTCCAGAGCGATTCGCCCAATGAGTCCTTGATATTTAGTCATTTTCAGCCAATTTTCTGGATTTTTGAAAATTTCACTTTTTTGTGAAAATATCCACTAAATGAGGGAATAATATGTGTGAGGGTACCCCAGGAGAGTTCCAAATGTGTGTGGGTAGAATATATATCCCACGGGGGTAAAATTGAAAAAAGTTGAAAAAATTTTTTTTTTTGACTTAGTCATTTTTCCGCCGTTTATCAGACTTTCAGATAGGGGAAATGTGAGTGAGCATTCCGATTTCAGTTCCAGAGCAATTCGCCCAATGAGTCCTTGATATTTAGTCGTTTTCAGCCAATTTTCTGGATTTTTGAAAATTTCACTTTTTTGTGAAAATATCCACTAAATGAGCGAATAATTTGTGTGAGGGTACCCCAGGAGAGTTCCAAATGTGTGTGGGTAGAATATATATCCCACTGGGGTAAAATTGAAAAAAGTTTAAAAAAAATTTTTTTTGACTTAGTCATTTTTCCGGCGTTTATCAGACTTTCAGATAGGGGAAATGTGAGTGAGCATTCCGATTTCAGTTCCAGAGCGATTCGCCCAATGAGTCCTTGATATTTAGTCGTTTTCAGCCAATTTTCTGGATTTTTGAAAATTTCACTTTTTTGTGAAAATATCCACTAAATGAGGGAATAATATGTGTGAGGGTACCCCAGGAGAGTTCCAAATGTGTGTGGGTAGAATATATATCCCACGGGAGTAAAATTGAAAAAAGTTGAAAAAAAAATTTTTTTGGACTTAGTCATTTTTCCGGCGTTTATCAGACTTTCAGATAGGGGAAATGTCAGTGAGCGTTCCGATTTCAGTTCCAGAGCGATTCGCCCAATGAGTCCTTCATATTTAGTCGTTTTCAGCCAATTTTCTGGATTTTTGAAAATTTCACTTTTTTGTGAAAATATCCACTAAATGAGGGAATAATATGTGTGAGGGTACCCCAGGAGAGTTCCAAATGTGTGTGGGTAGAATATATATCCCACGGGGGTAAAATTGAAAAAAGTTGAAAAAAAAATTTGGGGGGACTTAGTCATTTTTCCGGCGTTTATCAGACTTTCAGATAGGGGAAATGTGAGAGAGCATTCCGATTTCAGTTCCAGAGCGATTCGCCCAATGAGTCCTTGATATTTAGTCGTTTTCAGCCAATTTTCTGGATTTTTGAAAATTTCACTTTTTTGTGAAAATATCCACTAAACGAGGGAATAATATGTGTGAGGGTACCCCAGGAGAGTTCCAAATGTGTGTGGGTAGAATATATATCCCACGGGGGTAAAATTGAAAAAAGTTGAAAAAAAATTTTTTTTGGACTTAGTCATTTTTCCGGCGTTTATCAGACTTTCAGATAGGGGAAATGTCAGTGAGCATTCCAATTTCAATTCCAGAGCGATTCGCCCAATGAGTCCTTGATATTTAGTCATTTTCAGCCAATTTTCTGGATTTTTGAAAATTTCACTTTTTTGTGAAAATATCCACTAAATGAGGGAATAATATGTGTGAGGGTACCCCAGGAGAGTTCCAAATGTGTGTGGGTAGAATATATATCCCACGGGGGTAAAATTGAAAAAAGTTGAAAAAAAATTTTTTTTTGACTTAGTCATTTTTCCGCCGTTTATCAGACTTTCAGATAGGGGAAATGTGAGTGAGCATTCCGATTTCAGTTCCAGAGCAATTCGCCCAATGAGTCCTTGATATTTAGTCGTTTTCAGCCAATTTTCTGGATTTTTGAAAATTTCACTTTTTTGTGAAAATATCCACTAAATGAGCAAATAATTTGTGTGAGGGTACCCCAGGAGAGTTCCAAATGTGTGTGGGTAGAATATATATCCCACTGGGGTAAAATTGAAAAAAGTTTAAAAAAAAATTTTTTTGACTTAGTCATTTTTCCGGCGTTTATCAGACTTTCAGATAGGGGAAATGTGAGTGAGCATTCCGATTTCAGTTCCAGAGCGATTCGCCCAATGAGTCCTTGATATTTAGTCGTTTTCAGCCAATTTTCTGGATTTTTGAAAATTTCACTTTTTTGTGAAAATATCCACTAAATGAGGGAATAATATGTGTGAGGGTACCCCAGGAGAGTTCCAAATGTGTGTGGGTAGAATATATATCCCACGGGGGTAAAATTGAAAAAAGTTGAAAAAAAAATTTTTTTGGACTTAGTCATTTTTCCGGCGTTTATCAGACTTTCAGATAGGGGAAATGTCAGTGAGCGTTCCGATTTCAGTTCCAGAGCGATTCGCCCAATGAGTCCTTCATATTTAGTCGTTTTCAGCCAATTTTCTGGATTTTTGAAAATTTCACTTTTTTGTGAAAATATCCACTAAATGAGGGAATAATATGTGTGAGGGTACCCCAGGAGAGTTCCAAATGTGTGTGGGTAGAATATATATCCCACGGGGGTAAAATTGAAAAAAGTTGAAAAAAAAATTTGGGGGGACTTAGTCATTTTTCCGGCGTTTATCAGACTTTCAGATAGGGGAAATGTGAGAGAGCATTCCGATTTCAGTTCCAGAGCGATTCGCCCAATGAGTCCTTGATATTTAGTCGTTTTCAGCCAATTTTCTGGATTTTTGAAAATTTCACTTTTTTGTGAAAATATCCACTAAACGAGGGAATAATATGTGTGAGGGTACCCCAGGAGAGTTCCAAATGTGTGTGGGTAGAATATATATCCCACGGGGGTAAAATTGAAAAAAGTTGAAAAAAAATTTTTTTTGGACTTAGTCATTTTTCCGGCGTTTATCAGACTTTCAGATAGGGGAAATGTCAGTGAGCGTTCCGAATTCAGTTCCTGAGCGATTCGCCCAATGAGTCCTTGATATTTAGTCATTTTCAGCCAATTTTCTGGATTTTTGAAAATTTCACTTTTTTGTGAAAATATCCACTAAATGAGGGAATAATATGTGTGAGGGTACCCCAGGAGAGTTCCAAATGTGTGTGGGTAGAATATATATCCCACGGGGGTAAAATTGAAAAAAGTTGAAAAAAAAATTTTTTTTGGACTTAGTCATTTTTCCGGCGTTTATCAGACTTTCAGATAGGGGAAATGTCAGTGAGCATTCCAATTTCAGTTCCAGAGCGATTCGCCCAATGAGTCCTTGATATTTAGTCATTTTCAGCCAATTTTCTGGATTTTTGAAAATTTCACTTTTTTGTGAAAATATCCACTAAATGAGCGAATAATTTGTGTGAGGGTACCCCAGGAGAGTTCCAAATGTGTGTGGGTAGAATATATATCCCACTGGGGTAAAATTGAAAAAAGTTTAAAAAAAATTTTTTTTTACTTAGTCATTTTTCCGGCGTTTATCAGACTTTCAGATAGGGGAAATGTGAGTGAGCATTCCGATTTCAGTTCCAGAGCGATTCGCCCAATGAGTCCTTGATATTTAGTCGTTTTCAGCCAATTTTCTGGATTTTTGAAAATTTCACTTTTTTGTGAAAATATCCACTAAATGAGGGAATAATATGTGTGAGGGTACCCCAGGAGAGTTCCAAATGTGTGTGGGTAGAATATATATCCCACGGGGGTAAAATTGAAAAAAGTTGAAAAAAAAATTTTTTTGGACTTAGTCATTTTTCCGGCGTTTATCAGACTTTCAGATAGGGGAAATGTCAGTGAGCGTTCCGATTTCAGTTCCAGAGCGATTCGCCCAATGAGTCCTTCATATTTAGTCGTTTTCAGCCAATTTTCTGGATTTTTGAAAATTTCACTTTTTTGTGAAAATATCCACTAAATGAGGGAATAATATGTGTGAGGGTACCCCAGGAGAGTTCCAAATGTGTGTGGGTAGAATATATATCCCACGGGGGTAAAATTGAAAAAAGTTGAAAAAAAAAATTTTTTTGACTTAGTCATTTTTCCGCCGTTTATCAGACTTTCAGATAGGGGAAATGTGAGTGAGCATTCCGAATTCAGTTCCAGAGCAATTCGCCCAATGAGTCCTTGATATTTAGTCGTTTTCAGCCAATTTTCTGGATTTTTGAAAATTTCACTTTTTTGTGAAAATATCCACTAAATGAGCGAATAATATGTGTGAGGGTACCCCAGGAGAGTTCCAAATGTGTGTGGGTAGAATATATATCCCACGGGGGTAAAATTGAAAAAAGTTGAAAAAAAAATTTTTTTGGACTTAGTCATTTTTCCGGCGTTTATCAGACTTTCAGATAGGGGAAATGTCAGTGAGCGTTCCGATTTCAGTTCCAGAGCGATTCGCCCAATGAGTCCTTCATATTTAGTAGTTTTCACCCAATTTTCTGGATTTTTGAAAATTTCACTTTTTTGTGAAAATATCCACTAAATGAGGGAATAATATGTGTGAGGGTACCCCAGGAGAGTTCCAAATGTGTGTGGGTAGAATATATATCCCACGGGGGTAAAATTGAAAAAAGTTGAAAAAAAAATTTGGGGGGGACTTAGTCATTTTTCCGGTGTTTATCAGACTTTCAGATAGGGGAAATGTGAGAGAGCATTCCGATTTCAGTTCCAGAGCGATTCGCCCAATGAGTCCTTGATATTTAGTCGTTTTCAGCCAATTTTCTGGATTTTTGAAAATTTCACTTTTTTGTGAAAATATCCACTAAACGAGGGAATAATATGTGTGAGGGTACCCCAGGAGAGTTCCAAATGTGTGTGGGTAGAATATATATCCCACGGGGGTAAAATTGAAAAAAGTTGAAAAAAAATTTTTTTTGGACTTAGTCATTTTTCCGGCGTTTATCAGACTTTCAGATAGGAGAAATGTCAGTGAGCGTTCCGAATTCAGTTCCTGAGCGATTCGCCCAATGAGTCCTTGATATTTAGTCATTTTCAGCCAATTTTCTGGATTTTTGAAAATTTCACTTTTTTGTGAAAATATCCACTAAATGAGGGAATAATATGTGTGAGGGTACCCCAGGAGAGTTCCAAATGTGTGTGGGTAGAATATATATCCCACGGGGGTAAAATTGAAAAAAGTTGAAAAAAAATTTTTTTTTGACTTAGTCATTTTTCCGCCATTTATCAGACTTTCAGATAGGGGAAATGTGAGTGAGCATTCCGAATTCAGTTCCAGAGCAATTCGCCCAATGAGTCCTTGATATTTAGTCGTTTTCAGCCAATTTTCTGGATTTTTGAAAATTTCACTTTTTTGTGAAAATATCCACTAAATGAGGGAATAATATGTGTGAGGGTACCCCAGGAGAGTTCCAAATGTGTGTGGGTAGAATATATATCCCACGGGGGTAAAATTGAAAAAAGTTGAACAAAAATTTTTTTTGGACTTAGTCATTTTTCCGGCGTTTATCAGACTTTCAGATAGGGGAAATGTCAGTGAGCATTCCGATTTCAGTTCCTGAGCGATTCGCCCAATGAGTCCTTGATATTTAGTCATTTTCAGCCAATTTTCTGGATTTTTGAAAATTTCACTTTTTTGTGAAAATATCCACTAAATGAGGGAATAATATGTGTGAGGGTACCCCAGGAGAGTTCCAAATGTGTGTGGGTAGAATATATATCCCACGGGGGTAAAATTGAAAAAAGTTGAAAAAAAAATTTGGGGGGACTTAGTCATTTTTCCGGCGTTTATCAGACTTTCAGATAGGGGAAATGTGAGAGAGCATTCCGATTTCAGTTCCAGAGCGATTCGCCCAATGAGTCCTTGATATTTAGTCGTTTTCAGCCAATTTTCTGGATTTTTGAAAATTTCACTTTTTTGTGAAAATATCCACTAAACGAGGGAATAATATGTGTGAGGGTACCCCAGGAGAGTTCCAAATGTGTGTGGGTAGAATATATATCCCACGGGGGTAAAATTGAAAAAAGTTGAAAAAAAATTTTTTTTTGGACTTAGTCATTTTTCCGGCGTTTATCAGACTTTCAGATAGGAGAAATGTCAGTGAGCGTTCCGAATTCAGTTCCTGAGCGATTCGCCCAATGAGTCCTTGATATTTAGTCATTTTCAGCCAATTTTCTGGATTTTTGAAAATTTCACTTTTTTGTGAAAATATCCACTAAATGAGGGAATAATATGTGTGAGGGTACCCCAGGAGAGTTCCAAATGTGTGTGGGTAGAATATATATCCCACGGGGGTAAAATTGAAAAAAGTTGAAAAAAAATTTTTTTTTGACTTAGTCATTTTTCCGCCATTTATCAGACTTTCAGATAGGGGAAATGTGAGTGAGCATTCCGAATTCAGTTCCAGAGCAATTCGCCCAATGAGTCCTTGATATTTAGTCGTTTTCAGCCAATTTTCTGGATTTTTGAAAATTTCACTTTTTTGTGAAAATATCCACTAAATGAGGGAATAATATGTGTGAGGGTACCCCAGGAGAGTTCCAAATGTGTGTGGGTAGAATATATATCCCACGGGGGTAAAATTGAAAAAAGTTGAACAAAAATTTTTTTTGGACTTAGTCATTTTTCCGGCGTTTATCAGACTTTCAGATAGGGGAAATGTCAGTGAGCATTCCGATTTCAGTTCCTGAGCGATTCGCCCAATGAGTCCTTGATATTTAGTCATTTTCAGCCAATTTTCTGGATTTTTGAAAATTTCACTTTTTTGTGAAAATATCCACTAAATGAGGGAATAATATGTGTGAGGGTACCCCAGGAGAGTTCCAAATGTGTGTGGGTAGAATATATATCCCACGGGGGTAAAATTGAAAAAAGTTGAAAAAAAAATTTGGGGGGACTTAGTCATTTTTCCGGCGTTTATCAGACTTTCAGATAGGGGAAATGTGAGAGAGCATTCCGATTTCAGTTCCAGAGCGATTCGCCCAATGAGTCCTTGATATTTAGTCGTTTTCAGCCAATTTTCTGGATTTTTGAAAATTTCACTTTTTTGTGAAAATATCCACTAAACGAGGGAATAATATGTGTGAGGGTACCCCAGGAGAGTTCCAAATGTGTGTGGGTAGAATATATATCCCACGGGGGTAAAATTGAAAAAAGTTGAAAAAAAAATTTGGGAGGACTTAGTCATTTTTCCGGCGTTTATCAGACTTTCAGATAGGGGAAATGTGAGAGAGCATTCCGATTTCAGTTCCAGAGCGATTCGCCCAATGAGTCCTTGATATTTAGTCGTTTTCAGCCAATTTTCTGGATTTTTGAAAATTTCACTTTTTTGTGAAAATATCCACTAAACGAGGGAATAATATGTGTGAGGGTACCCCAGGAGAGTTCCAAATGTGTGTGGGTAGAATATATATCCCACGGGGGTAAAATTGAAAAAAGTTGAAAAAAAAATTTTGGGGGACTTAGTCATTTTTCCGGCGTTTATCAGACTTTCAGATAGGGGAAATGTGAGAGAGCATTCCGATTTCAGTTCCAGAGCGATTCGCCCAATGAGTACTTGATATTTAGTCGTTTTCAACCAATTTTCTGGATTTTTGAAAATTTCACTTTTTTGTGAAAATAACCACTAAACGAGGGAATAATATGTGTGAAGGTACCCCAGGAGAGTTCCAAATGTGTGTGGGTAGAATATATATCCCACGGGGGTAAAATTGAAAAAAGTTGAAAAAAAATTTTTTTTGGACTTAGTCATTTTTCCGGCGTTTATCAGACTTTCAGATAGGGGAAATGTCAGTGAGCATTAAAATTTCAGTTCCAGAGCGATTCGCCCAATGAGTCCTTGATATTTAGTCGTTTTCAGCCAATTTTCTGGATTTTTGAAAATTTCACTTTTTTGTGAAAATATCCACTAAATGAGCGAATAATTTGTGTGAGGGTACCCCAGGAGAGTTCCAAATGTGTGTGGGTAGAATATATATCCCACTGGGGTAAAATTGAAAAAAGTTGAAAAAAAATTTTTTTTGACTTAGTCATTTTTCCGTCGTTTATCAGACTTTCAGATAGGGGAAATGTGAGTGAGCATTCCGATTTCAGTTCCAGAGCGATTCGCCCAATGAGTCCTTGATATTTAGTCGTTTTCAGCCAATTTTCTGGATTTTTGAAAATTTCACTTTTTTGTGAAAATATCCACTAAATGAGGGAATAATATGTGTGAGGGTACCCCAGGAGAGTTCCAAATGTGTGTGGGTAGAATATATATCCCACGGGGGTAAAATTGAAAAAAGTTGAAAAAAAAATTTGGGGGGACTTAGTCATTTTTCCGGCGTTTATCAGACTTTCAGACAGGGGAAATGTGAGAGAGCATTCCGATTTCAGTTCCAGAGCGATTCGCCCAATGAGTCCTTGATATTTAGTCGTTTTCAGCCAATTTTCTGGATTTTTGAAAATTTCACTCTTTTGTGAAAATATCCACTAAACGAGGGAATAATATGTGTGAGGGTACCCCAGGAGAGTTCCAAATGTGTGTGGGTAGAATATATATCCCACGGGGGTAAAATTGAAAAAAGTTGAAAAAAAATTTTTTTTTGACTTAGTCATTTTTCCGCCGTTTATCAGACTTTCAGATAGGGGAAATGTGAGTGAGCATTCCGAATTCAGTTCCAGAGCAATTCGCCCAATGAGTCCTTGATATTTAGTCGTTTTCAGCCAATTTTCTGGATTTTTGAAAATTTCACTTTTTTGTGAAAATATCCACTAAATGAGGGAATAATATGTGTGAGGGTACCCTAGGAGAGTTCCAAATGTGTGTGGGTAGAATATATATCCCACGGGGGTAAAATTGAAAAAAGTTGAAAAAAAAATTTGGGGGGACTTAGTCATTTTTCCGGCGTTTATCAGACTTTCAGATAGGGGAAATGTGAGAGAGCATTCCGATTTCAGTTCCAGAGCGATTCGCCCAATGAGTCCTTGATATTTAGTCATTTTCAGCCAATTTTCTGGATTTTTGAAAATTTCACTTTTTTGTGAAAATATCCACTAAATGAGGGAATAATATGTGTGAGGGTACCCCAGGAGAGTTCCAAATGTGTGTGGGTAGAATATATATCCCACGGGGGTAAAATTGAAAAAAGTTGAAAAAAAAATTTTTTTTGACTTAGTCATTTTTCCGCCGTTTATCAGACTTTCAGATAGGGGAAATGTGAGTGAGCATTCCGAATTCAGTTCCAGAGCAATTCGCCCAATGAGTCCTTGATATTTAGTCGTTTTCAGCCAATTTTCTGGATTTTTGAAAATTTCACTTTTTTGTGAAAATATCCACTAAATGAGCGAATAATATGTGTGAGGGTACCCCAGGAGAGTTCCAAATGTGTGTGGGTAGAATATATATCCCACGGGGGTAAAATTGAAAAAAGTTGAAAAAAATTTTTTTTTGGACTTAGTCATTTTTCCGTCGTTTATCAGACTTTCAGATAGGGGAAATGTCAGTGAGCGTTCCGATTTCAGTTCCAGAGCGATTCGCCCAATGAGTCCTTGATATTTAGTCGTTTTCAGCCAATTTTCTGGATTTTTGAAAATTTCACTTTTTTGTGAAAATATCCACTAAATGAGGGAATAATATGTGTGAGGGTACCCCAGGAGAGTTCCAAATGTGTGTGGGTAGAATATATATCCCACGGGGGTAAAATTGAAAAAAGTTGAAAAAAAAATTTTGGGGGACTTAGTCATTTTTCCGGCGTTTATCAGACTTTCAGATAGGGGAAATGTCAGTGAGCGTTCCGATTTCAGTTCCTGAGCGATTCGCCCAATGAGTCCTTGATATTTAGTCATTTTCAGCCAATTTTCTGGATTTTTGAAAATTTCACTTTTTTGTGAAAATATCCACTAAATGAGGGAATAATATGTGTGAGGGTACCCCAGGAGAGTTCCAAATGTGTGTGGGTAGAATATATATCCCACGGGGGTAAAATTGAAAAAAGTTTAAAAAAAAATTTTTTTTGACTTAGTCATTTTTCCGCCGTTTATCAGACTTTCAGATAGGGGAAATGTGAGTGAGCATTCCGAATTCAGTTCCAGAGCAATTCGCCCAATGAGTCCTTGATATTTAGTCGTTTTCAGCCAATTTCCTGGATTTTTGAAAATTTCACTTTTTTGTGAAAATATCCACTAAATGAGGGAATAATATGTGTGAGGGTACCCCAGGAGAGTTCCAAATGTGTGTGGGTAGAATATATATCCCACGAGGGTAAAATTGAAAAAAGTTGAAAAAAATTTTTTTTTGGACTTAGTCATTTTTCCGTCGTTTATCAGACTTTCAGATAGGGGAAATGTCAGTGAGCGTTCCGATTTCAGTTCCAGAGCGATTCGCCCAATGAGTCCTTGATATTTAGTCGTTTTCAGCCAATTTTCTGGATTTTTGAAAATTTCACTTTTTTGTGAAAATATCCACTAAATGAGGGAATAATATGTGTGAGGGTACCCCAGGAGAGTTCCAAATGTGTGTGGGTAGAATATATATCCCACGGGGGTAAAATTGAAAAAAGTTGAAAAAAAAATTTTGGGGGACTTAGTCATTTTTCCGGCGTTTATCAGACTTTCAGATAGGGGAAATGTGAGAGAGCATTCCGATTTCAGTTCCAGAGCGATTCGCCCAATGAGTCCTTGATATTTAGTCGTTTTCAGCCAATTTTCTGGATTTTTGAAAATTTCACTTTTTTGTGAAAATATCCACTAAACGAGGGAATAATATGTGTGAGGGTACCCCAGGAGAGTTCCAAATGTGTGTGGGTAGAATATATATCCCACGGGGGTAAAATTGAAAAAAGTTTAAAAAAAAATTTTTTTTGACTTAGTCATTTTTCCGCCGTTTATCAGACTTTCAGATAGGGGAAATGTGAGTGAGCATTCCGAATTCAGTTCCAGAGCAATTCGCCCAATGAGTCCTTGATATTTAGTCGTTTTCAGCCAATTTTCTGGATTTTTGAAAATTTCACTTTTTTGTGAAAATATCCACTAAATGAGCGAATAATATGTGTGAGGGTACCCCAGGAGAGTTCCAAATGTGTGTGGGTAGAATATATATCCCACGGGGGTAAAATTGAAAAAAGTTGAAAAAAATTTTTTTTTGGACTTAGTCATTTTTCCGGCGTTTATCAGACTTTCAGATAGGGGAAATGTCAGTGAGCATTAAAATTTCAGTTCCAGAGCGATTCGCCCAATGAGTCCTTGATATTTAGTCATTTTCAGCCAATTTTCTGGATTTTTGAAAATTTCACTTTTTTGTGAAAATATCCACTAAATGAGGGAATAATATGTGTGAGGGTACCCCAGGAGAGTTCCAAATGTGTGTGGGTAGAATATATATCCTACGGGGGTAAAATTGAAAAAAGTTGAAAAATTTTTTTTTTTTGACTTAGTCATTTTTCCGCCGTTTATCAGACTTTCAGATAGGGGAAATGTGAGTGAGCATTCCGATTTCAGTTCCAGAGCAATTCGCCCAATGAGTCCCTGATATTTAGTCGTTTTCAGCCAATTTTCTGGATTTTTGAAAATTTCACTTTTTTGTGAAAATATCCACTAAATGAGCGAATAATTTGTGTGAGGGTACCCCAGGAGAGTTCCAAATGTGTGTGGGTAGAATATATATCCCACTGGGGTAAAATTGAAAAAAGTTGAAAAAAAATTTTTTTTGACTTAGTCATTTTTCCGTCGTTTATCAGACTTTCAGATAGGGGAAATGTGAGTGAGCATTCCGATTTCAGTTCCAGAGCGATTCGCCCAATGAGTCCTTGATATTTAGTCGTTTTCAGCCAATTTTCTGGATTTTTGAAAATTTCACTTTTTTGTGAAAATATCCACTAAATGAGGGAATAATATGTGTGAGGGTACCCCAGGAGAGTTCCAAATGTGTGTGGGTAGAATATATATCCCACGGGGGTAAAATTGAAAAAAGTTGAAAAAAAAATTTGGGGGGACTTAGTCATTTTTCCGGCGTTTATCAGACTTTCAGATAGGGGAAATGTGAGAGAGCATTCCGATTTCAGTTCCAGAGCGATTCGCCCAATGAGTCCTTGATATTTAGTCGTTTTCAGCCAATTTTCTGGATTTTTGAAAATTTCACTTTTTTGTGAAAATATCCACTAAACGAGGGAATAATATGTGTGAGGGTACCCCAGGAGAGTTCCAAATGTGTGTGGGTAGAATATATATCCCACGGGGGTAAAATTGAAAAAAGTTTAAAAAAAATTTTTTTTGGACTTAGTCATTTTTCCGCCGTTTATCAGACTTTCAGATAGGGGAAATGTGAGTGAGCATTCCGAATTCAGTTCCAGAGCAATTCGCCCAATGAGTCCTTGATATTTAGTCGTTTTCAGCCAATTTTCTGGATTTTTGAAAATTTCACTTTTTTGTGAAAATATCCACTAAATGAGGGAATAATATGTGTGAGGGTACCCCAGGAGAGTTCCAAATGTGTGTGGGTAGAATATATATCCCACGGGGGTAAAATTGAAAAAAGTTGAAAAAAAAATTTGGGGGGACTTAGTCATTTTTCCGGCGTTTATCAGACTTTCAGATAGGGGAAATGTGAGAGAGCATTCCGATTTCAGTTCCAGAGCGATTCGCCCAATGAGTCCTTGATATTTAGTCATTTTCAGCCAATTTTCTGGATTTTTGAAAATTTCACTTTTTTGTGAAAATATCCACTAAATGAGGGAATAATATGTGTGAGGGTACCCCAGGAGAGTTCCAAATGTGTGTGGGTAGAATATATATCCCACGGGGGTAAAATTGAAAAAAGTTGAAAAAAAAATTTTTTTTGACTTAGTCATTTTTCCGCCGTTTATCAGACTTTCAGATAGGGGAAATGTGAGTGAGCATTCCGAATTCAGTTCCAGAGCAATTCGCCCAATGAGTCCTTGATATTTAGTCGTTTTCAGCCAATTTTCTGGATTTTTGAAAATTTCACTTTTTTGTGAAAATATCCACTAAATGAGCGAATAATATGTGTGAGGGTACCCCAGGAGAGTTCCAAATGTGTGTGGGTAGAATATATATCCCACGGGGGTAAAATTGAAAAAAGTTGAAAAAAATTTTTTTTTGGACTTAGTCATTTTTCCGTCGTTTATCAGACTTTCAGATAGGGGAAATGTCAGTGAGCGTTCCGATTTCAGTTCCAGAGCGATTCGCCCAATGAGTCCTTGATATTTAGTCGTTTTCAGCCAATTTTCTGGATTTTTGAAAATTTCACTTTTTTGTGAAAATATCCACTAAATGAGGGAATAATATGTGTGAGGGTACCCCAGGAGAGTTCCAAATGTGTGTGGGTAGAATATATATCCCACGGGGGTAAAATTGAAAAAAGTTGAAAAAAAAATTTTGGGGGACTTAGTCATTTTTCCGGCGTTTATCAGACTTTCAGATAGGGGAAATGTCAGTGAGCGTTCCGATTTCAGTTCCTGAGCGATTCGCCCAATGAGTCCTTGATATTTAGTCATTTTCAGCCAATTTTCTGGATTTTTGAAAATTTCACTTTTTTGTGAAAATATCCACTAAATGAGGGAATAATATGTGTGAGGGTACCCCAGGAGAGTTCCAAATGTGTGTGGGTAGAATATATATCCCACGGGGGTAAAATTGAAAAAAGTTTAAAAAAAAATTTTTTTTGACTTAGTCATTTTTCCGCCGTTTATCAGACTTTCAGATAGGGGAAATGTGAGTGAGCATTCCGAATTCAGTTCCAGAGCAATTCGCCCAATGAGTCCTTGATATTTAGTCGTTTTCAGCCAATTTCCTGGATTTTTGAAAATTTCACTTTTTTGTGAAAATATCCACTAAATGAGGGAATAATATGTGTGAGGGTACCCCAGGAGAGTTCCAAATGTGTGTGGGTAGAATATATATCCCACGAGGGTAAAATTGAAAAAAGTTGAAAAAAATTTTTTTTTGGACTTAGTCATTTTTCCGTCGTTTATCAGACTTTCAGATAGGGGAAATGTCAGTGAGCGTTCCGATTTCAGTTCCAGAGCGATTCGCCCAATGAGTCCTTGATATTTAGTCGTTTTCAGCCAATTTTCTGGATTTTTGAAAATTTCACTTTTTTGTGAAAATATCCACTAAATGAGGGAATAATATGTGTGAGGGTACCCCAGGAGAGTTCCAAATGTGTGTGGGTAGAATATATATCCCACGGGGGTAAAATTGAAAAAAGTTGAAAAAAAAATTTTGGGGGACTTAGTCATTTTTCCGGCGTTTATCAGACTTTCAGATAGGGGAAATGTCAGTGAGCGTTCCGATTTCAGTTCCTGAGCGATTCGCCCAATGAGTCCTTGATATTTAGTCATTTTCAGCCAATTTTCTGGATTTTTGAAAATTTCACTTTTTTGTGAAAATATCCACTAAATGAGGGAATAATATGTGTGAGGGTACCCCAGGAGAGTTCCAAATGTGTGTGGGTAGAATATATATCCCACGGGGGTAAAATTGAAAAAAGTTTAAAAAAAAATTTTTTTTGACTTAGTCATTTTTCCGCCGTTTATCAGACTTTCAGATAGGGGAAATGTGAGTGAGCATTCCGAATTCAGTTCCAGAGCAATTCGCCCAATGAGTCCTTGATATTTAGTCGTTTTCAGCCAATTTCCTGGATTTTTGAAAATTTCACTTTTTTGTGAAAATATCCACTAAATGAGGGAATAATATGTGTGAGGGTACCCCAGGAGAGTTCCAAATGTGTGTGGGTAGAATATATATCCCACGAGGGTAAAATTGAAAAAAGTTGAAAAAAATTTTTTTTTGGACTTAGTCATTTTTCCGTCGTTTATCAGACTTTCAGATAGGGGAAATGTCAGTGAGCGTTCCGATTTCAGTTCCAGAGCGATTCGCCCAATGAGTCCTTGATATTTAGTCGTTTTCAGCCAATTTTCTGGATTTTTGAAAATTTCACTTTTTTGTGAAAATATCCACTAAATGAGGGAATAATATGTGTGAGGGTACCCCAGGAGAGTTCCAAATGTGTGTGGGTAGAATATATATCCCACGGGGGTAAAATTGAAAAAAGTTGAAAAAAAAATTTTGGGGGACTTAGTCATTTTTCCGGCGTTTATCAGACTTTCAGATAGGGGAAATGTGAGAGAGCATTCCGATTTCAGTTCCAGAGCGATTCGCCCAATGAGTCCTTGATATTTAGTCGTTTTCAGCCAATTTTCTGGATTTTTGAAAATTTCACTTTTTTGTGAAAATATCCACTAAACGAGGGAATAATATGTGTGAGGGTACCCCAGGAGAGTTCCAAATGTGTGTGGGTAGAATATATATCCCACGGGGGTAAAATTGAAAAAAGTTTAAAAAAAAATTTTTTTTGACTTAGTCATTTTTCCGCCGTTTATCAGACTTTCAGATAGGGGAAATGTGAGTGAGCATTCCGAATTCAGTTCCAGAGCAATTCGCCCAATGAGTCCTTGATATTTAGTCGTTTTCAGCCAATTTTCTGGATTTTTGAAAATTTCACTTTTTTGTGAAAATATCCACTAAATGAGCGAATAATATGTGTGAGGGTACCCCAGGAGAGTTCCAAATGTGTGTGGGTAGAATATATATCCCACGGGGGTAAAATTGAAAAAAGTTGAAAAAAATTTTTTTTTGGACTTAGTCATTTTTCCGGCGTTTATCAGACTTTCAGATAGGGGAAATGTCAGTGAGCATTAAAATTTCAGTTCCAGAGCGATTCGCCCAATGAGTCCTTGATATTTAGTCATTTTCAGCCAATTTTCTGGATTTTTGAAAATTTCACTTTTTTGTGAAAATATCCACTAAATGAGGGAATAATATGTGTGAGGGTACCCCAGGAGAGTTCCAAATGTGTGTGGGTAGAATATATATCCTACGGGGGTAAAATTGAAAAAAGTTGAAAAATTTTTTTTTTTTGACTTAGTCATTTTTCCGCCGTTTATCAGACTTTCAGATAGGGGAAATGTGAGTGAGCATTCCGATTTCAGTTCCAGAGCAATTCGCCCAATGAGTCCCTGATATTTAGTCGTTTTCAGCCAATTTTCTGGATTTTTGAAAATTTCACTTTTTTGTGAAAATATCCACTAAATGAGCGAATAATTTGTGTGAGGGTACCCCAGGAGAGTTCCAAATGTGTGTGGGTAGAATATATATCCCACTGGGGTAAAATTGAAAAAAGTTGAAAAAAAATTTTTTTTGACTTAGTCATTTTTCCGTCGTTTATCAGACTTTCAGATAGGGGAAATGTGAGTGAGCATTCCGATTTCAGTTCCAGAGCGATTCGCCCAATGAGTCCTTGATATTTAGTCGTTTTCAGCCAATTTTCTGGATTTTTGAAAATTTCACTTTTTTGTGAAAATATCCACTAAATGAGGGAATAATATGTGTGAGGGTACCCCAGGAGAGTTCCAAATGTGTGTGGGTAGAATATATATCCCACGGGGGTAAAATTGAAAAAAGTTGAAAAAAAAATTTGGGGGGACTTAGTCATTTTTCCGGCGTTTATCAGACTTTCAGATAGGGGAAATGTGAGAGAGCATTCCGATTTCAGTTCCAGAGCGATTCGCCCAATGAGTCCTTGATATTTAGTCGTTTTCAGCCAATTTTCTGGATTTTTGAAAATTTCACTTTTTTGTGAAAATATCCACTAAACGAGGGAATAATATGTGTGAGGGTACCCCAGGAGAGTTCCAAATGTGTGTGGGTAGAATATATATCCCACGGGGGTAAAATTGAAAAAAGTTTAAAAAAAATTTTTTTTGGACTTAGTCATTTTTCCGCCGTTTATCAGACTTTCAGATAGGGGAAATGTGAGTGAGCATTCCGAATTCAGTTCCAGAGCAATTCGCCCAATGAGTCCTTGATATTTAGTCGTTTTCAGCCAATTTTCTGGATTTTTGAAAATTTCACTTTTTTGTGAAAATATCCACTAAATGAGGGAATAATATGTGTGAGGGTACCCCAGGAGAGTTCCAAATGTGTGTGGGTAGAATATATATCCCACGGGGGTAAAATTGAAAAAAGTTGAAAAAAAAATTTGGGGGGACTTAGTCATTTTTCCGGCGTTTATCAGACTTTCAGATAGGGGAAATGTGAGAGAGCATTCCGATTTCAGTTCCAGAGCGATTCGCCCAATGAGTCCTTGATATTTAGTCATTTTCAGCCAATTTTCTGGATTTTTGAAAATTTCACTTTTTTGTGAAAATATCCACTAAATGAGGGAATAATATGTGTGAGGGTACCCCAGGAGAGTTCCAAATGTGTGTGGGTAGAATATATATCCCACGGGGGTAAAATTGAAAAAAGTTGAAAAAAAAATTTTTTTTGACTTAGTCATTTTTCCGCCGTTTATCAGACTTTCAGATAGGGGAAATGTGAGTGAGCATTCCGAATTCAGTTCCAGAGCAATTCGCCCAATGAGTCCTTGATATTTAGTCGTTTTCAGCCAATTTTCTGGATTTTTGAAAATTTCACTTTTTTGTGAAAATATCCACTAAATGAGCGAATAATATGTGTGAGGGTACCCCAGGAGAGTTCCAAATGTGTGTGGGTAGAATATATATCCCACGGGGGTAAAATTGAAAAAAGTTGAAAAAAATTTTTTTTTGGACTTAGTCATTTTTCCGTCGTTTATCAGACTTTCAGATAGGGGAAATGTCAGTGAGCGTTCCGATTTCAGTTCCAGAGCGATTCGCCCAATGAGTCCTTGATATTTAGTCGTTTTCAGCCAATTTTCTGGATTTTTGAAAATTTCACTTTTTTGTGAAAATATCCACTAAATGAGGGAATAATATGTGTGAGGGTACCCCAGGAGAGTTCCAAATGTGTGTGGGTAGAATATATATCCCACGGGGGTAAAATTGAAAAAAGTTGAAAAAAAAATTTTGGGGGACTTAGTCATTTTTCCGGCGTTTATCAGACTTTCAGATAGGGGAAATGTCAGTGAGCGTTCCGATTTCAGTTCCTGAGCGATTCGCCCAATGAGTCCTTGATATTTAGTCATTTTCAGCCAATTTTCTGGATTTTTGAAAATTTCACTTTTTTGTGAAAATATCCACTAAATGAGGGAATAATATGTGTGAGGGTACCCCAGGAGAGTTCCAAATGTGTGTGGGTAGAATATATATCCCACGGGGGTAAAATTGAAAAAAGTTTAAAAAAAAATTTTTTTTGACTTAGTCATTTTTCCGCCGTTTATCAGACTTTCAGATAGGGGAAATGTGAGTGAGCATTCCGAATTCAGTTCCAGAGCAATTCGCCCAATGAGTCCTTGATATTTAGTCGTTTTCAGCCAATTTCCTGGATTTTTGAAAATTTCACTTTTTTGTGAAAATATCCACTAAATGAGGGAATAATATGTGTGAGGGTACCCCAGGAGAGTTCCAAATGTGTGTGGGTAGAATATATATCCCACGAGGGTAAAATTGAAAAAAGTTGAAAAAAATTTTTTTTTGGACTTAGTCATTTTTCCGTCGTTTATCAGACTTTCAGATAGGGGAAATGTCAGTGAGCGTTCCGATTTCAGTTCCAGAGCGATTCGCCCAATGAGTCCTTGATATTTAGTCGTTTTCAGCCAATTTTCTGGATTTTTGAAAATTTCACTTTTTTGTGAAAATATCCACTAAATGAGGGAATAATATGTGTGAGGGTACCCCAGGAGAGTTCCAAATGTGTGTGGGTAGAATATATATCCCACGGGGGTAAAATTGAAAAAAGTTGAAAAAAAAATTTTGGGGGACTTAGTCATTTTTCCGGCGTTTATCAGACTTTCAGATAGGGGAAATGTGAGAGAGCATTCCGATTTCAGTTCCAGAGCGATTCGCCCAATGAGTCCTTGATATTTAGTCGTTTTCAGCCAATTTTCTGGATTTTTGAAAATTTCACTTTTTTGTGAAAATATCCACTAAACGAGGGAATAATATGTGTGAGGGTACCCCAGGAGAGTTCCAAATGTGTGTGGGTAGAATATATATCCCACGGGGGTAAAATTGAAAAAAGTTTAAAAAAAAATTTTTTTTGACTTAGTCATTTTTCCGCCGTTTATCAGACTTTCAGATAGGGGAAATGTGAGTGAGCATTCCGAATTCAGTTCCAGAGCAATTCGCCCAATGAGTCCTTGATATTTAGTCGTTTTCAGCCAATTTTCTGGATTTTTGAAAATTTCACTTTTTTGTGAAAATATCCACTAAATGAGCGAATAATATGTGTGAGGGTACCCCAGGAGAGTTCCAAATGTGTGTGGGTAGAATATATATCCCACGGGGGTAAAATTGAAAAAAGTTGAAAAAAATTTTTTTTTGGACTTAGTCATTTTTCCGGCGTTTATCAGACTTTCAGATAGGGGAAATGTCAGTGAGCATTAAAATTTCAGTTCCAGAGCGATTCGCCCAATGAGTCCTTGATATTTAGTCATTTTCAGCCAATTTTCTGGATTTTTGAAAATTTCACTTTTTTGTGAAAATATCCACTAAATGAGGGAATAATATGTGTGAGGGTACCCCAGGAGAGTTCCAAATGTGTGTGGGTAGAATATATATCCTACGGGGGTAAAATTGAAAAAAGTTGAAAAATTTTTTTTTTTTGACTTAGTCATTTTTCCGCCGTTTATCAGACTTTCAGATAGGGGAAATGTGAGTGAGCATTCCGATTTCAGTTCCAGAGCAATTCGCCCAATGAGTCCCTGATATTTAGTCGTTTTCAGCCAATTTTCTGGATTTTTGAAAATTTCACTTTTTTGTGAAAATATCCACTAAATGAGCGAATAATTTGTGTGAGGGTACCCCAGGAGAGTTCCAAATGTGTGTGGGTAGAATATATATCCCACTGGGGTAAAATTGAAAAAAGTTGAAAAAAAATTTTTTTTGACTTAGTCATTTTTCCGTCGTTTATCAGACTTTCAGATAGGGGAAATGTGAGTGAGCATTCCGATTTCAGTTCCAGAGCGATTCGCCCAATGAGTCCTTGATATTTAGTCGTTTTCAGCCAATTTTCTGGATTTTTGAAAATTTCACTTTTTTGTGAAAATATCCACTAAATGAGGGAATAATATGTGTGAGGGTACCCCAGGAGAGTTCCAAATGTGTGTGGGTAGAATATATATCCCACGGGGGTAAAATTGAAAAAAGTTGAAAAAAAAATTTGGGGGGACTTAGTCATTTTTCCGGCGTTTATCAGACTTTCAGATAGGGGAAATGTGAGAGAGCATTCCGATTTCAGTTCCAGAGCGATTCGCCCAATGAGTCCTTGATATTTAGTCGTTTTCAGCCAATTTTCTGGATTTTTGAAAATTTCACTTTTTTGTGAAAATATCCACTAAACGAGGGAATAATATGTGTGAGGGTACCCCAGGAGAGTTCCAAATGTGTGTGGGTAGAATATATATCCCACGGGGGTAAAATTGAAAAAAGTTTAAAAAAAATTTTTTTTGGACTTAGTCATTTTTCCGCCGTTTATCAGACTTTCAGATAGGGGAAATGTGAGTGAGCATTCCGAATTCAGTTCCAGAGCAATTCGCCCAATGAGTCCTTGATATTTAGTCGTTTTCAGCCAATTTTCTGGATTTTTGAAAATTTCACTTTTTTGTGAAAATATCCACTAAATGAGGGAATAATATGTGTGAGGGTACCCCAGGAGAGTTCCAAATGTGTGTGGGTAGAATATATATCCCACGGGGGTAAAATTGAAAAAAGTTGAAAAAAAAATTTGGGGGGACTTAGTCATTTTTCCGGCGTTTATCAGACTTTCAGATAGGGGAAATGTGAGAGAGCATTCCGATTTCAGTTCCAGAGCGATTCGCCCAATGAGTCCTTGATATTTAGTCGTTTTCAGCCAATTTTCTGGATTTTTGAAAATTTCACTTTTTTGTGAAAATATCCACTAAACGAGGGAATAATATGTGTGAGGGTACCCCAGGAGAGTTCCAAATGTGTGTGGGTAGAATATATATCCCACGGGGGTAAAATTGAAAAAAGTTGAAAAAAAATTTTTTTTGGACTTAGTCATTTTTCCGGCGTTTATCAGACTTTCAGATAGGGGAAATGTCAGTGAGCGTTCCGAATTCAGTTCCTGAGCGATTCGCCCAATGAGTCCTTGATATTTAGTCATTTTCAGCCAATTTTCTGGATTTTTGAAAATTTTACTTTTTTGTGAAAATATCCACTAAATGAGGGAATAATATGTGTGAGGGTACCCCAGGAGAGTTCCAAATGTGTGTGGGTAGAATATATATCCCACGGGGGTAAAATTGAAAAAAGTTGAAAAAAAAATTTTTTTTGACTTAGTCATTTTTCCGCCGTTTATCAGACTTTCAGATAGGGGAAATGTGAGTGAGCATTCCGAATTCAGTTCCAGAGCAATTCGCCCAATGAGTCCTTGATATTTAGTCGTTTTCAGCCAATTTTCTGGATTTTTGAAAATTTCACTTTTTTGTGAAAATATCCACTAAATGAGCGAATAATATGTGTGAGGGTACCCCAGGAGAGTTCCAAATGTGTGTGGGTAGAATATATATCCCACGGGGGTAAAATTGAAAAAAGTTGAAAAAAATTTTTTTTTGAACTTAGTCATTTTTCCGTCGTTTATCAGACTTTCAGATAGGGGAAATGTCAGTGAGCGTTCCGATTTCAGTTCCAGAGTGATTCGCCCAATGAGTCCTTGATATTTAGTCGTTTTCAGCCAATTTTCTGGATTTTTGAAAATTTCACTTTTTTGTGAAAATATCCACTAAATGAGGGAATAATATGTGTGAGGGTACCCCAGGAGAGTTCCAAATGTGTGTGGGTAGAATATATATCCCACGGGGGTAAAATTGAAAAAAGTTGAAAAAAAAATTTTGGGGGACTTAGTCATTTTTCCGGCGTTTATCAGACTTTCAGATAGGGGAAATGTCAGTGAGCGTTCCGATTTCAGTTCCTGAGCGATTCGCCCAATGAGTCCTTGATATTTAGTCATTTTCAGCCAATTTTCTGGATTTTTGAAAATTTCACTTTTTTGTGAAAATATCCACTAAATGAGGGAATAATATGTGTGAGGGTACCCCAGGAGAGTTCCAAATGTGTGTGGGTAGAATATATATCCCACGGGGGTAAAATTGAAAAAAGTTTAAAAAAAAATTTTTTTTGACTTAGTCATTTTTCCGCCGTTTATCAGACTTTCAGATAGGGGAAATGTGAGTGAGCATTCCGAATTCAGTTCCAGAGCAATTCGCCCAATGAGTCCTTGATATTTAGTCGTTTTCAGCCAATTTTCTGGATTTTTGAAAATTTCACTTTTTTGTGAAAATATCCACTAAATGAGGGAATAATATGTGTGAGGGTACCCCAGGAGAGTTCCAAATGTGTGTGGGTAGAATATATATCCCACGAGGGTAAAATTGAAAAAAGTTGAAAAAAATTTTTTTTTGGACTTAGTCATTTTTCCGTCGTTTATCAGACTTTCAGATAAGGGAAATGTCAGTGAGCGTTCCGATTTCAGTTCCAGAGCGATTCGCCCAATGAGTCCTTGATATTTAGTCGTTTTCAGCCAATTTTCTGGATTTTTGAAAATTTCACTTTTTTGTGAAAATATCCACTAAATGAGGGAATAATATGTGTGAGGGTACCCCAGGAGAGTTCCAAATGTGTGTGGGTAGAATATATATCCCACGGGGGTAAAATTGAAAAAAGTTTAAAAAAAAATTTTTTTTGACTTAGTCATTTTTCCGCCGTTTATCAGACTTTCAGATAGGGGAAATGTGAGTGAGCATTCCGAATTCAGTTCCAGAGCAATTCGCCCAATGAGTCCTTGATATTTAGTCGTTTTCAGCCAATTTTCTGGATTTTTGAAAATTTCACTTTTTTGTGAAAATATCCACTAAATGAGCGAATAATATGTGTGAGGGTACCCCAGGAGAGTTCCAAATGTGTGTGGGTAGAATATATATCCCACGGGGGTAAAATTGAAAAAAGTTGAAAAAAATTTTTTTTTGGACTTAGTCATTTTTCCGGCGTTTATCAGACTTTCAGATAGGGGAAATGTCAGTGAGCATTCCGATTTCAGTTCCAGAGCAATTCGCCCAATGAGTCCTTGATATTTAGTCGTTTTCAGCCAATTTTCTGGATTTTTGAAAATTTCACTTTTTTGTGAAAATATCCACTAAATGAGCAAATAATATGTGTGAGGGTACCCCAGGAGAGTTCCAAATGTTTGTGGGTAGAATATATATCCCACGGGGGTAAAATTGAAAAAAGTTGAAAAAAAATTTTTTTTGGACTTAGTCATTTTTCCGGCGTTTATCAGACTTTCAGATAGGGGAAATGTCAGTGAGCGTTCCGATTTCAGTTCCAGAGCGATTCGCCCAATGAGTCCTTGATATTTAGTCATTTTCAGCCAATTTTCTGGATTTTTGAAAATTTCACTTTTTTGTGAAAATATCCACTAAATGAGGGAATAATATGTGTGAGGGTACCCCAGGAGAGTTCCAAATGTGTGTGGGTAGAATATATATCCCACGGGGGTAAAATTGAAAAAAGTTGAAAAAAAATTTTTTTTTTACTTAGTCATTTTTCCGCCGTTTATCAGACTTTCAGATAGGGGAAATGTGAGTGAGCATTCCGATTTCAGTTCCAGAGCAATTCGCCCAATGAGTCCTTGATATTTAGTCGTTTTCAGCCAATTTTCTGGATTTTTGAAAATTTCACTTTTTTGTGAAAATATCCACTAAATGAGCAAATAATATGTGTGAGGGTACCCCAGGAGAGTTCCAAATGTGTGTGGGTAGAATATATATCCCACGGGGGTAAAATTGAAAAAAGTTGAAAAAAATTTTTTTTTGGACTTAGTCATTTTTCCGGCGTTTATCAGACTTTCAGATAGGGGAAATGTGAGTGAACATTCAGATTTCAGTTCCAGAGCGATTCGCCCAATGAGTCCTTGATATTTTGTCGTTTTCAGCCAATTTTCTGGATTTTTGAAAATTTCACTTTTTTGTGAAAATATCCACTAAATGAGGGAATAATATGTGTGAGGGTACCCCAGGAGAGCTCCAAATGTGTTTGGGTAGAATATATATCCCACGGGGGTAAAATTGAAAAAAGTTGAAAAAAAAATTTTTTTGGACTTAGTCATTTTTCCGGCGTTTATCAGACTTTCAGATAGGGGAAATGTCAGTGAGCATTCCGATTTCAGTTCCAGAGCGATTCGCCCAATAAGTCCTTGATATTTAGTCATTTTCAGCCAATAATTTGGATTTTTGAAAATTTCACTTTTTTGTGAAAATATCCACTAAATGAGGGAATAATATGTGTGAGGGTACCCCAGGAGAGTTCCAAATGTGTGTGGGTAGAATGTATATCCCACAGGGGTAAAATTGAAAAAAATTGAACAAATTTTTTTTTGGACTTAGTCATTTTTCCGGCGTTTATCAGACTTTCAGATAGGGGAAATGTGAGAGAGCATTCCGATTTCAGTTCCAGAGCGATTCGCCCAATGAGTCCTTGATATTTAGTCGTTTTCAGCCAATTTTCTGGATTTTTGAAAATTTCACTTTTTTGTGAAAATATCCACTAAATGAGGGAATAATATGTGTGAGGGTACCCCAGGAGAGTTCCAAATGTGTGTGGGTAGAATATATATCCCACGGGGGTAAAATTGAAAAAAGTTGAAAAAAAAATTTTGGGGGACTTAGTCATTTTTCCGGCGTTTATCAGACTTTCAGATAGGGGAAATGTCAGTGAGCGTTCCGATTTCAGTTCCTGAGCGATTCGCCCAATGAGTCCTTGATATTTAGTCATTTTCAGCCAATTTTCTGGATTTTTGAAAATTTCACTTTTTTGTGAAAATATCCACTAAATGAGGGAATAATATGTGTGAGGGTACCCCAGGAGAGTTCCAAATGTGTGTGGGTAGAATATATATCCCACGGGGGTAAAATTGAAAAAAGTTTAAAAAAAAATTTTTTTTGACTTAGTCATTTTTCCGCCGTTTATCAGACTTTCAGATAGGGGAAATGTGAGTGAGCATTCCGAATTCAGTTCCAGAGCAATTCGCCCAATGAGTCCTTGATATTTAGTCGTTTTCAGCCAATTTTCTGGATTTTTGAAAATTTCACTTTTTTGTGAAAATATCCACTAAATGAGCGAATAATATGTGTGAGGGTACCCCAGGAGAGTTCCAAATGTGTGTGGGTAGAATATATATCCCACGGGGGTAAAATTGAAAAAAGTTGAAAAAAATTTTTTTTTGGACTTAGTCATTTTTCCGGCGTTTATCAGACTTTCAGATAGGGGAAATGTCAGTGAGCATTCCGATTTCAGTTCCAGAGCAATTCGCCCAATGAGTCCTTGATATTTAGTCGTTTTCAGCCAATTTTCTGGATTTTTGAAAATTTCACTTTTTTGTGAAAATATCCACTAAATGAGCAAATAATATGTGTGAGGGTACCCCAGGAGAGTTCCAAATGTTTGTGGGTAGAATATATATCCCACGGGGGTAAAATTGAAAAAAGTTGAAAAAAAATTTTTTTTGGACTTAGTCATTTTTCCGGCGTTTATCAGACTTTCAGATAGGGGAAATGTCAGTGAGCGTTCCGATTTCAGTTCCAGAGCGATTCGCCCAATGAGTCCTTGATATTTAGTCATTTTCAGCCAATTTTCTGGATTTTTGAAAATTTCACTTTTTTGTGAAAATATCCACTAAATGAGGGAATAATATGTGTGAGGGTACCCCAGGAGAGTTCCAAATGTGTGTGGGTAGAATATATATCCCACGGGGGTAAAATTGAAAAAAGTTGAAAAAAAATTTTTTTTTTACTTAGTCATTTTTCCGCCGTTTATCAGACTTTCAGATAGGGGAAATGTGAGTGAGCATTCCGATTTCAGTTCCAGAGCAATTCGCCCAATGAGTCCTTGATATTTAGTCGTTTTCAGCCAATTTTCTGGATTTTTGAAAATTTCACTTTTTTGTGAAAATATCCACTAAATGAGCAAATAATATGTGTGAGGGTACCCCAGGAGAGTTCCAAATGTGTGTGGGTAGAATATATATCCCACGGGGGTAAAATTGAAAAAAGTTGAAAAAAATTTTTTTTTGGACTTAGTCATTTTTCCGGCGTTTATCAGACTTTCAGATAGGGGAAATGTGAGTGAACATTCAGATTTCAGTTCCAGAGCGATTCGCCCAATGAGTCCTTGATATTTTGTCGTTTTCAGCCAATTTTCTGGATTTTTGAAAATTTCACTTTTTTGTGAAAATATCCACTAAATGAGGGAATAATATGTGTGAGGGTACCCCAGGAGAGCTCCAAATGTGTTTGGGTAGAATATATATCCCACGGGGGTAAAATTGAAAAAAGTTGAAAAAAAAATTTTTTTGGACTTAGTCATTTTTCCGGCGTTTATCAGACTTTCAGATAGGGGAAATGTCAGTGAGCATTCCGATTTCAGTTCCAGAGCGATTCGCCCAATAAGTCCTTGATATTTAGTCATTTTCAGCCAATAATTTGGATTTTTGAAAATTTCACTTTTTTGTGAAAATATCCACTAAATGAGGGAATAATATGTGTGAGGGTACCCCAGGAGAGTTCCAAATGTGTGTGGGTAGAATGTATATCCCACAGGGGTAAAATTGAAAAAAATTGAACAAATTTTTTTTTGGACTTAGTCATTTTTCCGGCGTTTATCAGACTTTCAGATAGGGGAAATGTGAGAGAGCATTCCGATTTCAGTTCCAGAGCGATTCGCCCAATGAGTCCTTGATATTTAGTCGTTTTCAGCCAATTTTCTGGATTTTTGAAAATTTCACTTTTTTGTGAAAATATCCACTAAATGAGGGAATAATATGTGTGAGGGTACCCCAGGAGAGTTCCAAATGTGTGTGGGTAGAATATATATCCCACGGGGGTAAAATTGAAAAAAGTTGAAAAAAAAATTTTGGGGGACTTAGTCATTTTTCCGGCGTTTATCAGACTTTCAGATAGGGGAAATGTCAGTGAGCGTTCCGATTTCAGTTCCTGAGCGATTCGCCCAATGAGTCCTTGATATTTAGTCATTTTCAGCCAATTTTCTGGATTTTTGAAAATTTCACTTTTTTGTGAAAATATCCACTAAATGAGGGAATAATATGTGTGAGGGTACCCCAGGAGAGTTCCAAATGTGTGTGGGTAGAATATATATCCCACGGGGGTAAAATTGAAAAAAGTTTAAAAAAAAATTTTTTTTGACTTAGTCATTTTTCCGCCGTTTATCAGACTTTCAGATAGGGGAAATGTGAGTGAGCATTCCGAATTCAGTTCCAGAGCAATTCGCCCAATGAGTCCTTGATATTTAGTCGTTTTCAGCCAATTTTCTGGATTTTTGAAAATTTCACTTTTTTGTGAAAATATCCACTAAATGAGCGAATAATATGTGTGAGGGTACCCCAGGAGAGTTCCAAATGTGTGTGGGTAGAATATATATCCCACGGGGGTAAAATTGAAAAAAGTTGAAAAAAATTTTTTTTTGGACTTAGTCATTTTTCCGGCGTTTATCAGACTTTCAGATAGGGGAAATGTCAGTGAGCATTCCGATTTCAGTTCCAGAGCGATTCGCCCAATAAGTCCTTGATATTTAGTCATTTTCAGCCAATAATTTGGATTTTTGAAAATTTCACTTTTTTGTGAAAATATCCACTAAATGAGCGAATAATATGTGTGAGGGTACCCCAGGAGAGTTCCAAATGTGTGTGGGTAGAATATATATCCCACGGGGGTAAAATTGAAAAAAGTTGAAAAAAATTTTTTTTTGGACTTAGTCATTTTTCCGGCGTTTATCAGACTTTCAGATAGGGGAAATGTCAGTGAGCGTTCCGATTTCAGTTCCAGAGCGATTCGCCCAATGAGTCCTTGATATTTAGTCATTTTCAGCCAATTTTCTGGATTTTTGAAAATTTCACTTTTTTGTGAAAATATCCACTAAATGAGGGAATAATATGTGTGAGGGTACCACCGGAGAGTTCCAAATGTGTGTGGGTAGAATATATATCCCACGGGGGTAAAATTGAAAAAAGTTGAAAAAAAATTTTTTTTTTACTTAGTCATTTTTCCGCCGTTTATCAGACTTTCAGATAGGGGAAATGTGAGTGAGCATTCCGATTTCAGTTCCAGAGCAATTCGCCCAATGAGTCCTTGATATTTAGTCGTTTTCAGCCAATTTTCTGGATTTTTGAAAATTTCACTTTTTTGTGAAAATATCCACTAAATGAGCAAATAATATGTGTGAGGGTACCCCAGGAGAGTTCCAAATGTGTGTGGGTAGAATATATATCCCACGGGGGTAAAATTGAAAAAAGTTGAAAAAAATTTTTTTTTGGACTTAGTCATTTTTCCGGCGTTTATCAGACTTTCAGATAGGGGAAATGTGAGTGAACATTCAGATTTCAGTTCCAGAGCGATTCGCCCAATGAGTCCTTGATATTTTGTCGTTTTCAGCCAATTTTCTGGATTTTTGAAAATTTCACTTTTTTGTGAAAATATCCACTAAATGAGGGAATAATATGTGTGAGGGTACCCCAGGAGAGTTCCAAATGTGTGTGGGTAGAATGTATATCCCACAGGGGTAAAATTGAAAAAAATTGAACAAATTTTTTTTTGGACTTAGTCATTTTTCCGGCGTTTATCAGACTTTCAGATAGGGGAAATGTGAGAGAGCATTCCGATTTCAGTTCCAGAGCGATTCGCCCAATGAGTCCTTGATATTTAGTCGTTTTCAGCCAATTTTCTGGATTTTTGAAAATTTCACTTTTTTGTGAAAATATCCACTAAATGAGGGAATAATATGTGTGAGGGTACCCCAGGAGAGTTCCAAATGTGTGTGGGTAGAATATATATCCCACGGGGGTAAAATTGAAAAAAGTTGAAAAAAAAATTTTGGGGGACTTAGTCATTTTTCCGGCATTTATCAGACTTTCAGATAGGGGAAATGTCAGTGAGCGTTCCGATTTCAGTTCCTGAGCGATTCGCCCAATGAGTCCTTGATATTTAGTCATTTTCAGCCAATTTTCTGGATTTTTGAAAATTTCACTTTTTTGTGAAAATATCCACTAAATGAGGGAATAATATGTGTGAGGGTACCCCAGGAGAGTTCCAAATGTGTGTGGGTAGAATATATATCCCACGGGGGTAAAATTGAAAAAAGTTTAAAAAAAAATTTTTTTTGACTTAGTCATTTTTCCGCCGTTTATCAGACTTTCAGATAGGGGAAATGTGAGTGAGCATTCCGAATTCAGTTCCAGAGCAATTCGCCCAATGAGTCCTTGATATTTAGTCGTTTTCAGCCAATTTTCTGGATTTTTGAAAATTTCACTTTTTTGTGAAAATATCCACTAAATGAGGGAATAATATGTGTGAGGGTACCCCAGGAGAGTTCCAAATGTGTGTGGGTAGAATATATATCCCACGAGGGTAAAATTGAAAAAAGTTGAAAAAAATTTTTTTTTGGACTTAGTCATTTTTCCGTCGTTTATCAGACTTTCAGATAGGGGAAATGTCAGTGAGCGTTCCGATTTCAGTTCCAGAGCGATTCGCCCAATGAGTCCTTGATATTTAGTCGTTTTCAGCCAATTTTCTGGATTTTTGAAAATTTCACTTTTTTGTGAAAATATCCACTAAATGAGGGAATAATATGTGTGAGGGTACCCCAGGAGAGTTCCAAATGTGTGTGGGTAGAATATATATCCCACGGGGGTAAAATTGAAAAAAGTTGAAAAAAAAATTTGGGGGGACTTAGTCATTTTTCCGGCGTTTATCAGACTTTCAGATAGGGGAAATGTGAGAGAGCATTCCGATTTCAGTTCCAGAGCGATTCGCCCAATGAGTCCTTGATATTTAGTCGTTTTCAGCCAATTTTCTGGATTTTTGAAAATTTCACTTTTTTGTGAAAATATCCACTAAATGAGCGAATAATATGTGTGAGGGTACCCCAGGAGAGTTCCAAATGTGTGTGGGTAGAATATATATCCCACGGGGGTAAAATTGAAAAAAGTTGAAAAAAATTTTTTTTTGGACTTAGTCATTTTTCCGGTGTTTATCAGACTTTCAGATAGGGGAAATGTGAGAGAGCATTCCGATTTCAGTTCCAGAGCGATTCGCCCAATGAGTCCTTGATATTTAGTCGTTTTCAGCCAATTTTCTGGATTTTTGAAAATTTCACTTTTTTGTGAAAATATCCACTAAACGAGGGAATAATATGTGTGAGGGTACCCCAGGAGAGTTCTAAATGTGTGTGGGTAGAATATATATCCCACGGGGGTAAAATTGAAAAAAGTTGAAAAAAAATTTTTTTTGGACTTAGTCATTTTTCCGGCGTTTATCAGACTTTCAGATAGGGGAAATGTCAGTGAGCGTTCCGATTTCAGTTCCAGAGCGATTCGCCCAATGAGTCCTTGATATTTAGTCATTTTCAGCCAATTTTCTGGATTTTTGAAAATTTCACTTTTTTGTGAAAATATCCACTAAATGAGGGAATAATATGTGTGAGGGTACCCCAGGAGAGTTCCAAATGTGTGTGGGTAGAATATATATCCCACGGGGGTAAAATTGAAAAAAGTTGAAAAAAATTTTTTTTTGGACTTAGTCATTTTTCCGGCGTTTATCAGACTTTCAGATAGGGGAAATGTGAGTGAACATTCAGATTTCAGTTCCAGAGCGATTCGCCCAATGAGTCCTTGATATTTTGTCGTTTTCAGCCAATTTTCTGGATTTTTGAAAATTTCACTTTTTTGTGAAAATATCCACTAAATGAGGGAATAATATGTGTGAGGGTACCCCAGGAGAGTTCCAAATGTGTGTGGGTAGAATATATATCCCACGGGGGTAAAATTGAAAAAAGTTGAAAAAAAAATTTTGGGGGACTTAGTCATTTTTCCGGCGTTTATCAGACTTTCAGATAGGGGAAATGTGAGAGAGCATTCCGATTTCAGTTCCAGAGCGATTCGCCCAATGAGTCCTTGATATTTAGTCGTTTTCAGCCAATTTTCTGGATTTTTGAAAATTTCACTTTTTTGTGAAAATATCCACTAAATGAGCGAATAATATGTGTGAGGGTACCCCAGGAGAGTTCCAAATGTGTGTGGGTAGAATATATATCCCACGGGGGTAAAATTGAAAAAAGTTGAAAAAAATTTTTTTTTGGACTTAGTCATTTTTCCGGTGTTTATCAGACTTTCAGATAGGGGAAATGTGAGAGAGCATTCCGATTTCAGTTCCAGAGCGATTCGCCCAATGAGTCCTTGATATTTAGTCGTTTTCAGCCAATTTTCTGGATTTTTGAAAATTTCACTTTTTTGTGAAAATATCCACTAAACGAGGGAATAATATGTGTGAGGGTACCCCAGGAGAGTTCTAAATGTGTGTGGGTAGAATATATATCCCACGGGGGTAAAATTGAAAAAAGTTGAAAAAAAATTTTTTTTGGACTTAGTCATTTTTCCGGCGTTTATCAGACTTTCAGATAGGGGAAATGTCAGTGAGCGTTCCGATTTCAGTTCCAGAGCGATTCGCCCAATGAGTCCTTGATATTTAGTCATTTTCAGCCAATTTTCTGGATTTTTGAAAATTTCACTTTTTTGTGAAAATATCCACTAAATGAGGGAATAATATGTGTGAGGGTACCCCAGGAGAGTTCCAAATGTGTGTGGGTAGAATATATATCCCACGGGGGTAAAATTGAAAAAAGTTGAAAAAAAATTTTTTTTTTACTTAGTCATTTTTCCGGCGTTTATCAGACTTTCAGATAGGGGAAATGTGAGTGAACATTCAGATTTCAGTTCCAGAGCGATTCGCCCAATGAGTCCTTGATATTTTGTCGTTTTCAGCCAATTTTCTGGATTTTTGAAAATTTCACTTTTTTGTGAAAATATCCACTAAATGAGGGAATAATATGTGTGAGGGTACCCCAAGAGAGCTCCAAATGTGTGTGGGTAGAATATATATCCCACGGGGGTAAAATTGAAAAAAGTTGAAAAAAAATTTTTTTTTTACTTAGTCATTTTTCCGCCGTTTATCAGACTTTCAGATAGGGGAAATGTGAGTGAGCATTCCGATTTCAGTTCCAGAGCAATTCGCCCAATGAGTCCTTGATATTTAGTCGTTTTCAGCCAATTTTCTGGATTTTTGAAAATTTCACTTTTTTGTGAAAATATCCACTAAATGAGCAAATAATATGTGTGAGGGTACCCCAGGAGAGTTCCAAATGTGTGTGGGTAGAATATATATCCCACGGGGGTAAAATTGAAAAAAGTTGAAAAAAATTTTTTTTTGGACTTAGTCATTTTTCCGGCGTTTATCAGACTTTCAGATAGGGGAAATGTGAGTGAACATTCAGATTTCAGTTCCAGAGCGATTCGCCCAATGAGTCCTTGATATTATGTCGTTTTCAGCCAATTTTCTGGATTTTTGAAAATTTCACTTTTTTGTGAAAATATCCACTAAATGAGGGAATAATATATGTGAGGGTACCCCAGGAGAGCTCCAAATGTGTTTGGGTAGAATATATATACCACGGGGGTAAAATTGAAAAAAGTTGAAAAAAAAATTTTTTTGGACTTAGTCATTTTTCCGGCGTTTATCAGACTTTCAGATAGGGGAAATGTCAGTGAGCATTCCGATTTCAGTTCCAGAGCGATTCGCCCAATAAGTCCTTGATATTTAGTCATTTTCAGCCAATAATTTGGATTTTTGAAAATTTCACTTTTTTGTGAAAATATCCACTAAATGAGGGAATAATATGTGTGAGGGTACCCCAGGAGAGTTCCAAATGTGTGTGGGTAGAATGTATATCCCACAGGGGTAAAATTGAAAAAAATTGAACAAATTTTTTTTTGGACTTAGTCATTTTTCCGGCGTTTATCAGACTTTCAGATAGGGGAAATGTGAGAGAGCATTCCGATTTCAGTTCCAGAGCGATTCGCCCAATGAGTCCTTGATATTTAGTCGTTTTCAGCCAATTTTCTGGATTTTTGAAAATTTCACTTTTTTGTGAAAATATCCACTAAACGAGGGAATAATATGTGTGAGGGTACCCCAGGAGAGTTCCAAATGTGTGTGGGTAGAATATATATCCCACGGGGGTAAAATTGAAAAAAGTTGAAAAAAAATTTTTTTTTTACTTAGTCATTTTTCCGCCGTTTATCAGACTTTCAGATAGGGGAAATGTGAGTGAGCATTCCGATTTCAGTTCCAGAGCAATTCGCCCAATGAGTCCTTGATATTTAGTCGTTTTCAGCCAATTTTCTGGATTTTTGAAAATTTCACTTTTTTGTGAAAATATCCACTAAATGAGCGAATAATATGTGTGAGGGTACCCCAGGAGAGCTCCAAATGTGTGTGGGTAGAATATATATCCCACGGGGGTAAAATTGAAAAAAGTTGAAAAAAAAATTTTTTTGGACTTAGTCATTTTTCCGTCGTTTATCAGACTTTCAGATAGGGGAAATGTCAGTGAGCATTCCGATTTCAGTTCCAGAGCGATTCGCCCAATGAGTCCTTAATATTTAGTCGTTTTCAGCCAATTTTCTGGATTTTTGAAAATTTCACTTTTTTGTGAAAATATCCACTAAACGAGGGAATAATATGTGTGAGGGTACCCCAGGAGAGTTCCAAATGTGTGTGGGTAGAATATATATCCCACGGGGGTAAAATTGAAAAAAGTTGAAAAAAAAATTTTTTTTGACTTAGTCATTTTTCCGCCGTTTATCAGACTTTCAGATAGGGGAAATGTGAGTGAGCATTCCGAATTCAGTTCCAGAGCAATTCGCCCAATGAGTCCTTGATATTTAGTCGTTTTCAGCCAATTTTCTGGATTTTTGAAAATTTCACTTTTTTGTGAAAATATCCACTAAATGAGGGAAAAATATGTGTAGGGTACCCCAGGAGAGTTCCAAATGTGTGTGGGTAGAATATATATCCCACGGGGGTAAAATTGAAAAAAGTTGAAAAAAAATTTTTTTTTTACTTAGTCATTTTTCCGCCGTTTATCAGACTTTCAGATAGGGGAAATGTGAGTGAGCATTCCGATTTCAGTTCCAGAGCAATTCGCCCAATGAGTCCTTGATATTTAGTCGTTTTCAGCCAATTTTCTGGATTTTTGAAAATTTCACTTTTTTGTGAAAATATCCACTAAATGAGCAAATAATATGTGTGAGGGTACCCCAGGAGAGTTCCAAATGTGTGTGGGTAGAATATATATCCCACGGGGGTAAAATTGAAAAAAGTTGAAAAAAAATTTTTTTTGGACTTAGTCATTTTTCCGGCGTTTATCAGACTTTCAGATAGGGGAAATGTGAGTGAACATTCAGATTTCAGTTCCAGAGCGATTCGCCCAATGAGTCCTTGATATTATGTCGTTTTCAGCCAATTTTCTGGATTTTTGAAAATTTCACTTTTTTGTGAAAATATCCACTAAATGAGGGAATAATATATGTGAGGGTACCCCAGGAGAGCTCCAAATGTGTTTGGGTAGAATATATATACCACGGGGGTAAAATTGAAAAAAGTTGAAAAAAAAATTTTTTTGGACTTAGTCATTTTTCCGGCGTTTATCAGACTTTCAGATAGGGGAAATGTCAGTGAGCATTCCGATTTCAGTTCCAGAGCGATTCGCCCAATAAGTCCTTGATATTTAGTCATTTTCAGCCAATAATTTGGATTTTTGAAAATTTCACTTTTTTGTGAAAATATCCACTAAATGAGGGAATAATATGTGTGAGGGTACCCCAGGAGAGTTCCAAATGTGTGTGGGTAGAATGTATATCCCACAGGGGTAAAATTGAAAAAAATTGAACAAATTTTTTTTTGGACTTAGTCATTTTTCCGGCGTTTATCAGACTTTCAGATAGGGGAAATGTGAGAGAGCATTCCGATTTCAGTTCCAGAGCGATTCGCCCAATGAGTCCTTGATATTTAGTCGTTTTCAGCCAATTTTCTGGATTTTTGAAAATTTCACTTTTTTGTGAAAATATCCACTAAACGAGGGAATAATATGTGTGAGGGTACCCCAGGAGAGTTCCAAATGTGTGTGGGTAGAATATATATCCCACGGGGGTAAAATTGAAAAAAGTTGAAAAAAAATTTTTTTTTTACTTAGTCATTTTTCCGCCGTTTATCAGACTTTCAGATAGGGGAAATGTGAGTGAGCATTCCGATTTCAGTTCCAGAGCAATTCGCCCAATGAGTCCTTGATATTTAGTCGTTTTCAGCCAATTTTCTGGATTTTTGAAAATTTCACTTTTTTGTGAAAATATCCACTAAACGAGGGAATAATATGTGTGAGGGTACCCCAGGAGAGTTCCAAATGTGTGTGGGTAGAATATATATCCCACGGGGGTAAAATTGAAAAAAGTTGAAAAAAAAATTTTTTTTGACTTAGTCATTTTTCCGCCGTTTATCAGACTTTCAGATAGGGGAAATGTGAGTGAGCATTCCGAATTCAGTTCCAGAGCAATTCGCCCAATGAGTCCTTGATATTTAGTCGTTTTCAGCCAATTTTCTGGATTTTTGAAAATTTCACTTTTTTGTGAAAATATCCACTAAATGAGGGAAAAATATGTGTAGGGTACCCCAGGAGAGTTCCAAATGTGTGTGGGTAGAATATATATCCCACGGGGGTAAAATTGAAAAAAGTTTAAAAAAAATTTTGGGGGACTTAGTCATTTTTCCGGCGTTTATCAGACTTTCAGATAGGGGAAATGTGAGAGAGCATTCCGATTTCAGTTCCAGAGCGATTCGCCCAATGAGTCCTTGATATTTAGTCGTTTTCAGCCAATTTTCTGGATTTTTGAAAATTTCACTTTTTTGTGAAAATATCCACTAAACGAGGGAATAATATGTGTGAGGGTACCCCAGGAGAGTTCTAAATGTGTGTGGGTAGAATATATATCCCACGGGGGTAAAATTGAAAAAAGTTGAAAAAAAATTTTTTTTGGACTTAGTCATTTTTCCGGCGTTTATCAGACTTTCAGATAGGGGAAATGTCAGTGAGCGTTCCAATTTCAGTTCCAGAGCGATTCGCCCAATGAGTCCTTGATATTTAGTCATTTTCAGCCAATTTTCTGGATTTTTGAAAATTTCACTTTTTTGTGAAAATATCCACTAAATGAGGGAATAATATGTGTGAGGGTACCCCAGGAGAGTTCCAAATGTGTGTGGGTAGAATATATATCCCACGGGGGTAAAATTGAAAAAAGTTGAAAAAAAAATTTTTTTTTGGACTTAGTCATTTTTCCGGCGTTTATCAGACTTTCAGATAGGGGAAATGTGAGTGAACATTCAGATTTCAGTTCCAGAGCGATTCGCCCAATGAGTCCTTGATATTTTGTCGTTTTCAGCCAATTTTCTGGATTTTTGAAAATTTCACTTTTTTGTGAAAATATCCACTAAATGAGGGAATAATATGTGTGAGGGTACCCCAAGAGAGCTCCAAATGTGTGTGGGTAGAATATATATCCCACGGGGGTAAAATTGAAAAAAGTTGAAAAAAAAATTTTTTTGGACTTAGTCATTTTTCCGTCGTTTATCAGACTTTCAGATAGGGGAAATGTCAGTGAGCATTCCGATTTCAGTTCCAGAGCGATTCGCCCAATGAGTCCTTGATATTTAGTCGTTTTCAGCCAATTTTCTGGATTTTTGAAAATTTCACTTTTTTGTGAAAATATCCACTAAATGAGGGAATAATATGTGTGAGGGTACCCCAGGAGAGTTCCAAATGTGTGTGGGTAGAATATATATCCCACGGGGGTAAAATTGAAAAAAGTTGAAAAAAAATTTTTTTTTTACTTAGTCATTTTTCCGCCGTTTATCAGACTTTCAGATAGGGGAAATGTGAGTGAGCATTCCGATTTCAGTTCCAGAGCAATTCGCCCAATGAGTCCTTGATATTTAGTCATTTTCAGCCAATTTTCTGGATTTTTGAAAATTTCACTTTTTTGTGAAAATATCCACTAAATGAGGGAATAATATGTGTGAGGGTACCCCAGGAGAGTTCCAAATGTGTGTGGGTAGAATATATATCCCACGGGGGTAAAATTGAAAAAAGTTGAAAAAAAATTTTTTTTTTACTTAGTCATTTTTCCGCCGTTTATCAGACTTTCAGATAGGGGAAATGTGAGTGAGCATTCCGATTTCAGTTCCAGAGCAATTCGCCCAATGAGTCCTTGATATTTAGTCGTTTTCAGCCAATTTTCTGGATTTTTGAAAATTTCACTTTTTTGTGAAAATATCCACTAAATGAGCGAATAATATGTGTGAGGGTACCCCAGGAGAGTTCCAAATGTGTGTGGGTAGAATATATATCCCACGGGGGTAAAATTGAAAAAAGTTGAAAAAAAATTTTTTTTTTACTTAGTCATTTTTCCGCCGTTTATCAGACTTTCAGATAGGGGAAATGTGAGTGAGCATTCCGATTTCAGTTCCAGAGCAATTCGCCCAATGAGTCCTTGATATTTAGTCGTTTTCAGCCAATTTTCTGGATTTTTGAAAATTTCACTTTTTTGTGAAAATATCCACTAAATGAGCGAATAATATGTGTGAGGGTACCCCAGGAGAGTTCCAAATGTGTGTGGGTAGAATATATATCCCACGGGGGTAAAATTGAAAAAAGTTGAAAAAAAAATTTTTTTTTGGACTTAGTCATTTTTCCGGCGTTTATCAGACTTTCAGATAGGGGAAATGTGAGTGAACATTCAGATTTCAGTTCCAGAGCGATTCGCCCAATGAGTCCTTGATATTTTGTCGTTTTCAGCCAATTTTCTGGATTTTTGAAAATTTCACTTTTTTGTGAAAATATCCACTAAATGAGGGAATAATATGTGTGAGGG
The DNA here is from genome assembly GCF_046119375.1 of Phyllobates terribilis. Taxonomy (NCBI): domain Eukaryota; kingdom Metazoa; phylum Chordata; class Amphibia; order Anura; family Dendrobatidae; genus Phyllobates; species Phyllobates terribilis. The sequence continues at coordinate 543,204 of NW_027363138.1, forward strand.
TACCCCAAGAGAGCTCCAAATGTGTGTGGGTAGAATATATATCCCACGGGGGTAAAATTGAAAAAAGTTGAAAAAAAAATTTTTTTGGACTTAGTCATTTTTCCGTCGTTTATCAGACTTTCAGATAGGGGAAATGTCAGTGAGCATTCCGATTTCAGTTCCAGAGCGATTCGCCCAATGAGTCCTTGATATTTAGTCGTTTTCAGCCAATTTTCTGGATTTTTGAAAATTTCACTTTTTTGTGAAAATATCCACTAAATGAGGGAATAATATGTGTGAGGGTACCCCAGGAGAGTTCCAAATGTGTGTGGGTAGAATATATATCCCACGGGGGTAAAATTGAAAAAAGTTGAAAAAATTTTTTTTTTGGACTTAGTCATTTTTCCGGCGTTTATCAGACTTTCAGATAGGGGAAATGTCAGTGAGCATTCCGATTTCAGTTCCAGAGCGATTCGCCCAATAAGTCCTTGATATTTAGTCATTTTCAGCCAATAATTTGGATTTTTGAAAATTTCACTTTTTTGTGAAAATATCCACTAAATGAGGGAATAATATGTGTGAGGGTACCCCAGGAGAGTTCCAAATGTGTGTGGGTAGAATGTATATCACACAGGGGTAAAATTGAAAAAAATTGAACAAATTTTTTTTTGGACTTAGTCATTTTTCCGGCGTTTATCAGACTTTCAGATAGGGGAAATGTCAGTGAGCGTTCCGATTTCAGTTCCAGAGCGATTCGCCCAATGAGTCCTTGATATTTAGTCGTTTTCAGCCAATTTTCTGGATTTTTGAAAATTTCACTTTTTTGTGAAAATATCCACTAAACGAGGGAATAATATGTGTGAGGGTACCCCAGGAGAGTTCCAAATGTGTGTGGGTAGAATATATATCCCACGGGGGTAAAATTGAAAAAAGTTGAAAAAAAATTTTTTTTGGACTTAGTCATTTTTCCGGCGTTTATCAGACTTTCAGATAGGGGAAATGTCAGTGAGCGTTCCGAATTCAGTTCCTGAGCGATTCGCCCAATGAGTCCTTGATATTTAGTCATTTTCAGCCAATTTTCTGGATTTTTGAAAATTTCACTTTTTTGTGAAAATATCCACTAAATGAGGGAATAATATGTGTGAGGGTACCCCAGGAGAGTTCCAAATGTGTGTGGGTAGAATATATATCCCACGGGGGTAAAATTGAAAAAAGTTGAAAAAAAAATTTTGGGGGACTTAGTCATTTTTCCGGCGTTTATCAGACTTTCAGATAGGGGAAATGTCAGTGAGCGTTCCGATTTCAGTTCCTGAGCGATTCGCCCAATGAGTCCTTGATATTTAGTCATTTTCAGCCAATTTTCTGGATTTTTGAAAATTTCACTTTTTTGTGAAAATATCCACTAAATGAGGGAATAATATGTGTGAGGGTACCCCAGGAGAGTTCCAAATGTGTGTGGGTAGAATATATATCCCACGGGGGTAAAATTGAAAAAAGTTTAAAAAAAAATTTTTTTTGACTTAGTCATTTTTCCGCCGTTTATCAGACTTTCAGATAGGGGAAATGTGAGTGAGCATTCCGAATTCAGTTCCAGAGCAATTCGCCCAATGAGTCCTTGATATTTAGTCGTTTTCAGCCAATTTTCTGGATTTTTGAAAATTTCACTTTTTTGTGAAAATATCCACTAAATGAGGGAATAATATGTGTGAGGGTACCCCAGGAGAGTTCCAAATGTGTGTGGGTAGAATATATATCCCACGGGGGTAAAATTGAAAAAAGTTGAAAAAAAAATTTGGGGGGACTTAGTCATTTTTCCGGCGTTTATCAGACTTTCAAATAGGGGAAATGTGAGAGAGCATTCCGATTTCAGTTCCAGAGCAATTCGCCCAATGAGTCCTTGATATTTAGTCGTTTTCAGCCAATTTTCTGGATTTTTGAAAATTTCACTTTTTTGTGAAAATATCCACTAAATGAGCGAATAATTTGTGTGAGGGTACCCCAGGAGAGTTCCAAATGTGTGTGGGTAGAATATATATCCCACGGGGGTAAAATTGAAAAAAGTTGAAAAAATTTTTTTTTTGGACTTAGTCATTTTTCCGGCGTTTATCAGACTTTCAGATAGGGGAAATGTCAGTGAGCATTCCGATTTCAGTTCCAGAGCGATTCGCCCAATAAGTCCTTGATATTTAGTCATTTTCAGCCAATAATTTGGATTTTTGAAAATTTCACTTTTTTGTGAAAATATCCACTAAATGAGGGAATAATATGTGTGAGGGTACCCCAGGAGAGTTCCAAATGTGTGTGGGTAGAATGTATATCACACAGGGGTAAAATTGAAAAAAATTGAACAAAATTTTTTTTGGACTTAGTCATTTTTCCGGCGTTTATCAGACTTTCAGATAGGGGAAATGTCAGTGAGCGTTCCGATTTCAGTTCCAGAGCGATTCGCCCAATGAGTCCTTGATATTTAGTCGTTTTCAGCCAATTTTCTGGATTTTTGAAAATTTCACTTTTTTGTGAAAATATCCACTAAACGAGGGAATAATATGTGTGAGGGTACCCCAGGAGAGTTCCAAATGTGTGTGGGTAGAATATATATCCCACGGGGGTAAAATTGAAAAAAGTTGAAAAAAAATTTTTTTTGGACTTAGTCATTTTTCCGGCGTTTATCAGACTTTCAGATAGGGGAAATGTCAGTGAGCGTTCCGAATTCAGTTCCTGAGCGATTCGCCCAATGAGTCCTTGATATTTAGTCATTTTCAGCCAATTTTCTGGATTTTTGAAAATTTCACTTTTTTGTGAAAATATCCACTAAATGAGGGAATAATATGTGTGAGGGTACCCCAGGAGAGTTCCAAATGTGTGTGGGTAGAATATATATCCCACGGGGGTAAAATTGAAAAAAGTTGAAAAAAAAATTTTGGGGGACTTAGTCATTTTTCCGGCGTTTATCAGACTTTCAGATAGGGGAAATGTCAGTGAGCGTTCCGATTTCAGTTCCTGAGCGATTCGCCCAATGAGTCCTTGATATTTAGTCATTTTCAGCCAATTTTCTGGATTTTTGAAAATTTCACTTTTTTGTGAAAATATCCACTAAATGAGGGAATAATATGTGTGAGGGTACCCCAGGAGAGTTCCAAATGTGTGTGGGTAGAATATATATCCCACGGGGGTAAAATTGAAAAAAGTTTAAAAAAAAATTTTTTTTGACTTAGTCATTTTTCCGCCGTTTATCAGACTTTCAGATAGGGGAAATGTGAGTGAGCATTCCGAATTCAGTTCCAGAGCAATTCGCCCAATGAGTCCTTGATATTTAGTCGTTTTCAGCCAATTTTCTGGATTTTTGAAAATTTCACTTTTTTGTGAAAATATCCACTAAATGAGGGAATAATATGTGTGAGGGTACCCCAGGAGAGTTCCAAATGTGTGTGGGTAGAATATATATCCCACGGGGGTAAAATTGAAAAAAGTTGAAAAAAAAATTTGGGGGGACTTAGTCATTTTTCCGGCGTTTATCAGACTTTCAAATAGGGGAAATGTGAGAGAGCATTCCGATTTCAGTTCCAGAGCAATTCGCCCAATGAGTCCTTGATATTTAGTCGTTTTCAGCCAATTTTCTGGATTTTTGAAAATTTCACTTTTTTGTGAAAATATCCACTAAATGAGCGAATAATTTGTGTGAGGGTACCCCAGGAGAGTTCCAAATGTGTGTGGGTAGAATATATATCCCACGGGGGTAAAATTGAAAAAAGTTGAAAAAAAATTTTTTTTGGACTTAGTCATTTTTCCGTCGTTTATCAGACTTTCAGATAGGGGAAATGTCAGTGAGCGTTCCGATTTCAGTTCCAGAGCGATTCGCCCAATGAGTCCTTCATATTTAGTCGTTTTCAGCCAATTTTCTGGATTTTTGAAAATTTCACTTTTTTGTGAAAATATCCACTAAATGAGGGAATAATATGTGTGAGGGTACCCCAGGAGAGTTCCAAATGTGTGTGGGTAGAATATATATCCCACGAGGGTAAAATTGAAAAAAGTTGAAAAAAATTTTTTTTTGGACTTAGTCATTTTTCCGTCGTTTATCAGACTTTCAGATAGGGGAAATGTCAGTGAGCGTTCCGATTTCAGTTCCAGAGCGATTCGCCCAATGAGTCCTTGATATTTAGTCGTTTTCAGCCAATTTTCTGGATTTTTGAAAATTTCACTTTTTTGTGAAAATATCCACTAAATGAGGGAATAATATGTGTGAGGGTACCCCAGGAGAGTTCCAAATGTGTGTGGGTAGAATATATATCCCACGGGGGTAAAATTGAAAAAAGTTGAAAAAAAAATTTTGGGGGACTTAGTCATTTTTCCGGCGTTTATCAGACTTTCAGATAGGGGAAATGTGAGAGAGCATTCCGATTTCAGTTCCAGAGCGATTCGCCCAATGAGTCCTTGATATTTAGTCGTTTTCAGCCAATTTTCTGGATTTTTGAAAATTTCACTTTTTTGTGAAAATATCCACTAAACGAGGGAATAATATGTGTGAGGGTACCCCAGGAGAGTTCCAAATGTGTGTGGGTAGAATATATATCCCACGGGGGTAAAATTGAAAAAAGTTTAAAAAAAAATTTTTTTTGACTTAGTCATTTTTCCGCCGTTTATCAGACTTTCAGATAGGGGAAATGTGAGTGAGCATTCCGAATTCAGTTCCAGAGCAATTCGCCCAATGAGTCCTTCATATTTAGTCGTTTTCAGCCAATTTTCTGGATTTTTGAAAATTTCACTTTTTTGTGAAAATATCCACTAAATGAGCGAATAATATGTGTGAGGGTACCCCAGGAGAGTTCCAAATGTGTGTGGGTAGAATATATATCCCACGGGGGTAAAATTGAAAAAAGTTGAAAAAAATTTTTTTTTGGACTTAGTCATTTTTCCGGCGTTTATCAGACTTTCAGATAGGGGAAATGTCAGTGAGCATTCCGATTTCAGTTCCAGAGCGATTCGCCCAATAAGTCCTTGATATTTAGTCATTTTCAGCCAATAATTTCGATTTTTGAAAATTTCAATTTTTTGTGAAAATATCCACTAAATGAGCGAATAATATGTGTGAGGGTACCCCAGGAGAGTTCCAAATGTGTGTGGGTAGAATATATATCCCACGGGGGTAAAATTGAAAAAAGTTGAAAAAAATTTTTTTTTGGACTTAGTCATTTTTCCGGCGTTTATCAGACTTTCAGATAGGGGAAATGTCAGTGAGCGTTCCGATTTCAGTTCCAGAGCGATTCGCCCAATGAGTCCTTGATATTTAGTCATTTTCAGCCAAATTTCTGGATTTTTGAAAATTTCACTTTTTTGTGAAAATATCCACTAAATGAGGGAATAATATGTGTGAGGGTACCCCCGGAGAGTTCCAAATGTGTGTGGGTAGAATATATATCCCACGGGGGTAAAATTGAAAAAAGTTGAAAAAAAATTTTTTTTTTACTTAGTCATTTTTCCGCCGTTTATCAGACTTTCAGATAGGGGAAATGTGAGTGAGCATTCCGATTTCAGTTCCAGAGCAATTCGCCCAATGAGTCCTTGATATTTAGTCGTTTTCAGCCAATTTTCTGGATTTTTGAAAATTTCACTTTTTTGTGAAAATATCCACTAAATGAGCAAATAATATGTGTGAGGGTACCCCAGGAGAGTTCCAAATGTGTGTGGGTAGAATATATATCCCACGGGGGTAAAATTGAAAAAAGTTGAAAAAAATTTTTTTTTGGACTTAGTCATTTTTCCGGCGTTTATCAGACTTTCAGATAGGGGAAATGTGAGTGAACATTCAGATTTCAGTTCCAGAGCGATTCGCCCAATGAGTCCTTGATATTTTGTCGTTTTCAGCCAATTTTCTGGATTTTTGAAAATTTCACTTTTTTGTGAAAATATCCACTAAATGAGGGAATAATATGTGTGAGGGTACCCCAGGAGAGCTCCAAATGTGTTTGGGTAGAATATATATCCCACGGGGGTAAAATTGAAAAAAGTTGAAAAAAAAATTTTTTTGGACTTAGTCATTTTTCCGGCGTTTATCAGACTTTCAGATAGGGGAAATGTCAGTGAGCATTCCGATTTCAGTTCCAGAGCGATTCGCCCAATAAGTCCTTGATATTTAGTCATTTTCAGCCAATAATTTGGATTTTTGAAAATTTCACTTTTTTGTGAAAATATCCACTAAATGAGGGAATAATATGTGTGAGGGTACCCCAGGAGAGTTCCAAATGTGTGTGGGTAGAATGTATATCCCACAGGGGTAAAATTGAAAAAAATTGAACAAATTTTTTTTTGGACTTAGTCATTTTTCCGGCGTTTATCAGACTTTCAGATAGGGGAAATGTGAGAGAGCATTCCGATTTCAGTTCCAGAGCGATTCGCCCAATGAGTCCTTGATATTTAGTCGTTTTCAGCCAATTTTCTGGATTTTTGAAAATTTCACTTTTTTGTGAAAATATCCACTAAACGAGGGAATAATATGTGTGAGGGTACCCCAGGAGAGTTCCAAATGTGTGTGGGTAGAATATATATCCCACGGGGGTAAAATTGAAAAAAGTTGAAAAAAAATTTTTTTTTTACTTAGTCATTTTTCCGCCGTTTATCAGACTTTCAGATAGGGGAAATGTGAGTGAGCATTCCGATTTCAGTTCCAGAGCAATTCGCCCAATGAGTCCTTGATATTTAGTCGTTTTCAGCCAATTTTCTGGATTTTTGAAAATTTCACTTTTTTGTGAAAATATCCACTAAATGAGCGAATAATATGTGTGAGGGTACCCCAGGAGAGCTCCAAATGTGTGTGGGTAGAATATATATCCCACGGGGGTAAAATTGAAAAAAGTTGAAAAAAAAATTTTTTTGGACTTAGTCATTTTTCCGTCGTTTATCAGACTTTCAGATAGGGGAAATGTCAGTGAGCATTCTGATTTCAGTTCCAGAGCGATTCGCCCAATGAGTCCTTGATATTTAGTCGTTTTCAGCCAATTTTCTGGATTTTTGAAAATTTCACTTTTTTGTGAAAATATCCACTAAATGAGGGAATAATATGTGTGAGGGTACCCCAGGAGAGTTCCAAATGTGTGTGGGTAGAATATATATCCCACTGGGGTAAAATTGAAAAAAGTTGAAAAAAAAATTTGGGGGGACTTAGTCATTTTTCCGGCGTTTATCAGACTTTCAAATAGGGGAAATGTGAGAGAGCATTCCGATTTCAGTTCCAGAGCAATTCGCCCAATGAGTCCTTGATATTTAGTCGTTTTCAGCCAATTTTCTGGATTTTTGAAAATTTCACTTTTTTGTGAAAATATCCACTAAATGAGCGAATAATTTGTGTGAGGGTACCCCAGGAGAGTTCCAAATGTGTGTGGGTAGAATATATATCCCACGGGGGTAAAATTGAAAAAAGTTGAAAAAAAATTTTTTTTGGACTTAGTCATTTTTCCGTCGTTTATCAGACTTTCAGATAGGGGAAATGTCAGTGAGCGTTTCGATTTCAGTTCCAGAGCGATTCGCCCAATGAGTCCTTCATATTTAGTCGTTTTCAGCCAATTTTCTGGATTTTTGAAAATTTCACTTTTTTGTGAAAATATCCACTAAATGAGGGAATAATATGTGTGAGGGTACCCCAGGAGAGTTCCAAATGTGTGTGGGTAGAATATATATCCCACGAGGGTAAAATTGAAAAAAGTTGAAAAAAATTTTTTTTTGGACTTAGTCATTTTTCCGCCGTTTATCAGACTTTCAGATAGGGGAAATGTGAGTGAGCATTCCGAATTCAGTTCCAGAGCAATTCGCCCAATGAGTCCTTGATATTTAGTCGTTTTCAGCCAATTTTCTGGATTTTTGAAAATTTCACTTTTTTGTGAAAATATCCACTAAATGAGCGAATAATATGTGTGAGGGTACCCCAGGAGAGTTCCAAATGTGTGTGGGTAGAATATATATCCCACGGGGGTAAAATTGAAAAAAGTTGAAAAAAATTTTTTTTTGGACTTAGTCATTTTTCCGGCGTTTATCAGACTTTCAGATAGGGGAAATGTCAGTGAGCATTCCGATTTCAGTTCCAGAGCGATTCGCCCAATAAGTCCTTGATATTTAGTCATTTTCAGCCAATAATTTCGATTTTTGAAAATTTCAATTTTTTGTGAAAATATCCACTAAATGAGCGAATAATATGTGTGAGGGTACCCCAGGAGAGTTCCAAATGTGTGTGGGTAGAATATATATCCCACGGGGGTAAAATTGAAAAAAGTTGAAAAAAATTTTTTTTTGGACTTAGTCATTTTTCCGGCGTTTATCAGACTTTCAGATAGGGGAAATGTCAGTGAGCGTTCCGATTTCAGTTCCAGAGCGATTCGCCCAATGAGTCCTTGATATTTAGTCATTTTCAGCCAAATTTCTGGATTTTTGAAAATTTCACTTTTTTGTGAAAATATCCACTAAATGAGGGAATAATATGTGTGAGGGTACCCCCGGAGAGTTCCAAATGTGTGTGGGTAGAATATATATCCCACGGGGGTAAAATTGAAAAAAGTTGAAAAAAAAATTTTTTTTTACTTAGTCATTTTTCCGCCGTTTATCAGACTTTCAGATAGGGGAAATGTGAGTGAGCATTCCGATTTCAGTTCCAGAGCAATTCGCCCAATGAGTCCTTGATATTTAGTCGTTTTCAGCCAATTTTCTGGATTTTTGAAAATTTCACTTTTTTGTGAAAATATCCACTAAATGAGGGAATAATATGTGTGAGGGTACCCCAGGAGAGCTCCAAATGTGTTTGGGTAGAATATATATCCCACGGGGGTAAAATTGAAAAAAGTTGAAAAAAAAATTTTTTTGGACTTAGTCATTTTTCCGGCGTTTATCAGACTTTCAGATAGGGGAAATGTCAGTGAGCATTCCGATTTCAGTTCCAGAGCGATTCGCCCAATAAGTCCTTGATATTTAGTCATTTTCAGCCAATAATTTGGATTTTTGAAAATTTCACTTTTTTGTGAAAATATCCACTAAATGAGGGAATAATATGTGTGAGGGTACCCCAGGAGAGTTCCAAATGTGTGTGGGTAGAATGTATATCCCACAGGGGTAAAATTGAAAAAAATTGAACAAATTTTTTTTTGGACTTAGTCATTTTTCCGGCGTTTATCAGACTTTCAGATAGGGGAAATGTGAGAGAGCATTCCGATTTCAGTTCCAGAGCGATTCGCCCAATGAGTCCTTGATATTTAGTCGTTTTCAGCCAATTTTCTGGATTTTTGAAAATTTCACTTTTTTGTGAAAATATCCACTAAACGAGGGAATAATATGTGTGAGGGTACCCCAGGAGAGTTCCAAATGTGTGTGGGTAGAATATATATCCCACGGGGGTAAAATTGAAAAAAGTTGAAAAAAAATTTTTTTTTTACTTAGTCATTTTTCCGCCGTTTATCAGACTTTCAGATAGGGGAAATGTGAGTGAGCATTCCGATTTCAGTTCCAGAGCAATTCGCCCAATGAGTCCTTGATATTTAGTCGTTTTCAGCCAATTTTCTGGATTTTTGAAAATTTCACTTTTTTGTGAAAATATCCACTAAATGAGCGAATAATATGTGTGAGGGTACCCCAGGAGAGCTCCAAATGTGTGTGGGTAGAATATATATCCCACGGGGGTAAAATTGAAAAAAGTTGAAAAAAAAATTTTTTTGGACTTAGTCATTTTTCCGTCGTTTATCAGACTTTCAGATAGGGGAAATGTGAGAGAGCATTCCGATTTCAGTTCCAGAGCGATTCGCCCAATGAGTCCTTGATATTTAGTCGTTTTCAGCCAATTTTCTGGATTTTTGAAAATTTCACTTTTTTGTGAAAATATCCACTAAACGAGGGAATAATATGTGTGAGGGTACCCCAGGAGAGTTCTAAATGTGTGTGGGTAGAATATATATCCCACGGGGGTAAAATTGAAAAAAGTTGAAAAAAAATTTTTTTTTTACTTAGTCATTTTTCCGCCGTTTATCAGACTTTCAGATAGGGGAAATGTGAGTGAGCATTCCGATTTCAGTTCCAGAGCAATTCGCCCAATGAGTCCTTGATATTTAGTCGTTTTCAGCCAATTTTCTGGATTTTTGAAAATTTCACTGTTTTGTGAAAATATCCACTAAATGAGGGAATAATATGTGTGAGGGTACCCCAGGAGAGTTCCAAATGTGTGTGGGTAGAATATATATCCCACGGGGGTAAAATTGAAAAAAGTTGAAAAAATTTTTTTTTTGGACTTAGTCATTTTTCCGGCGTTTATCAGACTTTCAGATAGGGGAAATGTCAGTGAGCATTCCGATTTCAGTTCCAGAGCGATTCGCCCAATAAGTCCTTGATATTTAGTCATTTTCAGCCAATAATTTGGATTTTTGAAAATTTCACTTTTTTGTGAAAATATCCACTAAATGAGGGAATAATATGTGTGAGGGTACCCCAGGAGAGTTCCAAATGTGTGTGGGTAGAATGTATATCACACAGGGGTAAAATTGAAAAAAAATTGAACAAATTTTTTTTTGGACTTAGTCATTTTTCCGGCGTTTATCAGACTTTCAGATAGGGGAAATGTCAGTGAGCGTTCCGATTTCAGTTCCAGAGCGATTCGCCCAATGAGTCCTTCATATTTAGTCGTTTTCAGCCAATTTTCTGGATTTTTGAAAATTTCACTTTTTTGTGAAAATATCCACTAAATGAGGGAATAATATGTGTGAGGGTACCCCAGGAGAGTTCCAAATGTGTGTGGGTAGAATATATATCCCACGGGGGTAAAATTGAAAAAAGTTGAAAAAAATTTTTTTTTGGACTTAGTCATTTTTCCGTCGTTTATCAGACTTTCAGATAGGGGAAATGTCAGTGAGCGTTCCGATTTCAGTTCCAGAGCGATTCGCCCAATGAGTCCTTGATATTAAGTCGTTTTCAGCCAATTTTCTGGATTTTTGAAAATTTCACTTTTTTGTGAAAATATCCACTAAACGAGGGAATAATATGTGTGAGGGTACCCCAGGAGAGTTCCAAATGTGTGTGGGTAGAATATATATCCCACGGGGGTAAAATTGAAAAAAGTTGAAAAAAAAATTTTTTTTGACGTAGTCATTTTTCCGCCGTTTATCAGACTTTCAGATAGGGGAAATGTGAGTGAGCATTCCGATTTCAGTTCCAGAGCAATTCGCCCAATGAGTCCTTGATATTTAGTCGTTTTCAGCCAATTTTCTGGATTTTTGAAAATTTCACTTTTTTGTGAAAATATCCACTAAATGAGAGAATAATATGTGTGAGGGTACCCCAGGAGAGTTCCAAATGTGTGTGGGTAGAATATATATCCCACGGGGGTAAAATTGAAAAAAGTTGAAAAAAATTTTTTTTTGGACTTAGTCATTTTTCCGGCGTTTATCAGACTTTCAGATAGGGGAAATGTGAGTGAACATTCAGATTTCAGTTCCAGAGCGATTCGCCCAATGAGTCCTTGATATTTTGTCGATTTCAGCCAATTTTCTGGATTTTTGAAAATTTCACTTTTTTGTGAAAATATCCACTAAATGAGGGAATAATATGTGTGAGGGTACCCCAGGAGAGTTCCAAATGTGTGTGGGTAGAATATATATCCCACGGGGGTAAAATTGAAAAAAGTTGAAAAAAGAATTTTTTTGGGACTTAGTCATTTTTCCGTCGTTTATCAGACTTTCAGATAGGGGAAATGTCAGTGAGCGTTCCGATTTCAGTTCCAGAGCGATTCGCCCAATGAGTCCTTGATATTTAGTCGTTTTCAGCCAATTTTCTGGATTTTTGAAAATTTCACTTTTTTGTGAAAATATCCACTAAATGAGGGAATAATATGTGTGAGGGTACCCCAGGAGAGTTCCAAATGTGTGTGGGTAGAATATATATCCCACGGGGGTAAAATTGAAAAAAGTTGAAAAAAAAATTTTGGGGGACTTAGTCATTTTTCCGGCGTTTATCAGACTTTCAGATAGGGGAAATGTGAGAGAGCATTCCGATTTCAGTTCCAGAGCGATTCGCCCAATGAGTCCTTGATATTTAGTCGTTTTCAGCCAATTTTCTGGATTTTTGAAAATTTCACTTTTTTGTGAAAATATCCACTAAACGAGGGAATAATATGTGTGAGGGTACCCCAGGAGAGTTCCAAATGTGTGTGGGTAGAATATATATCCCACGGGGGTAAAATTGAAAAAAGTTGAAAAAATTTTTTTTTTGGACTTAGTCATTTTTCCGGCGTTTATCAGACTTTCAGATAGGGGAAATGTCAGTGAGCATTCCGATTTCAGTTCCAGAGCGATTCGCCCAATAAGTCCTTGATATTTAGTCATTTTCAGCCAATAATTTGGATTTTTGAAAATTTCACTTTTTTGTGAAAATATCCACTAAATGAGGGAATAATATGTGTGAGGGTACCCCAGGAGAGTTCCAAATGTGTGTGGGTAGAATGTATATCACACAGGGGTAAAATTGAAAAAAATTGAACAAATTTTTTTTTGGACTTAGTCATTTTTCCGGCGTTTATCAGACTTTCAGATAGGGGAAATGTCAGTGAGCGTTCCGATTTCAGTTCCAGAGCGATTCGCCCAATGAGTCCTTGATATTAAGTCGTTTTCAGCCAATTTTCTGGATTTTTGAAAATTTCACTTTTTTGTGAAAATATCCACTAAACGAGGGAATAATATGTGTGAGGGTACCCCAGGAGAGTTCCAAATGTGTGTGGGTAGAATATATATCCCACGGGGGTAAAATTGAAAAAAGTTGAAAAAAAAAATTTTTTTGACGTAGTCATTTTTCCGCCGTTTATCAGACTTTCAGATAGGGGAAATGTGAGTGAGCATTCCGATTTCAGTTCCAGAGCAATTCGCCCAATGAGTCCTTGATATTTAGTCGTTTTCAGCCAATTTTCTGGATTTTTGAAAATTTCACTTTTTTGTGAAAATATCCACTAAATGAGCGAATAATATGTGTGAGGGTACCCCAGGAGAGTTCCAAATGTGTGTGGGTAGAATATATATCCCACGGGGGTAAAATTGAAAAAAGTTGAAAAAATTTTTTTTTGGACTTAGTCATTTTTCCGGCGTTTATCAGACTTTCAGATAGGGGAAATGTGAGTGAACATTCAGATTTCAGTTCCAGAGCGATTCGCCCAATGAGTCCTTGATATTTTGTCGATTTCAGCCAATTTTCTGGATTTTTGAAAATTTCACTTTTTTGTGAAAATATCCACTAAATGAGGGAATAATATGTGTGAGGGTACCCCAGGAGAGCTCCAAATGTGTGTGGGTAGAATATATATCCCACGGGGGTATAATTGAAAAAAGTTGAAAAAAAAATTTTTTTGGACTTAGTCATTTTTCCGGCGTTTATCAGACTTTCAGATAGGGGAAATGTCTGTGAGCATTCCGATTTCAGTTCCAGAGCGATTCGCCCAATAAGTCCTTGATATTTAGTCATTTTCAGCCAATAATTTGGATTTTTGAAAATTTCACTTTTTTGTGAAAATATCCACTAAATGAGGGAATAATATGTGTGAGGGTACCCCAGGAGAGTTCCAAATGTGTGTGGGTAGAATATATATCCCACGGGGGTAAAATTGAAAAAAGTTGAAGAAAGAATTTTTTTGGGACTTAGTCATTTTTCCGTCGTTTATCAGACTTTCAGATAGGTTAAATGTCAGTGAACGTTCCGATTTCAGTTCCAGAGCGATTCGCCCAATGAGTCCTTGATATTTAGTCGTTTTCAGCCAATTTTCTGGATTTTTGAAAATTTCACTTTTTTGTGAAAATATCCACTAAATGAGGGAATAATATGTGTGAGGGTACCCCAGGAGAGTTCCAAATGTGTGTGGGTAGAATATATATCCCACGGGGGTAAAATTGAAAAAAGTTGAAAAAAAAATTTTGGGGGACTTAGTCATTTTTCCGGCGTTTATCAGACTTTCAGATAGGGGTAAATGTGAGAGAGCATTCCGATTTCAGTTCCAGAGCGATTCGCCCAATGAGTCCTTGATATTTAGTAGTTTTCAGCCAATTTTCTGGATTTTTGAAAATTTCACTTTTTTGTGAAAATATCCACTAAACGAGGGAATAATATGTGTGAGGGTACCCCAGGAGAGTTCCAAATGTGTGTGGGTAGAATATATATCCCACGGGGGTAAAATTGAAAAAAGTTGAAAAAATTTTTTTTTTGGACTTAGTCATTTTTCCGGCGTTTATCAGACTTTCAGATAGGGGAAATGTCAGTGAGCATTCCGATTTCAGTTCCAGAGCGATTCGCCCAATAAGTCCTTGATATTTAGTCATTTTCAGCCAATAATTTGGATTTTTGAAAATTTCACTTTTTTGTGAAAATATCCACTAAATGAGGGAATAATATGTGTGAGGGTACCCCAGGAGAGTTCCAAATGTGTGTGGGTAGAATATATATCCCACGGGGGTAAAATTGAAAAAAGTTGAAAAAAGAATTTTTTTGGGACTTAGTCATTTTTCCGTCGTTTATCAGACTTTCAGATAGGGGAAATGTCAGTGAGCGTTCCGATTTCAGTTCCAGAGCGATTCGCCCAATGAGTCCTTGATATTTAGTCGTTTTCAGCCAATTTTCTGGATTTTTGAAAATTTCACTTTTTTGTGAAAATATCCACTAAATGAGGGAATAATATGTGTGAGGGTACCCCAGGAGAGTTCCAAATGTGTGTGGGTAGAATATATATCTCACGGGGGTAAAATTGAAAAAAGTTGAAAAAAAAATTTTGGGGGACTTAGTCATTTTTCCGGCGTTTATCAGACTTTCAGATAGGGGAAATGTGAGAGAGCATTCCGATTTCAGTTCCAGAGCGATTCGCCCAATGAGTCCTTGATATTTAGTCGTTTTCAGCCAATTTTCTGGATTTTTGAAAATTTCACTTTTTTGTGAAAATATCCACTAAACGAAGGAATAATATGTGTGAGGGTACCCCAGGAGAGTTCCAAATGTGTGTGGGTAGAATATATATCCCACGGGGGTAAAATTGAAAACAGTTGAAAAAATAATTTTTTTGGGACTTAGTCATTTTTTCGGCGTTTATCAGACTTTCAGATAGGGGAAATGTCAGTGAGCGTTCCGATTTCAGTTCCAGAGCGATTCGCCCAATGAGTCCTAGATATTTAGTCATTTTCAGCCAATAATTTGGATTTTTTGAAAATTTCACTTTTTTGTGAAAATATCCACTAAACGAGGGAATAATATGTGTGAGGGTACCCCAGGAGAGTTCCAAATGTGTGTGGGTAGAATATATATCCCACGGGGGTAAAATTGAAAAAAGTTGAAAAAATTTTTTTTTTGGACTTAGTCATTTTTCCGGCGTTTATCAGACTTTCAGATAGGGGAAATGTCAGTGAGCATTCCGATTTCAGTTCCAGAGCGATTCGCCCAATAAGTCCTTGATATTTAGTCATTTTCAGCCAATAATTTGGATTTTTGAAAATTTCACTTTTTTGTGAAAATATCCACTAAATGAGGGAATAATATGTGTGAGGGTACCCCAGGAGAGTTCCAAATGTGTGTGGGTAGAATGTATATCACACAGGGGTAAAATTGAAAAAAATTGAACAAATTTTTTTTTGGACTTAGTCATTTTTCCGGCGTTTATCAGACTTTCAGATAGGGGAAATGTCAGTGAGCGTTCCGATTTCAGTTCCAGAGCGATTCGCCCAATGAGTCCTTGATATTAAGTCGTTTTCAGCCAATTTTCTGGATTTTTGAAAATTTCACTTTTTTGTGAAAATATCCACTAAACGAGGGAATAATATGTGTGAGGGTACCCCAGGAGAGTTCCAAATGTGTGTGGGTAGAATATATATCCCACGGGGGTAAAATTGAAAAAAGTTGAAAAAAAAAATTTTTTTGACGTAGTCATTTTTCCGTCGTTTATCAGACTTTCAGATAGGTTAAATGTCAGTGAACGTTCCGATTTCAGTTCCAGAGCGATTCGCCCAATGAGTCCTTGATATTTAGTCGTTTTCAGCCAATTTTCTGGATTTTTGAAAATTTCACTTTTTTGTGAAAATATCCACTAAATGAGGGAATAATATGTGTGAGGGTACCCCAGGAGAGTTCCAAATGTGTGTGGGTAGAATATATATCCCACGGGGGTAAAATTGAAAAAAGTTGAAAAAAAAATTTTGGGGGACTTAGTCATTTTTCCGGCGTTTATCAGACTTTCAGATAGGGGTAAATGTGAGAGAGCATTCCGATTTCAGTTCCAGAGCGATTCGCCCAATGAGTCCTTGATATTTAGTAGTTTTCAGCCAATTTTCTGGATTTTTGAAAATTTCACTTTTTTGTGAAAATATCCACTAAACGAGGGAATAATATGTGTGAGGGTACCCCAGGAGAGTTCCAAATGTGTGTGGGTAGAATATATATCCCACGGGGGTAAAATTGAAAAAAGTTGAAAAAATTTTTTTTTTGGACTTAGTCATTTTTCCGGCGTTTATCAGACTTTCAGATAGGGGAAATGTCAGTGAGCATTCCGATTTCAGTTCCAGAGCGATTCGCCCAATAAGTCCTTGATATTTAGTCATTTTCAGCCAATAATTTGGATTTTTGAAAATTTCACTTTTTTGTGAAAATATCCACTAAATGAGGGAATAATATGTGTGAGGGTACCCCAGGAGAGTTCCAAATGTGTGTGGGTAGAATATATATCCCACGGGGGTAAAATTGAAAAAAGTTGAAAAAAGAATTTTTTTGGGACTTAGTCATTTTTCCGTCGTTTATCAGACTTTCAGATAGGGGAAATGTCAGTGAGCGTTCCGATTTCAGTTCCAGAGCGATTCGCCCAATGAGTCCTTGATATTTAGTCGTTTTCAGCCAATTTTCTGGATTTTTGAAAATTTCACTTTTTTGTGAAAATATCCACTAAATGAGGGAATAATATGTGTGAGGGTACCCCAGGAGAGTTCCAAATGTGTGTGGGTAGAATATATATCTCACGGGGGTAAAATTGAAAAAAGTTGAAAAAAAAATTTTGGGGGACTTAGTCATTTTTCCGGCGTTTATCAGACTTTCAGATAGGGGAAATGTGAGAGAGCATTCCGATTTCAGTTCCAGAGCGATTCGCCCAATGAGTCCTTGATATTTAGTCGTTTTCAGCCAATTTTCTGGATTTTTGAAAATTTCACTTTTTTGTGAAAATATCCACTAAACGAAGGAATAATATGTGTGAGGGTACCCCAGGAGAGTTCCAAATGTGTGTGGGTAGAATATATATCCCACGGGGGTAAAATTGAAAACAGTTGAAAAAATAATTTTTTTGGGACTTAGTCATTTTTTCGGCGTTTATCAGACTTTCAGATAGGGGAAATGTCAGTGAGCGTTCCGATTTCAGTTCCAGAGCGATTCGCCCAATGAGTCCTAGATATTTAGTCATTTTCAGCCAATAATTTGGATTTTTTGAAAATTTCACTTTTTTGTGAAAATATCCACTAAACGAGGGAATAATATGTGTGAGGGTACCCCAGGAGAGTTCCAAATGTGTGTGGGTAGAATATATATCCCACGGGGGTAAAATTGAAAAAAGTTGAAAAAATTTTTTTTTTGGACTTAGTCATTTTTCCGGCGTTTATCAGACTTTCAGATAGGGGAAATGTCAGTGAGCATTCCGATTTCAGTTCCAGAGCGATTCGCCCAATAAGTCCTTGATATTTAGTCATTTTCAGCCAATAATTTGGATTTTTGAAAATTTCACTTTTTTGTGAAAATATCCACTAAATGAGGGAATAATATGTGTGAGGGTACCCCAGGAGAGTTCCAAATGTGTGTGGGTAGAATGTATATCACACAGGGGTAAAATTGAAAAAAATTGAACAAATTTTTTTTTGGACTTAGTCATTTTTCCGGCGTTTATCAGACTTTCAGATAGGGGAAATGTCAGTGAGCGTTCCGATTTCAGTTCCAGAGCGATTCGCCCAATGAGTCCTTGATATTAAGTCGTTTTCAGCCAATTTTCTGGATTTTTGAAAATTTCACTTTTTTGTGAAAATATCCACTAAACGAGGGAATAATATGTGTGAGGGTACCCCAGGAGAGTTCCAAATGTGTGTGGGTAGAATATATATCCCACGGGGGTAAAATTGAAAAAAGTTGAAAAAAAAAATTTTTTTGACGTAGTCATTTTTCCGCCGTTTATCAGACTTTCAGATAGGGGAAATGTGAGTGAGCATTCCGATTTCAGTTCCAGAGCAATTCGCCCAATGAGTCCTTGATATTTAGTCGTTTTCAGCCAATTTTCTGGATTTTTGAAAATTTCACTTTTTTGTGAAAATATCCACTAAATGAGCGAATAATATGTGTGAGGGTACCCCAGGAGAGTTCCAAATGTGTGTGGGTAGAATATATATCCCACGGGGGTAAAATTGAAAAAAGTTGAAAAAAATTTTTTTTTGGACTTAGTCATTTTTCCGGCGTTTATCAGACTTTCAGATAGGGGAAATGTGAGTGAACATTCAGATTTCAGTTCCAGAGCGATTCGCCCAATGAGTCCTTGATATTTTGTCGATTTCAGCCAATTTTCTGGATTTTTGAAAATTTCACTTTTTTGTGAAAATATCCACTAAATGAGGGAATAATATGTGTGAGCGTACCCCAGGAGAGCTCCAAATGTGTGTGGGTAGAATATATATCCCACGGGGGTAAAATTGAAAAAAGTTGAAAAAAAAATTTTTTTGGACTTAGTCATTTTTCCGGCGTTTATCAGACTTTCAGATAGGGGAAATGTCTGTGAGCATTCCGATTTCAGTTCCAGAGCGATTCGCCCAATAAGTCCTTGATATTTAGTCATTTTCAGCCAATAATTTGGATTTTTGAAAATTTCACTTTTTTGTGAAAATATCCACTAAATGAGGGAATAATATGTGTGAGGGTACCCCAGGAGAGTTCCAAATGTGTGTGGGTAGAATATATATCCCACGGGGGTAAAATTGAAAAAAGTTGAAAAAAGAATTTTTTTGGGACTTAGTCATTTTTCCGTCGTTTATCAGACTTTCAGATAGGGGAAATGTCAGTGAGCGTTCCGATTTCAGTTCCAGAGCGATTCGCCCAATGAGTCCTTGATATTTAGTCGTTTTCAGCCAATTTTCTGGATTTTTGAAAATTTCACTTTTTTGTGAAAATATCCACTAAATGAGGGAATAATATGTGTGAGGGTACCCCAGGAGAGTTCCAAATGTGTGTGGGTAGAATATATATCCCACGGGGGTAAAATTGAAAAAAGTTGAAAAAAAAATTTTGGGGGACTTAGTCATTTTTCCGGCGTTTATCAGACTTTCAGATAGGGGAAATGTGAGAGAGCATTCCGATTTCAGTTCCAGAGCGATTCGCCCAATGAGTCCTTGATATTTAGTCGTTTTCAGCCAATTTTCTGGATTTTTGAAAATTTCACTTTTTTGTGAAAATATCCACTAAACGAGGGAATAATATGTGTGAGGGTACCCCAGGAGAGTTCCAAATGTGTGTGGGTAGAATATATATCCCACGGGGGTAAAATTGAAAACAGTTGAAAAAATAATTTTTTTGGGACTTAGTCATTTTTTCGGCGTTTATCAGACTTTCAGATAGGGGAAATGTCAGTGAGCGTTCCGATTTCAGTTCCAGAGCGATTCGCCCAATTAGTCCTTGATATTTAGTCGTTTTCAGCCAATTTTCAGGATTTTTGAAAATTTCACTTTTTTGTGAAAATATCCACTAAACGAGGGAATAATATGTGTGAGGGTACCCCAGGAGAGTTCCAAATGTGTGTGGGTAGAATATATATCCCACGGGGGTAAAATTGAAAAAAGTTGAAAAAATTTTTTTTTTTGGACTTAGTCATTTTTCCGGCGTTTATCAGACTTTCAGATAGGGGAAATGTCAGTGAGCATTCCGATTTCAGTTCCAGAGCGATTCGCCCAATAAGTCCTTGATATTTAGTCATTTTCAGCCAATAATTTGGATTTTTGAAAATTTCACTTTTTTGTGAAAATATCCACTAAATGAGGGAATAATATGTGTGAGGGTACCCCAGGAGAGTTCCAAATGTGTGTGGGTAGAATGTATATCACACAGGGGTAAAATTGAAAAAAATTGAACAAATTTTTTTTTGGACTTAGTCATTTTTCCGGCGTTTATCAGACTTTCAGATAGGGGAAATGTCAGTGAGCGTTCCGATTTCAGTTCCAGAGCGATTCGCCCAATGAGTCCTTGATATTAAGTCGTTTTCAGCCAATTTTCTGGATTTTTGAAAATTTCACTTTTTTGTGAAAATATCCACTAAATGAGCGAATAATATGTGTGAGGGTACCCCAGGAGAGTTCCAAATGTGTGTGGGTAGAATATATATCCCACGGGGGTAAAATTGAAAAAAGTTGAAAAAAATTTCTTTTTGGACTTAGTCATTTTTCCGGCGTTTATCAGACTTTCAGATAGGGGAAATGTGAGTGAACATTCAGATTTCAGTTCCAGAGCGATTCGCCCAATGAGTCCTTGATATTTTGTCGATTTCAGCCAATTTTCTGGATTTTTGAAAATTTCACTTTTTTGTGAAAATATCCACTAAATGAGGGAATAATATGTGTGAGGGTACCCCAGGAGAGCTCCAAATGTGTGTGGGTAGAATATATATCCCACGGGGGTAAAATTGAAAAAAGTTGAAAAAAAAATTTTTTTGGACTTAGTCATTTTTCCGGCGTTTATCAGACTTTCAGATAGGGGAAATGTCTGTGAGCATTCCGATTTCAGTTCCAGAGCGATTCGCCCAATAAGTCCTTGATATTTAGTCATTTTCAGCCAATAATTTGGATTTTTGAAAATTTCACTTTTTTGTGAAAATATCCACTAAATGAGGGAATAATATGTGTGAGGGTACCCCAGGAGAGTTCCAAATGTGTGTGGGTAGAATATATATCCCACGGGGGTAAAATTGAAAAAAGTTGAAAAAAGAATTTTTTTGGGACTTAGTCATTTTTCCGTCGTTTATCAGACTTTCAGATAGGGGAAATGTCAGTGAGCGTTCCGATTTCAGTTCCAGAGCGATTCGCCCAATGAGTCCTTGATATTTAGTCGTTTTCAGCCAATTTTCTGGATTTTTGAAAATTTCACTTTTTTGTGAAAATATCCACTAAACGAGGGAATAATATGTGTGAGGGTACCCCAGGAGAGTTCCAAATGTGTGTGGGTAGAATATATATCCCATGGGGGTAAAATTGAAAACAGTTGAAAAAATAATTTTTTTGGGACTTAGTCATTTTTTCGGCGTTTATCAGACTTTCAGATAGGGGAAATGTCAGTGAGCGTTCCGATTTCAGTTCCAGAGCGATTCGCCCAATGAGTCCTAGATATTTAGTCGTTTTCAGCCAATTTTCTGGATTTTTGAAAATTTCACTTTTTTGTGAAAATATCCACTAAATGAGGGAATAATATGTGTGAGGGTACCCCAGGAGAGTTCCAAATGTGTGTGGGTAGAATATATATCCCACGGGGGTAAAATTGAAAAAAGTTGAAAAAATTTTTTTTTTTGGACTTAGTCATTTTTCCGGCGTTTATCAGACTTTCAGATAGGGGAAATGTCAGTGAGCGTTCCGATTTCAGTTCCAGAGCGATTCGCCCAATTAATCCTTGATATTTAGTCGTTTTCAGCCAATTTTCAGGATTTTTGAAAATTTCACTTTTTTGTGAAAATATCCACTAAACGAGGGAATAATATGTGTGAGGGTACCCCAGGAGAGTTCCAAATGTGTGTGGGTAGAATATATATCCCACGGGGGTAAAATTGAAAAAAGTTGAAAAAATTTTTTTTTTGGACTTAGTCATTTTTCCGGCGTTTATCAGACTTTCAGATAGGGGAAATGTCAGTGAGCATTCCGATTTCAGTTCCAGAGCGATTCGCCCAATAAGTCCTTGATATTTAGTCATTTTCAGCCAATAATTTGGATTTTTGAAAATTTCACTTTTTTGTGAAAATATCCACTAAATGAGGGAATAATATGTGTGAGGGTACCCCAGGAGAGTTCCAAATGTGTGTGGGTAGAATGTATATCACACAGGGGTAAAATTGAAAAAAATTGAACAAATTTTTTTTTGGACTTAGTCATTTTTCCGGCGTTTATCAGACTTTCAGATAGGGGAAATGTCAGTGAGCGTTCCGATTTCAGTTCCAGAGCGATTCGCCCAATGAGTCCTTGATATTAAGTCGTTTTCAGCCAATTTTCTGGATTTTTGAAAATTTCACTTTTTTGTGAAAATATCCACTAAACGAGGGAATAATATGTGTGAGGGTACCCCAGGAGAGCTCCAAATGTGTGTGGGTAGAATATATATCCCACGGGGGTAAAATTGAAAAAAGTTGAAAAAAAATTTTTTTTGGACTTAGTCATTTTTCCGGCGTTTATCAGACTTTCAGATAGGGGAAATGTCTGTGAGCATTCCGATTTCAGTTCCAGAGCGATTCGCCCAATAAGTCCTTGATATTTAGTCATTTTCAGCCAATAATTTGGATTTTTGAAAATTTCACTTTTTTGTGAAAATATCCACTAAATGAGGGAATAATATGTGTGAGGGTACCCCAGGAGAGTTCCAAATGTGTGTGGGTAGAATATATATCCCACGGGGGTAAAATTGAAAAAAGTTGAAAAAAGAATTTTTTTGGGACTTAGTCATTTTTCCGTCGTTTATCAGACTTTCAGATAGGGGAAATGTCAGTGAGCGTTCCGATTTCAGTTCCAGAGCGATTCGCCCAATGAGTCCTTGATATTTAGTCGTTTTCAGCCAATTTTCTGGATTTTTGAAAATTTCACTTTTTTGTGAAAATATCCACTAAATGAGGGAATAATATGTGTGAGGGTACCCCAGGAGAGTTCCAAATGTGTGTGGGTAGAATATATATCCCACGGGGGTAAAATTGAAAAAAGTTGAAAAAAAAATTTTGGGGGACTTAGTCATTTTTCCGGCGTTTATCAGACTTTCAGATAGGGGAAATGTGAGAAAGCATTCCGATTTCAGTTCCAGAGCGATTCGCCCAATGAGTCCTTGATATTTAGTCGTTTTCAGCCAATTTTCTGGATTTTTGAAAATTTCACTTTTTTGTGAAAATATCCACTAAACGAGGGAATAATATGTGTGAGGGTACCCCAGGAGAGTTCCAAATGTGTGTGGGTAGAATATATATCCCACGGGGGTAAAATTGAAAAAAGTTGAAAAAATTTTTTTTTTGGACTTAGTCATTTTTCCGGCGTTTATCAGACTTTCAGATAGGGGAAATGTCAGTGAGCATTCCGATTTCAGTTCCAGAGCGATTCGCCCAATAAGTCCTTGATATTTAGTCATTTTCAGCCAATAATTTGGATTTTTGAAAATTTCACTTTTTTGTGAAAATATCCACTAAATGAGGGAATAATATGTGTGAGGGTACCCCAGGAGAGTTCCAAATGTGTGTGGGTAGAATGTATATCACACAGGGGTAAAATTGAAAAAAATTGAACAAATTTTTTTTTGGACTTAGTCATTTTTCCGGCGTTTATCAGACTTTCAGATAGGGGAAATGTCAGTGAGCGTTCCGATTTCAGTTCCAGAGCGATTCGCCCAATGAGTCCTTGATATTAAGTCGTTTTCAGCCAATTTTCTGGATTTTTGAAAATTTCACTTTTTTGTGAAAATATCCACTAAACGAGGGAATAATATGTGTGAGGGTACCCCAGGAGAGTTCCAAATGTGTGTGGGTAGAATATATATCCCACGGGGGTAAAATTGAAAAAAGTTGAAAAAATTTTTTTTTTTGGACTTAGTCATTTTTCCGGCGTTTATCAGACTTTCAGATAGGGGAAATGTCAGTGAGCGTTCCGATTTCAGTTCCAAAGCGATTCGCCCAATGAGTCCTTGATATCTAGTCGTTTTCAGCCAATTTTCTGGATTTTTGAAAATTTCACTTTTTTGTGAAAATATCCACTAAATGAGGGAATAATATGTGTGAGGGTACCCCAGGAGAGTTCCAAATGTGTGTGGGTAGAATATATATCCCACGGGGGAAAAATTGAAAAAAGTTGAAAAAAGAATTTTTTTGGGACTTAGTCATGTTTTCGGCGTTTATCTGACTTTCAGATAGGGGAAATGTCAGTGAGCGTTCCGATTTCAGTTCCAGAGCGATTCGCCCAATGAGTCCTAGATATTTAGTCGTTTTCAGCCAATTTTCTGGATTTTTGAAAATTTCACTTTTTTGTGAAAATATCCACTAAATGAGGGAATAATATGTGTGAGGGTACCCCAGGAGAGTTCCAAATGTGTGTGGGTAGAATATATATCCCACGGGGGGAAAATTGAAAAAAGTTGAAAAAAAATTTTTTTTGGACTTAGTCATTTTTCCGGCGTTTATCAGACTTTCAGATAGGGGAAATGTCAGTGAGCGTTCCGATTTCAGTTCCAGAGCGATTCGCCCAATGAGTCCTTGATATTTAGTCGTTTTCAGCCAATTTTCTGGATTTTTGAAAATTTCACTTTTTTGTGAAAATATCCACTAAATGAGGGAATAATATGTGTGAGGGTACCCCAGGAGAGCTCCAAATGTGTGTGGGTAGAATATATATCCCACGGGGGTAAAATTGAAAAAAGTTGAAAAAAAAATTTTTTTGGACTTAGTCATTTTTCCGGCGTTTATCAGACTTTCAGATAGGGGAAATGTCTGTGAGCATTCCGATTTCAGTTCCAGAGCGATTCGCCCAATAAGTCCTTGATATTTAGTCATTTTCAGCCAATAATTTGGATTTTTGAAAATTTCACTTTTTTGTGAAAATATCCACTAAATGAGGGAATAATATGTGTGAGGGTACCCCAGGAGAGTTCCAAATGTGTGTGGGTAGAATATATATCCCACGGGGGTAAAATTGAAAAAAGTTGAAAAAAGAATTTTTTTGGGACTTAGTCATTTTTCCGTCGTTTATCAGACTTTCAGATAGGGGAAATGTCAGTGAGCGTTCCGATTTCAGTTCCAGAGCGATTCGCCCAATGAGTCCTTGATATTTAGTCGTTTTCAGCCAATTTTCTGGATTTTTGAAAATTTCACTTTTTTGTGAAAATATCCACTAAATGAGGGAATAATATGTGTGAGGGTACCCCAGGAGAGTTCCAAATGTGTGTGGGTAGAATATATATCCCACGGGGGTAAAATTGAAAAAAGTTGAAAAAAAAATTTTGGGGGACTTAGTCATTTTTCCGGCGTTTATCAGACTTTCAGATAGGGGAAATGTGAGAGAGCATTCCGATTTCAGTTCCAGAGCGATTCGCCCAATGAGTCCTTGATATTTAGTCGTTTTCAGCCAATTTTCTGGATTTTTGAAAATTTCACTTTTTTGTGAAAATATCCACTAAACGAGGGAATAATATGTGTGAGGGTACCCCAGGAGAGTTCCAAATGTGTGTGGGTAGAATATATATCCCACGGGGGTAAAATTGAAAAAAGTTGAAAAAATTTTTTTTTTGGACTTAGTCATTTTTCCGGCGTTTATCAGACTTTCAGATAGGGGAAATGTGAGTGAGCATTCCGATTTCAGTTCCAGAGCGATTCGCCCAATAAGTCCTTGATATTTAGTCATTTTCAGCCAATAATTTGGATTTTTGAAAATTTCACTTTTTTGTGAAAATATCCACTAAATGAGGGAATAATATGTGTGAGGGTACCCCAGGAGAGTTCCAAATGTGTGTGGGTAGAATGTATATCACACAGGGGTAAAATTGAAAAAAATTGAACAAATTTTTTTTTGGACTTAGTCATTTTTCCGGCGTTTATCAGACTTTCAGATAGGGGAAATGTCAGTGAGCGTTCCGATTTCAGTTCCAGAGCGATTCGCCCAATGAGTCCTTGATATTAAGTCGTTTTCAGCCAATTTTCTGGATTTTTGAAAATTTCACTTTTTTGTGAAAATATCCACTAAACGAGGGAATAATATGTGTGAGGGTACCCCAGGAGAGTTCCAAATGTGTGTGGGTAGAATATATATCCCACGGGGGTAAAATTGAAAAAAGTTGAAAAAATTTTTTTTTTTGGACTTAGTCATTTTTCCGGCGTTTATCAGACTTTCAGATAGGGGAAATGTCAGTGAGCGTTCCGATTTCAGTTCCAGAGCGATTCGCCCAATGAGTCCTTGATATCTAGTCGTTTTCAGCCAATTTTCTGGATTTTTGAAAATTTCACTTTTTTGTGAAAATATCCACTAAATGAGGGAATAATATGTGTGAGGGTACCCCAGGAGAGTTCCAAATGTGTGTGGGTAGAATATATATCCCACGGGGGAAAAATTGAAAAAAGTTGAAAAAAGAATTTTTTTGGGACTTAGTCATGTTTTCGGCGTTTATCAGACTTTCAGATAGGGGAAATGTCAGTGAGCGTTCCGATTTCAGTTCCAGAGCGATTCGCCCAATGAGTCCTAGATATTTAGTCGTTTTCAGCCAATTTTCTGGATTTTTGAAAATTTCACTTTTTTGTGAAAATATCCACTAAATGAGGGAATAATATGTGTGAGGGTACCCCAGGAGAGTTCCAAATGTGTGTGGGTAGAATATATATCCCACGGGGGTAAAATTGAAAAAAGTTGAAAAAAGAATTTTTTTGGGACTTAGTCATTTTTCCGTCGTTTATCAGACTTTCAGATAGGGGAAATGTCAGTGAGCGTTCCGATTTCAGTTCCAGAGCGATTCGCCCAATGAGTCCTTGATATTTAGTCGTTTTCAGCCAATTTTCTGGATTTTTGAAAATTTCACTTTTTTGTGAAAATATCCACTAAATGAGGGAATAATATGTGTGAGGGTACCCCAGGAGAGATCCAAATGTGTGTGGGTAGAATATATATCCCACGGGGGTAAAATTGAAAAAAGTTGAAAAAAAAATTTTTTTGGACTTAGTCATTTTTCCGGCTTTTATCAGACTTTCAGATAGGGGAAATGTCTGTGAGCATTCCGATTTCAGTTCCAGAGCGATTCGCCCAATAAGTCCTTGATATTTAGTCATTTTCAGCCAATAATTTGGATTTTTGAAAATTTCACTTTTTTGTGAAAATATCCACTAAATGAGGGAATAATATGTGTGAGGGTACCCCAGGAGAGTTCCAAATGTGTGTGGGTAGAATATATATCCCACGGGGGTAAAATTGAAAAAAGTTGAAAAAAGAATTTTTTTGGGACTTAGTCATTTTTCCGTCGTTTATCAGACTTTCAGATAGGGGAAATGTCAGTGAGCGTTCCGATTTCAGTTCCAGAGCGATTCGCCCAATGAGTCCTTGATATTTAGTCGTTTTCAGCCAATTTTCTGGATTTTTGAAAATTTCACTTTTTTGTGAAAATATCCACTAAATGAGGGAATAATATGTGTGAGGGTACCCCAGGAGAGTTCCAAATGTGTGTGGGTAGAATATATATCCCACGGGGGTAAAATTGAAAAAAGTTGAAAAAAAAATTTTGGGGGACTTAGTCATTTTTCCGGCGTTTATCAGACTTTCAGATAGGGGAAATGTGAGAGAGCATTCCGATTTCAGTTCCAGAGCGATTCGCCCAATGAGTCCTTGATATTTAGTCGTTTTCAGCCAATTTTCTGGATTTTTGAAAATTTCACTTTTTTGTGAAAATATCCACTAAACGAGGGAATAATATGTGTGAGGGTACCCCAGGAGAGTTCCAAATGTGTGTGGGTAGAATATATATCCCACGGGGGTAAAATTGAAAAAAGTTGAAAAAATTTTTTTTTTGGACTTAGTCATTTTTCCGGCGTTTATCAGACTTTCAGATAGGGGAAATGTGAGTGAGCATTCCGATTTCAGTTCCAGAGCGATTCGCCCAATAAGTCCTTGATATTTAGTCATTTTCAGCCAATAATTTGGATTTTTGAAAATTTCACTTTTTTGTGAAAATATCCACTAAATGAGGGAATAATATGTGTGAGGGTACCCCAGGAGAGTTCCAAATGTGTGTGGGTAGAATGTATATCACACAGGGGTAAAATTGAAAAAAATTGAACAAATTTTTTTTTGGACTTAGTCATTTTTCCGGCGTTTATCAGACTTTCAGATAGGGGAAATGTCAGTGAGCGTTCCGATTTCAGTTCCAGAGCGATTCGCCCAATGAGTCCTTGATATTAAGTCGTTTTCAGCCAATTTTCTGGATTTTTGAAAATTTCACTTTTTTGTGAAAATATCCACTAAACGAGGGAATAATATGTGTGAGGGTACCCCAGGAGAGTTCCAAATGTGTGTGGGTAGAATATATATCCCACGGGGGTAAAATTGAAAAAAGTTGAAAAAATTTTTTTTTTTGGACTTAGTCATTTTTCCGGCGTTTATCAGACTTTCAGATAGGGGAAATGTCAGTGAGCGTTCCGATTTCAGTTCCAGAGCGATTCGCCCAATGAGTCCTTGATATCTAGTCGTTTTCAGCCAATTTTCTGGATTTTTGAAAATTTCACTTTTTTGTGAAAATATCCACTAAATGAGGGAATAATATGTGTGAGGGTACCCCAGGAGAGTTCCAAATGTGTGTGGGTAGAATATATATCCCACGGGGGAAAAATTGAAAAAAGTTGAAAAAAGAATTTTTTTGGGACTTAGTCATGTTTTCGGCGTTTATCAGACTTTCAGATAGGGGAAATGTCAGTGAGCGTTCCGATTTCAGTTCCAGAGCGATTCGCCCAATGAGTCCTAGATATTTAGTCGTTTTCAGCCAATTTTCTGGATTTTTGAAAATTTCACTTTTTTGTGAAAATATCCACTAAATGAGGGAATAATATGTGTGAGGGTACCCCAGGAGAGTTCCAAATGTGTGTGGGTAGAATATATATCCCACGGGGGTAAAATTGAAAAAAGTTGAAAAAAGAATTTTTTTGGGACTTAGTCATTTTTCCGTCGTTTATCAGACTTTCAGATAGGGGAAATGTCAGTGAGCGTTCCGATTTCAGTTCCAGAGCGATTCGCCCAATGAGTCCTTGATATTTAGTCGTTTTCAGCCAATTTTCTGGATTTTTGAAAATTTCACTTTTTTGTGAAAATATCCACTAAATGAGGGAATAATATGTGTGAGGGTACCCCAGGAGAGTTCCAAATGTGTGTGGGTAGAATATATATCCCACGGGGGTAAAATTGAAAAAAGTTGAAAAAAAAATTTTTTTGGACTTAGTCATTTTTCCGGCGTTTATCAGACTTTCAGATAGGGGAAATGTCTGTGAGCATTCCGATTTCAGTTCCAGAGCGATTCGCCCAATAAGTCCTTGATATTTAGTCATTTTCAGCCAATAATTTGGATTTTTGAAAATTTCACTTTTTTGTGAAAATATCCACTAAATGAGGGAATAATATGTGTGAGGGTACCCCAGGAGAGTTCCAAATGTGTGTGGGTAGAATATATATCCCACGGGGGTAAAATTGAAAAAAGTTGAAAAAAGAATTTTTTTGGGACTTAGTCATTTTTCCGTCGTTTATCAGACTTTCAGATAGGGGAAATGTCAGTGAGCGTTCCGATTTCAGTTCCAGAGCGATTCGCCCAATGAGTCCTTGATATTTAGTCGTTTTCAGCCAATTTTCTGGATTTTTGAAAATTTCACTTTTTTGTGAAAATATCCACTAAATGAGGGAATAATATGTGTGAGGGTACCCCAGGAGAGTTCCAAATGTGTGTGGGTAGAATATATATCCCACGGGGGTAAAATTGAAAAAAGTTGAAAAAAAAATTTTGGGGGACTTAGTCATTTTTCCGGCGTTTATCAGACTTTCAGATAGGGGAAATGTGAGAGAGCATTCCGATTTCAGTTCCAGAGCGATTCGCCCAATGAGTCCTTGATATTTAGTCGTTTTCAGCCAATTTTCTGGATTTTTGAAAATTTCACTTTTTTGTGAAAATATCCACTAAACGAGGGAATAATATGTGTGAGGGTACCCCAGGAGAGTTCCAAATGTGTGTGGGTAGAATATATATCCCACGGGGGTAAAATTGAAAAAAGTTGAAAAAATTTTTTTTTTGGACTTAGTCATTTTTCCGGCGTTTATCAGACTTTCAGATAGGGGAAATGTGAGTGAGCATTCCGATTTCAGTTCCAGAGCGATTCGCCCAATAAGTCCTTGATATTTAGTCATTTTCAGCCAATAATTTGGATTTTTGAAAATTTCACTTTTTTGTGAAAATATCCACTAAATGAGGGAATAATATGTGTGAGGGTACCCCAGGAGAGTTCCAAATGTGTGTGGGTAGAATGTATATCACACAGGGGTAAAATTGAAAAAAATTGAACAAATTTTTTTTTGGACTTAGTCATTTTTCCGGCGTTTATCAGACTTTCAGATAGGGGAAATGTCAGTGAGCGTTCCGATTTCAGTTCCAGAGCGATTCGCCCAATGAGTCCTTGATATTAAGTCGTTTTCAGCCAATTTTCTGGATTTTTGAAAATTTCACTTTTTTGTGAAAATATCCACTAAACGAGGGAATAATATGTGTGAGGGTACCCCAGGAGAGTTCCAAATGTGTGTGGGTAGAATATATATCCCACGGGGGTAAAATTGAAAAAAGTTGAAAAAATTTTTTTTTTTGGACTTAGTCATTTTTCCGGCGTTTATCAGACTTTCAGATAGGGGAAATGTCAGTGAGCGTTCCGATTTCAGTTCCAGAGCGATTCGCCCAATGAGTCCTTGATATCTAGTCGTTTTCAGCCAATTTTCTGGATTTTTGAAAATTTCACTTTTTTGTGAAAATATCCACTAAATGAGGGAATAATATGTGTGAGGGTACCCCAGGAGAGTTCCAAATGTGTGTGGGTAGAATATATATCCCACGGGGGAAAAATTGAAAAAAGTTGAAAAAAGAATTTTTTTGGGACTTAGTCATGTTTTCGGCGTTTATCAGACTTTCAGATAGGGGAAATGTCAGTGAGCGTTCCGATTTCAGTTCCAGAGCGATTCGCCCAATGAGTCCTAGATATTTAGTCGTTTTCAGCCAATTTTCTGGATTTTTGAAAATTTCACTTTTTTGTGAAAATATCCACTAAATGAGGGAATAATATGTGTGAGGGTACCCCAGGAGAGTTCCAAATGTGTGTGGGTAGAATATATATCCCACGGGGGTAAAATTGAAAAAAGTTGAAAAAAGAATTTTTTTGGGACTTAGTCATTTTTCCGTCGTTTATCAGACTTTCAGATAGGGGAAATGTCAGTGAGCGTTCCGATTTCAGTTCCAGAGCGATTCGCCCAATGAGTCCTTGATATTTAGTCGTTTTCAGCCAATTTTCTGGATTTTTGAAAATTTCACTTTTTTGTGAAAATATCCACTAAATGAGGGAATAACATGTGTGAGGGTACCCCAGGAGAGTTCCAAATGTGTGTGGGTAGAATATATATCCCACTGGGGTAAAATTGAAAAAAGTTGAAAAAATTTTTTTTTTTGGACTTAGTCATTTTTCCGCCGTTTATCAGACTTTCAGATAGCGGAAATGTGAGAGAGCATTCCGATTTCAGTTCCAAAGCGATTCACCCAATGAGTCCTTGATATTTAGTCGTTTTCAGCCAATTTTCTGGATTTTTGAAAATTTCACTTTTTTGTGAAAATATCCACTAAATGAGGGAATAATATGTGTGAGGGTACCCCAGGAGAGTTCCAAATGTGTGTGGGTAGAATATATATCCCACGGGGGTAAAATTGAAAAAAGTTGAAAAAAAAATTTGGGGGGACTTAGTCATTTTTCCGGCGTTTATCAGACTTTCAGATAGGGGAAATGTCTGTGAGCATTCCGATTTCAGTTCCAGAGCGATTCGCCCAATAAGTCCTTGATATTTAGTCATTTTCAGCCAATAATTTGGATTTTTGAAAATTTCACTTTTTTGTGAAAATATCCACTAAATGAGGGAATAATATGTGTGAGGGTACCCCAGGAGAGTTCCAAATGTGTGTGGGTAGAATATATATCCCACGGGGGTAAAATTGAAAAAAGTTGAAAAAAGAATTTTTTTGGGACTTAGTCATTTTTCCGTCGTTTATCAGACTTTCAGATAGGGGAAATGTCAGAGAGCGTTCCGATTTCAGTTCCAGAGCGATTCGCCCAATGAGTCCTTGATATTTAGTCGTTTTCAGCCAATTTTCTGGATTTTTGAAAATTTCACTTTTTTGTGAAAATATCCACTAAATGAGGGAATAATATGTGTGAGGGTACCCCAGGAGAGTTCCAAATGTGTGTGGGTAGAATATATATCCCACGGGGGTAAAATTGAAAAAAGTTGAAAAAAAAATTTTGGGGGACTTAGTCATTTTTCCGGCGTTTATCAGACTTTCAGATAGGGGAAATGTGAGAGAGCATTCCGATTTCAGTTCCAGAGCGATTCGCCCAATGAGTCCTTGATATTTAGTCGTTTTCAGCCAATTTTCTGGATTTTTGAAAATTTCACTTTTTTGTGAAAATATCCACTAAACGAGGGAATAATATGTGTGAGGGTACCCCAGGAGAGTTCCAAATGTGTGTGGGTAGAATATATATCCCACGGGGGTAAAATTGAAAAAAGTTGAAAAAATTTTTTTTTTGGACTTAGTCATTTTTCCGGCGTTTATCAGACTTTCAGATAGGGGAAATGTGAGTGAGCATTCCGATTTCAGTTCCAGAGCGATTCGCCCAATAAGTCCTTGATATTTAGTCATTTTCAGCCAATAATTTGGATTTTTGAAAATTTCACTTTTTTGTGAAAATATCCACTAAATGAGGGAATAATATGTGTGAGGGTACCCCAGGAGAGTTCCAAATGTGTGTGGGTAGAATGTATATCACACAGGGGTAAAATTGAAAAAAATTGAACAAATTTTTTTTTGGACTTAGTCATTTTTCCGGCGTTTATCAGACTTTCAGATAGGGGAAATGTCAGTGAGCGTTCCGATTTCAGTTCCAGAGCGATTCGCCCAATGAGTCCTTGATATTAAGTCGTTTTCAGCCAATTTTCTGGATTTTTGAAAATTTCACTTTTTTGTGAAAATATCCACTAAACGAGGGAATAATATGTGTGAGGGTACCCCAGGAGAGTTCCAAATGTGTGTGGGTAGAATATATATCCCACGGGGGTAAAATTGAAAAAAGTTGAAAAAATTTTTTTTTTTGGACTTAGTCATTTTTCCGGCGTTTATCAGACTTTCAGATAGGGGAAATGTCAGTGAGCGTTCCGATTTCAGTTCCAGAGCGATTCGCCCAATGAGTCCTTGATATCTAGTCGTTTTCAGCCAATTTTCTGGATTTTTGAAAATTTCACTTTTTTGTGAAAATATCCACTAAATGAGGGAATAATATGTGTGAGGGTACCCCAGGAGAGTTCCAAATGTGTGTGGGTAGAATATATATCCCACGGGGGAAAAATTGAAAAAAGTTGAAAAAAGAATTTTTTTGGGACTTAGTCATGTTTTCGGCGTTTATCAGACTTTCAGATAGGGGAAATGTCAGTGAGCGTTCCGATTTCAGTTCCAGAGCGATTCGCCCAATGAGTCCTAGATATTTAGTCGTTTTCAGCCAATTTTCTGGATTTTTGAAAATTTCACTTTTTTGTGAAAATATCCACTAAATGAGGGAATAATATGTGTGAGGGTACCCCAGGAGAGTTCCAAATGTGTGTGGGTAGAATATATATCCCACGGGGGTAAAATTGAAAAAAGTTGAAAAAAGAATTTTTTTGGGACTTAGTCATTTTTCCGTCGTTTATCAGACTTTCAGATAGGGGAAATGTCAGTGAGCGTTCCGATTTCAGTTCCAGAGCGATTCGCCCAATGAGTCCTTGATATTTAGTCGTTTTCAGCCAATTTTCTGGATTTTTGAAAATTTCACTTTTTTGTGAAAATATCCACTAAATGAGGGAATAATATGTGTGAGGGTACCCCAGGAGAGTTCCAAATGTGTGTGGGTAGAATATATATCCCACTGGGGTAAAATTGAAAAAAGTTGAAAAAATTTTTTTTTTTGGACTTAGTCATTTTTCCGCCGTTTATCAGACTTTCAGATAGCGGAAATGTGAGAGAGCATTCCGATTTCAGTTCCAAAGCGATTCACCCAATGAGTCCTTGATATTTAGTCGTTTTCAGCCAATTTTCTGGATTTTTGAAAATTTCACTTTTTTGTGAAAATATCCACTAAATGAGGGAATAATATGTGTGAGGGTACCCCAGGAGAGTTCCAAATGTGTGTGGGTAGAATATATATCCCACGGGGGTAAAATTGAAAAAAGTTGAAAAAAAAATTTTGGGGGACTTAGTCATTTTTCCGGCGTTTATCAGACTTTCAGATAGGGGAAATGTGAGAGAGCATTCCGATTTCAGTTCCAGAGCGATTCGCCCAATGAGTCCTTGATATTTAGTCGTTTTCAGCCAATTTTCTGGATTTTTGAAAATTTCACTTTTTTGTGAAAATATCCACTAAACGAGGGAATAATATGTGTGAGGGTACCCCAGGAGAGTTCCAAATGTGTGTGGGTAGAATATATATCCCACGGGGGTAAAATTGAAAAAAGTTGAAAAAATTTTTTTTTTGGACTTAGTCATTTTTCCGGCGTTTATCAGACTTTCAGATAGGGGAAATGTGAGTGAGCATTCCGATTTCAGTTCCAGAGCGATTCGCCCAATAAGTCCTTGATATTTAGTCATTTTCAGCCAATAATTTGGATTTTTGAAAATTTCACTTTTTTGTGAAAATATCCACTAAATGAGGGAATAATATGTGTGAGGGTACCCCAGGAGAGTTCCAAATGTGTGTGGGTAGAATGTATATCACACAGGGGTAAAATTGAAAAAAATTGAACAAATTTTTTTTTGGACTTAGTCATTTTTCCGGCGTTTATCAGACTTTCAGATAGGGGAAATGTCAGTGAGCGTTCCGATTTCAGTTCCAGAGCGATTCGCCCAATGAGTCCTTGATATTAAGTCGTTTTCAGCCAATTTTCTGGATTTTTGAAAATTTCACTTTTTTGTGAAAATATCCACTAAACGAGGGAATAATATGTGTGAGGGTACCCCAGGAGAGTTCCAAATGTGTGTGGGTAGAATATATATCCCACGGGGGTAAAATTGAAAAAAGTTGAAAAAATTTTTTTTTTTGGACTTAGTCATTTTTCCGGCGTTTATCAGACTTTCAGATAGGGGAAATGTCAGTGAGCGTTCCGATTTCAGTTCCAGAGCGATTCGCCCAATGAGTCCTTGATATCTAGTCGTTTTCAGCCAATTTTCTGGATTTTTGAAAATTTCACTTTTTTGTGAAAATATCCACTAAATGAGGGAATAATATGTGTGAGGGTACCCCAGGAGAGTTCCAAATGTGTGTGGGTAGAATATATATCCCACGGGGGAAAAATTGAAAAAAGTTGAAAAAAGAATTTTTTTGGGACTTAGTCATGTTTTCGGCGTTTATCAGACTTTCAGATAGGGGAAATGTCAGTGAGCGTTCCGATTTCAGTTCCAGAGCGATTCGCCCAATGAGTCCTAGATATTTAGTCGTTTTCAGCCAATTTTCTGGATTTTTGAAAATTTCACTTTTTTGTGAAAATATCCACTAAATGAGGGAATAATATGTGTGAGGGTACCCCAGGAGAGTTCCAAATGTGTGTGGGTAGAATATATATCCCACGGGGGTAAAATTGAAAAAAGTTGAAAAAAGAATTTTTTTGGGACTTAGTCATTTTTCCGTCGTTTATCAGACTTTCAGATAGGGGAAATGTCAGTGAGCGTTCCGATTTCAGTTCCAGAGCGATTCGCCCAATGAGTCCTTGATATTTAGTCGTTTTCAGCCAATTTTCTGGATTTTTGAAAATTTCACTTTTTTGTGAAAATATCCACTAAATGAGGGAATAATATGTGTGAGGGTACCCCAGGAGAGTTCCAAATGTGTGTGGGTAGAATATATATCCCACTGGGGTAAAATTGAAAAAAGTTGAAAAAATTTTTTTTTTTGGACTTAGTCATTTTTCCGCCGTTTATCAGACTTTCAGATAGCGGAAATGTGAGAGAGCATTCCGATTTCAGTTCCAAAGCGATTCACCCAATGAGTCCTTGATATTTAGTCGTTTTCAGCCAATTTTCTGGATTTTTGAAAATTTCACTTTTTTGTGAAAATATCCACTAAATGAGGGAATAATATGTGTGAGGGTACCCCAGGAGAGTTCCAAATGTGTGTGGGTAGAATATATATCCCACGGGGGTAAAATTGAAAAAAGTTGAAAAAAAAATTTGGGGGGACTTAGTCATTTTTCCTGCGTTTATCAGACTTTCAGATAGGGGAAATGTGAGAGAGCATTCCGATTTCAGTTCCAGAGCGATTCGCCCAATGAGTCCTTGATATTTAGTCATTTTCAGCCAATTTTCTGGATTTTTGAAAATTTCACTTTTTTGTGAAAATATCCACTAAATGAGGGAATAATATGTGTGAGGGTACCCCAGGAGAGTTCCAAATGTGTGTGGGTAGAATATATGTCCCACGGGGGTAAAATTGAAAAAAGTTGAAAAAAGAATTTTTTTGGGACTTAGTCATTTTTCCGTCGTTTATCAGACTTTCAGATAGGGGAAATGTCAGTGAGCGTTCCGATTTCAGTTCCAGAGCGATTCGCCCAATGAGTCCTTGATATTTAGTCGTTTTCAGCCAATTTTCTGGATTTTTGAAAATTTCACTTTTTTGTGAAAATATCCACTAAATGAGGGAATAATATGTGTGAGGGTACCCCAGGAGAGTTCCAAATGTGTGTGGGTAGAATATATATCCCACTGGGGTAAAATTGAAAAAAGTTGAAAAAATTTTTTTTTTTGGACTTAGTCATTTTTCCGCCGTTTATCAGACTTTCAGATAGCGGAAATGTGAGAGAGCATTCCGATTTCAGTTCCAAAGCGATTCACCCAATGAGTCCTTGATATTTAGTCGTTTTCAGCCAATTTTCTGGATTTTTGAAAATTTCACTTTTTTGTGAAAATATCCACTAAATGAGGGAATAATATGTGTGAGGGTACCCCAGGAGAGTTCCAAATGTGTGTGGGTAGAATATATATCCCACGGGGGTAAAATTGAAAAAAGTTGAAAAAAAAATTTGGGGGGACTTAGTCATTTTTCCTGCGTTTATCAGACTTTCAGATAGGGGAAATGTGAGAGAGCATTCCGATTTCAGTTCCAGAGCGATTCGCCCAATGAGTCCTTGATATTTAGTCGTTTTCAGCCAATTTTCTGGATTTTTGAAAATTTCACTTTTTTGTGAAAATAACCACTAAACGAGGGAATAATATGTGTGAGGGTACCCCAGGAGAGTTCCAAATGTGTGTGGGTAGAATATATATCCCACGGGGGTAAAATTGAAAAAAGTTGAAAAAAAATTTTTTTTGGACTTAGTCATTTTTCCGGCGTTTATCAGACTTTCAGATAGGGGAAATGTCAGTGAGCATTCCAATTTCAGTTCCAGAGCGATTCGCCCAATGAGTCCTTGATATTTAGTCATTTTCAGCCAATTTTCTGGATTTTTGAAAATTTCACTTTTTTGTGAAAATATCCACTAAATGAGGGAATAATATGTGTGAGGGTACCCCAGGAGAGTTCCAAATGTGTGTGGGTAGAATATATATCCCACGGGGGTAAAATTGAAAAAAGTTGAAAAAAAATTTTTTTTGGACTTAGTCATTTTTCCGGCGTTTATCAGACTTTCAGATAGGGGAAATGTCAGTGAGCATTCCAATTTCAGTTCCAGAGCGATTCGCCCAATGAGTCCTTGATATTTAGTCATTTTCAGCCAATTTTCTGGATTTTTGAAAATTTCACTTTTTTGTGAAAATATCCACTAAATGAGGGAATAATATGTGTGAGGGTACCCCAGGAGAGTTCCAAATGTGTGTGGGTAGAATATATATCCCACGGGGGTAAAATTGAAAAAAGTTGAAAAAAGAATTTTTTTGGGACTTAGTCATTTTTCCGTCGTTTATCAGACTTTCAGATAGGGGAAATGTCAGTGAGCGTTCCGATTTCAGTTCCAGAGCGATTTGCCCAATGAGTCCTTGATATTTAGTCGTTTTCAGCCAATTTTCTGGATTTTTGAAAATTTCACTTTTTTGTGAAAATATCCACTAAATGAGGGAATAATATGTGTGAGGGTACCCCAGGAGAGTTCCAAATGTGTGTGGGTAGAATATATATCCCACGGGGGTAAAATTGAAAAAAGTTGAAAAAAAAATTTGGGGGGACTTAGTCATTTTTCCTGCGTTTATCAGACTTTCAGATAGGGGAAATGTGAGAGAGCATTCCGATTTCAGTTCCAGAGCGATTCGCCCAATGAGTCCTTGATATTTAGTCGTTTTCAGCCAATTTTCTGGATTTTTGAAAATTTCACTTTTTTGTGAAAATAACCACTAAACGAGGGAATAATATGTGTGAGGGTACCCCAGGAGAGTTCCAAATGTGTGTGGGTAGAATATATATCCCACGGGGGTAAAATTGAAAAAAGTTGAAAAAAAATTTTTTTTGGACTTAGTCATTTTTCCGGCGTTTATCAGACTTTCAGATAGGGGAAATGTCAGTGAGCATTCCAATTTCAGTTCCAGAGCGATTCGCCCAATGAGTCCTTGATATTTAGTCATTTTCAGCCAATTTTCTGGATTTTTGAAAATTTCACTTTTTTGTGAAAATATCCACTAAATGAGGGAATAATATGTGTGAGGGTACCCCAGGAGAGTTCCAAATGTGTGTGGGTAGAATATATATCCCACGGGGGTAAAATTGAAAAAAGTTGAAAAAAAATTTTTTTTGGACTTAGTCATTTTTCCGGCGTTTATCAGACTTTCAGATAGGGGAAATGTCAGTGAGCATTCCAATTTCAGTTCCAGAGCGATTCGCCCAATGAGTCCTTGATATTTAGTCATTTTCAGCCAATTTTCTGGATTTTTGAAAATTTCACTTTTTTGTGAAAATATCCACTAAATGAGGGAATAATATGTGTGAGGGTACCCCAGGAGAGTTCCAAATGTGTGTGGGTAGAATATATATCCCACGGGGGTAAAATTGAAAAAAGTTGAAAAAAGAATTTTTTTGGGACTTAGTCATTGTTCCGTCGTTTATCAGACTTTCAGATAGGGGAAATGTCAGTGAGCATTCCGATTTCAGTTCCAGAGCGATTTGCCCAATGAGTCCTTGATATTTAGTCGTTTTCAGCCAATTTTCTGGATTTTTGAAAATTTCACTTTTTTGTGAAAATATCCACTAAATGAGGGAATAATATGTGTGAGGGTACCCCAGGAGAGTTCCAAATGTGTGTGGGTAGAATATATATCCCACTGGGGTAAAATTGAAAAAAGTTGAAAAAATTTTTTTTTTTGGACTTAGTCATTTTTCCGCCGTTTATCAGACTTTCAGATAGCGGAAATGTGAGAGAGCATTCCGATTTCAGTTCCAAAGCGATTCACCCAATGAGTCCTTGATATTTAGTCGTTTTCAGCCAATTTTCTGGATTTTTGAAAATTTCACTTTTTTGTGAAAATATCCACTAAATGAGGGAATAATATGTGTGAGGGTACCCCAGGAGAGTTCCAAATGTGTGTGGGTAGAATATATATCCCACGGGGGTAAAATTGAAAAAAGTTGAAAAAAAAATTTGGGGGGACTTAGTCATTTTTCCTGCGTTTATCAGACTTTCAGATAGGGGAAATGTGAGAGAGCATTCCGATTTCAGTTCCAGAGCGATTCGCCCAATGAGTCCTTGATATTTAGTCGTTTTCAGCCAATTTTCTGGATTTTTGAAAATTTCACTTTTTTGTGAAAATAACCACTAAACGAGGGAATAATATGTGTGAGGGTACCCCAGGAGAGTTCCAAATGTGTGTGGGTAGAATATATATCCCACGGGGGTAAAATTGGAAAAAGTTGAAAAAAAATTTTTTTTGGACTTAGTCATTTTTCCGGCGTTTATCAGACTTTCAGATAGGGGAAATGTCAGTGAGCATTCCAATTTCAGTTCCAGAGCGATTCGCCCAATGAGTCCTTGATATTTAGTCATTTTCAGCCAATTTTCTGGATTTTTGAAAATTTCACTTTTTTGTGAAAATATCCACTAAATGAGGGAATAATATGTGTGAGGGTACCCCAGGAGAGTTCCAAATGTGTGTGGGTAGAATATATATCCCACGGGGGTAAAATTTAAAAAAGTTGAAAAAAGAATTTTTTTGGGACTTAGTCATTTTTCCGTCGTTTATCAGACTTTCAGATAGGGGAAATGTCAGTGAGCGTTCCGATTTCAGTTCCAGAGCGATTCGCCCAATGAGTCCTTGATATTTAGTCGTTTTCATCCAATTTTCTGGATTTTTGAAAATTTCACTTTTTTGTGAAAATATCCACTAAATGAGGGAAAAATATGTGTGAGGGTACCCCAGGAGAGTTCCAAATGTGTGTGGGTAGAATATATATCCCACGGGGGTAAAATTGAAAAAAGTTGAAAAAAAAATTTGGGGGGACTTAGTCATTTTTCCGGCGTTTATCAGACTTTCAGATAGGGGAAATGTGAGAGAGCATTCCGATTTCAGTTCCAGAGCGATTCGCCCAATGAGTCCTTGATATTTAGTCGTTTTCAGCCAATTTTCTGGATTTTTGAAAATTTCACTTTTTTGTGAAAATATCCACTAAACGAGGGAATAATATGTGTGAGGGTACCCCAGGAGAGTTCCAAATGTGTGTGGGTAGAATATATATCCCACGGGGGTAAAATTGAAAACAGTTGAAAAAATAATTTTTTTGGGACTTAGTCATTTTTTCGGCGTTTATCAGACTTTCAGATAGGGGAAATGTCAGTGAGCGTTCCGATTTCAGTTCCAGAGCGATTCGCCCAATGAGTCCTAGATATTTAGTCGTTTTCAGCCAATTTTCTGGATTTTTGAAAATTTCACTTTTTTGTGAAAATATCCACTAAATGAGGGAACAATATGTGTGAGGGTACCCCAGGAGAGTTCCAAATGTGTGTGGGTAGAATATATATCCCACGGGGGTAAAATTGAAAAAAGTTGAAAAAATTTTTTTTTTTGGACTTAGTCATTTTTCCGGTGTTTATCAGACTTTCAGATAGGGGAAATGTCAGTGAGCGTTCCGATTTCAGTTCCAGAGCGATTCGCCCAATGAGTCCTTGATATCTAGTCGTTTTCAGCCAATTTTCTGGATTTTTGAAAATTTCACTTTTTTGTGAAAATATCCACTAAATGAGGGAATAATATGTGTGAGGGTACCCCAGGAGAGTTCCAAATGTGTGTGGGTAGAATATATATCCCACGGGGGTAAAATTGAAAAAAGTTGAAAAAAGAATTTTTTTGGGACTTAGTCATTTTTCCGTCGTTTATCAGACTTTCAGATAGGGGAAATGTCAGTGAGCGTTCCGATTTCAGTTCCAGAGCGATTCGCCCAATGAGTCCTTGATATTTAGTCGTTTTCAGCCAATTTTCTGGATTTTTGAAAATTTCACTTTTTTGTGAAAATATCCACTAAATGAGGGAATAATATGTGTGAGGGTACCCCAGGAGAGTTCCAAATGTGTGTGGGTAGAATATATATCCCACGGGGGTAAAATTGAAAAAAGTTGAAAAAAGAATTTTTTTGGGACTTAGTCATTTTTCCGTCGTTTATCAGACTTTCAGATAGGGGAAATGTCAGTGAGCGTTCCGATTTCAGTTCCAGAGCGATTCGCCCAATGAGTCCTTGATATTTAGTCGTTTTCAGCCAATTTTCTGGATTTTTGAAAATTTCACTTTTTTGTGAAAATATCCACTAAATGAGGGAATAATATGTGTGAGGGTACCCCAGGAGAGTTCCAAATGTGTGTGGGTAGAATATATATCCCACGGGGGTAAAATTGAAAAAAGTTGAAAAAAAAATTTGGGGGGACTTAGTCATTTTTCCTGCGTTTATCAGACTTTCAGATAGGGGAAATGTGAGAGAGCATTCCGATTTCAGTTCCAGAGCGATTCGCCCAATGAGTCCTTGATATTTAGTCGTTTTCAGCCAATTTTCTGGATTTTTGAAAATTTCACTTTTTTGTGAAAATATCCACTAAACGAGGGAATAATATGTGTGAGGGTACCCCAGGAGAGTTCCAAATGTGTGTAGGTAGAATATATATCCCACGGGGGTAAAATTGAAAAAAGTTGAAAAAAAATTTTTTTTGGACTTAGTCATCTTTCCGTCGTTTATCAGACTTTCAGATAGGGGAAATGTCAGTGAGCATTCCGATTTCAGTTCCAGAGCGATTCACCCAATGAGTCCTTGATATTTAGTCGTTTTCAGCCAATTTTCTGGATTTTTGAAAATTTCATTTTTTTGTGAAAATATCCACTAAATGAGGGAATAATATGTGTGAGGGTACCCCAGGAGAGTTCCAAATGTGTGTGGGTAGAATATATATCCCACGGGGGTAAAAGTGAAAAAAGTTGAAAAAAAAATTTTGGGGGACTTAGTCATTTTTCCGGCGTTTATCAGACTTTCAGATAGGGGAAATGTGAGAGAGCATTCCGATTTCAGTTCCAGAGCGATTCGCACAATGAGTCCTTGATATTTAGTCGTTTTCAGCCAATTTTCTGGATTTTTGAAAATTTCACTTTTTTGTGAAAATAACCACTAAACGAGGGAATAATATGTGTGAGGGTACCCCAGGAGAGTTCCAAATGTGTGTGGGTAGAATATATATCCCACGGGGGTAAAATTGAAAAAAGTTGAAAAAAAATTTTTTTTGGACTTAGTCATTTTTCCGGCGTTTAAGACTTTCAGATAGGGGAAATGTCAGTGAGCATTCCAATTTCAGTTCCAGAGCGATTCGCCCAATGAGTCCTTGATATTTAGTCATTTTCAGCCAATTTTCTGGATTTTTGAAAATTTCACTTTTTTGTGAAAATATCCACTAAATGAGGGAATAATATGTGTGAGGGTACCCCAGGAGAGTTCCAAATGTGTGTGGGTAGAATATATATCCCACGGGGGTAAAATTGAAAAAAGTTGAAAAAAGAATTTTTTTGGGACTTAGTCATTTTTCCGTCGTTTATCAGACTTTCAGATAGGGGAAATGTCAGTGAGCGTTCCGATTTCAGTTCCAGAGCGATTCGCCCAATGAGTCCTTGATATTTAGTCGTTTTCAGCCAATTTTCTGGATTTTTGAAAATTTCACTTTTTTGTGAAAATATCCACTAAACGAGGGAATAATATGTGTGAGGGTACCCCAGGAGAGTTCCAAATGTGTGTGGGTAGAATATATATCCCACGGGGGTAAAATTGAAAACAGTTGAAAAAATAATTTTTTTGGGACTTAGTCATTTTTTCGGCGTTTATCAGACTTTCAGATAGGGGAAATGTCAGTGAGCGTTCCGATTTCAGTTCCAGAGCGATTCGCCCAATGAGTCCTAGATATTTAGTCGTTTTCAGCCAATTTTCTGGATTTTTGAAAATTTCACTTTTTTGTGAAAATATCCACTAAATGAGGGAATAATATGTGTGAGGGTACCCCAGGAGAGTTCCAAATGTGTGTGGGTAGAATATATATCCCACGGGGGTAAAATTGAAAAAAGTTGAAAAAAATTTTTTTTTTGGACTTAGTCATTTTTCCGGCGTTTATCAGACTTTCAGATAGGGGAAATGTCAGTGAGCGTTCCGATTTCAGTTCCAGAGCGATTCGCCCAATTAGTCCTTGATATTTAGTCGTTTTCAGCCAATTTTCAGGATTTTTGAAAATTTCACTTTTTTGTGAAAATATCCACTAAACGAGGGAATAATATGTGTGAGGGTACCCCAGGAGAGTTCCAAATGTGTGTGGGTAGAATATATATCCCACGGGGGTAAAATTGAAAACAGTTGAAAAAAGAATTTTTTTGGGACTTAGTCATTTTTCCGGCGTTTATCAGACTTTCAGATAGGGGAAATGTCAGTGAGCGTTCCGATTTCAGTTCCAGAGCGATTCGCCCAATGAGTCCTTGATATCTAGTCGTTTTCAGCCAATTTTCTGGATTTTTGAAAATTTCACTTTTTTGTGAAAATATCCACTAAATGAGGGAATAATATGTGTGAGGGTACCCCAGGAGAGTTCCAAATGTGTGTGGGTAGAATATATATCCCACGGGGGAAAAATTGAAAAAAGTTGAAAAAATTTTTTTTTTTGGACTTAGTCATTTTTCCGCCGTTTATCAGACTTTCAGATAGCGGAAATGTGAGAGAGCATTCCGATTTCAGTTCCAAAGCGATTCACCCAATGAGTCCTTGATATTTAGTCGTTTTCAGCCAATTTTCTGGATTTTTGAAAATTTCACTTTTTTGTGAAAATATCCACTAAATGAGGGAATAATATGTGTGAGGGTACCCCAGGAGAGTTCCAAATGTGTGTGGGTAGAATATATATCCCACGGGGGTAAAATTGAAAAAAGTTGAAAAAAAAATTTGGGGGGACTTAGTCATTTTTCCTGCGTTTATCAGACTTTCAGATAGGGGAAATGTGAGAGAGCATTCCGATTTCAGTTCCAGAGCGATT
Source organism: Phyllobates terribilis (assembly GCF_046119375.1). NCBI lineage: Eukaryota > Metazoa > Chordata > Amphibia > Anura > Dendrobatidae > Phyllobates > Phyllobates terribilis. Next base: position 587,687 of record NW_027363138.1, read on the forward strand.
CGCCCAATGAGTCCTTGATATTTAGTCGTTTTCAGCCAATTTTCTGGATTTTTGAAAATTTCACTTTTTTGTGAAAATATCCACTAAACGAGGGAATAATATGTGTGAGGGTACCCCAGGAGAGTTCCAAATGTGTGTGGGTAGAATATATATCCCACGGGGGGAAAATTGAAAAAAGTTGAAAAAAAATTTTTTTTGGACTTAGTCATTTTTCCGGGTTTATCAGACTTTCAGATAGGGGAAATGTCAGTGAGCGTTCCGATTTCAGTTCCAGAGCGATTCGCCCAATGAGTCCTTGATATTTAGTCATTTTCAGCCAATTTTCTGGATTTTTGAAAATTTCACTTTTTTGTGAAAATATCCACTAAATGAGGGAATAATATGTGTGAGGGTACCCCAGGAGAGTTCCAAATGTGTGTAGGTAGAATATATATCCCACGGGGGTAAAATTGAAAAAAGTTGAAAAAAAATTTTTTTTGGACTTGGTCATTTTTCCGTCGTTTATCAGACTTTCAGATAGGGGAAATGTCAGTGAGCATTCCGATTTCAGTTCCAGAGCGATTCACCCAATGAGTCCTTGATATTTAGTCGTTTTCAGCCAATTTTCTGGATTTTTGAAAATTTCATTTTTTTGTGAAAATATCCACTAAATGAGGGAATAATATGTGTGAGGGTACCCCAGGAGAGTTCCAAATGTGTGTGGGTAGAATATATATCCCACGGGGGGAAAATTGAAAAAAGTTGAAAAAAAATTTTTTTTGGACTTAGTCATTTTTCCGGCGTTTATCAGACTTTCAGATAGGGGAAATGTCAGTGAGCGTTCCGATTTCAGTTCCAGAGCGATTCGCCCAATGAGTCCTTGATATTTAGTCATTTTCAGCCAATTTTCTGGATTTTTGAAAATTTCACTTTTTTGTGAAAATATCCACTAAATGAGGGAATAATATGTGTGAGGGTACCCCAGGAGAGTTCCAAATGTGTGTGGGTAGAATATATATCCCACGGGGGTAAAAGTGAAAAAAGTTGAAAAAAAATTTTTGGGGGACTTAGTCATTTTTCCGGCGTTTATCAGACTTTCAGATAGGGGAAATGTGAGAGAGCATTCCGATTTCAGTTCCAGAGCGATTCGCCCAATGAGTCCTTGATATTTAGTCGTTTTCAGCCAATTTTCTGGATTTTTGAAAATTTCACTTTTTTGTGAAAATAACCACTAAACGAGGGAATAATATGTGTGAGGGTACCCCAGGAGAGTTCCAAATGTGTGTGGGTAGAATATATATCCCACGGGGGTAAAATTGAAAAAAGTTGAAAAAAAATTTTTTTTGGACTTAGTCATTTTTCCGGCGTTTATCAGACTTTCAGATAGGGGAAATGTCAGTGAGCATTCCAATTTCAGTTCCAGAGCGATTCGCCCAATGAGTCCTTGATATTTAGTCATTTTCAGCCAATTTTCTGGATTTTTGAAAATTTCACTTTTTTGTGAAAATATCCACTAAATGAGGGAATAATATGTGTGAGGGTACCCCAGGAGAGTTCCAAATGTGTGTGGGTAGAATATATATCCCACGGGGGTAAAATTGAAAAAAGTTGAAAAATTTTTTTTTTTGACTTAGTCATTTTTCCGCCGTTTATCAGACTTTCAGATAGGGGAAATGTGAGTGAGCATTCCGATTTCAGTTCCAGAGCAATTCGCCCAATGAGTCCTTGATATTTAGTCGTTTTCAGCCAATTTTCTGGATTTTTGAAAATTTCACTTTTTTGTGAAAATATCCACTAAATGAGCGAATAATTTGTGTGAGGGTACCCCAGGAGAGTTCCAAATGTGTGTGGGTAGAATATATATCCCACTGGGGTAAAATTGAAAAAAGTTTAAAAAAATTTTTTTTTGACTTAGTCATTTTTCCGGCGTTTATCAGACTTTCAGATAGGGGAAATGTGAGTGAGCATTCCGATTTCAGTTCCAGAGCGATTCGCCCAATGAGTCCTTGATATTTAGTCGTTTTCAGCCAATTTTCTGGATTTTTGAAAATTTCACTTTTTTGTGAAAATATCCACTAAATGAGGGAATAATATGTGTGAGGGTACCCCAGGAGAGTTCCAAATGTGTGTGGGTAGAATATATATCCCACGGGGGTAAAATTGAAAAAAGTTGAAAAAAAATTTTTTTTGGACTTAGTCATTTTTCCGGCGTTTATCAGACTTTCAGATAGGGGAAATGTCAGTGAGCGTTCCGATTTCAGTTCCAGAGCGATTCGCCCAATGAGTCCTTCATATTTAGTCGTTTTCAGCCAATTTTCTGGATTTTTGAAAATTTCACTTTTTTGTGAAAATATCCACTAAATGAGGGAATAATATGTGTGAGGGTACCCCAGGAGAGTTCCAAATGTGTGTGGGTAGAATATATATCCCACGGGGGTAAAATTGAAAAAAGTTGAAAAAAAAATTTGGGGGGACTTAGTCATTTTTCCGGCGTTTATCAGACTTTCAGATAGGGGAAATGTGAGAGAGCATTCCGATTTCAGTTCCAGAGCGATTCGCCCAATGAGTCCTTGATATTTAGTCGTTTTCAGCCAATTTTCTGGATTTTTGAAAATTTCACTTTTTTGTGAAAATATCCACTAAACGAGGGAATAATATGTGTGAGGGTACCCCAGGAGAGTTCCAAATGTGTGTGGGTAGAATATATATCCCACGGGGGTAAAATTGAAAAAAGTTGAAAAAAAATTTTTTTTGGACTTAGTCATTTTTCCGTCGTTTATCAGACTTTCAGATAGGGGAAATGTCAGTGAGCGTTCCGATTTCAGTTCCAGAGCGATTCGCCCAATGAGTCCTTGATATTTAGTCGTTTTCAGCCAATTTTCTGGATTTTTGAAAATTTCACTTTTTTGTGAAAATATCCACTAAATGAGGGAATAATATGTGTGAGGGTACCCCAGGAGAGTTCCAAATGTGTGTGGGTAGAATATATATCCCACTGGGGTAAAATTGAAAAAAGTTGAAAAAATTTTTTTTTTTGGACTTAGTCATTTTTCCGGCGTTTATCAGACTTTCAGATAGGGGAAATGTGAGAGAGCATTCCGATTTCAGTTCCAGAGCGATTCGCCCAATGAGTCCTTGATATTTAGTCGTTTTCAGCCAATTTTCTGGATTTTTGAAAATTTCACTTTTTTGTGAAAATAACCACTAAACGAGGGAATAATATGTGTGAGGGTACCCCAGGAGAGTTCCAAATGTGTGTGGGTAGAATATATATCCCACGGGGGTAAAATTGAAAAAAGTTGAAAAAAATTTTTTTTTGGACTTAGTCATTTTTCCGGCGTTTATCAGACTTTCAGATAGGGGAATTGTCAGTGAGCATTCCAATTTCAGTTCCAGAGCGATTCGCCCAATGAGTCCTTGATATTTAGTCATTTTCAGCCAATTTTCTGGATTTTTGAAAATTTCACTTTTTTGTGAAAATATCCACTAAATGAGGGAATAATATGTGTGAGGGTACCCCAGGAGAGTTCCAAATGTGTGTGGGTAGAATATATATCCCACGGGGGTAAAATTGAAAAAAGTTGAAAAAAAATTTTTTTTGGACTTAGTCATTTTTCCGGCGTTTATCAGACTTTCAGATAGGGGAAATGTCAGTGAGCGTTCCGATTTCAGTTCCAGAGCGATTCGCCCAATGAGTCCTTGATATTTAGTCATTTTCAGCCAATTTTCTGGATTTTTGAAAATTTCACTTTTTTGTGAAAATATCCACTAAATGAGGGAATAATATGTGTGAGGGTACCCCAGGAGAGTTCCAAATGTGTGTGGGTAGAATATATATCCCACGGGGGTAAAATTGAAAAAAGTTGAAAAAAAAAATTTTTTGGACTTAGTCATTTTTCCGTCGTTTATCAGACTTTCAGATAGGGGAAATGTCAGTGAGCATTCCGATTTCAGTTCCAGAGCGATTCACCCAATGAGTCCTTGATATTTAGTCGTTTTCAGCCAATTTTCTGGATTTTTGAAAATTTCATTTTTTTGTGAAAATATCCACTAAATGAGGGAATAATATGTGTGAGGGTACCCCAGGAGAGTTCCAAATGTGTGTGGGTAGAATATATATCCCACGGGGGTAAAAGTGAAAAAAGTTGAAAAAAAAATTTTGGGGGACTTAGTCATTTTTCCGGCGTTTATCAGACTTTCAGATAGGGGAAATGTGAGAGAGCATTCCGATTTCAATTCCAGAGCGATTCGCCCAATGAGTCCTTGATATTTAGTCGTTTTCAGCCAATTTTCTGGATTTTTGAAAATTTCACTTTTTTGTGAAAATATCCACTAAACGAGGGAATAATATGTGTGAGGGTACCCCAGGAGAGTTCCAAATGTGTGTGGGTAGAATATATATCCCACGGGGGTAAAATTGAAAAAAGTTGAAAAAAAATTTTTTTTGGACTTAGTCATTTTTCCGGCGTTTATCAGACTTTCAGATAGGGGAAATGTCAGTGAGCATTCCAATTTCAGTTCCAGAGTGATTCGCCCAATGAGTCCTTGATATTTAGTCATTTTCAGCCAATTTTCTGGATTTTTGAAAATTTCACTTTTTTGTGAAAATATCCACTAAATGAGGGAATAATATGTGTGAGGGTACCCCAGGAGAGTTCCAAATGTGTGTGGGTAGAATATATATCCCACTGGGGTAAAATTGAAAAAAGTTGAAAAAATTTTTTTTTTTGGACTTAGTCATTTTTCCGCCGTTTATCAGACTTTCAGATAGCGGAAATGTGAGAGAGCATTCCGATTTCAGTTCCAAAGCGATTCGCCCAATGAGTCCTTGATATTTAGTCGTTTTCAGCCAATTTTCTGGATTTTTGAAAATTTCACTTTTTTGTGAAAATATCCACTAAATGAGGGAATAATATGTGTGAGGGTACCCCAGGAGAGTTCCAAATGTGTGTGGGTAGAATATATATCCCACGGGGGTAAAAGTGAAAAAAGTTGAAAAAAAAAATTTGGGGGGACTTAGTCATTTTTCCGGCGTTTATCAGACTTTCAGATAGGGGAAATGTGAGAGAGCATTCCGATTTCAATTCCAGAGCGATTCGCCCAATGAGTCCTTGATATTTAGTCGTTTTCAGCCAATTTTCTGGATTTTTGAAAATTTCACTTTTTTGTGAAAATATCCACTAAACGAGGGAATAATATGTGTGAGGGTACCCCAGGAGAGTTCCAAATGTGTGTGGGTAGAATATATATCCCACGGGGGTAAAATTGAAAAAAGTTGAAAAAAAATTTTTTTTGGACTTAGTCATTTTTCCGGCGTTTATCAGACTTTCAGATAGGGGAAATGTCAGTGAGCATTCCAATTTCAGTTCCAGAGTGATTCGCCCAATGAGTCCTTGATATTTAGTCATTTTCAGCCAATTTTCTGGATTTTTGAAAATTTCACTTTTTTGTGAAAATATCCACTAAATGAGGGAATAATATGTGTGAGGGTACCCCAGGAGAGTTCCAAATGTGTGTGGGTAGAATATATATCCCACTGGGGTAAAATTGAAAAAAGTTGAAAAAATTTTTTTTTTTGGACTTAGTCATTTTTCCGGCGTTTATCAGACTTTCAGATAGCGGAAATGTGAGAGAGCATTCCGATTTCAGTTCCAAAGCGATTCGCCCAATGAGTCCTTGATATTTAGTCGTTTTCAGCCAATTTTCTGGATTTTTGAAAATTTCACTTTTTTGTGAAAATATCCACTAAATGAGGGAATAATATGTGTGAGGGTACCCCAGGAGAGTTCCAAATGTGTGTGGGTAGAATATATATCCCACGGGGGTAAAAGTGAAAAAAGTTGAAAAAAAAAATTTGGGGGGACTTAGTCATTTTTCCGGCGTTTATCAGACTTTCAGATAGGGGAAATGTGAGAGAGCATTCCGATTTCAGTTCCAGAGCGATTCGCCCAATGAGTCCTTGATATTTAGTCGTTTTCAGCCAATTTTCTGGATTTTTGAAAATTTCACTTTTTTGTGAAAATAACCACTAAACGAGGGAATAATATGTGTGAGGGTACCCCAGGAGAGTTCCAAATGTGTGTGGGTAGAATATATATCCCACGGGGGTAAAATTGAAAAAAGTTGAAAAAAAATTTTTTTTGGACTTAGTCATTTTTCCGGCGTTTATCAGACTTTCAGATAGGGGAAATGTGAGAGAGCATTCCGATTTCAGTTCCAGAGCGATTCGCCCAATGAGTCCTTGATATTTAGTCGTTTTCAGTCAATTTTCTGGATTTTTGAAAATTTCACTTTTTTGTGAAAATAACCACTAAACGAGGGAATAATATGTGTGAGGGTACCCCAGGAGAGTTCCAAATGTGTGTGGGTAGAATATATATCCCACGGGGGTAAAATTGAAAAAAGTTGAAAAAAATTTTTTTTTGGACTTAGTCATTTTTCCGGCGTTTGTCAGACTTTCAGATAGGGGAAATGTCAGTGAGCATTCCAATTTCAGTTCCAGAGCGATTCGCCCAATGAGTCCTTGATATTTAGTCATTTTCAGCCAATTTTCTGGATTTTTGAAAATTTCACTTTTTTGTGAAAATATCCACTAAATGAGGGAATAATATGTGTGAGGGTACCCCAGGAGAGTTCCAAATGTGTGTGGGTAGAATATATATCCCACGGGGGTAAAATTGAAAAAAGTTGAAAAAAAATTTTTTTTGGACTTAGTCATTTTTCCGGCGTTTATCAGACTTTCAGATAGGGGAAATGTCAGTGAGCGTTCCGATTTCAGTTCCAGAGCGATTCGCCCAATGAGTCCTTGATATTTAGTCATTTTCAGCCAATTTTCTGGATTTTTGAAAATTTCACTTTTTTGTGAAAATATCCACTAAATGAGGGAATAATATGTGTGAGGGTACCCCAGGAGAGTTCCAAATGTGTGTGGGTAGAATATATATCCCACGGGGGTAAAATTGAAAAAAGTTGAAAAAAAAAATTTTTTGGACTTAGTCATTTTTCCGTCGTTTATCAGACTTTCAGATAGGGGAAATGTCAGTGAGCATTCCGATTTCAGTTCCAGAGCGATTCACCCAATGAGTCCTTGATATTTAGTCGTTTTCAGCCAATTTTCTGGATTTTTGAAAATTTCATTTTTTTGTGAAAATATCCACTAAATGAGGGAATAATATGTGTGAGGGTACCCCAGGAGAGTTCCAAATGTGTGTGGGTAGAATATATATCCCACGGGGGTAAAAGTGAAAAAAGTTGAAAAAAAAAATTTGGGGGGACTTAGTCATTTTTCCGGCGTTTATCAGACTTTCAGATAGGGGAAATGTGAGAGAGCATTCCGATTTCAATTCCAGAGCGATTCGCCCAATGAGTCCTTGATATTTAGTCGTTTTCAGCCAATTTTCTGGATTTTTGAAAATTTCACTTTTTTGTGAAAATATCCACTAAACGAGGGAATAATATGTGTGAGGGTACCCCAGGAGAGTTCCAAATGTGTGTGGGTAGAATATATATCCCACGGGGGTAAAATTGAAAAAAGTTGAAAAAAAATTTTTTTTGGACTTAGTCATTTTTCCGGCGTTTATCAGACTTTCAGATAGGGGAAATGTCAGTGAGCATTCCAATTTCAGTTCCAGAGTGATTCGCCCAATGAGTCCTTGATATTTAGTCATTTTCAGCCAATTTTCTGGATTTTTGAAAATTTCACTTTTTTGTGAAAATATCCACTAAATGAGGGAATAATATGTGTGAGGGTACCCCAGGAGAGTTCCAAATGTGTGTGGGTAGAATATATATCCCACGGGGGTAAAATTGAAAAAAGTTGAAAAAAAAATTTGGGGGGACTTAGTCATTTTTCCGGCGTTTATCAGACTTTCAGATAGGGGAAATGTGAGAGAGCATTCCGATTTCAGTTCCAGAGCGATTCGCCCAATGAGTCCTTGATATTTAGTCGTTTTCAGCCAATTTTCTGGATTTTTGAAAATTTCACTTTTTTGTGAAAATATCCACTAAATGAGCGAATAATTTGTGTGAGGGTACCCCAGGAGAGTTCCAAATGTGTGTGGGTAGAATATATATCCCACTGGGGTAAAATTGAAAAAAGTTGAAAAAATTTTTTTTTTGACTTAGTCATTTTTCCGGCGTTTATCAGACTTTCAGATAGGGGAAATGTGAGTGAGCATTCCGATTTCAGTTCCAGAGCAATTCGCCCAATGAGTCCTTGATATTTAGTCGTTTTCAGCCAATTTTCTGGATTTTTGAAAATTTCACTTTTTTGTGAAAATATCCACTAAATGAGCGAATAATATGTGTGAGGGTACCCCAGGAGAGTTCCAAATGTGTGTGGGTAGAATATATATCCCACGGGGGTAAAATTGAAAAAAGTTGAAAAAAAATTTTTTTTGGACTTAGTCATTTTTCCGTCGTTTATCAGACTTTCAGATAGGGGAAATGTCAGTGAGCGTTCCGATTTCAGTTCCAGAGCGATTCGCCCAATGAGTCCTTGATATTTAGTCGTTTTCAGCCAATTTTCTGGATTTTTGAAAATTTCACTTTTTTGTGAAAATATCCACTAAATGAGGGAATAATATGTGTGAGGGTACCCCAGGAGAGTTCCAAATGTGTGTGGGTAGAATATATATCCCACGGGGGTAAAATTGAAAAAAGTTGAAAAAAAAATTTTGGGGGACTTAGTCATTTTTCCGGCGTTTATCAGACTTTCAGATAGGGGAAATGTCAGTGAGCGTTCCGATTTCAGTTCCAGAGCGATTCGCCCAATGAGTCCTTGATATTTAGTCATTTTCAGCCAATTTTCTGGATTTTTGAAAATTTCACTTTTTTGTGAAAATATCCACTAAATGAGGGAATAATATGTGTGAGGGTACCCCAGGAGAGTTCCAAATGTGTGTGGGTAGAATATATATCCCACGGGGGTAAAATTGAAAAAAGTTGAAAAAAAAAATTTTTTGGACTTAGTCATTTTTCCGTCGTTTATCAGACTTTCAGATAGGGGAAATGTCAGTGAGCATTCCGATTTCAGTTCCAGAGCGATTCACCCAATGAGTCCTTGATATTTAGTCGTTTTCAGCCAATTTTCTGGATTTTTGAAAATTTCATTTTTTTGTGAAAATATCCACTAAATGAGGGAATAATATGTGTGAGGGTACCCCAGGAGAGTTCCAAATGTGTGTGGGTAGAATATATATCCCACGGGGGTAAAAGTGAAAAAAGTTGAAAAAAAAATTTTGGGGGACTTAGTCATTTTTCCGGCGTTTATCAGACTTTCAGATAGGGGAAATGTGAGAGAGCATTCCGATTTCAGTTCCAGAGCGATTCGCCCAATGAGTCCTTGATATTTAGTCGTTTTCAGCCAATTTTCTGGATTTTTGAAAATTTCACTTTTTTGTGAAAATATCCACTAAACGAGGGAATAATATGTGTGAGGGTACCCCAGGAGAGTTCCAAATGTGTGTGGGTAGAATATATATCCCACGGGGGTAAAATTGAAAAAAGTTGAAAAAAAATTTTTTTTGGACTTAGTCATTTTTCCGGCGTTTATCAGACTTTCAGATAGGGGAAATGTCAGTGAGCATTCCAATTTCAGTTCCAGAGCGATTCGCCCAATGAGTCCTTGATATTTAGTCATTTTCAGCCAATTTTCTGGATTTTTGAAAATTTCACTTTTTTGTGAAAATATCCACTAAATGAGGGAATAATATGTGTGAGGGTACCCCAGGAGAGTTCCAAATGTGTGTGGGTAGAATATATATCCCACGGGGGTAAAATTGAAAAAAGTTGAAAAAATTTTTTTTTTTGACCTAGTCATTTTTCCGCCGTTTATCAGACTTTCAGATAGGGGAAATGTGAGTGAGCATTCCGATTTCAGTTCCAGAGCAATTCGCCCAATGAGTCCTTGATATTTAGTCGTTTTCAGCCAATTTTCTGGATTTTTGAAAATTTCACTTTTTTGTGAAAATATCCACTAAATGAGCGAATAATTTGTGTGAGGGTACCCCAGGAGAGTTCCAAATGTGTGTGGGTAGAATATATATCCCACGGGGGTAAAATTGAAAAAAGTTGAAAAAAAAATTTGGGGGGACTTAGTCATTTTTCCTGCGTTTATCAGACTTTCAGATAGGGGAAATGTGAGAGAGCATTCCGATTTCAGTTCCAGAGCGATTCGCCCAATGAGTCATTGATATTTAGTCGTTTTCAGCCAATTTTCTGGATTTTTGAAAATTTCACTTTTTTGTGAAAATATCCACTAAATGAGGGAATAATATGTGTGAGGGTACCCCAGGAGAGTTCCAAATGTGTGTGGGTAGAATATATATCCCACGGGGGTAAAATTGAAAAAAGTTGAAAAAAAAAATTTTTTGGACTTAGTCATTTTTCCGTCGTTTATCAGACTTTCAGATAGGGGAAATGTCAGTGAGCATTCCGATTTCAGTTCCAGAGCGATTCACCCAATGAGTCCTTGATATTTAGTCGTTTTCAGCCAATTTTCTGGATTTTTGAAAATTTCATTTTTTTGTGAAAATATCCACTAAATGAGGGAATAATATGTGTGAGGGTACCCCAGGAGAGTTCCAAATGTGTGTGGGTAGAATATATATCCCACGGGGGTAAAAGTGAAAAAAGTTGAAAAAAAAAATTTGGGGGGACTTAGTCATTTTTCCGGCGTTTATCAGACTTTCAGATAGGGGAAATGTGAGAGAGCATTCCGATTTCAGTTCCAGAGCGATTCGCCCAATGAGTCCTTGATATTTAGTCGTTTTCAGCCAATTTTCTGGATTTTTGAAAATTTCACTTTTTTGTGAAAATAACCACTAAACGAGGGAATAATATGTGTGAGGGTACCCCAGGAGAGTTCCAAATGTGTGTGGGTAGAATATATTTCCCACGGGGGTAAAATTGAAAAAAGTTGAAAAAAATTTTTTTTGGACTTAGTCATTTTTCCGGCGTTTATCAGACTTTCAGATAGGGGAAATGTCAGTGAGCATTCCAATTTCAGTTCCAGAGCGATTCGCCCAATGAGTCCTTGATATTTAGTCATTTTCAGCCAATTTTCTGGATTTTTGAAAATTTCACTTTTTTGTGAAAATATCCACTAAATGAGGGAATAATATGTGTGAGGGTACCCCAGGAGAGTTCCAAATGTGTGTGGGTAGAATATATATCCCACGGGGGTAAAATTGAAAAAAGTTGAAAAAATTTTTTTTTTTGACCTAGTCATTTTTCCGCCGTTTATCAGACTTTCAGATAGGGGAAATGTGAGTGAGCATTCCGATTTCAGTTCCAGAGCAATTCGCCCAATGAGTCCTTGATATTTAGTCGTTTTCAGCCAATTTTCTGGATTTTTGAAAATTTCACTTTTTTGTGAAAATATCCACTAAATGAGCGAATAATTTGTGTGAGGGTACCCCAGGAGAGTTCCAAATGTGTGTGGGTAGAATATATATCCCACGGGGGTAAAATTGAAAAAAGTTGAAAGAAAAAATTTGGGGGGACTTAGTCATTTTTCCGGCGTTTATCAGACTTTCAGATAGGGGAAATGTGAGAGAGCATTCCGATTTCAGTTCCAGAGCGATTCGCCCAATGAGTCCTTGATATTTAGTCGTTTTCAGCCAATTTTCTGGATTTTTGAAAATTTCACTTTTTTGTGAAAATATCCACTAAACGAGGGAATAATATGTGTGAGGGTACCCCAGGAGAGTTCCAAATGTGTGTGGGTAGAATATATATCCCACGGGGGTAAAATTGAAAAAAGTTGAAAAAAAATTTTTTTTGGACTTAGTCATTTTTCCGGCGTTTATCAGACTTTCAGATAGGGGAAATGTCAGTGAGCATTCCAATTTCAGTTCCAGAGCGATTCGCCCAATGAGTCCTTGATATTTAGTCATTTTCAGCCAATTTTCTGGATTTTTGAAAATTTCACTTTTTTGTGAAAATATCCACTAAATGAGGAAATAATATGTGTGAGGGTACCCCAGGAGAGTTCCAAATGTGTGTGGGTAGAATATATATCCCACTGGGGTAAAATTGAAAAAAGTTGAAAAAATTTTTTTTTTTGGACTTAGTCATTTTTCCGCCGTTTATCAGACTTTCAGATAGCGGAAATGTGAGAGAGCATTCCGATTTCAGTTCCAAAGCGATTCGCCCAATGAGTCCTTGATATTTAGTCGTTTTCAGCCAATTTTCTGGATTTTTGAAAATTTCACTTTTTTGTGAAAATATCCACTAAATGAGGGAATAATATGTGTGAGGGTACCCCAGGAGAGTTCCAAATGTGTGTGGGTAGAATATATATCCCACGGGGGTAAAATTGAAAAAAGTTGAAAAAAAAATTTGGGGGGACTTAGTCATTTTTCCTGCGTTTATCAGACTTTCAGATAGGGGAAATGTGAGAGAGCATTCCGATTTCAGTTCCAGAGCGATTCGCCCAATGAGTCATTGATATTTAGTCGTTTTCAGCCAATTTTCTGGATTTTTGAAAATTTCACTTTTTTGTGAAAATATCCACTAAACGAGGGAATAATATGTGTGAGGGTACCCCAGGAGAGTTCCAAATGTGTGTGGGTAGAATATATATCCCACGGGGGTAAAATTGAAAAAAGTTGAAAAAAAATTTTTTTTGGACTTAGTCATTTTTCCGGCGTTTATCAGACTTTCAGATAGGGGAAATGTCAGTGAGCGTTCCGATTTCAGTTCCAGAGCGATTCGCCCAATGAGTCCTTGATATTTAGTCATTTTCAGCCAATTTTCTGGATTTTTGAAAATTTCACTTTTTTGTGAAAATATCCACTAAATGAGGGAATAATATGTGTGAGGGTACCCCAGGAGAGTTCCAAATGTGTGTGGGTAGAATATATATCCCACGGGGGTAAAATTGAAAAAAGTTGAAAAAAAAAATTTTTTGGACTTAGTCATTTTTCCGTCGTTTATCAGACTTTCAGATAGGGGAAATGTCAGTGAGCATTCCGATTTCAGTTCCAGAGCGATTCACCCAATGAGTCCTTGATATTTAGTTGTTTTCAGCCAATTTTCTGGATTTTTGAAAATTTCATTTTTTTGTGAAAATATCCACTAAATGAGGGAATAATATGTGTGAGGGTACCCCAGGAGAGTTCCAAATGTGTGTGGGTAGAATATATATCCCACGGGGGTAAAAGTGAAAAAAGTTGAAAAAAAAAATTTGGGGGGACTTAGTCATTTTTCCGGCGTTTATCAGACTTTCAGATAGGGGAAATGTGAGAGAGCATTCCGATTTCAGTTCCAGAGCGATTCGCCCAATGAGTCCTTGATATTTAGTCGTTTTCAGCCAATTTTCTGGATTTTTGAAAATTTCACTTTTTTGTGAAAATAACCACTAAACGAGGGAATAATATGTGTGAGGGTACCCCAGGAGAGTTCCAAATGTGTGTGGGTAGAATATATTTCCCACGGGGGTAAAATTGAAAAAAGTTGAAAAAAATTTTTTTTGGACTTAGTCATTTTTCCGGCGTTTATCAGACTTTCAGATAGGGGAAATGTCAGTGAGCATTCCAATTTCAGTTCCAGAGCGATTCGCCCAATGAGTCCTTGATATTTAGTCATTTTCAGCCAATTTTCTGGATTTTTGAAAATTTCACTTTTTTGTGAAAATATCCACTAAATGAGGGAATAATATGTGTGAGGGTACCCCAGGAGAGTTCCAAATGTGTGTGGGTAGAATATATATCCCACGGGGGTAAAATTGAAAAAAGTTGAAAAAATTTTTTTTTTTGACCTAGTCATTTTTCCGCCGTTTATCAGACTTTCAGATAGGGGAAATGTGAGTGAGCATTCCGATTTCAGTTCCAGAGCAATTCGCCCAATGAGTCCTTGATATTTAGTCGTTTTCAGCCAATTTTCTGGATTTTTGAAAATTTCACTTTTTTGTGAAAATATCCACTAAATGAGCGAATAATTTGTGTGAGGGTACCCCAGGAGAGTTCCAAATGTGTGTGGGTAGAATATATATCCCACGGGGGTAAAATTGAAAAAAGTTGAAAAAAATTTTTTTTTTGACTTAGTCATTTTTCCGGCGTTTATCAGACTTTCAGATAGGGGAAATGTTAGTGAGCATTCCGATTTCAGTTCCAGAGCGATTCGCCCAATGAGTCCTTGATATTTAGTCGTTTTCAGCCAATTTTCTGGATTTTTGAAAATTTCACTTTTTTGTGAAAATATCCACTAAATGAGGGAATAATATGTGTGAGGGTACCCCAGGAGAGTTCCAAATGTGTGTGGGTAGAATATATATCCCACGGGGGTAAAATTGAAAAAAGTTTAAAAAAAAATTTTTTTGGACTTAGTCATTTTTCCGGCGTTTATCAGACTTTCAGATAGGGGAAATGTCAGTGAGCGTTCCGATTTCAGTTCCAGAGCGATTCGCCCAATGAGTCCTTCATATTTAGTCGTTTTCAGCCAATTTTCTGGATTTTTGAAAATTTCACTTTTTTGTGAAAATATCCACTAAATGAGGGAATAATATGTGTGAGGGTACCCCAGGAGAGTTCCAAATGTGTGTGGGTAGAATATATATCCCACGGGGGTAAAATTGAAAAAAGTTGAAAAAAAAATTTGGGGGGACTTAGTCATTTTTCCGGCGTTTATCAGACTTTCAGATAGGGGAAATGTGAGAGAGCATTCCGATTTCAGTTCCAGAGCGATTCGCCCAATGAGTCCTTGATATTTAGTCGTTTTCAGCCAATTTTCTGGATTTTTGAAAATTTCACTTTTTTGTGAAAATATCCACTAAACGAGGGAATAATATGTGTGAGGGTACCCCAGGAGAGTTCCAAATGTGTGTGGGTAGAATATATATCCCACGGGGGTAAAATTGAAAAAAGTTGAAAAAAAATTTTTTTTGGACTTAGTCATTTTTCCGGCGTTTATCAGACTTTCAGATAGGGGAAATGTCAGTGAGCGTTCCGAATTCAGTTCCTGAGCGATTCGCCCAATGAGTCCTTGATATTTAGTCATTTTCAGCCAATTTTCTGGATTTTTGAAAATTTCACTTTTTTGTGAAAATATCCACTAAATGAGGGAATAATATGTGTGAGGGTACCCCAGGAGAGTTCCAAATGTGTGTGGGTAGAATATATATCCCACGGGGGTAAAATTGAAAAAAGTTGAAAAAAAAATTTTTTTTGACTTAGTCATTTTTCCGCCGTTTATCAGACTTTCAGATAGGGGAAATGTGAGTGAGCATTCCGAATTCAGTTCCAGAGCAATTCGCCCAATGAGTCCTTGATATTTAGTCGTTTTCAGCCAATTTTCTGGATTTTTGAAAATTTCACTTTTTTGTGAAAATATCCACTAAATGAGAGAATAATATGTGTGAGGGTACCCCAGGAGAGTTCCAAATGTGTGTGGGTAGAATATATATCCCACGGGGGTAAAATTGAAAAAAGTTGAAAAAATTTTTTTTGGACTTAGTCATTTTTCCGGCGTTTATCAGACTTTCAGATAGGGGAAATGTCAGTGAGCATTCCAATTTCAGTTCCAGAGCGATTCGCCCAATGAGTCCTTGATATTTAGTCATTTTCAGCCAATTTTCTGGATTTTTGAAAATTTCACTTTTTTGTGAAAATATCCACTAAATGAGGGAATAATATGTGTGAGGGTACCCCAGGAGAGTTCCAAATGTGTGTGGGTAGAATATATATCCCACGGGGGTAAAATTGAAAAAAGTTGAAAAAATTTTTTTTTTTGACCTAGTCATTTTTCCGCCGTTTATCAGACTTTCAGATAGGGGAAATGTGAGTGAGCATTCCGATTTCAGTTCCAGAGCGATTCGCCCAATGAGTCCTTGATATTTAGTCGTTTTCAGCCAATTTTCTGGATTTTTGAAAATTTCACTTTTTTGTGAAAATATCCACTAAATGAGCGAATAATATGTGTGAGGGTACCCCAGGAGAGTTCCAAATGTGTGTGGGTAGAATATATATCCCACGGGGGTAAAATTGAAAAAAGTTGAAAAAAATTTTTTTTTGGACTTAGTCATTTTTCCGTCGTTTATCAGACTTTCAGATAGGGGAAATGTCAGTGAGCGTTCCGATTTCAGTTCCAGAGCGATTCGCTTAATGAGTCCTTGATATTTAGTCGTTTTCAGCCAATTTTCTGGATTTTTGAAAATTTCACTTTTTTGTGAAAATATCCACTAAATGAGGGAATAATATGTGTGAGGGTACCCCAGGAGAGTTCCAAATGTGTGTGGGTAGAATATATATCCCACGGGCGTAAAATTGAAAAAAGTTGAAAAATAATTTTTTTTGGACTTAGTCATTTTTCCGTCGTTTATCAGACTTTCAGATAGGGGAAATGTCAGTGAGCGTTCCGATTTCAGTTCCAGAGCGATTCGCCCAATGAGTTCTTGATATTTAGTCATTTTCAGCCAATTTTCTGGATTTTTGAAAATTTCACTTTTTTGTGAAAATATCCACTAAATGAGGGAATAATATGTGTGAGGGTACCCCAGGAGAGTTCCAAATGTGTGTGGGTAGAATATATATCCCACGGGGGTAAAATTGAAAAAAGTTGAAAAAAAAATTTTGGGGGACTTAGTCATTTTTCCGGCGTTTATCAGACTTTCAGATAGGGGAAATGTGAGAGAGCATTCCGATTTCAGTTCCAGAGCGATTCGCCCAATGAGTCCTTGATATTTAGTCGTTTTCAGCCAATTTTCTGGATTTTTGAAAATTTCACTTTTTTGTGAAAATAACCACTAAACGAGGGAATAATATGTGTGAGGGTACCCCAGGAGAGTTCCAAATGTGTGTGGGTAGAATATATATCCCACGGGGGTAAAATTGAAAAAAGTTGAAAAAAAATTTTTTTTGGACTTAGTCATTTTTCCGGCGTTTATCAGACTTTCAGATAGGGGAAATGTCAGTGAGCATTAAAATTTCAGTTCCAGAGCGATTCGCCCAATGAGTCCTTGATATTTAGTCGTTTTCAGCCAATTTTCTGGATTTTTGAAAATTTCACTTTTTTGTGAAAATATCCACTAAACGAGGGAATAATATGTGTGAGGGTACCCCAGGAGAGTTCCAAATGTGTGTGGGTAGAATATATATCCCACGGGGGTAAAATTGAAAAAAGTTGAAAAAAAAATTTTTTTTGACTTAGTCATTTTTCCGCCGTTTATCAGACTTTCAGATAGGGGAAATGTGAGTGAGCATTCCGAATTCAGTTCCAGAGCAATTCGCCCAATGAGTCCTTGATATTTAGTCGTTTTCAGCCAATTTTCTGGATTTTTGAAAATTTCATTTTTTTGTGAAAATATCCACTAAATGAGGGAATAATATGTGTGAGGGTACCCCAGGAGAGTTCCAAATGTGTGTGGGTAGAATATATATCCCACGGGGGTAAAATTGAAAAAAGTTGAAAAAAAAATTTTGGGGGACTTAGTCATTTTTCCGGCGTTTATCAGACTTTCAGATAGGGGAAATGTGAGAGAGCATTCCGATTTCAGTTCCAGAGCGATTCGCCCAATGAGTCCTTGATATTTAGTCGTTTTCAGCCAATTTTCTGGATTTTTGAAAATTTCACTTTTTTGTGAAAATAACCACTAAACGAGGGAATAATATGTGTGAGGGTACCCCAGGAGAGTTCCAAATGTGTGTGGGTAGAATATATATCCCACGGGGGTAAAATTGAAAAAAGTTGAAAAAAAATTTTTTTTGGACTTAGTCATTTTTCCGGCGTTTATCAGACTTTCAGATAGGGGAAATGTCAGTGAGCATTAAAATTTCAGTTCCAGAGCGATTCGCCCAATGAGTCCTTGATATTTAGTCATTTTCAGCCAATTTTCTGGATTTTTGAAAATTTCACTTTTTTGTGAAAATATCCACTAAATGAGGGAATAATATGTGTGAGGGTACCCCAGGAGAGTTCCAAATGTGTGTGGGTAGAATATATATCCCACGGGGGTAAAATTGAAAAAAGTTGAAAAAAATTTTTTTTTTGACCTAGTCATTTTTCCGCCGTTTATCAGACTTTCAGATAGGGGAAATGTGAGTGAGCATTCCGATTTCAGTTCCAGAGCGATTCGCCCAATGAGTCCTTGATATTTAGTCGTTTTCAGCCAATTTTCTGGATTTTTGAAAATTTCACTTTTTTGTGAAAATATCCACTAAATGAGCGAATAATATGTGTGAGGGTACCCCAGGAGAGTTCCAAATGTGTGTGGGTAGAATATATATCCCACGGGGGTAAAATTGAAAAAAGTTGAAAAAAATTTTTTTTTGGACTTAGTCATTTTTCCGTCGTTTATCAGACTTTCAGATACGGGAAATGTCAGTGAGCGTTCCGATTTCAGTTCCAGAGCGATTCGCCCAATGAGTCCTTGATATTTAGTCGTTTTCAGCCAATTTTCTGGATTTTTGAAAATTTCACTTTTTTGTGAAAATATCCACTAAATGAGGGAATAATATGTGTGAGGGTACCCCAGGAGAGTTCCAAATGTGTGTGGGTAGAATATATATCCCACGGGCGTAAAATTGAAAAAAGTTGAAAAATAATTTTTTTTGGACTTAGTCATTTTTCCGTCGTTTATCAGACTTTCAGATAGGGGAAATGTCAGTGAGCGTTCCGATTTCAGTTCCAGAGCGATTCGCCCAATGAGTTCTTGATATTTAGTCATTTTCAGCCAATTTTCTGGATTTTTGAAAATTTCACTTTTTTGTGAAAATATCCACTAAATGAGGGAATAATATGTGTGAGGGTACCCCAGGAGAGTTCCAAATGTGTGTGGGTAGAATATATATCCCACGGGGGTAAAATTGAAAAAAGTTGAAAAAAAAATTTTGGGGGACTTAGTCATTTTTCCGGCGTTTATCAGACTTTCAGATAGGGGAAATGTGAGAGAGCATTCCGATTTCAGTTCCAGAGCGATTCGCCCAATGAGTCCTTGATATTTAGTCGTTTTCAGCCAATTTTCTGGATTTTTGAAAATTTCACTTTTTTGTGAAAATAACCACTAAACGAGGGAATAATATGTGTGAGGGTACCCCAGGAGAGTTCCAAATGTGTGTGGGTAGAATATATATCCCACGGGGGTAAAATTGAAAAAAGTTGAAAAAAAATTTTTTTTGGACTTAGTCATTTTTCCGGCGTTTATCAGACTTTCAGATAGGGGAAATGTCAGTGAGCATTAAAATTTCAGTTCCAGAGCGATTCGCCCAATGAGTCCTTGATATTTAGTCGTTTTCAGCCAATTTTCTGGATTTTTGAAAATTTCACTTTTTTGTGAAAATATCCACTAAACGAGGGAATAATATGTGTGAGGGTACCCCAGGAGAGTTCCAAATGTGTGTGGGTAGAATATATATCCCACGGGGGTAAAATTGAAAAAAGTTGAAAAAAAAATTTTTTTTGACTTAGTCATTTTTCCGCCGTTTATCAGACTTTCAGATAGGGGAAATGTGAGTGAGCATTCCGAATTCAGTTCCAGAGCAATTCGCCCAATGAGTCCTTGATATTTAGTCGTTTTCAGCCAATTTTCTGGATTTTTGAAAATTTCATTTTTTTGTGAAAATATCCACTAAATGAGGGAATAATATGTGTGAGGGTACCCCAGGAGAGTTCCAATTGTGTGTGGGTAGAATATATATCCCACGGGGGTAAAATTGAAAAAAGTTGAAAAAAAAATTTTGGGGGACTTAGTCATTTTTCCGGCGTTTATCAGACTTTCAGATAGGGGAAATGTGAGAGAGCATTCCGATTTCAGTTCCAGAGCGATTCGCCCAATGAGTCCTTGATATTTAGTCGTTTTCAGCCAATTTTCTGGATTTTTGAAAATTTCACTTTTTTGTGAAAATAACCACTAAACGAGGGAATAATATGTGTGAGGGTACCCCAGGAGAGTTCCAAATGTGTGTGGGTAGAATATATATCCCACGGGGGTAAAATTGAAAAAAGTTGAAAAAAAATTTTTTTTGGACTTAGTCATTTTTCCGGCGTTTATCAGACTTTCAGATAGGGGAAATGTCAGTGAGCATTAAAATTTCAGTTCCAGAGCGATTCGCCCAATGAGTCCTTGATATTTAGTCATTTTCAGCCAATTTTCTGGATTTTTGAAAATTTCACTTTTTTGTGAAAATATCCACTAAATGAGGGAATAATATGTGTGAGGGTACCCCAGGAGAGTTCCAAATGTGTGTGGGTAGAATATATATCCCACGGGGGTAAAATTGAAAAAAGTTGAAAAATTTTTTTTTTTTGACTTAGTCATTTTTCCGCCGTTTATCAGACTTTCAGATAGGGGAAATGTGAGTGAGCATTCCGATTTCAGTTCCAGAGCGATTCGCCCAATGAGTCCTTGATATTTAGTCGTTTTCAGCCAATTTTCTGGATTTTTGAAAATTTCACTTTTTTGTGAAAATATCCACTAAATGAGGGAATAATATGTGTGAGGGTACCCCAGGAGAGTTCCAAATGTGTGTGGGTAGAATATATATCCCACGGGCGTAAAATTGAAAAAAGTTGAAAAAAAAATTTTTTTGGACTTAGTCATTTTTCCGTCGTTTATCAGACTTTCAGATAGGGGAAATGTCAGTGAGCGTTCCGATTTCAGTTCCAGAGCGATTCGCCCAATGAGTCCTTCATATTTAGTCGTTTTCAGCCAATTTTCTGGATTTTTGAAAACTTCACTTTTTTGTGAAAATATCCACTAAATGAGGGAATAATATGTGTGAGGGTACCCCAGGAGAGTTCCAAATGTGTGTGGGTAGAATATATATCCCACGGGGGTAAAATTGAAAAAAGTTGAAAAAAAAATTTGGGGGGACTTAGTCATTTTTCCGGCGTTTATCAGACTTTCAGATAGGGGAAATGTGAGAGAGCATTCCGATTTCAGTTCCAGAGCGATTCGCCCAATGAGTCCTTGATATTTAGTCGTTTTCAGCCAATTTTCTGGATTTTTGAAAATTTCACTTTTTTGTGAAAATATCCACTAAATGAGCGAATAATATGTGTGAGGGTACCCCAGGAGAGTTCCAAATGTGTGTGGGTAGAATATATATCCCACGGGGGTAAAATTGAAAAAAGTTGAAAAAAATTTTTTTTTGGACTTAGTCATTTTTCCGTCGTTTATCAGACTTTCAGATAGGGGAAATGTCAGTGAGCGTTCCGATTTCAGTTCCAGAGCGATTCGCCCAATGAGTCCTTGATATTTAGTCGTTTTCAGCCAATTTTCTGGATTTTTGAAAATTTCACTTTTTTGTGAAAATATCCACTAAATGAGGGAATGATATGTGTGAGGGTACCCCAGGAGAGTTCCAAATGTGTGTGGGTAGAATATATATCCCACGGGGGTAAAATTGAAAAAAGTTGAAAAAAAAATTTTGGGGGACTTAGTCATTTTTCCGGCGTTTATCAGACTTTCAGATAGGGGAAATGTCAGTGAGCATTCCGATTTCAGTTCCTGAGCGATTCGCCCAATGAGTCCTTGATATTTAGTCATTTTCAGCCAATTTTCTGGATTTTTGAAAATTTCACTTTTTTGTGAAAATATCCACTAAATGAGGGAATAATATGTGTGAGGGTACCCCAGGAGAGTTCCAAATGTGTGTGGGTAGAATATATATCCCACGGGGGTAAAATTGAAAAAAGTTGAACAAAAATTTTTTTTGGACTTAGTCATTTTTCCGGCGTTTATCAGACTTTCAGATAGGGGAAATGTCAGTGAGCATTCCGATTTCAGTTCCTGAGCGATTCGCCCAATGAGTCCTTGATATTTAGTCATTTTCAGCCAATTTTCTGGATTTTTGAAAATTTCACTTTTTTGTGAAAATATCCACTAAATGAGGGAATAATATGTGTGAGGGTACCCCAGGAGAGTTCCAAATGTGTGTGGGTAGAATAAATATCCCACGGGGGTAAAATTGAAAAAAGTTGAAAAAAAAATTTTTTTGGACTTAGTCATTTTTCCGGCGTTTATCAGACTTTCAGATAGGGGAAATGTCAGTGAGCATTAAAATTTCAGTTCCAGAGCGATTCGCCCAATGAGTCCTTGATATTTAGTCATTTTCAGCCAATTTTCTGGATTTTTGAAAATTTCACTTTTTTGTGAAAATATCCACTAAATGAGGGAATAATATGTGTGAGGGTACCCCAGGAGAGTTCCAAATGTGTGTGGGTAGAATATATATCCCACGGGCGTAAAATTGAAAAAAGTTGAAAAATAATTTTTTTTGGACTTAGTCATTTTTCCGTCGTTTATCAGACTTTCAGATAGGGGAAATGTCAGTGAGCGTTCCGATTTCAGTTCCAGAGCGATTCGCCCAATGAGTTCTTGATATTTAGTCATTTTCAGCCAATTTTCTGGATTTTTGAAAATTTCACTTTTTTGTGAAAATATCCACTAAATGAGGGAATAATATGTGTGAGGGTACCCCAGGAGAGTTCCAAATGTGTGTGGGTAGAATATATATCCCACGGGGGTAAAATTGAAAAAAGTTGAAAAAAAAATTTTGGGGGACTTAGTCATTTTTCCGGCGTTTATCAGACTTTCAGATAGGGGAAATGTGAGAGAGCATTCCGATTTCAGTTCCAGAGCGATTCGCCCAATGAGTCCTTGATATTTAGTCGTTTTCAGCCAATTTTCTGGATTTTTGAAAATTTCACTTTTTTGTGAAAATATCCACTAAACGAGGGAATAATATGTGTGAGGGTACCCCAGGAGAGTTCCAAATGTGTGTGGGTAGAATATATATCCCACGGGCGTAAAATTGAAAAAAGTTGAAAAAAAAATTTTTTTGGACTTAGTCATTTTTCCGTCGTTTATCAGACTTTCAGATAGGGGAAATGTCAGTGAGCATTAAAATTTCAGTTCCAGAGCGATTCGCCCAATGAGTCCTTGATATTTAGTCATTTTCAGCCAATTTTCTGGATTTTTGAAAATTTCACTTTTTTGTGAAAATATCCACTAAATGAGGGAATAATATGTGTGAGGGTACCCCAGGAGAGTTCCAAATGTGTGTGGGTAGAATATATATCCCACGGGGGTAAAATTGAAAAAAGTTGAAAAATTTTTTTTTTTTGACTTAGTCATTTTTCCGCCGTTTATCAGACTTTCAGATAGGGGAAATGTGAGTGAGCATTCCGATTTCAGTTCCAGAGCGATTCGCCCAATGAGTCCTTGATATTTAGTCGTTTTCAGCCAATTTTCTGGATTTTTGAAAATTTCACTTTTTTGTGAAAATATCCACTAAATGAGGGAATAATATGTGTGAGGGTACCCCAGGAGAGTTCCAAATGTGTGTGGGTAGAATATATATCCCACGGGCGTAAAATTGAAAAAAGTTGAAAAAAAAATTTTTTTGGACTTAGTCATTTTTCCGTCGTTTATCAGACTTTCAGATAGGGGAAATGTCAGTGAGCGTTCCGATTTCAGTTCCAGAGCGATTCGCCCAATGAGTCCTTCATATTTAGTCGTTTTCAGCCAATTTTCTGGATTTTTGAAAACTTCACTTTTTTGTGAAAATATCCACTAAATGAGGGAATAATATGTGTGAGGGTACCCCAGGAGAGTTCCAAATGTGTGTGGGTAGAATATATATCCCACGGGGGTAAAATTGAAAAAAGTTGAAAAAAAAATTTGGGGGGACTTAGTCATTTTTCCGGCGTTTATCAGACTTTCAGATAGGGGAAATGTGAGAGAGCATTCCGATTTCAGTTCCAGAGCGATTCGCCCAATGAGTCCTTGATATTTAGTCGTTTTCAGCCAATTTTCTGGATTTTTGAAAATTTCACTTTTTTGTGAAAATATCCACTAAATGAGCGAATAATATGTGTGAGGGTACCCCAGGAGAGTTCCAAATGTGTGTGGGTAGAATATATATCCCACGGGGGTAAAATTGAAAAAAGTTGAAAAAAATTTTTTTTTGGACTTAGTCATTTTTCCGTCGTTTATCAGACTTTCAGATAGGGGAAATGTCAGTGAGCGTTCCGATTTCAGTTCCAGAGCGATTCGCCCAATGAGTCCTTGATATTTAGTCGTTTTCAGCCAATTTTCTGGATTTTTGAAAATTTCACTTTTTTGTGAAAATATCCACTAAATGAGGGAATAATATGTGTGAGGGTACCCCAGGAGAGTTCCAAATGTGTGTGGGTAGAATATATATCCCACGGGGGTAAAATTGAAAAAAGTTGAAAAAAAAATTTTGGGGGACTTAGTCATTTTTCCGGCGTTTATCAGACTTTCAGATAGGGGAAATGTCAGTGAGCATTCCGATTTCAGTTCCTGAGCGATTCGCCCAATGAGTCCTTGATATTTAGTCATTTTCAGCCAATTTTCTGGATTTTTGAAAATTTCACTTTTTTGTGAAAATATCCACTAAATGAGGGAATAATATGTGTGAGGGTACCCCAGGAGAGTTCCAAATGTGTGTGGGTAGAATATATATCCCACGGGGGTAAAATTGAAAAAAGTTTAAAAAAAAAATTTTTTTGACTTAGTCATTTTTCCGCCGTTTATCAGACTTTCAGATAGGGGAAATGTGAGTGAGCATTCCGAATTCAGTTCCAGAGCAATTCGCCCAATGAGTCCTTGATATTTAGTCGTTTTCAGCCAATTTTCTGGATTTTTGAAAATTTCACTTTTTTGTGAAAATATCCACTAAATGAGGGAATAATATGTGTGAGGGTACCCCAGGAGAGTTCCAAATGTGTGTGGGTAGAATATATATCCCACGGGGGTAAAATTGAAAAAAGTTGAAAAAAAAATTTGGGGGGACTTAGTCATTTTTCCGGCGTTTATCAGACTTTCAGATAGGGGAAATGTGAGAGAGCATTCCGATTTCAGTTCCAGAGCGATTCGCCCAATGAGTCCTTGATATTTAGTCGTTTTCAGCCAATTTTCTGGATTTTTGAAAATTTCACTTTTTTGTGAAAATATCCACTAAACGAGGGAATAATATGTGTGAGGGTACCCCATGAGAGTTCCAAATGTGTGTGGGTAGAATATATATCCCACGGGGGTAAAATTGAAAAAAGTTGAAAAATTTTTTTTTTTTGACTTAGTCATTTTTCCGCCGTTTATCAGACTTTCAGATAGGGGAAATGTGAGTGAGCATTCCGATTTCAGTTCCAGAGCAATTCGCCCAATGAGTCCTTGATATTTAGTCGTTTTCAGCCAATTTTCTGGATTTTTGAAAATTTCACTTTTTTGTGAAAATATCCACTAAATGAGCGAATAATTTGTGTGAGGGTACCCCAGGAGAGTTCCAAATGTGTGTGGGTAGAATATATATCCCACTGGGGTAAAATTGAAAAAAGTTGAAAAAAATTTTTTTTTGACTTAGTCATTTTTCCGGCGTTTATCAGACTTTCAGATAGGGGAAATGTGAGTGAGCATTCCGATTTCAGTTCCAGAGCGATTCGCCCAATGAGTCCTTGATATTTAGTCGTTTTCAGCCAATTTTCTGGATTTTTGAAAATTTCACTTTTTTGTGAAAATATCCACTAAATGAGGGAATAATATGTGTGAGGGTACCCCAGGAGAGTTCCAAATGTGTGTGGGTAGAATATATATCCCACGGGGGTAAAATTGAAAAAAGTTGAAAAAAAATTTTTTTTGGACTTAGTCATTTTTCCGTCGTTTATCAGACTTTCAGATAGGGGAAATGTCAGTGAGCGTTCCGATTTCAGTTCCAGAGCGATTCGCCCAATGAGTCCTTCATATTTAGTCGTTTTCAGCCAATTTTCTGGATTTTTGAAAATTTCACTTTTTTGTGAAAATATCCACTAAATGAGGGAATAATACGTGTGAGGGTACCCCAGGAGAGTTCCAAATGTGTGTGGGTAGAATATATATCCCACGGGGGTAAAATTGAAAAAAGTTGAAAAAAATTTTTTTTTGGACTTAGTCATTTTTCCGTCGTTTATCAGACTTTCAGATAGGGGAAATGTCAGTGAGCGTTCCGATTTCAGTTCCAGAGCGATTCGCCCAATGAGTCCTTGATATTTAGTCGTTTTCAGCCAATTTTCTGGATTTTTGAAAATTTCACTTTTTTGTGAAAATATCCACTAAATGAGGGAATAATATGTGTGAGGGTACCCCAGGAGAGTTCCAAATGTGTGTGGGTAGAATATATATCCCACGGGGGTAAAATTGAAAAAAGTTGAAAAAAAAATTTTGGGGGACTTAGTCATTTTTCCGTCGTTTATCAGACTTTCAGATAGGGGAAATGTCAGTGAGCATTCCGATTTCAGTTCCTGAGCGATTCGCCCAATGAGTCCTTGATATTTAGTCATTTTCAGCCAATTTTCTGGATTTTTGAAAATTTCACTTTTTTGTGAAAATATCCACTAAATGAGGGAATAATATGTGTGAGGGTACCCCAGGAGAGTTCCAAATGTGTGTGGGTAGAATATATATCCCACGGGGGTAAAATTGAAAAAAGTTGAAAAATTTTTTTTTTTTGACTTAGTCATTTTTCCGCCGTTTATCAGACTTTCAGATAGGGGAAATGTGAGTGAGCATTCCGATTTCAGTTCCAGAGCAATTCTCCCAATGAGTCCTTGATATTTATTCGTTTTCAGCCAATTTTCTGGATTTTTGAAAATTTCACTTTTTTGTGAAAATATCCACTAAATGAGCGAATAATTTGTGTGAGGGTACCCCAGGAGAGTTCCAAATGTGTGTGGGTAGAATATATATCCCACTGGGGTAAAATTGAAAAAAGTTGAAAAAAATTTTTTTTTGACTTAGTCATTTTTCCGGCGTTTATCAGACTTTCAGATAGGGGAAATGTGAGTGAGCATTCCGATTTCAGTTCCAGAGCGATTCGCCCAATGAGTCCTTGATATTTAGTCGTTTTCAGCCAATTTTCTGGATTTTTGAAAATTTCACTTTTTTGTGAAAATATCCACTAAATGAGGGAATAATATGTGTGAGGGTACCCCAGGAGAGTTCCAAATGTGTGTGGGTAGAATATATATCCCACGGGGGTAAAATTGAAAAAAGTTGAAAAAAATTTTTTTTTGGACTTAGTCATTTTTCCGTCGTTTATCAGACTTTCAGATAGGGGAAATGTCAGTGAGCGTTCCGATTTCAGTTCCAGAGCGATTCGCCCAATGAGTCCTTGATATTTAGTCGTTTTCAGCCAATTTTCTGGATTTTTGAAAATTTCACTTTTTTGTGAAAATATCCACTAAATGAGGGAATAATATGTGTGAGGGTACCCCAGGAGAGTTCCAAATGTGTGTGGGTAGAATATATATCCCACGGGGGTAAAATTGAAAAAAGTTGAAAAAAAAATTTTGGGGGACTTAGTCATTTTTCCGGCGTTTATCAGACTTTCAGATAGGGGAAATGTGAGAGAGCATTCCGATTTCAGTTCCAGAGCAATTCTCCCAATGAGTCCTTGATATTTATTCGTTTTCAGCCAATTTTCTGGATTTTTGAAAATTTCACTTTTTTGTGAAAATATCCACTAAATGAGCGAATAATTTGTGTGAGGGTACCCCAGGAGAGTTCCAAATGTGTGTGGGTAGAATATATATCCCACTGGGGTAAAATTGAAAAAAGTTGAAAAAAATTTTTTTTTGACTTAGTCATTTTTCCGGCGTTTATCAGACTTTCAGATAGGGGAAATGTGAGTGAGCATTCCGATTTCAGTTCCAGAGCGATTCGCCCAATGAGTCCTTGATATTTAGTCGTTTTCAGCCAATTTTCTGGATTTTTGAAAATTTCACTTTTTTGTGAAAATATCCACTAAATGAGGGAATAATATGTGTGAGGGTACCCCAGGAGAGTTCCAAATGTGTGTGGGTAGAATATATATCCCACGGGGGTAAAATTGAAAAAAGTTGAAAAAAATTTTTTTTTGGACTTAGTCATTTTTCCGTCGTTTATCAGACTTTCAGATAGGGGAAATGTCAGTGAGCGTTCCGATTTCAGTTCCAGAGCGATTCGCCCAATGAGTCCTTGATATTTAGTCGTTTTCAGCCAATTTTCTGGATTTTTGAAAATTTCACTTTTTTGTGAAAATATCCACTAAATGAGGGAATAATATGTGTGAGGGTACCCCAGGAGAGTTCCAAATGTGTGTGGGTAGAATATATATCCCACGGGGGTAAAATTGAAAAAAGTTGAAAAAAAAATTTTGGGGGACTTAGTCATTTTTCCGGCGTTTATCAGACTTTCAGATAGGGGAAATGTGAGAGAGCATTCCGATTTCAGTTCCAGAGCGATTCGCCCAATGAGTCCTTGATATTTAGTCGTTTTCAGCCAATTTTCTGGATTTTTGAAAATTTCACTTTTTTGTGAAAATATCCACTAAACGAGGGAATAATATGTGTGAGGGTACCCCAGGAGAGTTCCAAATGTGTGTGGGTAGAATATATATCCCACGGGGGTAAAATTGAAAAAAGTTTAAAAAAAAATTTTTTTTGACTTAGTCATTTTTCCGCCGTTTATCAGACTTTCAGATAGGGGAAATGTGAGTGAGCATTCCGAATTCAGTTCCAGAGCAATTCGCCCAATGAGTCCTTGATATGTAGTCGTTTTCAGCCAATTTTCTGGATTTTTGAAAATTTCACTTTTTTGTGAAAATATCCACTAAATGAGCGAATAATATGTGTGAGGGTACCCCAGGAGAGTTCCAAATGTGTGTGGGTAGAATATATATCCCACGGGGGTAAAATTGAAAAAGTTGAAAAAAATTTTTTTTTGGACTTAGTCATTTTTCCGTCGTTTATCAGACTTTCAGATAGGGGAAATGTCAGTGAGCGTTCCGATTTCAGTTCCAGAGCGATTCGCCCAATGAGTCCTTGATATTTAGTCGTTTTCAGCCAATTTTCTGGATTTTTGAAAATTTCACTTTTTTGTGAAAATATCCACTAAATGAGGGAATAATATGTGTGAGGGTACCCCAGGAGAGTTCCAAATGTGTGTGGGTAGAATATATATCCCACGGGGGTAAAATTGAAAAAAGTTGAAAAAAAAATTTTGGGGGACTTAGTCATTTTTCCGGCGTTTATCAGACTTTCAGATAGGGGAAATGTGAGAGAGCATTCCGATTTCAGTTCCAGAGCGATTCGCCCAACGAGTCCTTGATATTTAGTCGTTTTCAGCCAATTTTCTGGATTTTTGAAAATTTCACTTTTTTGTGAAAATATCCACTAAATGAGCGAATAATATGTGTGAGGGTACCCCAGGAGAGTTCCAAATGTGTGTGGGTAGAATATATATCCCACGGGGGTAAAATTGAAAAAAGTTGAAAAAAATTTTTTTTTGGACTTAGTCATTTTTCCGGCGTTTATCAGACTTTCAGATAGGGGAAATGTCAGTGAGCATTCCGATTTCAGTTCCAGAGCGATTCGCCCAATAAGTCCTTGATATTTAGTCATTTTCAGCCAATAATTTGGATTTTTGAAAATTTCACTTTTTTGTGAAAATATCCACTAAATGAGCGAATAATATGTGTGAGGGTACCCCAGGAGAGTTCCAAATGTGTGTGGGTAGAATATATATCCCACGGGGGTAAAATTGAAAAAAGTTGAAAAAAATTTTTTTTTGGACTTAGTCATTTTTCCGGCGTTTATCAGACTTTCAGATAGGGGAAATGTGAGTGAACATTCAGATTTCAGTTCCAGAGCGATTCGCCCAATGAGTCCTTGATATTTTGTCGTTTTCAGCCAATTTTCTGGATTTTTGAAAATTTCACTTTTTTGTGAAAATATCCACTAAATGAGGGAATAATATGTGTGAGGGTACCCCAGGAGAGCTCCAAATGTGTGTGGGTAGAATATATATCCCACGGGGGTAAAATTGAAAAAAGTTGAAAAAAAAATTTTTTTGGACTTAGTCATTTTTCCGGCGTTTATCAGACTTTCAGATAGGGGAAATGTCAGTGAGCATTCCGATTTCAGTTCCAGAGCGATTCGCCCAATAAGTCCTTGATATTTAGTCATTTTCAGCCAATAATTTGGATTTTTGAAAATTTCACTTTTTTGTGAAAATATCCACTAAATGAGGGAATAATATGTGTGAGGGTACCCCAGGAGAGTTCCAAATGTGTGTGGGTAGAATGTATATCCCACAGGGGTAAAATTGAAAAAAATTGAACAAATTTTTTTTTGGACTTAGTCATTTTTCCGGCGTTTATCAGACTTTCAGATAGTGGAAATGTCAGTGAGCGTTCCGATTTCAGTTCCAGAGCGATTCGCCCAATGAGTCCTTGATATTTAGTCGTTTTCAGCCAATTTTCTGGATTTTTGAAAATTTCACTTTTTTGTGAAAATATCCACTAAATGAGGGAATAATATGTGTGAGGGTACCCCAGGAGAGTTCCAAATGTGTGTGGGTAGAATATATATCCCACGGGGGTAAAATTGAAAAAAGTTGAAAAAAAATTTTTTTTGGACTTAGTCATTTTTCCGTCGTTTATCAGACTTTCAGATAGGGGAAATGTCAGTGAGCGTTCCGATTTCAGTTCCAGAGCGATTCGCCCAATGAGTCCTTCATATTTAGTCGTTTTCAGCCAATTTTCTGGATTTTTGAAAATTTCACTTTTTTGTGAAAATATCCACTAAATGAGGGAATAATATGTGTGAGGGTACCCCAGGAGAGTTCCAAATGTGTGTGGGTAGAATATATATCCCACGGGGGTAAAATTGAAAAAAGTTGAAAAAAATTTTTTTTTGGACTTAGTCATTTTTCCGTCGTTTATCAGACTTTCAGATAGGGGAAATGTCAGTGAGCGTTCCGATTTCAGTTCCAGAGCGATTCGCCCAATGAGTCCTTGATATTTAGTCGTTTTCAGCCAATTTTCTGGATTTTTGAAAATTTCACTTTTTTGTGAAAATATCCACTAAATGAGGGAATAATATGTGTGAGGGTACCCCAGGAGAGTTCCAAATGTGTGTGGGTAGAATATATATCCCACGGGGGTAAAATTGAAAAAAGTTGAAAAAAAAATTTTGGGGGACTTAGTCATTTTTCCGGCGTTTATCAGACTTTCAGATAGGGGAAATGTGAGAGAGCATTCCGATTTCAGTTCCAGAGCGATTCGCCCAATGAGTCCTTGATATTTAGTCGTTTTCAGCCAATTTTCTGGATTTTTGAAAATTTCACTTTTTTGTGAAAATATCCACTAAACGAGGGAATAATATGTGTGAGGGTACCCCAGGAGAGTTCCAAATGTGTGTGGGTAGAATATATATCCCACGGGGGTAAAATTGAAAAAAGTTTAAAAAAAAATTTTTTTTGACTTAGTCATTTTTCCGGCGTTTATCAGACTTTCAGATAGGGGAAATGTGAGTGAACATTCAGATTTCAGTTCCAGAGCGATTCGCCCAATGAGTCCTTGATATTTAGTCATTTTCAGCCAATTTTCTGGATTTTTGAAAATTTCACTTTTTTGTGAAAATATCCACTAAATGAGGGAATAATATGTGTGAGGGTACCCCAGGAGAGTTCCAAATGTGTGTGGGTAGAATATATATCCCACGGGGGTAAAATTGAAAAAAGTTGAAAAAAAATTTTTTTTTTACTTAGTCATTTTTCCGCCGTTTATCAGACTTTCAGATAGGGGAAATGTGAGTGAGCATTCCGATTTCAGTTCCAGAGCAATTCGCCCAATGAGTCCTTGATATTTAGTCGTTTTCAGCCAATTTTCTGGATTTTTGAAAATTTCACTTTTTTGTGAAAATATCCACTAAATGAGCAAATAATATGTGTGAGGGTACCCCAGGAGAGTTCCAAATGTGTGTGGGTAGAATATATATCCCACGGGGGTAAAATTGAAAAAAGTTGAAAAAAAAATTTTGGGGGACTTAGTCATTTTTCCGGCGTTTATCAGACTTTCAGATAGGGGAAATGTGAGAGAGCATTCCGATTTCAGTTCCAGAGCGATTCGCCCAATGAGTCCTTGATATTTAGTCGTTTTCAGCCAATTTTCTGGATTTTTGAAAATTTCACTTTTTTGTGAAAATATCCACTAAACGAGGGAATAATATGTGTGAGGGTACCCCAGGAGAGTTCCAAATGTGTGTGGGTAGAATATATATCCCACGGGGGTAAAATTGAAAAAAGTTTAAAAAAAAATTTTTTTTGACTTAGTCATTTTTCCGGCGTTTATCAGACTTTCAGATAGGGGAAATGTGAGTGAACATTCAGATTTCAGTTCCAGAGCGATTCGCCCAATGAGTCCTTGATATTTAGTCATTTTCAGCCAATTTTCTGGATTTTTGAAAATTTCACTTTTTTGTGAAAATATCCACTAAATGAGGGAATAATATGTGTGAGGGTACCCCAGGAGAGTTCCAAATGTGTGTGGGTAGAATATATATCCCACGGGGGTAAAATTGAAAAAAGTTGAAAAAAAATTTTTTTTTTACTTAGTCATTTTTCCGCCGTTTATCAGACTTTCAGATAGGGGAAATGTGAGTGAGCATTCCGATTTCAGTTCCAGAGCAATTCGCCCAATGAGTCCTTGATATTTAGTCGTTTTCAGCCAATTTTCTGGATTTTTGAAAATTTCACTTTTTTGTGAAAATATCCACTAAATGAGCAAATAATATGTGTGAGGGTACCCCAGGAGAGTTCCAAATGTGTGTGGGTAGAATATATATCCCACGGGGGTAAAATTGAAAAAAGTTGAAAAAAATTTTTTTTTGGACTTAGTCATTTTTCCGGCGTTTATCAGACTTTCAGATAGGGGAAATGTGAGTGAACATTCAGATTTCAGTTCCAGAGCGATTCGCCCAATGAGTCCTTGATATTTAGTCGTTTTCAGCCAATTTTCTGGATTTTTGAAAATTTCACTTTTTTGTGAAAATATCCACTAAATGAGGGAATAATATGTGTGAGGGTACCCCAGGAGAGTTCCAAATGTGTGTGGGTAGAATATATATCCCACGGGGGTAAAATTGAAAAAAGTTGAAAAAAAATTTTGGGGGACTTAGTCATTTTTCCGGCGTTTATCAGACTTTCAGATAGGGGAAATGTCAGTGAGCATTCCGATTTCAGTTCCAGAGCGATTCGCCCAATAAGTCCTTGATATTTAGTCGTTTTCAGCCAATTTTCTGGATTTTTGAAAATTTCACTTTTTTGTGAAAATATCCACTAAACGAGGGAATAATATGTGTGAGGGTACCCCAGGAGAGTTCCAAATGTGTGTGGGTAGAATGTATATCCCACAGGGGTAAAATTGAAAAAAATTGAACAAATTTTTTTTTGGACTTAGTCATTTTTCCGGCGTTTATCAGACTTTCAGATAGTGGAAATGTCAGTGAGCGTTCCGATTTCAGTTCCAGAGCGATTCGCCCAATGAGTCCTTGATATTTAGTCGTTTTCAGCCAATTTTCTGGATTTTTGAAAATTTCACTTTTTTGTGAAAATATCCACTAAACGAGGGAATAATATGTGTGAGGGTACCCCAGGAGAGTTCCAAATGTGTGTGGGTAGAATATATATCCCACGGGGGTAAAATTGAAAAAAGTTGAAAAAAAAATTTTTTTGGACTTAGTCATTTTTCCGTCGTTTATCAGACTTTCAGATAGGGGAAATGTCAGTGAGCATTCCGATTTCAGTTCCAGAGCGATTCGCCCAATGAGTCCTTGATATTTAGTCGTTTTCAGCCAATTTTCTGGATTTTTGAAAATTTCACTTTTTTGTGAAAATATCCACTAAACGAGGGAATAATATGTGTGAGGGTACCCCAGGAGAGTTCCAAATGTGTGTGGGTAGAATATATATCCCACGGGGGTAAAATTGAAAAAAGTTGAAAAAAATTTTTTTTTTGACTTAGTCATTTTTCCGGCGTTTATCAGACTTTCAGATAGGGGAAATGTGAGTGAGCATTCCGAATTCAGTTCCAGAGCAATTCGCCCAATGAGTCCTTGATATTTAGTCGTTTTCAGCCAATTTTCTGGATTTTTGAAAATTTCACTTTTTTGTGAAAATATCCACTAAATGAGGGAAAAATATGTGTAGGGTACCCCAGGAGAGTTCCAAATGTGTGTGGGTAGAATATATATCCCACGGGGGTAAAATTGAAAAAAGTTGAAAAAAAATTTTTTTTTTACTTAGTCATTTTTCCGCCGTTTATCAGACTTTCAGATAGGGGAAATGTGAGTGAGCATTCCGATTTCAGTTCCAGAGCGATTCGCCCAATAAGTCCTTGATATTTAGTCATTTTCAGCCAATAATTTGGATTTTTGAAAATTTCACTTTTTTGTGAAAATATCCACTAAATGAGGGAATAATATGTGTGAGGGTACCCCAGGAGAGTTCCAAATGTGTGTGGGTAGAATGTATATCACACAGGGGTAAAATTGAAAAAAATTGAACAAATTTTTTTTTGGACTTAGTCATTTTTCCGTCGTTTATCAGACTTTCAGATAGGGGAAATGTCAGTGAGCATTCCGATTTCAGTTCCAGAGCGATTCGCCCAATGAGTCCTTGATATTTAGTCGTTTTCAGCCAATTTTCTGGATTTTTGAAAATTTCACTTTTTTGTGAAAATATCCACTAAATGAGCAAATAATATGTGTGAGGGTACTCCAGGAGAGTTCCAAATGTGTGTGGGTAGAATATATATCCCACGGGGGTAAAATTGAAAAAAGTTGAAAAAAATTTTTTTTTGGACTTAGTCATTTTTCCGGCGTTTATCAGACTTTCAGATAGGGGAAATGTGAGTGAACATTCAGATTTCAGTTCCAGAGCGATTCGCCCAATGAGTCCTTGATATTTTGTCGTTTTCAGCCAATTTTCTGGATTTTTGAAAATTTCACTTTTTTGTGAAAATATCCACTAAATGAGGGAATAATATGTGTGAGGGTACCCCAGGAGAGCTCCAAATGTGTGTGGGTAGAATATATATCCCACGGGGGTAAAATTGAAAAAAGTTGAAAAAAAAATTTTTTTGGACTTATTCATTTTTCCGGCGTTTATCAGACTTTCAGATAGGGGAAATGTCAGTGAGCATTCCGATTTCAGTTCCAGAGCGATTCGCCCAATAAGTCCTTGATATTTAGTCATTTTCAGCCAATAATTTGGATTTTTGAAAATTTCACTTTTTTGTGAAAATATCCACTAAATGAGGGAATAATATGTGTGAGGGTACCCCAGGAGAGTTCCAAATGTGTGTGGGTAGAATGTATATCCCACAGGGGTAAAATTGAAAAAAATTGAACAAATTTTTTTTTGGACTTAGTCATTTTTCCGGCGTTTATCAGACTTTCAGATAGTGGAAATGTCAGTGAGCGTTCCGATTTCAGTTCCAGAGCGATTCGCCCAATGAGTCCTTGATATTTAGTCGTTTTCAGCCAATTTTCTGGATTTTTGAAAATTTCACTTTTTTGTGAAAATATCCACTAAATGAGGGAATAATATGTGTGAGGGTACCCCAGGAGAGTTCCAAATGTGTGTGGGTAGAATATATATCCCACGGGGGTAAAATTGAAAAAAGTTTAAAAAAAATTTTGGGGGACTTAGTCATTTTTCCGGCGTTTATCAGACTTTCAGATAGGGGAAATGTCTGTGAGCATTCCGATTTCAGTTCCAGAGCGATTCGCCCAATAAGTCCTTGATATTTAGTCGTTTTCAGCCAATTTTCTGGATTTTTGAAAATTTCACTTTTTTGTGAAAATATCCACTAAACGAGGGAATAATATGTGTGAGGGTACCCCAGGAGAGTTCCAAATGTGTGTGGGTAGAATGTATATCCCACAGGGGTAAAATTGAAAAAAATTGAACAAATTTTTTTTTGGACTTAGTCATTTTTCCGGCGTTTATCAGACTTTCAGATAGTGGAAATGTCAGTGAGCGTTCCGATTTCAGTTCCAGAGCGATTCGCCCAATGAGTCCTTGATATTTAGTCGTTTTCAGCCAATTTTCTGGATTTTTGAAAATTTCACTTTTTTGTGAAAATATCCACTAAACGAGGGAATAATATGTGTGAGGGTACCCCAGGAGAGTTCCAAATGTGTGTGGGTAGAATATATATCCCACGGGGGTAAAATTGAAAAAAGTTGAAAAAAAATTTTTTTTGGACTTAGTCATTTTTCCGTCGTTTATCAGACTTTCAGATAGGGGAAATGTCAGTGAGCATTCCGATTTCAGTTCCAGAGCGATTCGCCCAATGAGTCCTTGATATTTAGTCGTTTTCAGCCAATTTTCTGGATTTTTGAAAATTTCACTTTTTTGTGAGAATATCCACTAAACGAGGGAATAATATGTGTGAGGGTACCCCAGGAGAGTTCCAAATGTGTGTGGGTAGAATATATATCCCACGGGGGTAAAATTGAAAAAAGTTGAAAAAAAATTTTTTTTTTACTTAGTCATTTTTCCGCCGTTTATCAGACTTTCAGATAGGGGAAATGTGAGTGAGCATTCCGATTTCAGTTCCAGAGCGATTCGCCCAATAAGTCCTTGATATTTAGTCATTTTCAGCCAATAATTTGGATTTTTGAAAATTTCACTTTTTTGTGAAAATATCCACTAAATGAGGGAATAATATGTGTGAGGGTACCCCAGGAGAGTTCCAAATGTGTGTGGGTAGAATGTATATCACACAGGGGTAAAATTGAAAAAAATTGAACAAATTTTTTTTTGGACTTAGTCATTTTTCCGTCGTTTATCAGACTTTCAGATAGGGGAAATGTCAGTGAGCATTCCGATTTCAGTTCCAGAGCGATTCGCCCAATGAGTCCTTGATATTTAGTCGTTTTCAGCCAATTTTCTGGATTTTTGAAAATTTCACTTTTTTGTGAAAATATCCACTAAATGAGGGAATAATATGTGTGAGGGTACCCCAGGAGAGCTCCAAATGTGTGTGGGTAGAATATATATCCCACGGGGGTAAAATTGAAAAAAGTTGAAAAAAAAATTTTTTTGGACTTAGTCATTTTTCCGGCGTTTATCAGACTTTCAGATAGGGGAAATGTCAGTGAGCATTCCGATTTCAGTTCCAGAGCGATTCGCCCAATAAGTCCTTGATATTTAGTCATTTTCAGCCAATAATTTGGATTTTTGAAAATTTCACTTTTTTGTGAAAATATCCACTAAATGAGGGAATAATATGTGTGAGGGTACCCCAGGAGAGTTCCAAATGTGTGTGGGTAGAATGTATATCCCACAGGGGTAAAATTGAAAAAAATTGAACAAATTTTTTTTTGGACTTAGTCATTTTTCCGGCGTTTATCAGACTTTCAGATAGTGGAAATGTCAGTGAGCGTTCCGATTTCAGTTCCAGAGCGATTCGCCCAATGAGTCCTTGATATTTAGTCGTTTTCAGCCAATTTTCTGGATTTTTGAAAATTTCACTTTTTTGTGAAAATATCCACTAAATGAGGGAATAATATGTGTGAGGGTACCCCAGGAGAGTTCCAAATGTGTGTGGGTAGAATATATATCCCACGGGGGTAAAATTGAAAAAAGTTGAAAAAAAATTTTTTTTGGACTTAGTCATTTTTCCGTCGTTTATCAGACTTTCAGATAGGGGAAATGTCAGTGAGCGTTCCGATTTCAGTTCCAGAGCGATTCGCCCAATGAGTCCTTCATATTTAGTCGTTTTCAGCCAATTTTCTGGATTTTTGAAAATTTCACTTTTTTGTGAAAATATCCACTAAACGAGGGAATAATATGTGTGAGGGTACCCCAGGAGAGTTCCAAATGTGTGTGGGTAGAATATATATCCCACGGGGGTAAAATTGAAAAAAGTTTAAAAAAAAATTTTTTTTGACTTAGTCATTTTTCCGCCGTTTATCAGACTTTCAGATAGGGGAAATGTGAGTGAGCATTCCGAATTCAGTTCCAGAGCAATTCGCCCAATGAGTCCTTGATATTTAGTCGTTTTCAGCCAATTTTCTGGATTTTTGAAAATTTCACTTTTTTGTGAAAATATCCACTAAATGAGGGAATAATATGTGTGAGTGTACCCCAGGAGAGTTCCAAATGTGTGTGGGTAGAATATATATCCCACGGGGGTAAAATTGAAAAAAGTTGAAAAAAATTTTTTTTTGGACTTAGTCATTTTTCCGGCGTTTATCAGACTTTCAGATAGGGGAAATGTGAGTGAACATTCAGATTTCAGTTCCAGAGCGATTCGCCCAATGAGTCCTTGATATTTAGTCGTTTTCAGCCAATTTTCTGGATTTTTGAAAATTTCACTTTTTTGTGAAAATATCCACTAAATGAGGGAATAATATGTGTGAGGGTACCCCAGGAGAGTTCCAAATGTGTGTGGGTAGAATATATATCCCACGGGGGTAAAATTGAAAAAAGTTTAAAAAAAATTTTGGGGGACTTAGTCATTTTTCCGGCGTTTATCAGACTTTCAGATAGGGGAAATGTCAGTGAGCATTCCCATTTCAGTTCCAGAGCGATTCGCCCAATAAGTCCTTGATATTTAGTCGTTTTCAGCCAATTTTCTGGATTTTTGAAAATTTCACTTTTTTGTGAAAATATCCACTAAACGAGGGAATAATATGTGTGAGGGTACCCCAGGAGAGTTCCAAATGTGTGTGGGTAGAATGTATATCCCACAGGGGTAAAATTGAAAAAAATTGAACAAATTTTTTTTTGGACTTAGTCATTTTTCCGGCGTTTATCAGACTTTCAGATAGTGGAAATGTCAGTGAGCGTTCCGATTTCAGTTCCAGAGCGATTCGCCCAATGAGTCCTTGATATTTAGTCGTTTTCAGCCAATTTTCTGGATTTTTGAAAATTTCACTTTTTTGTGAAAATATCCACTAAACGAGGGAATAATATGTGTGAGGGTACCCCAGGAGAGTTCCAAATGTGTGTGGGTAGAATATATATCCCACGGGGGTAAAATTGAAAAAAGTTGAAAAAAAAATTTTTTTGGACTTAGTCATTTTTCCGTCGTTTATCAGACTTTCAGATAGGGGAAATGTCAGTGAGCATTCCGATTTCAGTTCCAGAGCGATTCGCCCAATGAGTCCTTGATATTTAGTCGTTTTCAGCCAATTTTCTGGATTTTTGAAAATTTCACTTTTTTGTGAAAATATCCACTAAACGAGGGAATAATATGTGTGAGGGTACCCCAGGAGAGTTCCAAATGTGTGTGGGTAGAATATATATCCCACGGGGGTAAAATTGAAAAAAGTTGAAAAAAAATTTTTTTTTGACTTAGTCATTTTTCCGGCGTTTATCAGACTTTCAGATAGGGGAAATGTGAGTGAGCATTCCGAATTCAGTTCCAGAGCAATTCGCCCAATGAGTCCTTGATATTTAGTCGTTTTCAGCCAATTTTCTGGATTTTTGAAAATTTCACTTTTTTGTGAAAATATCCACTAAATGAGGGAAAAATATGTGTAGGGTACCCCAGGAGAGTTCCAAATGTGTGTGGGTAGAATATATATCCCACGGGGGTAAAATTGAAAAAAGTTGAAAAAAAATTTTTTTTTTACTTAGTCATTTTTCCGCCGTTTATCAGACTTTCAGATAGGGGAAATGTGAGTGAGCATTCCGATTTCAGTTCCAGAGCGATTCGCCCAATAAGTCCTTGATATTTAGTCATTTTCAGCCAATAATTTGGATTTTTGAAAATTTCACTTTTTTGTGAAAATATCCACTAAATGAGGGAATAATATGTGTGAGGGTACCCCAGGAGAGTTCCAAATGTGTGTGGGTAGAATGTATATCACACAG
Source organism: Phyllobates terribilis (assembly GCF_046119375.1). Lineage (NCBI taxonomy): Eukaryota > Metazoa > Chordata > Amphibia > Anura > Dendrobatidae > Phyllobates > Phyllobates terribilis. The sequence continues at coordinate 627,312 of NW_027363138.1, forward strand.
GGGTAAAATTGAAAAAAATTGAACAAATTTTTTTTTGGACTTAGTCATTTTTCCGTCGTTTATCAGACTTTCAGATAGGGGAAATGTCAGTGAGCATTCCGATTTCAGTTCCAGAGCGATTCGCCCAATGAGTCCTTGATATTTAGTCGTTTTCAGCCAATTTTCTGGATTTTTGAAAATTTCACTTTTTTGTGAAAATATCCACTAAATGAGCAAATAATATGTGTGAGGGTACCCCAGGAGAGTTCCAAATGTGTGTGGGTAGAATATATTTCCCACGGGGGTAAAATTGAAAAAAGTTGAAAAAATTTTTTTTTTGGACTTAGTCATTTTTCCGGCGTTTATCAGACTTTCAGATAGGGGAAATGTGAGTGAACATTCAGATTTCAGTTCCAGAGCGATTCGCCCAATGAGTCCTTGATATTTTGTCGTTTTCAGCCAATTTTCTGGATTTTTGAAAATTTCACTTTTTTGTGAAAATATCCACTAAATGAGGGAATAATATGTGTGAGGGTACCCCAGGAGAGCTCCAAATGTGTGTGGGTAGAATATATATCCCACGGGGGTAAAATTGAAAAAAGTTGAAAAAAAAATTTTTTTGGACTTAGTCATTTTTCCGGCGTTTATCAGACTTTCAGATAGGGGAAATGTCAGTGAGCATTCCGATTTCAGTTCCAGAGCGATTCGCCCAATAAGTCCTTGATATTTAGTCATTTTCAGCCAATAATTTGGATTTTTGAAAATTTCACTTTTTTGTGAAAATATCCACTAAATGAGGGAATAATATGTGTGAGGGTACCCCAGGAGAGTTCCAAATGTGTGTGGGTAGAATGTATATCCCACAGGGGTAAAATTGAAAAAAATTGAACAAATTTTTTTTTGGACTTAGTCATTTTTCCGGCGTTTATCAGACTTTCAGATAGGGGAAATGTCAGTGAGCGTTCCGATTTCAGTTCCAGAGCGATTCGCCCAATGAGTCCTTGATATTTAGTCGTTTTCAGCCAATTTTCTGGATTTTTGAAAATTTCACTTTTTTGTGAAAATATCCACTAAACGAGGGAATAATATGTGTGAGGGTACCCCAGGAGAGTTCCAAATGTGTGTGGGTAGAATATATATCCCACGGGGGTAAAATTGAAAAAAGTTGAAAAAAAAATTTTTTTTGACTTAGTCATTTTTCCGCCGTTTATCAGACTTTCAGATAGGGGAAATGTGAGTGAGCATTCCGAATTCAGTTCCAGAGCAATTCGCCCAATGAGTCCTTGATATTTAGTCGTTTTCAGCCAATTTTCTGGATTTTTGAAAATTTCACTTTTTTGTGAAAATATCCACTAAATGAGGGAAAAATATGTGTGAGGGTACCCCAGGAGAGTTCCAAATGTGTGTGGGTAGAATATATATCCCACGGGGGTAAAATTGAAAAAAGTTTAAAAAAAATTTTGGGGGACTTAGTCATTTTTCCGGCGTTTATCAGACTTTCAGATAGGGGAAATGTGAGAGAGCATTCCGATTTCAGTTCCAGAGCGATTCGCCCAATGAGTCCTTGATATTTAGTCGTTTTCAGCCAATTTTCTGGATTTTTGAAAATTTCACTTTTTTGTGAAAATATCCACTAAACGAGGGAATAATATGTGTGAGGGTACCCCAGGAGAGTTCCAAATGTGTGTGGGTAGAATGTATATCCCACAGGGGTAAAATTGAAAAAAATTGAACAAATTTTTTTTTGGACTTAGTCATTTTTCCGGCGTTTATCAGACTTTCAGATAGTGAAAATGTCAGTGAGCGTTCCGATTTCAGTTCCAGAGCGATTCGCCCAATGAGTCCTTGATATTTAGTCGTTTTCAGCCAATTTTCTGGATTTTTGAAAATTTCACTTTTTTGTGAAAATATCCACTAAACGAGGGAATAATATGTGTGAGGGTACCCCAGGAGAGTTCCAAATGTGTGTGGGTAGAATATATATCCCACGGGGGTAAAATTGAAAAAAGTTTAAAAAAAATTTTGGGGGACTTAGTCATTTTTCCGGCGTTTATCAGACTTTCAGATAGGGGAAATGTGAGAGAGCATTCCGATTTCAGTTCCAGAGCGATTCGCCCAATGAGTCCTTGATATTTAGTCGTTTTCAGCCAATTTTCTGGATTTTTGAAAATTTCACTTTTTTGTGAAAATATCCACTAAACGAGGGAATAATATGTGTGAGGGTACCCCAGGAGAGTTCCAAATGTGTGTGGGTAGAATATATATCCCACGGGGGTAAAATTGAAAAAAGTTGAAAAAAAATTTTTTTTGGACTTAGTCATTTTTCCGCCGTTTATCAGACTTTCAGATAGGGGAAATGTGAGTGAGCATTCCGATTTCAGTTCCAGAGCGATTCGCCCAATAAGTCCTTGATATTTAGTCATTTTCAGCCAATAATTTGGATTTTTGAAAATTTCACTTTTTTGTGAAAATATCCACTAAATGAGGGAATAATATGTGTGAGGGTACCCCAGGAAAGTTCCAAATGTGTGTGGGTAGAATGTATATCCCACAGGGGTAAAATTGAAAAAAATTGAACAAATTTTTTTTTGGACTTATTCATTTTTCCGTCGTTTATCAGACTTTCAGATAGGGGAAATGTCAGTGAGCATTCCGATTTCAGTTCCAGAGCGATTCGCCCAATGAGTCCTTGATATTTAGTCGTTTTCAGCCAATTTTCTGGATTTTTGAAAATTTCACTTTTTTGTGAAAATATCCACTAAATGAGGGAATAATATGTGTGAGGGTACCCCAGGAGAGTTCCAAATGTGTGTGGGTAGAATATATATCCCACGGGGGTAAAATTGAAAAAAGTTGAAAAAATTTTTTTTTTGGACTTAGTCATTTTTCCGGCGTTTATCAGACTTTCAGATAGGGGAAATGTCAGTGAGCATTCCCATTTCAGTTCCAGAGCGATTCGCCCAATAAGTCCTTGATATTTAGTCATTTTCAGCCAATAATTTGGATTTTTGAAAATTTCACTTTTTTGTGAAAATATCCACTAAATGAGGGAATAATATGTGTGAGGGTACCCCAGGAGAGTTCCAAATGTGTGTGGGTAGAATGTATATCACACAGGGGTAAAATTGAAAAAAATTGAACAAATTTTTTTTTGGACTTAGTCATTTTTCCGGCGTTTATCAGACTTTCAGATAGGGGAAATGTCAGTGAGCGTTCCGATTTCAGTTCCAGAGCGATTCGCCCAATGAGTCCTTGATATTTAGTCATTTTCAGCCAATTTTCTGGATTTTTGAAAATTTCACTTTTTTGTGAAAATATCCACTAAATGAGGGAATAATATGTGTGAGGGTACCCCAGGAGAGTTCCAAATGTGTGTGGGTAGAATATATATCCCACGGGGGTAAAATTGAAAAAAGTTGAAAAAAATTTTTTTTTTTACTTAGTCATTTTTCCGCCGTTTATCAGACTTTCAGATAGGGGAAATGTGAGTGAGCATTCCGATTTCAGTTCCAGAGCAATTCGCCCAATGAGTCCTTGATATTTAGTCGTTTTCAGCCAATTTTCTGGATTTTTGAAAATTTCACTTTTTTGTGAAAATATCCACTAAATGAGCGAATAATATGTGTGAGGGTACCCCAGGAGAGTTCCAAATGTGTGTGGGTAGAATGTATATCCCACGGGGGTAAAATTGAAAAAAGTTGAAAAAAAATTTTTTTTTTACTTAGTCATTTTTCCGCCGTTTATCAGACTTTCAGATAGGGGAAATGTCTGTGAGCATTCCGATTTCAGTTCCAGAGCGATTCGCCCAATAAGTCCTTGATATTTAGTCATTTTCAGCCAATAATTTGGATTTTTGAAAATTTCACTTTTTTGTGAAAATATCCACTAAATGAGGGAATAATATGTGTGAGGGTACCCCAGGAGAGTTCCAAATGTGTGTAGGTAGAATATATATCCCACGGGGGTAAAATTGAAAAAAGTTGAAAAAAAAATTTTTTTTGACTTAGTCATTTTTCCGCCGTTTATCAGACTTTCAGATAGGGGAAATGTGAGTGAGCATTCCGAATTCAGTTCCAGAGCAATTCGCCCAATGAGTCCTTGATATTTAGTCGTTTTCAGCCAATTTTCTGGATTTTTGAAAATTTTACTTTTTTGTGAAAATATCCACAAAATGAGCGAATAATATGTGTGAGGGTACCCCAGGAGAGTTCCAAATGTGTGTGGGTAGAATATATATCCCACGGGGGTAAAATTGAAAAAAGTTTAAAAAAAATTTTTTTTGGACTTAGTCATTTTTCTGGCGTTTATCAGACTTTCAGATAGGGGAAATGTGAGTGAACATTCAGATTTCAGTTCCAGAGCGATTCGCCCAATGAGTCCTTGATATTTAGTCGTTTTCAGCCAATTTTCTGGATTTTTGAAAATTTCACTTTTTTGTGAAAATATCCACTAGATGAGGGAAAAATATGTGTGAGGGTACCCCAGGAGAGTTCCAAATGTGTGTGGGTAGAATATATATCCCACGGGGGTAAAATTGAAAAAAGTTGAAAAAAAAATTTTGGGGGACTTAGTCATTTTTCCGGCGTTTATCAGACTTTCAGATAGGGGAAATGTGAGAGAGCATTCCGATTTCAGTTCCAGAGCGATTCGCCCAATGAGTCCTTGATATTTAGTCGTTTTCAGCCAATTTTCTGGATTTTTGAAAATTTCACTTTTTTGTGAAAATATTCACCAAATGAGGGAATAATATGTGTGAGGGTACCCCAGGAGAGTTCCAAATGTGTGTGGGTAGAATATATATCCCACGGGGGTAAAATTGAAAAAAGTTGAAAAAATTTTTTTTTTGGATTTAGTCATTTTTCCGTCATTTATCAGACTTTCAGATAGGGGAAATGTCAGTGAGCATTCCGATTTCAGTTCCAGAGCGATTCGCCCAATGAGTCCTTGATATTTAGTCGTTTTCAGCCAATTTTCTGGATTTTTGAAAATTTCACTTTTTTGTGAAAATATCCACTAAACGAGGGAATAATATGTGTGAGGGTACCCCAGGAGAGTTCCAAATGTGTGTGGGTAGAATATATATCCCACGGGGGTAAAATTGAAAAAAGTTGAAAAAAAATTTTTTTTTGACTTAGTCATTTTTCCGGCGTTTATCAGACTTTCAGATAGGGGAAATGTGAGTGAGCATTCCGAATTCAGTTCCAGAGCAATTCGCCCAATGAGTCCTTGATATTTAGTCGTTTTCAGCCAATTTTCTGGATTTTTGAAAATTTCACTTTTTTGTGAAAATATCCACTAAATGAGGGAAAAATATGTGTAGGGTACCCCAGGAGAGTTCCAAATGTGTGTGGGTAGAATATATATCCCACGGGGGTAAAATTGAAAAAAGTTGAAAAAAAATTTTTTTTTTACTTAGTCATTTTTCCGCCGTTTATCAGACTTTCAGATAGGGGAAATGTGAGTGAGCATTCCGATTTCAGTTCCAGAGCGATTCGCCCAATAAGTCCTTGATATTTAGTCATTTTCAGCCAATAATTTGGATTTTTGAAAATTTCACTTTTTTGTGAAAATATCCACTAAATGAGGGAATAATATGTGTGAGGGTACCCCAGGAGAGTTCCAAATGTGTGTGGGTAGAATGTATATCACACAGGGGTAAAATTGAAAAAAATTGAACAAATTTTTTTTTGGACTTAGTCATTTTTCCGTCGTTTATCAGACTTTCAGATAGGGGAAATGTCAGTGAGCATTCCGATTTCAGTTACAGAGCGATTCGCCCAATGAGTCCTTGATATTTAGTCGTTTTCAGCCAATTTTCTGGATTTTTGAAAATTTCACTTTTTTGTGAAAATATCCACTAAATGAGCAAATAATATGTGTGAGGGTACCCCAGGAGAGTTCCAAATGTGTGTGGGTAGAATATATTTCCCACGGGGGTAAAATTGAAAAAAGTTGAAAAAAATTTTTTTTTGGACTTAGTCATTTTTCCGGCGTTTATCAGACTTTCAGATAGGGGAAATGTGAGTGAACATTCAGATTTCAGTTCCAGAGCGATTCGCCCAATGAGTCTTTGATATTTTGTCGTTTTCAGCCAATTTTCTGGATTTTTGAAAATTTCACTTTTTTGTGAAAATATCCACTAAATGAGGGAATAATATGTGTGAGGGTACCCCAGGAGAGCTCCAAATGTGTGTGGGTAGAATATATATCCCACGGGGGTAAAATTGAAAAAAGTTGAAAAAAAAAATTTTTTGGACTTAGTCATTTTTCCGGCGTTTATCAGACTTTCAGATAGGGGAAATGTCAGTGAGCATTCCGATTTCAGTTCCAGAGCGATTCGCCCAATAAGTCCTTGATATTTAGTCATTTTCAGCCAATAATTTGGATTTTTGAAAATTTCACTTTTTTGTGAAAATATCCACTAAATGAGGGAATAATATGTGTGAGGGTACCCCAGGAGAGTTCCAAATGTGTGTGGGTAGAATGTATATCCCACAGGGGTAAAATTGAAAAAAATTGAACAAATTTTTTTTTGGACTTAGTCATTTTTCCGGCGTTTATCAGACTTTCAGATAGGGGAAATGTCAGTGAGCGTTCCGATTTCAGTTCCAGAGCGATTCGCCCAATGAGTCCTTGATATTTAGTCGTTTTCAGCCAATTTTCTGGATTTTTGAAAATTTCACTTTTTTGTGAAAATATCCACTAAACGAGGGAATAATATGTGTGAGGGTACCCCAGGAGAGTTCCAAATGTGTGTGGGTAGAATATATATCCCACGGGGGTAAAATTGAAAAAAGTTGAAAAAAAAATTTTTTTTGACTTAGTCATTTTTCCGCCGTTTATCAGACTTTCAGATAGGGGAAATGTGAGTGAGCATTCCGAATTCAGTTCCAGAGCAATTCGCCCAATGAGTCCTTGATATTTAGTCGTTTTCAGCCAATTTTCTGGATTTTTGAAAATTTCACTTTTTTGTGAAAATATCCACTAAATGAGGGAAAAATATGTGTGAGGGTACCCCAGGAGAGTTCCAAATGTGTGTGGGTAGAATATATATCCCACGGGGGTAAAATTGAAAAAAGTTTAAAAAAAATTTTGGGGGACTTAGTCATTTTTCCGGCGTTTATCAGACTTTCAGATAGGGGAAATGTGAGAGAGCATTCCGATTTCAGTTCCAGAGCGATTCGCCCAATGAGTCCTTGATATTTAGTCGTTTTCAGCCAATTTTCTGGATTTTTGAAAATTTCACTTTTTTGTGAAAATATCCACTAAACGAGGGAATAATATGTGTGAGGGTACCCCAGGAGAGTTCCAAATGTGTGTGGGTAGAATGTATATCCCACAGGGGTAAAATTGAAAAAAATTGAACAAATTTTTTTTTGGTCTTAGTCATTTTTCCGGCGTTTATCAGACTTTCAGATAGTGGAAATGTCAGTGAGCGTTCCGATTTCAGTTCCAGAGCGATTCGCCCAATGAGTCCTTGATATTTAGTCGTTTTCAGCCAATTTTCTGGATTTTTGAAAATTTCACTTTTTTGTGAAAATATCCACTAAACGAGGGAATAATATGTGTGAGGGTACCCCAGGAGAGTTCCAAATGTGTGTGGGTAGAATATATATCCCACGGGGGTAAAATTGAAAAAAGTTGAAAAAAAAATTTTTTTGGACTTAGTCATTTTTCCGTCGTTTATCAGACTTTCAGATAGGGGAAATGTCAGTGAGCATTCCGATTTCAGTTCCAGAGCGATTCGCCCAATGAGTCCTTGATATTTAGTCGTTTTCAGCCAATTTTCTGGATTTTTGAAAATTTCACTTTTTTGTGAAAATATCCACTAAACGAGGGAATAATATGTGTGAGGGTACCCCAGGAGAGTTCCAAATGTGTGTGGGTAGAATATATATCCCACGGGGGTAAAATTGAAAAAAGTTGAAAAAAAATTTTTTTTTGACTTAGTCATTTTTCCGGCGTTTATCAGACTTTCAGATAGGGGAAATGTGAGTGAGCATTCCGAATTCAGTTCCAGAGCAATTCGCCCAATGAGTCCTTGATATTTAGTCGTTTTCAGCCAATTTTCTGGATTTTTGAAAATTTCACTTTTTTGTGAAAATATCCACTAAATGAGGGAAAAATATGTGTAGGGTACCCCAGGAGAGTTCCAAATGTGTGTGGGTAGAATATATATCCCACGGGGGTAAAATTGAAAAAAGTTTAAAAAAAATTTTGGGGGACTTAGTCATTTTTCCGGCGTTTATCAGACTTTCAGATAGGGGAAATGTGAGAGAGCATTCCGATTTCAGTTCCAGAGCGATTCGCCCAATGAGTCCTTGATATTTAGTCGTTTTCAGCCAATTTTCTGGATTTTTGAAAATTTCACTTTTTTGTGAAAATATCCACTAAACGAGGGAATAATATGTGTGAGGGTACCCCAGGAGAGTTCCAAATGTGTGTGGGTAGAATATATATCCCACGGGGGTAAAATTGAAAAAAGTTGAAAAAAAATTTTTTTTGGACTTAGTCATTTTTCCGCCGTTTATCAGACTTTCAGATAGGGGAAATGTGAGTGAGCATTCCGATTTCAGTTCCAGAGCGATTCGCCCAATAAGTCCTTGATATTTAGTCATTTTCAGCCAATAATTTGGATTTTTGAAAATTTCACTTTTTTGTGAAAATATCCACTAAATGAGGGAATAATATGTGTGAGGGTACCCCAGGAGAGTTCCAAATGTGTGTGGGTAGAATATATATCCCACGGGGGTAAAATTGAAAAAAGTTGAAAAAATTTTTTTTTTGGACTTAGTCATTTTTCCGGCGTTTATCAGACTTTCAGATAGGGGAAATGTCAGTGAGCATTCCGATTTCAGTTCCAGAGCGATTCGCCCAATAAGTCCTTGATATTTAGTCATTTTCAGCCAATAATTTGGATTTTTGAAAATTTCACTTTTTTGTGAAAATATCCACTAAATGAGGGAATAATATGTGTGAGGGTACCCCAGGAGAGTTCCAAATGTGTGTGGGTAGAATGTATATCACACAGGGGTAAAATTGAAAAAAATTGAACAAATTTTTTTTTGGACTTAGTCATTTTTCCGGCGTTTATCAGACTTTCAGATAGGGGAAATGTCAGTGAGCGTTCCGATTTCAGTTCCAGAGCGATTCGCCCAATGAGTCCTTGATATTTAGTCATTTTCAGCCAATTTTCTGGATTTTTGAAAATTTCACTTTTTTGTGAAAATATCCACTAAATGAGGGAATAATATGTGTGAGGGTACCCCAGGAGAGTTCCAAATGTGTGTGGGTAGAATATATATCCCACGGGGGTAAAATTGAAAAAAGTTGAAAAAAATTTTTTTTTTTACTTAGTCATTTTTCCGCCGTTTATCAGACTTTCAGATAGGGGAAATGTGAGTGAGCATTCCGATTTCAGTTCCAGAGCAATTCGCCCAATGAGTCCTTGATATTTAGTCGTTTTCAGCCAATTTTCTGGATTTTTGAAAATTTCACTTTTTTGTGAAAATATCCACTAAATGAGCGAATAATATGTGTGAGGGTACCCCAGGAGAGTTCCAAATGTGTGTGGGTAGAATGTATATCCCACGGGGGTAAAATTGAAAAAAGTTGAAAAAAAATTTTTTTTTTACTTAGTCATTTTTCCGCCGTTTATCAGACTTTCAGATAGGGGAAATGTCTGTGAGCATTCCGATTTCAGTTCCAGAGCGATTCGCCCAATAAGTCCTTGATATTTAGTCATTTTCAGCCAATAATTTGGATTTTTGAAAATTTCACTTTTTTGTGAAAATATCCACTAAATGAGGGAATAATATGTGTGAGGGTACCCCAGGAGAGTTCCAAATGTGTGTGGGTAGAATATATATCCCACGGGGGTAAAATTGAAAAAAGTTGAAAAAAAAATTTTTTTTGACTTAGTCATTTTTCCGCCGTTTATCAGACTTTCAGATAGGGGAAATGTGAGTGAGCATTCCGAATTCAGTTCCAGAGCAATTCGCCCAATGAGTCCTTGATATTTAGTCGTTTTCAGCCAATTTTCTGGATTTTTGAAAATTTTACTTTTTTGTGAAAATATCCACAAAATGAGCGAATAATATGTGTGAGGGTACCCCAGGAGAGTTCCAAATGTGTGTGGGTAGAATATATATCCCACGGGGGTAAAATTGAAAAAAGTTTAAAAAAAATTTTTTTTGGACTTAGTCATTTTTCTGGCGTTTATCAGACTTTCAGATAGGGGAAATGTGAGTGAACATTCAGATTTCAGTTCCAGAGCGATTCGCCCAATGAGTCCTTGATATTTAGTCGTTTTCAGCCAATTTTCTGGATTTTTGAAAATTTCACTTTTTTGTGAAAATATCCACTAGATGAGGGAAAAATATGTGTGAGGGTACCCCAGGAGAGTTCCAAATGTGTGTGGGTAGAATATATATCCCACGGGGGTAAAATTGAAAAAAGTTGAAAAAAAAATTTTGGGGGACTTAGTCATTTTTCCGGCGTTTATCAGACTTTCAGATAGGGGAAATGTGAGAGAGCATTCCGATTTCAGTTCCAGAGCGATTCGCCCAATGAGTCCTTGATATTTAGTCGTTTTCAGCCAATTTTCTGGATTTTTGAAAATTTCACTTTTTTGTGAAAATATCCACCAAATGAGGGAACAATATGTGTGAGGGTACCCCAGGAGAGTTCCAAATGTGTGTGGGTAGAATATATATCCCACGGGGGTAAAATTGAAAAAAGTTGAAAAAATTTTTTTTTTGTAGTTAGTCATTTTTCCGGCGTTTATCAGACTTTCAGATAGGGGAAATGTCAGTGAGCATTCCGATTTCAGTTCCAGAGCGATTCGCCCAATAAGTCCTTGATATTTAGTCATTTTCAGCCAATAATTTGGATTTTTGAAAATTTCACTTTTTTGTGAAAATATCCACTAAATGAGGGAATAATATGTGTGAGGGTACCCCAGGAGAGTTCCAAATGTGTGTGGGTAGAATATATATCCCACAGGGGTAAAATTGAAAAAAATTGAACAAATTTTTTTTTGGACTTAGTCATTTTTCCGGCGTTTATCAGACTTTCAGATAGGGGAAATGTCAGTGAGCGTTCCGATTTCAGTTCCAGAGCAATTCGCCCAATGAGTCCTTGATATTTAGTCGTTTTCAGCCAATTTTCTGGATTTTTGAAAATTTCACTTTTTTGTGAAAATATCCACTAAATGAGCGAATAATATGTGTGAGGGTACCCCAGGAGAGTTCCAAATGTGTGTGGGTAGAATGTATATCCCACGGGGGTAAAATTGAAAAAAGTTGAAAAAAAATTTTTTTTTTACTTAGTCATTTTTCCGCCGTTTATCAGACTTTCAGATAGGGGAAATGTCTGTGAGCATTCCGATTTCAGTTCCAGAGCGATTCGCCCAATAAGTCCTTGATATTTAGTCATTTTCAGCCAATAATTTGGATTTTTGAAAATTTCACTTTTTTGTGAAAATATCCACTAAATGAGGGAATAATATGTGTGAGGGTACCCCAGGAGAGTTCCAAATGTGTGTGGGTAGAATATATATCCCACGGGGGTAAAATTGAAAAAAGTTGAAAAAAAAATTTTTTTTGACTTAGTCATTTTTCCGCCGTTTATCAGACTTTCAGATAGGGGAAATGTGAGTGAGCATTCCGAATTCAGTTCCAGAGCAATTCGCCCAATGAGTCCTTGATATTTAGTCGTTTTCAGCCAATTTTCTGGATTTTTGAAAATTTTACTTTTTTGTGAAAATATCCACAAAATGAGCGAATAATATGTGTGAGGGTACCCCAGGAGAGTTCCAAATGTGTGTGGGTAGAATATATATCCCACGGGGGTAAAATTGAAAAAAGGTTAAAAAAAATTTTTTTTGGACTTAGTCATTTTTCTGGCGTTTATCAGACTTTCAGATAGGGGAAATGTGAGTGAACATTCAGATTTCAGTTCCAGAGCGATTCGCCCAATGAGTCCTTGATATTTAGTCGTTTTCAGCCAATTTTCTGGATTTTTGAAAATTTCACTTTTTTGTGAAAATATCCACTAGATGAGGGAAAAATATGTGTGAGGGTACCCCAGGAGAGTTCCAAATGTGTGTGGGTAGAATATATATCCCACGGGGGTAAAATTGAAAAAAGTTGAAAAAAAAATTTTGGGGGACTTAGTCATTTTTCCGGCGTTTATCAGACTTTCAGATAGGGGAAATGTGAGAGAGCATTCCGATTTCAGTTCCAGAGCGATTCGCCCAATGAGTCCTTGATATTTAGTCGTTTTCAGCCAATTTTCTGGATTTTTGAAAATTTCACTTTTTTGTGAAAATATCCACCAAATGAGGGAACAATATGTGTGAGGGTACCCCAGGAGAGTTCCAAATGTGTGTGGGTAGAATATATATCCCACGGGGGTAAAATTGAAAAAAGTTGAAAAAATTTTTTTTTTGTAGTTAGTCATTTTTCCGGCGTTTATCAGACTTTCAGATAGGGGAAATGTCAGTGAGCATTCCGATTTCAGTTCCAGAGCGATTCGCCCAATAAGTCCTTGATATTTAGTCATTTTCAGCCAATAATTTGGATTTTTGAAAATTTCACTTTTTTGTGAAAATATCCACTAAATGAGGGAATAATATGTGTGAGGGTACCCCAGGAGAGTTCCAAATGTGTGTGGGTAGAATATATATCCCACAGGGGTAAAATTGAAAAAAATTGAACAAATTTTTTTTTGGACTTAGTCATTTTTCCGGCGTTTATCAGACTTTCAGATAGGGGAAATGTCAGTGAGCGTTCCGATTTCAGGTCCAGAGCGATTCGCCCAATGAGTCCTTGATATTTAGTCGTTTTCAGCCAATTTTCTGGATTTTTGAAAATTTCACTTTTTTGTGAAAATATCCACAAAATGAGCGAATAATATGTGTGAGGGTACCCCAGGAGAGTTCCAAATGTGTGTGGGTAGAATATATATCCCACGGGGGTAAAATTGAAAAAAGTTGAAAAAAAAATTTTGGGGGACTTAGTCATTTTTCCGGCGTTTATCAGACTTTCAGATAGGGGAAATGTGAGAGAGCATTCCGATTTCAGTTCCAGAGCGATTCGCCCAATGAGTCCTTGATATTTAGTCGTTTTCAGCCAATTTTCTGGATTTTTGAAAATTTCACTTTTTTGTGAAAATATCCACTAAACGAGGGAATAATATGTGTGAGGGTACCCCAGGAGAGTTCCAAATGTGTGTGGGTAGAATATATATCCCACGGGGGTAAAATTGAAAAAAGTTGAAAAAAAATTTTTTTTTGGACTTAAGTCATTTTTCCGGCGTTTATCAGACTTTCAGATAGGGGAAATGTCAGTGAGCATTCTGATTTCAGTTCCAGAGCGATTCGCCCAATAAGTCCTTGATATTGAGTCATTTTCAGCCAATAATTTGGATTTTTGAAAATTTCACTTTTTTGTGAAAATATCCACTAAATGAGGGAATAATATGTGTGAGGGTACCCCAGGAGAGTTCCAAATGTGTGTGGGTAGAATATATATCCCACGGGGGTAAAATTGAAAAAAGTTGAAAAAAAATTTTTTTTTTACTTAGTCATTTTTCCGCCGTTTATCAGACTTTCAGATAGGGGAAATGTGAGTGAGCATTCCGAATTCAGTTCCAGAGCAATTCACCCAATGAGTCCTTGATATTTAGTCGTTTTCAGCCAATTTTCTGGATTTTTGAAAATTTCACTTTTTTGTGAAAATATCCACTAAATGAGCGAATAATATGTGTGAGGGTACCCCAGGAGAGTTCCAAATGTGTGTGGGTAGAATATATATCCCACGGGGGTAAAATTGAAAAAAGTTGAAAAAAATTTTTTTTTGGACTTAGTCATTTTTCTGGCGTTTATCAGACTTTCAGATAGGGGAAATGTGAGTGAACATTCAGATTTCAGTTCCAGAGCGATTCGCCCAATGAGTCCTTGATATTTAGTCGTTTTCAGCCAATTTTCTGGATTTTTGAAAATTTCACTTTTTTGTGAAAATATCCACTAAATGAGGGAAAAATATGTGTGAGGGTACCCCAGGAGAGTTCCAAATGTGTGTGGGTAGAATATATATCCCACGGGGGTAAAATTGAAAAAAGTTGAAAAAAAAATTTTGGGGGACTTAGTCATTTTTCCGGCGTTTATCAGACTTTCAGATAGGGGAAATGTGAGAGAGCATTCCGATTTCAGTTCCAGAGCGATTCGCCCAATGAGTCCTTGATATTTAGTCGTTTTCAGCCAATTTTCTGGATTTTTGAAAATTTCACTTTTTTGTGAAAATATCCACTAAACGAGGGAATAATATGTGTGAGGGTACCCCAGGAGAGTTCCAAATGTGTGTGGGTAGAATATATATCCCACGGGGGTAAAATTGAAAAAAGTTGAAAAAAAATTTTTTTTTGGACTTAAGTCATTTTTCCGGCGTTTATCAGACTTTCAGATAGGGGAAATGTCAGTGAGCATTCTGATTTCAGTTCCAGAGCGATTCGCCCAATAAGTCCTTGATATTGAGTCATTTTCAGCCAATAATTTGGATTTTTGAAAATTTCACTTTTTTGTGAAAATATCCACTAAATGAGGGAATAATATGTGTGAGGGTACCCCAGGAGAGTTCCAAATGTGTGTGGGTAGAATATATATCCCACGGGGGTAAAATTGAAAAAAGTTGAAAAAAAATTTTTTTTTGACTTAGTCATTTTTCCGCGTTTATCAGACTTTCAGATAGGGGAAATGTGAGTGAGCATTCCGAATTCAGTTCCAGAGCAATTCGCCCAATGAGTCCTTGATATTTAGTCGTTTTCAGCCAATTTTCTGGATTTTTGAAAATTTCACTTTTTTGTGAAAATATCCACAAAATGAGCGAATAATATGTGTGAGGGTACCCCAGGAGAGTTCCAAATGTGTGTGGGTAGAATATATATCCCACGGGGGTAAAATTGAAAAAAGTTGAAAAAAAATTTTTTTTGGACTTAGTCATTTTTCTGGCGTTTATCAGACTTTCAGATAGGGGAAATGTGAGTGAACATTCAGATTTCAGTTCCAGAGCGATTCGCCCAATGAGTCCTTGATATTTAGTCGTTTTCAGCCAATTTTCTGGATTTTTGAAAATTTCACTTTTTTGTGAAAATATCCACTAAATGAGGGAAAAATATGTGTGAGGGTACCCCAGGAGAGTTCCAAATGTGTGTGGGTAGAATATATATCCCACGGGGGTAAAATTGAAAAAAGTTGAAAAAAAATTTTTGGGGGACTTAGTCATTTTTCCGGCGTTTATCAGACTTTCAGATAGGGGAAATGTGAGAGAGCATTCCGATTTCAGTTCCAGAGCGATTCGCCCAATGAGTCCTTGATATTTAGTCGTTTTCAGCCAATTTTCTGGATTTTTGAAAATTTCACTTTTTTGTGAAAATATCCACTAAACGAGGGAATAATATGTGTGAGGGTACCCCAGGAGAGTTCCAAATGTGTGTGGGTAGAATATATATCCCACGGGGGTAAAATTGAAAAAAGTTGAAAAAAAATTTTTTTTTGGACTTAAGTCATTTTTCCGGCGTTTATCAGACTTTCAGATAGGGGAAATGTCAGTGAGCATTCTGATTTCAGTTCCAGAGCGATTCGCCCAATAAGTCCTTGATATTGAGTCATTTTCAGCCAATAATTTGGATTTTTGAAAATTTCACTTTTTTGTGAAAATATCCACTAAATGAGGGAATAATATGTGTGAGGGTACCCCAGGAGAGTTCCAAATGTGTGTGGGTAGAATATATATCCCACGGGGGTAAAATTGAAAAAAGTTGAAAAAAAATTTTTTTTTTACTTAGTCATTTTTCCGCCGTTTATCAGACTTTCAGATAGGGGAAATGTGAGTGAGCATTCCGAATTCAGTTCCAGAGCAATTCACCCAATGAGTCCTTGATATTTAGTCGTTTTCAGCCAATTTTCTGGATTTTTGAAAATTTCACTTTTTTGTGAAAATATCCACTAAATGAGCGAATAATATGTGTGAGGGTACCCCAGGAGAGTTCCAAATGTGTGTGGGTAGAATATATATCCCACGGGGGTAAAATTGAAAAAAGTTGAAAAAAATTTTTTTTTGGACTTAGTCATTTTTCTGGCGTTTATCAGACTTTCAGATAGGGGAAATGTGAGTGAACATTCAGATTTCAGTTCCAGAGCGATTCGCCCAATGAGTCCTTGATATTTAGTCGTTTTCAGCCAATTTTCTGGATTTTTGAAAATTTCACTTTTTTGTGAAAATATCCACTAAATGAGGGAAAAATATGTGTGAGGGTACCCCAGGAGAGTTCCAAATGTGTGTGGGTAGAATATATATCCCACGGGGGTAAAATTGAAAAAAGTTGAAAAAAAAATTTTGGGGGACTTAGTCATTTTTCCGGCGTTTATCAGACTTTCAGATAGGGGAAATGTGAGAGAGCATTCCGATTTCAGTTCCAGAGCGATTCGCCCAATGAGTCCTTGATATTTAGTCGTTTTCAGCCAATTTTCTGGATTTTTGAAAATTTCACTTTTTTGTGAAAATATCCACTAAACGAGGGAATAATATGTGTGAGGGTACCCCAGGAGAGTTCCAAATGTGTGTGGGCAGAATATATATCCCACGGGGGTAAAATTGAAAAAAGTTGAAAAAAAATTTTTTTTGGACTTAGTCATTTTTCCGGCGTTTATCAGACTTTCAGATAGGGGAAATGTCAGTGAGCATTCCGATTTCAGTTCCAGAGCGATTCGCCCAATAAATCCTTGATATTTAGTCATTTTCAGCCAATAATTTGGATTTTTGAAAATTTCACTTTTTTGTGAAAATATCCACTAAATGAGGGAATAATATGTGTGAGGGTACCCCAGGAGAGTTCCAAATGTGTGTGGGTAGAATATATATCCCACTGGGGTAAAATTGAAAAAAGTTGAAAAAAATTTTTTTTTGGACTTAGTCATTTTTCCAGCGTTTATCAGACTTTCGGATAGGGGAAATGTCAGTGAGCGTTCAGATTTCAGTTCCAGAGCGATTCGCCCAATGAGTCCTTGATATTTTGTCGTTTTCAGCCAATTTTCTGGATTTTTGAAAATTTCACTTTTTTGTGAAAATATCCACTAAATGAGGGAATAATATGTGTGAGGGTACCCCAGGAGAGCTCCAAATGTGTGTGGGTAGAATATATATCCCACGGGGGTAAAATTGAAAAAAGTTGAAAAAAAAATTTTTTTGGACTTAGTCATTTTTCCGTCGTTTATCAGACTTTCAGATAGGGGAAATGTCAGTGAGCATTCCGATTTCAGTTCCAGAGCGATTCGCCCAATGAGTCCTTGATATTTAGTCGTTTTCAGCCAATTTTCTGGATTTTTGAAAATTTCACTTTTTTGTGAAAATATCCACTAAACGAGGGAATAATATGTGTGAGGGTACCCCAGGAGAGTTCCAAATGTGTGTGGGTAGAATATATATCCCACGGGGGTAAAATTGAAAAAAGTTGAAAAAAATTTTTTTTTGGACTTAGTCATTTTTCCGGCGTTTATCAGACTTTCAGATAGGGGAAATGTGAGTGAACATTCAGATTTCAGTTCCAGAGCGATTCACCCAATGAGTCCTTGATATTTAGTCGTTTTCAGCCAATTTTCTGGATTTTTTAAAATTTCACTTTTTTGTGAAAATATCCACTAAATGAGGGAATAATATGTGTGAGGGTACCCCAGGAGAGTTCCAAATGTGTGTGGGTAGAATATATATCCCACTGGGGTAAAATTGAAAAAAGTTGAAAAAAATTTTTTTTTGGACTTAGTCATTTTTCCGGCGTTTATCAGACTTTCGGATAGGGGAAATGTCAGTGAGCGTTCCGATTTCAGTTCCAGAGCGATTCGCCCAATGAGTCATTGATATTTAGTCATTTTCAGCCAATTTTCTGGATTTTTGAAAATTTCACTTTTTTGTGAAAATATCCACTAAATGAGGGAATAAAATGTGTGAGGGTACCCCAGGAGAGTTCCAAATGTGTGTGGGTAGAATATATATCCCACGGGGGTAAAATTGAAAAAAGTTGAAAAAAATTTTTTTTTGGACTTAGTCATTTTTCCGGCGTTTATCAGACTTTCAGATAGGGGAAATGTGAGTGAACATTCAGATTTCAGTTCCAGAGCGATTCGCCCAATGAGTCCTTGATATTTAGTCGTTTTCAGCCAATTTTCTGGATTTTTGAAAATTTCACTTTTTTGTGAAAATATCCACTAAACGAGGGAATAATATGTGTGAGGGTACCCCAGGAGAGTTCCAAATGTGTGTGGGTAGAATATATATCCCACGGGGGTAAAATTGAAAAAAGTTGAAAAAAATTTTTTTTTGGACTTAGTCATTTTTCCGCCGTTTATCAGACTTTCAGATAGGGGAAATGTGAGAGAGCATTCCGATTTCAGTTCCAGAGCGATTCGCCCAATGAGTCCTTGATATTTAGTCGTTTTCAGCCAATTTTCTGGATTTTTGAAAATTTCACTTTTTTGTGAAAATATCCACTAAATGAGGGAATAATATGTGTGAGGGTACCCCAGGAGAGTTCCAAATGTGTGTGGGTAGAATATATATCCCACGGGGGTAAAATTGAAAAAAGTTGAAAAAAATTTTTTTTTGGACTTAGTCATTTTTCCGGCGTTTATCAGACTTTCAGATAGGGGAAATGTCAGTGAGCATTCCGATTTCAGTTCCAGAGCGATTCGCCCAATAAATCCTTGATATTTAGTCA
Organism: Phyllobates terribilis; assembly: GCF_046119375.1. Classification (NCBI taxonomy): domain Eukaryota; kingdom Metazoa; phylum Chordata; class Amphibia; order Anura; family Dendrobatidae; genus Phyllobates; species Phyllobates terribilis. The sequence goes on from NW_027363138.1 coordinate 646,062, forward strand.
TTTTCAGCCAATAATTTGGATTTTTGAAAATTTCACTTTTTTGTGAAAATATCCATTAAATGAGGGAATAATATGTGTGAGGGTACCGCAGGAGAGTTCCAAATGTGTGTGGGTAGAATATATATCCCACGGGGGTAAAATTGAAAAAAGTTGAAAAAAAAATTTTTTTGGACTTAGTCATTTTTCCGGCGTTTATCAGACTTTCAGATAGGGGAAATGTCAGTGAGCGTTCCGATTTCAGTTCCAGAGCGATTCGCCCAATGAGTCCTTGATATTTAGTCGTTTTCAGCCAATTTTCTGGATTTTTGAAAATTTCACTTTTTTGTGAAAATATCCACTAAATGAGGGAATAATATGTGTGAGGGTACCCCAGGAGAGTTCCAAATGTGTGTGGGTAGAATATATATCCCACTGGGGTAAAATTGAAAAAAGTTGAAAAAAATTTTTTTTTGGACTTAGTCATTTTTCCGGCATTTATCAGACTTTCGGATAGGGGAAATGTCAGTGAGCGTTCCGATTTCAGTTCCAGAGCGATTTGCCCAATGAGTCATTGATATTTAGTCATTTTCAGCCAATTTTCTGGATTTTTGAAAATTACACTTTTTTGTGAAAATATCCACTAAATGAGGGAATAATATGTGTGAGGGTACCCCAGGAGAGTTCCAAATGTGTGTGGGTAGAATATATATCCCACGGGGGTAAAATTGAAAAAAGTTGAAAAAAAAATTTTGGGGGACTTAGTCATTTTTCCGGCGTTTATCAGACTTTCAGATAGGGGAAATGTGAGAGAGCATTCCGATTTCAGTTCCAGAGCGATTCGCCCAATGAGTCCTTGATATTTAGTCGTTTTCAGCCAATTTTCTGGATTTTTGAAAATTTCACTTTTTTGTGAAAATATCCACTAAACGAGGGAATAATATGTGTGAGGGTACCCCAGGAGAGTTCCAAATGTGTGTGGGTAGAATATATATCCCACGGGGGTAAAATTGAAAAAAGTTGAAAAAAAATTTTTTTTTGGACTTAAGTCATTTTTCCGGCGTTTATCAGACTTTCAGATAGGGGAAATGTCAGTGAGCATTCTGATTTCAGTTCCAGAGCGATTCGCCCAATAAGTCCTTGATATTGAGTCATTTTCAGCCAATAATTTGGATTTTTGAAAATTTCACTTTTTTGTGAAAATATCCACTAAATGAGGGAATAATATGTGTGAGGGTACCCCAGGAGAGTTCCAAATGTGTGTGGGTAGAATATATATCCCACGGGGGTAAAATTGAAAAAAGTTGAAAAAAAATTTTTTTTTTACTTAGTCATTTTTCCGCCGTTTATCAGACTTTCAGATAGGGGAAATGTGAGTGAGCATTCCGAATTCAGTTCCAGAGCAATTCACCCAATGAGTCCTTGATATTTAGTCGTTTTCAGCCAATTTTCTGGATTTTTGAAAATTTCACTTTTTTGTGAAAATATCCACTAAATGAGCGAATAATATGTGTGAGGGTACCCCAGGAGAGTTCCAAATGTGTGTGGGTAGAATATATATCCCACGGGGGTAAAATTGAAAAAAGTTGAAAAAAATTTTTTTTTGGACTTAGTCATTTTTCTGGCGTTTATCAGACTTTCAGATAGGGGAAATGTGAGTGAACATTCAGATTTCATTTCCAGAGCGATTCGCCCAATGAGTCCTTGATATTTAGTCGTTTTCAGCCAATTTTCTGGATTTTTGAAAATTTCACTTTTTTGTGAAAATATCCACTAAATGAGGGAAAAATATGTGTGAGGGTACCCCAGGAGAGTTCCAAATGTGTGTGGGTAGAATATATATCCCACGGGGGTAAAATTGAAAAAAGTTGAAAAAAAAATTTTGGGGGACTTAGTCATTTTTCCGGCGTTTATCAGACTTTCAGATAGGGGAAATGTGAGAGAGCATTCCGATTTCAGTTCCAGAGCGATTCGCCCAATGAGTCCTTGATATTTAGTCGTTTTCAGCCAATTTTCTGGATTTTTGAAAATTTCACTTTTTTGTGAAAATATCCACTAAACGAGGGAATAATATGTGTGAGGGTACCCCAGGAGAGTTCCAAATGTGTGTGGGCAGAATATATATCCCACGGGGGTAAAATTGAAAAAAGTTGAAAAAAAATTTTTTTTGGACTTAGTCATTTTTCCGGCGTTTATCAGACTTTCAGATAGGGGAAATGTCAGTGAGCATTCCGATTTCAGTTCCAGAGCGATTCGCCCAATAAATCCTTGATATTTAGTCATTTTCAGCCAATAATTTGGATTTTTGAAAATTTCACTTTTTTGTGAAAATATCCACTAAATGAGGGAATAATATGTGTGAGGGTACCCCAGGAGAGTTCCAAATGTGTGTGGGTAGAATATATATCCCACTGGGGTAAAATTGAAAAAAGTTGAAAAAAATTTTTTTTTGGACTTAGTCATTTTTCCAGCGTTTATCAGACTTTCGGATAGGGGAAATGTCAGTGAGCGTTCAGATTTCAGTTCCAGAGCGATTCGCCCAATGAGTCCTTGATATTTAGTCGTTTTCAGCCAATTTTCTGGATTTTTGAAAATTTCACTTTTTTGTGAAAATATCCACTAAACGAGGGAATAATATGTGTGAGGGTACCCCAGGAGAGTTCCAAATGTGTGTGGGTAGAATATATATCCCACGGGGGTAAAATTGAAAAAAGTTGAAAAAAATTTTTTTTTGGACTTAGTCATTTTTCCGGAGTTTATCAGACTTTCAGATAGGGGAAATGTGAGTGAACATTCAGATTTCAGTTCCAGAGCGATTCGCCCAATGAGTCCTTGATATTTAGTCGTTTTCAGCCAATTTTCTGGATTTTTTAAAATTTCACTTTTTTGTGAAAATATCCACTAAATGAGGGAATAATATGTGTGAGGGTACCCCAGGAGAGTTCCAAATGTGTGTGGGTAGAATATATATCCCACTGGGGTAAAATTGAAAAAAGTTGAAAAAAATTTTTTTTTGGACTTAGTCATTTTTCCGGCGTTTATCAGACTTTCGGATAGGGGAAATGTCAGTGAGCGTTCCGATTTCAGTTCCAGAGCGATTCGCCCATTGAATCATTGATATTTAGTCATTTTCAGCCAATTTTCTGGATTTTTGAAAATTTCACTTTTTTGTGAAAATATCCACTAAATGAGGGAATAAAATGTGTGAGGGTACCCCAGGAGAGTTCCAAATGTGTGTGGGTAGAATATATATCCCACGGGGGTAAAATTGAAAAAAGTTGAAAAAAATTTTTTTTTGGACTTAGTCATTTTTCCGGCGTTTATCAGACTTTCAGATAGGGGAAATGTGAGTGAACATTCAGATTTCAGTTCCAGAGCGATTCGCCCAATGAGTCCTTGATATTTAGTCGTTTTCAGCCAATTTTCTGGATTTTTGAAAATTTCACTTTTTTGTGAAAATATCCACTAAACGAGGGAATAATATGTGTGAGGGTACCCCAGGAGAGTTCCAAATGTGTGTGGGTAGAATATATATCCCACGGGGGTAAAATTGAAAAAAGTTGAAAAAAATTTTTTTTTGGACTTAGTCATTTTTCCGGCGTTTATCAGACTTTCAGATAGGGGAAATGTGAGTGAACATTCAGATTTCAGTTCCAGAGCGATTCGCCCAATGAGTCCTTGATATTTAGTCGTTTTCAGCCAATTTTCTGGATTTTTGAAAATTTCACTTTTTTGTGAAAATATCCACTAAATGAGGGAATAATATGTGTGAGGGTACCCCAGGAGAGTTCCAAATGTGTGTGGGTAGAATATATATCCCACGGGGGTAAAATTAAAAAAGTTGAAAAAATTTTTTTTTTTGGACTTAGTCATTTTTCCGCCGTTTATCAGACTTTCAGATAGGGGAAATGTGAGAGAGCATTCCGATTTCAGTTCCAGAGCGATTCGCCCAATGAGTCCTTGATATTTAGTCGTTTTCAGCCAATTTTCTGGATTTTTGAAAATTTCACTTTTTTGTGAAAATATCCACTAAATGAGGGAATAATATGTGTGAGGGTACCCCAGGAGAGTTCCAAATGTGTGTGGGTAGAATATATATCCCACGGGGGTAAAATTGAAAAAAGTTGAAAAAAATTTTTTTTTGGACTTAGTCATTTTTCCGGCGTTTATCAGACTTTCAGATAGGGGAAATGTCAGTGAGCATTCCGATTTCAGTTCCAGAGCGATTCGCCCAATAAATCCTTGATATTTAGTCATTTTCAGCCAATAATTTGGATTTTTGAAAATTTCACTTTTTTGTGAAAATATCCATTAAATGAGGGAATAATATGTGTGAGGGTACCGCAGGAGAGTTCCAAATGTGTGTGGGTAGAATATATATCCCACGGGGGTAAAATTGAAAAAAGTTGAAAAAAAAATTTTTTTGGACTTAGTCATTTTTCCGGCGTTTATCAGACTTTCAGATAGGGGAAATGTCAGTGAGCGTTCCGATTTCAGTTCCAGAGCGATTCGCCCAATGAGTCCTTGATATTTAGTCGTTTTCAGCCAATTTTCTGGATTTTTGAAAATTTCACTTTTTTGTGAAAATATCCACTAAATGAGGGAATAATATGTGTGAGGGTACCCCAGGAGAGTTCCAAATGTGTGTGGGTAGAATATATATCCCACTGGGGTAAAATTGAAAAAAGTTGAAAAAAATTTTTTTTTGGACTTAGTCATTTTTCCGGCATTTATCAGACTTTCGGATAGGGGAAATGTCAGTGAGCGTTCCGATTTCAGTTCCAGAGCGATTTGCCCAATGAGTCATTGATATTTAGTCATTTTCAGCCAATTTTCTGGATTTTTGAAAATTACACTTTTTTGTGAAAATATCCACTAAATGAGGGAATAATATGTGTGAGGGTACCCCAGGAGAGTTCCAAATGTGTGTGGGTAGAATATATATCCCACGGGGGTAAAATTGAAAAAAGTTGAAAAAAATTTTTTTTTGGACTTAGTCATTTTTCCGGCGTTTATCAGACTTTCAGATAGGGGAAATGTGAGTGAACATTCAGATTTCAGTTCCAGAGCGATTCGCCCAATGAGTCCTTGATATTTAGTCGTTTTCAGCCAATTTTCTGGATTTTTGAAAATTTCACTTTTTTGTGAAAATATCCACTAAATGAGGGAATAATATGTGTGAGAGTACCCCAGGAGAGTTCCAAATGTGTGTGGGTAGAATATATATCCCACGGGGGTAAAATTAAAAAAGTTGAAAAAATTTTTTTTTTTGGACTTAGTCATTTTTCCGGCGTTTATCAGACTTTCAGATAGGGGAAATGTCAGTGAGCATTCCGATTTCAGTTCCAGAGCGATTCGCCCAATAAATCCTTGATATTTAGTCATTTTCAGCCAATAATTTGGATTTTTGAAAATTTCACTTTTTTGTGAAAATATCCACTAAATGAGGGAATAATATGTGTGAGGGTACCCCAGGAGAGTTCCAAATGTGTGTGGGTAGAATATATATCCCACGGGGGTAAAATTGAAAAAAGTTGAAAAAAAAATTTTTTTGGACTTAGTCATTTTTCCGTCGTTTATCAGACTTTCAGATAGGGGAAATGTCAGTGAGCGTTCCGATTTCAGTTCCAGAGCGATTCGCCCAATGAGTCCTTGATATTTAGTCGTTTTCAGCCAATTTTCTGGATTTTTGAAAATTTCACTTTTTTGTGAAAATATCCACTAAATGAGGGAATAATATGTGTGAGGGTACCCCAGGAGAGTTCCAAATGTGTGTGGGTAGAATATATATCCCACTGGGGTAAAATTGAAAAAAGTTGAAAAAAATTTTTTTTTGGACTTAGTCATTTTTCCGGCGTTTATCAGACTTTCGGATAGGGGAAATGTCAGTGAGCGTTCCGATTTCAGTTCCAGAGCGATTCGCCCAATGAGTCATTGATATTTAGTCATTTTCAGCCAATTTTCTGGATTTTTGAAAATTTCACTTTTTTGTGAAAATATCCACTAAATGAGGGAATAATATGTGTGAGGGTACCCCAGGAGAGTTCCAAATGTGTGTGGGTAGAATATATATCCCACTGGGGTAAAATTGAAAAAAGTTGAAAAAAAATTTTTTTTGGACTTAGTCATTTTTCCGGCATTTATCAGACTTTCGGATAGGGGAAATGTCAGTGAGCGTTCCGATTTCAGTTCCAGAGCGATTTGCCCAATGAGTCATTGATATTTAGTCATTTTCAGCCAATTTTCTGGATTTTTGAAAATTACACTTTTTTGTGAAAATATCCACTAAATGAGGGAATAATATGTGTGAGGGTACCCCAGGAGAGTTCCAAATGTGTGTGGGTAGAATATATATCCCACGGGGGTAAAATTGAAAAAAGTTGAAAAAAATTTTTTTTTGGACTTAGTCATTTTTCCGGCGTTTATCAGACTTTCAGATAGGGGAAATGTGAGTGAACATTCAGATTTCAGTTCCAGAGCGATTCGCCCAATGAGTCCTTGATATTTAGTCGTTTTCAGCCAATTTTCTGGATTTTTGAAAATTTCACTTTTTTGTGAAAATATCCACTAAATGAGGGAATAATATGTGTGAGGGTACCCCAGGAGAGTTCCAAATGTGTGTGGGTAGAATATATATCCCACGGGGGTAAAATTAAAAAAGTTGAAAAAATTTTTTTTTTTGGACTTAGTCATTTTTCCGGCGTTTATCAGACTTTCAGATAGGGGAAATGTCAGTGAGCATTCCGATTTCAGTTCCAGAGCGATTCGCCCAATAAATCCTTGATATTTAGTCATTTTCAGCCAATAATTTGGATTTTTGAAAATTTCACTTTTTTGTGAAAATATCCACTAAATGAGGGAATAATATGTGTGAGGGTACCGCAGGAGAGTTCCAAATGTGTGTGGGTAGAATATATATCCCACGGGGGTAAAATTGAAAAAAGTTGAAAAAAATTTTTTTTTGGACTTAGTCATTTTTCCGGCGTTTATCAGACTTTCAGATAGGGGAAATGTGAGTGAACATTCAGATTTCAGTTCCAGAGCGATTCGCCCAATGAGTCCTTGATATTTAGTCGTTTTCAGCCAATTTTCTGGATTTTTGAAAATTTCACTTTTTTGTGAAAATATCCACTAAATGAGGGAATAATATGTGTGAGGGTACCCCAGGAGAGTTCCAAATGTGTGTGGGTAGAATATATATCCCACGGGGGTAAAATTAAAAAAGTTGAAAAAATTTTTTTTTTTGGACTTAGTCATTTTTCCGGCGTTTATCAGACTTTCAGATAGGGGAAATGTCAGTGAGCATTCCGATTTCAGTTCCAGAGCGATTCGCCCAATAAATCCTTGATATTTAGTCATTTTCAGCCAATAATTTGGATTTTTGAAAATTTCACTTTTTTGTGAAAATATCCATTAAATGAGGGAATAATATGTGTGAGGGTACCGCAGGAGAGTTCCAAATGTGTGTGGGTAGAATATATATCCCACTGGGGTAAAATTGAAAAAAGTTGAAAAAAATTTTTTTTTGGACTTAGTCATTTTTCCGGCATTTATCAGACTTTCGGATAGGGGAAATGTCAGTGAGCGTTCCGATTTCAGTTCCAGAGCGATTTGCCCAATGAGTCATTGATATTTAGTCATTTTCAGCCAATTTTCTGGATTTTTGAAAATTACACTTTTTTGTGAAAATATCCACTAAATGAGGGAATAATATGTGTGAGGGTACCCCAGGAGAGTTCCAAATGTGTGTGGGTAGAATATATATCCCACGGGGGTAAAATTGAAAAAAGTTGAAAAAAATTTTTTTTTGGACTTAGTCATTTTTCCGGCGTTTATCAGACTTTCAGATAGGGGAAATGTGAGTGAACATTCAGATTTCAGTTCCAGAGCGATTCGCCCAATGAGTCCTTGATATTTAGTCGTTTTCAGCCAATTTTCTGGATTTTTGAAAATTTCACTTTTTTGTGAAAATATCCACTAAATGAGGGAATAATATGTGTGAGAGTACCCCAGGAGAGTTCCAAATGTGTGTGGGTAGAATATATATCCCACGGGGGTAAAATTAAAAAAGTTGAAAAAATTTTTTTTTTTGGACTTAGTCATTTTTCCGGCGTTTATCAGACTTTCAGATAGGGGAAATGTCAGTGAGCATTCCGATTTCAGTTCCAGAGCGATTCGCCCAATAAATCCTTGATATTTAGTCATTTTCAGCCAATAATTTGGATTTTTGAAAATTTCACTTTTTTGTGAAAATATCCACTAAATGAGGGAATAATATGTGTGAGGGTACCCCAGGAGAGTTCCAAATGTGTGTGGGTAGAATATATATCCCACGGGGGTAAAATTGAAAAAAGTTGAAAAAAAAATTTTTTTGGACTTAGTCATTTTTCCGTCGTTTATCAGACTTTCAGATAGGGGAAATGTCAGTGAGCGTTCCGATTTCAGTTCCAGAGCGATTCGCCCAATGAGTCCTTGATATTTAGTCGTTTTCAGCCAATTTTCTGGATTTTTGAAAATTTCACTTTTTTGTGAAAATATCCACTAAATGAGGGAATAATATGTGTGAGGGTACCCCAGGAGAGTTCCAAATGTGTGTGGGTAGAATATATATCCCACTGGGGTAAAATTGAAAAAAGTTGAAAAAAATTTTTTTTTGGACTTAGTCATTTTTCCGGCATTTATCAGACTTTCGGATAGGGGAAATGTCAGTGAGCGTTCCGATTTCAGTTCCAGAGCGATTTGCCCAATGAGTCATTGATATTTAGTCATTTTCAGCCAATTTTCTGGATTTTTGAAAATTACACTTTTTTGTGAAAATATCCACTAAATGAGGGAATAATATGTGTGAGGGTACCCCAGGAGAGTTCCAAATGTGTGTGGGTAGAATATATATCCCACGGGGGTAAAATTGAAAAAAGTTGAAAAAAAAATTTTTTTGGACTTAGTCATTTTTCCGTCGTTTATCAGACTTTCAGATAGGGGAAATGTCAGTGAGCGTTCCGATTTCAGTTCCAGAGCGATTCGCCCAATGAGTCCTTGATATTTAGTCGTTTTCAGCCAATTTTCTGGATTTTTGAAAATTTCACTTTTTTGTGAAAATATCCACTAAATGAGGGAATAATATGTGTGAGGGTACCCCAGGAGAGTTCCAAATGTGTGTGGGTAGAATATATATCCCACTGGGGTAAAATTGAAAAAAGTTGAAAAAAATTTTTTTTTGGACTTAGTCATTTTTCCGGCGTTTATCAGACTTTCGGATAGGGGAAATGTCAGTGAGCGTTCCGATTTCAGTTCCAGAGCGATTCGCCCAATGAGTCATTGATATTTAGTCATTTTCAGCCAATTTTCTGGATTTTTGAAAATTTCACTTTTTTGTGAAAATATCCACTAAATGAGGGAATAATATGTGTGAGGGTACCCCAGGAGAGTTCCAAATGTGTGTGGGTAGAATATATATCCCACTGGGGTAAAATTGAAAAAAGTTGAAAAAAAATTTTTTTTGGACTTAGTCATTTTTCCGGCATTTATCAGACTTTCGGATAGGGGAAATGTCAGTGAGCGTTCCGATTTCAGTTCCAGAGCGATTTGCCCAATGAGTCATTGATATTTAGTCATTTTCAGCCAATTTTCTGGATTTTTGAAAATTACACTTTTTTGTGAAAATATCCACTAAATGAGGGAATAATATGTGTGAGGGTACCCCAGGAGAGTTCCAAATGTGTGTGGGTAGAATATATATCCCACGGGGGTAAAATTGAAAAAAGTTGAAAAAAATTTTTTTTTGGACTTAGTCATTTTTCCGGCGTTTATCAGACTTTCAGATAGGGGAAATGTGAGTGAACATTCAGATTTCAGTTCCAGAGCGATTCGCCCAATGAGTCCTTGATATTTAGTCGTTTTCAGCCAATTTTCTGGATTTTTGAAAATTTCACTTTTTTGTGAAAATATCCACTAAATGAGGGAATAATATGTGTGAGGGTACCCCAGGAGAGTTCCAAATGTGTGTGGGTAGAATATATATCCCACGGGGGTAAAATTAAAAAAGTTGAAAAAATTTTTTTTTTTGGACTTAGTCATTTTTCCGGCGTTTATCAGACTTTCAGATAGGGGAAATGTCAGTGAGCATTCCGATTTCAGTTCCAGAGCGATTCGCCCAATAAATCCTTGATATTTAGTCATTTTCAGCCAATAATTTGGATTTTTGAAAATTTCACTTTTTTGTGAAAATATCCACTAAATGAGGGAATAATATGTGTGAGGGTACCGCAGGAGAGTTCCAAATGTGTGTGGGTAGAATATATATCCCACGGGGGTAAAATTGAAAAAAGTTGAAAAAAATTTTTTTTTGGACTTAGTCATTTTTCCGGCGTTTATCAGACTTTCAGATAGGGGAAATGTGAGTGAACATTCAGATTTCAGTTCCAGAGCGATTCGCCCAATGAGTCCTTGATATTTAGTCGTTTTCAGCCAATTTTCTGGATTTTTGAAAATTTCACTTTTTTGTGAAAATATCCACTAAATGAGGGAATAATATGTGTGAGGGTACCCCAGGAGAGTTCCAAATGTGTGTGGGTAGAATATATATCCCACGGGGGTAAAATTAAAAAAGTTGAAAAAATTTTTTTTTTTGGACTTAGTCATTTTTCCGGCGTTTATCAGACTTTCAGATAGGGGAAATGTCAGTGAGCATTCCGATTTCAGTTCCAGAGCGATTCGCCCAATAAATCCTTGATATTTAGTCATTTTCAGCCAATAATTTGGATTTTTGAAAATTTCACTTTTTTGTGAAAATATCCATTAAATGAGGGAATAATATGTGTGAGGGTACCGCAGGAGAGTTCCAAATGTGTGTGGGTAGAATATATATCCCACTGGGGTAAAATTGAAAAAAGTTGAAAAAAATTTTTTTTTGGACTTAGTCATTTTTCCGGCATTTATCAGACTTTCGGATAGGGGAAATGTCAGTGAGCGTTCCGATTTCAGTTCCAGAGCGATTTGCCCAATGAGTCATTGATATTTAGTCATTTTCAGCCAATTTTCTGGATTTTTGAAAATTACACTTTTTTGTGAAAATATCCACTAAATGAGGGAATAATATGTGTGAGGGTACCCCAGGAGAGTTCCAAATGTGTGTGGGTAGAATATATATCCCACGGGGGTAAAATTGAAAAAAGTTGAAAAAAATTTTTTTTTGGACTTAGTCATTTTTCCGGCGTTTATCAGACTTTCAGATAGGGGAAATGTGAGTGAACATTCAGATTTCAGTTCCAGAGCGATTCGCCCAATGAGTCCTTGATATTTAGTCGTTTTCAGCCAATTTTCTGGATTTTTGAAAATTTCACTTTTTTGTGAAAATATCCACTAAATGAGGGAATAATATGTGTGAGAGTACCCCAGGAGAGTTCCAAATGTGTGTGGGTAGAATATATATCCCACGGGGGTAAAATTAAAAAAGTTGAAAAAATTTTTTTTTTTGGACTTAGTCATTTTTCCGGCGTTTATCAGACTTTCAGATAGGGGAAATGTCAGTGAGCATTCCGATTTCAGTTCCAGAGCGATTCGCCCAATAAATCCTTGATATTTAGTCATTTTCAGCCAATAATTTGGATTTTTGAAAATTTCACTTTTTTGTGAAAATATCCACTAAATGAGGGAATAATATGTGTGAGGGTACCCCAGGAGAGTTCCAAATGTGTGTGGGTAGAATATATATCCCACGGGGGTAAAATTGAAAAAAGTTGAAAAAAAAATTTTTTTGGACTTAGTCATTTTTCCGTCGTTTATCAGACTTTCAGATAGGGGAAATGTCAGTGAGCGTTCCGATTTCAGTTCCAGAGCGATTCGCCCAATGAGTCCTTGATATTTAGTCGTTTTCAGCCAATTTTCTGGATTTTTGAAAATTTCACTTTTTTGTGAAAATATCCACTAAATGAGGGAATAATATGTGTGAGGGTACCCCAGGAGAGTTCCAAATGTGTGTGGGTAGAATATATATCCCACTGGGGTAAAATTGAAAAAAGTTGAAAAAAATTTTTTTTTGGACTTAGTCATTTTTCCGGCATTTATCAGACTTTCGGATAGGGGAAATGTCAGTGAGCGTTCCGATTTCAGTTCCAGAGCGATTTGCCCAATGAGTCATTGATATTTAGTCATTTTCAGCCAATTTTCTGGATTTTTGAAAATTACACTTTTTTGTGAAAATATCCACTAAATGAGGGAATAATATGTGTGAGGGTACCCCAGGAGAGTTCCAAATGTGTGTGGGTAGAATATATATCCCACGGGGGTAAAATTGAAAAAAGTTGAAAAAAAAATTTTTTTGGACTTAGTCATTTTTCCGTCGTTTATCAGACTTTCAGATAGGGGAAATGTCAGTGAGCGTTCCGATTTCAGTTCCAGAGCGATTCGCCCAATGAGTCCTTGATATTTAGTCGTTTTCAGCCAATTTTCTGGATTTTTGAAAATTTCACTTTTTTGTGAAAATATCCACTAAATGAGGGAATAATATGTGTGAGGGTACCCCAGGAGAGTTCCAAATGTGTGTGGGTAGAATATATATCCCACTGGGGTAAAATTGAAAAAAGTTGAAAAAAATTTTTTTTTGGACTTAGTCATTTTTCCGGCGTTTATCAGACTTTCGGATAGGGGAAATGTCAGTGAGCGTTCCGATTTCAGTTCCAGAGCGATTCGCCCAATGAGTCATTGATATTTAGTCATTTTCAGCCAATTTTCTGGATTTTTGAAAATTTCACTTTTTTGTGAAAATATCCACTAAATGAGGGAATAATATGTGTGAGGGTACCCCAGGAGAGTTCCAAATGTGTGTGGGTAGAATATATATCCCACTGGGGTAAAATTGAAAAAAGTTGAAAAAAAATTTTTTTTGGACTTAGTCATTTTTCCGGCATTTATCAGACTTTCGGATAGGGGAAATGTCAGTGAGCGTTCCGATTTCAGTTCCAGAGCGATTTGCCCAATGAGTCATTGATATTTAGTCATTTTCAGCCAATTTTCTGGATTTTTGAAAATTACACTTTTTTGTGAAAATATCCACTAAATGAGGGAATAATATGTGTGAGGGTACCCCAGGAGAGTTCCAAATGTGTGTGGGTAGAATATATATCCCACGGGGGTAAAATTGAAAAAAGTTGAAAAAAATTTTTTTTTGGACTTAGTCATTTTTCCGGCGTTTATCAGACTTTCAGATAGGGGAAATGTGAGTGAACATTCAGATTTCAGTTCCAGAGCGATTCGCCCAATGAGTCCTTGATATTTAGTCGTTTTCAGCCAATTTTCTGGATTTTTGAAAATTTCACTTTTTTGTGAAAATATCCACTAAATGAGGGAATAATATGTGTGAGGGTACCCCAGGAGAGTTCCAAATGTGTGTGGGTAGAATATATATCCCACGGGGGTAAAATTAAAAAAGTTGAAAAAATTTTTTTTTTTGGACTTAGTCATTTTTCCGGCGTTTATCAGACTTTCAGATAGGGGAAATGTCAGTGAGCATTCCGATTTCAGTTCCAGAGCGATTCGCCCAATAAATAATTGATATTTAGTCATTTTCAGCCAATAATTTGGATTTTTGAAAATTTCACTTTTTTGTGAAAATATCCACTAAATGAGGGAATAATATGTGTGAGGGTACCGCAGGAGAGTTCCAAATGTGTGTGGGTAGAATATATATCCCACGGGGGTAAAATTGAAAAAAGTTGAAAAAAAAATTTTTTTGGACTTAGTCATTTTTCCGTCGTTTATCAGACTTTCAGATAGGGGAAATGTCAGTGAGCGTTCCGATTTCAGTTCCCGAGCGATTCGCCCAATGAGTCCTTGATATTTAGTCGTTTTCAGCCAATTTTCTGGATTTTTGAAAATTTCACTTTTTTGTGAAAATATCCACTAAATGAGGGAATAATATGTGTGAGGGTACCCCAGGAGAGTTCCAAATGTGTGTGGGTAGAATATATATCCCACTGGGGTAAAATTGAAAAAAGTTGAAAAAAATTTTTTTTTGGACTTAGTCATTTTTCCGGCATTTATCAGACTTTCGGATAGGGGAAATGTCAGTGAGCGTTCCGATTTCAGTTCCAGAGCGATTCACCCAATGAGTCATTGATATTTAGTCATTTTCAGCCAATTTTCTGGATTTTTGAAAATTTCACTTTTTTGTGAAAATATCCACTAAATGAGGGAATAATATGTGTGAGGGTACCCCAGGAGAGTTCCAAATGTGTGTGGGTAGAATATATATCCCACGGGGGTAAAATTGAAAAAAGTTGAAAAAAATTTTTTTTTGGACTTAGTCATTTTTCCGGCGTTTATCAGACTTTCAGATAGGGGAAATGTGAGTGAACATTCAGATTTCAGTTCCAGAGCGATTCGCCCAATGAGTCCTTGATATTTAGTCGTTTTCAGCCAATTTTCTGGATTTTTGAAAATTACACTTTTTTGTGAAAATATCCACTAAATGAGGGAATAATATGTGTGAGGGTACCCCAGGAGAGTTCCAAATGTGTGTGGGTAGAATATATATCCCACGGGGGTAAAATTGAAAAAAGTTGAAAAAAATTTTTTTTTGGACTTAGTCATTTTTCCGCCGTTTATCAGACTTTCAGATAGGGGAAATGTCAGTGAGCATTCCGATTTCAGTTCCAGAGCGATTCGCCCAATAAATCCTTGATATTTAGTCATTTTCAGCCAATAATTTGGATTTTTGAAAATTTCACTTTTTTGTGAAAATATCCACTAAATGAGGGAATAATATGTGTGAGGGTACCCCAGGAGAGTTCCAAATGTGTGTGGGTAGAATATATATCCCACGGGGGTAAAATTGAAAAAAGTTGAAAAAAAAATTTTTTTGGACTTAGTCATTTTTCCGTCGTTTATCAGACTTTCAGATAGGGGAAATGTCAGTGAGCGTTCCGATTTCAGTTCCAGAGCGATTCGCCCAATGAGTCCTTGATATTTAGTCGTTTTCAGCCAATTTTCTGGATTTTTGAAAATTTCACTTTTTTGTGAAAATATCCACTAAATGAGGGAATAATATGTGTGAGGGTACCCCAGGAGAGTTCCAAATGTGTGTGGGTAGAATATATATCCCACTGGGGTAAAATTGAAAAAAGTTGAAAAAAAATTTTTTTTGGACTTAGTCATTTTTCCGGCGTTTATCAGACTTTCGGATAGGGGAAATGTCAGTGAGCGTTCCGATTTCAGTTCCAGAGCGATTCGCCCAATGAGTCATTGATATTTAGTCATTTTCAGCCAATTTTCTGGATTTTTGAAAATTTCACTTTTTTGTGAAAATATCCACTAAATGAGGGAATAATATGTGTGAGGGTACCCCAGGAGAGTTCCAAATGTGTGTGGGTAGAATATATATCCCACGGGGGTAAAATTGAAAAAAGTTGAAAAAAATTTTTTTTTGGACTTAGTCATTTTTCCGGCGTTTATCAGACTTTCAGATAGGGGAAATGTGAGTGAACATTCAGATTTCAGTTCCAGAGCGATTCGCCCAATGAGTCCTTGATATTTAGTCGTTTTCAGCCAATTTTCTGGATTTTTGAAAATTTCACTTTTTTGTGAAAATATCCACTAAATGAGGGAATAATATGTGTGAGGGTACCCCAGGAGAGTTCCAAATGTGTGTGGGTAGAATATATATCCCACGGGGGTAAAATTGAAAAAAGTTGAAAAAATTTTTTTTTTGGACTTAGTCATTTTTCCGGCGTTTATCAGACTTTCAGATAGGGGAAATGTCAGTGAGCATTCCGATTTCAGTTCCAGAGCGATTCGCCCAATAAATCCTTGATATTTAGTCATTTTCAGCCAATAATTTGGATTTTTGAAAATTTCACTTTTTTGTGAAAATATCCACTAAATGAGGGAATAATATGTGTGAGGGTACCCCAGGAGAGTTCCAAATGTGTGTGGGTAGAATATATATCCCACTGGGGTAAAATTGAAAAAAGTTGAAAAAAATTTTTTTTTGGACTTAGTCATTTTTCCGGCGTTTATCAGACTTTCGGATAGGGGAAATGTCAGTGAGCGTTCCGATTTCAGTTCCAGAGCGATTCGCCCAATGAGTCATTGATATTTAGTCATTTTCAGCCAATTTTCTGGATTTTTGAAAATTTCACTTTTTTGTGAAAATATCCACTAAATGAGGGAATAATATGTGTGAGGGTACCCCAGGAGAGTTCCAAATGTGTGTGGGTAGAATATATATCCCACGGGGGTAAAATTGAAAAAAGTTGAAAAAATTTTTTTTTTGGACTTAGTCATTTTTCCGGCGTTTATCAGACTTTCAGATAGGGGAAATGTGAGTGAACATTCAGATTTCAGTTCCAGAGCGATTCGCCCAATGAGTCCTTGATATTTAGTCGTTTTCAGCCAATTTTCTGGATTTTTGAAAATTTCACTTTTTTGTGAAAATATCCACTAAATGAGCGAATAATATGTGTGAGGGTACCCCAGGAGAGTTCCAAATGTGTGTGGGTAGAATATATATCCCACGGGGGTAAAATTGAAAAAAGTTGAAAAAAATTTTTTTTTGGACTTAGTCATTTTTCCGCCGTTTATCAGACTTTCAGATAGGGGAAATGTGAGTGAACATTCAGATTTCAGTTCCAGAGCGATTCGCCCAATGAGTCCTTGATATTTAGTCGTTTTCAGCCAATTTTCTGGATTTTTGAAAATTTCACTTTTTTGTGAAAATATCCACTAAATGAGGGAATAATATGTGTGAGGGTACCCCAGGAGAGTTCCAAATGTGTGTGGGTAGAATATATATCCCACTGGGGTAAAATTGAAAAAATTGAAAAAAATTTTTTTTTGGACTTAGTCATTTTTCCGGCGTTTATCAGACTTTCGGATAGGGGAAATGTCAGTGAGCGTTCCGATTTCAGTTCCAGAGCGATTCGCCCAATGAGTCATTGATATTTAGTCATTTTCAGCCAATTTTCTGGATTTTTGAAAATTTCACTTTTTTGTGAAAATATCCACTAAATGAGGGAATAATATGTGTGAGGGTACCCCAGGAGAGTTCCAAATGTGTGTGGGTAGAATATGTATCCCACGGGGGTAAAATTGAAAAAACTTGAAAAAAATTTTTTTTTTGGACTTAGTCATTTTTCCGCCGTTTATCAGACTTTCAGATAGGGGAAATGTGAGAGAGCATTCCGATTTCAGTTCCAGAGCGATTCGCCCAATGAGTCCTTGATATTTAGTCGTTTTCAGCCAATTTTCTGGATTTTTGAAAATTTCACTTTTTTGTGAAAATATCCACTAAATGAGGGAATAGTATGTGTGAGGGTACCCCAGGAGAGTTCCAAATGTGTGTGGGTAGAATATATATCCCACGGGGGTAAAATTGAAAAAAGTTGAAAACAATTTTTTTTTGGACTTAGTCATTTTTCCGGCGTTTATCAGACTTTCAGATAGGGGAAATGTCAGTGAGCATTCCGATTTCAGTTCCAGAGCGATTCGCCCAATAAATCCTAGATATTTAGTCATTTTCAGCCAATAATTTGGATTTTTGAAAATTTCACTTTTTTGTGAAAATATCCACTAAATGAGGGAATAATATGTGTGAGGGTACCCCAGGAGAGTTCCAAATGTGTGTGGGTAGAATATATATCCCACGGGGGTAAAATTGAAAAAAGTTGAAAAAAAAATTTTTTTGGACTTAGTCATTTTTCCGTCGTTTATCAGACTTTCAGATAGGGGAAATGTCAGTGAGCGTTCCGATTTCAGTTCCAGAGCGATTCGCCCAATGAGTCCTTGATATTTAGTCGTTTTCAGCCAATTTTCTGGATTTTTGAAAATTTCACTTTTTTGTGAAAATATCCACTAAATGAGGGAATAATATGTGTGAGGGTACCCCAGGAGAGTTCCAAATGTGTGTGGGTAGAATATATATCCCACTGGGGTAAAATTGAAAAAAGTTGAAAAAAATTTTTTTTTGGACTTAGTCATTTTTCCGGCGTTTATCAGACTTTCGGATAGGGGAAATGTCAGTGAGCGTTCCGATTTCAGTTCCAGAGCGATTCGCCCAATGAGTCATTGATATTTAGTCATTTTCAGCCAATTTTCTGGATTTTTGAAAATTTCACTTTTTTGTGAAAATATCCACTAAATGAGGGAATAATATGTGTGAGGGTACCCCAGGAGAGTTCCAAATGTGTGTGGGTAGAATATATATCCCACGGGGGTAAAATTGAAAAAAGTTGAAAAAAATTTTTTTTTGGACTTAGTCATTTTTCCGCCGTTTATCAGACTTTCAGATAGGGGAAATGTGAGTGAGCATTCCGATTTCAGTTCCAGAGCAATTCGCCCAATGAGTCCTTGATATTTAGTCGTTTTCAGCCAATTTTCTGGATTTTTGAAAATTTCACTTTTTTGTGAAAATATCCACTAAATGAGCGAATAATATGTGTGAGGGTACCCCAGGAGAGTTCCAAATGTGTGTGGGTAGAAAATATATCCCACGGGGGTAAAATTGAAAAAAGTTGAAAACATTTTTTTTTTGGACTTAGTCATTTTTCCGGCGTTTATCAGACTTTCAGATAGGGGAAATGTCAGTGAGCATTCCGATTTCAGTTCCAGAGCAATTCGCCCAATGAGTCCTTGATATTTAGTCGTTTTCAGCCAATTTTCGAAAATTTCACTTTTTTGTGAAAATATCCACTAAATGAGCGAATAATATGTGTGAGGGTACCCCAGGAGAGTTCCAAATGTGTGTGGGTAGAATATATATCCCACGGGGGTAAAATTGAAAAAAGTTGAAAAAATTTTTTTTTTGGACTTAGTCATTTTTCCGGCGTTTATCAGACTTTCACATAGGGGAAATGTCAGTGAGCATTCCGATTTCAGTTCCAGAGCGATTCGCCCAATAAATCCTTGATATTTAGTCATTTTCAGCCAATAATTTGGATTTTTGAAAATTTCACTTTTTTGTGAAAATATCCACTAAATGAGGGAATAATATGTGTGAGGGTACCCCAGGAAAGTTCCAAATGTGTGTGGGTAGAATATATATCCCACGGGGGTAAAATTGAAAAAAGTTGAAAAAAAAATTTTTTTGGACTTAGTCATTTTTCCGGCGTTTATCAGACTTTCAGATAGGGGAAATGTGAGTGAACATTCAGATTTCAGTTCCAGAGCGATTCGCCCAATGAGTCCTTGATATTTAGTCGTTTTCAGCCAATTTTCTGGATTTTTGAAAATTTCACTTTTTTGTGAAAATATCCACTAAATGAGCGAATAATATGTGTGAGGGTACCCCAGGAGAGTTCCAAATGTGTGTGGGTAGAATATATATCCCACTGGGGTAAAATTGAAAAAAGTTGAAAAAAATTTTTTTTTGGACTTAGTCATTTTTCCGGCGTTTATCAGACTTTCGGATAGGGGAAATGTCAGTGAGCGTTCCGATTTCAGTTCCAGAGCGATTCGCCCAATGAGTCATTGATATTTAGTCATTTTCAGCCAATTTTCTGGATTTTTGAAAATTTCACTTTTTTGTGAAAATATCCACTAAATGAGGGAATAATATGTGTGAGGGTACCCCAGGAGAGTTCCAAATGTGTGTGGGTAGAATATGTATCCCACGGGGGTAAAATTGAAAAAACTTGAAAAAAATTTTTTTTTTGGACTTAGTCATTTTTCCGCCGTTTATCAGACTTTCAGATAGGGGAAATGTGAGAGAGCATTCCGATTTCAGTTCCAGAGCGATTCGCCCAATGAGTCCTTGATATTTAGTCGTTTTCAGCCAATTTTCTGGATTTTTGAAAATTTCACTTTTTTGTGAAAATATCCACTAAATGAGGGAATAGTATGTGTGAGGGTACCCCAGGAGAGTTCCAAATGTGTGTGGGTAGAATATATATCCCACGGGGGTAAAATTGAAAAAAGTTGAAAACAATTTTTTTTTGGACTTAGTCATTTTTCCGGCGTTTATCAGACTTTCAGATAGGGGAAATGTCAGTGAGCATTCCGATTTCAGTTCCAGAGCGATTCGCCCAATAAATCCTAGATATTTAGTCATTTTCAGCCAATAATTTGGATTTTTGAAAATTTCACTTTTTTGTGAAAATATCCACTAAATGAGGGAATAATATGTGTGAGGGTACCCCAGGAGAGTTCCAAATGTGTGTGGGTAGAATATATATCCCACGGGGGTAAAATTGAAAAAAGTTGAAAAAAAAATTTTTTTGGACTTAGTCATTTTTCCGTCGTTTATCAGACTTTCAGATAGGGGAAATGTCAGTGAGCGTTCCGATTTCAGTTCCAGAGCGATTCGCCCAATGAGTCCTTGATATTTAGTCGTTTTCAGCCAATTTTCTGGATTTTTGAAAATTTCACTTTTTTGTGAAAATATCCACTAAATGAGGGAATAATATGTGTGAGGGTACCCCAGGAGAGTTCCAAATGTGTGTGGGTAGAATATATATCCCACTGGGGTAAAATTGAAAAAAGTTGAAAAAAATTTTTTTTTGGACTTAGTCATTTTTCCGGCGTTTATCAGACTTTCGGATAGGGGAAATGTCAGTGAGCGTTCCGATTTCAGTTCCAGAGCGATTCGCCCAATGAGTCATTGATATTTAGTCATTTTCAGCCAATTTTCTGGATTTTTGAAAATTTCACTTTTTTGTGAAAATATCCACTAAATGAGGGAATAATATGTGTGAGGGTACCCCAGGAGAGTTCCAAATGTGTGTGGGTAGAATATATATCCCACGGGGGTAAAATTGAAAAAAGTTGAAAAAAATTTTTTTTTGGACTTAGTCATTTTTCCGCCGTTTATCAGACTTTCAGATAGGGGAAATGTGAGTGAGCATTCCGATTTCAGTTCCAGAGCAATTCGCCCAATGAGTCCTTGATATTTAGTCGTTTTCAGCCAATTTTCTGGATTTTTGAAAATTTCACTTTTTTGTGAAAATATCCACTAAATGAGCGAATAATATGTGTGAGGGTACCCCAGGAGAGTTCCAAATGTGTGTGGGTAGAATATATATCCCACGGGGGTAAAATTGAAAAAAGTTGAAAACATTTTTTTTTTGGACTTAGTCATTTTTCCGGCGTTTATCAGACTTTCAGATAGGGGAAATGTCAGTGAGCATTCCGATTTCAGTTCCAGAGCAATTCGCCCAATGAGTCCTTGATATTTAGTCGTTTTCAGCCAATTTTCGAAAATTTCACTTTTTTGTGAAAATATCCACTAAATGAGCGAATAATATGTGTGAGGGTACCCCAGGAGAGTTCCAAATGTGTGTGGGTAGAATATATATCCCACGGGGGTAAAATTGAAAAAAGTTGAAAAAATTTTTTTTTTGGACTTAGTCATTTTTCCGCCGTTTATCAGACTTTCAGATAGGGGAAATGTGAGTGAGCATTCCGATTTCAGTTCCAGAGCAATTCGCCCAATGAGTCCTTGATATTTAGTCGTTTTCAGCCAATTTTCTGGATTTTTGAAAATTTCACTTTTTTGTGAAAATATCCACTAAATGAGCGAATAATATGTGTGAGGGTACCCAAGGAGAGTTCCAAATGTGTGTGGGTAGAATATATATCCCACGGGGGTAAAATTGAAAAATGTTGAAAAAAATTTTTTTTTGGACTTAGTCATTTTTCCGGCGTTTATCAGATTTTCAGATAGGGGAAATGTGAGTGAACATTTAGATTTCAGTTCCAGAGCGATTCGCCCAATGAGTCCTTGATATTTAGTCGTTTTCAGCCAATTTTCTGGATTTTTGAAAATTTCACTTTTTTGTGAAAATATCCACTAAATGAGCGAATAATATGTGTGAGGGTACCCCAGGAGAGTTCCAAATGTGTGTGGGTAGAATATATATCCCACGGGGGTAAAATTGAAAAAAGTTGAAAAAATTTTTTTTTTTGGACTTAGTCATTTTTCCGCCGTTTATCAGACTTTCAGATAGGGGAAATGTGAGAGAGCATTCCGATTTCAGTTCCAGAGCGATTCGCCCAATGAGTCCTTGATATTTAGTCGTTTTCAGCCAATTTTCTGGATTTTTGAAAATTTCACTTTTTTGTGAAAATATCCACTAAATGAGGGAATAATATGTGTGAGGGTACCCCAGGAGAGTTCCAAATGTGTGTGGGTAGAATATATATCCCACGGGGGTAAAATTGAAAAAAGTTGAAAAAAATTTTTTTTTTGACTTAGTCATTTTTCCGCCGTTTATCAGACTTTCAGATAGGGGAAATGTGAGTGAGCATTCCGATTTCAGTTCCAGAGCAATTCGCCCAATGAGTCCTTGATATTTAGTCGTTTTAAGCCAATTTTCTGGATTTTTGAAAATTTCACTTTTTTGTGAAAATATCCAAAAAATGAGCGCATAATATGTGTGAGGGTACCCCAGGAGAGTTCCAAATGTGTGTGGGTAGAATATATATCCCACAGGGGTAAAATTGAAAAAAGTTGAAAAAAATTTTTTTTTGGACTTAGTCATTTTTCCGGCGTTTATCAGACTTTCAGGTAGGGGAAATGTGAGTGAACATTCAGATTTCAGTTCCAGAGCGATTCGCCCAATGAGTCCTTGATATTTAGTCGTTTTCAGCCAATTTTCTGGATTTTAGAAAATTTCACTTTTTTGTGAAAATATCCACTAAATGAGGGAATAATATGTGTGAGGGTACCCCAGGAGAGTTCCAAATGTGTGTGGGTAGAATATATATCCCACGGGGGTAAAATTGAAAAAAGTTTAAAAAAAAATTTTTTTGGACTTAGTCATTTTTCCGGCGTTTATCAGACTTTCAGATAGGGGAAATGTGAGTGAACATTTAGATTTCAGTTCCAGAGCGATTCGCCCAATGAGTCCTTGATATTTAGTCGTTTTCAGCCAATTTTCTGGATTTTTGAAAATTTCACTTTTTTGTGAAAATATCCACTAAATGAGGGAATAATATGTGTGAGGGTACCCCAGGAGAGTTCCAAATGTGTGTGGGTAGAATATATATCCCACGGGGGTAAAATTGAAAAAAGTTGAAAAAAATTTTTTTTTGGACTTAGTCATTTTTCCGGCGTTTATCAGACTTTCAGATAGGGGAAATGTCAGTGAGCATTCCGATTTCAGTTCCAGAGCGATTCGCCCAATAAGTCCTTGATATTTAGTCATTTTCAGCCAATAAGTTGGATTTTTGAAAATTTCACTTTTTTGTGAAAATATCCACTAAATGAGGGAATAATATGTGTGAGGGTACCCCAGGAGAGTTCCAAATGTGTGTGGGTAGAATATATATCCCACAGGGGTAAAATTGAAAAAAATTGAACAAATTTTTTTTTGGACTTAGTCATTTTTCCGTCGTTTATCAGACTTTCAGATAGGGGAAATGTCAGTGAGCGTTCCGATTTCAGTTCCAGAGCGATTCGCCCAATGAGTCCTTGATATTTAGTCGTTTTCAGCCAATTTTCTGGATTTTTGAAAATTTCACTTTTTTGTGAAAATATCCACTAAATGAGGGAATAATATGTGTGAGGGTACCCCAGGAGAGTTCCAAATGTGTGTGGGTAGAATATATATCCCACGGGGGTAAAATTGAAAAAAGTTGAAAAAAATTTTTTTTTGGACTTAGTCATTTTTCCGCCGTTTATCAGACTTTCAGATAGGGGAAATGTGAGTGAGCATTCCGATTTCAGTTCCAGAGCAATTCGCCCAATGAGTCCTTGATATTTAGTCGTTTTCAGCCAATTTTCTGGATTTTTGAAAATTTCACTTTTTTGTGAAAATATCCACTAAATGAGCGAATAATATGTGTGAGGGTACCCCAGGAGAGTTCCAAATGTGTGTGGGTAGAATATATATCCCACGGGGGTAAAATTGAAAAAAGTTGAAAACATTTTTTTTTTGGACTTAGTCATTTTTCCGGCGTTTATCAGACTTTCAGATAGGGGAAATGTCAGTGAGCATTCCGATTTCAGTTCCAGAGCAATTCGCCCAATGAGTCCTTGATATTTAGTCGTTTTCAGCCAATTTTCGAAAATTTCACTTTTTTGTGAAAATATCCACTAAATGAGCGAATAATATGTGTGAGGGTACCCCAGGAGAGTTCCAAATGTGTGTGGGTAGAATATATATCCCACGGGGGTAAAATTGAAAAAAGTTGAAAAAATTTTTTTTTTGGACTTAGTCATTTTTCCGCCGTTTATCAGACTTTCAGATAGGGGAAATGTGAGTGAGCATTCCGATTTCAGTTCCAGAGCAATTCGCCCAATGAGTCCTTGATATTTAGTCGTTTTCAGCCAATTTTCTGGATTTTTGAAAATTTCACTTTTTTGTGAAAATATCCACTAAATGAGCGAATAATATGTGTGAGGGTACCCAAGGAGAGTTCCAAATGTGTGTGGGTAGAATATATATCCCACGGGGGTAAAATTGAAAAATGTTGAAAAAAATTTTTTTTTGGACTTAGTCATTTTTCCGGCGTTTATCAGATTTTCAGATAGGGGAAATGTGAGTGAACATTTAGATTTCAGTTCCAGAGCGATTCGCCCAATGAGTCCTTGATATTTAGTCGTTTTCAGCCAATTTTCTGGATTTTTGAAAATTTCACTTTTTTGTGAAAATATCCACTAAATGAGCGAATAATATGTGTGAGGGTACCCCAGGAGAGTTCCAAATGTGTGTGGGTAGAATATATATCCCACGGGGGTAAAATTGAAAAAAGTTGAAAAAATTTTTTTTTTTGGACTTAGTCATTTTTCCGCCGTTTATCAGACTTTCAGATAGGGGAAATGTGAGAGAGCATTCCGATTTCAGTTCCAGAGCGATTCGCCCAATGAGTCCTTGATATTTAGTCGTTTTCAGCCAATTTTCTGGATTTTTGAAAATTTCACTTTTTTGTGAAAATATCCACTAAATGAGGGAATAATATGTGTGAGGGTACCCCAGGAGAGTTCCAAATGTGTGTGGGTAGAATATATATCCCACGGGGGTAAAATTGAAAAAAGTTGAAAAAAATTTTTTTTTTGACTTAGTCATTTTTCCGCCGTTTATCAGACTTTCAGATAGGGGAAATGTGAGTGAGCATTCCGATTTCAGTTCCAGAGCAATTCGCCCAATGAGTCCTTGATATTTAGTCGTTTTAAGCCAATTTTCTGGATTTTTGAAAATTTCACTTTTTTGTGAAAATATCCAAAAAATGAGCGCATAATATGTGTGAGGGTACCCCAGGAGAGTTCCAAATGTGTGTGGGTAGAATATATATCCCACAGGGGTAAAATTGAAAAAAGTTGAAAAAAATTTTTTTTTGGACTTAGTCATTTTTCCGGCGTTTATCAGACTTTCAGGTAGGGGAAATGTGAGTGAACATTCAGATTTCAGTTCCAGAGCGATTCGCCCAATGAGTCCTTGATATTTAGTCGTTTTCAGCCAATTTTCTGGATTTTAGAAAATTTCACTTTTTTGTGAAAATATCCACTAAATGAGGGAATAATATGTGTGAGGGTACCCCAGGAGAGTTCCAAATGTGTGTGGGTAGAATATATATCCCACGGGGGTAAAATTGAAAAAAGTTTAAAAAAAAATTTTTTTGGACTTAGTCATTTTTCCGGCGTTTATCAGACTTTCAGATAGGGGAAATGTGAGTGAACATTTAGATTTCAGTTCCAGAGCGATTCGCCCAATGAGTCCTTGATATTTAGTCGTTTTCAGCCAATTTTCTGGATTTTTGAAAATTTCACTTTTTTGTGAAAATATCCACTAAATGAGGGAATAATATGTGTGAGGGTACCCCAGGAGAGTTCCAAATGTGTGTGGGTAGAATATATATCCCACGGGGGTAAAATTGAAAAAAGTTGAAAAAAATTTTTTTTTGGACTTAGTCATTTTTCCGGCGTTTATCAGACTTTCAGATAGGGGAAATGTCAGTGAGCATTCCGATTTCAGTTCCAGAGCGATTCGCCCAATAAGTCCTTGATATTTAGTCATTTTCAGCCAATAAGTTGGATTTTTGAAAATTTCACTTTTTTGTGAAAATATCCACTAAATGAGGGAATAATATGTGTGAGGGTACCCCAGGAGAGTTCCAAATGTGTGTGGGTAGAATATATATCCCACAGGGGTAAAATTGAAAAAAATTGAACAAATTTTTTTTTGGACTTAGTCATTTTTCCGTCGTTTATCAGACTTTCAGATAGGGGAAATGTCAGTGAGCGTTCCGATTTCAGTTCCAGAGCGATTCGCCCAATGAGTCCTTGATATTTAGTCGTTTTCAGCCAATTTTCTGGATTTTTGAAAATTTCACTTTTTTGTGAAAATATCCACTAAATGAGGGAATAATATGTGTGAGGGTACCCCAGGAGAGTTCCAAATGTGTGTGGGTAGAATATATATCCCACGGGGGTAAAATTGAAAAAAGTTGAAAAAAATTTTTTTTTTGACTTAGTCATTTTTCCGCCGTTTATCAGACTTTCAGATAGGGGAAATGTGAGTGAGCATTCCGATTTCAGTTCCAGAGCAATTCGCCCAATGAGTCCTTGATATTTAGTCGTTTTAAGCCAATTTTCTGGATTTTTGAAAATTTCACTTTTTTGTGAAAATATCCAAAAAATGAGCGCATAATATGTGTGAGGGTACCCCAGGAGAGTTCCAAATGTGTGTGGGTAGAATATATATCCCACAGGGGTAAAATTGAAAAAAGTTGAAAAAAATTTTTTTTTGGACTTAGTCATTTTTCCGGCGTTTATCAGACTTTCAGGTAGGGGAAATGTGAGTGAACATTCAGATTTCAGTTCCAGAACGATTCGCCCAATGAGTCCTTGATATTTAGTCGTTTTCAGCCAATTTTCTGGATTTTAGAAAATTTCACTTTTTTGTGAAAATATCCACTAAATGAGGGAATAATATGTGTGAGGGTACCCCAGGAGAGTTCCAAATGTGTGTGGGTAGAATATATATCCCACGGGGGTAAAATTGAAAAAAGTTGAAAAAAATTTTTTTTTGGACTTAGTCATTTTTCCGCCGTTTATCAGACTTTCAGATAGGGGAAATGTGAGTGAGCATTCCGATTTCAGTTCCAGAGCAATTCGCCCAATGAGTCCTTGATATTTAGTCGTTTTAAGCCAATTTTCTGGATTTTTGAAAATTTCACTTTTTTGTGAAAATATCCAAAAAATGAGCGCATAATATGTGTGAGGGTACCCCAGGAGAGTTCCAAATGTGTGTGGGTAGAATATATATCCCACAGGGGTAAAATTGAAAAAAGTTGAAAAAAATTTTTTTTTGGACTTAGTCATTTTTCCGGCGTTTATCAGACTTTCAGGTAGGGGAAATGTGAGTGAACATTCAGATTTCAGTTCCAGAGCGATTCGCCCAATGAGTCCTTGATATTTAGTCGTTTTCAGCCAATTTTCTGGATTTTAGAAAATTTCACTTTTTTGTGAAAATATCCACTAAATGAGGGAATAATATGTGTGAGGGTACCCCAGGAGAGTTCCAAATGTGTGTGGGTAGAATATATATCCCACGGGGGTAAAATTGAAAAAAGTTTAAAAAAAAATTTTTTTGGACTTAGTCATTTTTCCGGCGTTTATCAGACTTTCAGATAGGGGAAATGTGAGTGAACATTTAGATTTCAGTTCCAGAGCGATTCGCCCAATGAGTCCTTGATATTTAGTCGTTTTCAGCCAATTTTCTGGATTTTTGAAAATTTCACTTTTTTGTGAAAATATCCACTAAATGAGGGAATAATATGTGTGAGGGTACCCCAGGAGAGTTCCAAATGTGTGTGGGTAGAATATATATCCCACGGGGGTAAAATTGAAAAAAGTTGAAAAAAATTTTTTTTTGGACTTAGTCATTTTTCCGGCGTTTATCAGACTTTCAGATAGGGGAAATGTCAGTGAGCATTCCGATTTCAGTTCCAGAGCGATTCGCCCAATAAGTCCTTGATATTTAGTCATTTTCAGCCAATAAGTTGGATTTTTGAAAATTTCACTTTTTTGTGAAAATATCCACTAAATGAGGGAATAATATGTGTGAGGGTACCCCAGGAGAGTTCCAAATGTGTGTGGGTAGAATATATATCCCACAGGGGTAAAATTGAAAAAAATTGAACAAATTTTTTTTTGGACTTAGTCATTTTTCCGTCGTTTATCAGACTTTCAGATAGGGGAAATGTCAGTGAGCGTTCCGATTTCAGTTCCAGAGCGATTCGCCCAATGAGTCCTTGATATTTAGTCGTTTTCAGCCAATTTTCTGGATTTTTGAAAATTTCACTTTTTTGTGAAAATATCCACTAAATGAGGGAATAATATGTGTGAGGGTACCCCAGGAGAGTTCCAAATGTGTGTGGGTAGAATATATATCCCACGGGGGTAAAATTGAAAAAAGTTGAAAAAATTTTTTTTTTTGACTTAGTCATTTTTCCGCCGTTTATCAGACTTTCAGATAGGGGAAATGTGAGTGAGCATTCCGATTTCAGTTCCAGAGCAATTCGCCCAATGAGTCCTTGATATTTAGTCGTTTTAAGCCAATTTTCTGGATTTTTGAAAATTTCACTTTTTTGTGAAAATATCCAAAAAATGAGCGCATAATATGTGTGAGGGTACCCCAGGAGAGTTCCAAATGTGTGTGGGTAGAATATATATCCCACAGGGGTAAAATTGAAAAAAGTTGAAAAAAATTTTTTTTTGGACTTAGTCATTTTTCCGGCGTTTATCAGACTTTCAGGTAGGGGAAATGTGAGTGAACATTCAGATTTCAGTTCCAGAACGATTCGCCCAATGAGTCCTTGATATTTAGTCGTTTTCAGCCAATTTTCTGGATTTTTGAAAATTTCACTTTTTTGTGAAAATATCCACTAAATGAGGGAATAATATGTGTGAGGGTACCCCAGGAGAGTTCCAAATGTGTGTGGGTAGAATATATATCCCACGGGGGTAAAATTGAAAAAAGTTGAAAAAAATTTTTTTTTGGACTTAGTCATTTTTCCGGCGTTTATCAGACTTTCAGATAGGGGAAATGTCAGTGAGCATTCCGATTTCAGTTCCAGAGCGATTCGCCCAATAAGTCCTTGATATTTAGTCATTTTCAGCCAATAAGTTGGATTTTTGAAAATTTCACTTTTTTGTGAAAATATCCACTAAATGAGGGAATAATATGTGTGAGGGTACCCCAGGAGAGTTCCAAATGTGTGTGGGTAGAATATATATCCCACAGGGGTAAAATTGAAAAAAATTGAACAAATTTTTTTTTGGACTTAGTCATTTTTCCGTCGTTTATCAGACTTTCAGATAGGGGAAATGTCAGTGAGCGTTCCGATTTCAGTTCCAGAGCGATTCGCCCAATGAGTCCTTGATATTTAGTCGTTTTCAGCCAATTTTCTGGATTTTTGAAAATTTCACTTTTTTGTGAAAATATCCACTAAATGAGGGAATAATATGTGTGAGGGTACCCCAGGAGAGTTCCAAATGTGTGTGGGTAGAATATATATCCCACGGGGGTAAAATTGAAAAAAGTTGAAAACATTTTTTTTTTTGGACTTAGTCATTTTTCTGCCGTTTATCAGACTTTCAGATAGGGGAAATGTGAGAGAGCATTCCGATTTCAGTTCCAGAGCGATTCGCCCAATGAGTCCTTGATATTTAGTCGTTTTCAGCCAATTTTCTGGATTTTTGAAAATTTCACTTTTTTGTGAAAATATCCACTAAATGAGGGAATAACATGTGTGAGGGTACCCCAGGAGAGTTCCAAATGTGTGTGGGTAGAATATATATCCCACGGGGGTAAAATTGAAAAAAGTTGAAAAAAAAATTTTTTTGGACTTAGTCATTTTTCCGTCGTTTGTCAGACTCTCAGATAGGGGAAATGTCAGTGAGCGTTCCGATTTCAGTTCCAGAGCGATTCGCCGAATGAGTCCTTGATATTTAGTCGTTTTCAGCCAATTTTCTGGATTTTTGAAAATTTCACTTTTTTGTGAAAATATCCACTAAATGAGGGAATAATATGTGTGAGGGTACCCCAGGAGAGTTCCAAATGTGTTTGGGTAGAATATATATCCCACGGGGGTAAAATTGAAAAAAGTTGAAAAAAATTTTTTTTTGGACTTAGTCATTTTTCCGGCGTTTATCAGACTTTCAGAAAGGGGAAATGTCAGTGAGCGTTCCGATTTCAGTTCCAGAGCAATTCGCCCAATGAGTCCTTGATATTTAGTCGTTTTCAGCCAATTTTCTGGATTTTTGAAAATTTCACTTTTTTGTGAAAATATCCACTAAATGAGGGAATAATATGTGTGAGGGTACCCCAGGAGAGTTCCAAATGTGTGTGGGTA
This sequence comes from Phyllobates terribilis, assembly GCF_046119375.1. NCBI lineage: Eukaryota > Metazoa > Chordata > Amphibia > Anura > Dendrobatidae > Phyllobates > Phyllobates terribilis. The sequence continues at coordinate 676,326 of NW_027363138.1, forward strand.
GAATATATATCCCACGGGGGTAAAATTGAAAAAAGTTTAAAAAAAAATTTTTTTGGACTTAGTCATTTTTCCGGCGTTTATCAGACTTTCAGATAGGGGAAATGTGAGTGAACATTTAGATTTCAGTTCCAGAGCGATTCGCCCAATGAGTCCTTGATATTTAGTCGTTTTCAGCCAATTTTCTGGATTTTTGAAAATTTCACTTTTTTGTGAAAATATCCACTAAATGAGGGAATAATATGTGTGAGGGTACCCCAGGAGAGTTCCAAATGTGTGTGGGTAGAATATATATCCCACGGGGGTAAAATTGAAAAAAGTTGAAAAAAATTTTTTTTTGGACTTAGTCATTTTTCCGGCGTTTATCAGACTTTCAGATAGGGGAAATGTCAGTGAGCATTCCGATTTCAGTTCCAGAGCGATTCGCCCAATAAGTCCTTGATATTTAGTCATTTTCAGCCAATAAGTTGGATTTTTGAAAATTTCACTTTTTTGTGAAAATATCCACTAAATGAGGGAATAATATGTGTGAGGGTACCCCAGGAGAGTTCCAAATGTGTGTGGGTAGAATATATATCCCACAGGGGTAAAATTGAAAAAAATTGAACAAATTTTTTTTTGGACTTAGTCATTTTTCCGTCGTTTATCAGACTTTCAGATAGGGGAAATGTCAGTGAGCGTTCCGATTTCAGTTCCAGAGCGATTCGCCCAATGAGTCCTTGATATTTAGTCGTTTTCAGCCAATTTTCTGGATTTTTGAAAATTTCACTTTTTTGTGAAAATATCCACTAAATGAGGGAATAATATGTGTGAGGGTACCCCAGGAGAGTTCCAAATGTGTGTGGGTAGAATATATATCCCACGGGGGTAAAATTGAAAAAAGTTGAAAAAAATTTTTTTTTTGACTTAGTCATTTTCCCGCCGTTTATCAGACTTTCAGATAGGGGAAATGTGAGTGAGCATTCCGATTTCAGTTCCAGAGCAATTCGCCCAATGAGTCCTTGATATTTAGTCGTTTTAAGCCAATTTTCTGGATTTTTGAAAATTTCACTTTTTTGTGAAAATATCCAAAAAATGAGCGCATAATATGTGTGAGGGTACCCCAGGAGAGTTCCAAATGTGTGTGGGTAGAATATATATCCCACAGGGGTAAAATTGAAAAAAGTTGAAAAAAATTTTTTTTTGGACTTAGTCATTTTTCCGGCGTTTATCAGACTTTCAGGTAGGGGAAATGTGAGTGAACATTCAGATTTCAGTTCCAGAACGATTCGCCCAATGAGTCCTTGATATTTAGTCGTTTTCAGCCAATTTTCTGGATTTTAGAAAATTTCACTTTTTTGTGAAAATATCCACTAAATGAGGGAATAATATGTGTGAGGGTACCCCAGGAGAGTTCCAAATGTGTGTGGGTAGAATATATATCCCACGGGGGTAAAATTGAAAAAAGTTGAAAAAAAAATTTTTTTGGACTTAGTCATTTTTCCGGCGTTTATCAGACTTTCAGATAGGGGAAATGTGAGTGAACATTTAGATTTCAGTTCCAGAGCGATTCGCCCAATGAGTCCTTGATATTTAGTCGTTTTCAGCCAATTTTCTGGATTTTTGAAAATTTCACTTTTTTGTGAAAATATCCACTAAATGAGGGAATAATATGTGTGAGGGTACCCCAGGAGAGTTCCAAATGTGTGTGGGTAGAATATATATCCCACGGGGGTAAAATTGAAAAAAGTTGAAAAAAATTTTTTTTTGGACTTAGTCATTTTTCCGCCGTTTATCAGACTTTCAGATAGGGGAAATGTGAGTGAGCATTCCGATTTCAGTTCCAGAGCAATTCGCCCAATGAGTCCTTGATATTTAGTCGTTTTAAGCCAATTTTCTGGATTTTTGAAAATTTCACTTTTTTGTGAAAATATCCAAAAAATGAGCGCATAATATGTGTGAGGGTACCCCAGGAGAGTTCCAAATGTGTGTGGGTAGAATATATATCCCACAGGGGTAAAATTGAAAAAAGTTGAAAAAAATTTTTTTTTGGACTTAGTCATTTTTCCGGCGTTTATCAGACTTTCAGGTAGGGGAAATGTGAGTGAACATTCAGATTTCAGTTCCAGAGCGATTCGCCCAATGAGTCCTTGATATTTAGTCGTTTTCAGCCAATTTTCTGGATTTTAGAAAATTTCACTTTTTTGTGAAAATATCCACTAAATGAGGGAATAATATGTGTGAGGGTACCCCAGGAGAGTTCCAAATGTGTGTGGGTAGAATATATATCCCACGGGGGTAAAATTGAAAAAAGTTTAAAAAAAAATTTTTTTGGACTTAGTCATTTTTCCGGCGTTTATCAGACTTTCAGATAGGGGAAATGTGAGTGAACATTTAGATTTCAGTTCCAGAGCGATTCGCCCAATGAGTCCTTGATATTTAGTCGTTTTCAGCCAATTTTCTGGATTTTTGAAAATTTCACTTTTTTGTGAAAATATCCACTAAATGAGGGAATAATATGTGTGAGGGTACCCCAGGAGAGTTCCAAATGTGTGTGGGTAGAATATATATCCCACGGGGGTAAAATTGAAAAAAGTTGAAAAAAATTTTTTTTTGGACTTAGTCATTTTTCCGGCGTTTATCAGACTTTCAGATAGGGGAAATGTCAGTGAGCATTCCGATTTCAGTTCCAGAGCGATTCGCCCAATAAGTCCTTGATATTTAGTCATTTTCAGCCAATAAGTTGGATTTTTGAAAATTTCACTTTTTTGTGAAAATATCCACTAAATGAGGGAATAATATGTGTGAGGGTACCCCAGGAGAGTTCCAAATGTGTGTGGGTAGAATATATATCCCACAGGGGTAAAATTGAAAAAAATTGAACAAATTTTTTTTTGGACTTAGTCATTTTTCCGTCGTTTATCAGACTTTCAGATAGGGGAAATGTCAGTGAGCGTTCCGATTTCAGTTCCAGAGCGATTCGCCCAATGAGTCCTTGATATTTAGTCGTTTTCAGCCAATTTTCTGGATTTTTGAAAATTTCACTTTTTTGTGAAAATATCCACTAAATGAGGGAATAATATGTGTGAGGGTACCCCAGGAGAGTTCCAAATGTGTGTGGGTAGAATATATATCCCACGGGGGTAAAATTGAAAAAAGTTGAAAAAATTTTTTTTTTTGACTTAGTCATTTTTCCGCCGTTTATCAGACTTTCAGATAGGGGAAATGTGAGTGAGCATTCCGATTTCAGTTCCAGAGCAATTCGCCCAATGAGTCCTTGATATTTAGTCGTTTTAAGCCAATTTTCTGGATTTTTGAAAATTTCACTTTTTTGTGAAAATATCCAAAAAATGAGCGCATAATATGTGTGAGGGTACCCCAGGAGAGTTCCAAATGTGTGTGGGTAGAATATATATCCCACAGGGGTAAAATTGAAAAAAGTTGAAAAAAATTTTTTTTTGGACTTAGTCATTTTTCCGGCGTTTATCAGACTTTCAGGTAGGGGAAATGTGAGTGAACATTCAGATTTCAGTTCCAGAACGATTCGCCCAATGAGTCCTTGATATTTAGTCGTTTTCAGCCAATTTTCTGGATTTTAGAAAATTTCACTTTTTTGTGAAAATATCCACTAAATGAGGGAATAATATGTGTGAGGGTACCCCAGGAGAGTTCCAAATGTGTGTGGGTAGAATATATATCCCACGGGGGTAAAATTGAAAAAAGTTGAAAAAAAAATTTTTTTGGACTTAGTCATTTTTCCGGCGTTTATCAGACTTTCAGATAGGGGAAATGTGAGTGAACATTTAGATTTCAGTTCCAGAGCGATTCGCCCAATGAGTCCTTGATATTTAGTCGTTTTCAGCCAATTTTCTGGATTTTTGAAAATTTCACTTTTTTGTGAAAATATCCACTAAATGAGGGAATAATATGTGTGAGGGTACCCCAGGAGAGTTCCAAATGTGTGTGGGTAGAATATATATCCCACGGGGGTAAAATTGAAAAAAGTTGAAAAAAATTTTTTTTTGGACTTAGTCATTTTTCCGGCGTTTATCAGACTTTCAGATAGGGGAAATGTCAGTGAGCATTCCGATTTCAGTTCCAGAGCGATTCGCCCAATAAGTCCTTGATATTTAGTCATTTTCAGCCAATAAGTTGGATTTTTGAAAATTTCACTTTTTTGTGAAAATATCCACTAAATGAGGGAATAATATGTGTGAGGGTACCCCAGGAGAGTTCCAAATGTGTGTGGGTAGAATATATATCCCACAGGGGTAAAATTGAAAAAAATTGAACAAATTTTTTTTTGGACTTAGTCATTTTTCCGTCGTTTATCAGACTTTCAGATAGGGGAAATGTCAGTGAGCGTTCCGATTTCAGTTCCAGAGCGATTCGCCCAATGAGTCCTTGATATTTAGTCGTTTTCAGCCAATTTTCTGGATTTTTGAAAATTTCACTTTTTTGTGAAAATATCCACTAAATGAGGGAATAATATGTGTGAGGGTACCCCAGGAGAGTTCCAAATGTGTGTGGGTAGAATATATATCCCACGGGGGTAAAATTGAAAAAAGTTGAAAACATTTTTTTTTTTGGACTTAGTCATTTTTCCGTCGTTTATCAGACTTTCAGATAGGGGAAATGTCAGTGAGCGTTCCGATTTCAGTTCCAGAGCGATTCGCCCAATGAGTCCTTGATATTTAGTCGTTTTCAGCCAATTTTCTGGATTTTTGAAAATTTCACTTTTTTGTGAAAATATCCACTAAATGAGGGAATAATATGTGTGAGGGTACCCCAGGAGAGTTCCAAATGTGTGTGGGTAGAATATATATCCCACGGGGGTAAAATTGAAAAAAGTTGAAAAAATTTTTTTTTTTGACTTAGTCATTTTTCCGCCGTTTATCAGACTTTCAGATAGGGGAAATGTGAGTGAGCATTCCGATTTCAGTTCCAGAGCAATTCGCCCAATGAGTCCTTGATATTTAGTCGTTTTAAGCCAATTTTCTGGATTTTTGAAAATTTCACTTTTTTGTGAAAATATCCAAAAAATGAGCGCATAATATGTGTGAGGGTACCCCAGGAGAGTTCCAAATGTGTGTGGGTAGAATATATATCCCACAGGGGTAAAATTGAAAAAAGTTGAAAAAAATTTTTTTTTGGACTTAGTCATTTTTCCGGCGTTTATCAGACTTTCAGGTAGGGGAAATGTGAGTGAACATTCAGATTTCAGTTCCAGAACGATTCGCCCAATGAGTCCTTGATATTTAGTCGTTTTCAGCCAATTTTCTGGATTTTTGAAAATTTCACTTTTTTGTGAAAATATCCACTAAATGAGGGAATAATATGTGTGAGGGTACCCCAGGAGAGTTCCAAATGTGTGTGGGTAGAATATATATCCCACGGGGGTAAAATTGAAAAAAGTTGAAAAAAATTTTTTTTTGGACTTAGTCATTTTTCCGGCGTTTATCAGACTTTCAGATAGGGGAAATGTCAGTGAGCATTCCGATTTCAGTTCCAGAGCGATTCGCCCAATAAGTCCTTGATATTTAGTCATTTTCAGCCAATAAGTTGGATTTTTGAAAATTTCACTTTTTTGTGAAAATATCCACTAAATGAGGGAATAATATGTGTGAGGGTACCCCAGGAGAGTTCCAAATGTGTGTGGGTAGAATATATATCCCACAGGGGTAAAATTGAAAAAAATTGAACAAATTTTTTTTTGGACTTAGTCATTTTTCCGTCGTTTATCAGACTTTCAGATAGGGGAAATGTCAGTGAGCGTTCCGATTTCAGTTCCAGAGCGATTCGCCCAATGAGTCCTTGATATTTAGTCGTTTTCAGCCAATTTTCTGGATTTTTGAAAATTTCACTTTTTTGTGAAAATATCCACTAAATGAGGGAATAATATGTGTGAGGGTACCCCAGGAGAGTTCCAAATGTGTGTGGGTAGAATATATATCCCACGGGGGTAAAATTGAAAAAAGTTGAAAACATTTTTTTTTTTGGACTTAGTCATTTTTCTGCCGTTTATCAGACTTTCAGATAGGGGAAATGTGAGAGAGCATTCCGATTTCAGTTCCAGAGCGATTCGCCCAATGAGTCCTTGATATTTAGTCGTTTTCAGCCAATTTTCTGGATTTTTGAAAATTTCACTTTTTTGTGAAAATATCCACTAAATGAGGGAATAACATGTGTGAGGGTACCCCAGGAGAGTTCCAAATGTGTGTGGGTAGAATATATATCCCACGGGGGTAAAATTGAAAAAAGTTGAAAAAAAAATTTTTTTGGACTTAGTCATTTTTCCGTCGTTTGTCAGACTCTCAGATAGGGGAAATGTCAGTGAGCGTTCCGATTTCAGTTCCAGAGCGATTCGCCGAATGAGTCCTTGATATTTAGTCGTTTTCAGCCAATTTTCTGGATTTTTGAAAATTTCACTTTTTTGTGAAAATATCCACTAAATGAGGGAATAATATGTGTGAGGGTACCCCAGGAGAGTTCCAAATGTGTTTGGGTAGAATATATATCCCACGGGGGTAAAATTGAAAAAAGTTGAAAAAAATTTTTTTTTGGACTTAGTCATTTTTCCGGCGTTTATCAGACTTTCAGAAAGGGGAAATGTCAGTGAGCGTTCCGATTTCAGTTCCAGAGCAATTCGCCCAATGAGTCCTTGATATTTAGTCGTTTTCAGCCAATTTTCTGGATTTTTGAAAATTTCACTTTTTTGTGAAAATATCCACTAAATGAGGGAATAATATGTGTGAGGGTACCCCAGGAGAGTTCCAAATGTGTGTGGGTAGAATATATATCCCACGGGGGTAAAATTGAAAAAAGTTTAAAAAAAAATTTTTTTGGACTTAGTCATTTTTCCGGCGTTTATCAGACTTTCAGATAGGGGAAATGTGAGTGAACATTTAGATTTCAGTTCCAGAGCGATTCGCCCAATGAGTCCTTGATATTTAGTCGTTTTCAGCCAATTTTCTGGATTTTTGAAAATTTCACTTTTTTGTGAAAATATCCACTAAATGAGGGAATAATATGTGTGAGGGTACCCCAGGAGAGTTCCAAATGTGTGTGGGTAGAATATATATCCCACGGGGGTAAAATTGAAAAAAGTTGAAAAAAATTTTTTTTTGGACTTAGTCATTTTTCCGGCGTTTATCAGACTTTCAGATAGGGGAAATGTCAGTGAGCATTCCGATTTCAGTTCCAGAGCGATTCGCCCAATAAGTCCTTGATATTTAGTCATTTTCAGCCAATAAGTTGGATTTTTGAAAATTTCACTTTTTTGTGAAAATATCCACTAAATGAGGGAATAATATGTGTGAGGGTACCCCAGGAGAGTTCCAAATGTGTGTGGGTAGAATATATATCCCACAGGGGTAAAATTGAAAAAAATTGAACAAATTTTTTTTTGGACTTAGTCATTTTTCCGTCGTTTATCAGACTTTCAGATAGGGGAAATGTCAGTGAGCGTTCCGATTTCAGTTCCAGAGCGATTCGCCCAATGAGTCCTTGATATTTAGTCGTTTTCAGCCAATTTTCTGGATTTTTGAAAATTTCACTTTTTTGTGAAAATATCCACTAAATGAGGGAATAATATGTGTGAGGGTACCCCAGGAGAGTTCCAAATGTGTGTGGGTAGAATATATATCCCACGGGGGTAAAATTGAAAAAAGTTGAAAAAAATTTTTTTTTTGACTTAGTCATTTTCCCGCCGTTTATCAGACTTTCAGATAGGGGAAATGTGAGTGAGCATTCCGATTTCAGTTCCAGAGCAATTCGCCCAATGAGTCCTTGATATTTAGTCGTTTTAAGCCAATTTTCTGGATTTTTGAAAATTTCACTTTTTTGTGAAAATATCCAAAAAATGAGCGCATAATATGTGTGAGGGTACCCCAGGAGAGTTCCAAATGTGTGTGGGTAGAATATATATCCCACAGGGGTAAAATTGAAAAAAGTTGAAAAAAATTTTTTTTTGGACTTAGTCATTTTTCCGGCGTTTATCAGACTTTCAGGTAGGGGAAATGTGAGTGAACATTCAGATTTCAGTTCCAGAACGATTCGCCCAATGAGTCCTTGATATTTAGTCGTTTTCAGCCAATTTTCTGGATTTTAGAAAATTTCACTTTTTTGTGAAAATATCCACTAAATGAGGGAATAATATGTGTGAGGGTACCCCAGGAGAGTTCCAAATGTGTGTGGGTAGAATATATATCCCACGGGGGTAAAATTGAAAAAAGTTGAAAAAAAAATTTTTTTGGACTTAGTCATTTTTCCGGCGTTTATCAGACTTTCAGATAGGGGAAATGTGAGTGAACATTTAGATTTCAGTTCCAGAGCGATTCGCCCAATGAGTCCTTGATATTTAGTCGTTTTCAGCCAATTTTCTGGATTTTTGAAAATTTCACTTTTTTGTGAAAATATCCACTAAATGAGGGAATAATATGTGTGAGGGTACCCCAGGAGAGTTCCAAATGTGTGTGGGTAGAATATATATCCCACGGGGGTAAAATTGAAAAAAGTTGAAAAAAATTTTTTTTTGGACTTAGTCATTTTTCCGCCGTTTATCAGACTTTCAGATAGGGGAAATGTGAGTGAGCATTCCGATTTCAGTTCCAGAGCAATTCGCCCAATGAGTCCTTGATATTTAGTCGTTTTAAGCCAATTTTCTGGATTTTTGAAAATTTCACTTTTTTGTGAAAATATCCAAAAAATGAGCGCATAATATGTGTGAGGGTACCCCAGGAGAGTTCCAAATGTGTGTGGGTAGAATATATATCCCACAGGGGTAAAATTGAAAAAAGTTGAAAAAAATTTTTTTTTGGACTTAGTCATTTTTCCGGCGTTTATCAGACTTTCAGGTAGGGGAAATGTGAGTGAACATTCAGATTTCAGTTCCAGAGCGATTCGCCCAATGAGTCCTTGATATTTAGTCGTTTTCAGCCAATTTTCTGGATTTTAGAAAATTTCACTTTTTTGTGAAAATATCCACTAAATGAGGGAATAATATGTGTGAGGGTACCCCAGGAGAGTTCCAAATGTGTGTGGGTAGAATATATATCCCACGGGGGTAAAATTGAAAAAAGTTTAAAAAAAAATTTTTTTGGACTTAGTCATTTTTCCGGCGTTTATCAGACTTTCAGATAGGGGAAATGTGAGTGAACATTTAGATTTCAGTTCCAGAGCGATTCGCCCAATGAGTCCTTGATATTTAGTCGTTTTCAGCCAATTTTCTGGATTTTTGAAAATTTCACTTTTTTGTGAAAATATCCACTAAATGAGGGAATAATATGTGTGAGGGTACCCCAGGAGAGTTCCAAATGTGTGTGGGTAGAATATATATCCCACGGGGGTAAAATTGAAAAAAGTTGAAAAAAATTTTTTTTTGGACTTAGTCATTTTTCCGGCGTTTATCAGACTTTCAGATAGGGGAAATGTCAGTGAGCATTCCGATTTCAGTTCCAGAGCGATTCGCCCAATAAGTCCTTGATATTTAGTCATTTTCAGCCAATAAGTTGGATTTTTGAAAATTTCACTTTTTTGTGAAAATATCCACTAAATGAGGGAATAATATGTGTGAGGGTACCCCAGGAGAGTTCCAAATGTGTGTGGGTAGAATATATATCCCACAGGGGTAAAATTGAAAAAAATTGAACAAATTTTTTTTTGGACTTAGTCATTTTTCCGTCGTTTATCAGACTTTCAGATAGGGGAAATGTCAGTGAGCGTTCCGATTTCAGTTCCAGAGCGATTCGCCCAATGAGTCCTTGATATTTAGTCGTTTTCAGCCAATTTTCTGGATTTTTGAAAATTTCACTTTTTTGTGAAAATATCCACTAAATGAGGGAATAATATGTGTGAGGGTACCCCAGGAGAGTTCCAAATGTGTGTGGGTAGAATATATATCCCACGGGGGTAAAATTGAAAAAAGTTGAAAAAATTTTTTTTTTTGACTTAGTCATTTTTCCGCCGTTTATCAGACTTTCAGATAGGGGAAATGTGAGTGAGCATTCCGATTTCAGTTCCAGAGCAATTCGCCCAATGAGTCCTTGATATTTAGTCGTTTTAAGCCAATTTTCTGGATTTTTGAAAATTTCACTTTTTTGTGAAAATATCCAAAAAATGAGCGCATAATATGTGTGAGGGTACCCCAGGAGAGTTCCAAATGTGTGTGGGTAGAATATATATCCCACAGGGGTAAAATTGAAAAAAGTTGAAAAAAATTTTTTTTTGGACTTAGTCATTTTTCCGGCGTTTATCAGACTTTCAGGTAGGGGAAATGTGAGTGAACATTCAGATTTCAGTTCCAGAACGATTCGCCCAATGAGTCCTTGATATTTAGTCGTTTTCAGCCAATTTTCTGGATTTTAGAAAATTTCACTTTTTTGTGAAAATATCCACTAAATGAGGGAATAATATGTGTGAGGGTACCCCAGGAGAGTTCCAAATGTGTGTGGGTAGAATATATATCCCACGGGGGTAAAATTGAAAAAAGTTGAAAAAAAAATTTTTTTGGACTTAGTCATTTTTCCGGCGTTTATCAGACTTTCAGATAGGGGAAATGTGAGTGAACATTTAGATTTCAGTTCCAGAGCGATTCGCCCAATGAGTCCTTGATATTTAGTCGTTTTCAGCCAATTTTCTGGATTTTTGAAAATTTCACTTTTTTGTGAAAATATCCACTAAATGAGGGAATAATATGTGTGAGGGTACCCCAGGAGAGTTCCAAATGTGTGTGGGTAGAATATATATCCCACGGGGGTAAAATTGAAAAAAGTTGAAAAAAATTTTTTTTTGGACTTAGTCATTTTTCCGGCGTTTATCAGACTTTCAGATAGGGGAAATGTCAGTGAGCATTCCGATTTCAGTTCCAGAGCGATTCGCCCAATAAGTCCTTGATATTTAGTCATTTTCAGCCAATAAGTTGGATTTTTGAAAATTTCACTTTTTTGTGAAAATATCCACTAAATGAGGGAATAATATGTGTGAGGGTACCCCAGGAGAGTTCCAAATGTGTGTGGGTAGAATATATATCCCACAGGGGTAAAATTGAAAAAAATTGAACAAATTTTTTTTTGGACTTAGTCATTTTTCCGTCGTTTATCAGACTTTCAGATAGGGGAAATGTCAGTGAGCGTTCCGATTTCAGTTCCAGAGCGATTCGCCCAATGAGTCCTTGATATTTAGTCGTTTTCAGCCAATTTTCTGGATTTTTGAAAATTTCACTTTTTTGTGAAAATATCCACTAAATGAGGGAATAATATGTGTGAGGGTACCCCAGGAGAGTTCCAAATGTGTGTGGGTAGAATATATATCCCACGGGGGTAAAATTGAAAAAAGTTGAAAACATTTTTTTTTTTGGACTTAGTCATTTTTCTGCCGTTTATCAGACTTTCAGATAGGGGAAATGTGAGAGAGCATTCCGATTTCAGTTCCAGAGCGATTCGCCCAATGAGTCCTTGATATTTAGTCGTTTTCAGCCAATTTTCTGGATTTTTGAAAATTTCACTTTTTTGTGAAAATATCCACTAAATGAGGGAATAACATGTGTGAGGGTACCCCAGGAGAGTTCCAAATGTGTGTGGGTAGAATATATATCCCACGGAGGTAAAATTGAAAAAAGTTGAAAAAAAAATTTTTTTGGACTTAGTCATTTTTCCGTCGTTTGTCAGACTCTCAGATAGGGGAAATGTCAGTGAGCGTTCCGATTTCAGTTCCAGAGCGATTCGCCGAATGAGTCCTTGATATTTAGTCGTTTTCAGCCAATTTTCTGGATTTTTGAAAATTTCACTTTTTTGTGAAAATATCCACTAAATGAGGGAATAATATGTGTGAGGGTACCCCAGGAGAGTTCCAAATGTGTTTGGGTAGAATATATATCCCACGGGGGTAAAATTGAAAAAAGTTGAAAAAAAAATTTTTTTGGACTTAGTCATTTTTCCGGCGTTTATCAGACTTTCAGATAGGGGAAATGTGAGTGAACATTTAGATTTCAGTTCCAGAGCGATTCGCCCAATGAGTCCTTGATATTTAGTCGTTTTCAGCCAATTTTCTGGATTTTTGAAAATTTCACTTTTTTGTGAAAATATCCACTAAATGAGGGAATAATATGTGTGAGGGTACCCCAGGAGAGTTCCAAATGTGTGTGGGTAGAATATATATCCCACGGGGGTAAAATTGAAAAAAGTTGAAAAAAATTTTTTTTTGGACTTAGTCATTTTTCCGGCGTTTATCAGACTTTCAGATAGGGGAAATGTCAGTGAGCATTCCGATTTCAGTTCCAGAGCGATTCGCCCAATAAGTCCTTGATATTTAGTCATTTTCAGCCAATAAGTTGGATTTTTGAAAATTTCACTTTTTTGTGAAAATATCCACTAAATGAGGGAATAATATGTGTGAGGGTACCCCAGGAGAGTTCCAAATGTGTGTGGGTAGAATATATATCCCACAGGGGTAAAATTGAAAAAAATTGAACAAATTTTTTTTTGGACTTAGTCATTTTTCCGTCGTTTATCAGACTTTCAGATAGGGGAAATGTCAGTGAGCGTTCCGATTTCAGTTCCAGAGCGATTCGCCCAATGAGTCCTTGATATTTAGTCGTTTTCAGCCAATTTTCTGGATTTTTGAAAATTTCACTTTTTTGTGAAAATATCCACTAAATGAGGGAATAATATGTGTGAGGGTACCCCAGGAGAGTTCCAAATGTGTGTGGGTAGAATATATATCCCACGGGGGTAAAATTGAAAAAAGTTGAAAACATTTTTTTTTTTGGACTTAGTCATTTTTCTGCCGTTTATCAGACTTTCAGATAGGGGAAATGTGAGAGAGCATTCCGATTTCAGTTCCAGAGCGATTCGCCCAATGAGTCCTTGATATTTAGTCGTTTTCAGCCAATTTTCTGGATTTTTGAAAATTTCACTTTTTTGTGAAAATATCCACTAAATGAGGGAATAACATGTGTGAGGGTACCCCAGGAGAGTTCCAAATGTGTGTGGGTAGAATATATATCCCACGGAGGTAAAATTGAAAAAAGTTGAAAAAAAAATTTTTTTGGACTTAGTCATTTTTCCGTCGTTTGTCAGACTCTCAGATAGGGGAAATGTCAGTGAGCGTTCCGATTTCAGTTCCAGAGCGATTCGCCGAATGAGTCCTTGATATTTAGTCGTTTTCAGCCAATTTTCTGGATTTTTGAAAATTTCACTTTTTTGTGAAAATATCCACTAAATGAGGGAATAATATGTGTGAGGGTACCCCAGGAGAGTTCCAAATGTGTTTGGGTAGAATATATATCCCACGGGGGTAAAATTGAAAAAAGTTGAAAAAAATTTTTTTTTGGACTTAGTCATTTTTCCGGCGTTTATCAGACTTTCAGAAAGGGGAAATGTCAGTGAGCGTTCCGATTTCAGTTCCAGAGCAATTCGCCCAATGAGTCCTTGATATTTAGTCGTTTTCAGCCAATTTTCTGGATTTTTGAAAATTTCACTTTTTTGTGAAAATATCCACTAAATGAGGGAATAATATGTGTGAGGGTACCCCAGGAGAGTTCCAAATGTGTGTGGGTAGAATATATATCCCACGGGGGTAAAATTGAAAAAAGTTGAAAAAATTTTTTTTTTTGGACTTAGTCATTTTTCCGCCGTTTATCAGACTTTCAGATAGGGGAAATGTGAGAGAGCATTCCGATTTCAGTTCCAGAGCGATTCGCCCAATGAGTCCTTGATATTTAGTCGTTTTCAGCCAATTTTCTGGATTTTTGAAAATTTCACTTTTTTGTGAAAATATCCACTAAATGAGGGAATAATATGTGTGAGGGTACCCCAGGAGAGTTCCAAATGTGTGTGGGTAGAATATATATCCCACGGGGGTAAAATTGAAAAAAGTTGAAAAAAATTTTTTTTTTGACTTAGTCATTTTTCCGCCGTTTATCAGACTTTCAGATAGGGGAAATGTGAGTGAGCATTCCGATTTCAGTTCCAGAGCAATTCGCCCAATGAGCCCTTGATATTTAGTCGTTTTCAGCCAATTTTCTGGATTTTTGAAAATTTCACTTTTTTGTGAAAATATCCACTAAATGAGGGAATAATATGTGTGAGGGTACCCCAGGAGAGTTCCAAATGTGTGTGGGTAGAATATATATCCCACGGGGGTAAAATTGAAAAAAGTTGAAAAAAATTTTTTTTTGGACTTAGTCATTTTTCCGGCGTTTATCAGACTTTAAGATAGGGGAAATGTCAGTGAGCATTCCGATTTCAGTTCCAGAGCGATTCGCCCAATAAGTCCTTGATATTTAGTCATTTTCAGCCAATAAGTTGGATTTTTGAAAATTTCACTTTTTTGTGAAAATATCCACTAAATGAGGGAATAATATGTGTGAGGGTACCCCAGGAGAGTTCCAAATGTGTGTGGGTAGAATATATATCCCACAGGGGTAAAATTGAAAAAAATTGAGCAAATTTTTTTTTGGACTTAGTCATTTTTCCGTCGTTTATCAGACTTTCAGATAGGGGAAATGTCAGTGAGCGTTCCGATTTCAGTTCCAGAGCGATTCGCCCAATGAGTCCTTGATATTTAGTCGTTTTCAGCCAATTTTCTGGATTTTTGAAAATTTCACTTTTTTGTGAAAATATCCACTAAATGAGGGAATAATATGTGTGAGGGTACCCCAGGAGAGTTCCAAATGTGTGTGGGTAGAATATATATCCCACGGGGGTAAAATTGAAAAAAGTTGAAAACATTTTTTTTTTTGGACTTAGTCATTTTTCTGCCGTTTATCAGACTTTCAGATAGGGGAAATGTGAGAGAGCATTCCGATTTCAGTTCCAGAGCGATTCGCCCAATGAGTCCTTGATATTTAGTCGTTTTCAGCCAATTTTCTGGATTTTTGAAAATTTCACTTTTTTGTGAAAATATCCACTAAATGAGGGAATAATATGTGTGAGGGTACCCCAGGAGAGTTCCAAATGTGTGTGGGTAGAATATATATCCCACGGGGGTAAAATTGAAAAAAGTTGAAAAAAAAATTTTTTTGGACTTAGTCATTTTTCCGTCGTTTGTCAGACTCTCAGATAGGGGAAATGTCAGTGAGCGTTCCGATTTCAGTTCCAGAGCGATTCGCCCAATGAGTCCTTGATATTTAGTCGTTTTCAGCCAATTTTCTGGATTTTTGAAAATTTCACTTTTTTGTGAAAATATCCACTAAATGAGGGAATAATATGTGTGAGGGTACCCCAGGAGAGTTCCAAATGTGTGTGGGTAGAATATATATCCCACGGGGGTAAAATTGAAAAAAGTTGAAAAAAATTTTTTTTTGGACTTAGTCATTTTTCCGGCGTTTATCAGACTTTCAGAAAGGGGAAATGTCAGTGAGCGTTCCGATTTCAGTTCCAGAGCAATTCGCCCAATGAGTCCTTGATATTTAGTCGTTTTCAGCCAATTTTCTGGATTTTTGAAAATTTCACTTTTTTGTGAAAATATCCACTAAATGAGGGAATAATATGTGTGAGGGTACCCCAGGAGAGTTCCAAATGTGTGTGGGTAGAATATATATCCCACGGGGGTAAAATTGAAAAAAGTTGAAAAAATTTTTTTTTTTGGACTTAGTCATTTTTCTGCCGTTTATCAGACTTTCAGATAGGGGAAATGTGAGAGAGCATTCCGATTTCAGTTCCAGAGCGATTCGCCCAATGAGTCCTTGATATTTAGTCGTTTTCAGCCAATTTTCTGGATTTTTGAAAATTTCACTTTTTTGTGAAAATATCCACTAAATGAGTGAATAATATGTGTGAGGGTACCCCAGGAGAGTTCCAAATGTGTGTGGGTAGAATATATATCCCACGGGGGTAAAATTGAAAAAAGTTGAAAAAAATTTTTTTTTGGACTTAGTCATTTTTCCGGCGTTTATCAGACTTTAAGATAGGGGAAATGTCAGTGAGCATTCCGATTTCAGTTCCAGAGCGATTCGCCCAATAAGTCCTTGATATTTAGTCATTTTCAGCCAATAAGTTGGATTTTTGAAAATTTCACTTTTTTGTGAAAATATCCACTAAATGAGGGAATAATATGTGTGAGGGTACCCCAGGAGAGTTCCAAATGTGTGTGGGTAGAATATATATCCCACAGGGGTAAAATTGAAAAAAATTGAACAAATTTTTTTTTGGACTTAGTCATTTTTCCGTCGTTTATCAGACTTTCAGATAGGGGAAATGTCAGTGAGCGTTCCGATTTCAGTTCCAGAGCGATTCGCCCAATGAGTCCTTGATATTTAGTCGTTTTCAGCCAATTTTCTGGATTTTTGAAAATTTCACTTTTTTGTGAAAATATCCACTAAATGAGGGAATAATATGTGTGAGGGTACCCCAGGAGAGTTCCAAATGTGTGTGGGTAGAATATATATCCCACGGGGGTAAAATTGAAAAAAGTTGAAAACATTTTTTTTTTTGGACTTAGTCATTTTTCTGCCGTTTATCAGACTTTCAGATAGGGGAAATGTGAGAGAGCATTCCGATTTCAGTTCCAGAGCGATTCGCCCAATGAGTCCTTGATATTTAGTCGTTTTCAGCCAATTTTCTGGATTTTTGAAAATTTCACTTTTTTGTGAAAATATCCACTAAATGAGGGAATAATATGTGTGAGGGTACCCCAGGAGAGTTCCAAATGTGTGTGGGTAGAATATATATCCCACGGGGGTAAAATTGAAAAAAGTTGAAAAAAAAATTTTTTTGGACTTAGTCATTTTTCCGTCGTTTGTCAGACTCTCAGATAGGGGAAATGTCAGTGAGCGTTCCGATTTCAGTTCCAGAGCGATTCGCCCAATGAGTCCTTGATATTTAGTCGTTTTCAGCCAATTTTCTGGATTTTTGAAAATTTCACTTTTTTGTGAAAATATCCACTAAATGAGGGAATAATATGTGTGAGGGTACCCCAGGAGAGTTCCAAATGTGTGTGGGTAGAATATATATCCCACGGGGGTAAAATTGAAAAAAGTTGAAAAAAATTTTTTTTTGGACTTAGTCATTTTTCCGGCGTTTATCAGACTTTCAGAAAGGGGAAATGTCAGTGAGCGTTCCGATTTCAGTTCCAGAGCAATTCGCCCAATGAGTCCTTGATATTTAGTCGTTTTCAGCCAATTTTCTGGATTTTTGAAAATTTCACTTTTTTGTGAAAATATCCACTAAATGAGGGAATAATATGTGTGAGGGTACCCCAGGAGAGTTCCAAATGTGTGTGGGTAGAATATATATCCCACGGGGGTAAAATTGAAAAAAGTTGAAAAAATTTTTTTTTTTGGACTTAGTCATTTTTCTGCCGTTTATCAGACTTTCAGATAGGGGAAATGTGAGAGAGCATTCCGATTTCAGTTCCAGAGCGATTCGCCCAATGAGTCCTTGATATTTAGTCGTTTTCAGCCAATTTTCTGGATTTTTGAAAATTTCACTTTTTTGTGAAAATATCCACTAAATGAGGGAATAATATGTGTGAGGGTACCCCAGGAGAGTTCCAAATGTGTGTGCGTAGAATATATATCCCACTGGGGTAAAATTGAAAAAAGTTGAAAAAAATTTTTTTTTGGACTTAGTCATTTTTCCGGCGTTTATCAGACTTTCAGATAGGGGAAATGTGAGTGAGCATTCCGATTTCAGTTCCAGAGCGATTCGCCCAATGAGTCCTTGATATTTAGTCGTTTTCAGCCAATTTTCTGGATTTTTGAAAATTTCACTTTTTTGTGAAAATATCCACTAAATGAGGGAATAATATGTGTGAGGGTACCCCAGGAGAGTTCCAAATGTGTGTGGGTAGAATATATATCCCACAGGGGTAAAATTGAAAAAAGTTGAAAAAAACATTTTTTTGGACTTAGTCATTTTTCCGTCGTTTATCAGACTTTCAGATAGGGGAAATGTCAGTGAGCGTTCCGATTTCAGTTCCAGAGCGATTCGCCCAATGAGTCCTTGATATTTAGTCGTTTTCAGCCAATTTTCTGGATTTTTGAAAATTTCACTTTTTTGTGAAAATATCCACTAAATGAGGGAATAATATGTGTGAGGGTACCCCAGGAGAGTTCCAAATGTGTGTGGGTAGAATATATATCCCACGGGGGTAAAATTGAAAAAAGTTGAAAAAAATTTTTTTTTTGGACTTAGTCATTTTTCCGCCGTTTATCAGACTTTCAGATAGGGGAAATGTGAGAGAGCATTCCGATTTCAGTTCCAGAGCGATTCGCCCAATGAGTCCTTGATATTTAGTCGTTTTCAGCCAATTTTCTGGATTTTTGAAAATTTCACTTTTTTGTGAAAATATCCACTAAATGAGGGAATAATATGTGTGAGGGTACCCCAGGAGAGTTCCAAATGTGTGTGGGTAGAATATATATCCCATGGGGGTAAAATTTAAAAAAGTTGAAAAAATTTTTTTTTTGGACTTAGTCATTTTTCCGGCGTTTATCAGACTTTCAGATAGGGGAAATGTCAGTGAGCATTCCGATTTCAGTTCCAGAGCGATTCGCCCAATAAATCCTTGATATTTAGTCATTTTCAGCCAATAATTTGGATTTTTGAAAATTTCACTTTTTTGTAAAAATATCAACTAAATGAGGGAATAATATGTGTGAGGGTACCCCAGGAGAGTTCCAAATGTGTGTGGGTAGAATATATATCCCACGGGGGTAAAATTGAAAAAAGTTGAAAAAAAAATTTTTTTGGACTTAGTCATTTTTCCGTCGTTTATCAGACTTTCAGATAGGGGAAATGTCAGTGAGCGTTCCGATTTCAGTTCCAGAGCAATTCGCCCAATGAGTCCTTGATATTTAGTCGTTTTCAGCCAATTTTCTGGATTTTTGAAAATTTCACTTTTTTGTGAAAATATCCACTAAATGAGGGAATAATATGTGTGAGGGTACCCCAGGAGAGTTCCAAATGTGTGTGGGTAGAATATATATCCCACGGGGGTAAAATTGAAAAAAGTTGAAAAAATTTTTTTTTTTGGACTTAGTCATTTTTCTGCCGTTTATCAGACTTTCAGATAGGGGAAATGTGAGAGAGCATTCCGATTTCAGTTCCAGAGCGATTCGCCCAATGAGTCCTTGATATTTAGTCGTTTTCAGCCAATTTTCTGGATTTTTGAAAATTTCACTTTTTTGTGAAAATATCCACTAAATGAGGGAATAATATGTGTGAGGGTACCCCAGGAGAGTTCCAAATGTGTGTGCGTAGAATATATATCCCACTGGGGTAAAATTGAAAAAAGTTGAAAAAAATTTTTTTTTGGACTTAGTCATTTTTCCGGCGTTTATCAGACTTTCAGATAGGGGAAATGTGAGTGAGCATTCCGATTTCAGTTCCAGAGCGATTCGCCCAATGAGTCCTTGATATTTAGTCGTTTTCAGCCAATTTTCTGGATTTTTGAAAATTTCACTTTTTTGTGAAAATATCCACTAAATGAGGGAATAATATGTGTGAGGGTACCCCAGGAGAGTTCCAAATGTGTGTGGGTAGAATATATATCCCACAGGGGTAAAATTGAAAAAAGTTGAAAAAAACATTTTTTTGGACTTAGTCATTTTTCCGTCGTTTATCAGACTTTCAGATAGGGGAAATGTCAGTGAGCGTTCCGATTTCAGTTCCAGAGCGATTCGCCCAATGAGTCCTTGATATTTAGTCGTTTTCAGCCAATTTTCTGGATTTTTGAAAATTTCACTTTTTTGTGAAAATATCCACTAAATGAGGGAATAATATGTGTGAGGGTACCCCAGGAGAGTTCCAAATGTGTGTGGGTAGAATATATATCCCACGGGGGTAAAATTGAAAAAAGTTGAAAAAAATTTTTTTTTTGGACTTAGTCATTTTTCCGCCGTTTATCAGACTTTCAGATAGGGGAAATGTGAGAGAGCATTCCGATTTCAGTTCCAGAGCGATTCGCCCAATGAGTCCTTGATATTTAGTCGTTTTCAGCCAATTTTCTGGATTTTTGAAAATTTCACTTTTTTGTGAAAATATCCACTAAATGAGGGAATAATATGTGTGAGGGTACCCCAGGAGAGTTCCAAATGTGTGTGGGTAGAATATATATCCCACGGGGGTAAAATTTAAAAAAGTTGAAAAAATTTTTTTTTTGGACTTAGTCATTTTTCCGGCGTTTATCAGACTTTCAGATAGGGGAAATGTCAGTGAGCATTCCGATTTCAGTTCCAGAGCGATTCGCCCAATAAATCCTTGATATTTAGTCATTTTCAGCCAATAATTTGGATTTTTGAAAATTTCACTTTTTTGTAAAAATATCAACTAAATGAGGGAATAATATGTGTGAGGGTACCCCAGGAGAGTTCCAAATGTGTGTGGGTAGAATATATATCCCACGGGGGTAAAATTGAAAAAAGTTGAAAAAAAAATTTTTTTGGACTTAGTCATTTTTCCGTCGTTTATCAGACTTTCAGATAGGGGAAATGTCAGTGAGCGTTCCGATTTCAGTTCCAGAGCGATTCGCCCAATGAGTCCTTGATATTTAGTCGTTTTCAGCCAATTTTCTGGATTTTTGAAAATTTCACTTTTTTGTGAAAATATCCACTAAATGAGGGAATAATATGTGTGAGGGTACCCCAGGAGAGTTCCAAATGTGTGTGGGTAGAATATATATCCCACTGGGGTAAAATTGAAAAAAGTTGAAAAAAATTTTTTTTTGGACTTAGTCATTTTTCCGGCGTTTATCAGACTTTCGGATAGGGGAAATGTCAGTGAGCGTTCCGATTTCAGTTCCAGAGCGATTCGCCCAATGAGTCATTGATATTTAGTCATTTTCAGCCAATTTTCTGGATTTTTGAAAATTTCACTTTTTTGTGAAAATATCCACTAAATGAGGGAATAATATGTGTGAGGGTACCCCAGGAGAGTTCCAAATGTGTGTGGGTAGAATATATATCCCACGGGGGTAAAATTGAAAAAAGTTGAAAAAAAATTTTTTTTTTACTTAGTCATTTTTCCGCCGTTTATCAGACTTTCAGATAGGGGAAATGTGAGTGAGCATTCCGATTTCAGTTCCAGAGCAATTCGCCCAATGAGTCCTTGATATTTAGTCGTTTTCAGCCAATTTTCTGGATTTTTGAAAATTTCACTTTTTTGTGAAAATATCCACTAAATGAGGGAATAATATGTGTGAGGGTACCCCAGGAGAGTTCCAAATGTGTGTGGGTAGAATATATATCCCACGGGGGTAAAATTGAAAAAAGTTGAAAAAAATTTTTTTTTTGGACTTAGTCATTTTTCCGCCGTTTATCAGACTTTCAGATAGGGGAAATGTGAGAGAGCATTCCGATTTCAGTTCCAGAGCGATTCGCCCAATGAGTCCTTGATATTTAGTCGTTTTCAGCCAATTTTCTGGATTTTTGAAAATTTCACTATTTTGTGAAAATATCCACTAAATGAGGGAATAATATGTGTGAGGGTACCCCAGGAGAGTTCCAAATGTGTGTGGGTAGAATATATATCCCACGGGGGTAAAATTTAAAAAAGTTGAAAAAATTTTTTTTTTGGACTTAGTCATTTTTCCGGCGTTTATCAGACTTTCAGATAGGGGAAATGTCAGTGAGCATTCCGATTTCAGTTCCAGAGCGATTCGCACAATAAATCCTTGATATTTAGTCATTTTCAGCCAATAATTTGGATTTTTGAAAATTTCACTTTTTTGTGAAAATATCAACTAAATGAGGGAATAATATGTGTGAGGGTACCCAAGGAGAGTTCCAAATGTGTGTGGGTAGAATATATATCCCACGGGGGTAAAATTGAAAAAAGTTGAAAAAAATTTTTTTTTGGACTTAGTCATTTTTCCGGCGTTTATCAGACTTTCAGATAGGGGAAATGTGAGTGAACATTCAGATTTCAGTTCCAGAGCGATTCGCCCAATGAGTCCTTGATATCTAGTCGTTTTCAGCCAATTTTCTGGATTTTTGAAAATTTCACTTTTTTGTGAAAATATCCACTAAATGAGGGAATAATATGTGTGAGGGTACCCCAGGAGAGTTCCAAATGTGTGTGTGTAGAATATATATCCCACGGGGGTAAAATTAAAAAAAGTTGAAAAAATTTTTTTTTTTGGACTTAGTCATTTTTCCGCCGTTTATCAGACTTTCAGATAGGGGAAATGTGAGAGAGCATTCCGATTTCAGTTCCAGAGCGATTCGCCCAATGAGTCCTTGATATTTAGTCGTTTTCAGCCAATTTTCTGGATTTTTGAAAATTTCACTTTTTTGTGAAAATATCCACTAAATGAGGGAATAATATGTGTGAGGGTACCCCAGGAGAGTTCCAAATGTGTGTGGGTAGAATATATATCCCACGGGGGTAAAATTGAAAAAAGTTGAAAAAAATTTTTTTTTGGACTTAGTCATTTTTCCGGCGTTTATCAGACTTTCAGATAGGGGAAATGTCAGTGAGCATTCCGATTTCAGTTCCAGAGCGATTCGCCCAATAAATCCTTGATATTTAGTCATTTTCAGCCAATAATTTGGATTTTTGAAAATTTCACTTTTTTGTGAAAATATCAACTAATTGAGGGAATAATATGTGTGAGGGTACCCCAGGAGAGTTCCAAATGTGTGTGGGTAGAATATATATCCCACGGGGGTAAAATTGAAAAAAGTTGAAAAAAAAATTTTTTTGGACTTAGTCATTTTTCCGTCGTTTATCAGACTTTCAGATAGGGGAAATGTCAGTGAGCGTTCCGATTTCAGTTCCAGAGCGATTCGCCCAATGAGTCCTTGATATTTAGTCGTTTTCAGCCAATTTTCTGGATTTTTGAAAATTTCACTTTTTTGTGAAAATATCCACTAAATGAGCGAATAATATGTGTGAGGGTACCCAAGGAGAGTTCCAAATGTGTGTGGGTAGAATATATATCCCACGGGGGTAAAATTGAAAAAAGTTGAAAAAATTTTTTTTTTGGACTTAGTCATTTTTCCGGCGTTTATCAGACTTTCAGATAGGGGAAATGTGAGTGAACATTCAGATTTCAGTTCCAGAGCGATTCGCCCAATGAGTCCTTGATATTTAGTCGTTTTCAGCCAATTTTCTGGATTTTTGAAAATTTCACTTTTTTGTGAAAATATCCACTAAATGAGCGAATAATATGTGTGAGGGTACCCCAGGAGAGTTCCAAATATGTGTGGGTAGAATATATATCCCACGGGGGTAAAATTGAAAAAAGTTGAAAAAAAATTTTTTTTGGACTTAGTCATTTTTCCGGCGTTTATCAGACTTTCAGATAGGGGAAATGTGAGTGAACATTCAGATTTCAGTTCCAGAGCGATTCGCCCAATGAGTCCTTGATATTTAGTCGTTTTCAGCCAATTTTCTGGATTTTTGAAAATTTCACTTTTTTGTGAAAATATCCACTAAATGAGGGAATAATATGTGTGAGGGTACCCCAGGAGAGTTCCAAATGTGTGTGGGTAGAATATATATCCCACGGGGGTAAAATTGAAAAAAGTTGAAAAAATTTTTTTTTTTGGACTTAGTCATTTTTCCGCCGTTTATCAGACTTTCAGATAGGGGAAATGTGAGTGAGCATTCCGATTTCAGTTCCAGAGCAATTCGCCCAATGAGTCCTTGATATTTAGTCGTTTTCAGCCAATTTTCTGGATTTTTGAAAATTTCACTTTTTTGTGAAAATATCCACTAAATGAGCGCATAATATGTGTGAGGGTACCCCAGGAGAGTTCCAAATGTGTGTGGGTAGAATATATATCCCACAGGGGTAAAATTGAAAAAAGTTGAAAAAAATTTTTTTTTGGACTTAGTCATTTTTCCGGCGTTTATCAGACTTTCAGGTAGGGGAAATGTGATTGAACATTCAGATTTCAGTTCCAGAGCGATTCGCCCAATGAGTCCTTGATATTTAGTCGTTTTCAGCCAATTTTCTGGATTTTTGAAAATTTCACTTTTTTGTGAAAATATCCACTAAATGAGGGAATAATATGTGTGAGGGTACCCCAGGAGAGTTCCAAATGTGTGTGGGTAGAATATATATCCCACGGGGGTAAAATTGAAAAAAGTTGAAACAATTTTTTTTTTGGACTTAGTCATTTTTCCGGCGTTTATCAGACTTTCAGATAGGGGAAATGTCAGTGAGCATTCCGATTTCAGTTCCAGAGCGATTCGCCCAATAAATCCTTGATATTTAGTCATTTTCAGCCAATAATTTGGATTTTTGAAAATTTCACTTTTTTGTGAAAATATCCACTAAATGAGGGAATAATATGTGTGAGGGTACCCCAGGAGAGTTCCAAATGTGTGTGGGTAGAATATATATCCCACGGGGGTAAAATTGAAAAAAGTTGAAAAAAAAATTTTTTTGGACTTAGTCATTTTTCCGTCGTTTATCAGACTTTCAGATAGGGGAAATGTCAGTGAGCGTTCCGATTTCAGTTCCAGAGCGATTCGCCCAATGAGTCCTTGATATTTAGTCGTTTTCAGCCAATTTTCTGGATTTTTGAAAATTTCACTTTTTTGTGAAAATATCCACTAAATGAGGGAATAATATGTGTGAGGGTACCCCAG
Source organism: Phyllobates terribilis (assembly GCF_046119375.1). Taxonomy (NCBI): domain Eukaryota; kingdom Metazoa; phylum Chordata; class Amphibia; order Anura; family Dendrobatidae; genus Phyllobates; species Phyllobates terribilis. Next base: position 700,841 of record NW_027363138.1, read on the forward strand.
GAGAGTTCCAAATGTGTGTGGGTAGAATATATATCCCACTGGGGTAAAATTGAAAAAAGTTGAAAAAAATTTTTTTTTGGACTTAGTCATTTTTCCGGCGTTTATCAGACTTTCGGATAGGGGAAATGTCAGTGAGCGTTCCGATTTCAGTTCCAGAGCGATTCGCCCAATGAGTCATTGATATTTAGTCATTTTCAGCCAATTTTCTGGATTTTTGAAAATTTCACTTTTTTGTGAAAATATCCACTAAATGAGGGAATAATATGTGTGAGGGTACCCCAGGAGAGTTCCAAATGTGTGTGGGTAGAATATATATCCCACGGGGGTAAAATTGAAAAAAGTTGAAAAAAAATTTTTTTTTTACTTAGTCATTTTTCCGCCGTTTATCAGACTTTCAGATAGGGGAAATGTGAGTGAGCATTCCGATTTCAGTTCCAGAGCAATTCGCCCAATGAGTCCTTGATATTTAGTCGTTTTCAGCCAATTTTCTGGATTTTTGAAAATTTCACTTTTTTGTGAAAATATCCACTAAATGAGCGAATAATATGTGTGAGGGTACCCAAGGAGAGTTCCAAATGTGTGTGGGTAGAATATATATCCCACGGGGGTAAAATTGAAAAAAGTTGAAAAAAATTTTTTTTTGGACTTAGTCATTTTTCCGGCGTTTATCAGACTTTCAGATAGGGGAAATGTGAGTGAACATTCAGATTTCAGTTCCAGAGCGATTCGCCCAATGAGTCCTTGATATTTAGTCGTTTTCAGCCAATTTTCTGGATTTTTGAAAATTTCACTTTTTTGTGAAAATATCCACTAAATGAGGGAATAATATGTGTGAGGGTACCCCAGGAGAGTTCCAAATGTGTGTGGGTAGAATATATATCCCACGGGGGTAAAATTGAAAAAAGTTGAAAAAAATTTTTTTTTTGGACTTAGTCATTTTTCCGCCGTTTATCAGACTTTCAGATAGGGGAAATGTGAGAGAGCATTCCGATTTCAGTTCCAGAGCGATTCGCCCAATGAGTCCTTGATATTTAGTCGTTTTCAGCCAATTTTCTGGATTTTTGAAAATTTCACTATTTTGTGAAAATATCCACTAAATGAGGGAATAATATGTGTGAGGGTACCCCAGGAGAGTTCCAAATGTGTGTGGGTAGAATATATATCCCACGGGGGTAAAATTTAAAAAAGTTGAAAAAATTTTTTTTTTGGACTTAGTCATTTTTCCGGCGTTTATCAGACTTTCAGATAGGGGAAATGTCAGTGAGCATTCCGATTTCAGTTCCAGAGCGATTCGCACAATAAATCCTTGATATTTAGTCATTTTCAGCCAATAATTTGGATTTTTGAAAATTTCACTTTTTTGTGAAAATATCAACTAAATGAGGGAATAATATGTGTGAGGGTACCCAAGGAGAGTTCCAAATGTGTGTGGGTAGAATATATATCCCACGGGGGTAAAATTGAAAAAAGTTGAAAAAAATTTTTTTTTGGACTTAGTCATTTTTCCGGCGTTTATCAGACTTTCAGATAGGGGAAATGTGAGTGAACATTCAGATTTCAGTTCCAGAGCGATTCGCCCAATGAGTCCTTGATATCTAGTCGTTTTCAGCCAATTTTCTGGATTTTTGAAAATTTCACTTTTTTGTGAAAATATCCACTAAATGAGGGAATAATATGTGTGAGGGTACCCCAGGAGAGTTCCAAATGTGTGTGTGTAGAATATATATCCCACGGGGGTAAAATTAAAAAAAGTTGAAAAAATTTTTTTTTTTGGACTTAGTCATTTTTCCGCCGTTTATCAGACTTTCAGATAGGGGAAATGTCAGTGAGCATTCCGATTTCAGTTCCAGAGCGATTCGCCCAATAAATCCTTGATATTTAGTCATTTTCAGCCAATAATTTGGATTTTTGAAAATTTCACTTTTTTGTGAAAATATCAACTAATTGAGGGAATAATATGTGTGAGGGTACCCCAGGAGAGTTCCAAATGTGTGTGGGTAGAATATATATCCCACGGGGGTAAAATTGAAAAAAGTTGAAAAAAAAATTTTTTTGGACTTAGTCATTTTTCCGTCGTTTATCAGACTTTCAGATAGGGGAAATGTCAGTGAGCGTTCCGATTTCAGTTCCAGAGCGATTCGCCCAATGAGTCCTTGATATTTAGTCGTTTTCAGCCAATTTTCTGGATTTTTGAAAATTTCACTTTTTTGTGAAAATATCCACTAAATGAGCGAATAATATGTGTGAGGGTACCCAAGGAGAGTTCCAAATGTGTGTGGGTAGAATATATATCCCACGGGGGTAAAATTGAAAAAAGTTGAAAAAATTTTTTTTTTGGACTTAGTCATTTTTCCAGCGTTTATCAGACTTTCAGGTAGGGGAAATGTGATTGAACATTCAGATTTCAGTTCCAGAGCGATTCGCCCAATGAGTCCTTGATATTTAGTCGTTTTCAGCCAATTTTCTGGATTTTTGAAAATTTCACTTTTTTGTGAAAATATCCACTAAATGAGGGAATAATATGTGTGAGGGTACCCCAGGAGAGTTCCAAATGTGTGTGGGTAGAATATATATCCCACGGGGGTAAAATTGAAAAAAGTTGAAACAATTTTTTTTTTGGACTTAGTCATTTTTCCGGCGTTTATCAGACTTTCAGATAGGGGAAATGTCAGTGAGCATTCCGATTTCAGTTCCAGAGCGATTCGCCCAATAAATCCTTGATATTTAGTCATTTTCAGCCAATAATTTGGATTTTTGAAAATTTCACTTTTTTGTGAAAATATCCACTAAATGAGGGAATAATATGTGTGAGGGTACCCCAGGAGAGTTCCAAATGTGTGTGGGTAGAATATATATCCCACGGGGGTAAAATTGAAAAAAGTTGAAAAAATTTTTTTTTTGGACTTAGTCATTTTTCCGGCTTTTATCAGACTTTCAGAAAGGGGAAATGTCAGTGAGCGTTCCGATTTCAGTTCCAGAGCAATTCGCCCAATGAGTCCCTGATATTTAGTCAATTTCAGCCAATTTTCTGGATTTTTGAAAATTTCACTTTTTTGTGAAAATATCCACTAAATGAGGGAATAATATGTGTGAGGGTACCCCAGGAGAGTTCCAAATGTGTGTGGGTAGAATATATATCCCACTGGGGTAAAATTGAAAAAAGTTGAAAAAAATTTTTTTTTGGACTTAGTCATTTTTCCGGCGTTTATCAGACTTTCAGATAGGGGAAATGTCAGTGAGCGTTCCGATTTCAGTTCCAGAGCGATTCGCCCAATGAGTCCTTGATATTTAGTCGTTTTCAGCCAATTTTCTGGATTTTTGAAAATTTCACTTTTTTGTGAAAATATCCACTAAATGAGGGAATAATATGTGTGAGGGTACCCCAGGAGAGTTCCAAATGTGTGTGGGTAGAATATATATCCCACGGGGGTAAAATTGAAAAAAGTTGAAACAATTTTTTTTTTGGACTTAGTCATTTTTCCGGCGTTTATCAGACTTTCAGGTAGGGGAAATGTGAGTGAACATTCAGATTTCAGTTCCAGAGCGATTCGCCCAATAAATCCTTGATATTTAGTCATTTTCAGCCAATAATTTGGATTTTTGAAAATTTCACTTTTTTGTGAAAATATCCACTAAATGAGGGAATAATATGTGTGAGGGTACCCCAGGAGAGTTCCAAATGTGTGTGGGTAGAATATATATCCCACGGGGTAAAATTGAAAAAAGTTGAAAAAAATTTTTTTTTTGGACTTAGTCATTTTTCCGCCGTTTATCAGACTTTCAGATAGGGGAAATGTGAGAGAGCATTCCGATTTCAGTTCCAGAGCGATTCGCCCAATGAGTCCTTGATATTTAGTCGTTTTCAGCCAATTTTCTGGATTTTTGAAAATTTCACTTTTTTGTGAAAATATCCACTAAATGAGGGAATAATATGTGTGAGGGTACCCCAGGAGAGTTCCAAATGTGTGTGGGTAGAATATATATCCCACGGGGGTAAAATTGAAAAAAGTTGAAAAAATTTTTTTTTTGGACTTAGTCATTTTTCCGGCGTTTATCAGACTTTCAGATAGGGGAAATGTCAGTGAGCATTCCGATTTCAGTTCCAGAGCGATTCGCCCAATAAATCCTTGATATTTAGTCATTTTCAGCCAATAATTTGGATTTTTGAAAATTTCACTTTTTTGTGAAAATATCCACTAAATGAGGGAATAATATGTGTGAGGGTACCCCAGGAGAGTTCCAAATGTGTGTGGGTAGAATATATATCCCACGGGGGTAAAATTGAAAAAAGTTGAAAAAATTTTTTTTTTGGACTTAGTCATTTTTCCGGCTTTTATCAGACTTTCAGAAAGGGGAAATGTCAGTGAGCGTTCCGATTTCAGTTCCAGAGCAATTCGCCCAATGAGTCCCTGATATTTAGTCAATTTCAGCCAATTTTCTGGATTTTTGAAAATTTCACTTTTTTGTGAAAATATCCACTAAATGAGGGAATAATATGTGTGAGGGTACCCCAGGAGAGTTCCAAATGTGTGTGGGTAGAATATATATCCCACTGGGGTAAAATTGAAAAAAGTTGAAAAAAATTTTTTTTTGGACTTAGTCATTTTTCCGGCGTTTATCAGACTTTCAGATAGGGGAAATGTCAGTTAGCGTTCCGATTTCAGTTCCAGAGCGATTCGCCCAATGAGTCCTTGATATTTAGTCGTTTTCAGCCAATTTCCTGGATTTTTGAAAATTTCACTTTTTTGTGAAAATATCCACAAAATGAGGTAATAATATGTGTGAGGGTACCCCAGGAGAGTTCCAAATGTGTGTGGGTAGAATATATATCCCACGGGGGTAAAATTGAAAAAAGTTGAAAAAATTTTTTTTTTTGGACTTAGTCATTTTTCCGCCGTTTATCAGACTTTCAGATAGGGGAAATGTGAGAGAGCATTCCGATTTCAGTTCCAGAGCGATTCGCATAATGAGTCCTTGATATTTAGTCGTTTTCAGCCAATTTTCTGGATTTTTGAAAATTTCACTTTTTTGTGAAAATATCCACTAAATGAGCGAATAATATGTGTGAGAGTACCCCAGGAGAGTTCCAAATGTGTGTGGGTAGAATATATATCCCACAGGGGTAAAATTGAAAAAAGTTGAAAAAAAATTTTTTTTGGACTTAGTCATTTTTCCGGCGTTTATCAGACTTTCAGATAGGGGAAATGTGAGTGAACATTCAGATTTCAGTTCCAGAGCGATTCGCCCAATGAGTCCTTGATATTTAGTCGTTTTCAGCCAATTTTCTGGATTTTTGAAAATTTCACTTTTTTGTGAAAATATCCACTAAATGAGGGAATAATATGTGTGAGGGTACCCCAGGAGAGTTCCAAATGTGTGTGGGTAGAATATATATCCCACGGGGGTAAAATTGAAAAAAGTTGAAAAAATTTTTTTTTTTGGACTTAGTCATTTTTCCGCCGTTTATCAGACTTTCAGATAGGGGAAATGTGAGTGAGCATTCCGATTTCAGTTCCAGAGCAATTCGCCCAATGAGTCCTTGATATTTAGTCGTTTTCAGCCAATTTTCTGGATTTTTGAAAATTTCACTTTTTTGTGAAAATATCCACTAAATGAGCGCATAATATGTGTGAGGGTACCCCAGGAGAGTTCCAAATGTGTGTGGGTAGAATATATATCCCACAGGGGTAAAATTGAAAAAAGTTGAAAAAAATTTTTTTTTGGACTTAGTCATTTTTCCGGCGTTTATCAGACTTTCAGGTAGGGGAAATGTGATTGAACATTCAGATTTCAGTTCCAGAGCGATTCGCCCAATGAGTCCTTGATATTTAGTCGTTTTCAGCCAATTTTCTGGATTTTTGAAAATTTCACTTTTTTGTGAAAATATCCACTAAATGAGGGAATAATATTTGTGAGGGTACCCCAGGAGAGTTCCAAATGTGTGTGGGTAGAATATATATCCCACGGGGGTAAAATTGAAAAAAGTTGAAAAAATTTTTTTTTTTGGACTTAGTCATTTTTCCGCCGTTTATCAGACTTTCAGATAGGGGAAATGTGAGAGAGCATTCCGATTTCAGTTCCAGAGCGATTCGCATAATGAGTCCTTGATATTTAGTCGTTTTCAGCCAATTTTCTGGATTTTTGAAAATTTCACTTTTTTGTGAAAATATCCACTAAATGAGGGAATAATATGTGTGAGGGTACCCCAGGAGAGTTCCAAATGTGTGTGGGTAGAATATATATCCCACGGGGGTAAAATTGAAAAAAGTTGAAAAAATTTTTTTTTTGGACTTAGTCATTTTTCCGGCGTTTATCAGACTTTCAGATAGGGGAAATGTCAGTGAGCATTCCGATTTCAGTTCCAGAGCGATTCGCCCAATAAATCCTTGATATTTAGTCATTTTCAGCCAATAATTTGGATTTTTGAAAATTTCACTTTTTTGTGAAAATATCCACTAAATGAGGGAATAATATGTGTGAGGGTACCCCAGGAGAGTTCCAAATGTGTGTGGGTAGAATATATATCCCACGGGGGTAAAATTGAAAAAAGTTGAAAAAATTTTTTTTTTGGACTTAGTCATTTTTCCGGCTTTTATCAGACTTTCAGAAAGGGGAAATGTCAGTGAGCGTTCCGATTTCAGTTCCAGAGCAATTCGCCCAATGAGTCCCTGATATTTAGTCAATTTCAGCCAATTTTCTGGATTTTTGAAAATTTCACTTTTTTGTGAAAATATCCACTAAATGAGGGAATAATATGTGTGAGGGTACCCCAGGAGAGTTCCAAATGTGTGTGGGTAGAATATATATCCCACTGGGGTAAAATTGAAAAAAGTTGAAAAAAATTTTTTTTTGGACTTAGTCATTTTTCCGGCGTTTATCAGACTTTCAGATAGGGGAAATGTCAGTTAGCGTTCCGATTTCAGTTCCAGAGCGATTCGCCCAATGAGTCCTTGATATTTAGTCGTTTTCAGCCAATTTCCTGGATTTTTGAAAATTTCACTTTTTTGTGAAAATATCCACAAAATGAGGTAATAATATGTGTGAGGGTACCCCAGGAGAGTTCCAAATGTGTGTGGGTAGAATATATATCCCACGGGGGTAAAATTGAAAAAAGTTGAAAAAAAATTTTTTTTGGACTTAGTCATTTTTCCGGCGTTTATCAGACTTTCAGATAGGGGAAATGTGAGTGAACATTCAGATTTCAGTTCCAGAGCGATTCGCCCAATGAGTCCTTGATATTTAGTCGTTTTCAGCCAATTTTCTGGATTTTTGAAAATTTCACTTTTTTGTGAAAATATCCACTAAATGAGGGAATAATATGTGTGAGGGTACCCCAGGAGAGTTCCAAATGTGTGTGGGTAGAATATATATCCCACGGGGGTAAAATTGAAAAAAGTTGAAAAAATTTTTTTTTTTGGACTTAGTCATTTTTCCGCCGTTTATCAGACTTTCAGATAGGGGAAATGTGAGAGAGCATTCCGATTTCAGTTCCAGAGCGATTCGCATAATGAGTCCTTGATATTTAGTCGTTTTCAGCCAATTTTCTGGATTTTTGAAAATTTCACTTTTTTGTGAAAATATCCACTAAATGAGGGAATAATATGTGTGAGGGTACCCCAGGAGAGTTCCAAAGGTGTGTGGGTAGAATATATATCCCACGGGGGTAAAATTGAAAAAAGTTGAAAAAATTTTTTTTTTGGACTTAGTCATTTTTCCGGCGTTTATCAGACTTTCAGAAAGGGGAAATGTCAGTGAGCGTTCCGATTTCAGTTCCAGAGCAATTCGCCCAATGAGTCCCTGATATTTAGTCAATTTCAGCCAATTTTCTGGATTTTTGAAAATTTCACTTTTTTGTGAAAATATCCACTAAATGAGCGAATAATATGTGTGAGGGTACCCAAGGAGAGTTCCAAATGTGTGTGGGTAGAATATATATCCCACGGGGGTAAAATTGAAAAAAGTTGAAAAAAATTTTTTTTTGGACTTAGTCATTTTTCCGGCGTTTATCAGACTTTCAGGTAGGGGAAATGTGAGTGAACATTCAGATTTCAGTTCCAGAGCGATTCGCCCAATGAGTCCTTGATATTTAGTCGTTTTCAGCCAATTTTCTGGATTTTAGAAAATTTCACTTTTTTGTGAAAATATCCACTAAATGAGGGAATAATATGTGTGAGGGTACCCCAGGAGAGTTCCAAATGTGTGTGGGTAGAATATATATCCCACAGGGGTAAAATTGAAAAAAGTTGAAAAAAAAATTTTTTTGGACTTAGTCATTTTTCCGTCGTTTATCAGACTTTCAGATAGGGGAAATGTCAGTGAGCGTTCCGATTTCAGTTCCAGAGCGATTCGCCCAATGAGTCCTTGATATTTAGTCGTTTTCAGCCAATTTTCTGGATTTTTGAAAATTTCACTTTTTTGTGAAAATATCCACTAAATGAGGGAATAATATGTGTGAGGGTACCCCAGGAGAGTTCCAAATGTGTGTGGGTAGAATATATATCCCACAGGGGTAAAATTGAAAAAAGTTGAAAACATTTTTTTTTTTGGACTTAGTCATTTTTCTGCCGTTTATCAGACTTTCAGATAGGGGAAATGTGAGAGAGCATTCCGATTTCAGTTCCAGAGCGATTCGCCCAATGAGTCCTTGATATTTAGTCGTTTTCAGCCAATTTTCTGGATTTTTGAAAATTTCACTTTTTTGTGAAAATATCCACTAAATGAGGGAATAATATGTGTGAGGGTACCCCAGGAGAGTTCCAAATGTGTGTGGGTAGAATATATATCCCACGGGGGTAAAATTGAAAAAAGTTTAAAAAAAAATTTTTTTGGACTTAGTCATTTTTCCGTCGTTTGTCAGACTCTCAGATAGGGGAAATGTCAGTGAGCGTTCCGATTTCAGTTCCAGAGCGATTCGCCCAATGAGTCCTTGATATTTAGTCGTTTTCAGCCAATTTTCTGGATTTTTGAAAATTTCACTTTTTTGTGAAAATATCCACTAAATGAGGGAATAATATGTGTGAGGGTACCCCAGGAGAGTTCCAAATGTGTGTGGGTAGAATATATATCCCACGGGGGTAAAATTGAAAAAAGTTGAAAAAATTTTTTTTTTTGGACTTAGTCATTTTTCTGCCGTTTATCAGACTTTCAGATAGGGGAAATGTGAGAGAGCATTCCGATTTCAGTTCCAGAGCGATTCGCCCAATGAGTCCTTGATATTTAGTCGTTTTCAGCCAATTTTCTGGATTTTTGAAAATTTCACTTTTTTGTGAAAATATCCACTAAATGAGGGAATAATATGTGTGAGGGTACCCCAGGAGAGTTCCAAATGTGTGTGGGTAGAATATATATCCCACAGGGGTAAAATTGAAAAAAGTTGAAAAAAACATTTTTTTGGACTTAGTCATTTTTCCGTCGTTTATCAGACTTTCAGATAGGGGAAATGTCAGTGAGCGTTCCGATTTCAGTTCCAGAGCGATTCGCCCAATGAGTCCTTGATATTTAGTCGTTTTCAGCCAATTTTCTGGATTTTTGAAAATTTCACTTTTTTGTGAAAATATCCACTAAATGAGGGAATAATATGTGTGAGGGTACCCCAGGAGAGTTCCAAATGTGTGTGGGTAGAATATATATCCCACGGGGGTAAAATTGAAAAAAGTTGAAAAAAAAATTTTTTTGGACCTAGTCATTTTTCCGGCGTTTATCAGACTTTCAGATAGGGGAAATGTCAGTGAGCGTTCCGATTTCAGTTCCAGAGCGATTCGCCCAATGAGTCCTTGATATTTAGTCGTTTTCAGCCAATTTTCTGGATTTTTGAAAATTTCACTTTTTTGTGAAAATATCCACTAAATGAGGGAATAATATGTGTGAGGGTACCCCAGGAGAGTTCCAAATGTGTGTGGGTAGAATATATATCCCACGGGGGTAAAATTGAAAAAAGTTGAAAAAAAATTTTTTTTTGACTTAGTCATTTTTCCGCCGTTTATCAGACTTTCAGATAGGGGAAATGTGAGTGAGCATTCCGATTTCAGTTCCAGAGCAATTCGCCCAATGAGTCCTTGATATTTAGTCGTTTTCAGCCAATTTTCTGGATTTTTGAAAATTTCACTTTTTTGTGAAAATATCCACTAAATGAGGGAATAATATGTGTGAGGGTACCCCAGGAGAGTTCCAAATGTGTGTGGGTAGAATATATATCCCACGGGGGTAAAATTGAAAAAAGTTGAAAACATTTTTTTTTTTGGACTTAGTCATTTTTCTGCCGTTTATCAGACTTTCAGATAGGGGAAATGTGAGATAGCATTCCGATTTCAGTTCCAGAGCGATTCGCCCAATGAGTCCTTGATATTTAGTCGTTTTCAGCCAATTTTCTGGATTTTTGAAAATTTCACTTTTTTGTGAAAATATCCACTAAATGAGGGAATAATATGTGTGAGGGTACCCCAGGAGAGTTCCAAATGTGTGTGGGTAGAATATATATCCCACTGGGGTAAAATTGAAAAAAGTTGAAAAAAATTTTTTTTTGGACTTTGTCATTTTTCCGGCGTTTATCAGACTTTCAGATAGGGGAAATGTGAGTGAGCATTCCGATTTCAGTTCCAGAGCGATTCGCCCAATGAGTCCTTGATATTTAGTCGTTTTCAGCCAATTTTCTGGATTTTTGAAAATTTCACTTTTTTGTGAAAATATCCACTAAATGAGGGAATAATATGTGTGAGGGTACCCCAGGAGAGTTCCAAATGTGTGTGGGTAGAATATATATCCCACGGGGGTAAAATTGAAAAAAGTTGAAAAAAAAATTTTTTTGGACCTAGTCATTTTTCCGTCGTTTATCAGACTTTCAGATAGGGGAAATGTCAGTGAGCGTTCCGATTTCAGTTCCAGAGCGATTCGCCCAATGAGTCCTTGATATTTAGTCGTTTTCAGCCAATTTTCTGGATTTTTGAAAATTTCACTTTTTTGTGAAAATATCCACTAAATGAGGGAATAATATGTGTGAGGGTACCCCAGGAGAGTTCCAAATGTGTGTGGGTAGAATATATATCCCACGGGGGTAAAATTGAAAAAAGTTGAAAAAAAATTTTTTTTTGACTTAGTCATTTTTCCGCCGTTTATCAGACTTTCAGATAGGGGAAATGTGAGTGAGCATTCCGATTTCAGTTCCAGAGCAATTCGCCCAATGAGTCCTTGATATTTAGTCGTTTTCAGCCAATTTTCTGGATTTTTGAAAATTTCACTTTTTTGTGAAAATATCCACTAAATGAGGGAATAATATGTGTGAGGGTACCCCAGGAGAGTTCCAAATGTGTGTGGGTAGAATATATATCCCACGGGGGTAAAATTGAAAAAAGTTGAAAACATTTTTTTTTTTGGACTTAGTCATTTTTCTGCCGTTTATCAGACTTTCAGATAGGGGAAATGTGAGATAGCATTCCGATTTCAGTTCCAGAGCGATTCGCCCAATGAGTCCTTGATATTTAGTCGTTTTCAGCCAATTTTCTGGATTTTTGAAAATTTCACTTTTTTGTGAAAATATCCACTAAATGAGGGAATAATATGTGTGAGGGTACCCCAGGAGAGTTCCAAATGTGTGTGGGTAGAATATATATCCCACTGGGGTAAAATTGAAAAAAGTTGAAAAAAATTTTTTTTTGGACTTTGTCAATTTTCCGGCGTTTATCAGACTTTCAGATAGGGGAAATGTGAGTGAGCATTCCGATTTCAGTTCCAGAGCGATTCGCCCAATGAGTCCTTGATATTTAGTCGTTTTCAGCCAATTTTCTGGATTTTTGAAAATTTCACTTTTTTGTGAAAATATCCACTAAATGAGGGAATAATATGTGTGAGGGTACCCCAGGAGAGTTCCAAATGTGTGTGGGTAGAATATATATCCCACGGGGGTAAAATTGAAAAAAGTTGAAAAAAAAATTTTTTTGGACCTAGTCATTTTTCCGTCGTTTATCAGACTTTCAGATAGGGGAAATGTCAGTGAGCATTCCGATTTCAGTTCCAGAGCGATTCGCCCAATGAGTCCTTGATATTTAGTCGTTTTCAGCCAATTTTCTGGATTTTTGAAAATTTCACTTTTTTGTGAAAATATCCACTAAATGAGGGAATAATATGTGTGAGGGTACCCCAGGAGAGTTCCAAATGTGTGTGGGTAGAATATATATCCCACGGGGGTAAAATTGAAAAAAGTTGAAAAAAAAATTTTTTTGGACCTAGTCATTTTTCCGTCGTTTATCAGACTTTCAGATAGGGGAAATGTCAGTGAGCATTCCGATTTCAGTTCCAGAGCGATTCGCCCAATGAGTCCTTGATATTTAGTCGTTTTCAGCCAATTTTCTGGATTTTTGAAAATTTCACTTTTTTGTGAAAATATCCACTAAATGAGGGAATAATATGTGTGAGGGTACCCCAGGAGAGTTCCAAATGTGTGTGGGTAGAATATATATCCCACGGGGGTAAAATTGAAAAAAGTTGAAAAAAAAATTTTTTTTGACTTAGTCATTTTTCCGCCGTTTATCAGACTTTCAGATAGGGGAAATGTGAGTGAGCATTCCGATTTCAGTTCCAGAGCAATTCGCCCAATGAGTCCTTGATATTTAGTCGTTTTCAGCCAATTTTCTGGATTTTTGAAAATTTCACTTATTTGTGAAAATATCCACTAAATGAGGGAATAATATGTGTGAGGGTACCCCAGGAGAGTTCCAAATGTGTGTGGGTAGAATATATATCCCACTGGGGTAAAATTGAAAAAAGTTGAAAAAATTTTTTTTTTGGACTTAGTCATTTTTCCGGCGTTTATCAGACTTTCAGATAGGGGAAATGTGAGTGAGCATTCCGATTTCAGTTCCAGAGCGATTCGCCCAATGAGTCCTTGATATTTAGTCGTTTTCAGCCAATTTTCTGGATTTTTGAAAATTTCACTTTTTTGTGAAAATATCCACTAAATGAGGGAATAATATGTGTGAGGGTACCCCAGGAGAGTTCCAAATGTGTGTGGGTAGAATATATATCCCACGGGGGTAAAATTGAAAAAAGTTGAAAACATTTTTTTTTTTGGACTTAGTCATTTTTCTGCCGTTTATCAGACTTTCAGATAGGGGAAATGTGAGAGAGCATTCCGATTTCAGTTCCAGAGCGATTCGCCCAATGAGTCCTTGATATTTAGTCGTTTTCAGCCAATTTTCTGGATTTTTGAAAATTTCACTTTTTTTGTGAAAATATCCACTAAATGAGGGAATAATATGTGTGAGGGTACCCCAGGAGAGTTCCAAATGTGTGTGGGTAGAATATATATCCCACTGGGGTAAAATTGAAAAAAGTTGAAAAAAATTTTTTTTTGGACTTAGTCATTTTTCCGGCGTTTATCAGACTTTCAGATAGGGGAAATGTGAGTGAGCATTCCGATTTCAGTTCCAGAGCGATTCGCCCAATGAGTCCTTGATATTTAGTCGTTTTCAGCCAATTTTCTGGATTTTTGAAAATTTCACTTTTTTGTGAAAATATCCACTAAATGAGGGAATAATATGTGTGAGGGTACCCCAGGAGAGTTCCAAATGTGTGTGGGTAGAATATATATCCCACGGGGGTAAAATTGAAAAAAGTTGAAAAAATTTTTTTTTTGAACTTAGTCATTTTTCCGTCGTTTATCAGACTTTCAGATAGGGGAAATGTGAGTGAGCATTCCGATTTCAGTTCCAGAGCGATTCGCCCAATGAGTCCTTGATATTTAGTCGTTTTCAGCCAATTTTCTGGATTTTTGAAAATTTCACTTTTTTGTGAAAATATCCACTAAATGAGGGAATAATATGTGTGAGGGTACCCCAGGAGAGTTCCAAATGTGTGTGGGTAGAATATATATCCCACGGGGGTAAAATTGAAAAAAGTTGAAAAAAATTTTTTTTTGAACTTAGTCATTTTTCCGTCGTTTATCAGACTTTCAGATAGGGGAAATGTCAGTGAGCGTTCCGATTTCAGTTCCAGAGCGATTCGCCCAATGAGTCCTTGATATTTAGTCGTTTTCAGCCAATTTTCTGGATTTTTGAAAATTTCACTTTTTTGTGAAAATATCCACTAAATGAGGGAATAATATGTGTGAGGGTACCCCAGGAGAGTTCCAAATGTGTGTGGGTAGAATATATATCCCACGGGGGTAAAATTGAAAAAAGTTGAAAAAAAAATTTTTTTGGACCTAGTCATTTTTCCGTCGTTTATCAGACTTTCAGATAGGGGAAATGTCAGTGAGCATTCCGATTTCAGTTCCAGAGCGATTCGCCCAATGAGTCCTTGATATTTAGTCGTTTTCAGCCAATTTTCTGGATTTTTGAAAATTTCACTTTTTTGTGAAAATATCCACTAAATGAGGGAATAATATGTGTGAGGGTACCCCAGGAGAGTTCCAAATGTGTGTGGGTAGAATATATATCCCACGGGGGTAAAATTGAAAAAAGTTGAAAAAAAATTTTTTTTTGACTTAGTCATTTTTCCGCCGTTTATCAGACTTTCAGAGAGGGGAAATGTGAGTGAGCATTCCGATTTCAGTTCCAGAGCAATTCGCCCAATGAGTCCTTGATATTTAGTCGTTTTCAGCCAATTTTCTGGATTTTTGAAAATTTCACTTTTTTGTGAAAATATCCAAAAAATGAGCGCATAATATGTGTGAGGGTACCCCAGGAGAGTTCCAAATGTGTGTGGGTAGAATATATATCCCACAGGGGTAAAATTGAAAAAAGTTGAAAAAAATTTTTTTTTGGACTTAGTCATTTTTCCGGCGTTTATCAGACTTTCAGATAGGGGAAATGTCAGTGAGCATTCCGATTTCAGTTCCAGAGCGATTCGCCCAATAAGTCCTTGATATTTAGTCATTTTCAGCCAATAAGTTGGATTTTTGAAAATTTCACTTTTTTGTGAAAATATCCACTAAATGAGGGAATAATATGTGTGAGGGTACCCCAGGAGAGTTCCAAATGTGTGTGGGTAGAATATATATCCCACAGGGGTAAAATTGAAAAAAATTGAACAAATTTTTTTTTGGACTTAGTCATTTTTCCGTCGTTTATCAGACTTTCAGATAGGGGAAATGTCAGTGAGCGTTCCGATTTCAGTTCCAGAGCGATTCGCCCAATGAGTCCTTGATATTTAGTCGTTTTCAGCCAATTTTCTGGATTTTTGAAAATTTCACTTTTTTGTGAAAATATCCACTAAATGAGGGAATAATATGTGTGAGGGTACCCCAGGAGAGTTCCAAATGTGTGTGGGTAGAATATATATCCCACTGGGGTAAAATTGAAAAAAGTTGAAAAAAATTTTTTTTTGGACTTAGTCATTTTTCCGGCGTTTATCAGACTTTCAGATAGGGGAAATGTGAGTGAGCATTCCGATTTCAGTTCCAGAGCGATTCGCCCAATGAGTCCTTGATATTTAGTCGTTTTCAGCCAATTTTCTGGATTTTTGAAAATTTCACTTTTTTGTGAAAATATCCACTAAATGAGGGAATAATATGTGTGAGGGTACCCCAGGAGAGTTCCAAATGTGTGTGGGTAGAATATATATCCCACGGGGGTAAAATTGAAAAAAGTTGAAAAAAAAATTTTTTTGGACTTAGTCATTTTTCCGTCGTTTATCAGACTCTCAGATAGGGGAAATGTCAGTGAGCGTTCCAATTTCAGTTCCAGAGCGATTCGCCCAATGAGTCCTTGATATTTAGTCGTTTTCAGCCAATTTTCTGGATTTTTGAAAATTTCACTTTTTTGTGAAAATATCCACTAAATGAGGGAATAATATGTGTGAGGGTACCCCAGGAGAGTTCCAAATGTGTGTGGGTAGAGTATATATCCCACGGGGGTAAAATTGAAAAAAGTTGAAAAAAATTTTTTTTTGGACTTAGTCATTTTTCCGGCGTTTATCAGACTTTCAGAAAGGGGAAATGTCAGTGAGCGTTCCGATTTCAGTTCCAGAGCGATTCGCCCAATGAGTCCTTGATATTTAGTCGTTTTCAGCCAATTTTCTGGATTTTTGAAAATTTCACTTTTTTGTGAAAATATCCACTAAATGAGGGAATAATATGTGTGAGGGTACCCCAGGAGAGTTCCAAATGTGTGTGGGTAGAATATATATCCCACGGGGGTAAAATTGAAAAAAGTTGAAAACATTTTTTTTTTTGGACTTAGTCATTTTTCTGCCGTTTATCAGACTTTCAGATAGGGGAAATGTGAGAGAGCATTCCGATTTCAGTTCCAGAGCGATTCGCCCAATGAGTCCTTGATATTTAGTCGTTTTCAGCCAATTTTCTGGATTTTTGAAAATTTCACTTTTTTTGTGAAAATATCCACTAAATGAGGGAATAATATGTGTGAGGGTACCCCAGGAGAGTTCCAAATGTGTGTGGGTAGAATATATATCCCACGGGGGTAAAATTGAAAAAAGTTGAAAAAAATTTTTTTTTGAACTTAGTCATTTTTCCGTCGTTTATCAGACTTTCAGATAGGGGAAATGTGAGTGAGCATTCCGATTTCAGTTCCAGAGCGATTCGCCCAATGAGTCCTTGATATTTAGTCGTTTTCAGCCAATTTTCTGGATTTTTGAAAATTTCACTTTTTTGTGAAAATATCCACTAAATGAGGGAATAATATGTGTGAGGGTACCCCAGGAGAGTTCCAAATGTGTGTGGGTAGAATATATATCCCACGGGGGTAAAATTGAAAAAAGTTGAAAAAAATTTTTTTTTGAACTTAGTCATTTTTCCGTCGTTTATCAGACTTTCAGATAGGGGAAATGTCAGTGAGCGTTCCGATTTCAGTTCCAGAGCGATTCGCCCAATGAGTCCTTGATATTTAGTCGTTTTCAGCCAATTTTCTGGATTTTTGAAAATTTCACTTTTTTGTGAAAATATCCACTAAATGAGGGAATAATATGTGTGAGGGTACCCCAGGAGAGTTCCAAATGTGTGTGGGTAGAATATATATCCCACGGGGGTAAAATTGAAAAAAGTTGAAAAAAAAATTTTTTTGGACCTAGTCATTTTTCCGTCGTTTATCAGACTTTCAGATAGGGGAAATGTCAGTGAGCATTCCGATTTCAGTTCCAGAGCGATTCGCCCAATGAGTCCTTGATATTTAGTCGTTTTCAGCCAATTTTCTGGATTTTTGAAAATTTCACTTTTTTGTGAAAATATCCACTAAATGAGGGAATAATATGTGTGAGGGTACCCCAGGAGAGTTCCAAATGTGTGTGGGTAGAATATATATCCCACGGGGGTAAAATTGAAAAAAGTTGAAAAAAAATTTTTTTTTGACTTAGTCATTTTTCCGCCGTTTATCAGACTTTCAGATAGGGGAAATGTGAGTGAGCATTCCGATTTCAGTTCCAGAGCAATTCGCTCAATGAGTCCTTGATATTTAGTCGTTTTCAGCCAATTTTCTGGATTTTTGAAAATTTCACTTTTTTGTGAAAATATCCACTAAATGAGGGAATAATATGTGTGAGGGTACCCCAGGAGAGTTCCAAATGTGTGTGGGTAGAATATATATCCCACGGGGGTAAAATTGAAAAAAGTTGAAAAAAATTTTTTTTTTGACTTAGTCATTTTTCCGCCGTTTATCAGACTTTCAGATAGGGGAAATGTGAGTGAGCATTCCGATTTCAGTTCCAGAGCAATTCGCCCAATGAGTCCTTGATATTTAGTCGTTTTCAGCCAATTTTCTGGATTTTTGAAAATTTCACTTTTTTGTGAAAATATCCACTAAATGAGGGAATAATATGTGTGAGGGTACCCCAGGAGAGTTCCAAATGTGTGTGGGTAGAGTATATATCCCACGGGGGTAAAATTGAAAAAAGTTGAAAAAAATTTTTTTTTGGACTTAGTCATTTTTCCGGCGTTTATCAGACTTTCAGAAAGGGGAAATGTCAGTGAGCGTTCCGATTTCAGTTCCAGAGCAATTCGCCCAATGAGTCCTTGATATTTAGTCGTTTTCAGCCAATTTTCTGGATTTTTGAAAATTTCACTTTTTTGTGAAAATATCCACTAAATGAGGGAATAATATGTGTGAGGGTACCCCAGGAGAGTTCCAAATGTGTGTGGGTAGAATATATATCCCACGGGGGTAAAATTGAAAAAAGTTGAAAAAATTTTTTTTTTTGGACTTAGTCATTTTTCTGCCGTTTATCAGACTTTCAGATAGGGGAAATGTGAGAGAGCATTCCGATTTCAGTTCCAGAGCGATTCGCCCAATGAGTCCTTGATATTTAGTCGTTTTCAGCCAATTTTCTGGATTTTTGAAAATTTCACTTTTTTGTGAAAATATCCACTAAATGAGGGAATAATATGTGTGAGGGTACCCCAGGAGAGTTCCAAATGTGTGTGGGTAGAATATATATCCCACTGGGGTAAAATTGAAAAAAGTTGAAAAAAATTTTTTTTTGGACTTAGTCATTTTTCCGGCGTTTATCAGACTTTCAGATAGGGGAAATGTGAGTGAGCATTCCGATTTCAGTTCCAGAGCGATTCGCCCAATGAGTCCTTGATATTTAGTCGTTTTCAGTCAATTTTCTGGATTTTTGAAAATTTCACTTTTTTGTGAAAATATCCACTAAATGAGGGAATAATATGTGTGAGGGTACCCCAGGAGAGTTCCAAATGTGTGTGGGTAGAATATATATCCCACAGGGGTAAAATTGAAAAAAGTTGAAAAAAACATTTTTTTGGACTTAGTCATTTTTCCGTCGTTTATCAGACTTTCAGATAGGGGAAATGTCAGTGAGCGTTCCGATTTCAGTTCCAGAGCGATTCGCCCAATGAGTCCTTGATATTTAGTCGTTTTCAGCCAATTTTCTGGATTTTTGAAAATTTCACTTTTTTGTGAAAATATCCACTAAATGAGGGAATAATATGTGTGAGGGTACCCCAGGAGAGTTCCAAATGTGTGTGGGTAGAATATATATCCCACGGGGGTAAAATTGAAAAAAGTTGAAAACATTTTTTTTTTTGGACTTAGTCATTTTTCTGCCGTTTATCAGACTTTCAGATAGGGGAAATGTGAGAGAGCATTCCGATTTCAGTTCCAGAGCGATTCGCCCAATGAGTCCTTGATATTTAGTCGTTTTCAGCCAATTTTCTGGATTTTTGAAAATTTCACTTTTTTGTGAAAATATCCACTAAATGAGGGAATAATATGTGTGAGGGTACCCCAGGAGAGTTCCAAATGTGTGTGGGTAGAATATATATCCCACGGGGGTAAAATTGAAAAAAGTTGAAAAAAATTTTTTTTTGAACTTAGTCATTTTTCCGTCGTTTATCAGACTTTCAGATAGGGGAAATGTCAGTGAGCGTTCCGATTTCAGTTCCAGAGCGATTCGCCCAATGAGTCCTTGATATTTAGTCGTTTTCAGCCAATTTTCTGGATTTTTGAAAATTTCACTTTTTTGTGAAAATATCCACTAAATGAGGGAATAATATGTGTGAGGGTACCCCAGGAGAGTTCCAAATGTGTGTGGGTAGAATATATATCCCACGGGGGTAAAATTGAAAAAAGTTGAAAAAAAAATTTTTTTGGACCTAGTCATTTTTCCGTCGTTTATCAGACTTTCAGATAGGGGAAATGTCAGTGAGCGTTCCGATTTCAGTTCCAGAGCGATTCGCCCAATGAGTCCTTGATATTTAGTCGTTTTCAGCCAATTTTCTGGATTTTTGAAAATTTCACTTTTTTGTGAAAATATCCACTAAATGAGGGAATAATATGTGTGAGGGTACCCCAGGAGAGTTCCAAATGTGTGTGGGTAGAATATATATCCCACGGGGGTAAAATTGAAAAAAGTTGAAAAAAAATTTTTTTTTGACTTAGTCATTTTTCCGCCGTTTATCAGACTTTCAGATAGGGGAAATGTGAGTGAGCATTCCGATTTCAGTTCCAGAGCAATTCGCCCAATGAGTCCTTGATATTTAGTCGTTTTCAGCCAATTTTCTGGATTTTTGAAAATTTCACTTTTTTGTGAAAATATCCACTAAATGAGGGAATAATATGTGTGAGGGTACCCCAGGAGAGTTCCAAATGTGTGTGGGTAGAATATATATCCCACTGGGGTAAAATTGAAAAAAGTTGAAAAAAAATTTTTTTTGGACTTAGTCATTTTTCCGGCGTTTATCAGACTTTCAGATAGGGGAAATGTGAGTGAGCATTCCGATTTCAGTTCCAGAGCGATTCGCCCAATGAGTCCTTGATATTTAGTCGTTTTCAGCCAATTTTCTGGATTTTTGAAAATTTCACTTTTTTGTGAAAATATCCACTAAATGAGGCAATAATATGTGTGAGGGTACCCCAGGAGAGTTCCAAATGTGTGTGGGTAGAATATATATCCCACAGGGGTAAAATTGAAAAAAGTTGAAAAAAAAATTTTTTTGGACTTAGTCATTTTTCCGTCGTTTATCAGACTTTCAGATAGGGGAAATGTCAGTGAGCATTCCGATTTCAGTTCCAGAGCGATTCGCCCAATGAGTCCTTGATATTTAGTCGTTTTCAGCCAATTTTCTGGATTTTTGAAAATTTCACTTTTTTGTGAAAATATCCACTAAATGAGGGAATAATATGTGTGAGGGTACCCCAGGAGAGTTCCAAATGTGTGTGGGTAGAATATATATCCCACGGGGGTAAAATTGAAAAAAGTTGAAAACATTTTTTTTTTTGGACTTAGTCATTTTTCTGCCGTTTATCAGACTTTCAGATAGGGGAAATGTGAGAGAGCATTCCGATTTCAGTTCCAGAGCGATTCGCCCAATGAGTCCTTGATATTTAGTCGTTTTCAGCCAATTTTCTGGATTTTTGAAAATTTCACTTTTTTGTGAAAATATCCACTAAATGAGGGAATAATATGTGTGAGGGTACCCCAGGAGAGTTCCAAATGTGTGTGGGTAGAATATATATCCCACTGGGGTAAAATTGAAAAAAGTTGAAAAAAATTTTTTTTTGGACTTTGTCATTTTTCCGGCGTTTATCAGACTTTCAGATAGGGGAAATGTGAGTGAGCATTCCGATTTCAGTTCCAGAGCGATTCGCCCAATGAGTCCTTGATATTTAGTCGTTTTCAGCCAATTTTCTGGATTTTTGAAAATTTCACTTTTTTGTGAAAATATCCACTAAATGAGGGAATAATATGTGTGAGGGTACCCCAGGAGAGTTCCAAATGTGTGTGGGTAGAATATATATCCCACGGGGGTAAAATTGAAAAAAGTTGAAAAAAAAATTTTTTTGGACCGAGTCATTTTTCCGTCGTTTATCAGACTTTCAGATAGGGGAAATGTCAGTGAGCATTCCGATTTCAGTTCCAGAGCGATTCGCCCAATGAGTCCTTGATATTTAGTCGTTTTCAGCCAATTTTCTGGATTTTTGAAAATTTCACTTTTTTGTGAAAATATCCACTAAATGAGGGAATAATATGTGTGAGGGTACCCCAGGAGAGTTCCAAATGTGTGTGGGTAGAATATATATCCCACGGGGGTAAAATTGAAAAAAGTTGAAAAAAAATTTTTTTTTGACTTAGTCATTTTTCCGCCGTTTATCAGACTTTCAGATAGGGGAAATGTGAGTGAGCATTCCGATTTCAGTTCCAGAGCAATTCGCCCAATGAGTCCTTGATATTTAGTCGTTTTCAGCCAATTTTCTGGATTTTTGAAAATTTCACTTTTTTGTGAAAATATCCACTAAATGAGGGAATAATATGTGTGAGGGTACCCCAGGAGAGTTCCAAATGTGTGTGGGTAGAATATATATCCCACTGGGGTAAAATTGAAAAAAGTTGAACAAAATTTTTTTTTGGACTTAGTCATTTTTCCGGCGTTTATCAGACTTTCAGATAGGGGAAATGTGAGTGAGCATTCCGATTTCAGTTCCAGAGCGATTCGCCCAATGAGTCCTTGATATTTAGTCGTTTTCAGCCAATTTTCTGGATTTTTGAAAATTTCACTTTTTTGTGAAAATATCCACTAAATGAGGGAATAATATGTGTGAGGGTACCCCAGGAGAGTTCCAAATGTGTGTGGGTAGAATATATATCCCACGGGGGTAAAATTGAAAAAAGTTGAAAAAAATTTTTTTTTGAACTTAGTCATTTTTCCGTCGTTTATCAGACTTTCAGATAGGGGAAATGTGAGTGAGCATTCCGATTTCAGTTCCAGAGCGATTCGCCCAATGAGTCCTTGATATTTAGTCGTTTTCAGCCAATTTTCTGGATTTTTGAAAATTTCACTTTTTTGTGAAAATATCCACTAAATGAGGGAATAATATGTGTGAGGGTACCCCAGGAGAGTTCCAAATGTGTGTGGGTAGAATATATATCCCACGGGGGTAAAATTGAAAAAAGTTGAAAAAAAAATTTTTTTGGACCTAGTCATTTTTCCGTCGTTTATCAGACTTTCAGATAGGGGAAATGTCAGTGAGCATTCCGATTTCAGTTCCAGAGCGATTCGCCCAATGAGTCCTTGATATTTAGTCGTTTTCAGCCAATTTTCTGGATTTTTGAAAATTTCACTTTTTTGTGAAAATATCCACTAAATGAGGGAATAATATGTGTGAGGGTACCCCAGGAGAGTTCCAAATGTGTGTGGGTAGAATATATATCCCACGGGGGTAAAATTGAAAAAAGTTGAAAAAAAATTTTTTTTTGACTTAGTCATTTTTCCGCCGTTTATCAGACTTTCAGATAGGGGAAATGTGAGTGAGCATTCCGATTTCAGTTCCAGAGCAATTCGCCCAATGAGTCCTTGATATTTAGTCGTTTCCAGCCAATTTTCTGGATTTTTGAAAATTTCACTTTTTTGTGAAAATATCCACTAAATGAGGGAATAATATGTGTGAGGGTACCCCAGGAGAGTTCCAAATGTGTGTGGGTAGAATATATATCCCACTGGGGTAAAATTGAAAAAAGTTGAAAAAAATTTTTTTTTGGACTTAGTCATTTTTCCGGCGTTTATCAGACTTTCAGATAGGGGAAATGTGAGTGAGCATTCCGATTTCAGTTCCAGAGCGATTCGCCCAATGAGTCCTTGATATTTAGTCGTTTTCAGCCAATTTTCTGGATTTTTGAAAATTTCACTTTTTTGTGAAAATATCCACTAAATGAGGGAATAATATGTGTGAGGGTACCCCAGGAGAGTTCCAAATGTGTGTGGGTAGAATATATATCCCACGGGGGTAAAATTGAAAAAAGTTGAAAAAAATTTTTTTTTGAACTTAGTCATTTTTCCATCGTTTATCAGACTTTCAGATAGGGGAAATGTGAGTGAGCATTCCGATTTCAGTTCCAGAGCGATTCGCCCAATGAGTCCTTGATATTTAGTCGTTTTCAGCCAATTTTCTGGATTTTTGAAAATTTCACTTTTTTGTGAAAATATCCACTAAATGAGGGAATAATATGTGTGAGGGTACCCCAGGAGAGTTCCAAATGTGTGTGGGTAGAATATATATCCCACGGGGGTAAAATTGAAAAAAGTTGAAAAAAAAATTTTTTTGGACCTAGTCATTTTTCCGTCGTTTATCAGACTTTCAGATAGGGGAAATGTCAGTGAGCGTTCCGATTTCAGTTCCAGAGCGATTCGCCCAATGAGTCCTTGATATTTAGTCGTTTTCAGCCAATTTTCTGGATTTTTGAAAATTTCACTTTTTTGTGAAAATATCCACTAAATGAGGGAATAATATGTGTGAGGGTACCCCAGGAGAGTTCCAAATGTGTGTGGGTAGAATATATATCCCACGGGGGTAAAATTGAAAAAAGTTGAAAAAAATTTTTTTTGAACTTAGTCATTTTTCCGTCGTTTATCAGACTTTCAGATAGGGGAAATGTCAGTGAGCGTTCCGATTTCAGTTCCAGAGCGATTCGCCCAATGAGTCCTTGATATTTAGTCGTTTTCAGCCAATTTTCTGGATTTTTGAAAATTTCACTTTTTTGTGAAAATATCCACTAAATGAGGGAATAATATGTGTGAGGGTACCCCAGGAGAGTTCCAAATGTGTGTGGGTAGAATATATATCCCACGGGGGTAAAATTGAAAAAAGTTGAAAAAAAAATTTTTTTGGACCTAGTCATTTTTCCGTCGTTTATCAGACTTTCAGATAGGGGAAATGTCAGTGAGCGTTCCGATTTCAGTTCCAGAGCGATTCGCCCAATGAGTCCTTGATATTTAGTCGTTTTCAGCCAATTTTCTGGATTTTTGAAAATTTCACTTTTTTGTGAAAATATCCACTAAATGAGGGAATAATATGTGTGAGGGTACCCCAGGAGAGTTCCAAATGTGTGTGGGTAGAATATATATCCCACGGGGGTAAAATTGAAAAAAGTTGAAAAAAAAATTTTTTTGGACCTAGTCATTTTTCCGTCGTTTATCAGACTTTCAGATAGGGGAAATGTCAGTGAGCGTTCCGATTTCAGTTCCAGAGCGATTCGCCCAATGAGTCCTTGATATTTAGTCGTTTTCAGCCAATTTTCTGGATTTTTGAAAATTTCACTTTTTTGTGAAAATATCCACTAAATGAGGGAATAATATGTGTGAGGGTACCCCAGGAGAGTTCCAAATGTGTGTGGGTAGAATATATATCCCACGGGGGTAAAATTGAAAAAAGTTGAAAAAAATTTTTTTTTGGACTTAGTCATTTTTCCGGTGTTTATCAGACTTTCAGATAGGGGAAATGTGAGTGAACATTCAGATTTCAGTTCCAGAGCGATTCGCCCAATGAGTCCTTGATATTTAGTCGTTTTCAGCCAATTTTCTGGATTTTTGAAAATTTCACTTTTTTGTGAAAATATCCACTAAATGAGCGAATAATATGTGTGAGGGTACCCCAGGAGAGTTCCAAATGTGTGTGGGTAGAATATATATCCCATTGGGGTAAAATTGAAAAAAGTTGAAAAAAATTTTTTTTTGGACTTAGTCATTTTTCCGCCGTTTATCAGACTTTCAGATAGGGGAAATGTCAGTGAGCGTTCCGATTTCAGTTCCAGAGCGATTCGCCCAATGAGTCCTTGATATTTAGTCGTTTTCAGCCAATTTTCTGGATTTTTGAAAATTTCACTTTTTTGTGAAAATATCCACTAAATGAGGGAATAATATGTGTGAGGGTACCCCAGGAGAGTTCCAAATGTGTGTGGGTAGAATATATATCCCACGGGGGTAAAATTGAAAAAAGTTGAAAAAAAAATTTTTTTGGACTTAGTCATTTTTCCGTCGTTTATCAGACTTTCAGATAGGGGAAATGTCAGTGAGCGTTCCGATTTCAGTTCCAGAGCGATTCGCCCAATGAGTCCTTGATATTTAGTCGTTTTCAGCCAAATTTCTGGATTTTTGAAAATTTCACTTTTTTGTGAAAATATCCACCAAATGAGGGAATAATATGTGTGAGGGTACCCCAGGAGAGTTCCAAATGTGTGTGGGTAGAATATATATCCCACGGGGGTAAAATTGAAAAAAGTTGAAAAAATTTTTTTTTTGGACTTAGTCATTTTTCCGGCGTTTATCAGACTTTCAGATAGGGGAAATGTCAGTGAGCATTCCGATTTCAGTTCCAGAGCAATTCGCCCAATGAGTCCTTGATATTTAGTCGTTTTCAGCCAATTTTCTGGATTTTTGAAAATTTCACTTTTTTGTGAAAATATCCACTAAATGAGGGAATAATATGTGTGAGGGTACCCCAGGAGAGTTACAAATGTGTGTGGGTAGAATATATATCCCACGGGGGTAAAATTGAAAAAAGTTGAAAAAAATTTTTTTTTTGGACTTAGTCATTTTTCCGCCGTTTATCAGACTTTCAGCTAGGGGAAATGTGAGAGAGCATTCCGATTTCAGTTCCAGAGCGATTCGCCCAATGAGTCCTAGATATTTAGTCGTTTTCAGCCAATTTTCTGGATTTTTGAAAATTTCACTTTTTTGTGAAAATATCCACTAAATGAGGGAATAATATGTGTGAGGGTACCCCAGGAGAGTTCCAAATGTGTGTGGGTAGAATATATATCCCACGGGGGTAAAATTGAAAAAAGTTGAAAAAATTTTTTTTTTGGACTTAGTCATTTTTCCGGCGTTTATCAGACTTTCAGATAGGGGAAATGTCAGTGAGCATTCCAATTTCAGTTCCAGAGCGATTCGCCCAATAAGTCCTTGATATTTAGTCATTTTCAGCCAATAAGTTGGATTTTTGAAAATTTCACTTTTTTGTGAAAATATCCACTAAATGAGGGAATAATATGTGTGAGGGTACCCCAGGAGAGTTCCAAATGTGTGTGGGTAAAATATATATCCCACAGGGGTAAAACTGAAAAAAGTTGAAAAAAAAATTTTTTTGGACTTAGTCATTTTTCCGTCGTTTATCAGACTTTCAGATAGGGGAAATGTCAGTGAGCGTTCCGATTTCAGTTCCAGAGCGATTCGCCCAATGAGTCCTTGATATTTAGTCGTTTTCAGCCAATTTTCTGGATTTTTGAAAATTTCACTTTTTTGTGAAAATATCCACTAAATGAGGGAATAATATGTGTGAGGGTACCCCAGGAGAGTTCCAAATGTGTGTGGGTAGAATATATATCCCACGGGGGTAAAATTGAAAAAAGTTGAAAACATTTTTTTTTTGGACTTAGTCATTTTTCTGCCGTTTATCAGACTTTCAGATAGGGGAAATGTGAGAGAGCATTCCGATTTCAGTTCCAGAGCGATTCGCCCAATGAGTCCTTGATATTTAGTCGTTTTCAGCCAATTTTCTGGATTTTTGAAAATTTCACTTTTTTGTGAAAATATCCACTAAATGAGGGAATAATATGTGTGAGGGTACCCCAGGAGAGTTCCAAATGTGTGTGGGTAGAATATATATCCCACGGGGGTAAAATTGAAAAAAGTTGAAAAAAATTTTTTTTTTGGACTTAGTCATTTTTCCGTCGTTTATCAGACTTTCAGATAGGGGAAATGTCAGTGAGCGTTCCGATTTCAGTTCCAGAGCGATTCGCCCAATGAGTCCTTGATATTTAGTCGTTTTCAGCCAAATTTCTGGATTTTTGAAAATTTCACTTTTTTGTGAAAATATCCACTAAATGAGGGAATAATATGTGTGAGGGTACCCCAGGAGAGTTCCAAATGTGTGTGGGTAGAATATATATCCCACGGGGGTAAAATTGAAAAAAGTTGAAAAAATTTTTTTTTTGGACTTAGTCATTTTTCCGGCGTTTATCAGACTTTCAGATAGGGGAAATGTCAGTGAGCATTCCAATTTCAGTTCCAGAGCGATTCGCCCAATAAGTCCTTGATATTTAGTCATTTTCAGCCAATAAGTTGGATTTTTGAAAATTTCACTTTTTTGTGAAAATATCCACTAAATGAGGGAATAATATGTGTGAGGGTACCCCAGGAGAGTTCCAAATGTGTGTGGGTAAAATATATATCCCACAGGGGTAAAACTGAAAAAAGTTGAAAAAAAAATTTTTTTGGACTTAGTCATTTTTCCGTCGTTTATCAGACTTTCAGATAGGGGAAATGTCAGTGAGCGTTCCGATTTCAGTTCCAGAGCGATTCGCCCAATGAGTCCTTGATATTTAGTCGTTTTCAGCCAATTTTCTGGATTTTTGAAAATTTCACTTTTTTGTGAAAATATCCACTAAATGAGGGAATAATATGTGTGAGGGTACCCCAGGAGAGTTCCAAATGTGTGTGGGTAGAATATATATCCCACGGGGGTAAAATTGAAAAAAGTTGAAAACATTTTTTTTTTGGACTTAGTCATTTTTCTGCCGTTTATCAGACTTTCAGATAGGGGAAATGTGAGAGAGCATTCCGATTTCAGTTCCAGAGCGATTCGCCCAATGAGTCCTTGATATTTAGTCGTTTTCAGCCAATTTTCTGGATTTTTGAAAATTTCACTTTTTTGTGAAAATATCCACTAAATGAGGGAATAATATGTGTGAGGGTACCCCAGGAGAGTTCCAAATGTGTGTGGGTAGAATATATATCCCACTGGGGTAAAATTGAAAAAAGTTGAAAAAAATTTTTTTTTGGACTTAGTCATTTTTCCGGCGTTTATCAGACTTTCAGATAGGGGAAATGTGAGTGAGCATTCCGATTTCAGTTCCAGAGCGATTCGCCCAATGAGTCCTTGATATTTAGTCGTTTTCAGCCAATTTTCTGGATTTTTGAAAATTTCACTTTTTTGTGAAAATATCCACTAAATGAGGGAATAATATGTGTGAGGGTACCCCAGGAGAGTTCCAAATGTGTGTGGGTAGAATATATATCCCACGGGGGTAAAATTGAAAAAAGTTGAAAAAAATTTTTTTTTTGGACTTAGTCATTTTTCCGGCGTTTATCAGACTTTCAGAAAGGGGAAATGTCAGTGAGCGTTCCGATTTCAGTTCCAGAGCAATTCGCCCAATGAGTCCTTGATATTTAGTCGTTTTCAGCCAATTTTCTGGATTTTTGAAAATTTCACTTTTTTGTGAAAATATCCACTAAATGAGGGAATAATATGTGTGAGGGTACCCCAGGAGAGTTCCAAATGTGTGTGGGTAGAATATATATCCCACGGGGGTAAAATTGAAAAAAGTTGTAAAAATTTTTTTTTTGGACTTAGTCATTTTTCCGGCGTTTATCAGACTTTCAGATAGGGGAAATGTCAGTGAGCATTCCGATTTCAGTTCCAGAGCGATTCGCCCAGTGAGTCCTTGATATTTAGTCGTTTTCAGCCAATTTTCTGGATTTTTGAAAATTTCACTTTTTTGTGAAAATATCCACTAAATGAGGGAATAATATGTGTGAGGGTACCCCAGGAGAGTTCCAAATGTGTGTGGGTAGAATATATATCCCACGGGGGTAAAATTGAAAAAAGTTGAAAAAAATTTTTTTTTGGACTTAGTCATTTTTCCGGCGTTTATCAGACTTTCAGAAAGGGGAAATGTCAGTGAGCGTTCCGATTTCAGTTCCAGAGCAATTCGCCCAATGAGTCCTTGATATTTAGTCGTTTTCAGCCAATTTTCTGGATTTTTGAAAATTTCACTTTTTTGTGAAAATATCCACTAAATGAGGGAATAATATGTGTGAGGGTACCCCAGGAGAGTTCCAAATGTGTGTGGGTAGAATATATATCCCACGGGGGTAAAATTGAAAAAAGTTGAAAAACATTTTTTTTTGAACTTAGTCATTTTTCCGTCGTTTATCAGACTTTCAGATAGGGGAAATGTCAGTGAGCGTTCCGATTTCAGTTCCAGAGCGATTCGCCCAATGAGTCCTTGATATTTAGTCGTTTTCAGCCAATTTTCTGGATTTTTGAAAATTTCACTTTTTTGTGAAAATATCCACTAAATGAGGGAATAATATGTGTGAGGGTACCCCAGGAGAGTTCCAAATGTGTGTGGGTAGAATATATATCCCACGGGGGTAAAATTGAAAAAAGTTGAAAAAAAAATTTTTTTGGACCTAGTCATTTTTCCGTCGTTTATCAGACTTTCAGATAGGGGAAATGTCAGTGAGCGTTCCGATTTCAGTTCCAGAGCGATTCGCCCAATGAGTCCTTGATATTTAGTCGTTTTCAGCCAATTTTCTGGATTTTTGAAAATTTCACTTTTTTGTGAAAATATCCACTAAATGAGGGAATAATATGTGTGAGGGTACCCCAGGAGAGTTCCAAATGTGTGTGGGTAGAATATATATCCCACGGGGGTAAAATTGAAAAAAGTTGAACAAATTTTTTTTTTGGACTTAGTCATTTTTCCGGCGTTTATCAGACTTTCAGATAGGGGAAATGTCAGTGAGCATTCCGATTTCAGTTCCAGAGCGATTCGCCCAGTGAGTCCTTGATATTTAGTCGTTTTCAGCCAATTTTCTGGATTTTTGAAAATTTCACTTTTTTGTGAAAATATCCACTAAATGAGGGAATAATATGTGTGAGGGTACCCCAGGAGAGTTCCAAATGTGTGTGGGTAGAATATATATCCCACGGGGGTAAAATTGAAAAAAGTTGAAAAAAATTTTTTTTTGGACTTAGTCATTTTTCCGGCGTTTATCAGACTTTCAGAAAGGGGAAATGTCAGTGAGCGTTCCGATTTCAGTTCCAGAGCAATTCGCCCAATGAGTCCTTGATATTTAGTCGTTTTCAGCCAATTTTCTGGATTTTTGAAAATTTCACTTTTTTGTGAAAATATCCACTAAATGAGGGAATAATATGTGTGAGGGTACCCCAGGAGAGTTCCAAATGTGTGTGGGTAGAATATATATCCCACGGGGGTAAAATTGAAAAAAGTTGAAAAAAATTTTTTTTTTGGACTTAGTCATTTTTCCGCCGTTTATCAGACTTTCAGCTAGGGGAAATGTGAGAGAGCATTCCGATTTCAGTTCCAGAGCGATTCGCCCAATGAGTCCTAGATATTTAGTCGTTTTCAGCCAATTTTCTGGATTTTTGAAAATTTCACTTTTTTGTGAAAATATCCACTAAATGAGGGAATAATATGTGTGAGGGTACCCCAGGAGAGTGCCAAATGTGTGTGGGTAGAATATATATCCCATGGGGGTAAAATTGAAAAAAGTTGAAAACATTTTTTTTTTGGACTTAGTCATTTTTCTGCCGTTTATCAGACTTTCAGATAGGGGAAATGTGAGAGAGCATTCCGATTTCAGTTCCAGAGCGATTCGCCCAATGAGTCCTTGATATTTAGTCGTTTTCAGCCAATTTTCTGGATTTTTGAAAATTTCACTTTTTTGTGAAAATATCCACTAAATGAGGGAATAATATGTGTGAGGGTACCCCAGGAGAGTTCCAAATGTGTGTGGGTAGAATATATATCCCACTGGGGTAAAATTGAAAAAAGTTGAAAAAAATTTTTTTTTGGACTTAGTCATTTTTCCGGTGTTTATCAGACTTTCAGATAGGGGAAATGTGAGTGAGCATTCCGATTTCAGTTCCAGAGCGATTCGCCCAATGAGTCCTTGATATTTAGTCGTTTTCAGCCAATTTTCTGGATTTTTGAAAATTTCACTTTTTTGTGAAAATATCCACTAAATGAGGGAATAATATGTGTGAGGGTACCCCAGGAGAGTTCCAAATGTGTGTGGGTAGAATATATATCCCACGGGGGTAAAATTGAAAAAAGTTGAAAAACATTTTTTTTTGAACTTAGTCATTTTTCCGTCGTTTATCAGACTTTCAGATAGGGGAAATGTCAGTGAGCGTTCCGATTTCAGTTCCAGAGCGATTCGACCAATGAGTCCTTGATATTTAGTCGTTTTCAGCCAATTTTCTGGATTTTTGAAAATTTCACTTTTTTGTGAAAATATCCACTAAATGAGGGAATAATATGTGTGAGGGTACCCCAGGAGAGTTCCAAATGTGTGTGGGTAGAATATATATCCCACGGGGGTAAAATTGAAAAAAGTTGAAAAAAAAATTTTTTTGGACCTAGTCATTTTTCCGTCGTTTATCAGACTTTCAGATAGGGGAAATGTCAGTGAGCGTTCCGATTTCAGTTCCAGAGCGATTCGCCAAATGAGTCCTTGATATTTAGTCGTTTTCAGCCAATTTTCTGGATTTTTGAAAATTTCACTTTTTTGTGAAAATATCCACTAAATGAGGGAATAATATGTGTGAGGGTACCCCAGGAGAGTTCCAAATGTGTGTGGGTAGAATATATATCCCACGGGGGTAAAATTGAAAAAAGTTGAAAAAAAATTTTTTTTTGACTTAGTCATTTTTCCGCCGTTTATCAGACTTTCAGATAGGGGAAATGTGAGTGAGCATTCCGATTTCAGTTCCAGAGCAATTCGCCCAATGAGTCCTTGATATTTAGTCGTTTTCAGCCAATTTTCTGGATTTTTGAAAATTTCACTTTTTTGTGAAAATATCCACTAAATGAGGGAATAATATGTGTGAGGGTACCCCAGGAGAGTTCCAAATGTGTGTGGGTAGAATATATATCCCACGGGGGTAAAATTGAAAAAAGTTGAAAAAAAAATTTTTTTGGACTTAGTCATTTTTCCGTCGTTTATCAGACTTTCAGATACGGGAAATGTCAGTGAGCGTTCCGATTTCAGTTCCAGAGCGATTCGCCCAATGAGTCCTTGATATTTAGTCGTTTTCAGCCAAATTTCTGGATTTTTGAAAATTTCACTTTTTTGTGAAAATATCCACTAAATGAGGGAATAATATGTGTGAGGGTACCCCAGGAGAGTTCCAAATGTGTGTGGGTAGAATATATATCCCACGGGGGTAAAATTGAAAAAAGTTGAAAAAATTTTTTTTTTGGACTTAGTCATTTTTCCGGCGTTTATCAGACTTTCAGATAGGGGAAATGTCACTGAGCATTCCGATTTCAGTTCCAGAGCGATTCGCCCAGTGAGTCCTTGATATTTAGTCGTTTTCAGCCAATTTTCTGGATTTTTGAAAATTTCACTTTTTTGTGAAAATATCCACTAAATGAGGGAATAATATGTGTGAGGGTACCCCAGGAGAGTTCCAAATGTGTGTGGGTAGAATATATATCCCACGGGGGTAAAATTGAAAAAAGTTGAAAAAAATTTTTTTTTGGACTTAGTCATTTTTCCGGCATTTATCAGACTTTCAGAAAGGGGAAATGTCAGTGAGCGTTCCGATTTCAGTTCCAGAGCGATTCGCCCAATGAGTCCTAGATATTTAGTCGTTTTCAGCCAATTTTCTGGATTTTTGAAAATTTCACTTTTTTGTGAAAATATCCACTAAATGAGGGAATAATATGTGTGAGGGTACCCCAGGAGAGTTCCAAATGTGTGTGGGTAGAATATATATCCCACGGGGGTAAAATTGAAAAAAGTTGAAAAAATTTTTTTTTTGGACTTAGTCATTTTTCCGGCGTTTATCAGACTTTCAGATAGGGGAAATGTCAGTGAGCATTCCAATTTCAGTTCCAGAGCGATTCGCCCAATAAGTCCTTGATATTTAGTCATTTTCAGCCAATAAGTTGGATTTTTGAAAATTTCACTTTTTTGTGAAAATATCCACTAAATGAGGGAATAATATGTGTGAGGGTACCCCAGGAGAGTTCCAAATGTGTGTGGGTAGAATATATATCCCACAGGGGTAAAACTGAAAAAAGTTGAAAAAAAAATTTTTTTGGACTTAGTCATTTTTCCGTCGTTTATCAGACTTTCAGATAGGGGAAATGTCAGTGAGCGTTCCGATTTCAGTTCCAGAGCGATTCGCCCAATGAGTCCTTGATATTTAGTCGTTTTCAGCCAATTTTCTGGATTTTTGAAAATTTCACTTTTTTGTGAAAATATCCACTAAATGAGGGAATAATATGTGTGAGGGTACCCCAGGAGAGTTCCAAATGTGTGTGGGTAGAATATATATCCCATGGGGGTAAAATTGAAAAAAGTTGAAAACATTTTTTTTTTGGACTTAGTCATTTTTCTGCCGTTTATCAGACTTTCAGATAGGGGAAATGTGAGAGAGCATTCCGATTTCAGTTCCAGAGCGATTCGCCCAATGAGTCCTTGATATTTAGTCGTTTTCAGCCAATTTTCTGGATTTTTGAAAATTTCACTTTTTTGTGAAAATATCCACTAAATGAGGGAATAATATGTGTGAGGGTACCCCAGGAGAGTTCCAAATGTGTGTGGGTAGAATATATATCCCACTGGGGTAAAATTGAAAAAAGTTGAAAAAAATTTTTTTTTGGACTTAGTCATTTTTCCGGTGTTTATCAGACTTTCAGATAGGGGAAATGTGAGTGAGCATTCCGATTTCAGTTCCAGAGCGATTCGCCCAATGAGTCCTTGATATTTAGTCGTTTTCAGCCAATTTTCTGGATTTTTGAAAATTTCACTTTTTTGTGAAAATATCCACTAAATGAGGGAATAATATGTGTGAGGGTACCCCAGGAGAGTTCCAAATGTGTGTGGGTAGAATATATATCCCACGGGGGTAAAATTGAAAAAAGTTGAAAAACATTTTTTTTTGAACTTAGTCATTTTTCCGTCGTTTATCAGACTTTCAGATAGGGGAAATGTCAGTGAGCGTTCCGATTTCAGTTCCAGAGCGATTCGCCCAATGAGTCCTTGATATTTAGTCGTTTTCAGCCAATTTTCTGGATTTTTGAAAATTTCACTTTTTTGTGAAAATATCCACTAAATGAGGGAATAATATGTGTGAGGGTACCCCAGGAGAGTTCCAAATGTGTGTGAGTAGAATATATATCCCACGGGGGTAAAATTGAAAAAAGTTGAAAAAAAAATTTTTTTGGACCTAGTCATTTTTCCGTCGTTTATCAGACTTTCAGATAGGGGAAATGTCAGTGAGCGTTCCGATTTCAGTTCCAGAGCGATTCGCCAAATGAGTCCTTGATATTTAGTCGTTTTCAGCCAATTTTCTGGATTTTTGAAAATTTCACTTTTTTGTGAAAATATCCACTAAATGAGGGAATAATATGTGTGAGGGTACCCCAGGAGAGTTCCAAATGTGTGTGGGTAGAATATATATCCCACGGGGGTAAAATTGAAAAAAGTTGAAAAAAAATTTTTTTTTGACTTAGTCATTTTTCCGCCGTTTATCA
This sequence comes from Phyllobates terribilis, assembly GCF_046119375.1. Taxonomy (NCBI): domain Eukaryota; kingdom Metazoa; phylum Chordata; class Amphibia; order Anura; family Dendrobatidae; genus Phyllobates; species Phyllobates terribilis. Next base: position 735,371 of record NW_027363138.1, read on the forward strand.
GACTTTCAGATAGGGGAAATGTGAGTGAGCATTCCGATTTCAGTTCCAGAGCAATTCGCCCAATGAGTCCTTGATATTTAGTCGTTTTCAGCCAATTTTCTGGATTTTTGAAAATTTCACTTTTTTGTGAAAATATCTACTAAATGAGGGAATAATATGTGTGAGGGTACCCCAGGAGAGTTCCAAATGTGTGTGGGTAGAATATATATCCCACGGGGGTAAAATTGAAAAAAGTTGAAAAAAAAATTTTTTTGGACTTAGTCATTTTTCCGTCGTTTATCAGACTTTCAGATACGGGAAATGTCAGTGAGCGTTCCGATTTCAGTTCCAGAGCGATTCGCCCAATGAGTCCTTGATATTTAGTCGTTTTCAGCCAAATTTCTGGATTTTTGAAAATTTCACTTTTTTGTGAAAATATCCACTAAATGAGGGAATAATATGTGTGAGGGTACCCCAGGAGAGTTCCAAATGTGTGTGGGTAGAATATATATCCCACGGGGGTAAAATTGAAAAAAGTTGAAAAAATTTTTTTTTTGGACTTAGTCATTTTTCCGGCGTTTATCAGACTTTCAGATAGGAGAAATGTCAGTGAGCATTCCGATTTCAGTTCCAGAGCGATTCGCCCAGTGAGTCCTTGATATTTAGTCGTTTTCAGCCAATTTTCTGGATTTTTGAAAATTTCACTTTTTTGTGAAAATATCCACTAAATGAGGGAATAATATGTACCCCAGGAGAGTTCCAAATGTGTGTGGGTAGAATATATATCCCACGGGGGTAAAATTGAAAAAAGTTGAAAAAAATTTTTTTTTGGACTTAGTCATTTTTCCGGCATTTATCAGACTTTCAGAAAGGGGAAATGTCAGTGAGCGTTCCGATTTCAGTTCCAGAGCAATTCGCCCAATGAGTCCTTGATATTTAGTCGTTTTCAGCCAAATTTCTGGATTTTTGAAAATTTCACTTTTTTGTGAAAATATCCACTAAATGAGGGAATAATATGTGTGAGGGTACCCCAGGAGAGTTCCAAATGTGTGTGGGTAGAATATATATCCCACGGGGGTAAAATTGAAAAAAGTTGAAAAAATTTTTTTTTTGGACTTAGTCATTTTTCCGGCGTTTATCAGACTTTCAGATAGGGGAAATGTCAGTGAGCATTCCGATTTCAGTTCCAGAGCGATTCGCCCAGTGAGTCCTTGATATTTAGTCGTTTTCAGCCAATTTTCTGGATTTTTGAAAATTTCACTTTTTTGTGAAAATATCCACTAAATGAGGGAATAATATGTGTGAGGGTACCCCAGGAGAGTTCCAAATGTGTGTGGGTAGAATATATATCCCACGGGGGTAAAATTGAAAAAAGTTGAAAAAAATTTTTTTTTTGGACTTAGTCATTTTTCCGCCGTTTATCAGACTTTCAGCTAGGGGAAATGTGAGAGAGCATTCCGATTTCAGTTCCAGAGCGATTCGCCCAATGAGTCCTAGATATTTAGTCGTTTTCAGCCAATTTTCTGGATTTTTGAAAATTTCACTTTTTTGTGAAAATATCCACTAAATGAGGGAATAATATGTGTGAGGGTACCCCAGGAGAGTTCCAAATGTGTGTGGGTAGAATATATATCCCACGGGGGTAAAATTGAAAAAAGTTGAAAAAATTTTTTTTTTGGACTTAGTCATTTTTCCGGCGTTTATCAGACTTTCAGATAGGAGAAATGTCAGTGAGCATTCCGATTTCAGTTCCAGAGCGATTCGCCCAGTGAGTCCTTGATATTTAGTCGTTTTCAGCCAATTTTCTGGATTTTTGAAAATTTCACTTTTTTGTGAAAATATCCACTAAATGAGGGAATAATATGTACCCCAGGAGAGTTCCAAATGTGTGTGGGTAGAATATATATCCCACGGGGGTAAAATTGAAAAAAGTTGAAAAAAATTTTTTTTTGGACTTAGTCATTTTTCCGGCATTTATCAGACTTTCAGAAAGGGGAAATGTCAGTGAGCGTTCCGATTTCAGTTCCAGAGCAATTCGCCCAATGAGTCCTTGATATTTAGTCGTTTTCAGCCAAATTTCTGGATTTTTGAAAATTTCACTTTTTTGTGAAAATATCCACTAAATGAGGGAATAATATGTGTGAGGGTACCCCAGGAGAGTTCCAAATGTGTGTGGGTAGAATATATATCCCACGGGGGTAAAATTGAAAAAAGTTGAAAAAATTTTTTTTTTGGACTTAGTCATTTTTCCGGCGTTTATCAGACTTTCAGATAGGGGAAATGTCAGTGAGCATTCCGATTTCAGTTCCAGAGCGATTCGCCCAGTGAGTCCTTGATATTTAGTCGTTTTCAGCCAATTTTCTGGATTTTTGAAAATTTCACTTTTTTGTGAAAATATCCACTAAATGAGGGAATAATATGTGTGAGGGTACCCCAGGAGAGTTCCAAATGTGTGTGGGTAGAATATATATCCCACGGGGGTAAAATTGAAAAAAGTTGAAAAAAATTTTTTTTTTGGACTTAGTCATTTTTCCGCCGTTTATCAGACTTTCAGCTAGGGGAAATGTGAGAGAGCATTCCGATTTCAGTTCCAGAGCGATTCGCCCAATGAGTCCTAGATATTTAGTCGTTTTCAGCCAATTTTCTGGATTTTTGAAAATTTCACTTTTTTGTGAAAATATCCACTAAATGAGGGAATAATATGTGTGAGGGTACCCCAGGAGAGTTCCAAATGTGTGTGGGTAGAATATATATCCCACGGGGGTAAAATTGAAAAAAGTTGAAAAAAAAATTTTTTTGGACTTAGTCATTTTTCCGTCGTTTATCAGACTTTCAGATAGGGGAAATGTCAGTGAGCGTTCCGATTTCAGTTCCAGAGCGATTCGCCCAATGAGTCCTTGATATTTAGTCGTTTTCAGCCAATTTTCTGGATTTTTGAAAATTTCACTTTTTTGTGAAAATATCCACTAAATGAGGGAATAATATGTGTGAGGGTACCCCAGGAGAGTTCCAAATGTGTGTGGGTAGAATATATATCCCACGGGGGTAAAATTGAAAAAAGTTGAAAAAAAAATTTTTTTGGACTTAGTCATTTTTCCGTCGTTTATCAGACTTTCAGATACGGGAAATGTCAGTGAGCGTTCCGATTTCAGTTCCAGAGCGATTCGCCCAATGAGTCCTTGATATTTAGTCGTTTTCAGCCAAATTTCTGGATTTTTGAAAATTTCACTTTTTTGTGAAAATATCCACTAAATGAGGGAATAATATGTGTGAGGGTACCCCAGGAGAGTTCCAAATGTGTGTGGGTAGAATATATATCCCACGGGGGTAAAATTGAAAAAAGTTGAAAAAATTTTTTTTTTGGACTTAGTCATTTTTCCGGCGTTTATCAGACTTTCAGATAGGGGAAATGTCAGTGAGCATTCCGATTTCAGTTCCAGAGCGATTCGCCCAGTGAGTCCTTGATATTTAGTCGTTTTCAGCCAATTTTCTGGATTTTTGAAAATTTCACTTTTTTGTGAAAATATCCACTAAATGAGGGAATAATATGTGTGAGGGTACCCCAGGAGAGTTCCAAATGTGTGTGGGTAGAATATATATCCCACGGGGGTAAAATTGAAAAAAGTTGAAAAAAATTTTTTTTTTGGACTTAGTCATTTTTCCGCCGTTTATCAGACTTTCAGCTAGGGGAAATGTCAGTGAGCGTTCCGATTTCAGTTCCAGAGCGATTCGCCCAATGAGTCCTTGATATTTAGTCGTTTTCAGCCAAATTTCTGGATTTTTGAAAATTTCACTTTTCTGTGAAAATATCCACTAAATGAGGGAATAATATGTGTGAGGGTACCCCAGGAGAGTTCCAAATGTGTGTGGGTAGAATATATATCCCACGGGGGTAAAATTGAAAAAAGTTGAAAAAATTTTTTTTTTGGACTTAGTCATTTTTCCGGCGTTTATCAGACTTTCAGATAGGGGAAATGTCAGTGAGCATTCCGATTTCAGTTCCAGAGCGATTCGCCCAGTGAGTCCTTGATATTTAGTCGTTTTCAGCCAATTTTCTGGATTTTTGAAAATTTCACTTTTTTGTGAAAATATCCACTAAATGAGGGAATAATATGTACCCCAGGAGAGTTCCAAATGTGTGTGGGTAGAATATATATCCCACGGGGGTAAAATTGAAAAAAGTTGAAAAAAATTTTTTTTTGGACTTAGTCATTTTTCCGGCATTTATCAGACTTTCAGAAAGGGGAAATGTCAGTGAGCGTTCCGATTTCAGTTCCAGAGCAATTCGCCCAATGAGTCCTTGATATTTAGTCGTTTTCAGCCAAATTTCTGGATTTTTGAAAATTTCACTTTTTTGTGAAAATATCCACTAAATGAGGGAATAATATGTGTGAGGGTACCCCAGGAGAGTTCCAAATGTGTGTGGGTAGAATATATATCCCACGGGGGTAAAATTGAAAAAAGTTGAAAAAATTTTTTTTTTGGACTTAGTCATTTTTCCGGCGTTTATCAGACTTTCAGATAGGGGAAATGTCAGTGAGCATTCCGATTTCAGTTCCAGAGCGATTCGCCCAGTGAGTCCTTGATATTTAGTCGTTTTCAGCCAATTTTCTGGATTTTTGAAAATTTCACTTTTTTGTGAAAATATCCACTAAATGAGGGAATAATATGTGTGAGGGTACCCCAGGAGAGTTCCAAATGTGTGTGGGTAGAATATATATCCCACGGGGGTAAAATTGAAAAAAGTTGAAAAAAATTTTTTTTTTGGACTTAGTCATTTTTCCGCCGTTTATCAGACTTTCAGCTAGGGGAAATGTGAGAGAGCATTCCGATTTCAGTTCCAGAGCGATTCGCCCAATGAGTCCTAGATATTTAGTCGTTTTCAGCCAATTTTCTGGATTTTTGAAAATTTCACTTTTTTGTGAAAATATCCACTAAATGAGGGAATAATATGTGTGAGGGTACCCCAGGAGATTTCCAAATGTGTGTGGGTAGAATATATATCCCACGGGGGTAAAATTGAAAAAAGTTGAAAAAAAAATTTTTTTGGACTTACTCATTTTTCCGTCGTTTATCAGACTTTCAGATAGGGGAAATGTCAGTGAGCGTTCCGATTTCAGTTCCAGAGCGATTCGCCCAATGAGTCCTTGATATTTAGTCGTTTTCAGCCAATTTTCTGGATTTTTGAAAATTTCACTTTTTTGTGAAAATATCCACTAAATGAGGGAATAATATGTGTGAGGGTACCCCAGGAGAGTTCCAAATGTGTGTGGGTAGAATATATATCCCACGGGGGTAAAATTGAAAAAAGTTGAAAAAAAAATTTTTTTGGACTTAGTCATTTTTCCGTCGTTTATCAGACTTTCAGATACGGGAAATGTCAGTGAGCGTTCCGATTTCAGTTCCAGAGCGATTCGCCCAATGAGTCCTTGATATTTAGTCGTTTTCAGCCAAATTTCTGGATTTTTGAAAATTTCACTTTTTTGTGAAAATATCCACTAAATGAGGGAATAATATGTGTGAGGGTACCCCAGGAGAGTTCCAAATGTGTGTGGGTAGAATATATATCCCACGGGGGTAAAATTGAAAAAAGTTGAAAAAATTTTTTTTTTGGACTTAGTCATTTTTCCGGCGTTTATCAGACTTTCAGATAGGGGAAATGTCAGTGAGCATTCCGATTTCAGTTCCAGAGCGATTCGCCCAGTGAGTCCTTGATATTTAGTCGTTTTCAGCCAATTTTCTGGATTTTTGAAAATTTCACTTTTTTGTGAAAATATCCACTAAATGAGGGAATAATATGTGTGAGGGTACCCCAGGAGAGTTCCAAATGTGTGTGGGTAGAATATATATCCCACGGGGGTAAAATTGAAAAAAGTTGAAAAAAAATTTTTTTTTGGACTTAGTCATTTTTCCGCCGTTTATCAGACTTTCAGCTAGGGGAAATGTCAGTGAGCGTTCCGATTTCAGTTCCAGAGCGATTCGCCCAATGAGTCCTTGATATTTAGTCGTTTTCAGCCAAATTTCTGGATTTTTGAAAATTTCACTTTTCTGTGAAAATATCCACTAAATGAGGGAATAATATGTGTGAGGGTACCCCAGGAGAGTTCCAAATGTGTGTGGGTAGAATATATATCCCACGGGGGTAAAATTGAAAAAAGTTGAAAAAATTTTTTTTTTGGACTTAGTCATTTTTCCGGCGTTTATCAGACTTTCAGATAGGGGAAATGTCAGTGAGCATTCCGATTTCAGTTCCAGAGCGATTCGCCCAGTGAGTCCTTGATATTTAGTCGTTTTCAGCCAATTTTCTGGATTTTTGAAAATTTCACTTTTTTGTGAAAATATCCACTAAATGAGGGAATAATATGTGTGAGGGTACCCCAGGAGAGTTCCAAATGTGTGTGGGTAGAATATATATCCCACGGGGGTAAAATTGAAAAAAGTTGAAAAAAATTTTTTTTTTGGACTTAGTCATTTTTCCGCCGTTTATCAGACTTTCAGCTAGGGGAAATGTGAGAGAGCATTCCGATTTCAGTTCCAGAGCGATTCGCCCAATGAGTCCTAGATATTTAGTCGTTTTCAGCCAATTTTCTGGATTTTTGAAAATTTCACTTTTTTGTGAAAATATCCACTAAATGAGGGAATAATATGTGTGAGGGTACCCCAGGAGAGTTCCAAATGTGTGTGGGTAGAATATATATCCCACGGGGGTAAAATTGAAAAAAGTTGAAAAAATTTTTTTTTTGGACTTAGTCATTTTTCCGGCGTTTATCAGACTTTCAGATAGGGGAAATGTCAGTGAGCATTCCAATTTCAGTTCCAGAGCGATTCGCCCAATAAGTCCTTGATATTTAGTCATTTTCAGCCAATAAGTTGGATTTTTGAAAATTTCACTTTTTTGTGAAAATATCCACTAAATGAGGGAATAATATGTGTGAGGGTACCCCAGGAGAGTTCCAAATGTGTGTGGGTAGAATATATATCCCACGGGGGTAAAATTGAAAAAAGTTGAAAAAAAATTTTTTTTTGGACTTAGTCATTTTTCCGCCGTTTATCAGACTTTCAGCTAGGGGAAATGTCAGTGAGCGTTCCGATTTCAGTTCCAGAGCGATTCGCCCAATGAGTCCTTGATATTTAGTCGTTTTCAGCCAAATTTCTGGATTTTTGAAAATTTCACTTTTTTGTGAAAATATCCACTAAATGAGGGAATAATATGTGTGAGGGTACCCCAGGAGAGTTCCAAATGTGTGTGGGTAGAATATATATCCCACGGGGGTAAAATTGAAAAAAGTTGAAAAAATTTTTTTTTTGGACTTAGTCATTTTTCCGGCGTTTATCAGACTTTCAGATAGGGGAAATGTCAGTGAGCATTCCGATTTCAGTTCCAGAGCGATTCGCCCAGTGAGTCCTTGATATTTAGTCGTTTTCAGCCAATTTTCTGGATTTTTGAAAATTTCACTTTTTTGTGAAAATATCCACTAAATGAGGGAATAATATGTACCCCAGGAGAGTTCCAAATGTGTGTGGGTAGAATATATATCCCACGGGGGTAAAATTGAAAAAAGTTGAAAAAAATTTTTTTTTGGACTTAGTCATTTTTCCGGCATTTATCAGACTTTCAGAAAGGGGAAATGTCAGTGAGCGTTCCGATTTCAGTTCCAGAGCAATTCGCCCAATGAGTCCTTGATATTTAGTCGTTTTCAGCCAAATTTCTGGATTTTTGAAAATTTCACTTTTTTGTGAAAATATCCACTAAATGAGGGAATAATATGTGTGAGCGTACCCCAGGAGAGTTCCAAATGTGTGTGGGTAGAATATATATCCCACGGGGGTAAAATTGAAAAAAGTTGAAAAAATTTTTTTTTTGGACTTAGTCATTTTTCCGGCGTTTATCAGACTTTCAGATAGGGGAAATGTCAGTGAGCATTCCGATTTCAGTTCCAGAGCGATTCGCCCAGTGAGTCCTTGATATTTAGTCGTTTTCAGCCAATTTTCTGGATTTTTGAAAATTTCACTTTTTTGTGAAAATATCCACTAAATGAGGGAATAATATGTGTGAGGGTACCCCAGGAGAGTTCCAAATGTGTGTGGGTAGAATATATATCCCACGGGGGTAAAATTGAAAAAAGTTGAAAAAAATTTTTTTTTTGGACTTAGTCATTTTTCCGCCGTTTATCAGACTTTCAGCTAGGGGAAATGTGAGAGAGCATTCCGATTTCAGTTCCAGAGCGATTCGCCCAATGAGTCCTAGATATTTAGTCGTTTTCAGCCAATTTTCTGGATTTTTGAAAATTTCACTTTTTTGTGAAAATATCCACTAAATGAGGGAATAATATGTGTGAGGGTACCCCAGGAGAGTTCCAAATGTGTGTGGGTAGAATATATATCCCACGGGGGTAAAATTGAAAAAAGTTGAAAAAAAAATTTTTTTGGACTTAGTCATTTTTCCGTCGTTTATCAGACTTTCAGATAGGGGAAATGTCAGTGAGCGTTCCGATTTCAGTTCCAGAGCGATTCGCCCAATGAGTCCTTGATATTTAGTCGTTTTCAGCCAATTTTCTGGATTTTTGAAAATTTCACTTTTTTGTGAAAATATCCACTAAATGAGGGAATAATATGTGTGAGGGTACCCCAGGAGAGTTCCAAATGTGTGTGGGTAGAATATATATCCCACGGGGGTAAAATTGAAAAAAGTTGAAAAAAAAATTTTTTTGGACTTAGTCATTTTTCCGTCGTTTATCAGACTTTCAGATACGGGAAATGTCAGTGAGCGTTCCGATTTCAGTTCCAGAGCGATTCGCCCAATGAGTCCTTGATATTTAGTCGTTTTCAGCCAAATTTCTGGATTTTTGAAAATTTCACTTTTTTGTGAAAATATCCACTAAATGAGGGAATAATATGTGTGAGGGTACCCCAGGAGAGTTCCAAATGTGTGTGGGTAGAATATATATCCCACGGGGGTAAAATTGAAAAAAGTTGAAAAAATTTTTTTTTTGGACTTAGTCATTTTTCCGGCGTTTATCAGACTTTCAGATAGGGGAAATGTCAGTGAGCATTCCGATTTCAGTTCCAGAGCGATTCGCCCAGTGAGTCCTTGATATTTAGTCGTTTTCAGCCAATTTTCTGGATTTTTGAAAATTTCACTTTTTTGTGAAAATATCCACTAAATGAGGGAATAATATGTGTGAGGGTACCCCAGGAGAGTTCCAAATGTGTGTGGGTAGAATATATATCCCACGGGGGTAAAATTGAAAAAAGTTGAAAAAAATTTTTTTTTTGGACTTAGTCATTTTTCCGCCGTTTATCAGACTTTCAGCTAGGGGAAATGTCAGTGAGCGTTCCGATTTCAGTTCCAGAGCGATTCGCCCAATGAGTCCTTGATATTTAGTCGTTTTCAGCCAAATTTCTGGATTTTTGAAAATTTCACTTTTCTGTGAAAATATCCACTAAATGAGGGAATAATATGTGTGAGGGTACCCCAGGAGAGTTCCAAATGTGTGTGGGTAGAATATATATCCCACGGGGGTAAAATTGAAAAAAGTTGAAAAAATTTTTTTTTTGGACTTAGTCATTTTTCCGGCGTTTATCAGACTTTCAGATAGGGGAAATGTCAGTGAGCATTCCGATTTCAGTTCCAGAGCGATTCGCCCAGTGAGTCCTTGATATTTAGTCGTTTTCAGCCAATTTTCTGGATTTTTGAAAATTTCACTTTTTTGTGAAAATATCCACTAAATGAGGGAATAATATGTACCCCAGGAGAGTTCCAAATGTGTGTGGGTAGAAAATATATCCCACGGGGGTAAAATTGAAAAAAGTTGAAAAAAATTTTTTTTGGGACTTAGTCATTTTTCCGGCATTTATCAGACTTTCAGAAAGGGGAAATGTCAGTGAGCGTTCCGATTTCAGTTCCAGAGCAATTCGCCCAATGAGTCCTTGATATTTAGTCGTTTTCAGCCAAATTTCTGGATTTTTGAAAATTTCACTTTTTTGTGAAAATATCCACTAAATGAGGGAATAATATGTGTGAGGGTACCCCAGGAGAGTTCCAAATGTGTGTGGGTAGAATATATATCCCACGGGGGTAAAATTGAAAAAAGTTGAAAAAATTTTTTTTTTGGACTTAGTCATTTTTCCGGCGTTTATCAGACTTTCAGATAGGGGAAATGTCAGTGAGCATTCCGATTTCAGTTCCAGAGCGATTCGCCCAGTGAGTCCTTGATATTTAGTCGTTTTCAGCCAATTTTCTGGATTTTTGAAAATTTCACTTTTTTGTGAAAATATCCACTAAATGAGGGAATAATATGTGTGAGGGTACCCCAGGAGAGTTCCAAATGTGTGTGGGTAGAATATATATCCCACGGGGGTAAAATTGAAAAAAGTTGAAAAAAAATTTTTTTTTGGACTTAGTCATTTTTCCGCCGTTTATCAGACTTTCAGCTAGGGGAAATGTGAGAGAGCATTCCGATTTCAGTTCCAGAGCGATTCGCCCAATGAGTCCTAGATATTTAGTCGTTTTCAGCCAATTTTCTGGATTTTTGAAAATTTCACTTTTTTGTGAAAATATCCACTAAATGAGGGAATAATATGTGTGAGGGTACCCCAGGAGAGTTCCAAATGTGTGTGGGTAGAATATATATCCCACGGGGGTAAAATTGAAAAAAGTTGAAAAAAAAATTTTTTTGGACTTAGTCATTTTTCCGTCGTTTATCAGACTTTCAGATAGGGGAAATGTCAGTGAGCGTTCCGATTTCAGTTCCAGAGCGATTCGCCCAATGAGTCCTTGATATTTAGTCGTTTTCAGCCAATTTTCTGGATTTTTGAAAATTTCACTTTTTTGTGAAAATATCCACTAAATGAGGGAATAATATGTGTGAGGGTACCCCAGGAGAGTTCCAAATGTGTGTGGGTAGAATATATATCCCACGGGGGTAAAATTGAAAAAAGTTGAAAAAAAAATTTTTTTGGACTTAGTCATTTTTCCGTCGTTTATCAGACTTTCAGATACGGGAAATGTCAGTGAGCGTTCCGATTTCAGTTCAAGAGCGATTCGCCCAATGAGTCCTTGATATTTAGTCGTTTTCAGCCAAATTTCTGGATTTTTGAAAATTTCACTTTTTTGTGAAAATATCCACTAAATGAGGGAATAATATGTGTGAGGGTACCCCAGGAGAGTTCCAAATGTGTGTGGGTAGAATATATATCCCACGGGGGTAAAATTGAAAAAAGTTGAAAAAATTTTTTTTTTGGACTTAGTCATTTTTCCGGCGTTTATCAGACTTTCAGATAGGGGAAATGTCAGTGAGCATTCCGATTTCAGTTCCAGAGCGATTCGCCCAGTGAGTCCTTGATATTTAGTCGTTTTCAGCCAATTTTCTGGATTTTTGAAAATTTCACTTTTTTGTGAAAATATCCACTAAATGAGGGAATAATATGTGTGAGGGTACCCCAGGAGAGTTCCAAATGTGTGTGGGTAGAATATATATCCCACGGGGGTAAAATTGAAAAAAGTTGAAAAAAATTTTTTTTTTGGACTTAGTCATTTTTCCGCCGTTTATCAGACTTTCAGCTAGGGGAAATGTCAGTGAGCGTTCCGATTTCAGTTCCAGAGCGATTCGCCCAATGAGTCCTTGATATTTAGTCGTTTTCAGCCAAATTTCTGGATTTTTGAAAATTTCACTTTTCTGTGAAAATATCCACTAAATGAGGGAATAATATGTGTGAGGGTACCCCAGGAGAGTTCCAAATGTGTGTGGGTAGAATATATATCCCACGGGGGTAAAATTGAAAAAAGTTGAAAAAATTTTTTTTTTGGACTTAGTCATTTTTCCGGCGTTTATCAGACTTTCAGATAGGGGAAATGTCAGTGAGCATTCCGATTTCAGTTCCAGAGCGATTCGCCCAGTGAGTCCTTGATATTTAGTCGTTTTCAGCCAATTTTCTGGATTTTTGAAAATTTCACTTTTTTGTGAAAATATCCACTAAATGAGGGAATAATATGTGTGAGGGTACCCCAGGAGAGTTCCAAATGTGTGTGGGTAGAATATATATCCCACGGGGGTAAAATTGAAAAAAGTTGAAAAAAATTTTTTTTTTGGACTTAGTCATTTTTCCGCCGTTTATCAGACTTTCAGCTAGGGGAAATGTGAGAGAGCATTCCGATTTCAGTTCCAGAGCGATTCGCCCAATGAGTCCTAGATATTTAGTCGTTTTCAGCCAATTTTCTGGATTTTTGAAAATTTCACTTTTTTGTGAAAATATCCACTAAATGAGGGAATAATATGTGTGAGGGTACCCCAGGAGAGTTCCAAATGTGTGTGGGTAGAATATATATCCCACGGGGGTAAAATTGAAAAAAGTTGAAAAAATTTTTTTTTTGGACTTAGTCATTTTTCCGGCGTTTATCAGACTTTCAGATAGGGGAAATGTCAGTGAGCATTCCAATTTCAGTTCCAGAGCGATTCGCCCAATAAGTCCTTGATATTTAGTCATTTTCAGCCAATAAGTTGGATTTTTGAAAATTTCACTTTTTTGTGAAAATATCCACTAAATGAGGGAATAATATGTGTGAGGGTACCCCAGGAGAGTTCCAAATGTGTGTGGGTAGAATATATATCCCACGGGGGTAAAATTGAAAAAAGTTGAAAAAAATTTTTTTTTTGGACTTAGTCATTTTTCCGCCGTTTATCAGACTTTCAGCTAGGGGAAATGTCAGTGAGCGTTCCGATTTCAGTTCCAGAGCGATTCGCCCAATGAGTCCTTGATATTTAGTCGTTTTCAGCCAAATTTCTGGATTTTTGAAAATTTCACTTTTTTGTGAAAATATCCACTAAATGAGGGAATAATATGTGTGAGGGTACCCCAGGAGAGTTCCAAATGTGTGTGGGTAGAATATATATCCCACGGGGGTAAAATTGAAAAAAGTTGAAAAAATTTTTTTTTTGGACTTAGTCATTTTTCCGGCGTTTATCAGACTTTCAGATAGGGGAAATGTCAGTGAGCATTCCGATTTCAGTTCCAGAGCGATTCGCCCAGTGAGTCCTTGATATTTAGTCGTTTTCAGCCAATTTTCTGGATTTTTGAAAATTTCACTTTTTTGTGAAAATATCCACTAAATGAGGGAATAATATGTGTGAGGGTACCCCAGGAGAGTTCCAAATGTGTGTGGGTAGAATATATATCCCACGGGGGTAAAATTGAAAAAAGTTGAAAAAATTTTTTTTTTGGACTTAGTTATTTTTCCGGCGTTTATCAGACTTTCAGATAGGGGAAATGTCAGTGAGCATTCCAATTTCAGTTCCAGAGCGATTCGCCCAATAAGTCCTTGATATTTAGTCATTTTCAGCCAATAAGTTGGATTTTTGAAAATTTCACTTTTTTGTGAAAATATCCACTAAATGAGGGAATAATATGTGTGAGGGTACCCCAGGAGAGTTCCAAATGTGTGTGGGTAGAATATATATCCCACGGGGGTAAAATTGAAAAAAGTTGAAAAAAAAATTTTTTTGGACTTAGTCATTTTTCCGTCATTTATCAGACTTTCAGATAGGGGAAATGTCAGTGAGCGTTCCGATTTCAGTTCCAGAGCGATTCGCCCAATGAGTCCTTGATATTTAGTCGTTTTCAGCCAAATTTCTGGATTTTTGAAAATTTCACTTTTTTGTGAAAATATCCACTAAATGAGGGAATAATATGTGTGAGGGTACCCCAGGAGAGTTCCAAATGTGTGTGGGTAGAATATATATCCCACGGGGGTAAAATTGAAAAAAGTTGAAAAAAATTTTTTTTTTGGACTTAGTCATTTTTCCGCCGTTTATCAGACTTTCAGCTAGGGGAAATGTCAGTGAGCGTTCCGATTTCAGTTCCAGAGCGATTCGCCCAATGAGTCCTTGATATTTAGTCGTTTTCAGCCAAATTTCTGGATTTTTGAAAATTTCACTTTTTTGTGAAAATATCCACTAAATGAGGGAATAATATGTGTGAGGGTACCCCAGGAGAGTTCCAAATGTGTGTGGGTAGAATATATATCCCACGGGGGTAAAATTGAAAAAAGTTGAAAAAATTTTTTTTTTGGACTTAGTCATTTTTCCGGCGTTTATCAGACTTTCAGATAGGGGAAATGTCAGTGAGCATTCCGATTTCAGTTCCAGAGCGATTCGCCCAGTGAGTCCTTGATATTTAGTCGTTTTCAGCCAATTTTCTGGATTTTTGAAAATTTCACTTTTTTGTGAAAATATCCACTAAATGAGGGAATAATATGTGTGAGGGTACCCCAGGAGAGTTCCAAATGTGTGTGGGTAGAATATATATCCCACGGGGGTAAAATTGAAAAAAGTTGAAAAAAATTTTTTTTTTGGACTTAGTCATTTTTCCGCCGTTTATCAGACTTTCAGCTAGGGGAAATGTGAGAGAGCATTCCGATTTCAGTTCCAGAGCGATTCGCCCAATGAGTCCTAGATATTTAGTCGTTTTCAGCCAATTTTCTGGATTTTTGAAAATTTCACTTTTTTGTGAAAATATCCACTAAATGAGGGAATAATATGTGTGAGGGTACCCCAGGAGAGTTCCAAATGTGTGTGGGTAGAATATATATCCCACGGGGGTAAAATTGAAAAAAGTTGAAAAAAAAATTTTTTTGGACTTAGTCATTTTTCCGTCATTTATCAGACTTTCAGATAGGGGAAATGTCAGTGAGCGTTCCGATTTCAGTTCCAGAGCGATTCGCCCAATGAGTCCTTGATATTTAGTCGTTTTCAGCCAAATTTCTGGATTTTTGAAAATTTCACTTTTTTGTGAAAATATCCACTAAATGAGGGAATAATATGTGTGAGGGTACCCCAGGAGAGTTCCAAATGTGTGTGGGTAGAATATATATCCCACGGGGGTAAAATTGAAAAAAGTTGAAAAAAATTTTTTTTTTGGACTTAGTCATTTTTCCGCCGTTTATCAGACTTTCAGCTAGGGGAAATGTCAGTGAGCGTTCCGATTTCAGTTCCAGAGCGATTCGCCCAATGAGTCCTTGATATTTAGTCGTTTTCAGCCAAATTTCTGGATTTTTGAAAATTTCACTTTTTTGTGAAAATATCCACTAAATGAGGGAATAATATGTGTGAGGGTACCCCAGGAGAGTTCTAAATGTGTGTGGGTAGAATATATATCCCACGGGGGTAAAATTGAAAAAAGTTGAAAAAATTTTTTTTTTGGACTTAGTCATTTTTCCGGCGTTTATCAGACTTTCAGATAGGGGAAATGTCAGTGAGCATTCCGATTTCAGTTCCAGAGCGATTCGCCCAGTGAGTCCTTGATATTTAGTCGTTTTCAGCCAATTTTCTGGATTTTTGAAAATTTCACTTTTTTGTGAAAATATCCACTAAATGAGGGAATAATATGTGTGAGGGTACCCCAGGAGAGTTCCAAATGTGTGTGGGTAGAATATATATCCCACGGGGGTAAAATTGAAAAAAGTTGAAAAAAATTTTTTTTTTGGACTTAGTCATTTTTCCGCCGTTTATCAGACTTTCAGCTAGGGGAAATGTGAGAGAGCATTCCGATTTCAGTTCCAGAGCGATTCGCCCAATGAGTCCTAGATATTTAGTCGTTTTCAGCCAATTTTCTGGATTTTTGAAAATTTCACTTTTTTGTGAAAATATCCACTAAATGAGGGAATAATATGTGTGAGGGTACCCCAGGAGAGTTCCAAATGTGTGTGGGTAGAATATATATCCCACGGGGGTAAAATTGAAAAAAGTTGAAAAAAAAATTTTTTTGGACTTAGTCATTTTTCCGTCGTTTATCAGACTTTCAGATAGGGGAAATGTCAGTGAGCGTTTCGATTTCAGTTCCAGAGCGATTCGCCCAATGAGTCCTTGATATTTAGTCGTTTTCAGCCAAATTTCTGGATTTTTGAAAATTTCACTTTTTTGTGAAAATATCCACTAAATGAGGGAATAATATGTGTGAGGGTACCCCAGGAGAGTTCCAAATGTGTGTGGGTAGAATATATATCCCACGGGGGTAAAATTGAAAAAAGTTGAAAAAATTTTTTTTTTGGACTTAGTCATTTTTCCGCCGTTTATCAGACTTTCAGCTAGGGGAAATGTGAGAGAGCATTCCGATTTCAGTTCCAGAGCGATTCGCCCAATGAGTCCTTGATATTTAGTCGTTTTCAGCCAAATTTCTGGATTTTTGAAAATTTCACTTTTTTGTGAAAATATCCACTAAATGAGGGAATAATATGTGTGAGGGTACCCCAGGAGAGTTCCAAATGTGTGTGGGTAGAATATATATCCCACGGGGGTAAAATTGAAAAAAGTTGAAAAAATTTTTTTTTTGGACTTAGTCATTTTTCCGGCGTTTATCAGACTTTCAGATAGGGGAAATGTCAGTGAGCATTCCGATTTCAGTTCCAGAGCGATTCGCCCAGTGAGTCCTTGATATTTAGTCGTTTTCAGCCAATTTTCTGGATTTTTGAAAATTTCACTTTTTTGTGAAAATATCCACTAAATGAGGGAATAATATGTGTGAGGGTACTCCAGGAGAGTTCCAAATGTGTGTGGGTAGAATATATATCCCACGGGGGTAAAATTGAAAAAAGTTGAAAAAAATTTTTTTTTGGACTTAGTCATTTTTCCGGCATTTATCAGACTTTCAGAAAGGGGAAATGTCAGTGAGCGTTCCGATTTCAGTTCCAGAGCAATTCGCCCAATGAGTCCTTGATATTTAGTCGTTTTCAGCCAAATTTCTGGATTTTTGAAAATTTCACTTTTTTGTGAAAATATCCACTAAATGAGGGAATAATATGTGTGAGGGTACCCCAGGAGAGTTCCAAATGTGTGTGGGTAGAATATATATCCCACGGGGGTAAAATTGAAAAAAGTTGAAAAAAATTTTTTTTTTGGACTTAGTCATTTTTCCGCCGTTTATCAGACTTTCAGCTAGGGGAAATGTCAGTGAGCGTTCCGATTTCAGTTCCAGAGCGATTCGCCCAATGAGTCCTTGATATTTAGTCGTTTTCAGCCAAATTTCTGGATTTTTGAAAATTTCACTTTTCTGTGAAAATATCCACTAAATGAGGGAATAATATGTGTGAGGGTACCCCAGGAGAGTTCCAAATGTGTGTGGGTAGAATATATATCCCACGGGGGTAAAATTGAAAAAAGTTGAAAAAATTTTTTTTTTGGACTTAGTCATTTTTCCGGCGTTTATCAGACTTTCAGATAGGGGAAATGTCAGTGAGCATTCCGATTTCAGTTCCAGAGCGATTCGCCCAGTGAGTCCTTGATATTTAGTCGTTTTCAGCCAATTTTCTGGATTTTTGAAAATTTCACTTTTTTGTGAAAATATCCACTAAATGAGGGAATAATATGTGTGAGGGTACCCCAGGAGAGTTCCAAATGTGTGTGGGTAGAATATATATCCCACGGGGGTAAAATTGAAAAAAGTTGAAAAAAATTTTTTTTTTGGACTTAGTCATTTTTCCGCCGTTTATCAGACTTTCAGCTAGGGGAAATGTGAGAGAGCATTCCGATTTCAGTTCCAGAGCGATTCGCCCAATGAGTCCTAGATATTTAGTCGTTTTCAGCCAATTTTCTGGATTTTTGAAAATTTCACTTTTTTGTGAAAATATCCACTAAATGAGGGAATAATATGTGTGAGGGTACCCCAGGAGAGTTCCAAATGTGTGTGGGTAGAATATATATCCCACGGGGGTAAAATTGAAAAAAGTTGAAAAAATTTTTTTTTTGGACTTAGTCATTTTTCCGGCGTTTATCAGACTTTCAGATAGGGGAAATGTCAGTGAGCATTCCAATTTCAGTTCCAGAGCGATTCGCCCAATAAGTCCTTGATATTTAGTCATTTTCAGCCAATAAGTTGGATTTTTGAAAATTTCACTTTTTTGTGAAAATATCCACTAAATGAGGGAATAATATGTGTGAGGGTACCCCAGGAGAGTTCCAAATGTGTGTGGGTAGAATATATATCCCACGGGGGTAAAATTGAAAAAAGTTGAAAAAAAATTTTTTTGGACTTAGTCATTTTTCCGTCATTTATCAGACTTTCAGATAGGGGAAATGTCAGTGAGCGTTCCGATTTCAGTTCCAGAGCGATTCGCCCAATGAGTCCTTGATATTTAGTCGTTTTCAGCCAAATTTCTGGATTTTTGAAAATTTCACTTTTTTGTGAAAATATCCACTAAATGAGGGAATAATATGTGTGAGGGTACCCCAGGAGAGTTCCAAATGTGTGTGGGTAGAATATATATCCCACGGGGGTAAAATTGAAAAAAGTTGAAAAAAATTTTTTTTTTGGACTTAGTCATTTTTCCGCCGTTTATCAGACTTTCAGCTAGGGGAAATGTCAGTGAGCGTTCCGATTTCAGTTCCAGAGCGATTCGCCCAATGAGTCCTTGATATTTAGTCGTTTTCAGCCAAATTTCTGGATTTTTGAAAATTTCACTTTTTTGTGAAAATATCCACTAAATGAGGGAATAATATGTGTGAGGGTACCCCAGGAGAGTTCCAAATGTGTGTGGGTAGAATATATATCCCACGGGGGTAAAATTGAAAAAAGTTGAAAAAATTTTTTTTTTGGACTTAGTCATTTTTCCGGTGTTTATCAGACTTTCAGATAGGGGAAATGTCAGTGAGCATTCCGATTTCAGTTCCAGAGCGATTCGCCCAGTGAGTCCTTGATATTTAGTCGTTTTCAGCCAATTTTCTGGATTTTTGAAAATTTCACTTTTTTGTGAAAATATCCACTAAATGAGGGAATAATATGTGTGAGGGTACCCCAGGAGAGTTCCAAATGTGTGTGGGTAGAATATATATCCCACGGGGGTAAAATTGAAAAAAGTTGAAAAAATTTTTTTTTTGGACTTAGTTATTTTTCCGGCGTTTATCAGACTTTCAGATAGGGGAAATGTCAGTGAGCATTCCAATTTCAGTTCCAGAGCGATTCGCCCAATAAGTCCTTGATATTTAGTCATTTTCAGCCAATAAGTTGGATTTTTGAAAATTTCACTTTTTTGTGAAAATATCCACTAAATGAGGGAATAATATGTGTGAGGGTACCCCAGGAGAGTTCCAAATGTGTGTGGGTAGAATATATATCCCACGGGGGTAAAATTGAAAAAAGTTGAAAAAAAAATTTTTTTGGACTTAGTCATTTTTCCGTCATTTATCAGACTTTCAGATAGGGGAAATGTCAGTGAGCGTTCCGATTTCAGTTCCAGAGCGATTCGCCCAATGAGTCCTTGATATTTAGTCGTTTTCAGCCAAATTTCTGGATTTTTGAAAATTTCACTTTTTTGTGAAAATATCCACTAAATGAGGGAATAATATGTGTGAGGGTACCCCAGGAGAGTTCCAAATGTGTGTGGGTAGAATATATATCCCACAGGGGTAAAATTGAAAAAAGTTGAAAAAAATTTTTTTTTTGGACTTAGTCATTTTTCCGCCGTTTATCAGACTTTCAGATAGGGGAAATGTCAGTGAGCGTTCCGATTTCAGTTCCAGAGCGATTCGCCCAATGAGTCCTTGATATTTAGTCGTTTTCAGCCAAATTTCTGGATTTTTGAAAATTTCACTTTTTTGTGAAAATATCCACTAAATTAGGGAATAATATGTGTGAGGGTACCCCAGGAGAGTTCCAAATGTGTGTGGGTAGAATATATATCCCACGGGGGTAAAATTGAAAAAAGTTGAAAAAATTTTTTTTTTGGACTTAGTCATTTTTCCGCCGTTTATCAGACTTTCAGCTAGGGGAAATGTGAGAGAGCATTCCGATTTCAGTTCCAGAGCGATTCGCCCAATGAGTCCTACATATTTAGTCGTTTTCGGCCAATTTTCTGGATTTTTGAAAATTTCACTTTTTTGTGAAAATATCCACTAAATGAGGGAATAATATGTGTGAGGGTACCCCAGGAGAGTTCCAAATGTGTGTGGGTAGAATATATATCCCACGGGGGTAAAATTGAAAAAAGTTGAAAAAATTTTTTTTTTGGACTTAGTCATTTTTCCGGCGTTTATCAGACTTTCAGATAGGGGAAATGTCAGTGAGCATTCCAATTTCAGTTCCAGAGCGATTCGCCCAATAAGTCCTTGATATTTAGTCATTTTCAGCCAATAAGTTGGATTTTTGAAAATTTCACTTTTTTGTGAAAATATCCACTAAATGAGGGAATAATATGTGTGAGGGTACCCCAGGAGAGTTCCAAATGTGTGTGGGTAGAATATATATCCCACGGGGGTAAAATTGAAAAAAGTTGAAAAAAATTTTTTTTTGGACTTAGTCATTTTTCCGGCGTTTATCAGACTTTCAGATAGGGGAAATGTCAGTGAGCATTCCGATTTCAGTTCCAGAGCGATTCGCCCAGTGAGTCCTTGATATTTAGTCGTTTTCAGCCAATTTTCTGGATTTTTGAAAATTTCACTTTTTTGTGAAAATATCCACTAAATGAGGGAATAATATGTGTGAGGGTACCCCAGGAGAGTTCCAAATGTGTGTGGGTAGAATATATATCCCACGGGGGTAAAATTGAAAAAAGTTGGAAAAATTTTTTTTTTTGGACTTAGTCATTTTTCCGCCGTTTATCAGACTTTCAGCTAGGGGAAATGTGAGAGAGCATTCCGATTTCAGTTCCAGAGCGATTCGCCCAATGAGTCCTAGATATTTAGTCGTTTTCAGCCAATTTTCTGGATTTTTGAAAATTTCACTTTTTTGTGAAAATATCCACTAAATGAGGGAATAATATGTGTGAGGGTACCCCAGGAGAGTTCCAAATGTGTGTGGGTAGAATATATATCCCACGGGGGTAAAATTGAAAAAAGTTGAAAAAAAAATTTTTTTGGACTTAGTCATTTTTCCGTCGTTTATCAGACTTTCAGATAGGGGAAATGTCAGTGAGCGTTCCGATTTCAGTTCCAGAGCGATTCGCCCAATGAGTCCTTGATATTTAGTCGTTTTCAGCCAAATTTCTGGATTTTTGAAAATTTCACTTTTTTGTGAAAATATCCACTAAATGAGGGAATAATATGTGTGAGGGTACCCCAGGAGAGTTCCAAATGTGTGTGGGTAGAATATATATCCCACGGGGGTAAAATTGAAAAAAGTTGAAAAAATTTTTTTTTTGGACTTAGTCATTTTTCCGGCGTTTATCAGACTTTCAGATAGGGGAAATGTCAGTGAGCATTCCGATTTCAGTTCCAGAGCGATTCGCCCAATAAGTCCTTGATATTTAGTCATTTTCAGCCAATAATTTGGATTTTTGAAAATTTCACTTTTTTGTGAAAATATCCACTAAATGAGGGAATAATATGTGTGAGGGTACCCCAGGAGAGTTCCAAATGTGTGTGGGTAGAATATATATCCCACGGGGGTAAAATTGAAAAAAGTTGAAAGAATTTTTTTTTTGGACTTAGTCATTTTTCCGGCGTTTATCAGACTTTCAGAAAGGGGAAATGTCAGTGAGCGTTACGATTTCAGTTCCAGAGCAATTCGCCCAATGAGTCCTTGATATTTAGTCGTTTTCAGCCAATTTACTGGATTTTTGAAAATTTCACTTTTTTGTGAAAATATCCACTAAATGAGGGAATAATATGTGTGAGGGTACCCCAGGAGAGTTCCAAATGTGTGTGGGTAGAATATATATCCCACGGGGGTAAAATTGAAAAAAGTTGAAAAAATTTTTTTTTTTGGACTTAGTCATTTTTCCGTCGTTTATCAGACTTTCAGATAGGGGAAATGTCAGTGAGCGTTCCGATTTCAGTTCCAGAGCGATTCGCCCAATGAGTCCTTGATATTTAGTAGTTTTCAGCCAATTTTCTGGATTTTTGAAAATTTCACTTTTTTGTGAAAATATCCACTAAACGAGGGAATAATATGTGTGAGGGTACCCCAGGAGAGTTCCAAATGTGTGTGGGTAGAATATATATCCCACGGGGGTAAAATTGAAAAAAGTTGAAAAAAAATTTTTTTTTGGACTTAGTCATTTTTCCGGCGTTTATCAGACTTTCAGATAGGGGAAATGTCAGTGAGCATTCCGATTTCAGTTCCAGAGCGATTCGCCCAATAAGTCCTTGATATTTAGTCATTTTCAGCCAATAATTTGGATTTCTGAAAATTTCACTTTTTTGTGAAAATATCCACTAAATGAGGGAATAATATGTGTGAGGGTACCCCAGGAGAGTTCCAAATGTGTGTGGGTAGAATATATATCCCACGGGGGTAAAATTGAAAAAAGTTGAAAAAAATTTTTTTTTTTGGACTTAGTCATTTTTCCGCCGTTTATCAGACTTTCAGCTAGGGGAAATGTGAGAGAGCATTCCGATTTCAGTTCCAGAGCGATTCGCCTAATGAATCCTAGATATTTAGTCGTTTTCAGCCAATTTTCTGGATTTTTGAAAATTTCACTTTTTTGTGAAAATATCCACTAAATGAGGGAATAATATGTGTGAGGGTACCCCAGGAGAGTTCCAAATGTGTGTGGGTAGAATATATATCCCACGGGGGTAAAATTGAAAAAAGTTGAAAAAATTTTTTTTTTGGACTTAGTCATTTTTCCGGCGTTTATCAGACTTTCAGTTAGGGGAAATGTCAGTGAGCATTCCGATTTCAGTTCCAGAGCGATTCGCCCAATAAGTCCTTGATATTTAGTCATTTTCAGCCAATAATTTGGATTTTTGAAAATTTCACTTTTTTGTGAAAATATCCACTAAATGAGGAAATAATATGTGTGAGGGTACCCCAGGAGAGTTCCAAATGTGTGTGGGTAGAATATATATCCCACAGGGGTAAAATTGAAAAAAATTGAACGAATTTTTTTTTGGACTTAGTCATTTTTCCGTCGTTTATCAGACTTTCAGATAGGGGAAATGTCAGTGAGCGTTCCGATTTCAGTTCCAGAGCGATTCGCCCAATGAGTCCTTGATATTTAGTCGTTTTCAGCCAATTTTCTGGATTTTTGAAAATTTCACTTTTTTGTGAAAATATCCACTAAACGAGGGAATAATATGTGTTAGGGTACCCCAGGAGAGTTCCAAATGTGTGTGGGTAGAATATATATCCCACGGGGGTAAAATTGAAAAAAGTTGAAAAAAATTTTTTTTTTGGACTTAGTCATTTTTCCGCCGTTTATCAGACTTTCAGATATGGGAAATGTGAGAGAGCATTCCGATTTCAGTTCCAGAGCGATTCGCCCAATGAGTCCTTGCTATTTAGTCGTTTTCAGCCAATTTTCTGGATTTTTGAAAATTTCACTTTTTTGTGAAAATATCCACTAAATGAGGGAATAATATGTGTGAGGGTACCCCAGGAGAGTTCCAAATGTGTGTGGGTAGAATATATATCCCACGGGGGTAAAATTGAAAAAAGTTGAAAAAATTTTTTTTTTGGACTTAGTCATTTTTCCGGCGTTTATCAGACTTTCAGAAAGGGGAAATGTCAGTGAGCGTTCCGATTTCAGTTCCAGAGCAATTCGCCCAATGAGTCCTTGATATTTAGTCGTTTTCAGCCAATTTACTGGATTTTTGAAAATTTCACTTTTTTGTGAAAATATCCACTAAATGAGGGAATAATATGTGTGAGGGTACCCCAGGAGAGTTCCAAATGTGTGTGGGTAGAATATATATCCCACGGGGGTAAAATTGAAAAAAGTTGAAAAAATTTTTTTTTTGGACTTAGTCATTTTTCCGGCGTTTATCAGACTTTCAGAAAGGGGAAATGTCAGTGAGCGTTACGATTTCAGTTCCAGAGCAATTCGCCCAATGAGTCCTTGATATTTAGTCGTTTTCAGCCAATTTACTGGATTTTTGAAAATTTCACTTTTTTGTGAAAATATCCACTAAATGAGGGAATAATATGTGTGAGGGTACCCCAGGAGAGTTCCAAATGTGTGTGGGTAGAATATATATCCCACGGGGGTAAAATTGAAAAAAGTTGAAAAAATTTTTTTTTTTGGACTTAGTCATTTTTCCGTCGTTTATCAGACTTTCAGATAGGGGAAATGTCAGTGAGCGTTCCGATTTCAGTTCCAGAGCGATTCGCCCAATGAGTCCTTGATATTTAGTAGTTTTCAGCCAATTTTCTGGATTTTTGAAAATTTCACTTTTTTGTGAAAATATCCACTAAACGAGGGAATAATATGTGTGAGGGTACCCCAGGAGAGTTCCAAATGTGTGTGGGTAGAATATATATCCCACGGGGGTAAAATTGAAAAAAGTTGAAAAAAAATTTTTTTTTGGACTTAGTCATTTTTCCGGCGTTTATCAGACTTTCAGATAGGGGAAATGTCAGTGAGCATTCCGATTTCAGTTCCAGAGCGATTCGCCCAATAAGTCCTTGATATTTAGTCATTTTCAGCCAATAATTTGGATTTCTGAAAATTTCACTTTTTTGTGAAAATATCCACTAAATGAGGGAATAATATGTGTGAGGGTACCCCAGGAGAGTTCCAAATGTGTGTGGGTAGAATATATATCCCACGGGGGTAAAATTGAAAAAAGTTGAAAAAAATTTTTTTTTTTGGACTTAGTCATTTTTCCGCCGTTTATCAGACTTTCAGCTAGGGGAAATGTGAGAGAGCATTCCGATTTCAGTTCCAGAGCGATTCGCCTAATGAATCCTAGATATTTAGTCGTTTTCAGCCAATTTTCTGGATTTTTGAAAATTTCACTTTTTTGTGAAAATATCCACTAAATGAGGGAATAATATGTGTGAGGGTACCCCAGGAGAGTTCCAAATGTGTGTGGGTAGAATATATATCCCACGGGGGTAAAATTGAAAAAAGTTGAAAAAATTTTTTTTTTGGACTTAGTCATTTTTCCGGCGTTTATCAGACTTTCAGTTAGGGGAAATGTCAGTGAGCATTCCAATTTCAGTTCCAGAGCGATTCGCCCAATAAGTCCTTGATATTTAGTCATTTTCAGCCAATAATTTGGATTTTTGAAAATTTCACTTTTTTGTGAAAATATCCACTAAATGAGGAAATAATATGTGTGAGGGTACCCCAGGAGAGTTCCAAATGTGTGTGGGTAGAATATATATCCCACAGGGGTAAAATTGAAAAAAATTGAACGAATTTTTTTTTGGACTTAGTCATTTTTCCGTCGTTTATCAGACTTTCAGATAGGGGAAATGTCAGTGAGCGTTCCGATTTCAGTTCCAGAGCGATTCGCCCAATGAGTCCTTGATATTTAGTCGTTTTCAGCCAATTTTCTGGATTTTTGAAAATTTCACTTTTTTGTGAAAATATCCACTAAACGAGGGAATAATATGTGTTAGGGTACCCCAGGAGAGTTCCAAATGTGTGTGGGTAGAATATATATCCCACGGGGGTAAAATTGAAAAAAGTTGAAAAAAATTTTTTTTTTGGACTTAGTCATTTTTCCGCCGTTTATCAGACTTTCAGATATGGGAAATGTGAGAGAGCATTCCGATTTCAGTTCCAGAGCGATTCGCCCAATGAGTCCTTGCTATTTAGTCGTTTTCAGCCAATTTTCTGGATTTTTGAAAATTTCACTTTTTTGTGAAAATATCCACTAAATGAGGGAATAATATGTGTGAGGGTACCCCAGGAGAGTTCCAAATGTGTGTGGGTAGAATATATATCCCACGGGGGTAAAATTGAAAAAAGTTGAAAAAATTTTTTTTTTGGACTTAGTCATTTTTCCGGCGTTTATCAGACTTTCAGAAAGGGGAAATGTCAGTGAGCGTTCCGATTTCAGTTCCAGAGCAATTCGCCCAATGAGTCCTTGATATTTAGTCGTTTTCAGCCAATTTACTGGATTTTTGAAAATTTCACTTTTTTGTGAAAATATCCACTAAATGAGGGAATAATATGTGTGAGGGTACCCCAGGAGAGTTCCAAATGTGTGTGGGTAGAATATATATCCCACGGGGGTAAAATTGAAAAAAGTTGAAAAAATTTTTTTTTTTGGACTTAGTCATTTTTCCGTCGTTTATCAGACTTTCAGATAGGGGAAATGTCAGTGAGCGTTCCGATTTCAGTTCCAGAGCGATTCGCCCAATGAGTCCTTGATATTTAGTAGTTTTCAGCCAATTTTCTGGATTTTTGAAAATTTCACTTTTTTGTGAAAATATCCACTAAACGAGGGAATAATATGTGTGAGGGTACCCCAGGAGAGTTCCAAATGTGTGTGGGTAGAATATATATCCCACGGGGGTAAAATTGAAAAAAGTTGAAAAAAAATTTTTTTTTGGACTTAGTCATTTTTCCGGCGTTTATCAGACTTTCAGATAGGGGAAATGTCAGTGAGCATTCCGATTTCAGTTCCAGAGCGATTCGCCCAATAAGTCCTTGATATTTAGTCATTTTCAGCCAATAATTTGGATTTCTGAAAATTTCACTTTTTTGTGAAAATATCCACTAAATGAGGGAATAATATGTGTGAGGGTACCCCAGGAGAGTTCCAAATGTGTGTGGGTAGAATATATATCCCACGGGGGTAAAATTGAAAAAAGTTGAAAAAAATTTTTTTTTTTGGACTTATGTCATTTTTCCGCCGTTTATCAGACTTTCAGCTAGGGGAAATGTGAGAGAGCATTCCGATTTCAGTTCCAGAGCGATTCGCCTAATGAATCCTAGATATTTAGTCGTTTTCAGCCAATTTTCTGGATTTTTGAAAATTTCACTTTTTTGTGAAAATATCCACTAAATGAGGGAATAATATGTGTGAGGGTACCCCAGGAGAGTTCCAAATGTGTGTGGGTAGAATATATATCCCACGGGGGTAAAATTGAAAAAAGTTGAAAAAATTTTTTTTTTGGACTTAGTCATTTTTCCGGCGTTTATCAGACTTTCAGTTAGGGGAAATGTCAGTGAGCATTCCGATTTCAGTTCCAGAGCGATTCGCCCAATAAGTCCTTGATATTTAGTCATTTTCAGCCAATAATTTGGATTTTTGAAAATTTCACTTTTTTGTGAAAATATCCACTAAATGAGGAAATAATATGTGTGAGGGTACCCCAGGAGAGTTCCAAATGTGTGTGGGTAGAATATATATCCCACAGGGGTAAAATTGAAAAAAATTGAACGAATTTTTTTTTGGACTTAGTCATTTTTCCGTCGTTTATCAGACTTTCAGATAGGGGAAATGTCAGTGAGCGTTCCGATTTCAGTTCCAGAGCGATTCGCCCAATGAGTCCTTGATATTTAGCCGTTTTCAGCCAATTTTCTGGATTTTTGAAAATTTCACTTTTTTGTGAAAATATCCACTAAACGAGGGAATAATATGTGTTAGGGTACCCCAGGAGAGTTCCAAATGTGTGTGGGTAGAATATATATCCCACGGGGGTAAAATTGAAAAAAGTTGAAAAAAATTTTTTTTTTGGACTTAGTCATTTTTCCGCCGTTTATCAGACTTTCAGATATGGGAAATGTGAGAGAGCATTCCGATTTCAGTTCCAGAGCGATTCGCCCAATGAGTCCTTGCTATTTAGTCGTTTTCAGCCAATTTTCTGGATTTTTGAAAATTTCACTTTTTTGTGAAAATATCCACTAAATGAGGGAATAATATGTGTGAGGGTACCCCAGAAGAGCTCCAAATGTGTGTGGGTAGAATATATATCCCACGGGGGTAAAATTGAAAAAAGTTGAAAAAATTTTTTTTTTGGACTGTCATTTTTCCGCCGTTTATCAGACTTTCAGATAGGGGAAATGTGAGAGAGCATTCCGATTTCAGTTCCAGAGCGATTCGCCCAATGAGTCCTAGATATTTAGTCGTTTTCAGCCAATTTTCTGGATTTTTGAAAAATTCACTTTTTTGTGAAAATATCCACTAAATGAGGGAATAATATGTGTGAGGGTACCCCAGGAGAGTTCCAAATGTGTGTGGGTAGAATATATATCCCACTGGGGTAAAATTGAAAAAAGTTGAAAAAAATTTTTTTTTGGACTTAGTCATTTTTCCGCCGTTTATCAGACTTTCAGATAGGGGAAATGTGAGAGAGCATTCCGATTTCAGTTCCAGAGCGATTCGCCCAATGAGTCCTAGATATTTAGTCGTTTTCAGCTAATTTTCTGGATTTTTGAAAATTTCAATTTTTTGTGAAAATATCCACTAAATGAGGGAATAATATGTGTGAGGGTACCCCAGGAGAGTTCCAAATGTGTGTGGGTAGAATATATATCCCACGGGGGTAAAATTGAAAAAAGTTGAAAAAAATTTTTTTTTGGACTTAGTCATTTTTCCGGCGTTTATCAGACTTTCAGAAAGGGGAAATGTCAGTGAGCGTTCCGATTTCAGTTCCAGAGCAATTCGCCCAATGAGTCCTTGATATTTAGTCGTTTTCAGCCAATTTTCTGGATTTTTGAAAATTTCACTTTTTTGTGAAAATATCCACTAAATGAGGGAATAATATGTGTGAGGGTACCCCAGGAGAGTTCCAAATGTGTGTGGGTAGAATATATATCCCACGGGGGTAAAATTGAAAAAAGTTGAAAAAATTTTTTTTTTGGACTTAGTCATTTTTCCGGCGTTTATCAGACTTTCAGAAAGGGGAAATGTCAGTGAGCGTTACGATTTCAGTTCCAGAGCAATTCGCCCAATGAGTCCTTGATATTTAGTCGTTTTCAGCCAATTTACTGGATTTTTGAAAATTTCACTTTTTTGTGAAAATATCCACTAAATGAGGGAATAATATGTGTGAGGGTACCCCAGGAGAGTTCCAAATGTGTGTGGGTAGAATATATATCCCACGGGGGTAAAATTGAAAAAAGTTGAAAAAATTTTTTTTTTTGGACTTAGTCATTTTTCCGTCGTTTATCAGACTTTCAGATAGGGGAAATGTCAGTGAGCGTTCCGATTTCAGTTCCAGAGCGATTCGCCCAATGAGTCCTTGATATTTAGTAGTTTTCAGCCAATTTTCTGGATTTTTGAAAATTTCACTTTTTTGTGAAAATATCCACTAAACGAGGGAATAATATGTGTGAGGGTACCCCAGGAGAGTTCCAAATGTGTGTGGGTAGAATATATATCCCACGGGGGTAAAATTGAAAAAAGTTGAAAAAAAATTTTTTTTTGGACTTAGTCATTTTTCCGGCGTTTATCAGACTTTCAGATAGGGGAAATGTCAGTGAGCATTCCGATTTCAGTTCCAGAGCGATTCGCCCAATAAGTCCTTGATATTTAGTCATTTTCAGCCAATAATTTGGATTTCTGAAAATTTCACTTTTTTGTGAAAATATCCACTAAATGAGGGAATAATATGTGTGAGGGTACCCCAGGAGAGTTCCAAATGTGTGTGGGTAGAATATATATCCCACGGGGGTAAAATTGAAAAAAGTTGAAAAAAATTTTTTTTTTTGGACTTAGTCATTTTTCCGCCGTTTATCAGACTTTCAGCTAGGGGAAATGTGAGAGAGCATTCCGATTTCAGTTCCAGAGCGATTCGCCTAATGAATCCTAGATATTTAGTCGTTTTCAGCCAATTTTCTGGATTTTTGAAAATTTCACTTTTTTGTGAAAATATCCACTAAATGAGGGAATAATATGTGTGAGGGTACCCCAGGAGAGTTCCAAATGTGTGTGGGTAGAATATATATCCCACGGGGGTAAAATTGAAAAAAGTTGAAAAAATTTTTTTTTTGGACTTAGTCATTTTTCCGGCGTTTATCAGACTTTCAGTTAGGGGAAATGTCAGTGAGCATTCCGATTTCAGTTCCAGAGCGATTCGCCCAATAAGTCCTTGATATTTAGTCATTTTCAGCCAATAATTTGGATTTTTGAAAATTTCACTTTTTTGTGAAAATATCCACTAAATGAGGAA
This sequence comes from Phyllobates terribilis, assembly GCF_046119375.1. Classification (NCBI taxonomy): domain Eukaryota; kingdom Metazoa; phylum Chordata; class Amphibia; order Anura; family Dendrobatidae; genus Phyllobates; species Phyllobates terribilis. The sequence goes on from NW_027363138.1 coordinate 765,128, forward strand.
ATAATATGTGTGAGGGTACCCCAGGAGAGTTCCAAATGTGTGTGGGTAGAATATATATCCCACAGGGGTAAAATTGAAAAAAATTGAACGAATTTTTTTTTGGACTTAGTCATTTTTCCGTCGTTTATCAGACTTTCAGATAGGGGAAATGTCAGTGAGCGTTCCGATTTCAGTTCCAGAGCGATTCGCCCAATGAGTCCTTGATATTTAGTCGTTTTCAGCCAATTTTCTGGATTTTTGAAAATTTCACTTTTTTGTGAAAATATCCACTAAACGAGGGAATAATATGTGTTAGGGTACCCCAGGAGAGTTCCAAATGTGTGTGGGTAGAATATATATCCCACGGGGGTAAAATTGAAAAAAGTTGAAAAAATTTTTTTTTTTGGACTTAGTCATTTTTCCGTCGTTTATCAGACTTTCAGATAGGGGAAATGTCAGTGAGCGTTCCGATTTCAGTTCCAGAGCGATTCGCCCAATGAGTCCTTGATATTTAGTAGTTTTCAGCCAATTTTCTGGATTTTTGAAAATTTCACTTTTTTGTGAAAATATCCACTAAACGAGGGAATAATATGTGTGAGGGTACCCCAGGAGAGTTCCAAATGTGTGTGGGTAGAATATATATCCCACGGGGGTAAAATTGAAAAAAGTTGAAAAAAAATTTTTTTTTGGACTTAGTCATTTTTCCGGCGTTTATCAGACTTTCAGATAGGGGAAATGTCAGTGAGCATTCCGATTTCAGTTCCAGAGCGATTCGCCCAATAAGTCCTTGATATTTAGTCATTTTCAGCCAATAATTTGGATTTCTGAAAATTTCACTTTTTTGTGAAAATATCCACTAAATGAGGGAATAATATGTGTGAGGGTACCCCAGGAGAGTTCCAAATGTGTGTGGGTAGAATATATATCCCACGGGGGTAAAATTGAAAAAAGTTGAAAAAAATTTTTTTTTTTGGACTTAGTCATTTTTCCGCCGTTTATCAGACTTTCAGCTAGGGGAAATGTGAGAGAGCATTCCGATTTCAGTTCCAGAGCGATTCGCCTAATGAATCCTAGATATTTAGTCGTTTTCAGCCAATTTTCTGGATTTTTGAAAATTTCACTTTTTTGTGAAAATATCCACTAAATGAGGGAATAATATGTGTGAGGGTACCCCAGGAGAGTTCCAAATGTGTGTGGGTAGAATATATATCCCACGGGGGTAAAATTGAAAAAAGTTGAAAAAATTTTTTTTTTGGACTTAGTCATTTTTCCGGCGTTTATCAGACTTTCAGTTAGGGGAAATGTCAGTGAGCATTCCGATTTCAGTTCCAGAGCGATTCGCCCAATAAGTCCTTGATATTTAGTCATTTTCAGCCAATAATTTGGATATTTGAAAATTTCACTTTTTTGTGAAAATATCCACTAAATGAGGAAATAATATGTGTGAGGGTACCCCAGGAGAGTTCCAAATGTGTGTGGGTAGAATATATATCCCACAGGGGTAAAATTGAAAAAAATTGAACGAATTTTTTTTTGGACTTAGTCATTTTTCCGTCGTTTATCAGACTTTCAGATAGGGGAAATGTCAGTGAGCGTTCCGATTTCAGTTCCAGAGCGATTCGCCCAATGAGTCCTTGATATTTAGTCGTTTTCAGCCAATTTTCTGGATTTTTGAAAATTTCACTTTTTTGTGAAAATATCCACTAAACGAGGGAATAATATGTGTTAGGGTACCCCAGGAGAGTTCCAAATGTGTGTGGGTAGAATATATATCCCACGGGGGTAAAATTGAAAAAAGTTGAAAAAAATTTTTTTTTTGGACTTAGTCATTTTTCCGCCGTTTATCAGACTTTCAGATATGGGAAATGTGAGAGAGCATTCCGATTTCAGTTCCAGAGCGATTCGCCCAATGAGTCCTTGCTATTTAGTCGTTTTCAGCCAATTTTCTGGATTTTTGAAAATTTCACTTTTTTGTGAAAATATCCACTAAATGAGGGAATAATATGTGTGAGGGTACCCCAGGAGAGTTCCAAATGTGTGTGGGTAGAATATATATCCCACGGGGGTAAAATTGAAAAAAGTTGAAAAAATTTTTTTTTTGGACTTAGTCATTTTTCCGGCGTTTATCAGACTTTCAGAAAGGGGAAATGTCAGTGAGCGTTCCGATTTCAGTTCCAGAGCAATTCGCCCAATGAGTCCTTGATATTTAGTCGTTTTCAGCCAATTTACTGGATTTTTGAAAATTTCACTTTTTTGTGAAAATATCCACTAAATGAGGGAATAATATGTGTGAGGGTACCCCAGGAGAGTTCCAAATGTGTGTGGGTAGAATATATATCCCACGGGGGTAAAATTGAAAAAAGTTGAAAAAATTTTTTTTTTTGGACTTAGTCATTTTTCCGTCGTTTATCAGACTTTCAGATAGGGGAAATGTCAGTGAGCGTTCCGATTTCAGTTCCAGAGCGATTCGCCCAATGAGTCCTTGATATTTAGTAGTTTTCAGCCAATTTTCTGGATTTTTGAAAATTTCACTTTTTTGTGAAAATATCCACTAAACGAGGGAATAATATGTGTGAGGGTACCCCAGGAGAGTTCCAAATGTGTGTGGGTAGAATATATATCCCACGGGGGTAAAATTGAAAAAAGTTGAAAAAAAATTTTTTTTTGGACTTAGTCATTTTTCCGGCGTTTATCAGACTTTCAGATAGGGGAAATGTCAGTGAGCATTCCGATTTCAGTTCCAGAGCGATTCGCCCAATAAGTCCTTGATATTTAGTCATTTTCAGCCAATAATTTGGATTTCTGAAAATTTCACTTTTTTGTGAAAATATCCACTAAATGAGGGAATAATATGTGTGAGGGTACCCCAGGAGAGTTCCAAATGTGTGTGGGTAGAATATATATCCCACGGGGGTAAAATTGAAAAAAGTTGAAAAAAATTTTTTTTTTTGGACTTAGTCATTTTTCCGCCGTTTATCAGACTTTCAGCTAGGGGAAATGTGAGAGAGCATTCCGATTTCAGTTCCAGAGCGATTCGCCTAATGAATCCTAGATATTTAGTCGTTTTCAGCCAATTTTCTGGATTTTTGAAAATTTCACTTTTTTGTGAAAATATCCACTAAATGAGGGAATAATATGTGTGAGGGTACCCCAGGAGAGTTCCAAATGTGTGTGGGTAGAATATATATCCCACGGGGGTAAAATTGAAAAAAGTTGAAAAAATTTTTTTTTTGGACTTAGTCATTTTTCCGGCGTTTATCAGACTTTCAGTTAGGGGAAATGTCAGTGAGCATTCCGATTTCAGTTCCAGAGCGATTCGCCCAATAAGTCCTTGATATTTAGTCATTTTCAGCCAATAATTTGGATTTTTGAAAATTTCACTTTTTTGTGAAAATATCCACTAAATGAGGAAATAATATGTGTGAGGGTACCCCAGGAGAGTTCCAAATGTGTGTGGGTAGAATATATATCCCACAGGGGTAAAATTGAAAAAAATTGAACGAATTTTTTTTTGGACTTAGTCATTTTTCCGTCGTTTATCAGACTTTCAGATAGGGGAAATGTCAGTGAGCGTTCCGATTTCAGTTCCAGAGCGATTCGCCCAATGAGTCCTTGATATTTAGTCGTTTTCAGCCAATTTTCTGGATTTTTGAAAATTTCACTTTTTTGTGAAAATATCCACTAAACGAGGGAATAATATGTGTTAGGGTACCCCAGGAGAGTTCCAAATGTGTGTGGGTAGAATATATATCCCACGGGGGTAAAATTGAAAAAAGTTGAAAAAAATTTTTTTTTTGGACTTAGTCATTTTTCCGCCGTTTATCAGACTTTCAGATATGGGAAATGTGAGAGAGCATTCCGATTTCAGTTCCAGAGCGATTCGCCCAATGAGTCCTTGCTATTTAGTCGTTTTCAGCCAATTTTCTGGATTTTTGAAAATTTCACTTTTTTGTGAAAATATCCACTAAATGAGGGAATAATATGTGTGAGGGTACCCCAGAAGAGCTCCAAATGTGTGTGGGTAGAATATATATCCCACGGGGGTAAAATTGAAAAAAGTTGAAAAAATTTTTTTTTTGGACTTAGTCATTTTTCCGGCGTTTATCAGACTTTCAGAAAGGGGAAATGTCAGTGAGCGTTCCGATTTCAGTTCCAGAGCAATTCGCCCAATGAGTCCTTGATATTTAGTCGTTTTCAGCCAATTTTCTGGATTTTTGAAAATTTCACTTTTTTGTGAAAATATCCACTAAATGAGGGAATAATATGTGTGAGGGTACCCCAGGAGAGTTCCAAATGTGTGTGGGTAGAATATATATCCCACGGGGGTAAAATTGAAAAAAGTTGAAAAAAAAATTTTTTTGGACTGTCATTTTTCCGCCGTTTATCAGACTTTCAGATAGGGGAAATGTGAGAGAGCATTCCGATTTCAGTTCCAGAGCGATTCGCCCAATGAGTCCTAGATATTTAGTCGTTTTCAGCCAATTTTCTGGATTTTTGAAAAATTCACTTTTTTGTGAAAATATCCACTAAATGAGGGAATAATATGTGTGAGGGTACCCCAGGAGAGTTCCAAATGTGTGTGGGTAGAATATATATCCCACTGGGGTAAAATTGAAAAAAGTTGAAAAAAATTTTTTTTTGGACTTAGTCATTTTTCCGCCGTTTATCAGACTTTCAGATAGGGGAAATGTGAGAGAGCATTCCGATTTCAGTTCCAGAGCGATTCGCCCAATGAGTCCTAGATATTTAGTCGTTTTCAGCTAATTTTCTGGATTTTTGAAAATTTCAATTTTTTGTGAAAATATCCACTAAATGAGGGAATAATATGTGTGAGGGTACCCCAGGAGAGTTCCAAATGTGTGTGGGTAGAATATATATCCCACGGGGGTAAAATTGAAAAAAGTTGAAAAAAATTTTTTTTTGGACTTAGTCATTTTTCCGGCGTTTATCAGACTTTCAGAAAGGGGAAATGTCAGTGAGCGTTCCGATTTCAGTTCCAGAGCAATTCGCCCAATGAGTCCTTGATATTTAGTCGTTTTCAGCCAATTTTCTGGATTTTTGAAAATTTCACTTTTTTGTGAAAATATCCACTAAATGAGGGAATAATATGTGTGAGGGTACCCCAGGAGAGTTCCAAATGTGTGTGGGTAGAATATATATCCCACTGGGGTAAAATTGAAAAAAGTTGAAAAGAATTTTTTTTTTGGACTTAGTCATTTTTCCGCCGTTTATCAGACTTTCAGATAGGGGAAATGTGAGAGAGCATTCCGATTTCAGTTCCAGAGCGATTTGCCCAATGAGTCCTAGATATTTAGTCGTTTTCAGCCAATTTTCTGGATTTTTGAAAATTTCACTTTTTTGTGAAAATATCCACTAAATGAGGGAATAATATGTGTGAGGGTACCCCAGGAGAGTTCCAAATGTGTGTGGGTAGAATATATATCCCACGGGGGTAAAATTGAAAAAAGTTGAAAAAATTTTTTTTTTGGACTTAGTCATTTTTCCGGCGTTTATCAGACTTTCAGATAGGGGAAATGTCAGTGAGCATTCCGATTTCAGTTCCAGAGCGATTCGCCCAGTGAGTCCTTGATATTTAGTCGTTTTCAGCCAATTTTCTGGATTTTTGAAAATTTCACTTTTTTGTGAAAATATCCACTAAATGAGGGAATAATATGTGTGAGGGTACTCCAGGAGAGTTCCAAATGTGTGTGGGTAGAATATATATCCCACGGGGGTAAAATTGAAAAAAGTTGAAAAAAATTTTTTTTTGGACTTAGTCATTTTTCCGGCATTTATCAGACTTTCAGAAAGGGGAAATGTCAGTGAGCGTTCCGATTTCAGTTCCAGAGCAATTCGCCCAATGAGTCCTTGATATTTAGTCGTTTTCAGCCAAATTTCTGGATTTTTGAAAATTTCACTTTTTTGTGAAAATATCCACTAAATGAGGGAATAATATGTGTGAGGGTACCCCAGGAGAGTTCCAAATGTGTGTGGGTAGAATATATATCCCACGGGGGTAAAATTGAAAAAAGTTGAAAAAAATTTTTTTTTTGGACTTAGTCATTTTTCCGCCGTTTATCAGACTTTCAGCTAGGGGAAATGTCAGTGAGCGTTCCGATTTCAGTTCCAGAGCGATTCGCCCAATGAGTCCTTGATATTTAGTCGTTTTCAGCCAAATTTCTGGATTTTTGAAAATTTCACTTTTCTGTGAAAATATCCACTAAATGAGGGAATAATATGTGTGAGGGTACCCCAGGAGAGTTCCAAATGTGTGTGGGTAGAATATATATCCCACGGGGGTAAAATTGAAAAAAGTTGAAAAAATTTTTTTTTTGGACTTAGTCATTTTTCCGGCGTTTATCAGACTTTCAGATAGGGGAAATGTCAGTGAGCATTCCGATTTCAGTTCCAGAGCGATTCGCCCAGTGAGTCCTTGTTATTTAGTCGTTTTCAGCCAATTTTCTGGATTTTTGAAAATTTCACTTTTTTGTGAAAATATCCACTAAATGAGGGAATAATATGTGTGAGGGTACCCCAGGAGAGTTCCAAATGTGTGTGGGTAGAATATATATCCCACGGGGGTAAAATTGAAAAAAGTTGAAAAAAATTTTTTTTTTGGACTTAGTCATTTTTCCGCCGTTTATCAGACTTTCAGCTAGGGGAAATGTGAGAGAGCATTCCGATTTCAGTTCCAGAGCGATTCGCCCAATGAGTCCTAGATATTTAGTCGTTTTCAGCCAATTTTCTGGATTTTTGAAAATTTCACTTTTTTGTGAAAATATCCACTAAATGAGGGAATAATATGTGTGAGGGTACCCCAGGAGAGTTCCAAATGTGTGTGGGTAGAATATATATCCCACGGGGGTAAAATTGAAAAAAGTTGAAAAAATTTTTTTTTTGGACTTAGTCATTTTTCCGGCGTTTATCAGACTTTCAGATAGGGGAAATGTCAGTGAGCATTCCAATTTCAGTTCCAGAGCGATTCGCCCAATAAGTCCTTGATATTTAGTCATTTTCAGCCAATAAGTTGGATTTTTGAAAATTTCACTTTTTTGTGAAAATATCCACTAAATGAGGGAATAATATGTGTGAGGGTACCCCAGGAGAGTTCCAAATGTGTGTGGGTAGAATATATATCCCACGGGGGTAAAATTGAAAAAAGTTGAAAAAAAAATTTTTTTGGACTTAGTCATTTTTCCGTCATTTATCAGACTTTCAGATAGGGGAAATGTCAGTGAGCGTTCCGATTTCAGTTCCAGAGCGATTCGCCCAATGAGTCCTTGATATTTAGTCGTTTTCAGCCAAATTTCTGGATTTTTGAAAATTTCACTTTTTTGTGAAAATATCCACTAAATGAGGGAATAATATGTGTGAGGGTACCCCAGGAGAGTTCCAAATGTGTGTGGGTAGAATATATATCCCACGGGGGTAAAATTGAAAAAAGTTGAAAAAAATTTTTTTTTTGGACTTAGTCATTTTTCCGCCGTTTATCAGACTTTCAGCTAGGGGAAATGTCAGTGAGCGTTCCGATTTCAGTTCCAGAGCGATTCGCCCAATGAGTCCTTGATATTTAGTCGTTTTCAGCCAAATTTCTGGATTTTTGAAAATTTCACTTTTTTGTGAAAATATCCACTAAATGAGGGAATAATATGTGTGAGGGTACCCCAGGAGAGTTCCAAATGTGTGTGGGTAGAATATATATCCCACGGGGGTAAAATTGAAAAAAGTTGAAAAAATTTTTTTTTTGGACTTAGTCATTTTTCCGGCGTTTATCAGACTTTCAGATAGGGGAAATGTCAGTGAGCATTCCGATTTCAGTTCCAGAGCGATTCGCCCAGTGAGTCCTTGATATTTAGTCGTTTTCAGCCAATTTTCTGGATTTTTGAAAATTTCACTTTTTTGTGAAAATATCCACTAAATGAGGGAATAATATGTGTGAGGGTACCCCAGGAGAGTTCCAAATGTGTGTGGGTAGAATATATATCCCACGGGGGTAAAATTGAAAAAAGTTGAAAAAAATTTTTTTTTTGGACTTAGTCATTTTTCCGCCGTTTATCAGACTTTCAGCTAGGGGAAATGTGAGAGAGCATTCCGATTTCAGTTCCAGAGCGATTCGCCCAATGAGTCCTAGATATTTAGTCGTTTTCAGCCAATTTTCTGGATTTTTGAAAATTTCACTTTTTTGTGAAAATATCCACTAAATGAGGGAATAATATGTGTGAGGGTACCCCAGGAGAGTTCCAAATGTGTGTGGGTAGAATATATATCCCACGGGGGTAAAATTGAAAAAAGTTGAAAAAAAAATTTTTTTGGACTTAGTCATTTTTCCGTCGTTTATCAGACTTTCAGATAGGGGAAATGTCAGTGAGCGTTCCGATTTCAGTTCCAGAGCGATTCGCCCAATGAGTCCTTGATATTTAGTCGTTTTCAGCCAAATTTCTGGATTTTTGAAAATTTCACTTTTTTGTGAAAATATCCACTAAATTAGGGAATAATATGTGTGAGGGTACCCCAGGAGAGTTCCAAATGTGTGTGGGTAGAATATATATCCCACGGGGGTAAAATTGAAAAAAGTTGAAAAAATTTTTTTTTTGGACTTAGTCATTTTTCCGCCGTTTATCAGACTTTCAGCTAGGGGAAATGTGAGAGAGCATTCCGATTTCAGTTCCAGAGCGATTCGCCCAATGAGTCCTACATATTTAGTCGTTTTCGGCCAATTTTCTGGATTTTTGAAAATTTCACTTTTTTGTGAAAATATCCACTAAATGAGGGAATAATATGTGTGAGGGTACCCCAGGAGAGTTCCAAATGTGTGTGGGTAGAATATATATCCCACGGGGGTAAAATTGAAAAAAGTTGAAAAAAATTTTTTTTTGGACTTAGTCATTTTTCCGGCGTTTATCAGACTTTCAGATAGGGGAAATGTCAGTGAGCATTCCGATTTCAGTTCCAGAGCGATTCGCCCAGTGAGTCCTTGATATTTAGTCGTTTTCAGCCAATTTTCTGGATTTTTGAAAATTTCACTTTTTTGTGAAAATATCCACTAAATGAGGGAATAATATGTGTGAGGGTACCCCAGGAGAGTTCCAAATGTGTGTGGGTAGAATATATATCCCACGGGGGTAAAATTGAAAAAAGTTGGAAAAAATTTTTTTTTTGGACTTAGTCATTTTTCCGCCGTTTATCAGACTTTCAGCTAGGGGAAATGTGAGAGAGCATTCCGATTTCAGTTCCAGAGCGATTCGCCCAATGAGTCCTAGATATTTAGTCGTTTTCAGCCAATTTTCTGGATTTTTGAAAATTTCACTTTTTTGTGAAAATATCCACTAAATGAGGGAATAATATGTGTGAGGGTACCCCAGGAGAGTTCCAAATGTGTGTGGGTAGAATATATATCCCACGGGGGTAAAATTGAAAAAAGTTGAAAAAAAAATTTTTTTGGACTTAGTCATTTTTCCGTCGTTTATCAGACTTTCAGATAGGGGAAATGTCAGTGAGCGTTCCGATTTCAGTTCCAGAGCGATTCGCCCAATGAGTCCTTGATATTTAGTCGTTTTCAGCCAAATTTCTGGATTTTTGAAAATTTCACTTTTTTGTGAAAATATCCACTAAATGAGGGAATAATATGTGTGAGGGTACCCCAGGAGAGTTCCAAATGTGTGTGGGTAGAATATATATCCCACGGGGGTAAAATTGAAAAAAGTTGAAAAAATTTTTTTTTTGGACTTAGTCATTTTTCCGGCGTTTATCAGACTTTCAGATAGGGGAAATGTCAGTGAGCATTCCGATTTCAGTTCCAGAGCGATTCGCCCAATAAGTCCTTGATATTTAGTCATTTTCAGCCAATAATTTGGATTTTTGAAAATTTCACTTTTTTGTGAAAATATCCACTAAATGAGGGAATAATATGTGTGAGGGTACCCCAGGAGAGTTCCAAATGTGTGTGGGTAGAATATATATCCCACGGGGGTAAAATTGAAAAAAGTTGAAAAAATTTTTTTTTTGGACTTAGTCATTTTTCCGGCGTTTATCAGACTTTCAGAAAGGGGAAATGTCAGTGAGCGTTACGATTTCAGTTCCAGAGCAATTCGCCCAATGAGTCCTTGATATTTAGTCGTTTTCAGCCAATTTACTGGATTTTTGAAAATTTCACTTTTTTGTGAAAATATCCACTAAATGAGGGAATAATATGTGTGAGGGTACCCCAGGAGAGTTCCAAATGTGTGTGGGTAGAATATATATCCCACGGGGGTAAAATTGAAAAAAGTTGAAAAAATTTTTTTTTTTGGACTTAGTCATTTTTCCGTCGTTTATCAGACTTTCAGATAGGGGAAATGTCAGTGAGCGTTCCGATTTCAGTTCCAGAGCGATTCGCCCAATGAGTCCTTGATATTTAGTAGTTTTCAGCCAATTTTCTGGATTTTTGAAAATTTCACTTTTTTGTGAAAATATCCACTAAACGAGGGAATAATATGTGTGAGGGTACCCCAGGAGAGTTCCAAATGTGTGTGGGTAGAATATATATCCCACGGGGGTAAAATTGAAAAAAGTTGAAAAAAAATTTTTTTTTGGACTTAGTCATTTTTCCGGCGTTTATCAGACTTTCAGATAGGGGAAATGTCAGTGAGCATTCCGATTTCAGTTCCAGAGCGATTCGCCCAATAAGTCCTTGATATTTAGTCATTTTCAGCCAATAATTTGGATTTCTGAAAATTTCACTTTTTTGTGAAAATATCCACTAAACGAGGGAATAATATGTGTGAGGGTACCCCAGGAGAGTTCCAAATGTGTGTGGGTAGAATATATATCCCACGGGGGTAAAATTGAAAAAAGTTGAAAAAAATTTTTTTTTTTGGACTTAGTCATTTTTCCGCCGTTTATCAGACTTTCAGCTAGGGGAAATGTGAGAGAGCATTCCGATTTCAGTTCCAGAGCGATTCGCCTAATGAATCCTAGATATTTAGTCGTTTTCAGCCAATTTTCTGGATTTTTGAAAATTTCACTTTTTTGTGAAAATATCCACTAAATGAGGGAATAATATGTGTGAGGGTACCCCAGGAGAGTTCCAAATGTGTGTGGGTAGAATATATATCCCACGGGGGTAAAATTGAAAAAAGTTGAAAAAATTTTTTTTTTGGACTTAGTCATTTTTCCGGCGTTTATCAGACTTTCAGTTAGGGGAAATGTCAGTGAGCATTCCGATTTCAGTTCCAGAGCGATTCGCCCAATAAGTCCTTGATATTTAGTCATTTTCAGCCAATAATTTGGATTTTTGAAAATTTCACTTTTTTTGTGAAAATATCCACTAAATGAGGAAATAATATGTGTGAGGGTACCCCAGGAGAGTTCCAAATGTGTGTGGGTAGAATATATATCCCACAGGGGTAAAATTGAAAAAAATTGAACGAATTTTTTTTTGGACTTAGTCATTTTTCCGTCGTTTATCAGACTTTCAGATAGGGGAAATGTCAGTGAGCGTTCCGATTTCAGTTCCAGAGCGATTCGCCCAATGAGTCCTTGATATTTAGTCGTTTTCAGCCAATTTTCTGGATTTTTGAAAATTTCACTTTTTTGTGAAAATATCCACTAAACGAGGGAATAATATGTGTTAGGGTACCCCAGGAGAGTTCCAAATGTGTGTGGGTAGAATATATATCCCACGGGGGTAAAATTGAAAAAAGTTGAAAAAAATTTTTTTTTTGGACTTAGTCATTTTTCCGCCGTTTATCAGACTTTCAGATATGGGAAATGTGAGAGAGCATTCCGATTTCAGTTCCAGAGCGATTCGCCCAATGAGTCCTTGCTATTTAGTCGTTTTCAGCCAATTTTCTGGATTTTTGAAAATTTCACTTTTTTGTGAAAATATCCACTAAATGAGGGAATAATATGTGTGAGGGTACCCCAGGAGAGTTCCAAATGTGTGTGGGTAGAATATATATCCCACGGGGGTAAAATTGAAAAAAGTTGAAAAAATTTTTTTTTTGGACTTAGTCATTTTTCCGGCGTTTATCAGACTTTCAGAAAGGGGAAATGTCAGTGAGCGTTCCGATTTCAGTTCCAGAGCAATTCGCCCAATGAGTCCTTGATATTTAGTCGTTTTCAGCCAATTTACTGGATTTTTGAAAATTTCACTTTTTTGTGAAAATATCCACTAAATGAGGGAATAATATGTGTGAGGGTACCCCAGGAGAGTTCCAAATGTGTGTGGGTAGAATATATATCCCACGGGGGTAAAATTGAAAAAAGTTGAAAAAATTTTTTTTTTTGGACTTAGTCATTTTTCCGTCGTTTATCAGACTTTCAGATAGGGGAAATGTCAGTGAGCGTTCCGATTTCAGTTCCAGAGCGATTCGCCCAATGAGTCCTTGATATTTAGTAGTTTTCAGCCAATTTTCTGGATTTTTGAAAATTTCACTTTTTTGTGAAAATATCCACTAAACGAGGGAATAATATGTGTGAGGGTACCCCAGGAGAGTTCCAAATGTGTGTGGGTAGAATATATATCCCACGGGGGTAAAATTGAAAAAAGTTGAAAAAAATTTTTTTTTTTGGACTTAGTCATTTTTCCGCCGTTTATCAGACTTTCAGCTAGGGGAAATGTGAGAGAGCATTCCGATTTCAGTTCCAGAGCGATTCGCCTAATGAATCCTAGATATTTAGTCGTTTTCAGCCAATTTTCTGGATTTTTGAAAATTTCACTTTTTTGTGAAAATATCCACTAAATGAGGGAATAATATGTGTGAGGGTACCCCAGGAGAGTTCCAAATGTGTGTGGGTAGAATATATATCCCACGGGGGTAAAATTGAAAAAAGTTGAAAAAATTTTTTTTTTGGACTTAGTCATTTTTCCGGCGTTTATCAGACTTTCAGTTAGGGGAAATGTCAGTGAGCATTCCGATTTCAGTTCCAGAGCGATTCGCCCAATAAGTCCTTGATATTTAGTCATTTTCAGCCAATAATTTGGATTTTTGAAAATTTCACTTTTTTGTGAAAATATCCACTAAATGAGGAAATAATATGTGTGAGGGTACCCCAGGAGAGTTCCAAATGTGTGTGGGTAGAATATATATCCCACAGGGGTAAAATTGAAAAAAATTGAACGAATTTTTTTTTGGACTTAGTCATTTTTCCGTCGTTTATCAGACTTTCAGATAGGGGAAATGTCAGTGAGCGTTCCGATTTCAGTTCCAGAGCGATTCGCCCAATGAGTCCTTGATATTTAGTCGTTTTCAGCCAATTTTCTGGATTTTTGAAAATTTCACTTTTTTGTGAAAATATCCACTAAACGAGGGAATAATATGTGTTAGGGTACCCCAGGAGAGTTCCAAATGTGTGTGGGTAGAATATATATCCCACGGGGGTAAAATTGAAAAAAGTTGAAAAAAATTTTTTTTTTGGACTTAGTCATTTTTCCGCCGTTTATCAGACTTTCAGATATGGGAAATGTGAGAGAGCATTCCGATTTCAGTTCCAGAGCGATTCGCCCAATGAGTCCTTGCTATTTAGTCGTTTTCAGCCAATTTTCTGGATTTTTGAAAATTTCACTTTTTTGTGAAAATATCCACTAAATGAGGGAATAATATGTGTGAGGGTACCCCAGGAGAGCTCCAAATGTGTGTGGGTAGAATATATATCCCACGGGGGTAAAATTGAAAAAAGTTGAAAAAAATTTTTTTTTGGACTTAGTCATTTTTCCGGCGTTTATCAGACTTTCAGAAAGGGGAAATGTCAGTGAGCGTTCCGATTTCAGTTCCAGAGCAATTCGCCCAATGAGTCCTTGATATTTAGTCGTTTTCAGCCAATTTTCTGGATTTTTGAAAATTTCACTTTTTTGTGAAAATATCCACTAAATGAGGGAATAATATGTGTGAGGGTACCCCAGGAGAGTTCCAAATGTGTGTGGGTAGAATATATATCCCACGGGGGTAAAATTGAAAAAAGTTGAAAAAAAAATTTTTTTGGACTGTCATTTTTCCGCCGTTTATCAGACTTTCAGATAGGGGAAATGTGAGAGAGCATTCCGATTTCAGTTCCAGAGCGATTCGCCCAATGAGTCCTAGATATTTAGTCGTTTTCAGCCAATTTTCTGGATTTTTGAAAAATTCACTTTTTTGTGAAAATATCCACTAAATGAGGGAATAATATGTGTGAGGGTACCCCAGGAGAGTTCCAAATGTGTGTGGGTAGAATATATATCCCACTGGGGTAAAATTGAAAAAAGTTGAAAAAAATTTTTTTTTGGACTTAGTCATTTTTCCGCCGTTTATCAGACTTTCAGATAGGGGAAATGTGAGAGAGCATTCCGATTTCAGTTCCAGAGCGATTCGCCCAATGAGTCCTAGATATTTAGTCGTTTTCAGCTAATTTTCTGGATTTTTGAAAATTTCAATTTTTTGTGAAAATATCCACTAAATGAGGGAATAATATGTGTGAGGGTACCCCAGGAGAGTTCCAAATGTGTGTGGGTAGAATATATATCCCACGGGGGTAAAATTGAAAAAAGTTGAAAAAAATTTTTTTTTGGACTTAGTCATTTTTCCGGCGTTTATCAGACTTTCAGAAAGGGGAAATGTCAGTGAGCGTTCCGATTTCAGTTCCAGAGCAATTCGCCCAATGAGTCCTTGATATTTAGTCGTTTTCAGCCAATTTTCTGGATTTTTGAAAATTTCACTTTTTTGTGAAAATATCCACTAAATGAGGGAATAATATGTGTGAGGGTACCCCAGGAGAGTTCCAAATGTGTGTGGGTAGAATATATATCCCACTGGGGTAAAATTGAAAAAAGTTGAAAAGAATTTTTTTTTTGGACTTAGTCATTTTTCCGCCGTTTATCAGACTTTCAGATAGGGGAAATGTGAGAGAGCATTCCGATTTCAGTTCCAGAGCGATTTGCCCAATGAGTCCTAGATATTTAGTCGTTTTCAGCCAATTTTCTGGATTTTTGAAAATTTCACTTTTTTGTGAAAATATCCACTAAATGAGGGAATAATATGTGTGAGGGTACCCCAGGAGAGTTCCAAATGTGTGTGGGTAGAATATATATCCCACTGGGGTAAAATTGAAAAAAGTTGAAAAAAATTTTTTTTTGGACTTAGTCATTTTTCCGGCGTTTATCAGACTTTCAGATAGGGGAAATGTGAGTGAGCGTTCCGATTTCAGTTCCAGAGCAATTCGCCCAATGAGTCCTTGATATTTAGTCGTTTTCAGCCAATTTTCTGGATTTTTGAAAATTTCACTTTTTTGTGAAAATATCCACTAAATGAGGGAATAATATGTGTGAGGGTACCCCAGGAGAGTTCCAAATGTGTGTGGGTAGAATATATATCCCACGGGGGTAAAATTGAAAAAAGTTGAAAAAAATTTTTTTTTTGTACTTAGTCATTTTTCCGCCGTTTATCAGACTTTCAGATAGGGGAAATGTGAGAGAGCATTCCGATTTCAGTTCCAGAGCGATTCGCCCAATGAGTCCTAGATATTTAGTCGTTTTCAGCCAATTTTCTGGATTTTTGAAAATTTCACTTTTTTGTGAAAATATCCACTAAATGAGGGAATAATATGTGTGAGGGTACCCCAGGAGAGTTCCAAATGTGTGTGGGTAGAATATATATCCCACTGGGGTAAAATTGAAAAAAGTTGAAAAAAATTTTTTTTTGGACTTAGTCATTTTTCCGGCGTTTATCAGACTTTCAGATAGGGGAAATGTGAGTGAGCATTCCGATTTCAGTTCCAGAGCGATTCGCCCAATGAGTCCTTGATATTTAGTCGTTTTCAGCCAATTTTCTGGATTTTTGAAAATTTCACTTTTTTGTGAAAATATCCACTAAATGAGGGAATAATATGTGTGAGGGTACCCCAGGAGAGTTCCAAATGTGTGTGGGTAGAATATATATCCCACGGGGGTAAAATTGAAAAAAGTTGAAAAAAAAAATTTTTTGGACTTAGTCATTTTTCCGTTGTTTATCAGACTTTCAGATAGGGGAAATGTCAGTGAGCGTTCCGATTTCAGTTCCAGAGCGATTCGCCCAATGAGTCCTTGATATTTAGTCGTTTTCAGCCAATTTTCTGGATTTTTGAAAATTTCACTTTTTTGTGAAAATATCCACTAAATGAGGGAATAATATGTGTGAGGGTACCCCAGGAGAGTTCCAAATGTGTGTGGGTAGAAAATATATCCCACGGGGGTAAAATTGAAAAAAGTTGAAAAAAAATTTTTTTTGGACTTAGTCATTTTTCCGCCGTTTATCAGACTTTCAGATAGGGGAAATGTGAGTGAGCATTCCGATTTCAGTTCCAGAGCAATTCGCCCAATGAGTCCGTGATATTTAGTCGTTTTCAGCCAATTTTCTGGATTTTTTAAAATTTCACTTTTTTGTGAAAATATCCACTAAATGAGGGAATAATATGTGTGAGGGTACCCCAGGAGAGTTCCAAATGTGTGTGGGTAGAATATATATCCCACTGGGGTAAAATTGAAAAAAGTTGAAAAAATTTTTTTTTTGGACTTAGTCATTTTTCCGGCGTTTATCAGACTTTCAGATAGGGGAAATGTGAGTGAGCATTCCGATTTCAGTTCCAGAGCAATTCGCCCAATGAGTCAGTGATATTTAGTCGTTTTCAGCCAATTTTCTGGATTTTTGAAAATTTCACTTTTTTGTGAAAATATCCACTAAATGAGGGAATAATATGTGTGAGGGTACCCCAGGAGAGGTCCAAATGTGTGTGGGTAGAATATATATCACACTGGGGTAAAATTGAAAAAAGTTGAAAAAAATTTTTTTTTGGACTTAGTCATTTTTCCGGCGTTTATCAGACTTTCAGATAGGGGAAATGTGAGTGAGCATTCCGATTTCAGTTCCAGAGCGATTCGCCCAATGAGTCCTTGATATTTAGTCGTTTTCAGACAATTGTCTGGATTTTTGAAAATTTCACTTTTTTGTGAAAATATCCACTAAATGAGGGAATAATATGTGTGAGGGTAACCCAGGAGAGTTCCAAATGTGTGTGGGTAGAATATATATCCCACGAGGGTAAAATTGAAAAAAGTTGAAAAAAATTTTTTTTTTGGACTTAGTCATTTTTCCGCCGTTTATCAGACTTTCAGAAAGGGGAAATGTCAGTGAGCGTTCCGATTTCAGTTCCAGAGCAATTCGCCCAATGAGTCCTTGATATTTAGTCGTTTTCAGCCAATTTTCTGGATTTTTGAAAATTTCACTTTTTTGTGAAAATATCCACTAAATGAGGGAATAATATGTGTGAGGGTACCCCAGGAGAGTTCCAAATGTGTGTGGGTAGAATATATATCCCACGGGGGTAAAATTGAAAAAAGTTGAAAAAATTTTTTTTTTGGACTTAGTCATTTTTCCGGCGTTTATCAGACTTTCAGAAAGGGGAAATGTCAGTGAGCGTTCCGATTTCAGTTCCAGAGCAATTCGCCCAATGAGTCCTTGATATTTAGTCGTTTTCAGCCAATTTTCTGGATTTTTGAAAATTTCACTTTTTTGTGAAAATATCCACTAAATGAGGGAATAATATGTGTGAGGGTACCCCAGGAGAGTTCCAAATGTGTGTGGGTAGAATATATATCCCACGGGGGTAAAATTGAAAAAAGTTGAAAAAATTTTTTTTTTTGTACTTAGTCATTTTTCCGCCGTTTATCAGACTTTCAGATAGGGGAAATGTGAGAGAGCATTCCGATTTCAGTTCCAGAGCGATTCGCCCAATGAGTCCTAGATATTTAGTCGTTTTCAGCCAATTTTCTGGATTTTTGAAAATTTCACTTTTTTGTGAAAATATCCACTAAATGAGGGAATAATATGTGTGAGGGTACCCCAGGAGAGTTCCAAATGTGTGTGGGTAGAATATATATCCCACTGGGGTAAAATTGAAAAAAGTTGAAAAAAATTTTTTTTTGGACTTAGTCATTTTTCCGGCGTTTATCAGACTTTCAGATAGGGGAAATGTGAGTGAGCATTCCGATTTCAGTTCCAGAGCGATTCGCCCAATGAGTCCTTGATATTTAGTCGTTTTCAGCCAATTTTCTGGATTTTTGAAAATTTCACTTTTTTGTGAAAATATCCACTAAATGAGGGAATAATATGTGTGAGGGTACCCCAGGAGAGTTCCAAATGTGTGTGGGTAGAATATATATCCCACGGGGGTAAAATTGAAAAAAGTTGAAAAAAAAAATTTTTTGGACTTAGTCATTTTTCCGTTGTTTATCAGACTTTCAGATAGGGGAAATGTCAGTGAGCGTTCCGATTTCAGTTCCAGAGCGATTCGCCCAATGAGTCCTTGATATTTAGTCGTTTTCAGCCAATTTTCTGGATTTTTGAAAATTTCACTTTTTTGTGAAAATATCCACTAAATGAGGGAATAATATGTGTGAGGGTACCCCAGGAGAGTTCCAAATGTGTGTGGGTAGAATATATATCCCACGGGGGTAAAATTGAAAAAAGTTGAAAAAAATTTTTTTTTTTGGACTTAGTCATTTTTCCGCCGTTTATCAGACTTTCAGCTAGGGGAAATGTGAGAGAGCATTCCGATTTCAGTTCCAGAGCGATTCGCCTAATGAATCCTAGATATTTAGTCGTTTTCAGCCAATTTTCTGGATTTTTGAAAATTTCACTTTTTTGTGAAAATATCCACTAAATGAGGGAATAATATGTGTGAGGGTACCCCAGGAGAGTTCCAAATGTGTGTGGGTAGAATATATATCCCACGGGGGTAAAATTGAAAAAAGTTGAAAAAATTTTTTTTTTGGACTTAGTCATTTTTCCGGCGTTTATCAGACTTTCAGTTAGGGGAAATGTCAGTGAGCATTCCGATTTCAGTTCCAGAGCGATTCGCCCAATAAGTCCTTGATATTTAGTCATTTTCAGCCAATAATTTGGATTTTTGAAAATTTCACTTTTTTGTGAAAATATCCACTAAATGAGGAAATAATATGTGTGAGGGTACCCCAGGAGAGTTCCAAATGTGTGTGGGTAGAATATATATCCCACAGGGGTAAAATTGAAAAAAATTGAACGAATTTTTTTTTGGACTTAGTCATTTTTCCGTCGTTTATCAGACTTTCAGATAGGGGAAATGTCAGTGAGCGTTCCGATTTCAGTTCCAGAGCGATTCGCCCAATGAGTCCTTGATATTTAGTCGTTTTCAGCCAATTTTCTGGATTTTTGAAAATTTCACTTTTTTGTGAAAATATCCACTAAACGAGGGAATAATATGTGTTAGGGTACCCCAGGAGAGTTCCAAATGTGTGTGGGTAGAATATATATCCCACGGGGGTAAAATTGAAAAAAGTTGAAAAAAATTTTTTTTTTGGACTTAGTCATTTTTCCGCCGTTTATCAGACTTTCAGATATGGGAAATGTGAGAGAGCATTCCGATTTCAGTTCCAGAGCGATTCGCCCAATGAGTCCTTGCTATTTAGTCGTTTTCAGCCAATTTTCTGGATTTTTGAAAATTTCACTTTTTTGTGAAAATATCCACTAAATGAGGGAATAATATGTGTGAGGGTACCCCAGGAGAGTTCCAAATGTGTGTGGGTAGAATATATATCCCACGGGGGTAAAATTGAAAAAAGTTGAAAAAATTTTTTTTTTGGACTTAGTCATTTTTCCGGCGTTTATCAGACTTTCAGAAAGGGGAAATGTCAGTGAGCGTTCCGATTTCAGTTCCAGAGCAATTCGCCCAATGAGTCCTTGATATTTAGTCGTTTTCAGCCAATTTACTGGATTTTTGAAAATTTCACTTTTTTGTGAAAATATCCACTAAATGAGGGAATAATATGTGTGAGGGTACCCCAGGAGAGTTCCAAATGTGTGTGGGTAGAATATATATCCCACGGGGGTAAAATTGAAAAAAGTTGAAAAAATTTTTTTTTTTGGACTTAGTCATTTTTCCGTCGTTTATCAGACTTTCAGATAGGGGAAATGTCAGTGAGCGTTCCGATTTCAGTTCCAGAGCGATTCGCCCAATGAGTCCTTGATATTTAGTAGTTTTCAGCCAATTTTCTGGATTTTTGAAAATTTCACTTTTTTGTGAAAATATCCACTAAACGAGGGAATAATATGTGTGAGGGTACCCCAGGAGAGTTCCAAATGTGTGTGGGTAGAATATATATCCCACGGGGGTAAAATTGAAAAAAGTTGAAAAAAATTTTTTTTTTTGGACTTAGTCATTTTTCCGCCGTTTATCAGACTTTCAGCTAGGGGAAATGTGAGAGAGCATTCCGATTTCAGTTCCAGAGCGATTCGCCTAATGAATCCTAGATATTTAGTCGTTTTCAGCCAATTTTCTGGATTTTTGAAAATTTCACTTTTTTGTGAAAATATCCACTAAATGAGGGAATAATATGTGTGAGGGTACCCCAGGAGAGTTCCAAATGTGTGTGGGTAGAATATATATCCCACGGGGGTAAAATTGAAAAAAGTTGAAAAAATTTTTTTTTTGGACTTAGTCATTTTTCCGGCGTTTATCAGACTTTCAGTTAGGGGAAATGTCAGTGAGCATTCCGATTTCAGTTCCAGAGCGATTCGCCCAATAAGTCCTTGATATTTAGTCATTTTCAGCCAATAATTTGGATTTTTGAAAATTTCACTTTTTTGTGAAAATATCCACTAAATGAGGAAATAATATGTGTGAGGGTACCCCAGGAGAGTTCCAAATGTGTGTGGGTAGAATATATATCCCACAGGGGTAAAATTGAAAAAAATTGAACGAATTTTTTTTTGGACTTAGTCATTTTTCCGTCGTTTATCAGACTTTCAGATAGGGGAAATGTCAGTGAGCGTTCCGATTTCAGTTCCAGAGCGATTCGCCCAATGAGTCCTTGATATTTAGTCGTTTTCAGCCAATTTTCTGGATTTTTGAAAATTTCACTTTTTTGTGAAAATATCCACTAAACGAGGGAATAATATGTGTTAGGGTACCCCAGGAGAGTTCCAAATGTGTGTGGGTAGAATATATATCCCACGGGGGTAAAATTGAAAAAAGTTGAAAAAAATTTTTTTTTTGGACTTAGTCATTTTTCCGCCGTTTATCAGACTTTCAGATATGGGAAATGTGAGAGAGCATTCCGATTTCAGTTCCAGAGCGATTCGCCCAATGAGTCCTTGCTATTTAGTCGTTTTCAGCCAATTTTCTGGATTTTTGAAAATTTCACTTTTTTGTGAAAATATCCACTAAATGAGGGAATAATATGTGTGAGGGTACCCCAGGAGAGCTCCAAATGTGTGTGGGTAGAATATATATCCCACGGGGGTAAAATTGAAAAAAGTTGAAAAAAATTTTTTTTTGGACTTAGTCATTTTTCCGGCGTTTATCAGACTTTCAGAAAGGGGAAATGTCAGTGAGCGTTCCGATTTCAGTTCCAGAGCAATTCGCCCAATGAGTCCTTGATATTTAGTCGTTTTCAGCCAATTTTCTGGATTTTTGAAAATTTCACTTTTTTGTGAAAATATCCACTAAATGAGGGAATAATATGTGTGAGGGTACCCCAGGAGAGTTCCAAATGTGTGTGGGTAGAATATATATCCCACGGGGGTAAAATTGAAAAAAGTTGAAAAAAAAATTTTTTTGGACTGTCATTTTTCCGCCGTTTATCAGACTTTCAGATAGGGGAAATGTGAGAGAGCATTCCGATTTCAGTTCCAGAGCGATTCGCCCAATGAGTCCTAGATATTTAGTCGTTTTCAGCCAATTTTCTGGATTTTTGAAAAATTCACTTTTTTGTGAAAATATCCACTAAATGAGGGAATAATATGTGTGAGGGTACCCCAGGAGAGTTCCAAATGTGTGTGGGTAGAATATATATCCCACTGGGGTAAAATTGAAAAAAGTTGAAAAAAATTTTTTTTTGGACTTAGTCATTTTTCCGCCGTTTATCAGACTTTCAGATAGGGGAAATGTGAGAGAGCATTCCGATTTCAGTTCCAGAGCGATTCGCCCAATGAGTCCTAGATATTTAGTCGTTTTCAGCTAATTTTCTGGATTTTTGAAAATTTCAATTTTTTGTGAAAATATCCACTAAATGAGGGAATAATATGTGTGAGGGTACCCCAGGAGAGTTCCAAATGTGTGTGGGTAGAATATATATCCCACGGGGGTAAAATTGAAAAAAGTTGAAAAAAATTTTTTTTTGGACTTAGTCATTTTTCCGGCGTTTATCAGACTTTCAGAAAGGGGAAATGTCAGTGAGCGTTCCGATTTCAGTTCCAGAGCAATTCGCCCAATGAGTCCTTGATATTTAGTCGTTTTCAGCCAATTTTCTGGATTTTTGAAAATTTCACTTTTTTGTGAAAATATCCACTAAATGAGGGAATAATATGTGTGAGGGTACCCCAGGAGAGTTCCAAATGTGTGTGGGTAGAATATATATCCCACTGGGGTAAAATTGAAAAAAGTTGAAAAGAATTTTTTTTTTGGACTTAGTCATTTTTCCGCCGTTTATCAGACTTTCAGATAGGGGAAATGTGAGAGAGCATTCCGATTTCAGTTCCAGAGCGATTTGCCCAATGAGTCCTAGATATTTAGTCGTTTTCAGCCAATTTTCTGGATTTTTGAAAATTTCACTTTTTTGTGAAAATATCCACTAAATGAGGGAATAATATGTGTGAGGGTACCCCAGGAGAGTTCCAAATGTGTGTGGGTAGAATATATATCCCACGGGGGTAAAATTGAAAAAAGTTGAAAAAAATTTTTTTTTGGACTTAGTCATTTTTCCGGCGTTTATCAGACTTTCAGAAAGGGGAAATGTCAGTGAGCGTTCCGATTTCAGTTCCAGAGCAATTCGCCCAATGAGTCCTTGATATTTAGTCGTTTTCAGCCAATTTTCTGGATTTTTGAAAATTTCACTTTTTTGTGAAAATATCCACTAAATGAGGGAATAATATGTGTGAGGGTACCCCAGGAGAGTTCCAAATGTGTGTGGGTAGAATATATATCCCACTGGGGTAAAATTGAAAAAAGTTGAAAAGAATTTTTTTTTTGGACTTAGTCATTTTTCCGCCGTTTATCAGACTTTCAGATAGGGGAAATGTGAGAGAGCATTCCGATTTCAGTTCCAGAGCGATTTGCCCAATGAGTCCTAGATATTTAGTCGTTTTCAGCCAATTTTCTGGATTTTTGAAAATTTCACTTTTTTGTGAAAATATCCACTAAATGAGGGAATAATATGTGTGAGGGTACCCCAGGAGAGTTCCAAATGTGTGTGGGTAGAATATATATCCCACTGGGGTAAAATTGAAAAAAGTTGAAAAAAATTTTTTTTTGGACTTAGTCATTTTTCCGGCGTTTATCAGACTTTCAGATAGGGGAAATGTGAGTGAGCGTTCCGATTTCAGTTCCAGAGCAATTCGCCCAATGAGTCCTTGATATTTAGTCGTTTTCAGCCAATTTTCTGGATTTTTGAAAATTTCACTTTTTTGTGAAAATATCCACTAAATGAGGGAATAATATGTGTGAGGGTACCCCAGGAGAGTTCCAAATGTGTGTGGGTAGAATATATATCCCACGGGGGTAAAATTGAAAAAAGTTGAAAAAAATTTTTTTTTTGTACTTAGTCATTTTTCCGCCGTTTATCAGACTTTCAGATAGGGGAAATGTGAGAGAGCATTCCGATTTCAGTTCCAGAGCGATTCGCCCAATGAGTCCTAGATATTTAGTCGTTTTCAGCCAATTTTCTGGATTTTTGAAAATTTCACTTTTTTGTGAAAATATCCACTAAATGAGGGAATAATATGTGTGAGGGTACCCCAGGAGAGTTCCAAATGTGTGTGGGTAGAATATATATCCCACTGGGGTAAAATTGAAAAAAGTTGAAAAAAATTTTTTTTTGGACTTAGTCATTTTTCCGGCGTTTATCAGACTTTCAGATAGGGGAAATGTGAGTGAGCATTCCGATTTCAGTTCCAGAGCGATTCGCCCAATGAGTCCTTGATATTTAGTCGTTTTCAGCCAATTTTCTGGATTTTTGAAAATTTCACTTTTTTGTGAAAATATCCACTAAATGAGGGAATAATATGTGTGAGGGTACCCCAGGAGAGTTCCAAATGTGTGTGGGTAGAATATATATCCCACGGGGGTAAAATTGAAAAAAGTTGAAAAAAAAAATTTTTTGGACTTAGTCATTTTTCCGTTGTTTATCAGACTTTCAGATAGGGGAAATGTCAGTGAGCGTTCCGATTTCAGTTCCAGAGCGATTCGCCCAATGAGTCCTTGATATTTAGTCGTTTTCAGCCAATTTTCTGGATTTTTGAAAATTTCACTTTTTTGTGAAAATATCCACTAAATGAGGGAATAATATGTGTGAGGGTACCCCAGGAGAGTTCCAAATGTGTGTGGGTAGAAAATATATCCCACGGGGGTAAAATTGAAAAAAGTTGAAAAAAAATTTTTTTTGGACTTAGTCATTTTTCCGCCGTTTATCAGACTTTCAGATAGGGGAAATGTGAGTGAGCATTCCGATTTCAGTTCCAGAGCAATTCGCCCAATGAGTCCGTGATATTTAGTCGTTTTCAGCCAATTTTCTGGATTTTTTAAAATTTCACTTTTTTGTGAAAATATCCACTAAATGAGGGAATAATATGTGTGAGGGTACCCCAGGAGAGTTCCAAATGTGTGTGGGTAGAATATATATCCCACTGGGGTAAAATTGAAAAAAGTTGAAAAAATTTTTTTTTTGGACTTAGTCATTTTTCCGGCGTTTATCAGACTTTCAGATAGGGGAAATGTGAGTGAGCATTCCGATTTCAGTTCCAGAGCAATTCGCCCAATGAGTCAGTGATATTTAGTCGTTTTCAGCCAATTTTCTGGATTTTTGAAAATTTCACTTTTTTGTGAAAATATCCACTAAATGAGGGAATAATATGTGTGAGGGTACCCCAGGAGAGGTCCAAATGTGTGTGGGTAGAATATATATCACACTGGGGTAAAATTGAAAAAAGTTGAAAAAAATTTTTTTTTGGACTTAGTCATTTTTCCGGCGTTTATCAGACTTTCAGATAGGGGAAATGTGAGTGAGCATTCCGATTTCAGTTCCAGAGCGATTCGCCCAATGAGTCCTTGATATTTAGTCGTTTTCAGACAATTGTCTGGATTTTTGAAAATTTCACTTTTTTGTGAAAATATCCACTAAATGAGGGAATAATATGTGTGAGGGTAACCCAGGAGAGTTCCAAATGTGTGTGGGTAGAATATATATCCCACGAGGGTAAAATTGAAAAAAGTTGAAAAAAATTTTTTTTTTGGACTTAGTCATTTTTCCGCCGTTTATCAGACTTTCAGAAAGGGGAAATGTCAGTGAGCGTTCCGATTTCAGTTCCAGAGCAATTCGCCCAATGAGTCCTTGATATTTAGTCGTTTTCAGCCAATTTTCTGGATTTTTGAAAATTTCACTTTTTTGTGAAAATATCCACTAAATGAGGGAATAATATGTGTGAGGGTACCCCAGGAGAGTTCCAAATGTGTGTGGGTAGAATATATATCCCACGGGGGTAAAATTGAAAAAAGTTGAAAAAATTTTTTTTTTGGACTTAGTCATTTTTCCGGCGTTTATCAGACTTTCAGAAAGGGGAAATGTCAGTGAGCGTTCCGATTTCAGTTCCAGAGCAATTCGCCCAATGAGTCCTTGATATTTAGTCGTTTTCAGCCAATTTTCTGGATTTTTGAAAATTTCACTTTTTTGTGAAAATATCCACTAAATGAGGGAATAATATGTGTGAGGGTACCCCAGGAGAGTTCCAAATGTGTGTGGGTAGAATATATATCCCACGGGGGTAAAATTGAAAAAAGTTGAAAAAATTTTTTTTTTTGTACTTAGTCATTTTTCCGCCGTTTATCAGACTTTCAGATAGGGGAAATGTGAGAGAGCATTCCGATTTCAGTTCCAGAGCGATTCGCCCAATGAGTCCTAGATATTTAGTCGTTTTCAGCCAATTTTCTGGATTTTTGAAAATTTCACTTTTTTGTGAAAATATCCACTAAATGAGGGAATAATATGTGTGAGGGTACCCCAGGAGAGTTCCAAATGTGTGTGGGTAGAATATATATCCCACTGGGGTAAAATTGAAAAAAGTTGAAAAAAATTTTTTTTTGGACTTAGTCATTTTTCCGGCGTTTATCAGACTTTCAGATAGGGGAAATGTGAGTGAGCATTCCGATTTCAGTTCCAGAGCGATTCGCCCAATGAGTCCTTGATATTTAGTCGTTTTCAGCCAATTTTCTGGATTTTTGAAAATTTCACTTTTTTGTGAAAATATCCACTAAATGAGGGAATAATATGTGTGAGGGTACCCCAGGAGAGTTCCAAATGTGTGTGGGTAGAATATATATCCCACGGGGGTAAAATTGAAAAAAGTTGAAAAAAAAAATTTTTTGGACTTAGTCATTTTTCCGTTGTTTATCAGACTTTCAGATAGGGGAAATGTCAGTGAGCGTTCCGATTTCAGTTCCAGAGCGATTCGCCCAATGAGTCCTTGATATTTAGTCGTTTTCAGCCAATTTTCTGGATTTTTGAAAATTTCACTTTTTTGTGAAAATATCCACTAAATGAGGGAATAATATGTGTGAGGGTACCCCAGGAGAGTTCCAAATGTGTGTGGGTAGAATATATATCCCACGGGGGTAAAATTGAAAAAAGTTGAAAAAAAATTTTTTTTGGACTTAGTCATTTTTCCGCCGTTTATCAGACTTTCAGATAGGGGAAATGTGAGTGAGCATTCCGATTTCAGTTCCAGAGCAATTCGCCCAATGAGTCAGTGATATTTAGTCGTTTTCAGCCAATTTTCTGAATTTTTGAAAATTTCACTTTTTTGTGAAAATATCCACTAAATGAGGGAATAATATGTGTGAGGGTACCCCAGGAGAGGTCCAAATGTGTGTGGGTAGAATATATATCACAGTGGGGTAAAATTGAAAAAAGTTGAAAAAAATTTTTTTTTGGACTTAGTCATTTTTCCGGCGTTTATCAGACTTTCAGATAGGGGAAATGTGAGTGAGCATTCCGATTTCAGTTCCAGAGCGATTCGCCCAATGAGTCCTTGATATTTAGTCGTTTTCAGCCAATTTTGTGGATTTTTGAAAATTTCACTTTTTTGTGAAAATATCCACTAAATGAGGGAATAATATGTGTGAGGGTACCCCAGGAGAGTTCCAAATGTGTGTGGGTAGAATATATATCCCACGGGGGTAAAATTGAAAAAAGTTGAAAAAAAAAATTTTTTGGACTTAGTCATTTTTCCGTTGTTTATCAGACTTTCAGATAGGGGAAATGTCAGTGAGCGTTCCGATTTCAGTTCCAGAGCGATTCGCCCAATGAGTCCTTGATATTTAGTCGTTTTCAGCCAATTTTCTGGATTTTTGAAAATTTCACTTTTTTGTGAAAATATCCACTAAATGAGGGAATAATATGTGTGAGGGTACCCCAGGAGAGTTCCAAATGTGTGTGGGTAGAATATATATCCCACGGGGGTAAAATTGAAAAAAGTTGAAAAAAAATTTTTTTTGGACTTAGTCATTTTTCCGCCGTTTATCAGACTTTCAGCTAGGGGAAATGTGAGAGAGCATTCCGATTTCAGTTCCAGAGCGATTCGCCCAATGAGTCCAAGATATTTAGTCGTTTTCAGCCAATTTTCTGGATTTTTGAAAATTTCACTTTTTTGTGAAAATATCCACTAAATGAGGGAATAATATGTGTGAGGGTACCCCAGGAGAGTTCCAAATGTGTGTGGGTAGAATATATATCCCACGGGGGTAAAATTGAAAAAAGTTGAAAAAAAAATTTTTTTGGACTTAGTCATTTTTCCGCCGTTTATCAGACTTTCAGCTAGGGGAAATGTGAGAGAGCATTCCGATTTCAGTTCCAGAGCGATTCGCCCAATGAGTCCAAGATATTTAGTCGTTTTCAGCCAATTTTCTGGATTTTTGAAAATTTCACTTTTTTGTGAAAATATCCACTAAATGAGGGAATAATATGTGTGAGGGTACCCCAGGAGAGTTCCAAATGTGTGTGGGTAGAATATATATCCCACGGGGGTAAAATTGAAAAAAGTTAAAAAAAAAATTTTTTTTTTTTGTACTTAGTCATTTTTCCGCCGTTTATCAGACTTTCAGCTAGGGGAAATGTGAGAGAGCATTCCGATTTCAGTTCCAGAGCGATTCGCCTAATGAATCCTAGATATTTAGTCGTTTTCAGCCAATTTTCTGGATTTTTGAAAATTTCACTTTTTTGTGAAAATATCCACTAAATGAGGGAATAATATGTGTGAGGGTACCCCAGGAGAGTTCCAAATGTGTGTGGGTAGAATATATATCCCACGGGGGTAAAATTGAAAAAAGTTGAAAAAATTTTTTTTTTGGACTTAGTCATTTTTCCGGCGTTTATCAGACTTTCAGAAAGGGGAAATGTCAGTGAGCGTTCCGATTTCAGTTCCAGAGCAATTCGCCCAATGAGTCCTTGATATTTAGTCGTTTTCAGCCAATTTTCTGGATTTTTGAAAATTTCACTTTTTTGTGAAAATATCCACTAAATGAGGGAATAATATGTGTGAGGGTACCCCAGGAGAGTTCCAAATGTGTGTGGGTAGAATATATATCCCACGGGGGTAAAATTGAAAAAAGTTGAAAAAATTTTTTTTTTTGGACTTAGTCATTTTTCCGCCGTTTATCAGACTTTCAGCTAGGGGAAATGTGAGAGAGCATTCCGATTTCAGTTCCAGAGCGATTCGCCCAATGAGTCCAAGATATTTAGTCGTTTTCAGCCAATTTTCTGGATTTTTGAAAATTTCACTTTTTTGTGAAAATATCCACTAAATGAGGGAATAATATGTGTGAGGGTACCCCAGGAGAGTTCCAAATGTGTGTGGGTAGAATATATATCCCACGGGGGTAAAATTGAAAAAAGTTGAAAAAAAAATTTTTTTGGACTTAGTCATTTTTCCGTCGTTTATCAGACTTTCAGATAGGGGAAATGTCAGTGAGCGTTCCGATTTCAGTTCCAGAGCGATTCGCCCAATGAGTCCTTGATATTTAGTCGTTTTCAGCCAATTTTCTGGATTTTTGAAAATTTCACTTTTTTGTGAAAATATCCACTAAACGAGGGAATAATATGTGTGAGGGTACCCCAGGAGAGTTCCAAATGTGTGTGGGTAGAATATATATCCCACGGGGGTAAAATTGAAAAAAGTTGAAAAAAAATTTTTTTTTGGACTTAGTCATTTTTCCGGCGTTTATCAGACTTTCAGATAGGGGAAATGTCAGTGAGCATTCCGATTTCAGTTCCAGAGCGATTCGCCCAATAAGTCCTTGATATTTAGTCATTTTCAGCCAATAATTTGGATTTCTGAAAATTTCACTTTTTTGTGAAAATATCCACTAAATGAGGGAATAATATGTGTGAGGGTACCCCAGGAGAGGTCCAAATGTGTGTGGGTAGAATATATATCACAGTGGGGTAAAATTGAAAAAAGTTGAAAAAAATTTTTTTTTGGACTTAGTCATTTTTCCGGCGTTTATCAGACTTTCAGATAGGGGAAATGTGAGTGAGCATTCCGATTTCAGTTCCAGAGCGATTCGCCCAATGAGTCCTTGATATTTAGTCGTTTTCAGCCAATTTTGTGGATTTTTGAAAATTTCACTTTTTTGTGAAAATATCCACTAAATGAGGGAATAATATGTGTGAGGGTACCCCAGGAGAGTTCCAAATGTGTGTGGGTAGAATATATATCCCACGGGGGTAAAATTGAAAAAAGTTGAAAAAAAAAATTTTTTGGACTTAGTCATTTTTCCGTTGTTTATCAGACTTTCAGATAGGGGAAATGTCAGTGAGCGTTCCGATTTCAGTTCCAGAGCGATTCGCCCAATGAGTCCTTGATATTTAGTCGTTTTCAGCCAATTTTCTGGATTTTTGAAAATTTCACTTTTTTGTGAAAATATCCACTAAATGAGGGAATAATATGTGTGAGGGTACCCCAGGAGAGTTCCAAATGTGTGTGGGTAGAATATATATCCCACGGGGGTAAAATTGAAAAAAGTTGAAAAAAAATTTTTTTTGGACTTAGTCATTTTTCCGCCGTTTATCAGACTTTCAGCTAGGGGAAATGTGAGAGAGCATTCCGATTTCAGTTCCAGAGCGATTCGCCCAATGAGTCCAAGATATTTAGTCGTTTTCAGCCAATTTTCTGGATTTTTGAAAATTTCACTTTTTTGTGAAAATATCCACTAAATGAGGGAATAATATGTGTGAGGGTACCCCAGGAGAGTTCCAAATGTGTGTGGGTAGAATATATATCCCACGGGGGTAAAATTGAAAAAAGTTGAAAAAAAAATTTTTTTGGACTTAGTCATTTTTCCGCCGTTTATCAGACTTTCAGCTAGGGGAAATGTGAGAGAGCATTCCGATTTCAGTTCCAGAGCGATTCGCCCAATGAGTCCAAGATATTTAGTCGTTTTCAGCCAATTTTCTGGATTTTTGAAAATTTCACTTTTTTGTGAAAATATCCACTAAATGAGGGAATAATATGTGTGAGGGTACCCCAGGAGAGTTCCAAATGTGTGTGGGTAGAATATATATCCCACGGGGGTAAAATTGAAAAAAGTTAAAAAAAAAATTTTTTTTTTTTGTACTTAGTCATTTTTCCGCCGTTTATCAGACTTTCAGCTAGGGGAAATGTGAGAGAGCATTCCGATTTCAGTTCCAGAGCGATTCGCCTAATGAATCCTAGATATTTAGTCGTTTTCAGCCAATTTTCTGGATTTTTGAAAATTTCACTTTTTTGTGAAAATATCCACTAAATGAGGGAATAATATGTGTGAGGGTACCCCAGGAGAGTTCCAAATGTGTGTGGGTAGAATATATATCCCACGGGGGTAAAATTGTAAAAAGTTGAAAAAATTTTTTTTTTGGACTTAGTCATTTTTCCGGCGTTTATCAGACTTTCAGAAAGGGGAAATGTCAGTGAGCGTTCCGATTTCAGTTCCAGAGCAATTCGCCCAATGAGTCCTTGATATTTAGTCGTTTTCAGCCAATTTTCTGGATTTTTGAAAATTTCACTTTTTTGTGAAAATATCCACTAAATGAGGGAATAATATGTGTGAGGGTACCCCAGGAGAGTTCCAAATGTGTGTGGGTAGAATATATATCCCACGGGGGTAAAATTGAAAAAAGTTGAAAAAATTTTTTTTTTTGGACTTAGTCATTTTTCCGCCGTTTATCAGACTTTCAGCTAGGGGAAATGTGAGAGAGCATTCCGATTTCAGTTCCAGAGCGATTCGCCCAATGAGTCCAAGATATTTAGTCGTTTTCAGCCAATTTTCTGGATTTTTGAAAATTTCACTTTTTTGTGAAAATATCCACTAAATGAGGGAATAATATGTGTGAGGGTACCCCAGGAGAGTTCCAAATGTGTGTGGGTAGAATATATATCCCACGGGGGTAAAATTGAAAAAAGTTGAAAAAAAAATTTTTTTGGACTTAGTCATTTTTCCGTCGTTTATCAGACTTTCAGATAGGGGAAATGTCAGTGAGCGTTCCGATTTCAGTTCCAGAGCGATTCGCCCAATGAGTCCTTGATATTTAGTCGTTTTCAGCCAATTTTCTGGATTTTTGAAAATTTCACTTTTTTGTGAAAATATCCACTAAACGAGGGAATAATATGTGTGAGGGTACCCCAGGAGAGTTCCAAATGTGTGTGGGTAGAATATATATCCCACGGGGGTAAAATTGAAAAAAGTTGAAAAAAAATTTTTTTTTGGACTTAGTCATTTTTCCGGCGTTTATCAGACTTTCAGATAGGGGAAATGTCAGTGAGCATTCCGATTTCAGTTCCAGAGCGATTCGCCCAATAAGTCCTTGATATTTAGTCATTTTCAGCCAATAATTTGGATTTCTGAAAATTTCACTTTTTTGTGAAAATATCCACTAAATGAGGGAATAATATGTGTGAGGGTACCCCAGGAGAGTTCCAAATGTGTGTGGGTAGAATATATATCCCACGGGGGTAAAATTGAAAAAAGTTGAAAAAATTTTTTTTTTTTGGACTTAGTCATTTTTCCGCCGTTTATCAGACTTTCAGCTAGGGGAAATGTGAGAGAGCATTCCGATTTCAGTTCCAGAGCGATTCGCCTAATGAATCCTAGATATTTAGTCGTTTTCAGCCAATTTTCTGGATTTTTGAAAATTTCACTTTTTTGTGAAAATATCCACTAAATGAGGGAATAATATGTGTGAGGGTACCCCAGGAGAGTTCCAAATGTGTGTGGGTAGAATATATATCCCACGGGGGTAAAATTGAAAAAAGTTGAAAAAATTTTTTTTTTGGACTTAGTCATTTTTCCGGCGTTTATCAGACTTTCAGATAGGGGAAATGTCAGTGAGCATTCCGATTTCAGTTCCAGAGCGATTCGCCCAATAAGTCCTTGATATTTAGTCATTTTCAGCCAATAATTTGGATTTTTGAAAATTTCACTTTTTTGTGAAAATATCCACTAAATGAGGGAATAATATGTGTGAGGGTACCCCAGGAGAGTTCCAAATGTGTGTGGGTAGAATATATATCCCACAGGGGTAAAATTGAAAAAAATTGAACGAATTTTTTTTTGGACTTAGTCATTTTTCCGGCGTTTATCAGACTTTCAGATAGGGGAAATGTCAGTGAGCGTTCCGATTTCAGTTCCAGAGCGATTCGCCCAATGAGTCCTTGATATTTAGTCGTTTTCAGCCAATTTTCTGGATTTTTGAAAATTTCACTTTTTTGTGAAAATATCCACTAAACGAGGGAATAATATGTGTTAGGGTACCCCAGGAGAGTTCCAAATGTGTGTGGGTAGAATATATATCCCACGGGGGTAAAATTGAAAAAAGTTGAAAAAAATTTTTTTTTTGGACTTAGTCATTTTTCAGCCGTTTATCAGACTTTCAGATATGGGAAATGTGAGAGAGCATTCCGATTTCAGTTCCAGAGCGATTCGCCCAATGAGTCCTTGCTATTTAGTCGTTTTCAGCCAATTTTCTGGATTTTTGAAAATTTCACTTTTTTGTGAAAATATCCACTAAATGAGGGAATAATATGTGTGAGGGTAACCCAGGAGAGTTCCAAATGTGTGTGGGTAGAATATATATCCCACGGGGGTAAAATTGAAAAAAGTTGAAAAAAATTTTTTTTTTGGACTTAGTCATTTTTCCGCCGTTTATCAGACTTTCAGAAAGGGGAAATGTCAGTGAGCGTTCCGATTTCAGTTCCAGAGCAATTCGCCCAATGAGTCCTTGATATTTAGTCGTTTTCAGCCAATTTTCTGGATTTTTGAAAATTTCACTTTTTTGTGAAAATATCCACTAAATGAGGGAATAATATGTGTGAGGGTACCCCAGGAGAGCTCCAAATGTGTGTGGGTAGAATATATATCCCACGGGGGTAAAATTGAAAAAAGTTGAAAAAAAAATTTTTTTGGACTTAGTCATTTTTCCGTCGTTTATCAGACTTTCAGATAGGGGAAATGTCAGTGAGCGTTCCGATTTCAGTTCCAGAGCGATTCGCCCAATGAGTCCTTGATATTTAGTCGTTTTCAGCCAATTTTCTGGATTTTTGAAAATTTCACTTTTTTGTGAAAATATCCACTAAACGAGGGAATAATATGTGTGAGGGTACCCCAGGAGAGTTCCAAATGTGTGTGGGTAGAATATATATCCCACGGGGGTAAAATTGAAAAAAGTTGAAAAAAAATTTTTTTTTGGACTTAGTCATTTTTCCGGCGTTTATCAGACTTTCAGATAGGGGAAATGTCAGTGAGCATTCCGATTTCAGTTCCAGAGCGATTCGCCCAATAAGTCCTTGATATTTAGTCATTTTCAGCCAATAATTTGGATTTCTGAAAATTTCACTTTTTTGTGAAAATATCCACTAAATGAGGGAATAATATGTGTGAGGGTACCCCAGGAGAGTTCCAAATGTGTGTGGGTAGAATATATATCCCACGGGGGTAAAATTGAAAAAAGTTGAAAAAAATTTTTTTTTTTGGACTTAGTCATTTTTCCGCCGTTTATCAGACTTTCAGCTAGGGGAAATGTGAGAGAGCATTCCGATTTCAGTTCCAGAGCGATTCGCCTAATGAATCCTAGATATTTAGTCGTTTTCAGCCAATTTTCTGGATTTTTGAAAATTTCACTTTTTTGTGAAAATATCCACTAAATGAGGGAATAATATGTGTGAGGGTACCCCAGGAGAGTTCCAAATGTGTGTGGGTAGAATATATATCCCACGGGGGTAAAATTGAAAAAAGTTGAAAAAATTTTTTTTTTGGACTTAGTCATTTTTCCGGCGTTTATCAGACTTTCAGTTAGGGGAAATGTCAGTGAGCATTCCGATTTCAGTTCCAGAGCGATTCGCCCAATAAGTCCTTGATATTTAGTCATTTTCAGCCAATAATTTGGATTTTTTAAAATTTCACTTTTTTGTGAAAATATCCACTAAATGAGGGAATAATATGTGTGAGGGTACCCCAGGAGAGTTCCAAATGTGTGTGGGTAGAATATATATCCCACAGGGGTAAAATTGAAAAAAATTGAACGAATTTTTTTTTGGACTTAGTCATTTTTCCGGCGTTTATCAGACTTTCAGATAGGGGAAATGTCAGTGAGCGTTCCGATTTCAGTTCCAGAGCGATTCGCCCAATGAGTCCTTGATATTTAGTCGTTTTCAGCCAATTTTCTGGATTTTTGAAAATTTCACTTTTTTGTGAAAATATCCACTAAACGAGGGAATAATATGTGTGAGGGTACCCCAGGAGAGTTCCAAATGTGTGTGGGTAGAATATATATCCCACGGGGGTAAAATTGAAAAAAGTTGAAAAAAAATTTTTTTTTGGACTTAGTCATTTTTCCGGCGTTTATCAGACTTTCAGATAGGGGAAATGTCAGTGAGCATTCCGATTTCAGTTCCAGAGCGATTCGCCCAATGAGTCCTTGCTATTTAGTCGTTTTCAGCCAATTTTCTGGATTTTTGAAAATTTCACTTTTTTGTGAAAATATCCACTAAATGAGGGAATAATATGTGTGAGGGTAACCCAGGAGAGTTCCAAATGTGTGTGGGTAGAATATATATCCCACGGGGGTAAAATTGAAAAAAGTTGAAAAAAATTTTTTTTTTGGACTTAGTCATTTTTCCGCCGTTTATCAGACTTTCAGAAAGGGGAAATGTCAGTGAGCGTTCCGATTTCAGTTCCAGAGCAATTCGCCCAATGAGTCCTTGATATTTAGTCGTTTTCAGCCAATTTTCTGGATTTTTGAAAATTTCACTTTTTTGTGAAAATATCCACTAAATGAGGGAATAATATGTGTGAGGGTACCCCAGGAGAGCTCCAAATGTGTGTGGGTAGAATATATATCCCACGGGGGTAAAATTGAAAAAAGTTGAAAAAAAAATTTTTTTGGACTTAGTCATTTTTCCGTCGTTTATCAGACTTTCAGATAGGGGAAATGTCAGTGAGCGTTCCGATTTCAGTTCCAGAGCGATTCGCCCAATGAGTCCTTGATATTTAGTCGTTTTCAGCCAATTTTCTGGATTTTTGAAAATTTCACTTTTTTGTGAAAATATCCACTAAACGAGGGAATAATATGTGTGAGGGTACCCCAGGAGAGTTCCAAATGTGTGTGGGTAGAATATATATCCCACGGGGGTAAAATTGAAAAAAGTTGAAAAAAAATTTTTTTTTGGACTTAGTCATTTTTCCGGCGTTTATCAGACTTTCAGATAGGGGAAATGTCAGTGAGCATTCCGATTTCAGTTCCAGAGCGATTCGCCCAATAAGTCCTTGATATTTAGTCATTTTCAGCCAATAATTTGGATTTCTGAAAATTTCACTTTTTTGTGAAAATATCCACTAAATGAGGGAATAATATGTGTGAGGGTACCCCAGGAGAGTTCCAAATGTGTGTGGGTAGAATATATATCCCACGGGGGTAAAATTGAAAAAAGTTGAAAAAAATTTTTTTTTTTGGACTTAGTCATTTTTCCGCCGTTTATCAGACTTTCAGCTAGGGGAAATGTGAGAGAGCATTCCGATTTCAGTTCCAGAGCGATTCGCCTAATGAATCCTAGATATTTAGTCGTTTTCAGCCAATTTTCTGGATTTTTGAAAATTTCACTTTTTTGTGAAAATATCCACTAAATGAGGGAATAATATGTGTGAGGGTACCCCAGGAGAGTTCCAAATGTGTGTGGGTAGAATATATATCCCACGGGGGTAAAATTGAAAAAAGTTGAAAAAATTTTTTTTTTGGACTTAGTCATTTTTCCGGCGTTTATCAGACTTTCAGTTAGGGGAAATGTCAGTGAGCATTCCGATTTCAGTTCCAGAGCGATTCGCCCAATAAGTCCTTGATATTTAGTCATTTTCAGCCAATAATTTGGATTTTTTAAAATTTCACTTTTTTGTGAAAATATCCACTAAATGAGGGAATAATATGTGTGAGGGTACCCCAGGAGAGTTCCAAATGTGTGTGGGTAGAATATATATCCCACAGGGGTAAAATTGAAAAAAATTGAACGAATTTTTTTTTGGACTTAGTCATTTTTCCGGCGTTTATCAGACTTTCAGATAGGGGAAATGTCAGTGAGCGTTCCGATTTCAGTTCCAGAGCGATTCGCCCAATGAGTCCTTGATATTTAGTCGTTTTCAGCCAATTTTCTGGATTTTTGAAAATTTCACTTTTTTGTGAAAATATCCACTAAACGAGGGAATAATATGTGTGAGGGTACCCCAGGAGAGTTCCAAATGTGTGTGGGTAGAATATATATCCCACGGGGGTAAAATTGAAAAAAGTTGAAAAAAAATTTTTTTTTGGACTTAGTCATTTTTCCGGCGTTTATCAGACTTTCAGATAGGGGAAATGTCAGTGAGCATTCCGATTTCAGTTCCAGAGCGATTCGCCCAATAAGTCCTTGATATTTAGTCATTTTCAGCCAATAATTTGGATTTCTGAAAATTTCACTTTTTTGTGAAAATATCCACTAAATGAGGGAATAATATGTGTGAGGGTACCCCAGGAGAGTTCCAAATGTGTGTGGGTAGAATATATATCCCACGGGGGTAAAATTGAAAAAAGTTGAAAAAATTTTTTTTTTGGACTTAGTCATTTTTCCGGCGTTTATCAGACTTTCAGCTAGGGGAAATGTGAGAGAGCATTCCGATTTCAGTTCCAGAGCGATTCGCCCAATGAGTCCAAGATATTTAGTCGTTTTCAGCCAATTTTCTGGATTTTTGAAAATTTCACTTTTTTGTGAAAATATCCACTAAATGAGGGAATAATATGTGTGAGGGTACCCCAGGAGAGTTCCAAATGTGTGTGGGTAGAATATATATCCCACGGGGGTAAAATTGAAAAAAGTTGAAAAAAAAATTTTTTTGGACTTAGTCATTTTTCCGTCGTTTATCAGACTTTCAGATAGGGGAAATGTCAGTGAGCGTTCCGATTTCAGTTCCAGAGCGATTCGCCCAATGAGTCCTTCATATTTAGTCGTTTTCAGCCAATTTTCTGGATTTTTGAAAATTTCACTTTT
Organism: Phyllobates terribilis; assembly: GCF_046119375.1. Taxonomy (NCBI): domain Eukaryota; kingdom Metazoa; phylum Chordata; class Amphibia; order Anura; family Dendrobatidae; genus Phyllobates; species Phyllobates terribilis. The sequence goes on from NW_027363138.1 coordinate 802,660, forward strand.
TTGTGAAAATATCCACTAAATGAGGGAATAATATGTGTGAGGGTACCCCAGGAGAGTTCCAAATGTGTGTGGGTAGAATATATATCCCACGGGGGTAAAATTGAAAAAAGTTGAAAAAATTTTTTTTTTGGACTTAGTCATTTTTCCGGCGTTTATCAGACTTTCAGCTAGGGGAAATGTGAGAGAGCATTCCGATTTCAGTTCCAGAGCGATTCGCCCAATGAGTCCAAGATATTTAGTCGTTTTCAGCCAATTTTCTGGATTTTTGAAAATTTCACTTTTTTGTGAAAATATCCACTAAATGAGGGAATAATATGTGTGAGGGTACCCCAGGAGAGTTCCAAATGTGTGTGGGTAGAATATATATCCCACGGGGGTAAAATTGAAAAAAGTTGAAAAAAAAATTTTTTTGGACTTAGTCATTTTTCCGTCGTTTATCAGACTTTCAGATAGGGGAAATGTCAGTGAGCGTTCCGATTTCAGTTCCAGAGCGATTCGCCCAATGAGTCCTTGATATTTAGTCGTTTTCAGCCAATTTTCTGGATTTTTGAAAATTTCACTTTTTTGTGAAAATATCCACTAAACGAGGGAATAATATGTGTGAGGGTACCCCAGGAGAGTTCCAAATGTGTGTGGGTAGAATATATATTCCACGGGGGTAAAATTGAAAAAAGTTGAAAAAAAATTTTTTTTTGAACTTAGTCATTTTTCCGGCGTTTATCAGACTTTCAGATAGGGGAAATGTCAGTGAGCATTCCGATTTCAGTTCCAGAGCGATTCGCCCAATAAGTCCTTGATATTTAGTCATTTTCAGCCAATAATTTGGATTTTTGAAAATTTCACTTTTTTGTGAAAATATCCACTAAATGAGGGAATAATATGTGTGAGGGTACCCCAGGAGAGTTCCAAATGTGTGTGGGTAGAATATATATCCCACAGGGGTAAAATTGAAAAAAATTGAACGAATTTTTTTTTGGACTTAGTCATTTTTCCGGCGTTTATTAGACTTTCAGATAGGGGAAATGTCAGTGAGCGTTCCGATTTCAGTTCCAGAGCGATTCGCCCAATGAGTCCTTGATATTTAGTCGTTTTCAGCCAATTTTCTGGATTTTTGAAAATTTCACTTTTTTGTGAAAATATCCACTAAATGAGGGAATAATATGTGTGAGGGTACCCCAGGAGAGCTCCAAATGTGTGTGGGTAGAATATATATCCCACGGGGGTAAAATTGAAAAAAGTTGAAAAAAAAATTTTTTTGGACTTAGTCATTTTTCCGTCGTTTATCAGACTTTCAGATAGGGGAAATGTCAGTGAGCGTTCCGATTTCAGTTCCAGAGCGATTCGCCCAATGAGTCCTTGATATTTAGTCGTTTTCAGCCAATTTTCTGGATTTTTGAAAATTTCACTTTTTTGTGAAAATATCCACTAAACGAGGGAATAATATGTGTGAGGGTACCCCAGGAGAGTTCCAAATGTGTGTGGGTAGAATATATATCCCACGGGGGTAAAATTGAAAAAAGTTGAAAAAAAATTTTTTTTTGGACTTAGTCATTTTTCCGGCGTTTATCAGACTTTCAGATAGGGGAAATGTCAGTGAGCATTCCGATTTCAGTTCCAGAGCGATTCGCCCAATAAGTCCTTGATATTTAGTCATTTTCAGCCAATAATTTGGATTTCTGAAAATTTCACTTTTTTGTGAAAATATCCACTAAATGAGGGAATAATATGTGTGAGGGTACCCCAGGAGAGTTCCAAATGTGTGTGGGTAGAATATATATCCCACGGGGGTAAAATTGAAAAAAGTTGAAAAAATTTTTTTTTTTTGGACTTAGTCATTTTTCCGCCGTTTATCAGACTTTCAGCTAGGGGAAATGTGAGAGAGCATTCCGATTTCAGTTCCAGAGCGATTCGCCTAATGAATCCTAGATATTTAGTCGTTTTCAGCCAATTTTCTGGATTTTTGAAAATTTCACTTTTTTGTGAAAATATCCACTAAATGAGGGAATAATATGTGTGAGGGTACCCCAGGAGAGTTCCAAATGTGTGTGGGTAGAATATATATCCCACGGGGGTAAAATTGAAAAAAGTTGAAAAAATTTTTTTTTTGGACTTAGTCATTTTTCCGGCGTTTATCAGACTTTCAGTTAGGGGAAATGTCAGTGAGCATTCCGATTTCAGTTCCAGAGCGATTCGCCCAATAAGTCCTTGATATTTAGTCATTTTCAGCCAATAATTTGGATTTTTGAAAATTTCACTTTTTTGTGAAAATATCCACTAAATGAGGGAATAATATGTGTGAGGGTACCCCAGGAGAGTTCCAAATGTGTGTGGGTAGAATATATATCCCACAGGGGTAAAATTGAAAAAAATTGAACGAATTTTTTTTTGGACTTAGTCATTTTTCCGGCGTTTATCAGACTTTCAGATAGGGGAAATGTCAGTGAGCGTTCCGATTTCAGTTCCAGAGCGATTCGCCCAATGAGTCCTTGATATTTAGTCGTTTTCAGCCAATTTTCTGGATTTTTGAAAATTTCACTTTTTTGTGAAAATATCCACTAAACGAGGGAATAATATGTGTGAGGGTACCCCAGGAGAGTTCCAAATGTGTGTGGGTAGAATATATATCCCACGGGGGTAAAATTGAAAAAAGTTGAAAAAAAATTTTTTTTTGGACTTAGTCATTTTTCCGGCGTTTATCAGACTTTCAGATAGGGGAAATGTCAGTGAGCATTCCGATTTCAGTTCCAGAGCGATTCGCCCAATAAGTCCTTGATATTTAGTCATTTTCAGCCAATAATTTGGATTTCTGAAAATTTCACTTTTTTGTGAAAATATCCACTAAATGAGGGAATAATATGTGTGAGGGTACCCCAGGAGAGTTCCAAATGTGTGTGGGTAGAATATATATCCCACGGGGGTAAAATTGAAAAAAGTTGAAAAAATTTTTTTTTTTTGGACTTAGTCATTTTTCCGCCGTTTATCAGACTTTCAGCTAGGGGAAATGTGAGAGAGCATTCCGATTTCAGTTCCAGAGCGATTCGCCTAATGAATCCTAGATATTTAGTCGTTTTCAGCCAATTTTCTGGATTTTTGAAAATTTCACTTTTTTGTGAAAATATCCACTAAATGAGGGAATAATATGTGTGAGGGTACCCCAGGAGAGTTCCAAATGTGTGTGGGTAGAATATATATCCCACGGGGGTAAAATTGAAAAAAGTTGAAAAAATTTTTTTTTTGGACTTAGTCATTTTTCCGGCGTTTATCAGACTTTCAGTTAGGGGAAATGTCAGTGAGCATTCCGATTTCAGTTCCAGAGCGATTCGCCCAATAAGTCCTTGATATTTAGTCATTTTCAGCCAGTAATTTGGATTTTTTAAAATTTCACTTTTTTGTGAAAATATCCACTAAATGAGGGAATAATATGTGTGAGGGTACCCCAGGAGAGTTCCAAATGTGTGTGGGTAGAATATATATCCCACAGGGGTAAAATTGAAAAAAATTGAACGAATTTTTTTTTGGACTTAGTCATTTTTCCGTCGTTTATCAGACTTTCAGATAGGGGAAATGTCAGTGAGCGTTCCGATTTCAGTTCCAGAGCGATTCGCCCAATGAGTCCTTGATATTTAGTCGTTTTCAGCCAATTTTCTGGATTTTTGAAAATTTCACTTTTTTGTGAAAATATCCACTAAACGAGGGAATAATATGTGTGAGGGTACCCCAGGAGAGTTCCAAATGTGTGTGGGTAGAATATATATTCCACGGGGGTAAAATTGAAAAAAGTTGAAAAAAAATTTTTTTTTGAACTTAGTCATTTTTCCGGCGTTTATCAGACTTTCAGATAGGGGAAATGTCAGTGAGCATTCCGATTTCAGTTCCAGAGCGATTCGCCCAATAAGTCCTTGATATTTAGTCATTTTCAGCCAATAATTTGGATTTTTGAAAATTTCACTTTTTTGTGAAAATATCCACTAAATGAGGGAATAATATGTGTGAGGGTACCCCAGGAGAGTTCCAAATGTGTGTGGGTAGAATATATATCCCACAGGGGTAAAATTGAAAAAAATTGAACGAATTTTTTTTTGGACTTAGTCATTTTTCCGGCGTTTATTAGACTTTCAGATAGGGGAAATGTCAGTGAGCGTTCCGATTTCAGTTCCAGAGCGATTCGCCCAATGAGTCCTTGATATTTAGTCGTTTTCAGCCAATTTTCTGGATTTTTGAAAATTTCACTTTTTTGTGAAAATATCCACTAAATGAGGGAATAATATGTGTGAGGGTACCCCAGGAGAGCTCCAAATGTGTGTGGGTAGAATATATATCCCACGGGGGTAAAATTGAAAAAAGTTGAAAAAAAAATTTTTTTGGACTTAGTCATTTTTCCGTCGTTTATCAGACTTTCAGATAGGGGAAATGTCAGTGAGCGTTCCGATTTCAGTTCCAGAGCGATTCGCCCAATGAGTCCTTGATATTTAGTCGTTTTCAGCCAATTTTCTGGATTTTTGAAAATTTCACTTTTTTGTGAAAATATCCACTAAACGAGGGAATAATATGTGTGAGGGTACCCCAGGAGAGTTCCAAATGTGTGTGGGTAGAATATATATCCCACGGGGGTAAAATTGAAAAAAGTTGAAAAAAAATTTTTTTTTGGACTTAGTCATTTTTCCGGCGTTTATCAGACTTTCAGATAGGGGAAATGTCAGTGAGCATTCCGATTTCAGTTCCAGAGCGATTCGCCCAATAAGTCCTTGATATTTAGTCATTTTCAGCCAATAATTTGGATTTCTGAAAATTTCACTTTTTTGTGAAAATATCCACTAAATGAGGGAATAATATGTGTGAGGGTACCCCAGGAGAGTTCCAAATGTGTGTGGGTAGAATATATATCCCACGGGGGTAAAATTGAAAAAAGTTGAAAAAATTTTTTTTTTTTGGACTTAGTCATTTTTCCGCCGTTTATCAGACTTTCAGCTAGGGGAAATGTGAGAGAGCATTCCGATTTCAGTTCCAGAGCGATTCGCCTAATGAATCCTAGATATTTAGTCGTTTTCAGCCAATTTTCTGGATTTTTGAAAATTTCACTTTTTTGTGAAAATATCCACTAAATGAGGGAATAATATGTGTGAGGGTACCCCAGGAGAGTTCCAAATGTGTGTGGGTAGAATATATATCCCACGGGGGTAAAATTGAAAAAAGTTGAAAAAATTTTTTTTTTGGACTTAGTCATTTTTCCGGCGTTTATCAGACTTTCAGTTAGGGGAAATGTCAGTGAGCATTCCGATTTCAGTTCCAGAGCGATTCGCCCAATAAGTCCTTGATATTTAGTCATTTTCAGCCAATAATTTGGATTTTTGAAAATTTCACTTTTTTGTGAAAATATCCACTAAATGAGGGAATAATATGTGTGAGGGTACCCCAGGAGAGTTCCAAATGTGTGTGGGTAGAATATATATCCCACAGGGGTAAAATTGAAAAAAATTGAACGAATTTTTTTTTGGACTTAGTCATTTTTCCGGCGTTTATCAGACTTTCAGATAGGGGAAATGTCAGTGAGCGTTCCGATTTCAGTTCCAGAGCGATTCGCCCAATGAGTCCTTGATATTTAGTCGTTTTCAGCCAATTTTCTGGATTTTTGAAAATTTCACTTTTTTGTGAAAATATCCACTAAACGAGGGAATAATATGTGTGAGGGTACCCCAGGAGAGTTCCAAATGTGTGTGGGTAGAATATATATCCCACGGGGGTAAAATTGAAAAAAGTTGAAAAAAAATTTTTTTTTGGACTTAGTCATTTTTCCGGCGTTTATCAGACTTTCAGATAGGGGAAATGTCAGTGAGCATTCCGATTTCAGTTCCAGAGCGATTCGCCCAATAAGTCCTTGATATTTAGTCATTTTCAGCCAATAATTTGGATTTCTGAAAATTTCACTTTTTTGTGAAAATATCCACTAAATGAGGGAATAATATGTGTGAGGGTACCCCAGGAGAGTTCCAAATGTGTGTGGGTAGAATATATATCCCACGGGGGTAAAATTGAAAAAAGTTGAAAAAATTTTTTTTTTTTGGACTTAGTCATTTTTCCGCCGTTTATCAGACTTTCAGCTAGGGGAAATGTGAGAGAGCATTCCGATTTCAGTTCCAGAGCGATTCGCCTAATGAATCCTAGATATTTAGTCGTTTTCAGCCAATTTTCTGGATTTTTGAAAATTTCACTTTTTTGTGAAAATATCCACTAAATGAGGGAATAATATGTGTGAGGGTACCCCAGGAGAGTTCCAAATGTGTGTGGGTAGAATATATATCCCACGGGGGTAAAATTGAAAAAAGTTGAAAAAATTTTTTTTTTGGACTTAGTCATTTTTCCGGCGTTTATCAGACTTTCAGTTAGGGGAAATGTCAGTGAGCATTCCGATTTCAGTTCCAGAGCGATTCGCCCAATAAGTCCTTGATATTTAGTCATTTTCAGCCAGTAATTTGGATTTTTTAAAATTTCACTTTTTTGTGAAAATATCCACTAAATGAGGGAATAATATGTGTGAGGGTACCCCAGGAGAGTTCCAAATGTGTGTGGGTAGAATATATATCCCACAGGGGTAAAATTGAAAAAAATTGAACGAATTTTTTTTTGGACTTAGTCATTTTTCCGGCGTTTATCAGACTTTCAGATAGGGGAAATGTCAGTGAGCGTTCCGATTTCAGTTCCAGAGCGATTCGCCCAATGAGTCCTTGATATTTAGTCGTTTTCAGCCAATTTTCTGGATTTTTGAAAATTTCACTTTTTTGTGAAAATATCCACTAAACGAGGGAATAATATGTGTGAGGGTACCCCAGGAGAGTTCCAAATGTGTGTGGGTAGAATATATATCCCACGGGGGTAAAATTGAAAAAAGTTGAAAAAAAATTTTTTTTTGGACTTAGTCATTTTTCCGGCGTTTATCAGACTTTCAGATAGGGGAAATGTCAGTGAGCATTCCGATTTCAGTTCCAGAGCGATTCGCCCAATAAGTCCTTGATATTTAGTCATTTTCAGCCAATAATTTGGATTTCTGAAAATTTCACTTTTTTGTGAAAATATCCACTAAATGAGGGAATAATATGTGTGAGGGTACCCCAGGAGAGTTCCAAATGTGTGTGGGTAGAATATATATCCCACGGGGGTAAAATTGAAAAAAGTTGAAAAAATTTTTTTTTTTTGGACTTAGTCATTTTTCCGCCGTTTATCAGACTTTCAGCTAGGGGAAATGTGAGAGAGCATTCCGATTTCAGTTCCAGAGCGATTCGCCTAATGAATCCTAGATATTTAGTCGTTTTCAGCCAATTTTCTGGATTTTTGAAAATTTCACTTTTTTGTGAAAATATCCACTAAATGAGGGAATAATATGTGTGAGGGTACCCCAGGAGAGTTCCAAATGTGTGTGGGTAGAATATATATCCCACGGGGGTAAAATTGAAAAAAGTTGAAAAAATTTTTTTTTTGGACTTAGTCATTTTTCCGGCGTTTATCAGACTTTCAGTTAGGGGAAATGTCAGTGAGCATTCCGATTTCAGTTCCAGAGCGATTCGCCCAATAAGTCCTTGATATTTAGTCATTTTCAGCCAATAATTTGGATTTTTTAAAATTTCACTTTTTTGTGAAAATATCCACTAAATGAGGGAATAATATGTGTGAGGGTACCCCAGGAGAGTTCCAAATGTGTGTGGGTAGAATATATATCCCACAGGGGTAAAATTGAAAAAAATTGAACGAATTTTTTTTTGGACTTAGTCATTTTTCCGGCGTTTATCAGACTTTCAGATAGGGGAAATGTCAGTGAGCGTTCCGATTTCAGTTCCAGAGCGATTCGCCCAATGAGTCCTTGATATTTAGTCGTTTTCAGCCAATTTTCTGGATTTTTGAAAATTTCACTTTTTTGTGAAAATATCCACTAAACGAGGGAATAATATGTGTTAGGGTACCCCAGGAGAGTTCCAAATGTGTGTGGGTAGAATATATATCCCACGGGGGTAAAATTGAAAAAAGTTGAAAAAAAATTTTTTTTTGGACTTAGTCATTTTTCCGGCGTTTATCAGACTTTCAGATAGGGGAAATGTCAGTGAGCATTCCGATTTCAGTTCCAGAGCGATTCGCCCAATAAGTCCTTGATATTTAGTCATTTTCAGCCAATAATTTGGATTTCTGAAAATTTCACTTTTTTGTGAAAATATCCACTAAATGAGGGAATAATATGTGTGAGGGTACCCCAGGAGAGTTCCAAATGTGTGTGGGTAGAATATATATCCCACGGGGGTAAAATTGAAAAAAGTTGAAAAAATTTTTTTTTTTTGGACTTAGTCATTTTTCCGCCGTTTATCAGACTTTCAGCTAGGGGAAATGTGAGAGAGCATTCCGATTTCAGTTCCAGAGCGATTCGCCTAATGAATCCTAGATATTTAGTCGTTTTCAGCCAATTTTCTGGATTTTTGAAAATTTCACTTTTTTGTGAAAATATCCACTAAATGAGGGAATAATATGTGTGAGGGTACCCCAGGAGAGTTCCAAATGTGTGTGGGTAGAATATATATCCCACGGGGGTAAAATTGAAAAAAGTTGAAAAAATTTTTTTTTTGGACTTAGTCATTTTTCCGGCGTTTATCAGACTTTCAGTTAGGGGAAATGTCAGTGAGCATTCCGATTTCAGTTCCAGAGCGATTCGCCCAATAAGTCCTTGATATTTAGTCATTTTCAGCCAATAATTTGGATTTTTTAAAATTTCACTTTTTTGTGAAAATATCCACTAAATGAGGGAATAATATGTGTGAGGGTACCCCAGGAGAGTTCCAAATGTGTGTGGGTAGAATATATATCCCACAGGGGTAAAATTGAAAAAAATTGAACGAATTTTTTTTTGGACTTAGTCATTTTTCCGGCGTTTATCAGACTTTCAGATAGGGGAAATGTCAGTGAGCGTTCCGATTTCAGTTCCAGAGCGATTCGCCCAATGAGTCCTTGATATTTAGTCGTTTTCAGCCAATTTTCTGGATTTTTGAAAATTTCACTTTTTTGTGAAAATATCCACTAAACGAGGGAATAATATGTGTTAGGGTACCCCAGGAGAGTTCCAAATGTGTGTGGGTAGAATATATATCCCACGGGGGTAAAATTGAAAAAAGTTGAAAAAAATTTTTTTTTTGGACTTAGTCATTTTTCCGCCGTTTATCAGACTTTCAGATATGGGAAATGTGAGAGAGCATTCCGATTTCAGTTCCAGAGCGATTCGCCCAATGAGTCCTAGATATTTAGTCGTTTTCAGCCAATTTTCTGGATTTTTGAAAAATTCACTTTTTTGTGAAAATATCCACTAAATGAGGGAATAATATGTGTGAGGGTACCCCAGGAGAGTTCCAAATGTGTGTGGGTAGAATATATATCCCACGGGGGTAAAATTGAAAAAAGTTGAAAAAAAAATTTTTTTGGACTGTCATTTTTCCGCCGTTTATCAGACTTTCAGATAGGGGAAATGTGAGAGAGCATTCCGATTTCAGTTCCAGAGCGATTCGCCCAATGAGTCCTAGATATTTAGTCGTTTTCAGCCAATTTTCTGGATTTTTGAAAATTTCACTTTTTTGTGAAAATATCCACTAAACGAGGGAATAATATGTGTTAGGGTACCCCAGGAGAGTTCCAAATGTGTGTGGGTAGAATATATATCCCACGGGGGTAAAATTGAAAAAAGTTGAAAAAAATTTTTTTTTTGGACTTAGTCATTTTTCCGCCGTTTATCAGACTTTCAGAAAGGGGAAATGTCAGTGAGCGTTCCGATTTCAGTTCCAGAGCAATTCGCCCAATGAGTCCTTGATATTTAGTCGTTTTCAGCCAATTTTCTGGATTTTTGAAAATTTCACTTTTTTGTGAAAATATCCACTAAATGAGGGAATAATATGTGTGAGGGTACCCCAGGAGAGTTCCAAATGTGTGTGGGTAGAATATATATCCCACGGGGGTAAAATTGAAAAAAGTTGAAAAAATTTTTTTTTTGGACTTAGTCATTTTTCCGGCGTTTATCAGACTTTCAGCTAGGGGAAATGTGAGAGAGCATTCCGATTTCAGTTCCAGAGCGATTCGCCCAATGAGTCCAAGATATTTAGTCGTTTTCAGCCAATTTTCTGGATTTTTGAAAATTTCACTTTTTTGTGAAAATATCCACTAAATGAGGGAATAATATGTGTGAGGGTACCCCAGGAGAGTTCCAAATGTGTGTGGGTAGAATATATATCCCACGGGGGTAAAATTGAAAAAAGTTGAAAAAAAAATTTTTTTGGACTTAGTCATTTTTCCGCCGTTTATCAGACTTTCAGATAGGGGAAATGTCAGTGAGCATTCCGATTTCAGTTCCAGAGCGATTCGCCCAATAAGTCCTTGATATTTAGTCATTTTCAGCCAATAATTTGGATTTCTGAAAATTTCACTTTTTTGTGAAAATATCCACTAAATGAGGGAATAATATGTGTGAGGGTACCCCAGGAGAGTTCCAAATGTGTGTGGGTAGAATATATATCCCACGGGGGTAAAATTGAAAAAAGTTGAAAAAATTTTTTTTTTTTGGACTTAGTCATTTTTCCGCCGTTTATCAGACTTTCAGCTAGGGGAAATGTGAGAGAGCATTCCGATTTCAGTTCCAGAGCGATTCGCCTAATGAATCCTAGATATTTAGTCGTTTTCATGCCAATTTTCTGGATTTTTGAAAATTTCACTTTTTTGTGAAAATATCCACTAAATGAGGGAATAATATGTGTGAGGGTACCCCAGGAGAGTTCCAAATGTGTGTGGGTAGAATATATATCCCACGGGGGTAAAATTGAAAAAAGTTGAAAAAATTTTTTTTTTGGACTTAGTCATTTTTCCGGCGTTTATCAGACTTTCAGTTAGGGGAAATGTCAGTGAGCATTCCGATTTCAGTTCCAGAGCGATTCGCCCAATAAGTCCTTGATATTTAGTCATTTTCAGCCAATAATTTGGATTTTTTAAAATTTCACTTTTTTGTGAAAATATCCACTAAATGAGGGAATAATATGTGTGAGGGTACCCCAGGAGAGTTCCAAATGTGTGTGGGTAGAATATATATCCCACAGGGGTAAAATTGAAAAAAATTGAACGAATTTTTTTTTGGACTTAGTCATTTTTCCGGCGTTTATCAGACTTTCAGATAGGGGAAATGTCAGTGAGCGTTCCGATTTCAGTTCCAGAGCGATTCGCCCAATGAGTCCTTGATATTTAGTCGTTTTCAGCCAATTTTCTGGATTTTTGAAAATTTCACTTTTTTGTGAAAATATCCACTAAACGAGGGAATAATATGTGTTAGGGTACCCCAGGAGAGTTCCAAATGTGTGTGGGTAGAATATATATCCCACGGGGGTAAAATTGAAAAAAGTTGAAAAAAATTTTTTTTTTGGACTTAGTCATTTTTCCGCCGTTTATCAGACTTTCAGATATGGGAAATGTGAGAGAGCATTCCGATTTCAGTTCCAGAGCGATTCGCCCAATGAGTCCTTGCTATTTAGTCGTTTTCAGCCAATTTTCTGGATTTTTGAAAATTTCACTTTTTTGTGAAAATATCCACTAAATGAGGGAATAATATGTGTGAGGGTACCCCAGGAGAGTTCCAAATGTGTGTGGGTAGAATATATATCCCACGGGGGTAAAATTGAAAAAAGTTGAAAAAAAAATTTTTTTGGACTGTCATTTTTCCGCCGTTTATCAGACTTTCAGATAGGGGAAATGTGAGAGAGCATTCCGATTTCAGTTCCAGAGCGATTCGCCCAATGAGTCCTAGATATTTAGTCGTTTTCAGCCAATTTTCTGGATTTTTGAAAATTTCACTTTTTTGTGAAAATATCCACTAAACGAGGGAATAATATGTGTTAGGGTACCCCAGGAGAGTTCCAAATGTGTGTGGGTAGAATATATATCCCACGGGGGTAAAATTGAAAAAAGTTGAAAAAAATTTTTTTTTTGGACTTAGTCATTTTTCCGCCGTTTATCAGACTTTCAGAAAGGGGAAATGTCAGTGAGCGTTCCGATTTCAGTTCCAGAGCAATTCGCCCAATGAGTCCTTGATATTTAGTCGTTTTCAGCCAATTTTCTGGATTTTTGAAAATTTCACTTTTTTGTGAAAATATCCACTAAATGAGGGAATAATATGTGTGAGGGTACCCCAGGAGAGTTCCAAATGTGTGTGGGTAGAATATATATCCCACGGGGGTAAAATTGAAAAAAGTTGAAAAAATTTTTTTTTTGGACTTAGTCATTTTTCCGGCGTTTATCAGACTTTCAGCTAGGGGAAATGTGAGAGAGCATTCCGATTTCAGTTCCAGAGCGATTCGCCCAATGAGTCCAAGATATTTAGTCGTTTTCAGCCAATTTTCTGGATTTTTGAAAATTTCACTTTTTTGTGAAAATATCCACTAAATGAGGGAATAATATGTGTGAGGGTACCCCAGGAGAGTTCCAAATGTGTGTGGGTAGAATATATATCCCACGGGGGTAAAATTGAAAAAAGTTGAAAAAAAAATTTTTTTGGACTTAGTCATTTTTCCGTCGTTTATCAGACTTTCAGATAGGGGAAATGTCAGTGAGCGTTCCGATTTCAGTTCCAGAGCGATTCGCCCAATGAGTCCTTGATATTTAGTCGTTTTCAGCCAATTTTCTGGATTTTTGAAAATTTCACTTTTTTGTGAAAATATCCACTAAACGAGGGAATAATATGTGTGAGGGTACCCCAGGAGAGTTCCAAATGTGTGTGGGTAGAATATATATCCCACGGGGGTAAAATTGAAAAAAGTTGAAAAAAAATTTTTTTTTGGACTTAGTCATTTTTCCGGCGTTTATCAGACTTTCAGATAGGGGAAATGTCAGTGAGCATTCCGATTTCAGTTCCAGAGCGATTCGCCCAATAAGTCCTTGATATTTAGTCATTTTCAGCCAATAATTTGGATTTCTGAAAATTTCACTTTTTTGTGAAAATATCCACTAAATGAGGGAATAATATGTGTGAGGGTACCCCAGGAGAGTTCCAAATGTGTGTGGGTAGAATATATATCCCACGGGGGTAAAATTGAAAAAAGTTGAAAAAATTTTTTTTTTTTGGACTTAGTCATTTTTCCGCCGTTTATCAGACTTTCAGCTAGGGGAAATGTGAGAGAGCATTCCGATTTCAGTTCCAGAGCGATTCGCCTAATGAATCCTAGATATTTAGTCGTTTTCAGCCAATTTTCTGGATTTTTGAAAATTTCACTTTTTTGTGAAAATATCCACTAAATGAGGGAATAATATGTGTGAGGGTACCCCAGGAGAGTTCCAAATGTGTGTGGGTAGAATATATATCCCACGGGGGTAAAATTGAAAAAAGTTGAAAAAATTTTTTTTTTGGACTTAGTCATTTTTCCGGCGTTTATCAGACTTTCAGTTAGGGGAAATGTCAGTGAGCATTCCGATTTCAGTTCCAGAGCGATTCGCCCAATAAGTCCTTGATATTTAGTCATTTTCAGCCAATAATTTGGATTTTTTAAAATTTCACTTTTTTGTGAAAATATCCACTAAATGAGGGAATAATATGTGTGAGGGTACCCCAGGAGAGTTCCAAATGTGTGTGGGTAGAATATATATCCCACAGGGGTAAAATTGAAAAAAATTGAACGAATTTTTTTTTGGACTTAGTCATTTTTCCGGCGTTTATCAGACTTTCAGATAGGGGAAATGTCAGTGAGCGTTCCGATTTCAGTTCCAGAGCGATTCGCCCAATGAGTCCTTGATATTTAGTCGTTTTCAGCCAATTTTCTGGATTTTTGAAAATTTCACTTTTTTGTGAAAATATCCACTAAACGAGGGAATAATATGTGTTAGGGTACCCCAGGAGAGTTCCAAATGTGTGTGGGTAGAATATATATCCCACGGGGGTAAAATTGAAAAAAGTTGAAAAAAATTTTTTTTTTGGACTTAGTCATTTTTCCGCCGTTTATCAGACTTTCAGATATGGGAAATGTGAGAGAGCATTCCGATTTCAGTTCCAGAGCGATTCGCCCAATGATTCCTTGCTATTTAGTCGTTTTCAGCCAATTTTCTGGATTTTTGAAAATTTCACTTTTTTGTGAAAATAACCACTAAATGAGGGAATAATATGTGTGAGGGTACCCCAGGAGAGTTCCAAATGTGTGTGGGTAGAATATATATCCCACGGGGGTAAAATTGAAAAAAGTTGAAAAAAAAATTTTTTTGGACTGTCATTTTTCCGCCGTTTATCAGACTTTCAGATAGGGGAAATGTGAGAGAGCATTCCGATTTCAGTTCCAGAGCGATTCGCCCAATGAGTCCTAGATATTTAGTCGTTTTCAGCCAATTTTCTGGATTTTTGAAAATTTCACTTTTTTGTGAAAATATCCACTAAACGAGGGAATAATATGTGTTAGGGTACCCCAGGAGAGTTCCAAATGTGTGTGGGTAGAATATATATCCCACGGGGGTAAAATTGAAAAAAGTTGAAAAAAATTTTTTTTTTGGACTTAGTCATTTTTCCGCCGTTTATCAGACTTTCAGAAAGGGGAAATGTCAGTGAGCGTTCCGATTTCAGTTCCAGAGCAATTCGCCCAATGAGTCCTTGATATTTAGTCGTTTTCAGCCAATTTTCTGGATTTTTGAAAATTTCACTTTTTTGTGAAAATATCCACTAAATGAGGGAATAATATGTGTGAGGGTACCCCAGGAGAGTTCCAAATGTGTGTGGGTAGAATATATATCCCACGGGGGTAAAATTGAAAAAAGTTGAAAAAATTTTTTTTTTGGACTTAGTCATTTTTCCGGCGTTTATCAGACTTTCAGCTAGGGGAAATGTGAGAGAGCATTCCGATTTCAGTTCCAGAGCGATTCGCCCAATGAGTCCAAGATATTTAGTCGTTTTCAGCCAATTTTCTGGATTTTTGAAAATTTCACTTTTTTGTGAAAATATCCACTAAATGAGGGAATAACATGTGTGAGGGTACCCCAGGAGAGTTCCAAATGTGTGTGGGTAGAATATATATCCCACGGGGGTAAAATTGAAAAAAGTTGAAAAAAAAATTTTTTTGGACTTAGTCATTTTTCCGTCGTTTATCAGACTTTCAGATAGGGGAAATGTCAGTGAGCGTTCCGATTTCAGTTCCAGAGCGATTCGCCCAATGAGTCCTTGATATTTAGTCGTTTTCAGCCAATTTTCTGGATTTTTGAAAATTTCACTTTTTTGTGAAAATATCCACTAAACGAGGGAATAATATGTGTGAGGGTACCCCAGGAGAGTT
The DNA here is from genome assembly GCF_046119375.1 of Phyllobates terribilis. Lineage (NCBI taxonomy): Eukaryota > Metazoa > Chordata > Amphibia > Anura > Dendrobatidae > Phyllobates > Phyllobates terribilis. The sequence goes on from NW_027363138.1 coordinate 817,962, forward strand.
CCAAATGTGTGTGGGTAGAATATATATCCCACGGGGGTAAAATTGAAAAAAGTTGAAAAAAAATTTTTTTTTGAACTTAGTCATTTTTCCGGCGTTTATCAGACTTTCAGATAGGGGAAATGTCAGTGAGCATTCCGATTTCAGTTCCAGAGCGATTCGCCCAATAAGTCCTTGATATTTAGTCATTTTCAGCCAATAATTTGGATTTCTGAAAATTTCACTTTTTTGTGAAAATATCCACTAAATGAGGGAATAATATGTGTGAGGGTACCCCAGGAGAGTTCCAAATGTGTGTGGGTAGAATATATATCCCACGGGGGTAAAATTGAAAAAAGTTGAAAAAATTTTTTTTTTTTGGACTTAGTCATTTTTCCGCCGTTTATCAGACTTTCAGCTAGGGGAAATGTGAGAGAGCATTCCGATTTCAGTTCCAGAGCGATTCGCCTAATGAATCCTAGATATTTAGTCGTTTTCAGCCAATTTTCTGGATTTTTGAAAATTTCACTTTTTTGTGAAAATATCCACTAAATGAGGGAATAATATGTGTGAGGGTACCCCAGGAGAGTTCCAAATGTGTGTGGGTAGAATATATATCCCACGGGGGTAAAATTGAAAAAAGTTGAAAAAATTTTTTTTTTGGACTTAGTCATTTTTCCGGCGTTTATCAGACTTTCAGTTAGGGGAAATGTCAGTGAGCATTCCGATTTCAGTTCCAGAGCGATTCGCCCAATAAGTCCTTGATATTTAGTCATTTTCAGCCAATAATTTGGATTTTTTAAAATTTCACTTTTTTGTGAAAATATCCACTAAATGAGGGAATAATATGTGTGAGGGTACCCCAGGAGAGTTCCAAATGTGTGTGGGTAGAATATATATCCCACAGGGGTAAAATTGAAAAAAATTGAACGAATTTTTTTTTGGACTTAGTCATTTTTCCGGCGTTTATCAGACTTTCAGATAGGGGAAATGTCAGTGAGCGTTCCGATTTCAGTTCCAGAGCGATTCTCCCAATGAGTCCTTGATATTTAGTCGTTTTCAGCCAATTTTCTGGATTTTTGAAAATTTCACTTTTTTGTGAAAATATCCACTAAACGAGGGAATAATATGTGTTAGGGTACCCCAGGAGAGTTCCAAATGTGTGTGGGTAGAATATATATCCCACGGGGGTAAAATTGAAAAAAGTTGAAAAAAATTTTTTTTTTGGACTTAGTCATTTTTCCGCCGTTTATCAGACTTTCAGATATGGGAAATGTGAGAGAGCATTCCGATTTCAGTTCCAGAGCGATTCGCCCAATGAGTCCTTGCTATTTAGTCGTTTTCAGCCAATTTTCTGGATTTTTGAAAATTTCACTTTTTTGTGAAAATAACCACTAAATGAGGGAATAATATGTGTGAGGGTACCCCAGGAGAGTTCCAAATGTGTGTGGGTAGAATATATATCCCACGGGGGTAAAATTGAAAAAAGTTGAAAAAAAAATTTTTTTGGACTGTCATTTTTCCGCCGTTTATCAGACTTTCAGATAGGGGAAATGTGAGAGAGCATTCCGATTTCAGTTCCAGAGCGATTCGCCCAATGAGTCCTAGATATTTAGTCGTTTTCAGCCAATTTTCTGGATTTTTGAAAATTTCACTTTTTTGTGAAAATATCCACTAAACGAGGGAATAATATGTGTTAGGGTACCCCAGGAGAGTTCCAAATGTGTGTGGGTAGAATATATATCCCACGGGGGTAAAATTGAAAAAAGTTGAAAAAAATTTTTTTTTTGGACTTAGTCATTTTTCCGCCGTTTATCAGACTTTCAGAAAGGGGAAATGTCAGTGAGCGTTCCGATTTCAGTTCCAGAGCAATTCGCCCAATGAGTCCTTGATATTTAGTCGTTTTCAGCCAATTTTCTGGATTTTTGAAAATTTCACTTTTTTGTGAAAATATCCACTAAATGAGGGAATAATATGTGTGAGGGTACCCCAGGAGAGTTCCAAATGTGTGTGGGTAGAATATATATCCCACGGGGGTAAAATTGAAAAAAGTTGAAAAAATTTTTTTTTTGGACTTAGTCATTTTTCCGGCGTTTATCAGACTTTCAGCTAGGGGAAATGTGAGAGAGCATTCCGATTTCAGTTCCAGAGCGATTCGCCAAATGAGTCCAAGATATTTAGTCGTTTTCAGCCAATTTTCTGGATTTTTGAAAATTTCACTTTTTTGTGAAAATATCCACTAAATGAGGGAATAACATGTGTGAGGGTACCCCAGGAGAGTTCCAAATGTGTGTGGGTAGAATATATATCCCACGGGGGTAAAATTGAAAAAAGTTGAAAAAAAAATTTTTTTGGACTTAGTCATTTTTCCGTCGTTTATCAGACTTTCAGATAGGGGAAATGTCAGTGAGCGTTCCGATTTCAGTTCCAGAGCGATTCGCCCAATGAGTCCTTGATATTTAGTCGTTTTCAGCCAATTTTCTGGATTTTTGAAAATTTCACTTTTTTGTGAAAATATCCACTAAACGAGGGAATAATATGTGTGAGGGTACCCCAGGAGAGTTCCAAATGTGTGTGGGTAGAATATATATCCCACGGGGGTAAAATTGAAAAAAGTTGAAAAAAAATTTTTTTTTGAACTTAGTCATTTTTCCGGCGTTTATCAGACTTTCAGATAGGGGAAATGTCAGTGAGCATTCCGATTTCAGTTCCAGAGCGATTCGCCCAATAAGTCCTTGATATTTAGTCATTTTCAGCCAATAATTTGGATTTCTGAAAATTTCACTTTTTTGTGAAAATATCCACTAAATGAGGGAATAATATGTGTGAGGGTACCCCAGGAGAGTTCCAAATGTGTGTGGGTAGAATATATATCCCACGGGGGTAAAATTGAAAAAAGTTGAAAAAATTTTTTTTTTTTGGACTTAGTCATTTTTCCGCCGTTTATCAGACTTTCAGCTAGGGGAAATGTGAGAGAGCATTCCGATTTCAGTTCCAGAGCGATTCGCCTAATGAATCTTAGATATTTAGTCGTTTTCAGCCAATTTTCTGGATTTTTGAAAATTTCACTTTTTTGTGAAAATATCCACTAAATGAGGGAATAATATGTGTGAGGGTACCCCAGGAGAGTTCCAAATGTGTGTGGGTAGAATATATATCCCACGGGGGTAAAATTGAAAAAAGTTGAAAAAATTTTTTTTTTGGACTTAGTCATTTTTCCGGCGTTTATCAGACTTTCAGTTAGGGGAAATGTCAGTGAGCATTCCGATTTCAGTTCCAGAGCGATTCGCCCAATAAGTCCTTGATATTTAGTCATTTTCAGCCAATAATTTGGATTTTTGAAAATTTCACTTTTTTGTGAAAATATCCACTAAATGAGGGAATAATATGTGTGAGGGTACCCCAGGAGAGTTCCAAATGTGTGTGGGTAGAATATATATCCCACAGGGGTAAAATTGAAAAAAATTGAACGAATTTTTTTTTGGACTTAGTCATTTTTCCGGCGTTTATCAGACTTTCAGATAGGGGAAATGTCAGTGAGCGTTCCGATTTCAGTTCCAGAGCGATTCGCCCAATGAGTCCTTGATATTTAGTCGTTTTCAGCCAATTTTCTGGATTTTTGAAAATTTCACTTTTTTGTGAAAATATCCACTAAACGAGGGAATAATATGTGTTAGGGTACCCCAGGAGAGTTCCAAATGTGTGTGGGTAGAATATATATCCCACGGGGGTAAAATTGAAAAAAGTTGAAAAAATTTTTTTTTTTGGACTTAGTCATTTTTCCGCCGTTTATCAGACTTTCAGATATGGGAAATGTGAGAGAGCATTCCGATTTCAGTTCCAGAGCGATTCGCCCAATGAGTCCTTGCTATTTAGTCGTTTTCAGCCAATTTTCTGGATTTTTGAAAATTTCACTTTTTTGTGAAAATATCCACTAAATGAGGGAATAATATGTGTGAGGGTACCCCAGGAGAGCTCCAAATGTGTGTGGGTAGAATATATATCCCACGGGGGTAAAATTGAAAAAAGTTGAAAAAAAAATTTTTTTGGACTTAGTCATTTTTCCGTCGTTTATCAGACTTTCAGATAGGGGAAATGTCAGTGAGCGTTCCGATTTCAGTTCCAGAGCGATTCGCCCAATGAGTCCTTGATATTTAGTCGTTTTCAGCCAATTTTCTGGATTTTTGAAAATTTCACTTTTTTGTGAAAATATCCACTAAACGAGGGAATAATATGTGTGAGGGTACCCCAGGAGAGTTCCAAATGTGTGTGGGTAGAATATATATCCCACGGGGGTAAAATTGAAAAAAGTTGAAAAAAAATTTTTTTTTGGACTTAGTCATTTTTCCGGCGTTTATCAGACTTTCAGATAGGGGAAATGTCAGTGAGCATTCCGATTTCAGTTCCAGAGCGATTCGCCCAATAAGTCCTTGATATTTAGTCATTTTCAGCCAATAATTTGGATTTCTGAAAATTTCACTTTTTTGTGAAAATATCCACTAAATGAGGGAATAATATGTGTGAGGGTACCCCAGGAGAGTTCCAAATGTGTGTGGGTAGAATATATATCCCACGGGGGTAAAATTGAAAAAAGTTGAAAAAATTTTTTTTTTTTGGACTTAGTCATTTTTCCGCCGTTTATCAGACTTTCAGCTAGGGGAAATGTGAGAGAGCATTCCGATTTCAGTTCCAGAGCGATTCGCCTAATGAATCCTAGATATTTAGTCGTTTTCAGCCAATTTTCTGGATTTTTGAAAATTTCACTTTTTTGTGAAAATATCCACTAAATGAGGGAATAATATGTGTGAGGGTACCCCAGGAGAGTTCCAAATGTGTGTGGGTAGAATATATATCCCACGGGGGTAAAATTGAAAAAAGTTGAAAAAATTTTTTTTTTGGACTTAGTCATTTTTCCGGCGTTTATCAGACTTTCAGTTAGGGGAAATGTCAGTGAGCATTCCGATTTCAGTTCCAGAGCGATTCGCCCAATAAGTCCTTGATATTTAGTCATTTTCAGCCAATAATTTGGATTTTTTAAAATTTCACTTTTTTGTGAAAATATCCACTAAATGAGGGAATAATATGTGTGAGGGTACCCCAGGAGAGTTCCAAATGTGTGTGGGTAGAATATATATCCCACAGGGGTAAAATTGAAAAAAATTGAACGAATTTTTTTTTGGACTTAGTCATTTTTCCGGCGTTTATCAGACTTTCAGATAGGGGAAATGTCAGTGAGCGTTCCGATTTCAGTTCCAGAGCGATTCGCCCAATGAGTCCTTGATATTTAGTCGTTTTCAGCCAATTTTCTGGATTTTTGAAAATTTCACTTTTTTGTGAAAATATCCACTAAACGAGGGAATAATATGTGTGAGGGTACCCCAGGAGAGTTCCAAATGTGTGTGGGTAGAATATATATCCCACGGGGGTAAAATTGAAAAAAGTTGAAAAAAAATTTTTTTTTGGACTTAGTCATTTTTCCGGCGTTTATCAGACTTTCAGATAGGGGAAATGTCAGTGAGCATTCCGATTTCAGTTCCAGAGCGATTCGCCCAATAAGTCCTTGATATTTAGTCATTTTCAGCCAATAATTTGGATTTCTGAAAATTTCACTTTTTTGTGAAAATATCCACTAAATGAGGGAATAATATGTGTGAGGGTACCCCAGGAGAGTTCCAAATGTGTGTGGGTAGAATATATATCCCACGGGGGTAAAATTGAAAAAAGTTGAAAAAATTTTTTTTTTGGACTTAGTCATTTTTCCGGCGTTTATCAGACTTTCAGCTAGGGGAAATGTGAGAGAGCATTCCGATTTCAGTTCCAGAGCGATTCGCCCAATGAGTCCAAGATATTTAGTCGTTTTCAGCCAATTTTCTGGATTTTTGAAAATTTCACTTTTTTGTGAAAATATCCACTAAACGAGGGAATAATATGTGTGAGGGTACCCCAGGAGAGTTCCAAATGTGTGTGGGTAGAATATATATCCCACGGGGGTAAAATTGAAAAAAGTTGAAAAAAAATTTTTTTTTGAACTTAGTCATTTTTCCGGCGTTTATCAGACTTTCAGATAGGGGAAATGTCAGTGAGCATTCCGATTTCAGTTCCAGAGCGATTCGCCCAATAAGTCCTTGATATTTTGTCATTTTCAGCCAATAATTTGGATTTCTGAAAATTTCACTTTTTTGTGAAAATATCCATTAAATGAGGGAATAATATGTGTGAGGGTACCCCAGGAGAGTTCCAAATGTGTGTGGGTAGAATATATATCCCACGGGGGTAAAATTGAAAAAAGTTGAAAAAATTTTTTTTTTTTGGACTTAGTCATTTTTCCGCCGTTTATCAGACTTTCAGCTAGGGGAAATGTGAGAGAGCATTCCGATTTCAGTTCCAGAGCGATTCGCCTAATGAATCCTAGATATTTAGTCGTTTTCAGCCAATTTTCTGGATTTTTGAAAATTTCACTTTTTTGTGAAAATATCCACTAAATGAGGGAATAATATGTGTGAGGGTACCCCAGGAGAGTTCCAAATGTGTGTGGGTAGAATATATATCCCACGGGGGTAAAATTGAAAAAAGTTGAAAAAAATTTTTTTTTGGACTTAGTCATTTTTCCGGCGTTTATCAGACTTTCAGTTAGGGGAAATGTCAGTGAGCATTCCGATTTCAGTTCCAGAGCGATTCGCCCAATAAGTCCTTGATATTTAGTCATTTTCAGCCAATAATTTGGATTTTTTAAAATTTCACTTTTTTGTGAAAATATCCACTAAATGAGGGAATAATATGTGTGAGGGTACCCCAGGAGAGTTCCAAATGTGTGTGGGTAGAATATATATCCCACAGGGGTAAAATTGAAAAAAATTGAACGAATTTTTTTTTGGACTTAGTCATTTTTCCGGCGTTTATCAGACTTTCAGATAGGGGAAATGTCAGTGAGCGTTCCGATTTCAGTTCCAGAGCGATTCGCCCAATGAGTCCTTGATATTTAGTCGTTTTCAGCCAATTTTCTGGATTTTTGAAAATTTCACTTTTTTGTGAAAATATCCACTAAACGAGGGAATAATATGTGTTAGGGTACCCCAGGAGAGTTCCAAATGTGTGTGGGTAGAATATATATCCCACGGGGGTAAAATTGAAAAAAGTTGAAAAAAATTTTTTTTTTGGACTTAGTCATTTTTCCGCCGTTTATCAGACTTTCAGATATGGGAAATGTGAGAGAGCATTCCGATTTCAGTTCCAGAGCGATTCGCCCAATGAGTCCTTGCTATTTAGTCGTTTTCAGCCAATTTTCTGGATTTTTGAAAATTTCACTTTTTTGTGAAAATATCCACTAAATGAGGGAATAATATGTGTGAGGGTACCCCAGGAGAGCTCCAAATGTGTGTGGGTAGAATATATATCCCACGGGGGTAAAATTGAAAAAAGTTGAAAAAAAAATTTTTTTGGACTTAGTCATTTTTCCGTCGTTTATCAGACTTTCAGATAGGGGAAATGTCAGTGAGCGTTCCGATTTCAGTTCCAGAGCGATTCGCCCAATGAGTCCTTGATATTTAGTCGTTTTCAGCCAATTTTCTGGATTTTTGAAAATTTCACTTTTTTGTGAAAATATCCACTAAACGAGGGAACAATATGTGTGAGGGTACCCCAGGAGAGTTCCAAATGTGTGTGGGTAGAATATATATCCCACGGGGGTAAAATTGAAAAAAGTTGAAAAAATTTTTTTTTTGGACTTAGTCATTTTTCCGGCGTTTATCAGACTTTCAGTTAGGGGAAATGTCAGTGAGCATTCCGATTTCAGTTCCAGAGCGATTCGCCCAATAAGTCCTTGATATTTAGTCATTTTCAGCCAATAATTTGGATTTTTTAAAATTTCACTTTTTTGTGAAAATATCCACTAAATGAGGGAATAATATGTGTGAGGGTACCCCAGGAGAGTTCCAAATGTGTGTGGGTAGAATATATATCCCACAGGGGTAAAATTGAAAAAAATTGAACAAATTTTTTTTTGGACTTAGTCATTTTTCCGGCGTTTATCAGACTTTCAGATAGGGGAAATGTCAGTGAGCGTTTCGATTTCAGTTCCAGAGCGATTCGCCCAATGAGTCCTTGATATTTAGTCGTTTTCAGCCAATTTTCTGGATTTTTGAAAATTTCACTTTTTTGTGAAAATATCCACTAAACGAGGGAATAATATGTGTTAGGGTACCCCAGGAGAGTTCCAAATGTGTGTGGGTAGAATATATATCCCACGGGGGTAAAATTGAAAAAAGTTGAAAAAAATTTTTTTTTTGGACTTAGTCATTTTTCCGCCGTTTATCAGACTTTCAGATATGGGAAATGTGAGAGAGCATTCCGATTTCAGTTCCAGAGCGATTCGCCCAATGAATCCTTGCTATTTAGTCGTTTTCAGCCAATTTTCTGGATTTTTGAAAATTTCACTTTTTTGTGAAAATATCCACTAAATGAGGGAATAATATGTGTGAGGGTACCCCAGGAGAGTTCCAAATGTGTGTGGGTAGAATATATATCCCACGGGGGTAAAATTGAAAAAAGTTGAAAAAAATTTTTTTTTGGACTTAGTCATTTTTCCGGCGTTTATCAGACTTTCAGTTAGGGGAAATGTCAGTGAGCATTCCGATTTCAGTTCCAGAGCGATTCGCCCAATAAGTCCTTGATATTTAGTCATTTTCAGCCAATAATTTGGATTTTTGAAAATTTCACTTTTTTGTGAAAATATCCACTAAATGAGGAAATAATATGTGTGAGGGTACCCCAGGAGAGTTCCAAATGTGTGTGGGTAGAATATATATCCCACAGGGGTAAAATTGAAAAAAGTTGAAAAAAATTTTTTTTTTGGACTTAGTCATTTTTCCGCCGTTTATCAGACTTTCAGATATGGGAAATGTGAGAGAGCATTCCGATTTCAGTTCCAGAGCGATTCGCCCAATGAGTCCTTGCTATTTAGTCGTTTTCAGCCAATTTTCTGGATTTTTGAAAATTTCACTTTTTTGTGAAAATATCCACTAAATGAGGGAATAATATGTGTGAGGGTACCCCAGGAGAGCTCCAAATGTGTGTGGGTAGAATATATATCCCACGGGGGTAAAATTGAAAAAAGTTGAAAAAAATTTTTTTTTGGACTTAGTCATTTTTCCGGCGTTTATCAGACTTTCAGAAAGGGGAAATGTCAGTGAGCGTTCCGATTTCAGTTCCAGAGCAATTCGCCCAATGAGTCCTTGATATTTAGTCGTTTTCAGCCAATTTTCTGGATTTTTGAAAATTTCACTGTTTTGTGAAAATATCCACTAAATGAGGGAATAATATGTGTGAGGGTACCCCAGGAGAGTTCCAAATGTGTGTGGGTAGAATATATATCCCTCGGGGGTAAAATTGAAAAAAGTTGAAAAAAAAATTTTTTTGGACTGTCATTTTTCCGCCGTTTATCAGACTTTCAGATAGGGGAAATGTGAGAGAGCATTCCGATTTCAGTTCCAGAGCGATTCGCCCAATGAGTCCTAGATATTTAGTCGTTTTCAGCCAATTTTCAGGATTTTTGAAAATTTCACTTTTTTGTGAAAATATCCACTAAACGAGGGAATAATATGTGTTAGGGTACCCCAGGAGAGTTCCAAATGTGTGTGGGTAGAATATATATCCCACGGGGGTAAAATTGAAAAAAGTTGAAAAAAATTTTTTTTTTGGACTTAGTCATTTTTCCGCCGTTTATCAGACTTTCAGATATGGGAAATGTGAGAGAGCATTCCGATTTCAGTTCCAGAGCGATTCGCCCAATGAGTCCTTGCTATTTAATCGTTTTCAGCCAATTTTCTGGATTTTTGAAAATTTCACTTTTTTGTGAAAATATCCACTAAATGAGGGAATAATATGTGTGAGGGTACCCCAGGAGAGCTCCAAATGTGTGTGGGTAGAATATATATCCCACGGGGGTAAAATTGAAAAAAGTTGAAAAAAATTTTTTTTTGGACTTAGTCATTTTTCCGGCGTTTATCAGACTTTCAGAAAGGGGAAATGTCAGTGAGCGTTCCGATTTCAGTTCCAGAGCAATTCGCCCAATGAGTCCTTGATATTTAGTCGTTTTCAGCCAATTTTCTGGATTTTTGAAAATTTCACTTTTTTGTGAAAATATCCACTAAATGAGGGAATAATATGTGTGAGGGTACCCCAGGAGAGTTCCAAATGTGTGTGGGTAGAATATATATCCCACGGGGGTAAAATTGAAAAAAGTTGAAAAAAAAATTTTTTTGGACTGTCATTTTTCCGCCGTTTATCAGACTTTCAGATAGGGGAAATGTGAGAGAGCATTCCGATTTCAGTTCCAGAGCGATTCGCCCAATGAGTCCTAGATATTTAGTCGTTTTCAGCCAATTTTCTGGATTTTTGAAAAATTCACTTTTTTGTGAAAATATCCACTAAATGAGGGAATAATATGTGTGAGGGTACCCCAGGAGAGTTCCAAATGTGTGTGGGTAGAATATATATCCCACTGGGGTAAAATTGAAAAAAGTTGAAAAAAATTTTTTTTTGGACTTAGTCATTTTTCCGCCGTTTATCAGACTTTCAGATAGGGGAAATGTGAGAGAGCATTCCGATTTCAGTTCCAGAGCGATTCGCCCAATGAGTCCTTGATATTTAGTCGTTTTCAGCCAATTTTCTGGATTTTTGAAAATTTCACTTTTTTGTGAAAATATCCACTAAATGAGGGAATAATATGTGTGAGGGTACCCCAGGAGAGTTCCAAATGTGTGTGGGTAGAATATATATCCCACTGGGGTAAAATTGAAAAAAGTTGAAAAAAAATTTTTTTTGGACTTAGTCATTTTTCCGGCGTTTATCAGACTTTCAGATAGGGGAAATGTGAGTGAGCGTTCCGATTTCAGTTCCAGAGCAATTCGCCCAATGAGTCCTTGCTATTTAGTCGTTTTCAGCCAATTTTCTGGATTTTTGAAAATTTCACTTTTTTGTGAAAATATCCACTAAATGAGGGAATAATATGTGTGAGGGTACCCCAGGAGAGTTCCAAATGTGTGTGGGTAGAATATATATCCCACGGGGGTAAAATTGAAAAAAGTTGAAAAAAATTTTTTTTTTGGACTTAGTCATTTTTCCGCCGTTTATCAGACTTTCAGATAGGGGAAATGTGAGAGAGCATTCCGATTTCAGTTCCAGAGCGATTCGCCCAATGAGTCCTAGATATTTAGTCGTTTTCAGCCAATTTTCTGGATTTTTGAAAATTTCACTTTTTTGTGAAAATATCCACTAAATGAGGGAATAATATGTGTGAGGGTACCCCAGGAGAGTTCCAAATGTGTGTGGGTAGAATATATATCCCACGGGGGTAAAATTGAAAAAAGTTGAAAAAAATTTTTTTTTGGACTTAGTCATTTTTCCGGCGTTTATCAGACTTTCAGATAGGGGAAATGTGAGTGAGCATTCCAATTTCAGTTCCAGAGCGATTTGCCCAATGAGTCCTTGATATTTAGTCGTTTTCAGCCAATTTTCTGGATTTTTGAAAATTTCACTTTTTTGTGAAAATATCCACTAAATGAGGGAATAATATGTGTGAGGGTACCCCAGGAGAGTTCCAAATGTGTGTGGGTAGAATATATATCCCACGGGGGTAAAATTGAAAAAAGTTGAAAAAAAAAATTTTTTGGACTTAGTCATTTTTCCGTTGTTTATCAGACTTTCAGATAGGGGAAATGTCAGTGAGCGTTCCGATTTCAGTTCCAGAGCGATTCGCCCAATGAGTCCGTGATATTTAGTCGTTTTCAGCCAATTTTCTGGATTTTTTAAAATTTCACTTTTTTGTGAAAATATCCACTAAATGAGGGAATAATATGTGTGAGGGTACCCCAGGAGAGTTCCAAATGTGTGTGGGTAGAATATATATCCCACGGGGGTAAAATTGAAAAAAGTTGAAAAAAAATTTTTTTTTGAACTTAGTCATTTTTCCGGCGTTTATCAGACTTTCAGATAGGGGAAATGTCAGTGAGCATTCCGATTTCAGTTCCAGAGCGATTCGCCCAATAAGTCCTTGATATTTAGTCATTTTCAGCCAATAATTTGGATTTCTGAAAATTTCACTTTTTTGTGAAAATATCCACTAAATGAGGGAATAATATGTGTGAGGGTACCCCAGGAGAGTTCCAAATGTGTGTGGGTAGAATATATATCCCACGGGGGTAAAATTGAAAAAAGTTGAAAAAAAAAATTTTTTGGACTTAGTCATTTTTCCGTTGTTTATCAGACTTTCAGATAGGGGAAATGTCAGTGAGCGTTCCGATTTCAGTTCCAGAGCGATTCGCCCAATGAGTCCGTGATATTTAGTCGTTTTCAGCCAATTTTCTGGATTTTTGAAAAATTCACTTTTTTGTGAAAATATCCACTAAATGAGGGAATAATATGTGTGAGGGTACCCCAGGAGAGTTCCAAATGTGTGTGGGTAGAATATATATCCCACTGGGGTAAAATTGAAAAAAGTTGAAAAAAATTTTTTTTTGGACTTAGTCATTTTTCCGCCGTTTATCAGACTTTCAGATAGGGGAAATGAGAGAGAGCATTCCGATTTCAGTTCCAGAGCGATTCGCCCAATGAGTCCTTGATATTTAGTCGTTTTCAGCCAATTTTCTGGATTTTTGAAAATTTCACTTTTTTGTGAAAATATCCACTAAATGAGGGAATAATATGTGTGAAGGTACCCCAGGAGAGTTCCAAATGTGTGTGGGTAGAATATATATCCCACGGGGGTAAAATTGAAAAAAGTTGAAAAAATTTTTTTTTTGGACTTAGTCATTTTTCCGGCATTTATCAGACTTTCAGAAAGGGGAAATGTCAGTGAGCGTTCCGATTTCAGTTCCAGAGCAATTCGCCCAATGAGTCCTTGCTATTTAGTCGTTTTCAGCCAATTTTCTGGATTTTTGAAAATTTCACTTTTTTGTGAAAATATCCACTAAATGAGGGAATAATATGTGTGAGGGTACCCCAGGAGAGTTCCAAATGTGTGTGGGTAGAATATATATCCCACGGGGGTAAAATTGAAAAAAGTTGAAAAAAATTTTTTTTTTGGACTTAGTCATTTTTCCGCCGTTTATCAGACTTTCAGATAGGGGAAATGTGAGAGAGCATTCCGATTTCAGTTCCAGAGCGATTCGCCCAATGAGTCCTAGATATTTAGTCGTTTTCAGCCAATTTTCTGGATTTTTGAAAATTTCACTTTTTTGTGAAAATATCCACTAAATGAGGGAATAATATGTGTGAGGGTACCCCAGGAGAGTTCCAAATGTGTGTGGGTAGAATATATATCCCACGGGGGTAAAATTGAAAAAAGTTGAAAAAAATTTTTTTTTGGACTTAGTCATTTTTCCGGCGTTTATCAGACTTTCAGATAGGGGAAATGTGAGTGAGCATTCCAATTTCAGTTCCAGAGCGATTTGCCCAATGAGTCCTTGATATTTAGTCGTTTTCAGCCAATTTTCTGGATTTTTGAAAATTTCACTTTTTTGTGAAAATATCCACTAAATGAGGGAATAATATGTGTGAGGGTACCCCAGGAGAGTTCCAAATGTGTGTGGGTAGAATATATATCCCACGGGGGTAAAATTGAAAAAAGTTGAAAAAAAAAATTTTTTGGACTTAGTCATTTTTCCGTTGTTTATCAGACTTTCAGATAGGGGAAATGTCAGTGAGCGTTCCGATTTCAGTTCCAGAGCGATTCGCCCAATGAGTCCGTGATATTTAGTCGTTTTCAGCCAATTTTCTGGATTTTTTAAAATTTCACTTTTTTGTGAAAATATCCACTAAATGAGGGAATAATATGTGTGAGGGTACCCCAGGAGAGTTCCAAATGTGTGTGGGTAGAATATATATCCCACGGGGGTAAAATTGAAAAAAGTTGAAAAAAAATTTTTTTTTGAACTTAGTCATTTTTCCGGCGTTTATCAGACTTTCAGATAGGGGAAATGTCAGTGAGCATTCCGATTTCAGTTCCAGAGCGATTCGCCCAATAAGTCCTTGATATTTAGTCATTTTCAGCCAATAATTTGGATTTCTGAAAATTTCACTTTTTTGTGAAAATATCCACTAAATGAGGGAATAATATGTGTGAGGGTACCCCAGGAGAGTTCCAAATGTGTGTGGGTAGAATATATATCCCACGGGGGTAAAATTGAAAAAAGTTGAAAAAATTTTTTTTTTTTGGACTTAGTCATTTTTCCACCGTTTATCAGACTTTCAGCTAGGGGAAATGTGAGAGAGCATTCCGATTTCAGTTCCAGAGCGATTCGCCTAATGAATCCTAGATATTTAGTCGTTTTCAGCCAATTTTCTGGATTTTTGAAAATTTCACTTTTTTGTGAAAATATCCACTAAATGAGGGAATAATATGTGTGAGGGTACCCCAGGAGAGTTCCAAATGTGTGTGGGTAGAATATATATCCCACGGGGGTAAAATTGAAAAAAGTTGAAAAAATTTTTTTTTTGGACTTAGTCATTTTTCCGGCGTTTATCAGACTTTCAGTTAGGGGAAATGTCAGTGAGCATTCCGATTTCAGTTCCAGAGCGATTCGCCCAATAAGTCCTTGATATTTAGTCATTTTCAGCCAATAATTTGGATTTTTGAAAATTTCACTTTTTTGTGAAAATATCCACTAAATGAGGAAATAATATGTGTGAGGGTACTCCAGGAGAGTTCCAAATGTGTGTGGGTAGAATATATATCCCACAGGGGTAAAATTGAAAAAAATTGAACGAATTTTTTTTTGGACTTAGTCATTTTTCCGGCGTTTATCAGACTTTCAGATAGGGGAAATGTCAGTGAGCGTTCCGATTTCAGTTCCAGAGCGATTCGCCCAATGAGTCCTTGATATTTAGTCGTTTTCAGCCAATTTTCTGGATTTTTGAAAATTTCACTTTTTTGTGAAAATATCCACTAAATGAGGGAATAATATGTGTGAGGGTACCCCAGGAGAGCTCCAAATGTGTGTGGGTAGAATATATATCCCACGGGGGTAAAATTGAAAAAAGTTGAAAAAAATTTTTTTTTGGACTTAGTCATTTTTCCGGCGTTTATCAGACTTTCAGAAAGGGGAAATGTCAGTGAGCGTTCCGATTTCAGTTCCAGAGCAATTCGCCCAATGAGTCCTTGATATTTAGTCGTTTTCAGCCAATTTTCTGGATTTTTGAAAATTTCACTTTTTTGTGAAAATATCCACTAAATGAGGGAATAATATGTGTGAGGGTACCCCAGGAGAGTTCCAAATGTGTGTGGGTAGAATATATATCCCACGGGGGTAAAATTGAAAAAAGTTGAAAAAAAAATTTTTTTGGACTGTCATTTTTCCGCCGTTTATCAGACTTTCAGATAGGGGAAATGTGAGAGAGCATTCCGATTTCAGTTCCAGAGCGATTCGCCCAATGAGTCCTAGATATTTAGTCGTTTTCAGCCAATTTTCTGGATTTTTGAAAATTTCACTTTTTTTGTGAAAATATCCACTAAACGAGGGAATAATATGTGTTAGGGTACCCCAGGAGAGTTCCAAATGTGTGTGGGTAGAATATATATCCCACGGGGGTAAAATTGAAAAAAGTTGAAAAAAATTTTTTTTTTGGACTTAGTCATTTTTCCGCCGTTTATCAGACTTTCAGATATGGGAAATGTGAGAGAGCATTCCGATTTCAGTTCCAGAGCGATTCGCCCAATGAGTCCTTGCTATTTACTCGTTTTCAGCCAATTTTCTGGATTTTTGAAAATTTCACTTTTTTGTGAAAATATCCACTAAATGAGGGAATAATATGTGTGAGGGTACCCCAGGAGAGTTCCAAATGTGTGTGGGTAGAATATATATCCCACGGGGGTAAAATTGAAAAAAGTTGAAAAAAAAAATTTTTTGGACTTAGTCATTTTTCCGTTGTTTATCAGACTTTCAGATAGGGGAAATGTCAGTGAGCGTTCCGATTTCAGTTCCAGAGCGATTCGCCCAATGAGTCCGTGATATTTAGTCGTTTTCAGCCAATTTTGTGGATTTTTTAAAATTTCACTTTTTTGTGAAAATATCCACTAAATGAGGGAATAATATGTGTGAGGGTACCCCAGGAGAGTTCCAAATGTGTGTGGGTAGAATATATATCCCACGGGGGTAAAATTGAAAAAAGTTGAAAAAATTTTTTTTTTGGACTTAGTCATTTTTCCGGCGTTTATTAGACTTTCAGTTAGGGGAAATGTCAGTGAGCATTCCGATTTCAGTTCCAGAGCGATTCGCCCAATAAGTCCTTTTCAGCCAATAATTTGGATTTTTGAAAATTTCACTTTTTTGTGAAAATATCCACTAAATGAGGAAATAATATGTGTGAGGGTACCCCAGGAGAGTTCCAAATGTGTGTGGGTAGAATATATATCCCACGGGGGTAAAATTGAAAAAAGTTGAAAAAAAAATTTTTTTGGACTGTCATTTTTCCGCCGTTTATCAGACTTTCAGATAGGGGAAATGTGAGAGAGCATTCCGATTTCAGTTCCAGAGCGATTCGCCCAATGAGTCCTAGATATTTAGTCGTTTTCAGCCAATTTTCAGGATTTTTGAAAATTTCACTTTTTTGTGAAAATATCCACTAAACGAGGGAATAATATGTGTTAGGGTACCCCAGGAGAGTTCCAAATGTGTGTGGGTAGAATATATATCCCACGGGGGTAAAATTGAAAAAAGTTGAAAAAAATTTTTTTTTTGGACTTAGTCATTTTTCCGCCGTTTATCAGACTTTCAGATATGGGAAATGTGAGAGAGCATTTCGATTTCAGTTCCAGAGCGATTCGCCCAATGAGTCCTTGCTATTTAGTCGTTTTCAGCCAATTTTCTGGATTTTTGAAAATTTCACTTTTTTGTGAAAATATCCACTAAATGAGGGAATAATATGTGTGAGGGTACCCCAGGAGAGTTCCAAATGTGTGTGGGTAGAATATATATCCCACGGGGGTAAAATTGAAAAAAGTTGAAAAAAATTTTTTTTTGGACTTAGTCATTTTTCCGGCGTTTATCAGACTTTCAGAAAGGGGAAATGTCAGTGAGCATTCCGATTTCAGTTCCAGAGCAATTCGCCCAATGAGTCCTTGATATTTAGTCGTTTTCAGCCAATTTTCTGGATTTTTGAAAATTTCACTTTTTTGTGAAAATATCCACTAAATGAGGGAATAATATGTGTGAGGGTACACCAGGAGAGTTCCAAATGTGTGTGGGTAGAATATATATCCCACGGGGGTAAAATTGAAAAAAGTTGAAAAAAAAATTTTTTTGGACTGTCATTTTTCCGCCGTTTATCAGACTTTCAGATAGGGGAAATGTGAGAGAGCATTCCGATTTCAGTTCCAGAGCGATTCGCCCAATGAGTCCTAGATATTTAGTCGTTTTCAGCCAATTTTCTGGATTTTTGAAAAATTCACTTTTTTGTGAAAATATCCACTAAATGAGGGAATAATATGTGTGAGGGTACCCCAGGAGAGTTCCAAATGTGTGTGGGTAGAATATATATCCCACTGGGGTAAAATTGAAAAAAGTTGAAAAAAATTTTTTTTTGGACTTAGTCATTTTTCCGCCGTTTATCAGACTTTCAGATAGGGGAAATGTGAGAGAGCATTCCGATTTCAGTTCCAGAGCGATTCGCCCAATGAGTCCTTGATATTTAGTCGTTTTCAGCCAATTTTCTGGATTTTTGAAAATTTCACTTTTTTTGTGAAAATATCCACTAAATGAGGGAATAATATGTGTGAAGGTACCCCAGGAGAGTTCCAAATGTGTGTGGGTAGAATATATATCCCACGGGGGTAAAATTGAAAAAAGTTGAAAAAATTTTTTTTTTGGACTTAGTCATTTTTCCGGCATTTATCAGACTTTCAGAAAGGGGAAATGTCAGTGAGCGTTCCGATTTCAGTTCCAGAGCAATTCGCCCAATGAGTCCTTGCTATTTAGTCGTTTTCAGCCAATTTTCTGGATTTTTGAAAATTTCACTTTTTTGTGAAAATATCCACTAAATGAGGGAATAATATGTGTGAGGGTACCCCAGGAGAGTTCCAAATGTGTGTGGGTAGAATATATATCCCACGGGGGTAAAATTGAAAAAAGTTGAAAAAAAAATTTTTTTGGACTGTCATTTTTCCGCCGTTTATCAGACTTTCAGATAGGGGAAATGTGAGAGAGCATTCCGATTTCAGTTCCAGAGCGATTCGCCCAATGAGTCCTAGATATTTAGTCGTTTTCAGCCAATTTTCAGGATTTTTGAAAATTTCACTTTTTTGTGAAAATATCCACTAAACGAGGGAATAATATGTGTTAGGGTACCCCAGGAGAGTTCCAAATGTGTGTGGGTAGAATATATATCCCACGGGGGTAAAATTGAAAAAAGTTGAAAAAAATTTTTTTTTTGGACTTAGTCATTTTTCCAGCGTTTATCAGACTTTCAGAAAGGGGAAATGTCAGTGAGCATTCCGATTTCAGTTCCAGAGCAATTCGCCCAATGAGTCCTTGATATTTAGTCGTTTTCAGCCAATTTTCTGGATTTTTGAAAATTTCACTTTTTTGTGAAAATATCCACTAAATGAGGGAATAATATGTGTGAGGGTACACCAGGAGAGTTCCAAATGTGTGTGGGTAGAATATATATCCCACGGGGGTAAAATTGAAAAAAGTTGAAAAAAAAATTTTTTTGGACTGTCATTTTTCCGCCGTTTATCAGACTTTCAGATAGGGGAAATGTGAGTGAGCGTTCCGATTTCAGTTCCAAAGCAATTCGCCCAATGAGTCCTTGATATTTAGTCGTTTTCAGCCAATTTTCTGGATTTTTGAAAATTTCACTTTTTTGTGAAAATATCCACTAAATGAGGGAATAATATGTGTGAGGGTACCCCAGGAGAGTTCCAAATGTGTGTGGGTAGAATATATATCCCACGGGGGTAAAATTGAAAAAAGTTGAAAAAAATTTTTTTTTTGGACTTAGTCATTTTTCCGCCGTTTATCAGACTTTCAGATAGGGGAAATGTGAGAGAGCATTCCGATTTCAGTTCCAGAGCGATTCGCCCAATGAGTCCTAGATATTTAGTCGTTTTCAGCCAATTTTCTGGATTTTTGAAAATTTCACTTTTTTGTGAAAATATCCACTAAATGAGGGAATAATATGTGTGAGGGTACCCCAGGAGAGTTCCAAATGTGTGTGGGTAGAATATATATCCCACAGGGGTAAAATTGAAAAAAGTTGAAAACAATTTTTTTTTGGACTTAGTCATTTTTCCGGCGTTTATCAGACTTTCAGATAGGGGAAATGTGAGTGAG
Source organism: Phyllobates terribilis (assembly GCF_046119375.1). Classification (NCBI taxonomy): domain Eukaryota; kingdom Metazoa; phylum Chordata; class Amphibia; order Anura; family Dendrobatidae; genus Phyllobates; species Phyllobates terribilis. The sequence goes on from NW_027363138.1 coordinate 837,263, forward strand.
CATTCCGATTTCAGTTCCAGAGCGATTCGCCCAATGAGTCCTTGATATTTAGTCGTTTTCAGCCAATTTTCTGGATTTTTGAAAATTTCACTTTTTTGTGAAAATATCCACTAAATGAGGGAATAATATGTGTGAGGGTACCCCAGGAGAGTTCCAAATGTGTGTGGGTAGAATATATATCCCACGGGGGTAAAATTGAAAAAAGTTGAAAAAAAAAATTTTTTGGACTTAGTCATTTTTCCGTTGTTTATCAGACTTTCAGATAGGGGAAATGTCAGTGAGCGTTCCGATTTCAGTTCCAGAGCAATTCGCCCAATGAGTCCTTGCTATTTAGTCGTTTTCAGCCAATTTTCTGGATTTTTGAAAATTTCACTTTTTTGTGAAAATATCCACTAAATGAGGGAATAATATGTGTGAGGGTACCCCAGGAGAGTTCCAAATGTGTGTGGGTAGAATATATATCCCACTGGGGTAAAATTGAAAAAAGTTGAAAAAAAATTTTTTTTGGACTTAGTCATTTTTCCGGCGTTTATCAGACTTTCAGATAGGGGAAATGTGAGTGAGCGTTCCGATTTCAGTTCCAGAGCAATTCGCCCAATGAGTCCTTGATATTTAGTCGTTTTCAGCCAATTTTCTGGATTTTTGAAAATTTCACTTTTTTGTGAAAATATCCACTAAATGAGGGAATAATATGTGTGAGGGTACCCCAGGAGAGTTCCAAATGTGTGTGGGTAGAATATATATCCCACGGGGGTAAAATTGAAAAAAGTTGAAAAAAAAATTTTTTTGGACTGTCATTTTTCCGCCGTTTATCAGACTTTCAGATAGGGGAAATGTGAGAGAGCATTCCGATTTCAGTTCCAGAGCGATTCGCCCAATGAGTCCTAGATATTTAGTCGTTTTCAGCCAATTTTCAGGATTTTTGAAAATTTCACTTTTTTGTGAAAATATCCACTAAACGAGGGAATAATATGTGTTAGGGTACCCCAGGAGAGTTCCAAATGTGTGTGGGTAGAATATATATCCCACGGGGGTAAAATTGAAAAAAGTTGAAAAAAATTTTTTTTTTGGACTTAGTCATTTTTCCGCCGTTTATCAGACTTTCAGATATGGGAAATGTGAGAGAGCATTCCGATTTCAGTTCCAGAGCGATTCGCCCAATGAGCCCTTGCTATTTAGTCGTTTTCAGCCAATTTTATGGATTTTTGAAAATTTCACTTTTTTGTGAAAATATCCACTAAATGAGGGAATAATATGTGTGAGGGTACCCCAGGAGAGTTCCAAATGTGTGTGGGTAGAATATATATCCCACGGGGGTAAAATTGAAAAAAGTTGAAAAAAATTTTTTTTTGGACTTAGTCATTTTTCCGGCGTTTATCAGACTTTCAGAAAGGGGAAATGTCAGTGAGCATTCCGATTTCAGTTCCAGAGCAATTCGCCCAATGAGTCCTTGATATTTAGTCGTTTTCAGCCAATTTTCTGGATTTTTGAAAATTTCACTTTTTTGTGAAAATATCCACTAAATGAGGGAATAATATGTGTGAGGGTACACCAGGAGAGTTCCAAATGTGTGTGGGTAGAATATATATCCCACGGGGGTAAAATTGAAAAAAGTTGAAAAAAAAATTTTTTTGGACTGTCATTTTTCCGCCGTTTATCAGACTTTCAGATAGGGGAAATGTGAGTGAGCATTCCGATTTCAGTTCCAGAGCAATTCGCCCAATGAGTCCTTGATATTTAGTCGTTTTCAGCCAATTTTCTGGATTTTTGAAAATTTCACTTTTTTGTGAAAATATCCACTAAATGAGGGAATAATATGTGTGAGGGTACCCCAGGAGAGTTCCAAATGTGTGTGGGTAGAATATATATCCCACGGGGGTAAAATTGAAAAAAGTTGAAAAAAATTTTTTTTTTGGACTTAGTCATTTTTCCGCCGTTTATCAGACTTTCAGATAGGGGAAATGTGAGAGAGCATTCCGATTTCAGTTCCAGAGCGATTCGACCAATGAGTCCTAGATATTTAGTCGTTTTCAGCCAATTTTCTGGATTTTTGAAAATTTCACTTTTTTGTGAAAATATCCACTAAATGAGGGAATAATATGTGTGAGGGTACCCCAGGAGAGTTCCAAATGTGTGTGGGTAGAATATATATCCCACGGGGGTAAAATTGAAAAAAGTTGAAAAAAATTTTTTTTTGGACTTAGTCATTTTTCCGGCGTTTATCAGACTTTCAGATAGGGGAAATGTGAGTGAGCATTCCGATTTCAGTTCCAGAGCGATTCGCCCAATGAGTCCTTGATATTTAGTCGTTTTCAGCCAATTTTCTGGATTTTTGAAAATTTCACTTTTTTGTGAAAATATCCACTAAATGAGGGAATAATATGTGTGAGGGTACCCCAGGAGAGTTCCAAATGTGTGTGGGTAGAATATATATCCCACGGGGGTAAAATTGAAAAAAGTTGAAAAAAAAACTTTTTTGGACTTAGTCATTTTTCCGTTGTTTATCAGACTTTCAGATAGGGGAAATGTCATTGAGCGTTCCGATTTCAGTTCCAGAGCAATTCGCCCAATGAGTCCTTGCTATTTAGTCGTTTTCAGCCAATTTTCTGGATTTTTGAAAATTTCACTTTTTTGTGAAAATATCCACTAAATGAGGGAATAATATGTGTGAGGGTACCCCAGGAGAGTTCCAAATGTGTGTGGGTAGAATATATATCCCACTGGGGTAAAATTGAAAAAAGTTGAAAAAAAATTTTTTTTGGACTTAGTCATTTTTCCGGCGTTTATCAGACTTTCAGATAGGGGAAATGTGAGTGAGCATTCCGATTTCAGTTCCAGAGCAATTCGCCCAATGAGTCCTTGATATTTAGTCGTTTTCAGCCAATTTTCTGGATTTTTGAAAATTTCACTTTTTTGTGAAAATATCCACTAAATGAGGGAATAATATGTGTGAGGGTACCCCAGGAGAGTTCCAAATGTGTGTGGGTAGAATATATATCCCACGGGGGTAAAATTGAAAAAAGTTGAAAAAAACATTTTTTTGGACTGTCATTTTTCCGCCGTTTATCAGACTTTCAGATAGGGGAAATGTGAGAGAGCATTCCGAATTCAGTTCCAGAGCGATTCGCCCAATGAGTCCTAGATATTTAGTCGTTTTCAGCCAATTTTCAGGATTTTTGAAAATTTCACTTTTTTGTGAAAATATCCACTAAACGAGGGAATAATATGTGTTAGGGTACCCCAGGAGAGTTCCAAATGTGTGTGGGTAGAATATATATCCCACGGGGGTAAAATTGAAAAAAGTTGAAAAAAATTTTTTTTTTGGACTTAGTCATTTTTCCGCCGTTTATCAGACTTTCAGATATGGGAAATGTGAGAGAGCATTCCGATTTCAGTTCCAGAGCGATTCGCCCAATGAGTCCTTGCTATTTAGTCGTTTTCAGCCAATTTTATGGATTTTTGAAAATTTCACTTTTTTGTGAAAATATCCACTAAATGAGGGAATAATATGTGTGAGGGTACCCCAGGAGAGTTCCAAATGTGTGTGGGTAGAATATATATCCCACGGGGGTAAAATTGAAAAAAGTTGAAAAAAATTTTTTTTTGGACTTAGTCATTTTTCCGGCGTTTATCAGACTTTCAGAAAGGGGAAATGTCAGTGAGCATTCCGATTTCAGTTCCAGAGCAATTCGCCCAATGAGTCCTTGATATTTAGTCGTTTTCAGCCAATTTTCTGGATTTTTGAAAATTTCACTTTTTTGTGAAAATATCCACTAAATGAGGGAATAATATGTGTGAGGGTACACCAGGAGAGTTCCAAATGTGTGTGGGTAGAATATATATCCCACGGGGGTAAAATTGAAAAAAGTTGAAAAAAAAATTTTTTTGGACTGTCATTTTTCCGCCGTTTATCAGACTTTCAGATAGGGGAAATGTGAGTGAGCGTTCCAATTTCAGTTCCAGAGCAATTCGCCCAATGAGTCCTTGATATTTAGTCGTTTTCAGCCAATTTTCTGGATTTTTGAAAATTTCACTTTTTTGTGAAAATATCCACTAAATGAGGGAATAATATGTGTGAGGGTACCCCAGGAGAGTTCCAAATGTGTGTGGGTAGAATATATATCCCACGGGGGTAAAATTGAAAAAAGTTGAAAAAAATTTTTTTTTTGGACTTAGTCATTTTTCCGCCGTTTATCAGACTTTCAGATAGGGGAAATGTGAGAGAGCATTCCGATTTCAGTTCCAGAGCGATTCGCCCAATGAGTCCTAGATATTTAGTCGTTTTCAGCCAATTTTCTGGATTTTTGAAAATTTCACTTTTTTGTGAAAATATCCACTAAATGAGGGAATAATATGTGTGAGGGTACCCCAGGAGAGTTCCAAATGTGTGTGGGTAGAATATATATCCCACTGGGGTAAAATTGAAAAAAGTTGAAAAAAAATTTTTTTTGGACTTAGTCATTTTTCCGGCGTTTATCAGACTTTCAGATAGGGGAAATGTGAGTGAGCGTTCCGATTTCAGTTCCAGAGCAATTCGCCCAATGAGTCCTTGATATTTAGTCGTTTTCAGCCAATTTTCTGGATTTTTGAAAATTTCACTTTTTTGTGAAAATATCCACTAAATGAGGGAATAATATGTGTGAGGGTACCCCAGGAGAGTTCCAAATGTGTGTGGGTAGAATATATATCCCACGGGGGTAAAATTGAAAAAAGTTGAAAAAAATTTTTTTTTTGGACTTAGTCATTTTTCCGCCGTTTATCAGACTTTCAGATAGGGGAAATGTGAGAGAGCATTCCGATTTCAGTTCCAGAGCGATTCGCCCAATGAGTCCTAGATATTTAGTCGTTTTCAGCCAATTTTCTGGATTTTTGAAAATTTCACTTTTTTGTGACAATATCCACTAAATGAGGGAATAATATGTGTGAGGGTACCCCAGGAGAGTTCCAAATGTGTGTGGGTAGAATATATATCCAACGGGGGTAAAATTGAAAAAAGTTGAAAAAAATTTTTTTTTGGACTTAGTCATTTTTCCGGCGTTTATCAGACTTTCAGATAGGGGAAATGTGAGTGAGCATTCCGATTTCAGTTCCAGAGCGATTCGCCCAATGAGTCCTTGATATTTAGTCGTTTTCAGCCAATTTTCTGGATTTTTGAAAATTTCACTTTTTTGTGAAAATATCCACTAAATGAGGGAATAATATGTGTGAGGGTACCCCAGGAGAGTTCCAAATGTGTGTGGGTAGAATATATATCCCACGGGGGTAAAATTGAAAAAAGTTGAAAAAAAAAATTTTTTGGACTTAGTCATTTTTCCGTTGTTTATCAGACTTTCAGATAGGGGAAATGTCAGTGAGCGTTCCGATTTCAGTTCCAGAGCGATTCGCCCAATGAGTCCGTGATATTTAGTCGTTTTCAGCCAATTTTCTGGATTTTTTAAAATTTCACTTTTTTGTGAAAATATCCACTAAATGAGGGAATAATATGTGTGAGGGTACCCCAGGAGAGTTCCAAATGTGTGTGGATAGAATATATATCCCACTGGGGTAAAATTGAAAAAAGTTGAAAAAATTTTTTTTTTGGACTTAGTCATTTTTCCGGCGTTTATCAGACTTTCAGATAGGGGAAATGTGAGTGAGCATTCCGATTTCAGTTCCAGAGCAATTCGCCCAATGAGTCAGTGATATTTAGTCGTTTTCAGCCAATTTTCTGGATTTTTGAAAATTTCACTTTTTTGTGAAAATATCCACTAAATGAGGGAATAATATGTGTGAGGGTACCCCAGGAGAGGTCCAAATGTGTGTGGGTAGAATATATATCCCACTGGGGTAAAATTGAAAAAAGTTGAAAAAAATTTTTTTTTCGACTTAGTCATTTTTCCGGCGTTTATCAGACTTTCAGATAAGGGAAATGTGAGTGAGCATTCCGATTTCAGTTCCAGAGCGATTCGCCCAATGAGTCCTTGATATTTAGTCGTTTTCAGACAATTTTCTGGATTTTTGAAAATTTCACTTTTTTGTGAAAATATCCACTAAATGAGGGAATAATATGTGTGAGGGTACCCCAGGAGAGTTCCAAATGTGTGTGGGTAGAATATATATCCCATGGGGGTAAAATTGAAAAAAGTTGAAAAAAATTTTTTTTTTGGACTTAGTCATTTTTCCGGCGTTTATCAGACTTTCAGATAGGGGAAATGTCAGTGAGCATTCCGATTTCAGTTCCAGAGCAATTCGCCCAATGAGTCCTTGATATTTAGTCGTTTTCAGCCAATTTTCTGGATTTTTGAAAATTTCACTTTTTTGTGAAAATATCCACTAAATGAGGGAATAATATGTGTGAGGGTACACCAGGAGAGTTCCAAATGTGTGTGGGTAGAATATATATCCCACGGGGGTAAAATTGAAAAAAGTTGAAAAAAAAATTTTTTTGGACTGTCATTTTTCCGCCGTTTATCAGACTTTCAGATAGGGGAAATGTGAGTGAGCGTTCCGATTTCAGTTCCAGAGCAATTCGCCCAATGAGTCCTTGATATTTAGTCGTTTTCAGCCAATTTTCTGGATTTTTGAAAATTTCACTTTTTTGTGAAAATATCCACTAAATGAGGGAATAATATGTGTGAGGGTACCCCAGGAGAGTTCCAAATGTGTGTGGGTAGAATATATATCCCACGGGGGTAAAATTGAAAAAAGTTGAAAAAAATTTTTTTTTTGGACTTAGTCATTTTTCCGGCGTTTATCAGACTTTCAGATAGGGGAAATGTGAGTGAGCATTCCGATTTCAGTTCCAGAGCGATTCGCCCAATGAGTCCTTGATATTTAGTCGTTTTCAGCCAATTTTCTGGATTTTTTAAAATTTCACTTTTTTGTGAAAATATCCACTAAATGAGGGAATAATATGTGTGAGGGTACCCCAGGAGAGTTCCAAATGTGTGTGGGTAGAATATATATCCCACTGGGGTAAAATTGAAAAAAGTTGAAAAAATTTTTTTTTTGGACTTAGTCATTTTTCCGGCGTTTATCAGACTTTCAGATAGGGGAAATGTGAGTGAGCATTCCGATTTCAGTTCCAGAGCAATTCGCCCAATGAGTCAGTGATATTTAGTCGTTTTCAGCCAATTTTCTGGATTTTTGAAAATTTCACTTTTTTGTGAAAATATCCACTAAATGAGGGAATAATATGTGTGAGGGTACCCCAGGAGAGGTCCAAATGTGTGTGGGTAGAATATATATCCCACTGGGGTAAAATTGAAAAAAGTTGAAAAAAATTTTTTTTTCGACTTAGTCATTTTTCCGGCGTTTATCAGACTTTCAGATAAGGGAAATGTGAGTGAGCATTCCGATTTCAGTTCCAGAGCGATTCGCCCAATGAGTCCTTGATATTTAGTCGTTTTCAGCCAATTTTCTGGATTTTTGAAAATTTCACTTTTTTGTGAAAATATCCACTAAATGAGGGAATAATATGTGTGAGGGTACCCCAGGAGAGTTCCAAATGTGTGTGGGTAGAATATATATCCCACGGGGGTAAAATTGAAAAAAGTTGAAAAAAAAAATTTTTTGGACTTAGTCATTTTTCCGTTGTTTATCAGACTTTCAGATAGGGGAAATGTCAGTGAGCGTTCCGATTTCAGTTCCAGAGCGATTCGCCCAATGAGTCCGTGATATTTAGTCGTTTTCAGCCAATTTTCTGGATTTTTTAAAATTTCACTTTTTTGTGAAAATATCCACTAAATGAGGGAATAATATGTGTGAGGGTACCCCAGGAGAGTTCCAAATGTGTGTGGATAGAATATATATCCCACTGGGGTAAAATTGAAAAAAGTTGAAAAAATTTTTTTTTTGGACTTAGTCATTTTTCCGGCGTTTATCAGACTTTCAGATAGGGGAAATGTGAGTGAGCATTCCGATTTCAGTTCCAGAGCAATTCGCCCAATGAGTCAGTGATATTTAGTCGTTTTCAGCCAATTTTCTGGATTTTTGAAAATTTCACTTTTTTGTGAAAATATCCACTAAATGAGGGAATAATATGTGTGAGGGTACCCCAGGAGAGGTCCAAATGTGTGTGGGTAGAATATATATCCCACTGGGGTAAAATTGAAAAAAGTTGAAAAAAATTTTTTTTTCGACTTAGTCATTTTTCCGGCGTTTATCAGACTTTCAGATAAGGGAAATGTGAGTGAGCATTCCGATTTCAGTTCCAGAGCGATTCGCCCAATGAGTCCTTGATATTTAGTCGTTTTCAGACAATTTTCTGGATTTTTGAAAATTTCACTTTTTTGTGAAAATATCCACTAAATGAGGGAATAATATGTGTGAGGGTACCCCAGGAGAGTTCCAAATGTGTGTGGGTAGAATATATATCCCATGGGGGTAAAATTGAAAAAAGTTGAAAAAAATTTTTTTTTTGGACTTAGTCATTTTTCCGGCGTTTATCAGACTTTCAGATAGGGGAAATGTCAGTGAGCATTCCGATTTCAGTTCCAGAGCAATTCGCCCAATGAGTCCTTGATATTTAGTCGTTTTCAGCCAATTTTCTGGATTTTTGAAAATTTCACTTTTTTGTGAAAATATCCACTAAATGAGGGAATAATATGTGTGAGGGTACACCAGGAGAGTTCCAAATGTGTGTGGGTAGAATATATATCCCACGGGGGTAAAATTGAAAAAAGTTGAAAAAAAAATTTTTTTGGACTGTCATTTTTCCGCCGTTTATCAGACTTTCAGATAGGGGAAATGTGAGTGAGCGTTCCGATTTCAGTTCCAGAGCAATTCGCCCAATGAGTCCTTGATATTTAGTCGTTTTCAGCCAATTTTCTGGATTTTTGAAAATTTCACTTTTTTGTGAAAATATCCACTAAATGAGGGAATAATATGTGTGAGGGTACCCCAGGAGAGTTCCAAATGTGTGTGGGTAGAATATATATCCCACGGGGGTAAAATTGAAAAAAGTTGAAAAAAATTTTTTTTTTGGACTTAGTCATTTTTCCGCCGTTTATCAGACTTTCAGATAGGGGAAATGTGAGAGAGCATTCCGATTTCAGTTCCAGAGCGATTCGCCCAATGAGTCCTAGATATTTAGTCGTTTTCAGCCAATTTTCTGGATTTTTGAAAATTTCACTTTTTTGTGAAAATATCCACTAAATGAGGGAATAATATGTGTGAGGGTACCCCAGGAGAGTTCCAAATGTGTGTGGGTAGAATATATATCCCACTGGGGTAAAATTGAAAAAAGTTGAAAAAAAATTTTTTTTGGACTTAGTCATTTTTCCGGCGTTTATCAGACTTTCAGATAGGGGAAATGTGAGTGAGCATTCCGATTTCAGTTCCAGAGCGATTCGCCCAATGAGTCCTTGATATTTAGTCGTTTTCAGCCAATTTTCTGGATTTTTTAAAATTTCACTTTTTTGTGAAAATATCCACTAAATGAGGGAATAATATGTGTGAGGGTACCCCAGGAGAGTTCCAAATGTGTGTGGGTAGAATATATATCCCACTGGGGTAAAATTGAAAAAAGTTGAAAAAATTTTTTTTTTGGACTTAGTCATTTTTCCGGCGTTTATCAGACTTTCAGATAGGGGAAATGTGAGTGAGCATTCCGATTTCAGTTCCAGAGCAATTCGCCCAATGAGTCAGTGATATTTAGTCGTTTTCAGCCAATTTTCTGGATTTTTGAAAATTTCACTTTTTTGTGAAAATATCCACTAAATGAGGGAATAATATGTGTGAGGGTACCCCAGGAGAGGTCCAAATGTGTGTGGGTAGAATATATATCCCACTGGGGTAAAATTGAAAAAAGTTGAAAAAAATTTTTTTTTCGACTTAGTCATTTTTCCGGCGTTTATCAGACTTTCAGATAAGGGAAATGTGAGTGAGCATTCCGATTTCAGTTCCAGAGCGATTCGCCCAATGAGTCCTTGATATTTAGTCGTTTTCAGACAATTTTCTGGATTTTTGAAAATTTCACTTTTTTGTGAAAATATCCACTAAATGAGGGAATAATATGTGTGAGGGTACCCCAGGAGAGTTCCAAATGTGTGTGGGTAGAATATATATCCCATGGGGGTAAAATTGAAAAAAGTTGAAAAAAATTTTTTTTTTGGACTTAGTCATTTTTCCGCCGTTTATCAGACTTTCAGATAGGGGAAATGTGAGAGAGCATTCCGATTTCAGTTCCAGAGCGATTCGCCCAATGAGTCCTAGATATTTAGTCGTTTTCAGCCAATTTTCTGGATTTTTGAAAATTTCACTTTTTTGTGAAAATATCCACTAAATGAGGGAATAATATGTGTGAGGGTACCCCAGGAGAATTCCAAATGTGTGTGGGTAGAATATATATCCCACGGGGGTAAAATTGAAAAAAGTTGAAAAAAAATTTTTTTTGGACTTAGTCATTTTTCCGCCGTTTATCAGACTTTCAGATAGGGGAAATGTGAGTGAGCATTCCGATTTCAATTCCAGAGCAATTCGCCCAATGAGTCCGTGATATTTAGTCGTTTTCAGCCAATTTTCTGGATTTTTGAAAATTTCACTTTTTTGTGAAAATATCCACTAAATGAGGGAATAATATGTGTGAGGGTACCCCAGGAGAGTTCCAAATGTGTGTGGGTAGAATATATATCCCACTGGGGTAAAATTGAAAAAAGTTGAAAAAATTTTTTTTTGGACTTAGTCATTTTTCCGGCGTTTATCAGACTTTCAGATAGGGGAAATGTGAGTGAGCATTCCGATTTCAGTTCCAGAGCGATTCGCCCAATGAGTCCTTGATATTTAGTCGTTTTCAGACAATTTTCTGGATTTTTGAAAATTTCACTTTTTTGTGAAAATATCCACTAAATGAGGGAATAATATGTGTGAGGGTACCCCAGGAGAGTTCCAAATGTGTGTGGGTAGAATATATATCCCACGGGGGTAAAATTGAAAAAAGTTGAAAAAAAAATTTTTTTGGACTGTCATTTTTCCGTCGTTTATCAGACTTTCAGATAGGGGAAATGTCAGTGAGCATTCCGATTTCAGTTCCAGAGCGATTGGCCCAATGAGTCCTTGATATTTAGTCGTTTTCAGCCAATTTTCTGGATTTTTGAAAATTTCACTTTTTTGTGAAAATATCCACTAAATGAGGGAATAATATGTGTGAGGGTACCCCAGGAGAGTTCCAAATGTGTGTGGGTAGAATATATATCCCATGGGGGTAAAATTGAAAAAAGTTGAAAAAAATTTTTTTTTTGGACTTAGTCATTTTTCCGCCGTTTATCAGACTTTCAGATAGGGGAAATGTGAGAGAGCATTCCGATTTCAGTTCCAGAGCGATTCGCCCAATGAGTCCTAGATATTTAGTCGTTTTCAGCCAATTTTCTGGATTTTTGAAAATTTCACTTTTTTGTGAAAATATCCACTAAATGAGGGAATAATATGTGTGAGGGTACCCCAGGAGAATTCCAAATGTGTGTGGGTAGAATATATATCCCACGGGGGTAAAATTGAAAAAAGTTGAAAAAAAATTTTTTTTGGACTTAGTCATTTTTCCGCCGTTTATCAGACTTTCAGATAGGGGAAATGTGAGTGAGCATTCCGATTTCAATTCCAGAGCAATTCGCCCAATGAGTCCGTGATATTTAGTCGTTTTCAGCCAATTTTCTGGATTTTTGAAAATTTCACTTTTTTGTGAAAATATCCACTAAATGAGGGAATAATATGTGTGAGGGTACCCCAGGAGAGTTCCAAATGTGTGTGGGTAGAATATATATCCCACTGGGGTAAAATTGAAAAAAGTTGAAAAAATTTTTTTTTGGACTTAGTCATTTTTCCGGCGTTTATCAGACTTTCAGATAGGGGAAATGTGAGTGAGCATTCCGATTTCAGTTCCAGAGCGATTCGCCCAATGAGTCCTTGATATTTAGTCGTTTTCAGACAATTTTCTGGATTTTTGAAAATTTCACTTTTTTGTGAAAATATCCACTAAATGAGGGAATAATATGTGTGAGGGTACCCCAGGAGAGTTCCAAATGTGTGTGGGTAGAATATATATCCCACGGGGGTAAAATTGAAAAAAGTTGAAAAAAAAATTTTTTTGGACTGTCATTTTTCCGTCGTTTATCAGACTTTCAGATAGGGGAAATGTCAGTGAGCATTCCGATTTCAGTTCCAGAGCGATTGGCCCAATGAGTCCTTGATAGTTAGTCGTTTTCAGCCAATTTTCTGGATTTTTGAAAATTTCACTTTTTTGTGAAAATATCCACTAAATGAGGGAATAATATGTGTGAGGGTACCCCAGGAGAGTTCCAAATGTGTGTGGGTAGAATATATATCCCACTGGGGTAAAATTGAAAAAAGTTGAAAAAAATTTTTTTTTGGACTTAGTCATTTTTCCGGCGTTTATCAGACTTTCAGATAGGGGAAATGTGAGTGAGCGTTCCGATTTTAGTTCCAGAGCAATTCGCCCAATGAGTCCTTGATATTTAGTCGTTTTCAGCCAATTTTCTGGATTTTTGAAAATTTCACTTTTTTGTGAAAATATCCACTAAATGAGGGAATAATATGTGTGAGGGTACCCCAGGAGAGTTCCAAATGTGTGTGGGTAGAATATATATCCCACGGGGGTAAAATTGAAAAAAGTTGAAAAAAAAATTTTTTTGGACTGTCATTTTTCCGTCGTTTATCAGACTTTCAGAAAGGGGAAATGTCAGTGAGCGTTCCGATTTCAGTTCCAGAGCAATTCGCCCAATGAGTCCTTGCTATTTAGTCGTTTACAGCCAATTTTCTGGATTTTTGAAATTTCACTTTTTTGTGAAAATATCCACTAAATAAGGGAATAATATGTGTGAGGGTACCCCAGGAGAGTTCCAAATGTGTGTGGGTAGAATATATATCCCACGGGGGTAAAATTGAAAAAAGTTGAAAAAAATTTTTTTTTGGACTGTCATTTTTCCGTCGTTTATCAGACTTTCAGATAGGGGAAATGTCAGTGAGCATTCCGATTTCAGTTCCAGAGCGATTCGCCCAATGAGTCCTAGATATTTAGTCATTTTCAGCCAATTTTCTGGATTTTTGAAAATTTCACTTTTTTGTGAAAATATCCACTAAATGAGGGAATAATATGTGTGAGGGTACCCCAGGAGAGTTCCAAATGTGTGTGGGTAGAATATATATCCCACGGGGGTAAAATTGAAAAAAGTTGAAAAAAAATTTTTTTTGGACTTAGTCATTTTTCCGCCGTTTATCAGACTTTCAGATGGTGGAAATGTGAGTGAGCATTCCGATTTCAGTTCCAGAGCGATTCGCCCAATGAGTCCTAGATATTTAGTCGTTTTCAGCCAATTTTCTGGATTTTTTAAAATTTCACTTTTTTGTGAAAATATCCACTAAATGAGGGAATAATATGTGTGAGGGTACCCCAGGAGAGTTCCAAATGTGTGTGGGTAGAATATATATCCCACTGGGGTAAAATTGAAAAAAGTTGAAAAAATTTTTTTTTTGGACTTAGTCATTTTTCCGGCGTTTATCAGACTTTCAGATAGGGGAAATGTGAGTGAGCTTTCCGATTTCAGTTCCAGAGCAATTCGCCCAATGAGTCAGTGATATTTAGTCGTTTTCAGCCAATTTTCTGGATTTTTGAAAATTTCACTTTTTTGTGAAAATATCCACTAAATGAGGGAATAATATGTGTGAGGGTACCCCAGGAGAGGTCCAAATGTGTGTGGGTAGAATATATATCCCACTGGGGTAAAATTGAAAAAAGTTGAAAAAAATTTTTTTTTGGACTTAGTCATTTTTCCGGCGTTTATCAGACTTTCAGATAGGGGAAATGTGAGTGAGCATTCCGATTTCAGTTCCAGAGCGATTCGCCCAATGAGTCCTTGATATTTAGTCGTTTTCAGACAATTTTCTGGATTTTTGAAAATTTCACTTTTTTGTGAAAATATCCACTAAATGAGGGAATAATATGTGTGAGGGTACCCCAGGAGAGTTCCAAATGTGTGTGGGTAGAATATATATCCCACGGGGGTAAAATTGAAAAAAGTTGAAAAAAATTTTTTTTTTGGACTTAGTCATTTTTCCGCCGTTTATCAGACTTTCAGATAGGGGAAATGTGAGAGAGCATTCCGATTTCAGTTCCAGAGCGATTCGCCCAATGAGTCCTAGATATTTAGTCGTTTTCAGCCAATTTTCTGGATTTTTGAAAATTTCACTTTTTTGTGAAAATATCCACTAAATGAGGGAATAATATGTGTGAGGGTACCCCAGGAGAGTTCCAAATGTGTGTGGGTAGAATATATATCCCACGGGGGTAAAATTGAAAAAAGTTGAAAAAAAATTTTTTTTGGACTTAGTCATTTTTCCGCCGTTTATCAGACTTTCAGATAGGGGAAATGTGAGTGAGCATTCCGATTTCAGTTCCAGAGCAATTCGCCCAATGAGTCCGTGATATTTAGTCGTTTTCAGCCAATTTTCTGGATTTTTGAAAATTTCACTTTTTTGTGAAAATATCCACTAAATGAGGGAATAATATGTGTGAGGGTACCCCAGGAGAGTTCCAAATGTGTGTGGGTAGAATATATATCCCACTGGGGTAAAATTGAAAAAAGTTGAAAAAATTTTTTTTTGGACTTAGTCATTTTTCCGGCGTTTATCAGACTTTCAGATAGGGGAAATGTGAGTGAGCATTCCGATTTCAGTTCCAGAGCGATTCGCCCAATGAGTCCTTGATATTTAGTCGTTTTCAGACAATTTTCTGGATTTTTGAAAATTTCACTTTTTTGTGAAAATATCCACTAAATGAGGGAATAATAATGTGTGAGGGTACCCCAGGAGAGTTCCAAATGTGTGTGGGTAGAATATATATCCCACGGGGGTAAAATTGAAGAAAGTTGAAAAAAAATTTTTTTTGGACTTAGTCATTTTTCTGCCGTTTATTAGACTTTCAGATAGGGGAAATGTGAGAGAGCATTCCGATTTCAGTTCCAGAGCGATTCGCCCAATGAGTCCTAGATATTTAGTCATTTTCAGCCAATTTTCTGGATTTTTGAAAATTTCACTTTTTTGTGAAAATATCCACTAAATGAGGGAATAATATGTGTGAGGGTACCCCAGGAGAGTTCCAAATGTGTGTGGGTAGAATATATATCCCACGGGGGTAAAATTGAAAAAAGTTGAAAAAAAATTTTTTTTGGACTTAGTCATTTTTCCGCCGTTTATCAGACTTTCAGATAGGGGAAATGTGAGTGAGCATTCCGATTTCAGTTCCAGAGCGATTCGCCCAATGAGTCCTAGATATTTAGTCGTTTTCAGCCAATTTTCTGGATTTTTTAAAATTTCACTTTTTTGTGAAAATATCCACTAAATGAGGGAATAATATGTGTGAGGGTACCCCAGGAGAGTTCCAAATGTGTGTGGGTAGAATATATATCCCACTGGGGTAAAATTGAAAAAAGTTGAAAAAATTTTTTTTTTGGACTTAGTCATTTTTCCGGCGTTTATCAGACTTTCAGATAGGGGAAATGTGAGTGAGCATTCCGATTTCAGTTCCAGAGCAATTCGCCCAATGAGTCAGTGATATTTAGTCGTTTTCAGCCAATTTTCTGGATTTTTGAAAATTTCACTTTTTTGTGAAAATATCCACTAAATGAGGGAATAATATGTGTGAGGGTACCCCAGGAGAGGTCCAAATGTGTGTGGGTAGAATATATATCCCACTGGGGTAAAATTGAAAAAAGTTGAAAAAAATTTTTTTTTGGACTTAGTCATTTTTCCGGCGTTTATCAGACTTTCAGATAGGGGAAATGTGAGTGAGCATTCCGATTTCAGTTCCAGAGCGATTCGCCCAATGAGTCCTTGATATTTAGTCGTTTTCAGACAATTTTCTGGATTTTTGAAAATTTCACTTTTTTGTGAAAATATCCACTAAATGAGGGAATAATATGTGTGAGGGTACCCCAGGAGAGTTCCAAATGTGTGTGGGTAGAATATATATCCCACGGGGGTAAAATTGAAAAAAGTTGAAAAAAATTTTTTTTTTGGACTTAGTCATTTTTCCGCCGTTTATCAGACTTTCAGATAGGGGAAATGTGAGAGAGCATTCCGATTTCAGTTCCAGAGCGATTCGCCCAATGAGTCCTAGATATTTAGTCGTTTTCAGCCAATTTTCTGGATTTTTGAAAATTTCACTTTTTTGTGAAAATATCCACTAAATGAGGGAATAATATGTGTGAGGGTACCCCAGGAGAGTTCCAAATGTGTGTGGGTAGAATATATATCCCACGGGGGTAAAATTGAAAAAAGTTGAAAAAAAATTTTTTTTGGACTTAGTCATTTTTCCGCCGTTTATCAGACTTTCAGATAGGGGAAATGTGAGTGAGCATTCCGATTTCAGTTCCAGAGCAATTCGCCCAATGAGTCCGTGATATTTAGTCGTTTTCAGCCAATTTTCTGGATTTTTGAAAATTTCACTTTTTTGTGAAAATATCCACTAAATGAGGGAATAATATGTGTGAGGGTACCCCAGGAGAGTTCCAAATGTGTGTGGGTAGAATATATATCCCACTGGGGTAAAATTGAAAAAAGTTGAAAAAATTTTTTTTTGGACTTAGTCATTTTTCCGGCGTTTATCAGACTTTCAGATAGGGGAAATGTGAGTGAGCATTCCGATTTCAGTTCCAGAGCGATTCGCCCAATGAGTCCTTGATATTTAGTCGTTTTCAGACAATTTTCTGGATTTTTGAAAATTTCACTTTTTTGTGAAAATATCCACTAAATGAGGGAATAATAATGTGTGAGGGTACCCCAGGAGAGTTCCAAATGTGTGTGGGTAGAATATATATCCCACGGGGGTAAAATTGAAAAAAGTTGAAAAAAAATTTTTTTGGACTTAGTCATTTTTCCGTCGTTTATCAGACTTTCAGATAGGGGAAATGTCAGTGAGCGTTCCGATTTCAGTTCCAGAGCGATTCGCCCAATGAGTCCTTGATATTTAGTCGTTTTCAGCCAATTTTCTGGATTTTTGAAAATTTCACTTTTTTGTGAAAATATCCACTAAAAGAGGGAATAATATGTGTGAGGGTACCCCAGGAGAGTTCCAAATGTGTGTGGGTAGAATATATATCCCACGGGGGTAAAATTGAAAAAGTTGAAAAAATTTTTTTTTTGGACTTAGTCATTTTTCCGCCGTTTATCAGACTTTCAGATAGGGGAAATGTGAGAGAGCATTCCGATTTCAGTTCCAGAGCGATTCGCCCAATGAGTCCTAGATATTTAGTCGTTTTCAGCCAATTTTCTGGATTTTTGAAAATTTCACTTTTTTGTGAAAATATCCACTAAATGAGGGAATAATATGTGTGAGGGTACCCCAGGAGAGTTCCAAATGTGTGTGGGTAGAATATATATCCCACTGGGGTAAAATTGAAAAAAGTTGAAAAAAATTTTTTTTTGGACTTAGTCATTTTTCCGGCGTTTATCAGACTTTCAGATAGGGGAAATGTGAGTGAGCATTCCGATTTCAGCTCCAGAGCGATTCGCCCAATGAGTCCTTGATATTTAGTCGTTTTCAGCCAATTTTCTGGATTTTTGAAAATTTCACTTTTTTGTGAAAATATCCACTAAATGAGGGAATAATATGTGTGAGGGTACCCCAGGAGAGTTCCAAATGTGTGTGGGTAGAATATATATCCCACGGGGGTAAAATTGAAAAAAGTTGAAAAAAAAATTTTTTGGGACTGTCATTTTTCCGGCGTTTATCAGACTTTCAGATAGGGGAAATGTCAGTGAGCATTCCGATTTCAGTTCCAGAGCAATTCGCCCAATGAGTCCTTGCTATTTAGTCGTTTTCAGCCAATTTTCTGGATTTTTGAAAATTTCACTTTTTTGTGAAAATATCCACTAAATAAGGGAATAATATGTGTGAGGGTACCCCAGGAGAGTTCCAAATGTGTGTGGGTAGAATATATATCCCACTGGGGTAAAATTGAAAAAAGTTGAAAAAAATTTTTTTTTGGACTTAGTCATTTTTCCGGCGTTTATCAGACTTTCAGATAGGGGAAATGTGAGTGAGCGTTCCGATTTTAGTTCCAGAGCAATTCGCCCAATGAGTCCTTGATATTTAGTCGTTTTCAGCCAATTTTCTGGATTTTTGAAAATTTCACTTTTTTGTGAAAATATCCACTAAATGAGGGAATAATATGTGTGAGGGTACCCCAGGAGAGTTCCAAATGTGTGTGGGTAGAATATATATCCCACTGGGGTAAAATTGAAGAAAGTTGAAAAAAATTTTTTTTTGGACTTAGTCATTTTTCTGCCGTTTATCAGACTTTCAGATAGGGGAAATGTGAGAGAGCATTCCGATTTCAGTTCCAGAGCGATTCGCCCAATGAGTCCTAGATATTTAGTCATTTTCAGCCAATTTTCTGGATTTTTGAAAATTTCACTTTTTTGTGAAAATATCCACTAAATGAGGGAATAATATGTGTGAGGGTACCCCAGGAGAGTTCCAAATGTGTGTGGGTAGAATATATATCCCACTGGGGTAAAATTGAAAAAAGTTGAAAAAATTTTTTTTTGGACTTAGTCATTTTTCCGGCGTTTATCAGACTTTCAGATAGGGGAAATGTGAGTGAGCATTCCGATTTCAGTTCCAGAGCGATTCGCCCAATGAGTCCTTGATATTTAGTCGTTTTCAGACAATTTTCTGGATTTTTGAAAATTTCACTTTTTTGTGAAAATATCCACTAAATGAGGGAATAATAATGTGTGAGGGTACCCCAGGAGAGTTCCAAATGTGTGTGGGTAGAATATATATCCCACGGGGGTAAAATTGAAAAAAGTTGAAAAAAAATTTTTTTGGACTTAGTCATTTTTCCGTCGTTTATCAGACTTTCAGATAGGGGAAATGTCAGTGAGCGTTCCGATTTCAGTTCCAGAGCGATTCGCCCAATGAGTCCTTGATATTTAGTCGTTTTCAGCCAATTTTCTGGATTTTTGAAAATTTCACTTTTTTGTGAAAATATCCACTAAAAGAGGGAATAATATGTGTGAGGGTACCCCAGGAGAGTTCCAAATGTGTGTGGGTAGAATATATATCCCACGGGGGTAAAATTGAAAAAGTTGAAAAAATTTTTTTTTTGGACTTAGTCATTTTTCCGCCGTTTATCAGACTTTCAGATAGGGGAAATGTGAGAGAGCATTCCGATTTCAGTTCCAGAGCGATTCGCCCAATGAGTCCTAGATATTTAGTCGTTTTCAGCCAATTTTCTGGATTTTTGAAAATTTCACTTTTTTGTGAAAATATCCACTAAATGAGGGAATAATATGTGTGAGGGTACCCCAGGAGAGTTCCAAATGTGTGTGGGTAGAATATATATCCCACTGGGGTAAAATTGAAAAAAGTTGAAAAAAATTTTTTTTTGGACTTAGTCATTTTTCCGGCGTTTATCAGACTTTCAGATAGGGGAAATGTGAGTGAGCATTCCGATTTCAGCTCCAGAGCGATTCGCCCAATGAGTCCTTGATATTTAGTCGTTTTCAGCCAATTTTCTGGATTTTTGAAAATTTCACTTTTTTGTGAAAATATCCACTAAATGAGGGAATAATATGTGTGAGGGTACCCCAGGAGAGTTCCAAATGTGTGTGGGTAGAATATATATCCCACGGGGGTAAAATTGAAAAAAGTTGAAAAAAAAATTTTTTTGGACTGTCATTTTTCCGGCGTTTATCAGACTTTCAGATAGGGGAAATGTCAGTGAGCATTCCGATTTCAGTTCCAGAGCAATTCGCCCAATGAGTCCTTGCTATTTAGTCGTTTTCAGCCAATTTTCTGGATTTTTGAAAATTTCACTTTTTTGTGAAAATATCCACTAAATAAGGGAATAATATGTGTGAGGGTACCCCAGGAGAGTTCCAAATGTGTGTGGGTAGAATATATATCCCACTGGGGTAAAATTGAAAAAAGTTGAAAAAAATTTTTTTTTGGACTTAGTCATTTTTCCGGCGTTTATCAGACTTTCAGATAGGGGAAATGTGAGTGAGCGTTCCGATTTTAGTTCCAGAGCAATTCGCCCAATGAGTCCTTGATATTTAGTCGTTTTCAGCCAATTTTCTGGATTTTTGAAAATTTCACTTTTTTGTGAAAATATCCACTAAATGAGGGAATAATATGTGTGAGGGTACCCCAGGAGAGTTCCAAATGTGTGTGGGTAGAATATATATCCCACTGGGGTAAAATTGAAGAAAGTTGAAAAAAATTTTTTTTTGGACTTAGTCATTTTTCTGCCGTTTATCAGACTTTCAGATAGGGGAAATGTGAGAGAGCATTCCGATTTCAGTTCCAGAGCGATTCGCCCAATGAGTCCTAGATATTTAGTCATTTTCAGCCAATTTTCTGGATTTTTGAAAATTTCACTTTTTTGTGAAAATATCCACTAAATGAGGGAATAATATGTGTGAGGGTACCCCAGGAGAGTTCCAAATGTGTGTGGGTAGAATATATATCCCACTGGGGTAAAATTGAAGAAAGTTGAAAAAAAATTTTTTTTGGACTTAGTCATTTTTCCGGCGTTTATCAGACTTTCAGATAGGGGAAATGTGAGAGAGCATTCCGATTTCAGTTCCAGAGCGATTCGCCCAATGAGTCCTAGATATTTAGTCATTTTCAGCCAATTTTCTGGATTTTTGAAAATTTCACTTTTTTGTGAAAATATCCACTAAATGAGGGAATAATATGTGTGAGGGTACCCCAGGAGAGTTCCAAATGTGTGTGGGTAGAATATATATCCCACGGGGGTAAAATTGAAAAAAGTTGAAAAAAAAATTTTTTTGGACTTAGTCATTTTTCCGTTGTTTATCAGACTTTCAGATAGGGGAAATGTCAGTGAGCGTTCCGATTTCAGTTCCAGAGCGATTCTCCCAATGAGTCCTTGATATTTAGTCGTTTTCAGCCAATTTTCTGGATTTTTGAAAATTTCACTTTTTTGTGAAAATATCCACTAAATGAGGGAATAATATGTGTGAGGGTACCCCAGGAGAGTTCCAAATGTGTGTGGGTAGAATATATATCCCACGGGGGTAAAATTGAAAAAAGTTGAAAAAAAATTTTTTTTGGACTTAGTCATTTTTCCGCCGTTTATCAGACTTTCAGATAGGGGAAATGTGAGTGAGCATTCCGATTTCAGTTCCAGAGCGATTCGCCCAATGAGTCCTAGATATTTAGTCGTTTTCAGCCAATTTTCTGGATTTTTGAAAATTTCACTTTTTTGTGAAAATATCCACTAAATGAGGGAATAATATGTGTGAGGGTACCCCAGGAGAGTTCCAAATGTGTGTGGGTAGAATATATATCCCACGGGGGTAAAATTGAAAAAAGTTGAAAAAAATTTTTTTTTGGACTTAGTCATTTTTCCGGCGTTTATCAGACTTTCAGAAAGGGGAAATGTGAGTGAGCGTTCCGATTTTAGTTCCAGAGCAATTCGCCCAATGAGTCCTTGATATTTAGTCGTTTTCAGCCAATTTTCTGGATTTTTGAAAATTTCACTTTTTTGTGAAAATATCCACTAAATGAGGGAATAATATGTGTGAGGGTACCCCAGGAGAGTTCCAAATGTGTGTGGGTAGAATATATATCCCACTGGGGTAAAATTGAAGAAAGTTGAAAAAAAATTTTTTTTGGACTTAGTCATTTTTCCGGCGTTTATCAGACTTTCAGATAGGGGAAATGTGAGTGAGCATTCCGATTTCAGTTCCAGAGCGATTCGCCCAATGAGTCCTTGATATTTAGTCGTTTTCAGCCAATTTTCTGGATTTTTGAAAATTTCACTTTTTTGTGAAAATATCCACTAAATGAGGGAATAATATGTGTGAGGGTACCCCAGGAGAGTTCCAAATGTGTGTGGGTAGAATATATATCCCACGGGGGTAAAATTGAAAAAAGTTGAAAAAATTTTTTTTTTGGACTTAGTCATTTTTCCGGCGTTTATCAGACTTTCAGAAAGGGGAAATGTGAGTGAGCGTTCCGATTTTAGTTCCAGAGCAATTCGCCCAATGAGTCCTTGATATTTAGTCGTTTTCAGCCAATTTTCTGGATTTTTGAAAATTTCACTTTTTTGTGAAAATATCCACTAAATGAGGGAATAATATGTGTGAGGGTACCCCAGGAGAGTTCCAAATGTGTGTGGGTAGAATATATATCCCACGGGGGTAAAATTGAAAAAAGTTGAAAAAAAATTTTTTTTTGGACTTAGTCATTTTTCCGCCGTTTATCAGACTTTCAGATAGGGGAAATGTGAGAGAGCATTCCGATTTCAGTTCCAGAGCGATTCGCCCAATGAGTCCTAGATATTTAGTCGTTTTCAGCCAATTTTCTGGATTTTTGAAAATTTCACTTTTTTGTGAAAATATCCACTAAATGAGGGAATAATATGTGTGAGGGTACCCCAGGAGAGTTCCAAATGTGTGTGGGTAGAATATATATCCCACTGGGGTAAAATTGAAGAAAGTTGAAAAAAAATTTTTTTTGGACTTAGTCATTTTTCCGGCGTTTATCAGACTTTCAGATAGGGGAAATGTGAGTGATCATTCCGATTTCAGTTCCAGAGCGATTCGCCCAATGAGTCCTTGATATTTAGTCGTTTTCAGCCAATTTTCTGGATTTTTGAAAATTTCACTTTTTTGTGAAAATATCCACTAAATGAGGGAATAATATGTGTGAGGGTACCCCAGGAGAGTTCCAAATGTGTGTGGGTAGAATATATATCCCACGGGGGTAAAATTGAAAAAAGTTGAAAAAAATTTTTTTTTGGACTTAGTCATTTTTCCGGCGTTTATCAGACTTTCAGAAAGGGGAAATGTGAGTGAGCGTTCCGATTTTAGTTCCAGAGCAATTCGCCCAATGAGTCCTTGATATTTAGTCGTTTTCAGCCAATTTTCTGGATTTTTGAAAATTTCACTTTTTTGTGAAAATATCCACTAAATGAGGGAATAATATGTGTGAGGGTACCCCAGGAGAGTTCCAAATGTGTGTGGGTAGAATATATATCCCACGGGGGTAAAATTGAAAAAAGTTGAAAAAAAATTTTTTTTTGGACTTAGTCATTTTTCCGCCGTTTATCAGACTTTCAGATAGGGGAAATGTGAGAGAGCATTCCGATTTCAGTTCCAGAGCGATTCGCCCAATGAGTCCTAGATATTTAGTCGTTTTCAGCCAATTTTCTGGATTTTTGAAAATTTCACTTTTTTGTGAAAATATCCACTAAATGAGGGAATAATATGTGTGAGGGTACCCCAGGAGAGTTCCAAATGTGTGTGGGTAGAATATATATCCCACTGGGGTAAAATTGAAGAAAGTTGAAAAAAATTTTTTTTTGGACTTAGTCATTTTTCCGGCGTTTATCAGACTTTCAGATAGGGGAAATGTGAGTGAGCATTCCGATTTCAGTTCCAGAGCGATTCGCCCAATGAGTCCTTGATATTTAGTCGTTTTCAGCCAATTTTCTGGATTTTTGAAAATTTCACTTTTTTGTGAAAATATCCACTAAATGAGGGAATAATATGTGTGAGGGTACCCCAGGAGAGTTCCAAATGTGTGTGGGTAGAATATATATCCCACGGGGGTAAAATTGAAAAAAGTTGAAAAAAAATTTTTTTTTGGACTTAGTCATTTTTCCGCCGTTTATCAGACTTTCAGATAGGGGAAATGTGAGAGAGCATTCCGATTTCAGTTCCAGAGCGATTCGCCCAATGAGTCCTAGATATTTAGTCGTTTTCAGCCAATTTTCTGGATTTTTGAAAATTTCACTTTTTTGTGAAAATATCCACTAAATGAGGGAATAATATGTGTGAGGGTACCCCAGGAGAGTTCCAAATGTGTGTGGGTAGAATATATATCCCACTGGGGTAAAATTGAAGAAAGTTGAAAAAAATTTTTTTTTGGACTTAGTCATTTTTCCGGCGTTTATCAGACTTTCAGATAGGGGAAATGTGAGTGAGCATTCCGATTTCAGTTCCAGAGCGATTCGCCCAATGAGTCCTTGATATTTAGTCGTTTTCAGCCAATTTTCTGGACTTTTGAAAATTTCACTTTTTTGTGAAAATATCCACTAAATGAGGGAATAATATGTGTGAGGGTACCCCAGGAGAGTTCCAAATGTGTGTGGGTAGAATATATATCCCACGGGGGTAAAATTGAAAAAAGTTGAAAAAAAAATTTTTTTGGACTTAGTCATTTTTCCGTTGTTTATCAGACTTTCAGATAGGGGAAATGTGAGAGAGCATTCCGATTTCAGTTCCAGAGCGATTCGCCCAATGAGTCCTTGATATTTAGTCGTTTTCAGCCAATTTTCTGGATTTTTGAAAATTTCACTTTTTTGTGAAAATATCCACTAAATGAGGGAATAATATGTGTGAGGGTACCCCAGGAGAGTTCCAAATGTGTGTGGGTAGAATATATATCCCACGGGGGTAAAATTGAAAAAAGTTGAAAAAAATTTTTTTTTGGACTTAGTCATTTTTCCGCCGTTTATCAGACTTTCAGATAGGGGAAATGTGAGTGAGCATTCCGATTTCAGTTCCAGAGCAATTCGCCCAATGAGTCCTTGATATTTAGTCGTTTTCAGCCAATTTTCTGGATTTTTGAAAATTTCACTTTTTTGTGAAAATATCCACTAAATGAGGGAATAATATGTGTGAGGGTACCCCAGGAGAGTTCCAAATGTGTGTGGGTAGAATATATATCCCACAGGGGTAAAATTGAAAAAAGTTGAAAAAAATTTTTTTTTGAACTTAGTCATTTTTCCGGCGTTTATCAGACTTTCAGATAGGGGAAATGTGAGTGAGCATTCCGATTTCAGTTCCAGAGCGATTCGCCCAATGAGTCCTAGATATTTAGTCGTTTTCAGCCAATTTTCTGGATTTTTGAAAATTTCACTTTTTTGTGAAAATATCCACTAAATGAGGGAATAATATGTGTGAGGGTACCCCAGGAGAGTTCCAAATGTGTGTGGGTAGAATATATATCCCACGGGGGTAAAATTGAAAAAGTTGAAAAAATTTTTTTTTTGGACTTAGTCATTTTTCCGCCGTTTATCAGACTTTCAGATAGGGGAAATGTGAGAGAGCATTCTGATTTCAGTTCCAGAGCGATTCGCCCAATGAGTCCTAGATATTTAGTCGTTTTCAGCCAATTTTCTGGATTTTTGAAAATTTCACTTTTTTGTGAAAATATCCACTAAATGAGGGAATAATATGTGTGAGGGTACCCCAGGAGAGTTCCAAATGTGTGTGGGTAGAATATATATCCCACTGGGGTAAAATTGAAAAAAGTTGAAAAAAATTTTTTTTTGGACTTAGTCATTTTTCCGGCGTTTATCAGACTTTCAGATAGGGGAAATGTGAGTGAGCATTCCGATTTCAGCTCCAGAGCGATTCGCCCAATGAGTCCTTGATATTTAGTCGTTTTCAGCCAATTTTCTGGATTTTTGAAAATTTCACTTTTTTGTGAAAATATCCACTAAATGAGGGAATAATATGTGTGAGGGTACCCCAGGAGAGTTCCAAATGTGTGTGGGTAGAATATATATCCCACGGGGGTAAAATTGAAAAAAGTTGAAAAAAAAATTTTTTTGGACTGTCATTTTTCCGGCGTTTATCAGACTTTCAGATAGGGGAAATGTCAGTGAGCATTCCGATTTCAGTTCCAGAGCAATTCGCCCAATGAGTCCTTGCTATTTAGTCGTTTTCAGCCAATTTTCTGGATTTTTGAAAATTTCACTTTTTTGTGAAAATATCCACTAAATAAGGGAATAATATGTGTGAGGGTACCCCAGGAGAGTTCCAAATGTGTGTGGGTAGAATATATATCCCACTGGGGTAAAATTGAAAAAAGTTGAAAAAAATTTTTTTTTGGACTTAGTCATTTTTCCGGCGTTTATCAGACTTTCAGATAGGGGAAATGTGAGTGAGCGTTCCGATTTTAGTTCCAGAGCAATTTGCCCAATGAGTCCTTGATATTTAGTCGTTTTCAGCCAATTTTCTGGATTTTTGAAAATTTCACTTTTTTGTGAAAATATCCACTAAATGAGGGAATAATATGTGTGAGGGTGCCCCAGGAGAGTTCCAAATGTGTGTGGGTAGAATATATATCCCACTGGGGTAAAATTGAAGAAAGTTGAAAAAAATTTTTTTTTGGACTTAGTCATTTTTCTGCCGTTTATCAGACTTTCAGATAGGGGAAATGTGAGAGAGCATTCCGATTTCAGTTCCAGAGCGATTCGCCCAATGAGTCCTAGATATTTAGTCATTTTCAGCCAATTTTCTGGATTTTTGAAAATTTCACTTTTTTGTGAAAATATCCACTAAATGAGGGAATAATATGTGTGAGGGTACCCCAGGAGAGTTCCAAATGTGTGTGGGTAGAATATATATCCCACTGGGGTAAAATTGAAGAAAGTTGAAAAAAAATTTTTTTTGGACTTAGTCATTTTTCCGGCGTTTATCAGACTTTCAGATAGGGGAAATGTGAGTGAGCATTCCGATTTCAGTTCCAGAGCGATTCGCCCAATGAGTCCTTGATATTTAGTCGTTTTCAGCCAATTTTCTGGATTTTTGAAAATTTCACTTTTTTGTGAAAATATCCACTAAATGAGGGAATAATATGTGTGAGGGTACCCCAGGAGAGTTCCAAATGTGTGTGGGTAGAATATATATCCCACGGGGGTAAAATTGAAAAAAGTTGAAAAAAAAATTTTTTTGGACTTAGTCATTTTTCCGTTGTTTATCAGACTTTCAGATAGGGGAAATGTCAGTGAGCGTTCCGATTTCAGTTCCAGAGCGATTCTCCCAATGAGTCCTTGATATTTAGTCGTTTTCAGCCAATTTTCTGGATTTTTGAAAATTTCACTTTTTTGTGAAAATATCCACTAAATGAGGGAATAATATGTGTGAGGGTACCCCAGGAGAGTTCCAAATGTGTGTGGGTAGAATATATATCCCACGGGGGTAAAATTGAAAAAAGTTGAAAAAAAATTTTTTTTGGACTTAGTCATTTTTCCGCCGTTTATCAGACTTTCAGATAGGGGAAATGTGAGTGAGCATTCCGATTTCAGTTCCAGAGCGATTCGCCCAATGAGTCCTAGATATTTAGTCGTTTTCAGCCAATTTTCTGGATTTTTGAAAATTTCACTTTTTTGTGAAAATATCCACTAAATGAGGGAATAATATGTGTGAGGGTACCCCAGGAGAGTTCCAAATGTGTGTGGGTAGAATATATATCCCACGGGGGTAAAATTGAAAAAAGTTGAAAAAAATTTTTTTTTGGACTTAGTCATTTTTCCGGCGTTTATCAGACTTTCAGAAAGGGGAAATGTGAGTGAGCGTTCCGATTTTAGTTCCAGAGCAATTCGCCCAATGAGTCCTTGATATTTAGTCGTTTTCAGCCAATTTTCTGGATTTTTGAAAATTTCACTTTTTTGTGAAAATATCCACTAAATGAGGGAATAATATGTGTGAGGGTACCCCAGGAGAGTTCCAAATGTGTGTGGGTAGAATATATATCCCACTGGGGTAAAATTGAAGAAAGTTGAAAAAAAATTTTTTTTGGACTTAGTCATTTTTCCGGCGTTTATCAGACTTTCAGATAGGGGAAATGTGAGTGAGCATTCCGATTTCAGTTCCAGAGCGATTCGCCCAATGAGTCCTTGATATTTAGTCGTTTTCAGCCAATTTTCTGGATTTTTGAAAATTTCACTTTTTTGTGAAAATATCCACTAAATGAGGGAATAATATGTGTGAGGGTACCCCAGGAGAGTTACAAATGTGTGTGGGTAGAATATATATCCCACGGGGGTAAAATTGAAAAAAGTTGAAAAAATTTTTTTTTTGGACTTAGTCATTTTTCCGGCGTTTATCAGACTTTCAGAAAGGGGAAATGTGAGTGAGCGTTCCGATTTTAGTTCCAGAGCAATTCGCCCAATGAGTCCTTGATATTTAGTCGTTTTCAGCCAATTTTCTGGATTTTTGAAAATTTCACTTTTTTGTGAAAATATCCACTAAATGAGGGAATAATATGTGTGAGGGTACCCCAGGAGAGTTCCAAATGTGTGTGGGTAGAATATATATCCCACGGGGGTAAAATTGAAAAAAGTTGAAAAAAAATTTTTTTTGGACTTAGTCATTTTTCCGCCGTTTATCAGACTTTCAGATAGGGGAAATGTGAGTGAGCATTCCGATTTCAGTTCCAGAGCGATTCGCCCAATGAGTCCTAGATATTTAGTCGTTTTCAGCCAATTTTCTGGATTTTTGAAAATTTCACTTTTTTGTGAAAATATCCACTAAATGAGGGAATAATATGTGTGAGGGTACCCCAGGAGAGTTCCAAATGTGTGTGGGTAGAATATATATCCCACGGGGGTAAAATTGAAAAAAGTTGAAAAAAATTTTTTTTTGGACTTAGTCATTTTTCCGGCGTTTATCAGACTTTCAGAAAGGGGAAATGTGAGTGAGCGTTCCGATTTTAGTTCCAGAGCAATTCGCCCAATGAGTCCTTGATATTTAGTCGTTTTCAGCCAATTTTCTGGATTTTTGAAAATTTCACTTTTTTGTGAAAATATCCACTAAATGAGGGAATAATATGTGTGAGGGTACCCCAGGAGAGTTCCAAATGTGTGTGGGTAGAATATATATCCCACGGGGGTAAAATTGAAAAAAGTTGAAAAAAAATTTTTTTTTGGACTTAGTCATTTTTCCGCCGTTTATCAGACTTTCAGATAGGGGAAATGTGAGAGAGCATTCCGATTTCAGTTCCAGAGCGATTCGCCCAATGAGTCCTAGATATTTAGTCGTTTTCAGCCAATTTTCTGGATTTTTGAAAATTTCACTTTTTTGTGAAAATATCCACTAAATGAGGGAATAATATGTGTGAGGGTACCCCAGGAGAGTTCCAAATGTGTGTGGGTAGAATATATATCCCACTGGGGTAAAATTGAAGAAAGTTGAAAAAAAATTTTTTTTGGACTTAGTCATTTTTCCGGCGTTTATCAGACTTTCAGATAGGGGAAATGTGAGTGAGCATTCCGATTTCAGTTCCAGAGCGATTCGCCCAATGAGTCCTTGATATTTAGTCGTTTTCAGCCAATTTTCTGGATTTTTGAAAATTTCACTTTTTTGTGAAAATATCCACTAAATGAGGGAATAATATGTGTGAGGGTACCCCAGGAGAGTTCCAAATGTGTGTGGGTAGAATATATATCCCACGGGGGTAAAATTGAAAAAAGTTGAAAAAAATTTTTTTTTGGACTTAGTCATTTTTCCGGCGTTTATCAGACTTTCAGAAAGGGGAAATGTGAGTGAGCGTTCCGATTTTAGTTCCAGAGCAATTCGCCCAATGAGTCCTTGATATTTAGTCGTTTTCAGCCAATTTTCTGGATTTTTGAAAATTTCACTTTTTTGTGAAAATATCCACTAAATGAGGGAATAATATGTGTGAGGGTACCCCAGGAGAGTTCCAAATGTGTGTGGGTAGAATATATATCCCACGGGGGTAAAATTGAAAAAAGTTGAAAAAAAATTTTTTTTTGGACTTAGTCATTTTTCCGCCGTTTATCAGACTTTCAGATAGGGGAAATGTGAGAGAGCATTCCGATTTCAGTTCCAGAGCGATTCGCCCAATGAGTCCTAGATATTTAGTCGTTTTCAGCCAATTTTCTGGATTTTTGAAAATTTCACTTTTTTGTGAAAATATCCACTAAATGAGGGAATAATATGTGTGAGGGTACCCCAGGAGAGTTCCAAATGTGTGTGGGTAGAATATATATCCCACGGGGGTAAAATTGAAAAAAGTTGAAAAAAATTTTTTTTTGGACTTAGTCATTTTTCCGCCGTTTATCAGACTTTCAGATAGGGGAAATGTGAGTGAGCATTCCGATTTCAGTTCCAGAGCAATTCGCCCAATGAGTCCTTGATATTTAGTCGTTTTCAGCCAATTTTCTGGATTTTTGAAAATTTCACTTTTTTGTGAAAATATCCACTAAATGAGGGAATAATATGTGTGAGGGTACCCCAGGAGAGTTCCAAATGTGTGTGGGTAGAATATATATCCCACAGGGGTAAAATTGAAAAAAGTTGAAAAAAATTTTTTTTTGAACTTAGTCATTTTTCCGGCGTTTATCAGACTTTCAGATAGGGGAAATGTGAGTGAGCATTCCGATTTCAGTTCCAGAGCGATTCGCCCAATGAGTCCTAGATATTTAGTCGTTTTCAGCCAATTTTCTGGATTTTTGAAAATTTCACTTTTTTGTGAAAATATCCACTAAATGAGGGAATAATATGTGTGAGGGTACCCCAGGAGAGTTCCAAATGTGTGTGGGTAGAATATATATCCCACGGGGGTAAAATTGAAAAAAGTTGAAAAAAAATTTTTTTTGGGACTTAGTCATTTTTCCGCCGTTTATCAGACTTTCAGATAGGGGAAATGTGAGAGAGCATTCCGATTTCAGTTCCAGAGCGATTCGCCCAATGAGTCCTAGATATTTAGTCGTTTTCAGCCAATTTTCTGGATTTTTGAAAATTTCACTTTTTTGTGAAAATATCCACTAAATGAGGGAATAATATGTGTGAGGGTACCCCAGGAGAGTTCCAAATGTGTGTGGGTAGAATATATATCCCACTGGGGTAAAATTGAAGAAAGTTGAAAAAAATTTTTTTTTGGACTTAGTCATTTTTCCGGCGTTTATCAGACTTTCAGATAGGGGAAATGTGAGTGAGCATTCCGATTTCAGTTCCAGAGCGATTCGCCCAATGAGTCCTTGATATTTAGTCGTTTTCAGCCAATTTTCTGGACTTTTGAAAATTTCACTTTTTTGTGAAAATATCCACTAAATGAGGGAATAATATGTGTGAGGGTACCCCAGGAGAGTTCCAAATGTGTGTGGGTAGAATATATATCCCACGGGGGTAAAATTGAAAAAAGTTGAAAAAAAAATTTTTTTGGACTTAGTCATTTTTCCGTTGTTTATCAGACTTTCAGATAGGGGAAATGTGAGAGAGCATTCCGATTTCAGTTCCAGAGCGATTCGCCCAATGAGTCCTAGATATTTAGTCGTTTTCAGCCAATTTTCTGGATTTTTGAAAATTTCACTTTTTTGTGAAAATATCCACTAAATGAGGGAATAATATGTGTGAGGGTACCCCAGGAGAGTTCCAAATGTGTGTGGGTAGAATATATATCCCACGGGGGTAAAATTGAAAAAAGTTGAAAAAAATTTTTTTTTGGACTTAGTCATTTTTCCGCCGTTTATCAGACTTTCAGATAGGGGAAATGTGAGTGAGCATTCCGATTTCAGTTCCAGAGCAATTCGCCCAATGAGTCCTTGATATTTAGTCGTTTTCAGCCAATTTTCTGGATTTTTGAAAATTTCACTTTTTTGTGAAAATATCCACTAAATGAGGGAATAATATGTGTGAGGGTACCCCAGGAGAGTTCCAAATGTGTGTGGGTAGAATATATATCCCACAGGGGTAAAATTGAAAAAAGTTGAAAAAAATTTTTTTTTGAACTTAGTCATTTTTCCGGCGTTTATCAGACTTTCAGATAGGGGAAATGTGAGTGAGCATTCCGATTTCAGTTCCAGAGCGATTCGCCCAATGAGTCCTAGATATTTAGTCGTTTTCAGCCAATTTTCTGGATTTTTGAAAATTTCACTTTTTTGTGAAAATATCCACTAAATGAGGGAATAATATGTGTGAGGGTACCCCAGGAGAGTTCCAAATGTGTGTGGGTAGAATATATATCCCACGGGGGTAAAATTGAAAAAAGTTGAAAAAAATTTTTTTTTGGACTTAGTCATTTTTCCGGCGTTTATCAGACTTTCAGAAAGGGGAAATGTCAGTGAGCGTTCCGATTTCAGTTCCAGAGCAATTCGCCCAATGAGTCCTTGATATTTAGTCGTTTTCAGCCAATTTTCTGGATTTTTGAAAATTTCACTTTTTTGTGAAAATATCCACTAAATGAGGGAATAATATGTGTGAGGGTACCCCAGGAGAGTTCCAAATGTGTGTGGGTAGAATATATATCCCACGGGGGTAAAATTGAAAAAAGTTGAAAAAAATTTTTTTTTTGGACTTAGTCATTTTTCTGCCGTTTATCAGACTTTCAGATAGGGGAAATGTGAGAGAGCATTCCGATTTCAGTTCCAGAGCGATTCGCCCAATGAGTCCTTGATATTTAGTCGTTTTCAGCCAATTTTCTGGATTTTTGAAAATTTCACTTTTTTGTGAAAATATCCACTAAATGAGGGAATAATATGTGTGAGGGTACCCCAGGAGAGTTCCAAATGTGTGTGGGTAGAATATATATCCCACGGGGGTAAAATTGAAAAAAGTTGAAAAAAAAATTTTTTTGGACTGTCATTTTTCCGTCGTTTATCAGACTTTCAGATAGGGGAAATGTCAGTGAGCGTTCCGATTTCAGTTCCAGAGCGATTCGCCCAATGAGTCCTTGATATTTAGTCGTTTTCAGCCAATTTTCTGGATTTTTGAAAATTTCACTTTTTTGTGAAAATATCCACTAAATGAGGGAATAATATGTGTGAGGGTACCCCAGGAGAGTTCCAAATGTGTGTGGGTAGAATATATATCCCACGGGGGTAAAATTGAAAAAAGTTGAAAAAAAATTTTTTTTGGACTTAGTCATTTTTCCGCCGTTTATCAGACTTTCAGATAGGGGAAATGTGAGTGAGCATTCCGATTTCAGTTCCAGAGCAATTCGCCCAATGAGTCCTTGATATTTAGTCGTTTTCAGCCAATTTTCTGGATTTTTGAAAATTTCACTTTTTTGTGAAAATATCCACTAAATGAGGGAATAATATGTGTGAGGGTACCCCAGGAGAGTTCCAAATGTGTGTGGGTAGAATATATATCCCACGGGGGTAAAATTGAAAAAAGTTGAAAAAAATTTTTTTTTGGACTTAGTCATTTTTCCGCCGTTTATCAGACTTTCAGATAGGGGAAATGTGAGTGAGCATTCCGATTTCAGTTCCAGAGCAATTCGCCCAATGAGTCCTTGATATTTAGTCGTTTTCAGCCAATTTTCTGGATTTTTGAAAATTTCACTTTTTTGTGAAAATATCCACTAAATGAGGGAATAATATGTGTGAGGGTACCCCAGGAGAGTTCCAAATGTGTGTGGGTAGAATATATATCCCACGGGGGTAAAATTGAAAAAAGTTGAAAAAAATTTTTTTTTGGACTTAGTCATTTTTCCGCCGTTTATCAGACTTTCAGATAGGGGAAATGTGAGTGAGCATTCCGATTTCAGTTCCAGAGCAATTCGCCCAATGAGTCCTTGATATTTAGTCGTTTTCAGCCAATTTTCTGGATTTTTGAAAATTTCACTTTTTTGTGAAAATATCCACTAAATGAGGGAATAATATGTGTGAGGGTACCCCAGGAGAGTTCCAAATGTGTGTGGGTAGAATATATATCCCACAGGGGTAAAATTGAAAAAAGTTTAAAAAAATTTTTTTTTGGACTTAGTCATTTTTCCGGCGTTTATCAGACTTTCAGATAGGGGAAATGTGAGTGAGCATTCCGATTTCAGTTCCAGAGCGATTCGCCCAATGAGTCCTAGATATTTAGTCGTTTTCAGCCAATTTTCTGGATTTTTGAAAATTTCACTTTTTTGTGAAAATATCCACTAAATGAGGGAATAATATGTGTGAGGGTACCCCAGGAGAGTTCCAAATGTGTGTGGGTAGAATATATATCCCACGGGGGTAAAATTGAAAAAAGTTGAAAAAAAAATTTTTTTGGACTTAGTCATTTTTCCGTTGTTTATCAGACTTTCAGATAGGGGAAATGTCAGTGAGCGTTCCGATTTCAGTTCCAGAGCGATTCGCCCAATGAGTCCTTGATATTTAGTCGTTTTCAGCCAATTTTCTGGATTTTTGAAAATTTCACTTTTTTGTGAAAATATCCACTAAATGAGGGAATAATATGTGTGAGGGTACCCCAGGAGAGTTCCAAATGTGTGTGGGTAGAATATATATCCCACGGGGGTAAAATTGAAAAAAGTTGAAAAAAAATTTTTTTTGGACTTAGTCATTTTTCCGCCGTTTATCAGACTTTCAGATAGGGGAAATGTGAGTGAGCATTCCGATTTCAGTTCCAGAGTGATTCGCCCAATGAGTCCTTGATATTTAGTCGTTTTCAGCCAATTTTCTGGATTTTTGAAAATTTCACTTTTTTGTGAAAATATCCACTAAATGAGGGAATAATATGTGTGAGGGTACCCCAGGAGAGTTCCAAATGTGTGTGGGTAGAATATATATCCCACGGGGGTAAAATTGAAAAAAGTTGAAAAAAATTTTTTTTTGGACTTAGTCATTTTTCCGGCGTTTATCAGACTTTCAGAAAGGGGAAATGTCAGTGAGCGTTCCGATTTCAGTTCCAGAGCAATTCGCCCAATGAGTCCTTGATATTTAGTCGTTTTCAGCCAATTTTCTGGATTTTTGAAAATTTCACTTTTTTGTGAAAATATCCACTAAATGAGGGAATAATATGTGTGAGGGTACCCCAGGAGAGTTCCAAATGTGTGTGGGTAGAATATATATCCCACGGGGGTAAAATTGAAAAAAGTTGAAAAAAAATTTTTTTTGGACTTAGTCATTTTTCCGCCGTTTATCAGACTTTCAGATAGGGGAAATGTGAGTGAGCATTCCGATTTCAGTTCCAGAGCAATTCGCCCAATGAGTCCTTGATATTTAGTCGTTTTCAGCCAATTTTCTGGATTTTTGAAAATTTCACTTTTTTGTGAAAATATCCACTAAATGAGGGAATAATATGTGTGAGGGTACCCCAGGAGAGTTCCAAATGTGTGTGGGTAGAATATATATCCCACGGGGGTAAAATTGAAAAAAGTTGAAAAAAATTTTTTTTTGGACTTAGTCATTTTTCCGCCGTTTATCAGACTTTCAGATAGGGGAAATGTGAGTGAGCATTCCGATTTCAGTTCCAGAGCAATTCGCCCAATGAGTCCTTGATATTTAGTCGTTTTCAGCCAATTTTCTGGATTTTTGAAAATTTCACTTTTTTGTGAAAATATCCACTAAATGAGGGAATAATATGTGTGAGGGTACCCCAGGAGAGTTCCAAATGTGTGTGGGTAGAATATATATCCCACGGGGGTAAAATTGAAAAAAGTTGAAAAAAAAATTTTTTTGGACTGTCATTTTTCCGTCGTTTATCAGACTTTCAGATAGGGGAAATGTCAGTGAGCGTTCCGATTTCAGTTCCAGAGCGATTCGCCCAATGAGTCCTTGATATTTAGTCGTTTTCAGCCAATTTTCTGGATTTTTGAAAATTTCACTTTTTTGTGAAAATATCCACTAAATGAGGGAATAATATGTGTGAGGGTACCCCAGGAGAGTTCCAAATGTGTGTGGGTAGAATATATATCCCACGGGGGTAAAATTGAAAAAAGTTGAAAAAAAATTTTTTTTGGACTTAGTCATTTTTCCGCCGTTTATCAGACTTTCAGATAGGGGAAATGTGAGTGAGCATTCCGATTTCAGTTCCAGAGTGATTCGCCCAATGAGTCCTTGATATTTAGTCGTTTTCAGCCAATTTTCTGGATTTTTGAAAATTTCACTTTTTTGTGAAAATATCCACTAAATGAGGGAATAATATGTGTGAGGGTACCCCAGGAGAGTTCCAAATGTGTGTGGGTAGAATATATATCCCACGGGGGTAAAATTGAAAAAAGTTGAAAAAAATTTTTTTTTGGACTTAGTCATTTTTCCGGCGTTTATCAGACTTTCAGAAAGGGGAAATGTCAGTGAGCGTTCCGATTTCAGTTCCAGAGCAATTCGCCCAATGAGTCCTTGATATTTAGTCGTTTTCAGCCAATTTTCTGGATTTTTGAAAATTTCACTTTTTTGTGAAAATATCCACTAAATGAGGGAATAATATGTGTGAGGGTACCCCAGGAGAGTTCCAAATGTGTGTGGGTAGAATATATATCCCACGGGGGTAAAATTGAAAAAAGTTGAAAAAAAATTTTTTTTGGACTTAGTCATTTTTCCGCCGTTTATCAGACTTTCAGATAGGGGAAATGTGAGTGAGCATTCCGATTTCAGTTCCAGAGCAATTCGCCCAATGAGTCCTTGATATTTAGTCGTTTTCAGCCAATTTTCTGGATTTTTGAAAATTTCACTTTTTTGTGAAAATATCCACTAAATGAGGGAATAATATGTGTGAGGGTACCCCAGGAGAGTTCCAAATGTGTGTGGGTAGAATATATATCCCACGGGGGTAAAATTGAAAAAAGTTGAAAAAAATTTTTTTTTGGACTTAGTCATTTTTCCGCCGTTTATCAGACTTTCAGATAGGGGAAATGTGAGTGAGCATTCCGATTTCAGTTCCAGAGCAATTCGCCCAATGAGTCCTTGATATTTAGTCGTTTTCAGCCAATTTTCTGGATTTTTGAAAATTTCACTTTTTTGTGAAAATATCCACTAAATGAGGGAATAATATGTGTGAGGGTACCCCAGGAGAGTTCCAAATGTGTGTGGGTAGAATATATATCCCACGGGGGTAAAATTGAAAAAAGTTGAAAAAAAAATTTTTTTGGACTGTCATTTTTCCGTCGTTTATCAGACTTTCAGATAGGGGAAATGTCAGTGAGCGTTCCGATTTCAGTTCCAGAGCGATTCGCCCAATGAGTCCTTGATATTTAGTCGTTTTCAGCCAATTTTCTGGATTTTTGAAAATTTCACTTTTTTGTGAAAATATCCACTAAATGAGGGAATAATATGTGTGAGGGTACCCCAGGAGAGTTCCAAATGTGTGTGGGTAGAATATATATCCCACGGGGGTAAAATTGAAAAAAGTTGAAAAAAAATTTTTTTTGGACTTAGTCATTTTTCCGCCGTTTATCAGACTTTCAGATAGGGGAAATGTGAGTGAGCATTCCGATTTCAGTTCCAGAGCAATTCGCCCAATGAGTCCTTGATATTTAGTCGTTTTCAGCCAATTTTCTGGATTTTTGAAAATTTCACTTTTTTGTGAAAATATCCACTAAATGAGGGAATAATATGTGTGAGGGTACCCCAGGAGAGTTCCAAATGTGTGTGGGTAGAATAAATATCCCACGGGGGTAAAATTGAAAAAAGTTGAAAAAAATTTTTTTTTGGACTTAGTCATTTTTCCGCCGTTTATCAGACTTTCAGATAGGGGAAATGTGAGTGAGCATTCCGATTTCAGTTCCAGAGCAATTCGCCCAATGAGTCCTTGATATTTAGTCGTTTTCAGCCAATTTTCTGGATTTTTGAAAATTTCACTTTTTTGTGAAAATATCCACTAAATGAGGGAATAATATGTGTGAGGGTACCCCAGGAGAGTTCCAAATGTGTGTGGGTAGAATATATATCCCACGGGGGTAAAATTGAAAAAAGTTGAAAAAAAATTTTTTTTGGACTTAGTCATTTTTCCGCCGTTTATCAGACTTTCAGATAGGGGAAATGTGAGTGAGCATTCCGATTTCAGTTCCAGAGCGATTCGCCCAATGAGTCCTAGATATTTAGTCGTTTTCAGCCAATTTTCTGGATTTTTGAAAATTTCACTTTTTTGTGAAAATATCCACTAAATGAGGGAATAATATGTGTGAGGGTACCCCAGGAGAGTTCCAAATGTGTGTGGGTAGAATATATATCCCACGGGGGTAAAATTGAAAAAAGTTGAAAAAAATTTTTTTTTGGACTTAGTCATTTTTCCGGCGTTTATCAGACTTTCAGAAAGGGGAAATGTGAGTGAGCGTTCCGATTTTAGTTCCAGAGCAATTCGCCCAATGAGTCCTTGATATTTAGTCGTTTTCAGCCAATTTTCTGGATTTTTGAAAATTTCACTTTTTTGTGAAAATATCCACTAAATGAGGGAATAATATGTGTGAGGGTACCCCAGGAGAGTTCCAAATGTGTGTGGGTAGAATATATATCCCACGGGGGTAAAATTGAAAAAAGTTGAAAAAAAATTTTTTTTTGGACTTAGTCATTTTTCCGCCGTTTATCAGACTTTCAGATAGGGGAAATGTGAGAGAGCATTCCGATTTCAGTTCCAGAGCGATTCGCCCAATGAGTCCTTGATATTTAGTCGTTTTCAGCCAATTTTCTGGATTTTTGAAAATTTCACTTTTTTGTGAAAATATCCACTAAAAGAGGGAATAATATGTGTGAGGGTACCCCAGGAGAGTTCCAAATGTGTGTGGGTAGAATATATATCCCACGGGGGTAAAATTGAAAAAGTTGAAAAAATTTTTTTTTTGGACTTAGTCATTTTTCCGCCGTTTATCAGACTTTCAGATAGGGGAAATGTGAGAGAGCATTCCGATTTCAGTTCCAGAGCGATTCGCCCAATGAGTCCTAGATATTCAGTCGTTTTCAGCCAATTTTCTGGATTTTTGAAAATTTCACTTTTTTGTGAAAATATCCACTAAATGAGGGAATAATATGTGTGAGGGTACCCCAGGAGAGTTCCAAATGTGTGTGGGTAGAATATATATCCCACTGGGGTAAAATTGAAAAAAGTTGAAAAAAATTTTTTTTTGGACTTAGTCATTTTTCCGGCGTTTATCAGACTTTCAGATAGGGGAAATGTGAGTGAGCATTCCGATTTCAGTTCCAGAGCGATTCGCCCAATGAGTCCTTGATATTTAGTCGTTTTCAGCCAATTTTCTGGATTTTTGAAAATTTCACTTTTTTGTGAAAATATCCACTAAATAAGGGAATAATATGTGTGAGGGTACCCCAGGAGAGTTCCAAATGTGTGTGGGTAGAATATATATCCCACTGGGGTAAAATTGAAAAAAGTTGAAAAAAATTTTTTTTTGGACTTAGTCATTTTTCCGGCGTTTATCAGACTTTCAGATAGGGGAAATGTGAGTGAGCGTTCCGATTTTAGTTCCAGAGCAATTCGCCCAATGAGTCCTTGATATTTAGTCGTTTTCAGCCAATTTTCTGGATTTTTGAAAATTTCACTTTTTTGTGAAAATATCCACTAAATGAGGGAATAATATGTGTGAGGGTACCCCAGGAGAGTTCCAAATGTGTGTGGGTAGAATATATATCCCACTGGGGTAAAATTGAAGAAAGTTGAAAAAAATTTTTTTTTGGACTTAGTCATTTTTCTGCCGTTTATCAGACTTTCAGATAGGGGAAATGTGAGAGAGCATTCCGATTTCAGTTCCAGAGCGATTCGCCCAATGAGTCCTAGATATTTAGTCATTTTCAGCCAATTTTCTGGATTTTTGAAAATTTCACTTTTTTGTGAAAATATCCACTAAATGAGGGAATAATATGTGTGAGGGTACCCCAGGAGAGTTCCAAATGTGTGTGGGTAGAATATATATCCCACTGGGGTAAAATTGAAGAAAGTTGAAAAAAAATTTTTTTTGGACTTAGTCATTTTTCCGGCGTTTATCAGACTTTCAGATAGGGGAAATGTGAGTGAGCATTCCGATTTCAGTTCCAGAGCGATTCGCCCAATGAGTCCTTGATATTTAGTCGTTTTCAGCCAATTTTCTGGATTTTTGAAAATTTCACTTTTTTGTGAAAATATCCACTAAATGAGGGAATAATATGTGTGAGGGTACCCCAGGAGAGTTCCAAATGTGTGTGGGTAGAATATATATCCCACGGGGGTAAAATTGAAAAAAGTTGAAAAAAATTTTTTTTTGGACTTAGTCATTTTTCCGGCGTTTATCAGACTTTCAGAAAGGGGAAATGTGAGTGAGCGTTCCGATTTTAGTTCCAGAGCAATTCGCCCAATGAGTCCTTGATATTTAGTCGTTTTCAGCCAATTTTCTGGATTTTTGAAAATTTCACTTTTTTGTGAAAATATCCACTAAATGAGGGAATAATATGTGTGAGGGTACCCCAGGAGAGTTCCAAATGTGTGTGGGTAGAATATATATCCCACGGGGGTAAAATTGAAAAAAGTTGAAAAAAAATTTTTTTTTGGACTTAGTCATTTTTCCGCCGTTTATCAGACTTTCAGATAGGGGAAATGTGAGAGAGCATTCCGATTTCAGTTCCAGAGCGATTCGCCCAATGAGTCCTTGATATTTAGTCGTTTTCAGCCAATTTTCTGGATTTTTGAAAATTTCACTTTTTTGTGAAAATATCCACTAAATGAGGGAATAATATGTGTGAGGGTACCCCAGGAGAGTTCCAAATGTGTGTGGGTAGAATATATATCCCACGGGGGTAAAATTGAAAAAAGTTGAAAAAAAAATTTTTTTGGACTGTCATTTTTCCGTCGTTTATCAGACTTTCAGATAGGGGAAATGTCAGTGAGCGTTCCGATTTCAGTTCCAGAGCGATTCGCCCAATGAGTCCTTGATATTTAGTCGTTTTCAGCCAATTTTCTGGATTTTTGAAAATTTCACTTTTTTGTGAAAATATCCACTAAATGAGGGAATAATATGTGTGAGGGTACCCCAGGAGAGTTCCAAATGTGTGTGGGTAGAATATATATCCCACGGGGGTAAAATTGAAAAAAGTTGAAAAAAAATTTTTTTTGGACTTAGTCATTTTTCCGCCGTTTATCAGACTTTCAGATCGGGAAAATGTGAGTGAGCATTCCGATTTCAGTTCCAGAGCAATTCGCCCAATGAGTCCTTGATATTTAGTCGTTTTCAGCCAATTTTCTGGATTTTTGAAAATTTCACTTTTTTGTGAAAATATCCACTAAATGAGGGAATAATATGTGTGAGGGTACCCCAGGAGAGTTCCAAATGTGTGTGGGTAGAATATATATCCCACAGGGGTAAAATTGAAAAAAGTTGAAAAAAATTTTTTTTTGGACTTAGTCATTTTTCCGGCGTTTATCAGACTTTCAGATAGGGGAAATGTGAGTGAGCATTCCGATTTCAGTTCCAGAGCGATTCGCCCAATGAGTCCTAGATATTTAGTCGTTTTCAGCCAATTTTCTGGATTTTTGAAAATTTCACTTTTTTGTGAAAATATCCACTAAATGAGGGAATAATATGTGTGAGGGTACCCCAGGAGAGTTCCAAATGTGTGTGGGTAGAATATATATCCCACGGGGGTAAAATTGAAAAAAGTTGAAAAAAAAATTTTTTTGGACTTAGTCATTTTTCCGTTGTTTATCAGACTTTCAGATAGGGGAAATGTCAGTGAGCGTTCCGATTTCAGTTCCAGAGCGATTCGCCCAATGAGTCCTTGATATTTAGTCGTTTTCAGCCAATTTTCTGGATTTTTGAAAATTTCACTTTTTTGTGAAAATATCCACTAAATGAGGGAATAATATGTGTGAGGGTACCCCAGGAGAGTTCCAAATGTGTGTGGGTAGAATATATATCCCACGGGGGTAAAATTGAAAAAAGTTGAAAAAAAATTTTTTTTGGACTTAGTCATTTTTCCGGCGTTTATCAGACTTTCAGATAGGGGAAATGTGAGTGAGCATTCCGATTTCAGTTCCAGAGCGATTCGCCCAATGAGTCCTTGATATTTAGTCGTTTTCAGACAATTTTCTGGATTTTTGAAAATTTCACTTTTTTGTGAAAATATCCACTAAATGAGGGAATAATATGTGTGAGGGTACCCCAGGAGAGTTCCAAATGTGTGTGGGTAGAATATATATCCCACAGGGGTAAAATTGAAAAAAGTTTAAAAAAATTTTTTTTTGGACTTAGTCATTTTTCCGGCGTTTATCAGACTTTCAGATAGGGGAAATGTGAGTGAGCATTCCGATTTCAGTTCCAGAGCGATTCGCCCAATGAGTCCTTGATATTTAGTCGTTTTCAGCCAATTTTCTGGATTTTTGAAAATTTCACTTTTTTGTGAAAATATCCACTAAATGAGGGAATAATAATGTGTGAGGGTACCCCAGGAGAGTTCCAAATGTGTGTGGGTAGAATATATATCCCACGGGGGTAAAATTGAAAAAAGTTGAAAAAAAATTTTTTTGGACTTAGTCATTTTTCCGTCGTTTATCAGACTTTCAGATAGGGGAAATGTCAGTGAGCGTTCCGATTTCAGTTCCAGAGCGATTCGCCCAATGAGTCCTTGATATTTAGTCGTTTTCAGCCAATTTTCTGGATTTTTGAAAATTTCACTTTTTTGTGAAAATATCCACTAAAAGAGGGAATAATATGTGTGAGGGTACCCCAGGAGAGTTCCAAATGTGTGTGGGTAGAATATATATCCCACGGGGGTAAAATTGAAAAAAGTTGAAAAAAATTTTTTTTTGGACTTAGTCATTTTTCCGGCGTTTATCAGACTTTCAGAAAGGGGAAATGTCAGTGAGCGTTCCGATTTCAGTTCCAGAGCAATTCGCCCAATGAGTCCTTGATATTTAGTCGTTTTCAGCCAATTTTCTGGATTTTTGAAAATTTCACTTTTTTGTGAAAATATCCACTAAATGAGGGAATAATATGTGTGAGGGTACCCCAGGAGAGTTCCAAATGTGTGTGGGTAGAATATATATCCCACGGGGGT
Source organism: Phyllobates terribilis (assembly GCF_046119375.1). Lineage (NCBI taxonomy): Eukaryota > Metazoa > Chordata > Amphibia > Anura > Dendrobatidae > Phyllobates > Phyllobates terribilis. Next base: position 879,733 of record NW_027363138.1, read on the forward strand.
AAAATTGAAAAAAGTTGAAAAAAAAATTTTTTTGGACTGTCATTTTTCCGTCGTTTATCAGACTTTCAGATAGGGGAAATGTCAGTGAGCGTTCCGATTTCAGTTCCAGAGCGATTCGCCCAATGAGTCCTTGATATTTAGTCGTTTTCAGCCAATTTTCTGGATTTTTGAAAATTTCACTTTTTTGTGAAAATATCCACTAAATGAGGGAATAATATGTGTGAGGGTACCCCAGGAGAGTTCCAAATGTGTGTGGGTAGAATATATATCCCACGGGGGTAAAATTGAAAAAAGTTGAAAAAAAATTTTTTTTGGACTTAGTCATTTTTCCGTTGTTTATCAGACTTTCAGATAGGGGAAATGTCAGTGAGCGTTCCGATTTCAGTTCCAGAGCGATTCGCCCAATGAGTCCTTGATATTTAGTCGTTTTCAGCCAATTTTCTGGATTTTTGAAAATTTCACTTTTTTGTGAAAATATCCACTAAATGAGGGAATAATATGTGTGAGGGTACCCCAGGAGAGTTCCAAATGTGTGTGGGTAGAATATATATCCCACAGTGGTAAAATTGAAAAAAGTTGAAAAAAATTTTTTTTTGGACTTAGTCATTTTTCCGGCGTTTATCAGACTTTCAGATAGGGGAAATGTGAGTGAGCATTCCGATTTCAGTTCCAGAGCGATTCGCCCAATGAGTCCTAGATATTTAGTCGTTTTCAGCCAATTTTCTGGATTTTTGAAAATTTCACTTTTTTGTGAAAATATCCACTAAATGAGGGAATAATATGTGTGAGGGTACCCCAGGAGAGTTCCAAATGTGTGTGGGTAGAATATATATCCCACGGGGGTAAAATTGAAAAAAGTTGAAAAAAAAATTTTTTTGGACTTAGTCATTTTTCCGTTGTTTATCAGACTTTCAGATAGGGGAGATGTCAGTGAGCGTTCCGATTTCAGTTCCAGAGCGATTCGCCCAATGAGTCCTTGATATTTAGTCGTTTTCAGCCAATTTTCTGGATTTTTGAAAATTTCACTTTTTTGTGAAAATATCCACTAAATGAGGGAATAATATGTGTGAGGGTACCCCAGGAGAGTTCCAAATGTGTGTGGGTAGAATATATATCCCACGGGGGTAAAATTGAAAAAAGTTGAAAAAAAATTTTTTTTGGACTTAGTCATTTTTCCGCCGTTTATCAGACTTTCAGATAGGGGAAATGTGAGTGAGCATTCCGATTTCAGTTCCAGAGCAATTCGCCCAATGAGTCCGTGATATTTAGTCGTTTTCAGCCAATTTTCTGGATTTTTGAAAATTTCACTTTTTTGTGAAAATATCCACTAAATGAGGGAATAATATGTGTGAGGGTACCCCAGGAGAGTTCCAAATGTGTGTGGGTAGAATATATATCCCACTGGGGTAAAATTGAAAAAAGTTGAAAAAAATTTTTTTTTGGACTTAGTCATTTTTCCGGCGTTTATCAGACTTTCAGATAGGGGAAATGTGAGTGAGCATTCCGATTTCAGTTCCAGAGCGATTCGCCCAATGAGTCCTTGATATTTAGTCGTTTTCAGACAATTTTCTGGATTTTTGAAAATTTCACTTTTTTGTGAAAATATCCACTAAATGAGGGAATAATATGTGTGAGGGTACCCCAGGAGAGTTCCAAATGTGTGTGGGTAGAATATATATCCCACAGGGGTAAAATTGAAAAAAGTTGAAAAAAATTTTTTTTTGGACTTAGTCATTTTTCCGGCGTTTATCAGACTTTCAGATAGGGGAAATGTGAGTGAGCATTCCGATTTCAGTTCCAGAGCGATTCGCCCAATGAGTCCTTGATATTTAGTCGTTTTCAGCCAATTTTCTGGATTTTTGAAAATTTCACTTTTTTGTGAAAATATCCACTAAATGAGGGAATAATAATGTGTGAGGGTACCCCAGGAGAGTTCCAAATGTGTGTGGGTAGAATATATATCCCACGGGGGTAAAATTGAAAAAAGTTGAAAAAAAATTTTTTTTGGACTTAGTCATTTTTCCGCCGTTTATCAGACTTTCAGATAGGGGAAATGTGAGTGAGCATTCCGATTTCAGTTCCAGAGCGATTCGCCCAATGAGTCCTAGATATTTAGTCGTTTTCAGCCAATTTTCTGGATTTTTGAAAATTTCACTTTTTTGTGAAAATATCCACTAAATGAGGGAATAATATGTGTGAGGGTACCCCAGGAGAGTTCCAAATGTGTGTGGGTAGAATATATATCCCACGGGGGTAAAATTGAAAAAAGTTGAAAAAAATTTTTTTTTGGACTTAGTCATTTTTCCGGCGTTTATCAGACTTTCAGAAAGGGGAAATGTGAGTGAGCGTTCCGATTTTAGTTCCAGAGCAATTCGCCCAATGAGTCCTTGATATTTAGTCGTTTTCAGCCAATTTTCTGGATTTTTGAAAATTTCACTTTTTTGTGAAAATATCCACTAAATGAGGGAATAATATGTGTGAGGGTACCCCAGGAGAGTTCCAAATGTGTGTGGGTAGAATATATATCCCACGGGGGTAAAATTGAAAAAAGTTGAAAAAAAAATTTTTTTGGACTGTCATTTTTCCGTCGTTTATCAGACTTTCAGATAGGGGAAATGTCAGTGAGCGTTCCGATTTCAGTTCCAGAGCGATTCGCCCAATGAGTCCTTGATATTTAGTCGTTTTCAGCCAATTTTCTGGATTTTTGAAAATTTCACTTTTTTGTGAAAATATCCACTAAATGAGGGAATAATATGTGTGAGGGTACCCCAGGAGAGTTCCAAATGTGTGTGGGTAGAATATATATCCCACGGGGGTAAAATTGAAAAAAGTTGAAAAAAAATTTTTTTTGGACTTAGTCATTTTTCCGCCGTTTATCAGACTTTCAGATAGGGGAAATGTGAGTGAGCATTCCGATTTCAGTTCCAGAGCAATTCGCCCAATGAGTCCTTGATATTTAGTCGTTTTCAGCCAATTTTCTGGATTTTTGAAAATTTCACTTTTTTGTGAAAATATCCACTAAATGAGGGAATAATATGTGTGAGGGTACCCCAGGAGAGTTCCAAATGTGTGTGGGTAGAATATATATCCCACGGGGGTAAAATTGAAAAAAGTTGAAAAAAATTTTTTTTTGGACTTAGTCATTTTTCCGCCGTTTATCAGACTTTCAGATAGGGGAAATGTGAGTGAGCATTCCGATTTCAGTTCCAGAGCAATTCGCCCAATGAGTCCTTGATATTTAGTCGTTTTCAGCCAATTTTCTGGATTTTTGAAAATTTCACTTTTTTGTGAAAATATCCACTAAATGAGGGAATAATATGTGTGAGGGTACCCCAGGAGAGTTCCAAATGTGTGTGGGTAGAATATATATCCCACGGGGGTAAAATTGAAAAAAGTTGAAAAAAAATTTTTTTTGGACTTAGTCATTTTTCCGCCGTTTATCAGACTTTCAGATAGGGGAAATGTGAGTGAGCATTCCGATTTCAGTTCCAGAGCGATTCGCCCAATGAGTCCTAGATATTTAGTCGTTTTCAGCCAATTTTCTGGATTTTTGAAAATTTCACTTTTTTGTGAAAATATCCACTAAATGAGGGAATAATATGTGTGAGGGTACCCCAGGAGAGTTCCAAATGTGTGTGGGTAGAATATATATCCCACGGGGGTAAAATTGAAAAAAGTTGAAAAAAATTTTTTTTTGGACTTAGTCATTTTTCCGGCGTTTATCAGACTTTCAGAAAGGGGAAATGTGAGTGAGCGTTCCGATTTTAGTTCCAGAGCAATTCGCCCAATGAGTCCTTGATATTTAGTCGTTTTCAGCCAATTTTCTGGATTTTTGAAAATTTCACTTTTTTGTGAAAATATCCACTAAATGAGGGAATAATATGTGTGAGGGTACCCCAGGAGAGTTCCAAATGTGTGTGGGTAGAATATATATCCCACGGGGGTAAAATTGAAAAAAGTTGAAAAAAAAATTTTTTTGGACTGTCATTTTTCCGTCGTTTATCAGACTTTCAGATAGGGGAAATGTCAGTGAGCGTTCCGATTTCAGTTCCAGAGCGATTCGCCCAATGAGTCCTTGATATTTAGTCGTTTTCAGCCAATTTTCTGGATTTTTGAAAATTTCACTTTTTTGTGAAAATATCCACTAAATGAGGGAATAATATGTGTGAGGGTACCCCAGGAGAGTTCCAAATGTGTGTGGGTAGAATATATATCCCACGGGGGTAAAATTGAAAAAAGTTGAAAAAAAATTTTTTTTGGACTTAGTCATTTTTCCGCCGTTTATCAGACTTTCAGATAGGGGAAATGTGAGTGAGCATTCCGATTTCAGTTCCAGAGCAATTCGCCCAATGAGTCCTTGATATTTAGTCGTTTTCAGCCAATTTTCTGGATTTTTGAAAATTTCACTTTTTTGTGAAAATATCCACTAAATGAGGGAATAATATGTGTGAGGGTACCCCAGGAGAGTTCCAAATGTGTGTGGGTAGAATATATATCCCACGGGGGTAAAATTGAAAAAAGTTGAAAAAAATTTTTTTTTGGACTTAGTCATTTTTCCGCCGTTTATCAGACTTTCAGATAGGGGAAATGTGAGTGAGCATTCCGATTTCAGTTCCAGAGCAATTCGCCCAATGAGTCCTTGATATTTAGTCGTTTTCAGCCAATTTTCTGGATTTTTGAAAATTTCACTTTTTTGTGAAAATATCCACTAAATGAGGGAATAATATGTGTGAGGGTACCCCAGGAGAGTTCCAAATGTGTGTGGGTAGAATATATATCCCACGGGGGTAAAATTGAAAAAAGTTGAAAAAAAATTTTTTTTGGACTTAGTCATTTTTCCGCCGTTTATCAGACTTTCAGATAGGGGAAATGTGAGTGAGCATTCCGATTTCAGTTCCAGAGCGATTCGCCCAATGAGTCCTAGATATTTAGTCGTTTTCAGCCAATTTTCTGGATTTTTGAAAATTTCACTTTTTTGTGAAAATATCCACTAAATGAGGGAATAATATGTGTGAGGGTACCCCAGGAGAGTTCCAAATGTGTGTGGGTAGAATATATATCCCACGGGGGTAAAATTGAAAAAAGTTGAAAAAAATTTTTTTTTGGACTTAGTCATTTTTCCGGCGTTTATCAGACTTTCAGAAAGGGGAAATGTGAGTGAGCGTTCCGATTTTAGTTCCAGAGCAATTCGCCCAATGAGTCCTTGATATTTAGTCGTTTTCAGCCAATTTTCTGGATTTTTGAAAATTTCACTTTTTTGTGAAAATATCCACTAAATGAGGGAATAATATGTGTGAGGGTACCCCAGGAGAGTTCCAAATGTGTGTGGGTAGAATATATATCCCACGGGGGTAAAATTGAAAAAAGTTGAAAAAAAATTTTTTTTTGGACTTAGTCATTTTTCCGCCGTTTATCAGACTTTCAGATAGGGGAAATGTGAGAGAGCATTCCGATTTCAGTTCCAGAGCGATTCGCCCAATGAGTCCTTGATATTTAGTCGTTTTCAGCCAATTTTCTGGATTTTTGAAAATTTCACTTTTTTGTGAAAATATCCACTAAAAGAGGGAATAATATGTGTGAGGGTACCCCAGGAGAGTTCCAAATGTGTGTGGGTAGAATATATATCCCACTGGGGTAAAATTGAAAAAAGTTGAAAAAAATTTTTTTTTGGACTTAGTCATTTTTCCGGCGTTTATCAGACTTTCAGATAGGGGAAATGTGAGTGAGCATTCCGATTTCAGTTCCAGAGCGATTCGCCCAATGAGTCCTTGATATTTAGTCGTTTTCAGCCAATTTTCTGGATTTTTGAAAATTTCACTTTTTTGTGAAAATATCCACTAAATGAGGGAATAATATGTGTGAGGGTACCCCAGGAGAGTTCCAAATGTGTGTGGGTAGAATATATATCCCACGGGGGTAAAATTGAAAAAAGTTGAAAAAAAAATTTTTTTGGACTGTCATTTTTCCGTCGTTTATCAGACTTTCAGATAGGGGAAATGTCAGTGAGCATTCCGATTTCAGTTCCAGAGCGATTGGCCCAATGAGTCCTTGATATTTAGTCGTTTTCAGCCAATTTTCTGGATTTTTGAAAATTTCACTTTTTTGTGAAAATATCCACTAAATGAGGGAATATTATGTGTGAGGGTACCCCAGGAGAGTTCCAAATGTGTGTGGGTAGAATATATATCCCACGGCGGTAAAATTGAAAAAAGTTGAAAAAAATTTTTTTTTGGACTTAGTCATTTTTCCGGCGTTTATCAGACTTTCAGAAAGGGGAAATGTCAGTGAGCGTTCCGATTTCAGTTCCAGAGCAATTCGCCCAATGAGTCCTTGCTATTTAGTCGTTTTCAGCCAATTTTCTGGATTTTTGAAAATTTCACTTTTTTGTGAAAATATCCACTAAATAAGGGAATAATATGTGTGAGGGTACCCCAGGAGAGTTCCAAATGTGTGTGGGTAGAATATATATCCCACTGGGGTAAAATTGAAAAAAGTTGAAAAAAATTTTTTTTTGGACTTAGTCATTTTTCCGGCGTTTATCAGACTTTCAGATAGGGGAAATGTGAGTGAGCGTTCCGATTTTAGTTCCAGAGCAATTCGCCCAATGAGTCCTTGATATTTAGTCGTTTTCAGCCAATTTTCTGGATTTTTGAAAATTTCACTTTTTTGTGAAAATATCCACTAAATGAGGGAATAATATGTGTGAGGGTACCCCAGGAGAGTTCCAAATGTGTGTGGGTAGAATATATATCCCACTGGGGTAAAATTGAAGAAAGTTGAAAAAAATTTTTTTTTGGACTTAGTCATTTTTCTGCCGTTTATCAGACTTTCAGATAGGGGAAATGTGAGAGAGCATTCCGATTTCAGTTCCAGAGCGATTCGCCCAATGAGTCCTAGATATTTAGTCATTTTCAGCCAATTTTCTGGATTTTTGAAAATTTCACTTTTTTGTGAAAATATCCACTAAATGAGGGAATAATATGTGTGAGGGTACCCCAGGAGAGTTCCAAATGTGTGTGGGTAGAATATATATCCCACTGGGGTAAAATTGAAGAAAGTTGAAAAAAAATTTTTTTTGGACTTAGTCATTTTTCCGGCGTTTATCAGACTTTCAGATAGGGGAAATGTGAGTGAGCATTCCGATTTCAGTTCCAGAGCGATTCGCCCAATGAGTCCTTGATATTTAGTCGTTTTCAGCCAATTTTCTGGATTTTTGAAAATTTCACTTTTTTGTGAAAATATCCACTAAATGAGGGAATAATATGTGTGAGGGTACCCCAGGAGAGTTCCAAATGTGTGTGGGTAGAATATATATCCCACGGGGGTAAAATTGAAAAAAGTTGAAAAAAAATTTTTTTTGGACTTAGTCATTTTTCCGCCGTTTATCAGACTTTCAGATAGGGGAAATGTGAGTGAGCATTCCGATTTCAGTTCCAGAGCGATTCGCCCAATGAGTCCTAGATATTTAGTCGTTTTCAGCCAATTTTCTGGATTTTTGAAAATTTCACTTTTTTGTGAAAATATCCACTAAATGAGGGAATAATATGTGTGAGGGTACCCCAGGAGAGTTCCAAATGTGTGTGGGTAGAATATATATCCCACGGGGGTAAAATTGAAAAAAGTTGAAAAAAATTTTTTTTTGGACTTAGTCATTTTTCCGGCGTTTATCAGACTTTCAGAAAGGGGAAATGTGAGTGAGCGTTCCGATTTTAGTTCCAGAGCAATTCGCCCAATGAGTCCTTGATATTTAGTCGTTTTCAGCCAATTTTCTGGATTTTTGAAAATTTCACTTTTTTGTGAAAATATCCACTAAATGAGGGAATAATATGTGTGAGGGTACCCCAGGAGAGTTCCAAATGTGTGTGGGTAGAATATATATCCCACGGGGGTAAAATTGAAAAAAGTTGAAAAAAAATTTTTTTTTGGACTTAGTCATTTTTCCGCCGTTTATCAGACTTTCAGATAGGGGAAATGTGAGAGAGCATTCCGATTTCAGTTCCAGAGCGATTCGCCCAATGAGTCCTTGATATTTAGTCGTTTTCAGCCAATTTTCTGGATTTTTGAAAATTTCACTTTTTTGTGAAAATATCCACTAAATGAGGGAATAATATGTGTGAGGGTACCCCAGGAGAGTTCCAAATGTGTGTGGGTAGAATATATATCCCACGGGGGTAAAATTGAAAAAAGTTGAAAAAAATTTTTTTTTTGGACTTAGTCATTTTTCTGCCGTTTATCAGACTTTCAGATAGGGGAAATGTGAGAGAGCATTCCGATTTCAGTTCCAGAGCGATTCGCCCAATGAGTCCTTGATATTTAGTCGTTTTCAGCCAATTTTCTGGATTTTTGAAAATTTCACTTTTTTGTGAAAATATCCACTAAATGAGGGAATAATATGTGTGAGGGTACCCCAGGAGAGTTCCAAATGTGTGTGGGTAGAATATATATCCCACGGGGGTAAAATTGAAAAAAGTTGAAAAAAAAATTTTTTTGGACTGTCATTTTTCCGTCGTTTATCAGACTTTCAGATAGGGGAAATGTCAGTGAGCGTTCCGATTTCAGTTCCAGAGCGATTCGCCCAATGAGTCCTTGATATTTAGTCGTTTTCAGCCAATTTTCTGGATTTTTGAAAATTTCACTTTTTTGTGAAAATATCCACTAAATGAGGGAATAATATGTGTGAGGGTACCCCAGGAGAGTTCCAAATGTGTGTGGGTAGAATATATATCCCACGGGGGTAAAATTGAAAAAAGTTGAAAAAAAATTTTTTTTGGACTTAGTCATTTTTCCGCCGTTTATCAGACTTTCAGATCGGGAAAATGTGAGTGAGCATTCCGATTTCAGTTCCAGAGCAATTCGCCCAATGAGTCCTTGATATTTAGTCGTTTTCAGCCAATTTTCTGGATTTTTGAAAATTTCACTTTTTTGTGAAAATATCCACTAAATGAGGGAATAATATGTGTGAGGGTACCCCAGGAGAGTTCCAAATGTGTGTGGGTAGAATATATATCCCACAGGGGTAAAATTGAAAAAAGTTGAAAAAAATTTTTTTTTGGACTTAGTCATTTTTCCGGCGTTTATCAGACTTTCAGATAGGGGAAATGTGAGTGAGCATTCCGATTTCAGTTCCAGAGCGATTCGCCCAATGAGTCCTAGATATTTAGTTGTTTTCAGCCAATTTTCTGGATTTTTGAAAATTTCACTTTTTTGTGAAAATATCCACTAAATGAGGGAATAATATGTGTGAGGGTACCCCAGGAGAGTTCCAAATGTGTGTGGGTAGAATATATATCCCACGGGGGTAAAATTGAAAAAAGTTGAAAAAAAAATTTTTTTGGACTTAGTCATTTTTCCGTTGTTTATCAGACTTTCAGATAGGGGAAATGTCAGTGAGCGTTCCGATTTCAGTTCCAGAGCGATTCGCCCAATGAGTCCTTGATATTTAGTCGTTTTCAGCCAATTTTCTGGATTTTTGAAAATTTCACTTTTTTGTGAAAATATCCACTAAATGAGGGAATAATATGTGTGAGGGTACCCCAGGAGAGTTCCAAATGTGTGTGGGTAGAATATATATCCCACGGGGGTAAAATTGAAAAAAGTTGAAAAAAAATTTTTTTTGGACTTAGTCATTTTTCCGCCGTTTATCAGACTTTCAGATAGGGGAAATGTGAGTGAGCATTCCGATTTCAGTTCCAGAGCAATTCGCCCAATGAGTCCGTGATATTTAGTCGTTTTCAGCCAATTTTCTGGATTTTTGAAAATTTCACTTTTTTGTGAAAATATCCACTAAATGAGGGAATAATATGTGTGAGGGTACCCCAGGAGAGTTCCAAATGTGTGTGGGTAGAATATATATCCCACTGGGGTAAAATTGAAAAAAGTTGAAAAAAATTTTTTTTTGGACTTAGTCATTTTTCCGGCGTTTATCAGACTTTCAGATAGGGGAAATGTGAGTGAGCATTCCGATTTCAGTTCCAGAGCGATTCGCCCAATGAGTCCTTGATATTTAGTCGTTTTCAGACAATTTTCTGGATTTTTGAAAATTTCACTTTTTTGTGAAAATATCCACTAAATGAGGGAATAATATGTGTGAGGGTACCCCAGGAGAGTTCCAAATGTGTGTGGGTAGAATATATATCCCACAGGGGTAAAATTGAAAAAAGTTTAAAAAAATTTTTTTTTGGACTTAGTCATTTTTCCGGCGTTTATCAGACTTTCAGATAGGGGAAATGTGAGTGAGCATTCCGATTTCAGTTCCAGAGCGATTCGCCCAATGAGTCCTTGATATTTAGTCGTTTTCAGCCAATTTTCTGGATTTTTGAAAATTTCACTTTTTTGTGAAAATATCCACTAAATGAGGGAATAATAATGTGTGAGGGTACCCCAGGAGAGTTCCAAATGTGTGTGGGTAGAATATATATCCCACGGGGGTAAAATTGAAAAAAGTTGAAAAAAAATTTTTTTGGACTTAGTCATTTTTCCGTCGTTTATCAGACTTTCAGATAGGGGAAATGTCAGTGAGCGTTCCGATTTCAGTTCCAGAGCGATTCGCCCAATGAGTCCTTGATATTTAGTCGTTTTCAGCCAATTTTCTGGATTTTTGAAAATTTCACTTTTTTGTGAAAATATCCACTAAAAGAGGGAATAATATGTGTGAGGGTACCCCAGGAGAGTTCCAAATGTGTGTGGGTAGAATATATATCCCACGGGGGTAAAATTGAAAAAAGTTGAAAAAATTTTTTTTTTTGGACTTAGTCATTTTTCCGCCGTTTATCAGACTTTCAGATAGGGGAAATGTGAGAGAGCATTCCGATTTCAGTTCTAGAGCGATTCGCCCAATGAGTCCTAGATATTTAGTCGTTTTCAGCCAATTTTCTGGATTTTTGAAAATTTCACTTTTTTGTGAAAATATCCACTAAATGAGGGAATAATATGTGTGAGGGTACCCCAGGAGAGTTCCAAATGTGTGTGGGTAGAATATATATCCCACTGGGGTAAAATTGAAAAAAGTTGAAAAAAATTTTTTTTTGGACTTAGTCATTTTTCCGGCGTTTATCAGACTTTCAGAAAGGGGAAATGTCAGTGAGCGTTCCGATTTCAGTTCCAGAGCAATTCGCCCAATGAGTCCTTGATATTTAGTCGTTTTCAGCCAATTTTCTGGATTTTTGAAAATTTCACTTTTTTGTGAAAATATCCACTAAATGAGGGAATAATATGTGTGAGGGTACCCCAGGAGAGTTCCAAATGTGTGTGGGTAGAATATATATCCCACGGGGGTAAAATTGAAAAAAGTTGAAAAAAAAAATTTTTTGGACTGTCATTTTTCCGTCGTTTATCAGACTTTCAGATAGGGGAAATGTCAGTGAGCGTTCCGATTTCAGTTCCAGAGCGATTCGCCCAATGAGTCCTTGATATTTAGTCGTTTTCAGCCAATTTTCTGGATTTTTGAAAATTTCACTTTTTTGTGAAAATATCCACTAAATGAGGGAATAATATGTGTGAGGGTACCCCAGGAGAGTTCCAAATGTGTGTGGGTAGAATATATATCCCACGGGGGTAAAATTGAAAAAAGTTGAAAAAAAATTTTTTTTGGACTTAGTCATTTTTCCGTTGTTTATCAGACTTTCAGATAGGGGAAATGTCAGTGAGCGTTCCGATTTCAGTTCCAGAGCGATTCGCCCAATGAGTCCTTGATATTTAGTCGTTTTCAGCCAATTTTCTGGATTTTTGAAAATTTCACTTTTTTGTGAAAATATCCACTAAATGAGGGAATAATATGTGTGAGGGTACCCCAGGAGAGTTCCAAATGTGTGTGGGTAGAATATATATCCCACAGGGGTAAAATTGAAAAAAGTTGAAAAAAATTTTTTTTTGGACTTAGTCATTTTTCCGGCGTTTATCAGACTTTCAGATAGGGGAAATGTGAGTGAGCATTCCGATTTCAGTTCCAGAGCGATTCGCCCAATGAGTCCTAGATATTTAGTCGTTTTCAGCCAATTTTCTGGATTTTTGAAAATTTCACTTTTTTGTGAAAATATCCACTAAATGAGGGAATAATATGTGTGAGGGTACCCCAGGAGAGTTCCAAATGTGTGTGGGTAGAATATATATCCCACGGGGGTAAAATTGAAAAAAGTTGAAAAAAAAATTTTTTTGGACTTAGTCATTTTTCCGTTGTTTATCAGACTTTCAGATAGGGGAGATGTCAGTGAGCGTTCCGATTTCAGTTCCAGAGCGATTCGCCCAATGAGTCCTTGATATTTAGTCGTTTTCAGCCAATTTTCTGGATTTTTGAAAATTTCACTTTTTTGTGAAAATATCCACTAAATGAGGGAATAATATGTGTGAGGGTACCCCAGGAGAGTTCCAAATGTGTGTGGGTAGAATATATATCCCACGGGGGTAAAATTGAAAAAAGTTGAAAAAAAATTTTTTTTGGACTTAGTCATTTTTCCGCCGTTTATCAGACTTTCAGATAGGGGAAATGTGAGTGAGCATTCCGATTTCAGTTCCAGAGCAATTCGCCCAATGAGTCCGTGATATTTAGTCGTTTTCAGCCAATTTTCTGGATTTTTGAAAATTTCACTTTTTTGTGAAAATATCCACTAAATGAGGGAATAATATGTGTGAGGGTACCCCAGGAGAGTTCCAAATGTGTGTGGGTAGAATATATATCCCACTGGGGTAAAATTGAAAAAAGTTGAAAAAAATTTTTTTTTGGACTTAGTCATTTTTCCGGCGTTTATCAGACTTTCAGATAGGGGAAATGTGAGTGAGCATTCCGATTTCAGTTCCAGAGCGATTCGCCCAATGAGTCCTTGATATTTAGTCGTTTTCAGACAATTTTCTGGATTTTTGAAAATTTCACTTTTTTGTGAAAATATCCACTAAATGAGGGAATAATATGTGTGAGGGTACCCCAGGAGAGTTCCAAATGTGTGTGGGTAGAATATATATCCCACAGGGGTAAAATTGAAAAAAGTTGAAAAAAATTTTTTTTTGGACTTAGTCATTTTTCCGGCGTTTATCAGACTTTCAGATAGGGGAAATGTGAGTGAGCATTCCGATTTCAGTTCCAGAGCGATTCGCCCAATGAGTCCTTGATATTTAGTCGTTTTCAGCCAATTTTCTGGATTTTTGAAAATTTCACTTTTTTGTGAAAATATCCACTAAATGAGGGAATAATAATGTGTGAGGGTACCCCAGGAGAGTTCCAAATGTGTGTGGGTAGAATATATATCCCACGGGGGTAAAATTGAAAAAAGTTGAAAAAAAATTTTTTTGGACTTAGTCATTTTTCCGTCGTTTATCAGACTTTCAGATAGGGGAAATGTCAGTGAGCGTTCCGATTTCAGTTCCAGAGCGATTCGCCCAATGAGTCCTTGATATTTAGTCGTTTTCAGCCAATTTTCTGGATTTTTGAAAATTTCACTTTTTTGTGAAAATATCCACTAAAAGAGGGAATAATATGTGTGAGGGTACCCCAGGAGAGTTCCAAATGTGTGTGGGTAGAATATATATCCCACGGGGGTAAAATTGAAAAAAGTTGAAAAAATTTTTTTTTTTGGACTTAGTCATTTTTCCGCCGTTTATCAGACTTTCAGATAGGGGAAATGTGAGAGAGCATTCCGATTTCAGTTCTAGAGCGATTCGCCCAATGAGTCCTAGATATTTAGTCGTTTTCAGCCAATTTTCTGGATTTTTGAAAATTTCACTTTTTTGTGAAAATATCCACTAAATGAGGGAATAATATGTGTGAGGGTACCCCAGGAGAGTTCCAAATGTGTGTGGGTAGAATATATATCCCACTGGGGTAAAATTGAAAAAAGTTGAAAAAAATTTTTTTTTGGACTTAGTCATTTTTCCGGCGTTTATCAGACTTTCAGAAAGGGGAAATGTCAGTGAGCGTTCCGATTTCAGTTCCAGAGCAATTCGCCCAATGAGTCCTTGATATTTAGTCGTTTTCAGCCAATTTTCTGGATTTTTGAAAATTTCACTTTTTTGTGAAAATATCCACTAAATGAGGGAATAATATGTGTGAGGGTACCCCAGGAGAGTTCCAAATGTGTGTGGGTAGAATATATATCCCACGGGGGTAAAATTGAAAAAAGTTGAAAAAAATTTTTTTTTTGGACTTAGTCATTTTTCTGCCGTTTATCAGACTTTCAGATAGGGGAAATGTGAGAGAGCATTCCGATTTCAGTTCCAGAGCGATTCGCCCAATGAGTCCTTGATATTTAGTCGTTTTCAGCCAATTTTCTGGATTTTTGAAAATTTCACTTTTTTGTGAAAATATCCACTAAATGAGGGAATAATATGTGTGAGGGTACCCCAGGAGAGTTCCAAATGTGTGTGGGTAGAATATATATCCCACGGGGGTAAAATTGAAAAAAGTTGAAAAAAAAATTTTTTTGGACTGTCATTTTTCCGTCGTTTATCAGACTTTCAGATAGGGGAAATGTCAGTGAGCGTTCCGATTTCAGTTCCAGAGCGATTCGCCCAATGAGTCCTTGATATTTAGTCGTTTTCAGCCAATTTTCTGGATTTTTGAAAATTTCACTTTTTTGTGAAAATATCCACTAAATGAGGGAATAATATGTGTGAGGGTACCCCAAGAGAGTTCCAAATGTGTGTGGGTAGAATATATATCCCACGGGGGTAAAATTGAAAAAAGTTGAAAAAAAAATTTTTTTGGACTTAGTCATTTTTCCGTTGTTTATCAGACTTTCAGATAGGGGAAATGTCAGTGAGCATTCCGATTTCAGTTCCAGAGCGATTCGCCCAATGAGTCCTTGATATTTAGTCGTTTTCAGCCAATTTTCTGGATTTTTGAAAATTTCACTTTTTTGTGAAAATATCCACTAAATGAGGGAATAATATGTGTGAGGGTACCCCAGGAGAGTTCCAAATGTGTGTGGGTAGAATATATATCCCACGGGGGTAAAATTGAAAAAAGTTGAAAAAAAATTTTTTTGGACTTAGTCATTTTTCCGTCGTTTATCAGACTTTCAGATAGGGGAAATGTCAGTGAGCGTTCCGATTTCAGTTCCAGAGCGATTCGCCCAATGAGTCCTTGATATTTAGTCGTTTTCAGCCAATTTTCTGGATTTTTGAAAATTTCACTTTTTTGTGAAAATATCCACTAAAAGAGGGAATAATATGTGTGAGGGTACCCCAGGAGAGTTCCAAATGTGTGTGGGTAGAATATATATCCCACGGGGGTAAAATTGAAAAAAGTTGAAAAAATTTTTTTTTTTGGACTTAGTCATTTTTCCGCCGTTTATCAGACTTTCAGATAGGGGAAATGTGAGAGAGCATTCTGATTTCAGTTCCAGAGCGATTCGCCCAATGAGTCCTAGATATTTAGTCGTTTTCAGCCAATTTTCTGGATTTTTGAAAATTTCACTTTTTTGTGAAAATATCCACTAAATGAGGGAATAATATGTGTGAGGGTACCCCAGGAGAGTTCCAAATGTGTGTGGGTAGAATATATATCCCACTGGGGTAAAATTGAAAAAAGTTGAAAAAAATTTTTTTTTGGACTTAGTCATTTTTCCGGCGTTTATCAGACTTTCAGAAAGGGGAAATGTCAGTGAGCGTTCCGATTTCAGTTCCAGAGCAATTCGCCCAATGAGTCCTTGATATTTAGTCGTTTTCAGCCAATTTTCTGGATTTTTGAAAATTTCACTTTTTTGTGAAAATATCCACTAAATGAGGGAATAATATGTGTGAGGGTACCCCAGGAGAGTTCCAAATGTGTGTGGGTAGAATATATATCCCACGGGGGTAAAATTGAAAAAAGTTGAAAAAAATTTTTTTTTTGGACTTAGTCATTTTTCTGCCGTTTATCAGACTTTCAGATAGGGGAAATGTGAGAGAGCATTCCGATTTCAGTTCCAGAGCGATTCGCCCAATGAGTCCTTGATATTTAGTCGTTTTCAGCCAATTTTCTGGATTTTTGAAAATTTCACTTTTTTGTGAAAATATCCACTAAATGAGGGAATAATATGTGTGAGGGTACCCCAGGAGAGTTCCAAATGTGTGTGGGTAGAATATATATCCCACGGGGGTAAAATTGAAAAAAGTTGAAAAAAAAATTTTTTTGGACTGTCATTTTTCCGTCGTTTATCAGACTTTCAGATAGGGGAAATGTCAGTGAGCGTTCCGATTTCAGTTCCAGAGCGATTCGCCCAATGAGTGCTTGATATTTAGTCGTTTTCAGCCAATTTTCTGGATTTTTGAAAATTTCACTTTTTTGTGAAAATATCCACTAAATGAGGGAATAATATGTGTGAGGGTACCCCAGGAGAGTTCCAAATGTGTGTGGGTAGAATATATATCCCACGGGGGTAAAATTGAAAAAAGTTGAAAAAAAAATTTTTTTGGACTTAGTCATTTTTCCGCCGTTTATCAGACTTTCAGATAGGGGAAATGTGAGTGAGCATTCCGATTTCAGTTCCAGAGCAATTCGCCCAATGAGTCCGTGATATTTAGTCATTTTCAGCCAATTTTCTGGATTTTTGAAAATTTCACTTTTTTGTGAAAATATCCACTAAATGAGGGAATAATATGTGTGAGGGTACCCCAGGAGAGTTCCAAATGTGTGTGGGTAGAATATATATCCCACTGGGGTAAAATTGAAAAAAGTTGAAAAAATTTTTTTTTTTGGACTTAGTCATTTTTCCGCCGTTTATCAGACTTTCAGATAGGGGAAATGTGAGAGAGCATTCCGATTTCAGTTCTAGAGCGATTCGCCCAATGAGTCCTAGATATTTAGTCGTTTTCAGCCAATTTTCTGGATTTTTGAAAATTTCACTTTTTTGTGAAAATATCCACTAAATGAGGGAATAATATGTGTGAGGGTACCCCAGGAGAGTTCCAAATGTGTGTGGGTAGAATATATATCCCACGGGGGTAAAATTGAAAAAAGTTGAAAAAAAAATTTTTTTGGACTGTCATTTTTCCGTCGTTTATCAGACTTTCAGATAGGGGAAATGTCAGTGAGCGTTCCGATTTCAGTTCCAGAGCGATTCGCCCAATGAGTCCTTGATATTTAGTCGTTTTCAGCCAATTTTCTGGATTTTTGAAAATTTCACTTTTTTGTGAAAATATCCACTAAATGAGGGAATAATATGTGTGAGGGTACCCCAGGAGAGTTCCAAATGTGTGTGGGTAGAATATATATCCCACGGGGGTAAAATTGAAAAAAGTTGAAAAAAAAATTTTTTTGGACTTAGTCATTTTTCCGTTGTTTATCAGACTTTCAGATAGGGGAAATGTCAGTGAGCATTCCGATTTCAGTTCCAGAGCGATTCGCCCAATGAGTCCTTGATATTTAGTCGTTTTCAGCCAATTTTCTGGATTTTTGAAAATTTCACTTTTTTGTGAAAATATCCACTAAATGAGGGAATAATATGTGTGAGGGTACCCCAGGAGAGTTCCAAATGTGTGTGGGTAGAATATATATCCCACGGGGGTAAAATTGAAAAAAGTTGAAAAAAAATTTTTTTGGACTTAGTCATTTTTCCGTCGTTTATCAGACTTTCAGATAGGGGAAATGTCAGTGAGCGTTCCGATTTCAGTTCCAGAGCGATTCGCCCAATGAGTCCTTGATATTTAGTCGTTTTCAGCCAATTTTCTGGATTTTTGAAAATTTCACTTTTTTGTGAAAATATCCACTAAAAGAGGGAATAATATGTGTGAGGGTACCCCAGGAGAGTTCCAAATGTGTGTGGGTAGAATATATATCCCACGGGGGTAAAATTGAAAAAAGTTGAAAAAATTTTTTTTTTTGGACTTAGTCATTTTTCCGCCGTTTATCAGACTTTCAGATAGGGGAAATGTGAGAGAGCATTCCGATTTCAGTTCCAGAGCGATTCGCCCAATGAGTCCTAGATATTTAGTCGTTTTCAGCCAATTTTCTGGATTTTTGAAAATTTCACTTTTTTGTGAAAATATCCACTAAATGAGGGAATAATATGTGTGAGGGTACCCCAGGAGAGTTCCAAATGTGTGTGGGTAGAATATATATCCCACTGGGGTAAAATTGAAAAAAGTTGAAAAAAATTTTTTTTTGGACTTAGTCATTTTTCCGGCGTTTATCAGACTTTCAGAAAGGGGAAATGTCAGTGAGCGTTCCGATTTCAGTTCCAGAGCAATTCGCCCAATGAGTCCTTGATATTTAGTCGTTTTCAGCCAATTTTCTGGATTTTTGAAAATTTCACTTTTTTGTGAAAATATCCACTAAATGAGGGAATAATATGTGTGAGGGTACCCCAGGAGAGTTCCAAATGTGTGTGGGTAGAATATATATCCCACGGGGGTAAAATTGAAAAAAGTTGAAAAAAATTTTTTTTTTGGACTTAGTCATTTTTCTGCCGTTTATCAGACTTTCAGATAGGGGAAATGTGAGAGAGCATTCCGATTTCAGTTCCAGAGCGATTCGCCCAATGAGTCCTTGATATTTAGTCGTTTTCAGCCAATTTTCTGGATTTTTGAAAATTTCACTTTTTTGTGAAAATATCCACTAAATGAGGGAATAATATGTGTGAGGGTACCCCAGGAGAGTTCCAAATGTGTGTGGGTAGAATATATATCCCACGGGGGTAAAATTGAAAAAAGTTGAAAAAAAAATTTTTTTGGACTGTCATTTTTCCGCCGTTTATCAGACTTTCAGATAGGGGAAATGTGAGTGAGCATTCCGATTTCAGTTCCAGAGCAATTCGCCCAATGAGTCCGTGATATTTAGTCGTTTTCAGCCAATTTTCTGGATTTTTGAAAATTTCACTTTTTTGTGAAAATATCCACTAAATGAGGGAATAATATGTGTGAGGGTACCCCAGGAGAGTTCCAAATGTGTGTGGGTAGAATATATATCCCACTGGGGTAAAATTGAAAAAAGTTGAAAAAAATTTTTTTTTGGACTTCGTCATTTTTCCGGCGTTTATCAGACTTTCAGATAGGGGAAATGTGAGTGAGCATTCCAATTTCAGTTCCAGAGCGATTCGCCCAATGAGTCCTTGATATTTAGTCGTTTTCAGACAATTTTCTGGATTTTTGAAAATTTCACTTTTTTGTGAAAATATCCACTAAATGAGGGAATAATATGTGTGAGGGTACCCCAGGAGAGTTCCAAATGTGTGTGGGTAGAATATATATCCCACGGGGGTAAAATTGAAAAAAGTTGAAAAAAATTTTTTTTTTGGACTTAGTCATTTTTCCGCCGTTTATCAGACTTTCAGATAGGGGAAATGTGAGAGAGCATTCCGATTTCAGTTCCAGAGCGATTCGCCCAATGAGTCCTAGATATTTAGTCGTTTTCAGCCAATTTTCTGGATTTTTGAAAATTTCACTTTTTTGTGAAAATATCCACTAAATGAGGGAATAATATGTGTGAGGGTACCCCAGGAGAGTTCCAAATGTGTGTGGGTAGAATATATATCCCACAGGGGTAAAATTGAAAAAAGTTGAAAAAAAATTTTTTTTGGACTTAGTCATTTTTCCGGCGTTTATCAGACTTTCAGATAGGGGAAATGTGAGAGAGCATTCCGATTTCAGTTCCAGAGCGATTCGCCCAATGAGTCCTAGATATTTCGTCATTTTCAGCCAATTTTCTGGATTTTTGAAAATTTCACTTTTTTGTGAAAATATCCACTAAATGAGGGAATAATATGTGTGAGGGTACCCCAGGAGAGTTCCAAATGTGTGTGGGTAGAATATGTATCCCACGGGGGTAAAATTGAAAAAAGTTGAAAAAAAATTTTTTTGGACTGTCATTTTTCCGTCGTTTATCAGACTTTCAGATAGGGGAAATGTCAGTGAGCGTTCCGATTTCAGTTCCAGAGCGATTCGCCCAATGAGTGCTTGATATTTAGTCGTTTTCAGCCAATTTTCTGGATTTTTGAAAATTTCACTTTTTTGTGAAAATATCCACTAAATGAGGGAATAATATGTGTGAGGGTACCCCAGGAGAGTTCCAAATGTGTGTGGGTAGAATATATATCCCACGGGGGTAAAATTGAAAAAAGTTGAAAAAAAAATTTTTTTGGACTTAGTCATTTTTCCGCCGTTTATCAGACTTTCAGATAGGGGAAATGTGAGTGAGCATTCCGATTTCAGTTCCAGAGCAATTCGCCCAATGAGTCCGTGATATTTAGTCGTTTTCAGCCAATTTTCTGGATTTTTGAAAATTTCACTTTTTTGTGAAAATATCCACTAAATGAGGGAATAATATGTGTGAGGGTACCCCAGGAGAGTTCCAAATGTGTGTGGGTAGAATATATATCCCACTGGGGTAAAATTGAAAAAAGTTGAAAAAAATTTTTTTTTGGACTTAGTCATTTTTCCGGCGTTTATCAGACTTTCAGATAGGGGAAATGTGAGTGAGCATTCCAATTTCAGTTCCAGAGCGATTCGCCCAATGAGTCCTTGATATTTAGTCGTTTTCAGACAATTTTCTGGATTTTTGAAAATTTCACTTTTTTGTGAAAATATCCACTAAATGAGGGAATAATATGTGTGAGGGTACCCCAGGAGAGTTCCAAATGTGTGTGGGTAGAATATATATCCCACAGGGGTAAAATTGAAAAAAGTTGAAAAAAATTTTTTTTTGGACTTAGTCATTTTTCCGGCGTTTATCAGACTTTCAGATAGGGGAAATGTGAGTGAGCATTCCGATTTCAGTTCCAGAGCGATTCGCCCAATGAGTCCTTGATATTTAGTCGTTTTCAGCCAATTTTCTGGATTTTTGAAAATTTCACTTTTTTGTGAAAATATCCACTAAATGAGGGAATAATATGTGTGAGGGTACCCCAGGAGAGTTCCAAATGTGTGTGGGTAGAATATATATCCCACTGGGGTAAAATTGAAAAAAGTTGAAAAAAATTTTTTTTTGGACTTAGTCATTTTTCCGGCGTTTATCAGACTTTCAGAAAGGGGAAATGTCAGTGAGCGTTCCGATTTCAGTTCCAGAGCAATTCGCCCAATGAGTCCTTGATATTTAGTCGTTTTCAGCCAATTTTCTGGATTTTTGAAAATTTCACTTTTTTGTGAAAATATCCACTAAATGAGGGAATAATATGTGTGAGGGTACCCCAGGAGAGTTCCAAATGTGTGTGGGTAGAATATATATCCCACGGGGGTAAAATTGAAAAAAGTTGAAAAAAATTTTTTTTTTGGACTTAGTCATTTTTCTGCCGTTTATCAGACTTTCAGATAGGGGAAATGTGAGAGAGCATTCCGATTTCAGTTCCAGAGCGATTCGCCCAATGAGTCCTTGATATTTAGTCGTTTTCAGCCAATTTTCTGGATTTTTGAAAATTTCACTTTTTTGTGAAAATATCCACTAAATGAGGGAATAATATGTGTGAGGGTACCCCAGGAGAGTTCCAAATGTGTGTGGGTAGAATATATATCCCACGGGGGTAAAATTGAAAAAAGTTGAAAAAAAAATTTTTTTGGACTGTCATTTTTCCGCCGTTTATCAGACTTTCAGATAGGGGAAATGTGAGTGAGCATTCCGATTTCAGTTCCAGAGCAATTCGCCCAATGAGTCCGTGATATTTAGTCGTTTTCAGCCAATTTTCTGGATTTTTGAAAATTTCACTTTTTTGTGAAAATATCCACTAAATGAGGGAATAATATGTGTGAGGGTACCCCAGGAGAGTTCCAAATGTGTGTGGGTAGAATATATATCCCACTGGGGTAAAATTGAAAAAAGTTGAAAAAAATTTTTTTTTGGACTTCGTCATTTTTCCGGCGTTTATCAGACTTTCAGATAGGGGAAATGTGAGAGAGCATTCCGATTTCAGTTCCAGAGCGATTCGCCCAATGAGTCCTAGATATTTAGTCGTTTTCAGCCAATTTTCTGGATTTTTGAAAATTTCACTTTTTTGTGAAAATATCCACTAAATGAGGGAATAATATGTGTGAGGGTACCCCAGGAGAGTTCCAAATGTGTGTGGGTAGAATATATATCCCACAGGGGTAAAATTGAAAAAAGTTGAAAAAAAATTTTTTTTGGACTTAGTCATTTTTCCGGCGTTTATCAGACTTTCAGATAGGGGAAATGTGAGAGAGCATTCCGATTTCAGTTCCAGAGCGATTCGCCCAATGAGTCCTAGATATTTAGTCGTTTTCAGCCAATTTTCTGGATTTTTGAAAATTTCACTTTTTTGTGAAAATATCCACTAAATGAGGGAATAATATGTGTGAGGGTACCCCAGGAGAGTTCCAAATGTGTGTGGGTAGAATATATATCCCACGGGGGTAAAATTGAAAAAAGTTGAAAAAAAATTTTTTTGGACTGTCATTTTTCCGTCGTTTATCAGACTTTCAGATAGGGGAAATGTCAGTGAGCGTTCCGATTTCAGTTCCAGAGCGATTCGCCCAATGAGTGCTTGATATTTAGTCGTTTTCAGCCAATTTTCTGGATTTTTGAAAATTTCACTTTTTTGTGAAAATATCCACTAAATGAGGGAATAATATGTGTGAGGGTACCCCAGGAGAGTTCCAAATGTGTGTGGGTAGAATATATATCCCACGGGGGTAAAATTGAAAAAAGTTGAAAAAAAAATTTTTTTGGACTTAGTCATTTTTCCGCCGTTTATCAGACTTTCAGATAGGGGAAATGTGAGTGAGCATTCCGATTTCAGTTCCAGAGCAATTCGCCCAATGAGTCCGTGATATTTAGTCGTTTTCAGCCAATTTTCTGGATTTTTGAAAATTTCACTTTTTTGTGAAAATATCCACTAAATGAGGGAATAATATGTGTGAGGGTACCCCAGGAGAGTTCCAAATGTGTGTGGGTAGAATATATATCCCACTGGGGTAAAATTGAAAAAAGTTGAAAAAAATTTTTTTTTGGACTTAGTCATTTTTCCGGCGTTTATCAGACTTTCAGATAGGGGAAATGTGAGTGAGCATTCCAATTTCAGTTCCAGAGCGATTCGCCCAATGAGTCCTTGATATTTAGTCGTTTTCAGACAATTTTCTGGATTTTTGAAAATTTCACTTTTTTGTGAAAATATCCACTAAATGAGGGAATAATATGTGTGAGGGTACCCCAGGAGAGTTCCAAATGTGTGTGGGTAGAATATATATCCCACAGGGGTAAAATTGAAAAAAGTTGAAAAAAATTTTTTTTTGGACTTAGTCATTTTTCCGGCGTTTATCAGACTTTCAGATAGGGGAAATGTGAGTGAGCATTCCGATTTCAGTTCCAGAGCGATTCGCCCAATGAGTCCTTGATATTTAGTCGTTTTCAGCCAATTTTCTGGATTTTTGAAAATTTCACTTTTTTGTGAAAATATCCACTAAATGAGGGAATAATATGTGTGAGGGTACCCCAGGAGAGTTCCAAATGTGTGTGGGTAGAATATATATCCCACGGGGGTAAAATTGAAAAAAGTTGAAAAAAATTTTTTTTTTGGACTTAGTCATTTTTCTGCCGTTTATCAGACTTTCAGATAGGGGAAATGTGAGAGAGCATTCCGATTTCAGTTCCAGAGCGATTCGCCCAATGAGTCCTTGATATTTAGTCGTTTTCAGCCAATTTTCTGGATTTTTGAAAATTTCACTTTTTTGTGAAAATATCCACTAAATGAGGGAATAATATGTGTGAGGGTACCCCAGGAGAGTTCCAAATGTGTGTGGGTAGAATATATATCCCACGGGGGTAAAATTGAAAAAAGTTGAAAAAAAAATTTTTTTGGACTGTCATTTTTCCGTCGTTTATCAGACTTTCAGATAGGGGAAATGTCAGTGAGCGTTCCGATTTCAGTTCCAGAGCGATTCGCCCAATGAGTGCTTGATATTTAGTCGTTTTCAGCCAATTTTCTGGATTTTTGAAAATTTCACTTTTTTGTGAAAATATCCACTAAATGAGGGAATAATATGTGTGAGGGTACCCCAGGAGAGTTCCAAATGTGTGTGGGTAGAATATATATCCCACGGGGGTAAAATTGAAAAAAGTTGAAAAAAAAATTTTTTTGGACTTAGTCATTTTTCCGCCGTTTATCAGACTTTCAGATAGGGGAAATGTGAGTGAGCATTCCGATTTCAGTTCCAGAGCAATTCGCCCAATGAGTCCGTGATATTTAGTCGTTTTCAGCCAATTTTCTGGATTTTTGAAAATTTCACTTTTTTGTGAAAATATCCACTAAAGGAGGGAATAATATGTGTGAGGGTACCCCAGGAGAGTTCCAAATGTGTGTGGGTAGAATATATATCCCACTGGGGTAAAATTGAAAAAAGTTGAAAAAAATTTTTTTTTGGACTTAGTCATTTTTCCGGCGTTTATCAGACTTTCAGATAGGGGAAATGTGAGAGAGCATTCCGATTTCAGTTCCAGAGCGATTCGCCCAATGAGTCCTTGATATTTAGTCGTTTTCAGCCAATTTTCTGGATTTTTGAAAATTTCACTTTTTTGTGAAAATATCCACTAAATGAGGGAATAATATGTGTGAGGGTACCCCAGGAGAGTTCCAAATGTGTGTGGGTAGAATATATATCCCACGGGGGTAAAATTGAAAAAAGTTGAAAAAAAAATTTTTTTGGACTGTCATTTTTCCGTCGTTTATCAGACTTTCAGATAGGGGAAATGTCAGTGAGCGTTCCGATTTCAGTTCCAGAGCGATTCGCCCAATGAGTGCTTGATATTTAGTCGTTTTCAGCCAATTTTCTGGATTTTTGAAAATTTCACTTTTTTGTGAAAATATCCACTAAATGAGGGAATAATATGTGTGAGGGTACCCCAGGAGAGTTCCAAATGTGTGTGGGTAGAATATATATCCCACGGGGGTAAAATTGAAAAAAGTTGAAAAAAAAATTTTTTTGGACTTAGTCATTTTTCCGCCGTTTATCAGACTTTCAGATAGGGGAAATGTGAGTGAGCATTCCGATTTCAGTTCCAGAGCAATTCGCCCAATGAGTCCGTGATATTTAGTCGTTTTCAGCCAATTTTCTGGATTTTTGAAAATTTCACTTTTTTGTGAAAATATCCACTAAATGAGGGAATAATATGTGTGAGGGTACCCCAGGAGAGTTCCAAATGTGTGTGGGTAGAATATATATCCCACTGGGGTAAAATTGAAAAAAGTTGAAAAAAATTTTTTTTTGGACTTCGTCATTTTTCCGGCGTTTATCAGACTTTCAGATAGGGGAAATGTGAGTGAGCATTCCAATTTCAGTTCCAGAGCGATTCGCCCAATGAGTCCTTGATATTTAGTCGTTTTCAGACAATTTTCTGGATTTTTGAAAATTTCACTTTTTTGTGAAAATATCCACTAAATGAGGGAATAATATGTGTGAGGGTACCCCAGGAGAGTTCCAAATGTGTGTGGGTAGAATATATATCCCACGGGGGTAAAATTGAAAAAAGTTGAAAAAAATTTTTTTTTTGGACTTAGTCATTTTTCCGCCGTTTATCAGACTTTCAGATAGGGGAAATGTGAGAGAGCATTCCGATTTCAGTTCCAGAGCGATTCGCCCAATGAGTCCTAGATATTTAGTCGTTTTCAGCCAATTTTCTGGATTTTTGAAAATTTCACTTTTTTGTGAAAATATCCACTAAATGAGGGAATAATATGTGTGAGGGTACCCCAGGAGAGTTCCAAATGTGTGTGGGTAGAATATATATCCCACAGGGGTAAAATTGAAAAAAGTTGAAAAAAAATTTTTTTTGGACTTAGTCATTTTTCCGGCGTTTATCAGACTTTCAGATAGGGGAAATGTGAGAGAGCATTCCGATTTCAGTTCCAGAGCGATTCGCCCAATGAGTCCTAGATATTTAGTCGTTTTCAGCCAATTTTCTGGATTTTTGAAAATTTCACTTTTTTGTGAAAATATCCACTAAATGAGGGAATAATATGTGTGAGGGTACCCCAGGAGAGTTCCAAATGTGTGTGGGTAGAATATATATCCCACGGGGGTAAAATTGAAAAAAGTTGAAAAAAAATTTTTTTGGACTGTCATTTTTCCGTCGTTTATCAGACTTTCAGATAGGGGAAATGTCAGTGAGCGTTCCGATTTCAGTTCCAGAGCGATTCGCCCAATGAGTGCTTGATATTTAGTCGTTTTCAGCCAATTTTCTGGATTTTTGAAAATTTCACTTTTTTGTGAAAATATCCACTAAATGAGGGAATAATATGTGTGAGGGTACCCCAGGAGAGTTCCAAATGTGTGTGGGTAGAATATATATCCCACGGGGGTAAAATTGAAAAAAGTTGAAAAAAAAATTTTTTTGGACTTAGTCATTTTTCCGCCGTTTATCAGACTTTCAGATAGGGGAAATGTGAGTGAGCATTCCGATTTCAGTTCCAGAGCAATTCGCCCAATGAGTCCGTGATATTTAGTCGTTTTCAGCCAATTTTCTGGATTTTTGAAAATTTCACTTTTTTGTGAAAATATCCACTAAATGAGGGAATAATATGTGTGAGGGTACCCCAGGAGAGTTCCAAATGTGTGTGGGTAGAATATATATCCCACTGGGGTAAAATTGAAAAAAGTTGAAAAAAATTTTTTTTTGGACTTAGTCATTTTTCCGGCGTTTATCAGACTTTCAGATAGGGGAAATGTGAGTGAGCATTCCAATTTCAGTTCCAGAGCGATTCGCCCAATGAGTCCTTGATATTTAGTCGTTTTCAGACAATTTTCTGGATTTTTGAAAATTTCACTTTTTTGTGAAAATATCCACTAAATGAGGGAATAATATGTGTGAGGGTACCCCAGGAGAGTTCCAAATGTGTGTGGGTAGAATATATATCCCACAGGGGTAAAATTGAAAAAAGTTGAAAAAAATTTTTTTTTGGACTTAGTCATTTTTCCGGCGTTTATCAGACTTTCAGATAGGGGAAATGTGAGTGAGCATTCCGATTTCAGTTCCAGAGCGATTCGCCCAATGAGTCCTTGATATTTAGTCGTTTTCAGCCAATTTTCTGGATTTTTGAAAATTTCACTTTTTTGTGAAAATATCCACTAAATGAGGGAATAATATGTGTGAGGGTACCCCAGGAGAGTTCCAAATGTGTGTGGGTAGAATATATATCCCACGGGGGTAAAATTGAAAAAAGTTGAAAAAAAAATTTTTTTGGACTGTCATTTTTCCGTCGTTTATCAGACTTTCAGATAGGGGAAATGTCAGTGAGCGTTCCGATTTCAGTTCCAGAGCGATTCGCCCAATGAGTGCTTGATATTTAGTCGTTTTCAGCCAATTTTCTGGATTTTTGAAAATTTCACTTTTTTGTGAAAATATCCACTAAATGAGGGAATA
The DNA here is from genome assembly GCF_046119375.1 of Phyllobates terribilis. Taxonomy (NCBI): domain Eukaryota; kingdom Metazoa; phylum Chordata; class Amphibia; order Anura; family Dendrobatidae; genus Phyllobates; species Phyllobates terribilis. The sequence goes on from NW_027363138.1 coordinate 906,998, forward strand.
ATATGTGTGAGGGTACCCCAGGAGAGTTCCAAATGTGTGTGGGTAGAATATATATCCCACGGGGGTAAAATTGAAAAAAGTTGAAAAAAAAATTTTTTTGGACTTAGTCATTTTTCCGCCGTTTATCAGACTTTCAGATAGGGGAAATGTGAGTGAGCATTCCGATTTCAGTTCCAGAGCAATTCGCCCAATGAGTCCGTGATATTTAGTCGTTTTCAGCCAATTTTCTGGATTTTTGAAAATTTCACTTTTTTGTGAAAATATCCACTAAATGAGGGAATAATATGTGTGAGGGTACCCCAGGAGAGTTCCAAATGTGTGTGGGTAGAATATATATCCCACTGGGGTAAAATTGAAAAAAGTTGAAAAAAATTTTTTTTTGGACTTAGTCATTTTTCCGGCGTTTATCAGACTTTCAGATAGGGGAAATGTGAGTGAGCATTCCAATTTCAGTTCCAGAGCGATTCGCCCAATGAGTCCTTGATATTTAGTCGTTTTCAGCCAATTTTCTGGATTTTTGAAAATTTCACTTTTTTGTGAAAATATCCACTAAAGGAGGGAATAATATGTGTGAGGGTACCCCAGGAGAGTTCCAAATGTGTGTGGGTAGAATATATATCCCACGGGGGTAAAATTGAAAAAAGTTGAAAAAAATTTTTTTTTTGGACTTAGTCATTTTTCTGCCGTTTATCAGACTTTCAGATAGGGGAAATGTGAGAGAGCATTCCGATTTCAGTTCCAGAGCGATTCGCCCAATGAGTCCTTGATATTTAGTCGTTTTCAGCCAATTTTCTGGATTTTTGAAAATTTCACTTTTTTGTGAAAATATCCACTAAATGAGGGAATAATATGTGTGAGGGTACCCCAGGAGAGTTCCAAATGTGTGTGGGTAGAATATATATCCCACGGGGGTAAAATTGAAAAAAGTTGAAAAAAAAATTTTTTTGGACTGTCATTTTTCCGTCGTTTATCAGACTTTCAGATAGGGGAAATGTCAGTGAGCGTTCCGATTTCAGTTCCAGAGCGATTCGCCCAATGAGTGCTTGATATTTAGTCGTTTTCAGCCAATTTTCTGGATTTTTGAAAATTTCACTTTTTTGTGAAAATATCCACTAAATGAGGGAATAATATGTGTGAGGGTACCCCAGGAGAGTTCCAAATGTGTGTGGGTAGAATATATATCCCACGGGGGTAAAATTGAAAAAAGTTGAAAAAAAAATTTTTTTGGACTTAGTCATTTTTCCGCCGTTTATCAGACTTTCAGATAGGGGAAATGTGAGTGAGCATTCCGATTTCAGTTCCAGAGCAATTCGCCCAATGAGTCCGTGATATTTAGTCGTTTTCAGCCAATTTTCTGGATTTTTGAAAATTTCACTTTTTTGTGAAAATATCCACTAAATGAGGGAATAATATGTGTGAGGGTACCCCAGGAGAGTTCCAAATGTGTGTGGGTAGAATATATATCCCACTGGGGTAAAATTGAAAAAAGTTGAAAAAAATTTTTTTTTGGACTTAGTCATTTTTCCGGCGTTTATCAGACTTTCAGATAGGGGAAATGTGAGTGAGCATTCCAATTTCAGTTCCAGAGCGATTCGCCCAATGAGTCCTTGATATTTAGTCGTTTTCAGACAATTTTCTGGATTTTTGAAAATTTCACTTTTTTGTGAAAATATCCACTAAATGAGGGAATAATATGTGTGAGGGTACCCCAGGAGAGTTCCAAATGTGTGTGGGTAGAATATATATCCCACGGGGGTAAAATTGAAAAAAGTTGAAAAAAATTTTTTTTTTGGACTTAGTCATTTTTCCGCCGTTTATCAGACTTTCAGATAGGGGAAATGTGAGAGAGCATTCCGATTTCAGTTCCAGAGCGATTCGCCCAATGAGTCCTAGATATTTAGTCGTTTTCAGCCAATTTTCTGGATTTTTGAAAATTTCACTTTTTTGTGAAAATATCCACTAAATGAGGGAATAATATGTGTGAGGGTACCCCAGGAGAGTTCCAAATGTGTGTGGGTAGAATATATATCCCACAGGGGTAAAATTGAAAAAAGTTGAAAAAAAATTTTTTTTGGACTTAGTCATTTTTCCGGCGTTTATCAGACTTTCAGATAGGGGAAATGTGAGAGAGCATTCCGATTTCAGTTCCAGAGCGATTCGCCCAATGAGTCCTAGATATTTAGTCGTTTTCAGCCAATTTTCTGGATTTTTGAAAATTTCACTTTTTTGTGAAAATATCCACTAAATGAGGGAATAATATGTGTGAGGGTACCCCAGGAGAGTTCCAAATGTGTGTGGGTAGAATATATATCCCACGGGGGTAAAATTGAAAAAAGTTGAAAAAAAAATTTTTTTGGACTGTCATTTTTCCGTCGTTTATCAGACTTTCAGATAGGGGAAATGTCAGTGAGCATTCCGATTTCAGTTCCAGAGCGATTGGCCCAATGAGTCCTTGATATTTAGTCGTTTTCAGCCAATTTTCTGGATTTTTGAAAATTTCACTTTTTTGTGAAAATATCCACTAAATGAGGGAATAATATGTGTGAGGGTACCCCAGGAGAGTTCCAAATGTGTGTGGGTAGAATATATATCCCACGGCGGTAAAATTGAAAAAAGTTGAAAAAAATTTTTTTTTGGACTTAGTCATTTTTCCGGCGTTTATCAGACTTTCAGAAAGGGGAAATGTCAGTGAGCGTTCCGATTTCAGTTCCAGAGCGATTCGCCCAATGAGTACTTGATATTTAGTCGTTTTCAGCCAATTTCCTGGATTTTTGAAAATTTCACTTTTTTTGTGAAAATATCCACCAAATGAGGGAATGATATGTGTGAGGGTACCCCAGGAGAGTTCCAAATGTGTGTGGGTAGAATATATATCCCACTGGGGTAAAATTGAAAAAAGTTGAAAAAAATTTTTTTTTGGACTTAGTCATTTTTCCGGCGTTTATCAGACTTTCAGATAGGGGAAATGTCAGTGAGCGTTCCGATTTCAGTTCCAGAGCGATTCGCCCAATGAGTCCTTGATATTTAGTCATTTTCAGCCAATAATTTGGATTTTTGAAAATTTCACTTTTTTGTGAAAATATCCACTAAATGAGGGAATAATGTGTGTGAGGGTACCCCAGGAGAGTTCCAAATGTGTGTGGGTAGAATATATATCCCACGGGGGTAAAATTGAAAAAAGTTGAAAAAATTTTTTTTTTGGACTTAGTCATTTTTCCGGCGTTTATCAGACTTTCAGATAGGGGAAATGTCAGTGAGCGTTCCGATTTCAGTTCCAGAGCGATTCGCCCAATGAGTCCTTGATATTTAGTCATTTTCAGCCAATAATTTGGATTTTTGAAAATTTCACTTTTTTGTGAAAATATCCACTAAATGAGGGAATAATATGTGTGAGGGTACCCCAGGAGAGTTCCAAATGTGTGTGGGTAGAATATCTATCCCACGGGGGTAAAATTGAAATAAGTTGAAAAAAAAATTTTTTTGGACTTAGTCATTTTTCCGTCGTTTATCAGACTTTCAGATAGGGGAAATGTCAGTGAGCGTTCCGATTTCAGTTCCAGAGCGATTCGCCCAATGAGTACTTGATATTTAGTCGTTTTCTGCCAATTTCCTGGATTTTTGAAAATTTCACTTTTTTGTGAAAATATCCACTAAATGAGGGAATAATATGTGTGAGGGTACCCCAGGAGAGTTCCAAATGTGTTTGGGTAGAATATATATCCCACAGGGGTAAAATTGAAAAAAGTTGAACAAATTTTTTTTTGGACTTAGTCATTTTTCCGTCGTTTATCAGACTTTCAGATAGGGGAAATGTGAGTGAGCATTCCGATTTCAGTTCCAGAGCGATTCGCCCAATGAGTCCTTGATATTTAGTCGTTTTCAGCCAATTTCCTGGATTTTTGAAAATTTCACTTTTTTGTGAAAATATCCACTAAATGAGGGAATAATGTGTGTGAGGGTACCCCAGGAGAGTTCCAAATGTGTGTGGGTAGAATATATATCCCACGGGGGTAAAATTGAAAAAAGTTGAAAAAATTTTTTTTTTGGACTTAGTCATTTTTGCGGCGTTTATCAGACTTTCAGATAGGGGAAATGTCAGTGAGCGTTCCGATTTCAGTTCCAGAGCGATTCGCCCAATGAGTCCTTGATATTTAGTCATTTTCAGCCAATAATTTGGATTTTTGAAAATTTCACTTTTTTGTGAAAATATCCACTAAATGAGGGAATAATATGTGTGAGGGTACCCCAGGAGAGTTCCAAATGTGTGTGGGTAGAATATATATCCCACGGGGGTAAAATTGAAATAAGTTGAAAAAAAAATTTTTTTGGACTTAGTCATTTTTCCGTCGTTTATCAGACTTTCAGATAGGGGAAATGTCAGTGAGCGTTCCGATTTCAGTTCCAGAGCGATTCGCCCAATGAGTACTTGATATTTAGTCGTTTTCTGCCAATTTCCTGGATTTTTGAAAATTTCACTTTTTTGTGAAAATATCCACTAAATGAGGGAATAATATGTGTGAGGGTACCCCAGGAGAGTTCCAAATGTGTTTGGGTAGAATATATATCCCACAGGGGTAAAATTGAAAAAAGTTGAACAAATTTTTTTTTGGACTTAGTCATTTTTCCAGCGTTTATCAGAATTTCAAATAGGGGAAATGTCAGTGAGCGTTCCGATTTCAGTTCCAGAGCGATTCGCCCAATGAGTACTTGATATTTAGTCGTTTTCAGCCAATTTCCTGGATTTTTGAAAATTTCACTTTTTTGTGAAAATATCCACTAAACGAGGGAATAATATGTGTGAGGGTACCCCAGGAGAGTTCCAAATGTGTTTGGGTAGAATATATTTCCCACGGGGGTAAAATTGAAAATAGTTGAACAAATTTTTTTTTGGACTTAGTCATTTTTCCAGCGTTTATCAGAATTTCAGATAGGGGAAATGTCAGTGAGCGTTCCGATTTCAGTTCCAGTGCGATTCGCCCAAGGAGTACTTGATATTTAGTCGTTTTCAGCCAATTTCCTGGATTTTTGAAAATTTCACTTTTTTGTGAAAATATCCACTAAACGAGGGAATAATATGTGAAATATATATCCCACAGGGGTAAAATTGAAAAAAGTTGAACAAATTTTTTTTTGGACTTAGTCATTTTTCCAGCGTTTATCAGAATTTCAGATAGGGGAAATGTCAGGGAGCGTTCCGATTTCAGTTTCAGAGCGATTCGCCCAATGAGTACTTGATATTTAGTCGTTTTCAGCCAATTTCCTGGATTTTTGAAAATTTCACTTTTTTGTGAAAATATCCACTAAACGAGGGAATAATATGTGTGAGGGTACCCCAGGAGAGTTCCAAATGTGTTTGGGTAGAATATATATCCCACGGGGGTAAAATTGAAAATAGTTGAACAAATTTTTTTTTGGACTTAGTCATTTTTCCAGCGTTTATCAGAATTTCAAATAGGGGAAATCTCAGTGAGCATTCCGATTTCAGTTCCAGAGCAATTCGCCCAATAAGTCTTTGATATTTAGTCATTTTCAGCCAATAATTTGGATTTTTGAAAATTTCACTTTTTTGTGAAAATATCCACTAAATGAGGGAATAATATGTGTGAGGGTACCCCAGGAGAGTTCCAAATGTGTGTGGGTAGAATATATATCTCACGGTGGTAAAATTGAAAAAAGTTGAAAAAAAATTTTTTTGGACTTAGTCATTTTTCCGTCGTTTATCAGACTTTCAGATAGGGGAAATGTCAGTGAGCGTTCCGATTTCAGTTCCAGAGCGATTCGCCCAATGAGTACTTGATATTTAGTCGTTTTCTGCCAATTTCCTGGATTTTTGAAAATTTCACTTTTTTGGTGAAAATATCCACTAAATGAGGGAATAATATGTGTGAGGGTAACCCAGGAGAGTTCCAAATGTGTTTGGGTAGAATATATATCCCACAGGGGTAAAATTGAAAAAAGTTGAACAAATTTTTTTTTGGACTTAGTCATTTTTCCAGCGTTTATCAGAATTTCAGATAGGGGAAATGTCACTGAGCGTTCCGATTTCAGTTCCAGAGCGATTCGCCCAATGAGTACTTGATATTTAGTCGTTTTCAGCCAATTTCCTGGATTTTTGAAAATTTCACTTTTTTGTGAAAATATCCACTAAACGAGGGAATAATATGTGTGAGGGTACCCCAGGAGAGTTCCAAATGTGTTTGGGTAGAATATATTTCCCACGGGGGTAAAATTGAAAAAAGTTGAACAAATTTTTTTTTGGACTTAGTCATTTTTCCAGCGTTTATCAGAATTTCAGATAGGGGAAATGTCAGTGAGCGTTCCGATTTCAGTTCCAGAGCGATTCGCCCAATGAGTACTTGATATTTAGTCGTTTTCAGCCAATTTCCTGGATTTTTGAAAATTTCACTTTTTTGTGAAAATATCCACTAAACGAGGGAATAATATGTGTGAGGGTACCCCAGGAGAGTTCCAAATGTGTTTGGGTAGAATATATATCCCACGGGGGTAAAATTGAAAAAAGTTGAAAAAAATTTTTTTTGGACTTAGTCATTTTTCCGTCGTTAATCAGACTTTCAGATAGGGGAAATGTCAGTGAGCGTTCCGATTTCATTTCCAGAGCGATTCGCCCAATGAGTCCTTGATATTTAGTCGTTTTCAGCCAATTTTCTGGATTTTTGAAAATTTCACTTTTTTGTGAAAATATCCACTAAATGAGGGAATAATATGTGTGAGGGTACCCCAGGAGAGTTCCAAATGTGTGTGGGTAGAATATATATCCCACGGGGTTAAAATTGAAAAAAGTTGAAAAAAATTTTTTTTTGGACTTAGTCATTTTTCCGGCGTTTATCAGACTTTCAGATAGGGGAATTGTCAGTGAGCATTCCGATTTCAGTTCCAGAGCAATTCGCCCAATAAGTCCTTGATATTTAGTCATTTTCAGCCAATAATTTGGATTTTTGAAAATTTCACTTTTTTGTGAAAATATCCACTAAATGAGGGAATAATATGTGTGAGGGTACCCCAGGAGAGTTCCAAATGTGTGTGGGTAGAATATATATCTCACGGTGGTAAAATTGAAAAAAGTTGAAAAAAAATTTTTTTGGACTTAGTCATTTTTCCGTCGTTTATCAGACTTTCAGATAGGGGAAATGTCAGTGAGCGTTCCGATTTCAGTTCCAGAGCGATTCGCCCAATGAGTCCTTGATATTTAGTCGTTTTCAGCCAATTTTCTGGATTTTTGAAAATTTTACTTTTTTGTGAAAATATCCACTAAATGAGGGAATAATATGTGTGAGGGTACCCTAGGAGAGTTCCAAATGTGTGTGGGTAGAACATATATCCCACAGGGGTAAAATTGAAAAAAGTTGAACAAATTTTTTTTTGGACTTAGTCATTTTTCCAGCGTTTATCAGAATTTCAGATAGCGGAAATGTCAGTGAGCGTTCCGATTTCAGTTCCAGTGCGATTCGCCCAATGAGTACTTGATATTTAGTCGTTTTCAGCCAATTTCCTGGATTTTTGAAAATTTCACTTTTTTGTGAAAATATCCACTAAACGAGGGAATAATATGTGTGAGGGTACCCCAGGAGAGTTCCAAATGTGTTTGGGTAGAATATATATCCCACGGGGGTAAAATTGAAAAAAGTTGAAAAAAATATTTTTTTGGACTTAGTCATTTTTCCGGCGTTTATCAGACTTTCAGATAGGGGAATTGTCAGTGAGCATTCCGATTTCAGTTCCAGAGCAATTCGCCCAATAAGTCCTTGATATTTAGTCATTTTCAGCCAATAATTTGGATTTTTGAAAATTTCACTTTTTTGTGAAAATATCCACTAAATGAGGGAATAATATGTGTGAGGGTACCCCAGGAGAGTTCCAAATGTGTGTGGGTAGAATATATATCCCACGGGGGTAAAATTGAAATAAGTTGAAAAAAAAATTTTTTTGGACTTAGTCATTTTTCCGTCGTTTATCAGACTTTCAGATAGGGGAAATGTCAGTGAGCGTTCCGATTTCAGTTCCAGAGCGATTCGCCCAATGAGTACTTGATATTTAGTCGTTTTCTGCCAATTTCCTGGATTTTTGAAAATTTCACTTTTTTGTGAAAATATCCACTAAATGAGGGAATAATATGTGTGAGGGTACCCCAGGAGAGTTCCAAATGTGTTTGGGTAGAATATATATCCCACAGGGGTAAAATTGAAAAAAGTTGAACAAATTTTTTTTTGGACTTAGTCATTTTTCCAGCGTTTATCAGAATTTCAGATAGGGGAAATGTCAGTGAGCGTTCCGATTTCAGTTCCAGAGCGATTCGCCCAATGAGTACTTGATATTTAGTCGTTTTCAGCCAATTTCCTGGATTTTTGAAAATTTCACTTTTTTGTGAAAATATCCACTAAACGAGGGAATAATATGTGTGAGGGTACCCCAGGAGAGTTCCAAATGTGTTTGGGTAGAATATATATCCCACGGGGGTAAAATTGAAAAAAGTTGAAAAAAAAATTTTTTTGGACTTAGTCATTTTTCCGTCGTTTATCAGACTTTCAGATAGGGGAAATGTCAGTGAGCGTTCCGATTTCATTTCCAGAGCGATTCGCCCAATGAGTCCTTGATATTTAGTCGTTTTCAGCCAATTTTCTGGATTTTTGAAAATTTCACTTTTTTGTGAAAATATCCACTAAATGAGGGAATAATATGTGTGAGGGTACCCCAGGAGAGTTCCAAATGTGTGTGGGTAGAACATATATCCCACAGGGGTAAAATTGAAAAAAGTTGAACAAATTTTTTTTGGACTTAGTCATTTTTCCAGCGTTTATCAGAATTTCAGATAGGGGAAATGTCAGTGAGCGTTCCGATTTCAGTTCCAGAGAGATTCGCCCAATGAGTCCTTGATATTTAGTCATTTTCAGCCAATAATTTGGATTTTTGAAAATTTCACTTTTTTGTGAAAATATCCACTAAATGAGGGAATAATATGTGTGAGGGTACCCCAGGAGAGTTCCAAATGTGTGTGGGTAGAATATATATCCCACGGGGGTAAAATTGAAATAAGTTGAAAAAAAAATTTTTTTGGACTTAGTCATTTTTCCGTCGTTTATCAGACTTTCAGATAGGGGAAATGTCAGTGAGCGTTCCGATTTCAGTTCCAGAGCGATTCGCCCAATGAGTACTTGATATTTAGTCGTTTTCAGCCAATTTCCTGGATTTTTGAAAATTTCACTTTTTTGTGAAAATATCCACTAAACGAGGGAATAATATGTGTGAGGGTACCCCAGGAGAGTTCCAAATGTGTTTGGGTAGAATATATATCCCACGGGGGTAAAATTGAAAAAAGTTGAAAAAAAATTTTTTTTGGACTTAGTCATTTTTCCGTCGTTTATCAGACTTTCAGATAGGGGAAATGTCAGTGAGCGTTCCGATTTCATTTCCAGAGCGATTCGCCCAATGAGTCCTTGATATTTAGTCGTTTTCAGCCAATTTTCTGGATTTTTGAAAATTTCACTTTTTTGTGAAAATATCCACTAAATGAGGGAATAATATGTGTGAGGGAACCCCAGGAGAGTTCCAAATGTGTGTGGGTAGAACATATATCCCACAGGGGTAAAATTGAAAAAAGTTGAACAAATTTTTTTTTGGACTTAGTCATTTTTCCAGCATTTATCAGAATTTCAGATAGGGGAAATGTCAGTGAGCGTTCCGATTTCAGTTCCAGAGAGATTCGCCCAATGAGTCCTTGATATTTAGTCATTTTCAGCCAATAATTTGGATTTTTGAAAATTTCACTTTTTTGTGAAAATATCCACTAAATGAGGGAATAATATGTGTGAGGGTACCCCAGGAGAGTTCCAAATGTGTGTGGGTAGAATATATATCCCACGGGGGTAAAATTGAAATAAGTTGAAAAAAAAATTTTTTTGGACTTAGTCATTTTTCCGTCGTTTATCAGACTTTCAGATAGGGGTAAATGTCAGTGAGCGTTCCGATTTCAGTTCCAGAGCGATTCGCCCAATGAGTACTTGATATTTAGTCGTTTTCTGCCAATTTCCTGGATTTTTGAAAATTTCACTTTTTTGTGAAAATATCCACTAAATGAGGGAATAATATGTGTGAGGGTACCCCAGGAGAGTTCCAAATGTGTTTGGGTAGAATATATATCCCACAGGGGTAAAATTGAAAAAAGTTGAACAAATTTTTTTTTGGACTTAGTCATTTTTCCAGCGTTTATCAGAATTTCAGATAGGGGAAATGTCAGTGAGCGTTCCGATTTCAGTTCCAGAGCGATTCGCCCAATGAGTACTTGATATTTAGTCGTTTTCAGCCAATTTCCTGGATTTTTGAAAATTTCACTTTTTTGTGAAAATATCCACTAAACGAGGGAATAATATGTGTGAGGGTACCCCAGGAGAGTTCCAAATGTGTTTGGGTAGAATATATATCCCACGGGGGTAAAATTGAAAAAAGTTGAAAAAAAATTTTTTTTGGACTTAGTCATTTTTCCGTCGTTTATCAGACTTTCAGATAGGGGAAATGTCAGTGAGCGTTCCGATTTCATTTCCAGAGCGATTCGCCCAATGAGTCCTTGATATTTAGTCGTTTTCAGCCAATTTTCTGAATTTTTGAAAATTTCACTTTTTTGTGAAAATATCCACTAAATGAGGGAATAATATGTGTGAGGGTACCCCAGGAGAGTTCCAAATGTGTGTGGGTAGAATATATATCCCACGGGGGTAAAATTGAAAAAAGTTGAAAAAAATTTTTTTTTGGACTTAGTCATTTTTCCGGCGTTTATCAGACTTTCAGATAGGGGAATTGTCAGTGAGCATTCCGATTTCAGTTCCAGAGCAATTCGCCCAATAAGTCCTTGATATTTAGTCATTTTCAGCCAATAATTTGGATTTTTGAAAATTTCACTTTTTTGTGAAAATATCCACTAAATGAGGGAATAATATGTGTGAGGGTACCCCAGGAGAGTTCCAAATGTGTGTGGGTAGAATATATATCCCACGGGGGTAAAATTGAAAAAAGTTGAAAAAAAATTTTTTTGGACTTAGTCATTTTTCCGTCGTTTATCAGACTTTCAGATAGGGGAAATGTCAGTGAGCGTTCCGATTTCAGTTCCAGAGCGATTCGCCCAATGAGTACTTGATATTTAGTCGTTTTCAGCCAATTTCCTGGATTTTTGAAAATTTCACTTTTTTGTGAAAATATCCACTAAACGAGGGAATAATATGTGTGAGGGTACCCCAGGAGAGTTCCAAATGTGTTTGGGTAGAATATATATCCCACGGGGGTAAAATTGAAAAAAGTTGAAAAAAAATTTTTTTTGGACTTAGTCATTTTTCCGTCGTTTATCAGACTTTCAGATAGGGGAAATGTCAGTGAGCGTTCCGATTTCATTTCCAGAGCGATTCGCCCAATGAGTCCTTGATATTTAGTCGTTTTCAGCCAATTTTCTGGATTTTTGAAAATTTCACTTTTTTGTGAAAATATCCACTAAATGAGGGAATAATATGTGTGAGGGTACCCCAGGAGAGTTCCAAATGTGTGTGGGTAGAATATATATCCCACGGGGGTAAAATTGAAAAAAGTTGAAAAAAATTTTTTTTTGGACTTAGTCATTTTTCCGGCGTTTATCAGACTTTCAGATAGGGGAATTGTCAGTGAGCATTCCGATTTCAGTTCCAGAGCAATTCGCCCAATAAGTCCTTGATATTTAGTCATTTTCAGCCAATAATTTGGATTTTTGAAAATTTCACTTTTTTGTGAAAATATCCACTAAATGAGGGAATAATATGTGTGAGGGTACCCCAGGAGAGTTCCAAATGTGTGTGGGTAGAATATATATCTCACGGTGGTAAAATTGAAAAAAGTTGAAAAAAAATTTTTTTGGACTTAGTCATTTTTCCGTCGTTTATCAGACTTTCAGATAGGGGAAATGTCAGTGAGCGTTCCGATTTCAGTTCCAGAGCGATTCGCCCAATGAGTCCTTGATATTTAGTCGTTTTCAGCCAATTTTCTGGATTTTTGAAAATTTTACTTTTTTGTGAAAATATCCACTAAATGAGGGAATAATATGTGTGAGGGTACCCCAGGAGAGTTCCAAATGTGTGTGGGTAGAACATATATCCCACAGGGGTAAAATTGAAAAAAGTTGAACAAATTTTTTTTTGGACTTAGTCATTTTTCCAGCGTTTATCAGAATTTCAGATAGGGGAAATGTCAGTGAGCGTTCCGATTTCAGTTCCAGAGCGAATCGCCCAATGAGTCCTTGATATTTAGTCATTTTCAGCCAATAATTTGGATTTTTGAAAATTTCACTTTTTTTTTAAAATATCCACTAAATGAGGGAATAATATGTGTGAGGGTACCCCAGGAGAGTTCCAAATGTGTGTGGGTAGAATATATATCCCACGGGGGTAAAATTGAAAAAAGTTGAAAAAAAATTTTTTTGGACTTAGTCATTTTTCCGTCGTTTATCAGACTTTCAGATAGGGGAAATGTCAGTGAGAGTTCCGATTTCAGTTCCAGAGCGATTCGCCCAATGAGTACTTGATATTTAGTCGTTTTCAGCCAATTTCCTGGATTTTTGAAAATTTCACTTTTTTGTGAAAATATCCACTAAACGAGGGAATAATATGTGTGAGGGTACCCCAGGAGAGTTCCAAATGTGTTTGGGTAGAATATATATCCCACGGGCGTAAAATTGAAAAAAGTTGAAAAAAAATTTTTTTTGGACTTAGTCATTTTTCCGTCGTTTATCAGACTTTCAGATAGGGGAAATGTCAGTGAGCATTCCGATTTCATTTCCAGAGCGATTCGACGAATGAGTCCTTGATATTTAGTCGTTTTCAGCCAATTTTCTGGATTTTTGAAAATTTCACTTTTTTGTGAAAATATCCACTAAATGGGGGAATAATATGTGTGAGGGTACCCCAGGAGAGTTCCAAATGTGTGTGGGTAGAATATATATCCCACGGGGGTAAAATTGAAAAAAGTTGAAAAAAATTTTTTTTTGGACTTAGTCATTTTTCCGGCGTTTATCAGACTTTCAGATAGGTGAATTGTCAGTGAGCATTCCGATTTCAGTTCCAGAGCAATTCGCCCAATAAGTCCTTGATATTTAGTCATTTTCAGCCAATAATTTGGATTTTTGAAAATTTCACTTTTTTGTGAAAATATCCACTAAATGAGGGAATAATATGTGTGAGGGTACCCCAGGAGAGTTCCAAATGTGTGTGGGTAGAATATATATCTCACGGTGGTAAAATTGAAAAAAGTTGAAAAAAAATTTTTTTGGACTTAGTCATTTTTCCGTCGTTTATCAGACTTTCAGATAGGGGAAATGTCAGTGAGCGTTCCGATTTCAGTTCCAGAGCGATTCGCCCAATGAGTCCTTGATATTTAGTCGTTTTCAGCCAATTTTCTGGATTTTTGAAAATTTTACTTTTTTGTGAAAATATCCACTAAATGAGGGAATAATATGTGTGAGGGTACCCCAGGAGAGTTCCAAATGTGTGTGGGTAGAACATATATCCCACAGGGGTAAAATTGAAAAAAGTTGAACAAATTTTTTTTTGGACTTAGTCATTTTTCCAGCGTTTATCAGAATTTCAGATAGGGGAAATGTCAGTGAGCGTTCCGATTTCAGTTCCAGAGCGAATCGCCCAATGAGTCCTTGATATTTAGTCATTTTCAGCCAATAATTTGGATTTTTGAAAATTTCACTTTTTTGTGAAAATATCCACTAAACGAGGGAATAATATGTGTGAGGGTACCCCAGGAGAGTTCCAAATGTGTTTGGGTAGAATATATATCCCACGGGGGTAAAATTGAAAAAAGTTGAAAAAAAATTTTTTTTGGACTTAGTCATTTTTCCGTCGTTTATCAGACTTTCAGATAGGGGAAATGTCAGTGAGCATTCCGATTTCATTTCCAGAGCGATTCGCCCAATGAGTCCTTGATATTTAGTCGTTTTCAGCCAATTTTCTGGATTTTTGAAAATTTCACTTTTTTGTGAAAATATCCACTAAATGAGGGAATAATATGTGTGAGGGTACCCCAGGAGAGTTCCAAATGTGTGTGGGTAGAATATATATCCCACGGGGGTAAAATTGAAAAAAGTTGAAAAAAATTTTTTTTTGGACTTAGTCATTTTTCCGGCGTTTATCAGACTTTCAGATAGGGGAATTGTCAGTGAGCATTCCGATTTCAGTTCCAGAGCAATTCGCCCAATAAGTCCTTGATATTTAGTCATTTTCAGCCAATAATTTGGATTTTTGAAAATTTCACTTTTTTGTGAAAATATCCACTAAATGAGGGAATAATATGTGTGAGGGTACCCCAGGAGAGTTCCAAATGTGTGTGGGTAGAATATATATCTCACGGTGGTAAAATTGAAAAAAGTTGAAAAAAAATTTTTTTGGACTTAGTCATTTTTCCGTCGTTTATCAGACTTTCAGATAGGGGAAATGTCAGTGAGCGTTCCGATTTCAGTTCCAGAGCGATTCGCCCAATGAGTCCTTGATATTTAGTCGTTTTCAGCCAATTTTCTGGATTTTTGAAAATTTTACATTTTTGTGAAAATATCCACTAAATGAGGGAATAATATGTGTGAGGGTACCCCAGGAGAGTTCCAAATGTGTTTGGGTAGAATATATATCCCACGGGGGTAAAATTGAAAAAAGTTGAAAAAAAATTTTTTTTGGACTTAGTCATTTTTCCGGCGTTTATCAGACTTTCAGATAGGGGAATTGTCAGTGAGCATTCCGATTTCAGTTCCAGAGCAATTCGCCCAATAAGTCCTTGATATTTAGTCATTTTCAGCCAATAATTTGGATTTTTGAAAATTTCACTTTTTTGTGAAAATATCCACTAAATGAGGGAATAATATGTGTGAGGGTACCCCAGGAGAGTTCCAAATGTGTGTGGGTAGAATATATATCTCACGGTGGTAAAATTGAAAAAAGTTGAAAAAAAATTTTTTTGGACTTAGTCATTTTTCCGTCGTTTATCAGACTTTCAGATAGGGGAAATGTCAGTGAGCGTTCCGATTTCAGTTCCAGAGCGATTCGCCCAATGAGTCCTTGATATTTAGTCGTTTTCAGCCAATTTTCTGGATTTTTGAAAATTTTACTTTTTTGTGAAAATATCCACTAAATGAGGGAATAATATGTGTGAGGGTACCCCAGGAGAGTTCCAAATGTGTGTGGGTAGAACATATATCCCACAGGGGTAAAATTGAAAAAAGTTGAACAAATTTTTTTTTGGACTTAGTCATTTTTCCAGCGTTTATCAGAATTTCAGATAGGGGAAATGTCAGTGAGCGTTCCGATTTCAGTTCCAGAGCGATTCGCCCAATGAGTACTTGATATTTAGTCGTTTTCAGCCAATTTCCTGGATTTTTGAAAATTTCACTTTTTTGTGAAAATATCCACTAAACGAGGGAATAATATGTGTGAGGGTACCCCAGGAGAGTTCCAAATGTGTTTGGGTAGAATATATATCCCACGGGGGTAAAATTGAAAAAAGTTGAACAAATTTTTTTTTGGACTTAGTCATTTTTCCAGCGTTTATCAGAATTTCAGATAGGGGAAATGTCAGTGAGCGTTCCGATTTCAGCTCCAGAGCGATTCGGCCAATGAGTACTTGATATTTAGTCGTTTTCAGCCAATTTCCTGGATTTTTGAAAATTTCACTTTTTTGTGAAAATATCCACTAAACGAGGGAATAATATGTGTGAGGGTACCCCAGGAGAGTTCCAAATGTGTGTGGGTAGAATATATATCCCACAGGGGTAAAATTGAAAAAAGTTGAAAAAAACATTTTTTTGGACTTAGTCATTTTTCCGTCGTTTATCAGACTTTCAGATAGGGGAAATGTCAGTGAGCGTTCCGATTTCAGTTCCAGAGCGATTCGCCCAATGAGTCCTTGATATTTAGTCGTTTTCAGCCAATTTTCTGGATTTTTGAAAATTTTTCTTTTTTGTGAAAATATCCACTAAATGAGGGAATAATATGTGTGAGGGTACCCCAGGAGAGTTCCAAATGTGTGTGGGTAGAATATATATCCCACGGGGGTAAAATTGAAAAAAGTTGAAAAAAAATTTTTTTTGGACTTAGTCATTTTTCCGGCATTTATCAGACTTTCAGATAGGGGAAATGTGAGTGAGCATTCCGATTTCAGTTCCAGAGCAATTCACCCAATGAGTCCTTGATATTTAGTCGTTTTCAGCCAATTTTCTGGAATTTTGAAAATTTCACTTTTTTGTGAAAATATCCACTAAATGAGGGAATAATATGTGTGAGGGTACCCCAGGAGAGTTCCAAATGTGTGTGGGTAGAATATATATCCCACAGGGGTAAAATTGAAAAAAGTTGAACAAATTTTTTTTTGGACTTAGTCATTTTTCCAGCGTTTATCAGAATTTCAGATAGGGGAAATGTCAGTGAGCGTTCCCATTTCAGTTCCAGAGCGATTCGCCCAATGAGTACTTGATATTTAGTCGTTTTCAGCCAATTTCCTGGATTTTTGAAAATTTCACTTTTTTGTGAAAATATCCACTAAACGAGGGAATAATATGTGTGAGGGTACCCCAGGAGAGTTCCAAATGTGTTTGGGTAGAATATATATCCCACGGGGGTAAAATTGAAAAAAGTTGAAAAAAATATTTTTTTGGACTTAGTCATTTTTCCGGCGTTTATCAGACTTTCAGATAGGGGAATTGTCAGTGAGCATTCCGATTTCAGTTCCAGAGCAATTCGCCCAATAAGTCCTTGATATTTAGTCATTTTCAGCCAATAATTTGGATTTTTGAAAATTTCACTTTTTTGTGAAAATATTCACTAAATGAGGGAATAATATGTGTGAGGGTACCCCAGGAGAGTTCCAAATGTGTGTGGGTAGAATATATATCTCACGGTGGTAAAATTGAAAAAAGTTGAAAAAAACATTTTTTTGGACTTAGTCATTTTTCCGTCGTTTATCAGACTTTCAGATAGGGGAAATGTCAGTGAGCGTTCCGATTTCAGTTCCAGAGCGATTCGCCCAATGAGTCCTTGATATTTAGTCGTTTTCAGCCAATTTTCTGGATTTTTGAAAATTTTACTTTTTTGTGAAAATATTCACTAAATGAGGGAATAATATGTTTGAGGGTACCCCAGGAGAGTTCCAAATGTGTGTGGGTAGAACATATATCCCACAGGGGTAAAATTGAAAAAAGTTGAACAAATTTTTTTTTGGACTTAGTCATTTTTCCAGCGTTTATCAGAATTTCAGATAGGGGAAATGTCAGTGAGCGTTCCGATTTCAGTTCCAGAGCGATTCGCCCAATGAGTACTTGATATTTAGTCGTTTTCAGCCAATTTCCTGGATTTTTGAAAATTTCACTTTTTTGTGAAAATATCCACTAAACGAGGGAATAATATGTGTGAGGGTACCCCAGGAGAGTTCCAAATGTGTTTGGGTAGAATATATATCCCACGGGGGTAAAATTGAAAAAAGTTGAACAAATTTTTTTTTGGACTTAGTCATTTTTCCAGCGTTTATCAGAATTTCAGATAGGGGAAATGTCAGTGAGCGTTCCGATTTCAGCTCCACAGCGATTCGGCCAATGAGTACTTGATATTTAGTCGTTTTCAGCCAATTTCCTGGATTTTTGAAAATTTCACTTTTTTGTGAAAATATCCACTAAACGAGGGAATAATATGTGTGAGGGTACCCCAGGAGAGTTCCAAATGTGTTTGGGTAGAATATATATCCCACGGGGGTAAAATTGAAAAAAGTTGAAAAAAAATTTTTTTTGGACTTAGTCATTTTTCCGTCGTTTATCAGACTTTCAGATACGGGAAATGTCAGTGAGCGTTCCGATTTCAGTTCCAGAGCGATTCGCCCAATGAGTACTTGATATTTAGTCGTTTTCAGCCAATTTCCTGGATTTTTGAAAATTTCACTTTTTTGTGAAAATATCCACTAAACGAGGGAATAATATGTGTGAGGGTACCCCAGGAGAGTTCCAAATGTGTTTGGGTAGAATATATATCCCACGGGGGTAAAATTGAAAAAAGTTGAACAAATTTTTTTTTGGACTTAGTCATTTTTCCAGCGTTTATCAGAATTTCAGATAGGGGAAATGTCAGTGAGCGTTCCGATTTCAGCTCCAGAGCGATTCGGCCAATGAGTACTTGATATTTAGTCGTTTTCAGCCAATTTCCTGGATTTTTGAAAATTTCACTTTTTTGTGAAAATATCCACTAAACGAGGGAATAATATGTGTGAGGGTACCCCAGGAGAGTTCCAAATGTGTTTGGGTAGAATATATATCCCACGGGGGTAAAATTGAAAAAAGTTGAAAAAAAAATTTTTTTGGACTTAGTCATTTTTCCGTCGTTTATCAGACTTTCAGATAGGGGAAATGTCAGTGAGCGTTCCGATTTCAGTTCCAGAGCGATTCGCCCAATGAGTACTTGATATTTAGTCGTTTTCAGCCAATTTCCTGGATTTTTGAAAATTTCACTTTTTTGTGAAAATATCCACTAAACGAGGGAATAATATGTGTGAGGGTACCCCAGGAGAGTTCCAAATGTGTTTGGGTAGAATATATATCCCACGGGGGTAAAATTGAAAAAAGTTGAAAAAAATATTTTTTTGGACTTAGTCATTTTTCCGGCGTTTATCAGACTTTCAGATAGGGGAATTGTCAGTGAGCATTCCGATTTCAGTTCCAGAGCAATTCGCCCAATAAGTCCTTGATATTTAGTCATTTTCAGCCAATAATTTGGATTTTTGAAAATTTCACTTTTTTGTGAAAATATTCACTAAATGAGGGAATAATATGTGTGAGGGTACCCCAGGAGAGTTCCAAATGTGTGTGGGTAGAATATATATCTCACGGTGGTAAAATTGAAAAAAGTTGAAAAAAACATTTTTTTGGACTTAGTCATTTTTCCGTCGTTTATCAGACTTTCAGATAGGGGAAATGTCAGTGAGCGTTCCGATTTCAGTTCCAGAGCGATTCGCCCAATGAGTCCTTGATATTTAGTCGTTTTCAGCCAATTTTCTGGATTTTTGAAAATTTTACTTTTTTGTGAAAATATTCACTAAATGAGGGAATAATATGTGTGAGGGTACCCCAGGAGAGTTCCAAATGTGTTTGGGTAGAATATATATCCCACGGGGGTAAAATTGAAAAAGTTGAACAAATTTTTTTTTGGACTTAGTCATTTTTCCAGTGTTTATCAGAATTTCAGATAGGGGAAATGTCAGTGAGCATTCCGATTTCAGTTCCAGAGCGATTCGCCCAATAAGTCCTTGATATTTAGTCATTTTCAGCCAATAATTTGGATTTTTGAAAATTTCACTTTTTTGTGAAAATATCCACTAAATGAGGGAATAATATGTGTGAGGGTACCCCAGGAGAGTTCCAAATGTGTGTGGGTAGAATATATATCCCACAGGGGTAAAATTGAAAAAAGTTGAAAAAAACATTTTTTTGGACTTAGTCATTTTTCCGTCGTTTATCAGACTTTCAGATAGGGGAAATGTCAGTGAGCGTTCCGATTTCAGTTCCAGAGCGATTCGCCCAATGAGTCCTTGATATTTAGTCGTTTTCAGCCAATTTTCTGGATTTTTGAAAATTTTTCTTTTTTGTGAAAATATCCACTAAATGAGGGAATAATATGTGTGAGGGTACCCCAGGAGAGTTCCAAATGTGTGTGGGTAGAATATATATCCCACGGGGGTAAAATTGAAAAAAGTTGAAAAAAAATTTTTTTTGGACTTAGTCATTTTTCCGGCATTTATCAGACTTTCAGATAGGGGAAATGTGAGTGAGCATTCCGATTTCAGTTCCAGAGCAATTCACCCAATGAGTCCTTGATATTTAGTCGTTTTCAGCCAATTTTCTGGAATTTTGAAAATTTCACTTTTTTGTGAAAATATCCACTAAATGAGGGAATAATATGTGTGAGGGTACCCCAGGAGAGTTCCAAATGTGTGTGGGTAGAATATATATCCCACAGGGGTAAAATTGAAAAAAGTTGAACAAATTTTTTTTTGGACTTAGTCATTTTTCCAGCGTTTATCAGAATTTCAGATAGGGGAAATGTCAGTGAGCGTTCCGATTTCAGCTCCAGAGCGATTCGGCCAATGAGTACTTGATATTTAGTCGTTTTCAGCCAATTTCCTGGATTTTTGAAAATTTCACTTTTTTGTGAAAATATCCACTAAACGAGGGAATAATATGTGTGAGGGTACCCCAGGAGAGTTCCAAATGTGTTTGGGTAGAATATATATCCCACGGGGGTAAAATTGAAAAAAGTTGAAAAAAAATTTTTTTTGGACTTAGTCATTTTTCCGTCGTTTATCAGACTTTCAGATAGGGGAAATGTCAGTGAGCGTTCCGATTTCAGTTCCAGAGCGATTCGCCCAATGAGTACTTGATATTTAGTCGTTTTCAGCCAATTTCCTGGATTTTTGAAAATTTCACTTTTTTGTGAAAATATCCACTAAACGAGGGAATAATATGTGTGAGGGTACCCCAGGAGAGTTCCAAATGTGTTTGGGTAGAATATATATCCCACGGGGGTAAAATTGAAAAAAGTTGAAAAAAATATTTTTTTGGACTTAGTCATTTTTCCGGCGTTTATCAGACTTTCAGATAGGGGAATTGTCAGTGAGCATTCCGATTTCAGTTCCAGAGCAATTCGCCCAATAAGTCCTTGATATTTAGTCATTTTCAGCCAATAATTTGGATTTTTGAAAATTTCACTTTTTTGTGAAAATATTCACTAAATGAGGGAATAATATGTGTGAGGGTACCCCAGGAGAGTTCCAAATGTGTGTGGGTAGAATATATATCTCACGGTGGTAAAATTGAAAAAAGTTGAAAAAAACATTTTTTTGGACTTAGTCATTTTTCCGTCGTTTATCAGACTTTCAGATAGGGGAAATGTCAGTGAGCGTTCCGATTTCAGTTCCAGAGCGATTCGCCCAATGAGTCCTTGATATTTAGTCGTTTTCAGCCAATTTTCTGGATTTTTGAAAATTTTACTTTTTTGTGAAAATATTCACTAAATGAGGGAATAATATGTGTGAGGGTACCCCAGGAGAGTTCCAAATGTGTTTGGGTAGAATATATATCCCACGGGGGTAAAATTGAAAAAAGTTGAACAAATTTTTTTTTGGACTTAGTCATTTTTCCAGCGTTTATCAGAATTTCAGATAGGGGAAATGTCAGTGAGCGTTCCGATTTCAGCTCCAGAGCGATTCGGCCAATGAGTACTTGATATTTAGTCGTTTTCAGCCAATTTCCTGGATTTTTGAAAATTTCACTTTTTTGTGAAAATATCCACTAAACGAGGGAATAATATGTGTGAGGGTACCCCAGGAGAGTTCCAAATGTGTTTGGGTAGAATATATATCCCACGGGGGTAAAATTGAAAAAAGTTGAAAAAAAATTTTTTTTGGACTTAGTCATTTTTCCGTCGTTTATCAGACTTTCAGATAGGGGAAATGTCAGTGAGCGTTCCGATTTCAGTTCCAGAGCGATTCGCCCAATGAGTACTTGATATTTAGTCGTTTTCAGCCAATTTCCTGGATTTTTGAAAATTTCACTTTTTTGTGAAAATATCCACTAAACGAGGGAATAATATGTGTGAGGGTACCCCAGGAGAGTTCCAAATGTGTTTGGGTAGAATATATATCCCACGGGGGTAAAATTGAAAAAAGTTGAAAAAAATATTTTTTTGGACTTAGTCATTTTTCCGGCGTTTATCAGACTTTCAGATAGGGGAATTGTCAGTGAGCATTCCGATTTCAGTTCCAGAGCAATTCGCCCAATAAGTCCTTGATATTTAGTCATTTTCAGCCAATAATTTGGATTTTTGAAAATTTCACTTTTTTGTGAAAATATTCACTAAATGAGGGAATAATATGTGTGAGGGTACCCCAGGAGAGTTCCAAATGTGTGTGGGTAGAATATATATCTCACGGTGGTAAAATTGAAAAAAGTTGAAAAAAACATTTTTTTGGACTTAGTCATTTTTCCGTCGTTTATCAGACTTTCAGATAGGGGAAATGTCAGTGAGCGTTCCGATTTCAGTTCCAGAGCGATTCGCCCAATGAGTCCTTGATATTTAGTCGTTTTCAGCCAATTTTCTGGATTTTTGAAAATTTTACTTTTTTGTGAAAATATTCACTAAATGAGGGAATAATATGTGTGAGGGTACCCCAGGAGAGTTCCAAATGTGTTTGGGTAGAATATATATCCCACGGGGGTAAAATTGAAAAAGTTGAACAAATTTTTTTTTGGACTTAGTCATTTTTCCAGTGTTTATCAGAATTTCAGATAGGGGAAATGTCAGTGAGCATTCCGATTTCAGTTCCAGAGCGATTCGCCCAATAAGTCCTTGATATTTAGTCATTTTCAGCCAATAATTTGGATTTTTGAAAATTTCACTTTTTTGTGAAAATATCCACTAAATGAGGGAATAATATGTGTGAGGGTACCCCAGGAGAGTTCCAAATGTGTGTGGGTAGAATATATATCCCACATGGGTAAAATTGAAAAAAGTTGAAAAAAACATTTTTTTGGACTTAGTCATTTTTCCGTCGTTTATCAGACTTTCAGATAGGGGAAATGTCAGTGAGCGTTCCGATTTCAGTTCCAGAGCGATTCGCCCAATGAGTCCTTGATATTTAGTCGTTTTCAGCCAATTTTCTGGATTTTTGAAAATTTTTCTTTTTTGTGAAAATATCCACTAAATGAGGGAATAATATGTGTGAGGGTACCCCAGGAGAGTTCCAAATGTGTGTGGGTAGAATATATATCCCACGGGGGTAAAATTGAAAAAAGTTGAAAAAAAATTTTTTTTGGACTTAGTCATTTTTCCGGCATTTATCAGACTTTCAGATAGGGGAAATGTGAGTGAGCATTCCGATTTCAGTTCCAGAGCAATTCACCCAATGAGTCCTTGATATTTAGTCGTTTTCAGCCAATTTTCTGGAATTTTGAAAATTTCACTTTTTTGTGAAAATATCCACTAAATGAGGGAATAATATGTGTGAGGGTACCCCAGGAGAGTTCCAAATGTGTGTGGGTAGAATATATATCCCACAGGGGTAAAATTGAAAAAAGTTGAACAAATTTTTTTTTGGACTTAGTCATTTTTCCAGCGTTTATCAGAATTTCAGATAGGGGAAATGTCAGTGAGCGTTCCGATTTCAGCTCCAGAGCGATTCGGCCAATGAGTACTTGATATTTAGTCGTTTTCAGCCAATTTCCTGGATTTTTGAAAATTTCACTTTTTTGTGAAAATATCCACTAAACGAGGGAATAATATGTGTGAGGGTACCCCAGGAGAGTTCCAAATGTGTTTGGGTAGAATATATATCCCACGGGGGTAAAATTGAAAAAAGTTGAAAAAAAATTTTTTTTGGACTTAGTCATTTTTCCGTCGTTTATCAGACTTTCAGATAGGGGAAATGTCAGTGAGCGTTCCGATTTCAGTTCCAGAGCGATTCGCCCAATGAGTACTTGATATTTAGTCGTTTTCAGCCAATTTCCTGGATTTTTGAAAATTTCACTTTTTTGTGAAAATATCCACTAAACGAGGGAATAATATGTGTGAGGGTACCCCAGGAGAGTTCCAAATGTGTTTGGGTAGAATATATATCCCACGGGGGTAAAATTGAAAAAAGTTGAAAAAAATATTTTTTTGGACTTAGTCATTTTTCCGGCGTTTATCAGACTTTCAGATAGGGGAATTGTCAGTGAGCATTCCGATTTCAGTTCCAGAGCAATTCGCCCAATAAGTCCTTGATATTTAGTCATTTTCAGCCAATAATTTGGATTTTTGAAAATTTCACTTTTTTGTGAAAATATTCACTAAATGAGGGAATAATATGTGTGAGGGTACCCCAGGAGAGTTCCAAATGTGTGTGGGTAGAATATATATCTCACGGTGGTAAAATTGAAAAAAGTTGAAAAAAACATTTTTTTGGACTTAGTCATTTTTCCGTCGTTTATCAGACTTTCAGATAGGGGAAATGTCAGTGAGCGTTCCGATTTCAGTTCCAGAGCGATTCGCCCAATGAGTCCTTGATATTTAGTCGTTTTCAGCCAATTTTCTGGATTTTTGAAAATTTTACTTTTTTGTGAAAATATTCACTAAATGAGGGAATAATATGTGTGAGGGTACCCCAGGAGAGTTCCAAATGTGTTTGGGTAGAATATATATCCCACGGGGGTAAAATTGAAAAAGTTGAACAAATTTTTTTTTGGACTTAGTCATTTTTCCAGTGTTTATCAGAATTTCAGATAGGGGAAATGTCAGTGAGCATTCCGATTTCAGTTCCAGAGCGATTCGCCCAATAAGTCCTTGATATTTAGTCATTTTCAGCCAATAATTTGGATTTTTGAAAATTTCACTTTTTTGTGAAAATATCCACTAAATGAGGGAATAATATGTGTGAGGGTACCCCAGGAGAGTTCCAAATGTGTGTGGGTAGAATATATATCTCACGGTGGTAAAATTGAAAAAAGTTGAAAAAAACATTTTTTTGGACTTAGTCATTTTTCCGTCGTTTATCAGACTTTCAGATAGGGGAAATGTCAGTGAGCGTTCCGATTTCAGTTCCAGAGCGATTCACCCAATGTGTCCTTGATATTTAGTCGTTTTCAGCCAATTTTCTGGATTTTTGAAAATTTCACTTTTTTGTGAAAATATCCACTAAATGAGGGACTAATATGTGTGAGGGTACCCCAGGAGAGTTCCAAATGTGTGTGGGTAGAATATATATCCCACGGGGGTAAAATTGAAAAAAGTTGAAAAAAATTTTTTTTTGGACTTAGTCATTTTTCCGGTGTTTATCAGACTTTCAGATAGGGGAATTGTCAGTGAGCATTCCGATTTCAGTTCCAGAGCGATTCGCCCAATGAGTCCTTGATATTTAGTCGTTTTCAGCCAATTTTCTGGATTTTTGAAAATTTTTCTTTTTTGTGAAAATATCCACTAAATGAGGGAATAATATGTGTGAGGGTACCCCAGGAGAGTTCCAAATGTGTGTGGGTAGAATATATATCCCACGGGGGTAAAATTGAAAAAAGTTGAAAAAAAATTTTTTTTGGACTTAGTCATTTTTCCGGCATTTATCAGACTTTCAGATAGGGGAAATGTGAGTGAGCATTCCGATTTCAGTTCCAGAGCAATTCACCCAATGAGTCCTTGATATTTAGTCGTTTTCAGCCAATTTTCTGGAATTTTGAAAATTTCACTTTTTTGTGAAAATATCCACTAAATGAGGGAATAATATGTGTGAGGGTACCCCAGGAGAGTTCCAAATGTGTGTGGGTAGAATATATATCCCACAGGGGTAAAATTGAAAAAAGTTGAACAAATTTTTTTTTGGACTTAGTCATTTTTCCAGCGTTTATCAGAATTTCAGATAGGGGAAATGTCAGTGAGCGTTCCCATTTCAGTTCCAGAGCGATTCGCCCAATGAGTACTTGATATTTAGTCGTTTTCAGCCAATTTCCTGGATTTTTGAAAATTTCACTTTTTTGTGAAAATATTCACTAAATGAGGGAATAATATGTGTGAGGGTACCCCAGGAGAGTTCCAAATGTGTGTGGGTAGAATATATATCTCACGGTGGTAAAATTGAAAAAAGTTGAAAAAAACATTTTTTTGGACTTAGTCATTTTCCAGTGTTTATCAGAATTTCAGATAGGGGAAATGTCAGTGAGCATTTCGATTTCAGTTCCAGAGCGATTCGCCCAATAAGTCCTTGATATTTAGTCATTTTCAGCCAATAATTTGGATTTTTGAAAATTTCACTTTTTTGTGAAAATATCCACTAAATGAGGGAATAATATGTGTGAGGGTACCCCAGGAGAGTTCCAAATGTGTGTGGGTAGAATATATATCTCACGGTGGTAAAATTGAAAAAAGTTGAAAAAAACATTTTTTTGGACTTAGTCATTTTTCCGTCGTTTATCAGACTTTCAGATAGGGGAAATGTCAGTGAGCGTTCCGATTTCAGTTCCAGAGCGATTCACCCAATGTGTCCTTGATATTTAGTCGTTTTCAGCCAATTTTCTGGATTTTTGAAAATTTCACTTTTTTGTGAAAATATCCACTAAATGAGGGACTAATATGTGTGAGGGTACCCCAGGAGAGTTCCAAATGTGTGTGGGTAGAATATATATCCCACGGGGGTAAAATTGAAAAAAGTTGAAAAAAATTTTTTTTTGGACTTAGTCATTTTTCCGGTGTTTATCAGACTTTCAGATAGGGGAATTGTCAGTGAGCATTCCGATTTCAGTTCCAGAGCGATTCGCCCAATAAGTCCTTGAAATTCAGTCATTTTCAGCCAATAATTTGGATTTTTGAAAATTTCACTTTTTTGTGAAAATATCCACTAAATGAGGGAATAATATGTGTGAGGGTACCCCAGGAGAGTTCCAAATGTGTGTGGGTAGAATATATATCTCACGGTGGTAAAATTGAAAAAAGTTGAAAAAAACATTTTTTTGGACTTAGTCATTTTTCCGTCGTTTATCAGACTTTCAGATAGGGGAAATGTCAGTGAGCGTTCCGATTTCAGTTCCAGAGCGATTCGCCCAATGAGTCCTTGATATTTAGTCGTTTTCAGCCAATTTTCTGGATTTTTGAAAATTTTACTTTTTTGTGAAAATATTCACTAAATGAGGGAATAATATGTGTGAGGGTACCCCAGGAGAGTTCCAAATGTGTGTGGGTAGAACATATATCCCACAGGGGTAAAATTGAAAAAAGTTGAACAAATTTTTTTTTGGACTTAGTCATTTTTCCAGCGTTTATCAGAATTTCAGATAGGGGAAATGTCAGTGAGCGTTCCGATTTCAGTTCCAGAGCGATTCGCCCAATGAGTACTTGATATTTAGTCGTTTTCAGCCAATTTCCTGGATTTTTGAAAATTTCACTTTTTTGTGAAAATATCCACTAAACGAGGGAATAATATGTGTGAGGGTACCCCAGGAGAGTTCCAAATGTGTGTGGGTAGAATATATATCCCACGGGGGTAAAATTGAAAAAAGTTGAAAAAAATTTTTTTTTGGACTTAGTCATTTTTCCGGCGTTTATCAGACTTTCAGATAGGGGAATTGTCAGTGAGCATTCCGATTTCAGTTCCAGAGCGATTCGCCCAATAAGTCCTTGAAATTCAGTCATTTTCAGCCAATAATTTGGATTTTTGAAAATTTCACTTTTTTGTGAAAATATCCACTAAATGAGGGAATAATATGTGTGAGGGTACCCCAGGAGAGTTCCAAATGTGTGTGGGTAGAATATATATCCCACAGGGGTAAAATTGAAAAAAGTTGAAAAAAACATTTTTTTGGACTTAGTCATTTTTCCGTCGTTTATCAGACTTTCAGATAGGGGAAATGTCAGTGAGCGTTCCGATTTCAGTTCCAGAGCGATTCGCCCAATGAGTCCTTGATATTTAGTCGTTTTCAGCCAATTTTCTGGATTTTTGAAAATTTTACTTTTTTGTGAAAATATCCACTAAATGAGGGAATAATATGTGTGAGGGTACCCCAGGAGAGTTCCAAATGTGTGTGGGTAGAATATATATCCCACGGGGGTAAAATTGAAAAAAGTTGAAAAAAAATTTTTTTTGGACTTAGTCATTTTTCCGGCGTTTATCAGACTTTCAGATAGGGGAAATGTGAGTGAGCATTCCGATTTCAGTTCCAGAGCAATTCACCCAATGAGTCCTTGATATTTAGTCGTTTTCAGCCAATTTTCTGGAATTTTGAAAATTTCACTTTTTTGTGAAAATATCCACTAAATGAGGGAATAATATGTGTGAGGGTACCCCAGGAGAGTTCCAAATGTGTGTGGGTAGAATATATATCCCACAGGGGTAAAATTGAAAAAAGTTGAACAAATTTTTTTTTGGACTTAGTCATTTTTCCAGCGTTTATCAGAATTTCAGATAGGGGAAATGTCAGTGAGCATTCCGATTTCAGTTCCAGAGCGATTCGCCCAATAAGTCCTTGATATTTAGTCATTTTCAGCCAATAATTTGGATTTTTGAAAATTTCACTTTTTTGTGAAAATATTCACTAAATGAGGGAATAATATGTGTGAGGGTACCCCAGGAGAGTTCCAAATGTGTGTGGGTAGAATATATATCCCACAGGGGTAAAATTGAAAAAAGTTGAAAAAAACATTTTTTTGGACTTAGTCATTTTTCCGTCGTTTATCAGACTTTCAGATAGGGGAAATGTCAGTGAGCGTTCCGATTTCAGTTCCAGAGCGATTCGCCCAATGAGTCCTTGATATTTAGTCGTTTTCAGCCAATTTTCTGGATTTTTGAAAATTTTTCTTTTTTGTGAAAATATC
The DNA here is from genome assembly GCF_046119375.1 of Phyllobates terribilis. NCBI lineage: Eukaryota > Metazoa > Chordata > Amphibia > Anura > Dendrobatidae > Phyllobates > Phyllobates terribilis. Next base: position 935,383 of record NW_027363138.1, read on the forward strand.
CACTAAATGAGGGAATAATATGTGTGAGGGTACCCCAGGAGAGTTCCAAATGTGTGTGGGTAGAATATATATCCCACGGGGGTAAAATTGAAAAAAGTTGAAAAAAAATTTTTTTTGGACTTAGTCATTTTTCCGGCATTTATCAGACTTTCAGATAGGGGAAATGTGAGTGAGCATTCCGATTTCAGTTCCAGAGCAATTCTCCCAATGAGTCCTTGATATTTAGTCGTTTTCAGCCAATTTTCTGGAATTTTGAAAATTTCACTTTTTTGTGAAAATATCCACTAAATGAGGGAATAATATGTGTGAGGGTACCCCAGGAGAGTTCCAAATGTGTGTGGGTAGAATATATATCCCACAGGGGTAAAATTGAAAAAAGTTGAACAAATTTTTTTTTGGACTTAGTCATTTTTCCAGCGTTTATCAGAATTTCAGATAGGGGAAATGTCAGTGAGCGTTCCCATTTCAGTTCCAGAGCGATTCGCCCAATGAGTACTTGATATTTAGTCGTTTTCAGCCAATTTCCTGGATTTTTGAAAATTTCACTTTTTTGTGAAAATATCCACTAAACGAGGGAATAATATGTGTGAGGGTACCCCAGGAGAGTTCCAAATGTGTTTGGGTAGAATATATATCCCACAGGGGTAAAATTGAAAAAGTTGAACAAATTTTTTTTTGGACTTAGTCATTTTTCCAGTGTTTATCAGAATTTCAGATAGGGGAAATGTCAGTGAGCATTCCGATTTCAGTTCCAGAGCGATTCGCCCAATAAGTCCTTGATATTTCGTCATTTTCAGCCAATAATTTGGATTTTTGAAAATTTCACTTTTTTGTGAAAATATTCACTAAATGAGGGAATAATATGTGTGAGGGTACCCCAGGAGAGTTCCAAATGTGTGTGGGTAGAATATATATCTCACGGTGGTAAAATTGAAAAAAGTTGAAAAAAACATTTTTTTGGACTTAGTCATTTTTCCGTCGTTTATCAGACTTTCAGATAGGGGAAATGTCAGTGAGCGTTCCGATTTCAGTTCCAGAGCGATTCGCCCAATGAGTCCTTGATATTTAGTCGTTTTCAGCCAATTTTCTGGATTTTTGAAAATTTTACTTTTTTGTGAAAATATTCACTAAATGAGGGAATAATATGTGTGAGGGTACCCCAGGAGAGTTCCAAATGTGTGTGGGTAGAACATATATCCCACAGGGGTAAAATTGAAAAAAGTTGAACAAATTTTTTTTTGGACTTAGTCATTTTTCCAGCGTTTATCAGAATTTCAGATAGGGGAAATGTCAGTGAGCGTTCCGATTTCAGTTCCAGAGCGATTCGCCCAATGAGTACTTGATATTTAGTAGTTTTCAGCCAATTTCCTGGATTTTTGAAAATTTCACTTTTTTGTGAAAATATCCACTAAACGAGGGAATAATATGTGTGAGGGTACACCAGGAGAGTTCCAAATGTGTTTGGGTAGAATATATATCCCACGGGGGTAAAATTGAAAAAGTTGAACAAATTTTTTTTTGGACTTAGTCATTTTTCCAGTGTTTATCAGAATTTCAGATAGGGGAAATGTCAGTGAGCATTCCGATTTCAGTTCCAGAGCGATTCGCCCAATAAGTCCTTGATATTTAGTCATTTTCAGCCAATAATTTGGATTTTTGAAAATTTCACTTTTTTGTGAAAATATCCACTAAATGAGGGAATAATATGTGTGAGGGTACCCCAGGAGAGTTCCAAATGTGTGTGGGTAGAATATATATCTCACGGTGGTAAAATTGAAAAAAGTTGAAAAAAACATTTTTTTGGACTTAGTCATTTTTCCGTCGTTTATCAGACTTTCAGATAGGGGAAATGTCAGTGAGCGTTCCGGTTTCAGTTCCAGAGCGATTCACCCAATGTGTCCTTGATATTTAGTCGTTTTCAGCCAATTTTCTGGATTTTTGAAAATTTCACTTTTTTGTGAAAATATCCACTAAATGAGGGACTAATATGTGTGAGGGTACCCCAGGAGAGTTCCAAATGTGTGTGGGTAGAATATATATCCCACGGGGGTAAAATTGAAAAAAGTTGAAAAAAATTTTCTTTTGGACTTAGTCATTTTTCCGGCGTTTATCAGACTTTCAGATAGGGGAATTGTCAGTGAGCATTCCGATTTCAGTTCCAGAGCGATTCGCCCAATAAGTCCTTGAAATTCAGTCATTTTCAGCCAATAATTTGGATTTTTGAAAATTTCACTTTTTTGTGAAAATATCCACTAAATGAGGGAATAATATGTGTGAGGGTACCCCAGGAGAGTTCCAAATGTGTGTGGGTAGAATATATATCCCACAGGGGTAAAATTGAAAAAAGTTGAAAAAAACATTTTTTTGGACTTAGTCATTTTTCCGTCGTTTATCAGACTTTCAGATAGGGGAAATGTCAGTGAGCGTTCCGATTTCAGTTCCAGAGCGATTCGCCCAATGAGTCCTTGATATTTAGTCGTTTTCAGCCAATTTTCTGGATTTTTGAAAATTTTACTTTTTTGTGAAAATATCCACTAAATGAGGGAATAATATGTGTGAGGGTACCCCAGGAGAGTTCCAAATGTGTGTGGGTAGAATATATATCCCACAGGGGTAAAATTGAAAAAAGTTGAACAAATTTTTTTTTGGACTTAGTCATTTTTCCAGCGTTTATCAGAATTTCAGATAGGGGAAATGTCAGTGAGCATTCCGATTTCAGTTCCAGAGCGATTCGCCCAATAAGTCCTTGATATTTAGTCATTTTCAGCCAATAATTTGGATTTTTGAAAATTTCACTTTTTTGTGAAAATATTCACTAAATGAGGGAATAATATGTGTGAGGGTACCCCAGGAGAGTTCCAAATGTGTGTGGGTAGAATATATATCTCACGGTGGTAAAATTGAAAAAAGTTGAAAAAAACATTTTTTTGGACTTAGTTATTTTTCCGTCGTTTATCAGACTTTCAGATAGGGGAAATGTCAGTGAGCGTTCCGATTTCAGTTCCAGAGCGATTCGCCCAATGAGTCCTTGATATTTAGTCGTTTTCAGCCAATTTTCTGGGTTTTTGAAAATTTTACTTTTTTGTGAAAATATTCACTAAATGAGGGAATAATATGTGTGAGGGTACCCCAGGAGAGTTCCAAATGTGTGTGGGTAGAACATATATCCCACAGGGGTAAAATTGAAAAAAGTTGAACAAATTTTTTTTTGGACTTAGTCATTTTTCCAGCGTTTATCAGAATTTCAGATAGGGGAAATGTCAGTGAGCGTTCCGATTTCAGCTCCAAAGCGATTCGCCCAATGAGTACTTGATATTTAGTCGTTTTCAGCCAATTTCCTGGATTTTTGAAAATTTCACTTTTTTGTGAAAATATCCACTAAACGAGGGAATAATATGTGTGAGGGTACCCCAGGAGAGTTCCAAATGTGTTTGGGTAGAATATATATCCCACGGGGGTAAAATTGAAAAAAGTTGAAAAAAAATTTTTTTTGGACTTAGTCATTTTTCCGTCGTTTATCAGACTTTCAGATAGGGGAAATGTCAGTGAGCGTTCCGATTTCAGTTCCAGAGCGATTCGCCCAATGAGTCCTTGATATTTAGTCGTTTTCAGCCAATTTTCTGGATTTTTGAAAATTTCACTTTTTTGTGAAAATATCCACTAAATGAGGGAATAATATGTGTGAGGGTACCCCAGGAGAGTTCCAAATGTGTGTGGGTAGAATATATATCCCACAGGGGTAAAATTGAAAAAAGTTGAACAAATTTTTTTTTGGACTTAGTCATTTTTCCAGCGTTTATCAGAATTTCAGATAGGGGAAATGTCAGTGAGCGTTCCGATTTCAGTTCCAGAGCGATTCGCCCAATGAGTACTTGATATTTAGTCGTTTTCAGCCAATTTCCTGGATTTTTGAAAATTTCACTTTTTTGTGAAAATATCCACTAAACGAGGGAATAATATGTGTGAGGGTACCCCAGGAGAGTTCCAAATGTGTTTGGGTAGAATATATATCCCACGGGGGTAAAATTGAAAAAGTTGAACAAATTTTTTTTTGGACTTAGTCATTTTTCCAATGTTTATCAGAATTTCAGATAGGGGAAATGTCAGTGAGCATTCCGATTTCAGTTCCAGAGCGATTCGCCCAATAAGTCCTTGATATTTAGTCATTTTCAGCCAATAATTTGGATTTTTGCAAATTTCACTTTTTTGTGAAAATATCCACTAAATGAGGGAATAATATGTGTGAGGGTACCCCAGGAGAGTTCCAAATGTGTGTGGGTAGAATATATATCCCACAGGGGTAAAATTGAAAAAAGTTGAAAAAAACATTTTTTTGGACTTAGTCATTTTTCCGTCGTTTATCAGACTTTCAGATAGGGGAAATGTCAGTGAGCGTTCCGATTTCAGTTCCAGAGCGATTCGCCCAATGAGTCCTTGATATTTAGTAATTTTCAGCCAATTTTCTGGATTTTTGAAAATTTTACTTTTTTGTGAAAATATCCACTAAATGAGGGAATAATATGTGTGAGGGTACCCCAGGAGAGTTCCAAATGTGTGTGGGTAGAATATATATCCCACGGGGGTAAAATTGAAAAAAGTTGAAAAAAAATTTTTTTTGGACTTAGTCATTTTTCCGGCGTTTATCAGACTTTCAGATAGGGGAAATGTGAGTGAGCATTCCGATTTCAGTTCCAGAGCAATTCACCCGATGAGTCCTTGATATTTAGTCGTTTTCAGCCAATTTTCTGGAATTTTGAAAATTTCACTTTTTTGTGAAAATATCCACTAAATGAGGGAAAAATATGTGTGAGGGTACCCCAGGAGAGTTCCAAATGTGTGTGGGTAGAATATATATCCCACAGGGGTAAAATTGAAAAAAGTTGAACAAATTTTTTTTTGGACTTAGTCATTTTTCCAGCGTTTATCAGAATTTCAGATAGGGGAAATGTCAGTGAGCGTTCCCATTTCAGTTCCAGAGCGATTCGCCCAATGAGTACTTGATATTTAGTCGTTTTCAGCCAATTTCCTGGATTTTTGAAAATTTCACTTTTTTGTGAAAATATCCACTAAACGAGGGAATAATATGTGTGAGGGTACCCCAGGAGAGTTCCAAATGTGTTTGGGTAGAATATATATCCCACAGGGGTAAAATTGAAAAAGTTGAACAAATTTTTTTTTGGACTTAGTCATTTTTCCAGCGTTTATCAGAATTTCAGATAGGGGAAATGTCAGTGAGCATTCCGATTTCAGTTCCAGAGCGATTCGCCCAATAAGTCCTTGATATTTAGTCGTTTTCAGCCAATTTCCTGGATTTTTGAAAATTTCACTTTTTTGTGAAAATATCCACTAAACGAGGGAATAATATGTGTGAGGGTACCCCAGGAGAGTTCCAAATGTGTTTGGGTAGAATATATATCCCACGGGGGTAAAATTGAAAAAAGTTGAAAAAAAATTTTTTTTGAACTTAGTCATTTTTCCGTCGTTTATCAGACTTTCAGATAGGGGAAATGTCAGTGAGTGTTCCGATTACAGTTCCAGAGTGATTCGCCCAATGAGTCCTTGATATTTAGTCGTTTTCAGCCAATTTTCTGGATTTTTGAAAATTTCACTTTTTTGTGAAAATATCCACTAAATGAGGGAATAATATGTGTGAGGGTACCCCAGGAGAGTTCCAAATGTGTGTGGGTAGAATATATATCCCACGGGGGTAAAATTGAAAAAAGTTGAAAAAATTTTTTTTTTGGACTTAGTCATTTTTCCGGCGTTTATCAGACTTTCAGATAGGGGAAATGTCAGTGAGCATTTCGATTTCAGTTCCAGAGCGATTCGCGCAATAAGTCTTTGATATTTAGTCATTTTCAGCCAATAATTTGGATTTTTGAAAATTTCACTTTTTTGTGAAAATATCCACTAAATGAGGGAATAATATGTGTGAGGGTACCCCAGGAGAGTTCCAAATGTGTGTGGGTAGAATATATATCCCACAGGGGTAAAATTGAAAAAGGTTGAACAAATTTTTTTTTGGACTTAGTCATTTTTCCAGCGTTTATCAGAATTTCAGATAGGGGAAATGTCAGTGAGCGTTCCGATTTCAGTTCCAGAGCGATTCGCCCAATGAGTCCTTGATATTTAGTCGTTTTCAGCCAATTTTCTGGATTTTTGAAAATTTTACTTTTTTGTGAAAATATCCACTAAATGAGGGAATAATATGTGTGAGGGTACCCCAGGAGAGTTCCAAATGTGTGTGGGTAGAATATATATCCCACGGGGGTAAAATTGAAAAAAGTTGAACAAATTTTTTTTGGACTTAGTCATTTTTCCGGCGTTTATCAGACTTTCAGATAGGAGAAATGTCAGTGAGCGTTCCGATTTCAGTTCCAGGGCAATTCGCCCAATGAGTCCTTGATATTTAGTCGTTTTCAGCCAATTTTCTGGATTTATGAAAATTTCACTTTTTTGTGAAAATATCCACTAAACGAGGGAATAATATGTGTGAGGGTACCCCAGGAGAGTTCCAAATGAGTGTGGGTAGAATATGTATCCCACGGGGGTAAAATTGAAAAAAGTTGAACAAATTTTTTTTTGGACTTAGTCATTTTTCCGACGTTTATCAGACTTTCAGATAGGGGAAATATCAGTGAGCGTTCCGATTTCAGTTCCAGAGCAATTCGCCCAATGAGTCCTTGATATTTAGTCGTTTTCAGCCAATTTTCTGGATTTTTGAAAATTTCACTTTTTTTGTGAAAATATCCACTAAATGAGGGAATAATATGTGTGAGGGTACCCCAGGAGAGTTCCAAATGTGTGTGGGTAGAATATATATCCCACGGGGGTAAAATTGAAAAAAGTTGAAAAAAAATTTTTTTTGGACTTAGTCATTTTTCCGGCGTTTATCACACTTTCAGATAGGGGAAATGTGAGAGAGCATTCCGATTTCAGTTCCAGAGCGATTCGACCAATGAGTCCTAGATATTTAGTCGTTTTCAGCCAATTTTCTGGATTTTTGAAAATTTCACTTTTTTGTGAAAATATCCACTAAATGAGGGAATAATATGTGTGAGGGTACCCCAGGAGAGTTCCAAATGTGTGTGGGTAGAATATATATCCCACTGGGGTAAAATTGAAAAAAGTTGAAAAAATTTTTTTTTTGGACTTAGTCATTTTTCCGGCGTTTATCAGACTTTCAGATAGGGGAAATGTGAGTGAGCATTCCGATTTCAGTTCCAGAGCGATTCGCCCAATGAGTCCTTGATATTTAGTCGTTTTCAGCCAATTTTCTGGATTTTTGAAAATTTCACTTTTTTGTGAAAATATCCACTAAATGAGGGAATAATATGTGTGAGGGTACCCCAGGAGAGTTCCAAATGTGTGTGGGTAGAATATATATCCCACGGGGGTAAAATTGAAAAAAGATGAACAAATTTTTTTTGGACTTAGTCATTTTTCCGGCGTTTATCAGACTTTCAGATAGGAGAAATGTCAGTGAGCGTTCCGATTTCAGTTCCAGAGCGATTCGCCCAATGAGTCCTTGATATTTAGTCGTTTTCAGCCAATTTTCTGGATTTTTGAAAATTTCACTTTTTTGTGAAAATATCCACTAAATGAGGGAATAATATGTGTGAGGGTACCCCAGGAGAGTTCCAAATGTGTGTGGGTAGAATATATATCCCACGGGGGTAAAATTGAAAAAAGTTGAACAAATTTTTTTTGGACTTAGTCATTTTTCCGGCGTTTATCAGACTTTCAGATAGGAGAAATGTCAGTGAGCGTTCCGATTTCAGTTCCAGGGCAATTCGCCCAATGAGTCCTTGATATTTAGTCGTTTTCAGCCAATTTTCTGGATTTATGAAAATTTCACTTTTTTGTGAAAATATCCACTAAACGAGGGAATAATATGTGTGAGGGTACCCCAGGAGAGTTCCAAATGAGTGTGGGTAGAATATGTATCCCACGGGGGTAAAATTGAAAAAAGTTGAACAAATTTTTTTTTGGACTTAGTCATTTTTCCGACGTTTATCAGACTTTCAGATAGGGGAAATATCAGTGAGCGTTCCGATTTCAGTTCCAGAGCAATTCGCCCAATGAGTCCTTGATATTTAGTCGTTTTCAGCCAATTTTCTGGATTTTTGAAAATTTCACTTTTTTTGTGAAAATATCCACTAAATGAGGGAATAATATGTGTGAGGGTACCCCAGGAGAGTTCCAAATGTGTGTGGGTAGAATATATATCCCACGGGGGTAAAATTGAAAAAAGTTGAACAAATTTTTTTTGGACTTAGTCATTTTTCCGGCGTTTATCAGACTTTCAGATAGGAGAAATGTCAGTGAGCATTCCGATTTCAGTTCCAGGGCAATTCGCCCAATGAGTCCTTGATATTTAGTCGTTTTCAGCCAATTTTCTGGATTTATGAAAATTTCACTTTTTTGTGAAAATATCCACTAAACGAGGGAATAATATGTGTGAGGGTACCCCAGGAGAGTTCCAAATGTGTGTGGGTAGAATATATATCCCACGGGGGTAAAATTGAAAAAAGTTGAAAAAATTTTTTTTTTGGACTTAGTCATTTTTCCGGCGTTTATCACACTTTCAGATAGGGGAAATGTCAGTGAGCGTTCCGATTTCTGTTCCAGAGCAATTCGCCCAATGAGTCCTTGATATTTAGTCGTTTTCAGCCAATTTTCTGGATTTATGAAAATTTCACTTTTTTGTGAAAATATCCACTAAACGAGGGAATAATATGTGTGAGGGTACCCCAGGAGAGTTCCAAATGAGTGTGGGTAGAATATGTATCCCACGGGGGTAAAATTGAAAAAAGTTGAAAAAAAATTTTTTTTGGACTTAGTCATTTTTCCGCCGTTTATCAGACTTTCAGATAGGGGAAATGTGAGTGAGCATTCCGATTTCCGTTCCAGAGCAATTCGCCCAATGAGTCCGTGATATTTAGTCGTTTTCAGCCAATTTTCTGGATTTTTGAAAATTTCACTTTTTTTGTGAAAATATCCACTAAATGAGGGAATAATATGTGTGAGGGTACCCCAGGAGAGTTTCAAATGTGTGTGGGTAGAATATATATCCCACGGGGGTAAAATTGAAAAAAGTTGAAAAAAAATTTTTTTTGGATTTAGTCATTTTTCCGGCGTTTATCACACTTTCAGATAGGGGAAATGTGAGAGAGCATTCCGATTTCAGTTCCAGAGCGATTCGCCCAATGAGTCCTAGATATTTAGTCGTTTTCAGCCAATTTTCTGGATTTTTGAAAATTTCACTTTTTTGTGAAAATATCCACTAAATGAGGGAATAATATGTGTGAGGGTACCCCAGGAGAGTTCCAAATGTGTGTGGGTAGAATATATATCCCACGGGGGTAAAATTGAAAAAAGTTGAAAAAAAATTTTTTTTGGACTTAGTCATTTTTCCGTTGTTTATCAGACTTTCAGATAGGGGAAATGTCAGTGAGCGTTCCGATTTCAGTTCCAGAGCGATTCGCCCAATGAGTCCTTGATATTTAGTCGTTTTCAGCCAATTTTCTGGATTTTTGAAAATTTCACTTTTTTGTGAAAATATCCACTAAATGAGGGAATAATATGTGTGAGGGTACCCCAGGAGAGTTCCAAATGTGTGTGGGTAGAATATATATCCCACGGGGGTAAAATTGAAAAAAGTTGAAAAAAAATTTTTTTTGGACCTAGTCATTTTTCCGCCGTTTATCAGACTTTCAGATAGGGGAAATGTGAGTGAGCATTCCGATTTCAGTTCCAGAGCAATTCGCCCAATGAGTCCGTGATATTTAGTCGTTTTCAGCCAATTTTCTGGATTTTTGAAAATTTCACTTTTTTGTGAAAATATCCACTAAATGAGGGAATAATATGTGTGAGGGTACCCCAGGAGAGTTCCAAATGTGTGTGGGTAGAATATATATCCCACTGGGGTAAAATTGAAAAAAGTTGAAAAAAATTTTTTTTTGGACTTAGTCATTTTTCCGGCGTTTATCAGACTTTCAGATAGGGGAAATGTGAGTGAGCATTCCGATTTCAGTTCCAGAGCGATTCGCCCAATGAGTCCTTGATATTTAGTCGTTTTCTGACAATTTTCTGGATTTTTGAAAATTTCACTTTTTTGTGAAAATATCCACTAAATGAGGGAATAATATGTGTGAGGGTACCCCAGGAGAGTTCCAAATGTGTGTGGGTAGAATATATATCCCACGGGGGTAAAATTGAAAAAAGTTGAAAAAAATTTTTTTTTTGGACTCAGTCATTTTTCCGCCGTTTATCAGACTTTCAGATAGGGGAAATGTGAGAGAGCATTCCGATTTCAGTTCCAGAGCGATTCGCCCAATGAGTCCTAGATATTTAGTCGTTTTCAGCCAATTTTCTGGATTTTTGAAAATTTCACTTTTTTGTGAAAATATCCACTAAATGAGGGAATAATATGTGTGAGGGTACCCCAGGAGAGTTCCAAATGTGTGTGGGTAGAATATATATCCCACAGGGGTAAAATTGAAAAAAGTTGAAAAAAAAATTTTTTTGGACTTAGTCATTTTTCCGGCGTTTATCAGACTTTCAGATAGGGGAAATGTGAGTGAGCATTCCGATTTCAGTTCCAGAGCGATTCGCCCAATGAGTCTATTTAGTCGTTTTCAGCCAATTTTCTGGATTTTTGAAAATTTCACTTTTTTGTGAAAATATCCACTAAATGAGGGAATAATATGTGTGAGGGTACCCCAGGAGAGTTCCAAATGTGTGTGGGTAGAATATATATCCCATGGGGGTAAAATTGAAAAAAGTTGAAAAAAATTTTTTTTTTGGACTTAGTCATTTTTCCGCCGTTTATCAGACTTTCAGATAGGGGAAATGTGAGAGAGCATTCCGATTTCAGTTCCAGAGCGATTCGCCCAATGAGTCCTAGATATTTAGTCGTTTTCAGCCAATTTTCTGGATTTTTGAAAATTTCACTTTTTTGTGAAAATATCCACTAAATGAGGGAATAATATGTGTGAGGGTACCCCAGGAGAGTTCCAAATGTGTGTGGGTAGAATATATATCCCACGGGGGTAAAATTGAAAAAAGTTGAAAAAATTTTTTTTTTTTGGACTTAGTCATTTTTCCGCCGTTTATCAGACTTTCAGATAGGGGAAATGTGAGAGAGCATTCCGATTTCAGTTCCAGAGCGATTCGCCCAATGAGTCCTAGATATTTAGTCGTTTTCAGCCAATTTTCTGGATTTTTGAAAATTTCACTTTTTTGTGAAAATATCCACTAAATGAGGGAATAATATGTGTGAGGGTACCCCAGGAGAGTTCCAAATGTGTGTGGGTAGAATATATATCCCACGGGGGTAAAATTGAAAAAAGTTGAAAAAAATTTTTTTTTGGACTTAGTCATTTTCCGCCGTTTATCAGACTTTCAGATAGGGGAAATGTGAGTGAGCATTCCGATTTCAGTTCCAGAGCAATTCGCCCAATGAGTCCTTGATATTTAGTCGTTTTCAGCCAATTTTCTGGATTTTTGAAAATTTCACTTTTTTGTGAAAATATCCACTAAATGAGGGAATAATGTGTGTGAGGGTACCCCAGGAGAGTTCCAAATGTGTGTGGGTAGAATATATATCCCAAAGGGGTAAAATTGAAAAAAGTTGAAAAAAAAATTTTTTTGGACTTAGTCATTTTTCCGGCGTTTATCAGACTTTCAGATAGGGGAAATGTGAGTGAGCATTCCGATTTCAGTTCCAGAGCGATTCGCCCAATGAGTCCTTGATATTTAGTCGTTTTCAGCCAATTTTCTGGATTTTTGAAAATTTCACTTTTTTGTGAAAATATCCACTAAATGAGGGAATAATATGTGTGAGGGTACCCCAGGAGAGTTCCAAATGTGTGTGGGTAGAATATATATCCCATGGGGGTAAAATTGAAAAAAGTTGAAAAAAATTTTTTTTTTGGACTTAGTCATTTTTCCGCCGTTTATCAGACTTTCAGATAGGGGAAATGTGAGAGAGCATTCCGATTTCAGTTCCAGAGCGATTCGCCCAATGAGTCCTAGATATTTAGTCGTTTTCAGCGAATTTTCTGGATTTTTGAAAATTTCACTTTTTTGTGAAAATATCCACTAAATGAGGGAATAATATGTGTGAGGGTACCCCAGGAGAGTTCCAAATGTGTGTGGGTAGAATATATATCCCAAAGGGGTAAAATTGAAAAAAGTTGAAAAAAAAATTTTTTTGGACTTAGTCATTTTTCCGGCGTTTATCAGACTTTCAGATAGGGGAAATGTGAGTGAGCATTCCGATTTCAGTTCCAGAGCGATTCGCCCAATGAGTCCTTGATATTTAGTCGTTTTCAGCCAATTTTCTGGATTTTTGAAAATTTCACTTTTTTGTGAAAATATCCACTAAATGAGGGAATAATATGTGTGAGGGTACCCCAGGAGAGTTCCAAATGTGTGTGGGTAGAATATATATCCCACGGGGGTAAAATTGAAAAAAGTTGAAAAAAAAATTTTTTGGACTTAGTCATTTTTCCGTCGTTTATCAGACTTTCAGATAGGGGAAATGTCAGTGAGCGTACCGATTTCAGTTCCAGAGCGATTCGCCCAATGAGTCCTTGATATTTAGTCGTTTTCAGCCAATTTTCTGGATTTTTGAAAATTTCACTTTTTTGTGAAAATATCCACTAAAAGAGGGAATAATATGTGTGAGGGTACCCCAGGAGAGTTCCAAATGTGTGTGGGTAGAATATATATCCCACGGGGGTAAAATTGAAAAAAGTTGAAAAAATTTTTTTTTTGGACTTAGTCATTTTTCCGGCGTTTATCAGACTTTCAGATAGGGGAAATGTCAGTGAGCGTTCCGATTTCAGTTCCAGAGCGATTCGCCCAATGAGTCCTTGATATTTAGTCATTTTCAGCCAATAATTTGGATTTTTGAAAATTTCACTTTTTTGTGAAAATATCCACTAAATGAGGGAATAATATGTGTGAGGGTACCCCAGGAGAGTTCCAAATGTGTGTGGGTAGAATATATATCCCACGGGGGTAAAATTGAAATAAGTTGAAAAAAAAATTTTTTTGGACTTAGTCATTTTTCCGTTGTTTATCAGACTTTCAGATAGGGGAAATGTCAGTGAGCGTTCCGATTTCAGTTCCAGAGCGATTCGCCCAATGAGTACTTGATATTTAGTCGTTTTCAGCCAATTTCCTGGATTTTTGAAAATTTCACTTTTTTGTGAAAATATCCACTAAACGAGGGAATAATATGTGTGAGGGTACCCCAGGAGAGTTCCAAATGTGTTTGGGTAGAATATATTTCCCACGGGGGTAAAATTGAAAAAAGTTGAACAAATTTTTTTTTGGACTTAGTCATTTTTCCAGCGTTTATCAGAATTTCAGATAGGGGAAATGTCAGTGAGCGTTCCGATTTCAGTTCCAGAGCGATTCGCCCAATGAGTCCTTGATATTTAGTCGTTTTCAGCCAATTTTCTGGATTTTTGAAAATTTCACTTTTTTGTGAAAATATCCACTAAAAGAGGGAATAATATGTGTGAGGGTACCCCAGGAGAGTTCCAAATGTGTGTGGGTAGAATATATATCCCACGGGGGTAAAATTGAACAAAGTTGAAAAATTTTTTTTTTTTGGACTTAGTCATTTTTCCGCCGTTTATCAGACTTTCAGATAGGGGAAATGTGAGAGAGCATTCCGATTTCAGTTCCAGAGCGATTCGCCCAATGAGTCCTAGATATTTAGTCGTTTTCAGCCAATTTTCTGGATTTTTGAAAATTTCACTTTTTTGTGAAAATATCCACTAAATGAGGGAATAATATGTGTGAGGGTACCCCAGGAGAGTTCCAAATGTGTGTGGGTAGAATATATATCCCACGGGGGTAAAATTGAAAAAAGTTGAAAAAATTTTTTTTTTGGACTTAGTCATTTTTCCGGCGTTTATCAGACTTTCAGATAGGGGAAATGTGAGTGAGCATTCCGATTTCAGTTCCAGAGCGATTCGCCCAATGAGTCCTTGATATTTAGTCATTTTCAGCCAATAATTTGGATTTTTGAAAATTTCACTTTTTTGTGAAAATATCCACTAAATGAGGGAATAATATGTGTGAGGGTACCCCAGGAGAGTTCCAAATGTGTGTGGGTAGAATATATATCCCACGGGGGTAAAATTGAAATAAGTTGAAAAAAATATTTTTTTGGACTTAGTCATTTTTCCGTCGTTTATCAGACTTTCAGATAGGGGAAATGTCAGTGAGCGTTCCGATTTCAGTTCCAGAGCGATTCGCCCAATGAGTACTTGATATTTAGTCGTTTTCTGCCAATTTCCTGGATTTTTGAAAATTTCACTTTTTTGTGAAAATATCCACTAAATGAGGGAATAATATGTGTGAGGGTACCCCAAGAGAGTTCCAAATGTGTTTGGGTAGAATATATATCCCACAGGGGTAAAATTGAAAAAAGTTGAACAAATTTTTTTTTGGACTTAGTCATTTTTCCAGCGTTTATCAGAATTTCAGATAGGGGAAATGTCAGTGAGCGTTCCGATTTCAGTTCCAGAGCGATTCGCCCAATGAGTACTTGATATTTAGTCGTTTTCAGCCAATTTCCTGGATTTTTGAAAATTTCACTTTTTTGTGAAAATATCCACTAAACGAGGGAATAATATGTGTGAGGGTACCCCAGGAGAGTTCCAAATGTGTGTGGGTAGAATATATATCCCACGGGGGTAAAATTGAAAAAAGTTGAAAAAAATTTTTTTTTGGACTTAGTCATTTTTCCGGCGTTTATCAGACTTTCAGATAGGGGAATTGTCAGTGAGCATTCCGATTTCAGTTCCAGAGCGATTCGCCCAATGAGTACTTGATATTTAGTCGTTTTCAGCCAATTTCCTGGATTTTTGAAAATTTCACTTTTTTGTGAAAATATCCACTAAACGAGGGAATAATATGTGTGAGGGTACCCCAGGAGAGTTCCAAATGTGTTTGGGTAGAATATATATCCCACGGGGGTAAAATTGAAAAAAGTTGAAAAAAAATTTTTTTTGGACTTAGTCATTTTTCCGGCGTTTATCAGACTTTCAGAAAGGGGAAATGTCAGTGAGCGTTCCGATTTCATTTCCAGAGCAATTCGCCCAATGGGTCCTTGATATTTAGTCGTTTTCAGCCAATTTTCTGGATTTTTGAAAATTTCATTTTTTGTGAAAATATCCACTAAATGAGGGAATAATATGTGTGAGGGTACCCCAGGAGAGTTCCAAATGTGTGTGGGTAGAATATATATCCCACTGGGGTAAAATTGAAAAAAGTTGAAAAAATTTTTTTTTTGGACTTAGTCATTTTTCCGTCGTTTATCAGACTTTCAGATAGGGGAAATGTCAGTGAGCATTCCGATTTCAGTTCCAGAGCGATTCGCCCAATAAGTCCTTGATATTTAGTCATTTTCAGCCAATAATTTGGATTTTTGAAAATTTCACTTTTTTGTGAAAATATCCACTAAATGAGGGAATAATATGTGTGAGGGTACCCCAGGAGAGTTCCAAATGTGTGTGGGTAGAATATATATCCCACGGGGGTAAAATTGAAATAAGTTGAAAAAAATATTTTTTTGGACTTAGTCATTTTTCCGTCGTTTATCAGACTTTCAGATAGGGGAAATGTCAGTGAGCGTTCCGATTTCAGTTCCAGAGCGATTCGCCCAATGAGTACTTGATATTTAGTCGTTTTCTGCCAATTTCCTGGATTTTTGAAAATTTCACTTTTTTGTGAAAATATCCACTAAATGAGGGAATAATATGTGTGAGGGTACCCCAAGAGAGTTCCAAATGTGTTTGGGTAGAATATATATCCCACAGGGGTAAAATTGAAAAAAGTTGAACAAATTTTTTTTTGGACTTAGTCATTTTTCCAGCGTTTATCAGAATTTCAGATAGGGGAAATGTCAGTGAGCGTTCCGATTTCAGTTCCAGAGCGATTCGCCCAATGAGTACTTGATATTTAGTCGTTTTCAGCCAATTTCCTGGATTTTTGAAAATTTCACTTTTTTGTGAAAATATCCACTAAACGAGGGAATAATATGTGTGAGGGTACCCCAGGAGAGTTCCAAATGTGTGTGGGTAGAATATATATCCCACGGGGGTAAAATTGAAAAAAGTTGAAAAAAATTTTTTTTTGGACTTAGTCATTTTTCCGGCGTTTATCAGACTTTCAGATAGGGGAATTGTCAGTGAGCATTCCGATTTCAGTTCCAGAGCGATTCGCCCAATGAGTACTTGATATTTAGTCGTTTTCAGCCAATTTCCTGGATTTTTGAAAATTTCACTTTTTTGTGAAAATATCCACTAAACGAGGGAATAATATGTGTGAGGGTACCCCAGGAGAGTTCCAAATGTGTTTGGGTAGAATATATATCCCACGGGGGTAAAATTGAAAAAAGTTGAAAAAAAATTTTTTTTGGACTTAGTCATTTTTCCGGCGTTTATCAGACTTTCAGAAAGGGGAAATGTCAGTGAGCGTTCCGATTTCATTTCCAGAGCAATTCGCCCAATGGGTCCTTGATATTTAGTCGTTTTCAGCCAATTTTCTGGATTTTTGAAAATTTCATTTTTTGTGAAAATATCCACTAAATGAGGGAATAATATGTGTGAGGGTACCCCAGGAGAGTTCCAAATGTGTGTGGGTAGAATATATATCCCACTGGGGTAAAATTGAAAAAAGTTGAAAAAATTTTTTTTTTGGACTTAGTCATTTTTCCGGCGTTTATCAGACTTTCAGATAGGGGAAATGTGAGTGAGCATTCCGATTTCAGTTCCAGAGCAATTCGCCCAATGAGTCCTTGATATTTAGTCATTTTCAGGCAATAATTTGGATTTTTGAAAATTTCACTTTTTTGTGAAAATATCCACTAAATGAGGGAATAATATGTGTGAGGGTACCCCAGGAGAGTTCCAAATGTGTGTGGGTAGAATATATATCTCACGGTGGTAAAATTGAAAAAAGTTGAAAAAAACATTTTTTTGGACTTAGTCATTTTTCCGTCGTTTATCAGACTTTCAGATAGGGGAAATGTCAGTGAGCGTTCCGATTTCAGTTCCAGAGCGATTCGCCCAATGTGTCCTTGATATTTAGTCGTTTTCAGCCAATTTCCTGAATTTTTGAAAATTTCACTTTTTTGTGAAAATATCCACTAAACGAGGGAATAATATGTGTGAGGGTACCCCAGGAGAGTTCCAAATGTGTTTGGGTAGAATATATATCCCACGGGGGTAAAATTGAAAAAAGTTGAAAAAATTTTTTTTTTGGACTTAGTCATTTTTCCGGCGTTTATCAGACTTTCAGAAAGGGGAAATGTCAGTGAGCGTTCCGATTTCAGTTCCAGAGCAATTCGCCCAATGGTTCCTTGATATTTAGTCGTTTTCAGCCAATTTTCTGGATTTTTGAAAATTTCACTTTTTTGTGAAAATATCCACTAAATGAGGGAATAATATGTGTGAGGGTACCCCAGGAGAGTTCCAAATGTGTGTGGGTAGAATATATATCCCACTGGGGTAAAATTGAAAAAAGTTGAAAAAAATTTTTTTTTGGACTTAGTCATTTTTCCGTCGTTTATCAGACTTTCAGATAGGGGAAATGTCAGTGAGCATTCCGATTTCAGTTCCAGAGCGATTCGCCCAATAAGTCCTTGATATTTAGTCATTTTCAGCCAATAATTTGGATTTTTGAAAATTTCACTTTTTTGTGAAAATATCCACTAAATGAGGGAATAATATGTGTGAGGGTACCCCAGGAGAGTTCCAAATGTGTGTGGGTAGAATATATATCCCACGGGGGTAAAATTGAAAAAAGTTGAAAAAAAATTTTTTTTGGACTTAGTCATTTTTCCGTCGTTTATCAGACTTTCAGATAGGGGAAATGTGAGTGAGCATTCCGATTTCAGTTCCAGAGCGATTCGCCCAATAAGTCCTTGATATTTAGTCATTTTCAGCCAATAATTTGGATTTTTGAAAATTTCACTTTTTTGTGAAAATATCCACTAAATGAGGGAATAATATGTGTGAGGGTACCCCAGGAGAGTTCCAAATGTGTGTGGGTAGAATATATATCCCACTGGGGTAAAATTGAAAAAAGTTGAAAAAAATTTTTTTTTGGACTTAGTCATTTTTCCGTCGTTTATCAGACTTTCAGATAGGGGAAATGTCAGTGAGCATTCCGATTTCAGTTCCAGAGCAATTCGCCCAATAAGTCCTTGATATTTAGTCATTTTCAGGCAATAATTTGGATTTTTGAAAATTTCACTTTTTTGTGAAAATATCCACTAAATGAGGGAATAATATGTGTGAGGGTACCCCAGGAGAGTTCCAAATGTGTGTGGGTAGAATATATATCTCACGGTGGTAAAATTGAAAAAAGTTGAAAAAAACATTTTTTTGGACTTAGTCATTTTTCCGTCGTTTATCAGACTTTCAGATAGGGGAAATGTCAGTGAGCGTTCCGATTTCAGTTCCAGAGCGATTCGCCCAATGTGTCCTTGATATTTAGTCGTTTTCAGCCAATTTCCTGGATTTTTGAAAATTTCACTTTTTTGTGAAAATATCCACTAAACGAGGGAATAATATGTGTGAGGGTACCCCAGGAGAGTTCCAAATGTGTTTGGGTAGAATATATATCCCACGGGGGTAAAATTGAAAAAAGTTGAAAAAAAATTTTTTTTGGACTTATTCATTTTTCCGGCGTTTATCAGACTTTCAGATAGGGGAATTGTCAGTGAGCATTCCGATTTCAGTTCCAGAGCAATTCGCCCAATAAGTCCTTGATATTTAGTCATTTTCAGCCAATAATTTGGATTTTTGAAAATTTCACTTTTTTGTGAAAATATCCACTAAATGAGGGAATAATATGTGTGAGGGTACCCCAGGAGAGTTCCAAATGTGTGTGGGTAGAATATATATCTCACGGTGGTAAAATTGAAAAAAGTTGAAAAAAACATTTTTTTGGACTTAGTCATTTTTCCGTCGTTTATCAGACTTTCAGATAGAGGAAATGTCAGTGAGCGTTCCGATTTCATTTCCAGAGCGATTCGCCCAATGAGTACTTGATATTTAGTCGTTTTCAGCCAATTTCCTGGATTTTTGAAAATTTCACTTTTTTGTGAAAATATCCACTAAACGAGGGAATAATATGTGTGAGGGTACCCCAGGAGAGTTCCAAATGTGTTTGGGTAGAATATATATCCCACGGGGGTAAAATTGAAAAAAGTTGAAAAAATTTTTTTTTTGGACTTAGTCATTTTTCCGGCGTTTATCAGACTTTCAGATAGGGGAAATGTGAGTGAGCATTCCGATTTCAGTTCCAGAGCAATTCGCCCAATGAGTCCTTGATATTTAGTCGTTTTCAGCCAATTTTCTGGATTTTTGAAAATTTCACTTTTTTGTGAAAATATCCACTAAATGAGGGAATAATATGTGTGAGGGTACCCCAGGAGAGTTCCAAATGTGTGTGGGTAGAATATATATCCCACAGGGGTAAAATTGAAAAAAGTTGAACAAATTTTTTTTTGGACTTAGTCATTTTTCCAGCGTTTATCAGAATTTCAGATAGGGGAAATGTCAGTGAGCGTTCCGATTTCAGTTCCAGAGCGATTCGCCCAATGAGTACTTGATATTTAGTCGTTTTCAGCCAATTTCCTGAATTTTTGAAAATTTCACTTTTTTATGAAAATATCCACTAAACGAGGGAATAATATGTGTGAGGGTACCCCAGGAGAGTTCCAAATGTGTTTGGGTAGAATATATATCCCACGGGGGTAAAATTGAAAAAAGTTGAAAAAATTTTTTTTTTGGACTTAGTCATTTTTCCGGCGTTTATCAGACTTTCAGAAAGGGGAAATGTCAGTGAGCGTTCCGATTTCAGTTCCAGAGCAATTCGCCCAATGGGTCCTTGATATTTAGTCGTTTTCAGCCAATTTTCTGGATTTTTGAAAATTTCACTTTTTTGTGAAAATATCCACTAAATGAGGGAATAATATGTGTGAGGGTACCCCAGGAGAGTTCCAAATGTGTGTGGGTAGAATATATATCTCACGGTGGTAAAATTGAAAAAAGTTGAAAAAAACATTTTTTTGGACTTAGTCATTTTTCCGGCGTTTATCAGACTTTCAGATAGGGGAAATGTCAGTGAGCGTTCCGATTTCAGTTCCAGAGCGATTCGCCCAATGAGTCCTTGATATTTAGTCGTTTTCAGCCAATTTTCTGGATTTTTGAAAATTTTACTTTTTTGTGAAAATATTCACTAAATGAGGGAATAATATGTGTGAGGGTACCCCAGGAGAGTTCCAAATGTGTGTGGGTAGAACATATATCCCACAGGGGTAAAATTGAAAAAAGTTGAACAAATTTTTTTTTGGACTTAGTCATTTTTCCAGCGTTTATCAGAATTTCAGATAGGGGAAATGTCAGTGAGCGTTCCGATTTCAGTTCCAGAGCGATTCGCTCAATGAGTACTTGATATTTAGTCGTTTTCAGCCAATTTTCTGGATTTTTGAAAATTTCATTTTTTGTGAAAATATCCACTAAATGAGGGAATAATATGTGTGAGGGTACCCCAGGAGAGTTCCAAATGTGTGTGGGTAGAATATATATCCCACTGGGGTAAAATTGAAAAAAGTTGAAAAAAAAATTTTTTTGGACTTAGTCATTTTTCCGTCGTTTATCAGACTTTCAGATAGGGGAAATGTCAGTGAGCATTCCGATTTCAGTTCCAGAGCGATTCGCCCAATAAGTCCTTGATATTTAGTCATTTTCAGCCAATAATTTGGATTTTTGAAAATTTCACTTTTTTGGGAAAATATCCACTAAATGAGGGAATAATATGTGTGAGGGTACCCCAGGAGAGTTCCAAATGTGTGTGGGTAGAATATATATCCCACTGGGGTAAAATTGAAAAAAGTTGAAAAAAATTTTTTTTTGGACTTAGTCATTTTTCCGTCGTTTATCAGACTTTCAGATAGGGGAAATGTCAGTGAGCATTCCGATTTCAGTTCCAGAGCAATTCGCCCAATAAGTCCTTGATATTTAGTCATTTTCAGGCAATAATTTGGATTTTTGAAAATTTCACTTTTTTGTGAAAATATCCACTAAATGAGGGAATAATATGTGTGAGGGTACCCCAGGAGAGTTCCAAATGTGTGTGGGTAGAATATATATCTCACGGTGGTAAAATTGAAAAAAGTTGAAAAAAACATTTTTTTGGACTTAGTCTTTTTTCCGTCGTTTATCAGACTTTCAGATAGGGGAAATGTCAGTGAGCGTTCCGATTTCAGTTCCAGAGCGATTCGCCCAATGTGTCCTTGATATTTAGTCGTTTTCAGCCAATTTCCTGGATTTTTGAAAATTTCACTTTTTTGTGAAAATATCCACTAAACGAGGGAATAATATGTGTGAGGGTACCCCAGGAGAGTTCCAAATGTGTTTGGGTAGAATATATATCCCACGGGGGTAAAATTGAAAAAAGTTGAAAAAAAATTTTTTTTGGACTTATTCATTTTTCCGGCGTTTATCAGACTTTCAGATAGGGGAATTGTCAGTGAGCATTCCGATTTCAGTTCCAGAGCAATTCGCCCAATAAGTCCTTGATATTTAGTCATTTTCAGCCAATAATTTGGATTTTTGAAAATTTCACTTTTTTGTGAAAATATCCACTAAATGAGGGAATAATATGTGTGAGGGTACCCCAGGAGAGTTCCAAATGTGTGTGGGTAGAATATATATCTCACGGTGGTAAAATTGAAAAAAGTTGAAAAAAACATTTTTTTGGACTTAGTCATTTTTCCGTCGTTTATCAGACTTTCAGATAGAGGAAATGTCAGTGAGCGTTCCGATTTCATTTCTAGAGCGATTCGCCCAATGAGTACTTGATATTTAGTCGTTTTCAGCCAATTTCCTGGATTTTTGAAAATTTCACTTTTTTGTGAAAATATCCACTAAACGAGGGAATAATATGTGTGAGGGTACCCCAGGAGAGTTCCAAATGTGTTTGGGTAGAATATATATCCCACGGGGGTAAAATTGAAAAAAGTTGAAAAAAAATTTTTTTTGGACTTAGTCATTTTTCCGGCGTTTATCAGACTTTCAGAAAGGGGAAATGTCAGTGAGCGTTCCGATTTCATTTCCAGAGCAATTCGCCCAATGGGTCCTTGATATTTAGTCGTTTTCAGCCAATTTTCTGGATTTTTGAAAATTTCATTTTTTGTGAAAATATCCACTAAATGAGGGAATAATATGTGTGAGGGTACCCCAGGAGAGTTCCAAATGTGTGTGGGTAGAATATATATCCCACTGGGGTAAAATTGAAAAAAGTTGAAAAAATTTTTTTTTTGGACTTAGTCATTTTTCCGGCGTTTATCAGACTTTCAGATAGGGGAAATGTGAGTGAGCATTCCGATTTCAGTTCCAGAGCAATTCGCCCAATGAGTCCTTGATATTTAGTCATTTTCAGGCAATAATTTGGATTTTTGAAAATTTCACTTTTTTGTGAAAATATCCACTAAATGAGGGAATAATATGTGTGAGGCTACCCCAGGAGAGTTCCAAATGTGTGTGGGTAGAATATATATCCCACAGGGGTAAAATTGAAAAAAGTTGAACAAATTTTTTTTTGGACTTAGTCATTTTTCCAGCGTTTATCAGAATTTCAGATAGGGGAAATGTCAGTGAGCGTTCCGATTTCAGCTCCAGAGCGATTCGCCCAATGAGTACTTGATATTTAGTCGTTTTCAGCCAATTTCCTGGATTTTTGAAAATTTCACTTTTTTGTGAAAATATCCACTAAACGAGGGAATAATATGTGTGAGGGTACCCCAGGAGAGTTCCAAATGTGTTTGGGTAGAATATATATCCCACGGGGGTAAAATTGAAAAAAGTTGAAAAAAAATTTTTTTTGGACTTAGTCATTTTTCCGTCGTTTATCAGACTTTCAGATAGGGGAAATGTCAGTGAGCGTTCCGATTTCAGTTCCAGAGCGATTCGCCCAATGAGTCCTTGATATTTAGTCGTTTTCAGCCAATTTTCTGGATTTTTGAAAATTTTACTTTTTTGTGAAAATATTCACTAAATGAGGGAATAATATGTGTGAGGGTACCCCAGGAGAGTTCCAAATGTGTGTGGGTAGAACTTATATCCCACAGGGGTAAAATTGAAAAAAGTTGAACAAATTTTTTTTTGGACTTAGTCATTTTTCCAGCGTTTATCAGAATTTCAGATAGGGGAAATGTCAGTGAGCGTTCCGATTTCAGTTCCAGAGCGATTCGCTCAATGAGTACTTGATATTTAGTCGTTTTCAGCCAATTTTCTGGATTTTTGAAAATTTCATTTTTTGTGAAAATATCCACTAAATGAGGGAATAATATGTGTGAGGGTACCCCAGGAGAGTTCCAAATGTGTGTGGGTAGAATATATATCCCACTGGGGTAAAATTGAAAAAAGTTGAAAAAAAAATTTTTTTGGACTTAGTCATTTTTCCGTCGTTTATCAGACTTTCAGATAGGGGAAATGTCAGTGAGCATTCCGATTTCAGTTCCAGAGCGATTCGCCCAATAAGTCCTTGATATTTAGTCATTTTCAGCCAATAATTTGGATTTTTGAAAATTTCACTTTTTTGGGAAAATATCCACTAAATGAGGGAATAATATGTGTGAGGGTACCCCAGGAGAGTTCCAAATGTGTGTGGGTAGAATATATATCCCACTGGGGTAAAATTGAAAAAAGTTGAAAAAAATTTTTTTTTGGACTTAGTCATTTTTCCGTCGTTTATCAGACTTTCAGATAGGGGAAATGTCAGTGAGCATTCCGATTTCAGTTCCAGAGCAATTCGCCCAATAAGTCCTTGATATTTAGTCATTTTCAGGCAATAATTTGGATTTTTGAAAATTTCACTTTTTTGTGAAAATATCCACTAAATGAGGGAATAATATGTGTGAGGGTACCCCAGGAGAGTTCCAAATGTGTGTGGGTAGAATATATATCTCACGGTGGTAAAATTGAAAAAAGTTGAAAAAAACATTTTTTTGGACTTAGTCATTTTTCCGTCGTTTATCAGACTTTCAGATAGGGGAAATGTCAGTGAGCGTTCCGATTTCAGTTCCAGAGCGATTCGCCCAATGTGTCCTTGATATTTAGTCGTTTTCAGCCAATTTCCTGGATTTTTGAAAATTTCACTTTTTTGTGAAAATATCCACTAAACGAGGGAATAATATGTGTGAGGGTACCCCAGGAGAGTTCCAAATGTGTTTGGGTAGAATATATATCCCACGGGGGTAAAATTGAAAAAAGTTGAAAAAAAATTTTTTTTGGACTTATTCATTTTTCCGGCGTTTATCAGACTTTCAGATAGGGGAATTGTCAGTGAGCATTCCGATTTCAGTTCCAGAGCAATTCGCCCAATAAGTCCTTGATATTTAGTCATTTTCAGCCAATAATTTGGATTTTTGAAAATTTCACTTTTTTGTGAAAATATCCACTAAATGAGGGAATAATATGTGTGAGGGTACCCCAGGAGAGTTCCAAATGTGTGTGGGTAGAATATATATCTCACGGTGGTAAAATTGAAAAAAGTTGAAAAAAACATTTTTTTGGACTTAGTCATTTTTCCGTCGTTTATCAGACTTTCAGATAGAGGAAATGTCAGTGAGCGTTCCGATTTCATTTCTAGAGCGATTCGCCCAATGAGTACTTGATATTTAGTCGTTTTCAGCCAATTTCCTGGATTTTTGAAAATTTCACTTTTTTGTGAAAATATCCACTAAACGAGGGAATAATATGTGTGAGGGTACCCCAGGAGAGTTCCAAATGTGTTTGGGTAGAATATATATCCCACGGGGGTAAAATTGAAAAAAGTTGAAAAAAAATTTTTTTTGGACTTAGTCATTTTTCCGGCGTTTATCAGACTTTCAGAAAGGGGAAATGTCAGTGAGCGTTCCGATTTCATTTCCAGAGCAATTCGCCCAATGGGTCCTTGATATTTAGTCGTTTTCAGCCAATTTTCTGGATTTTTGAAAATTTCATTTTTTGTGAAAATATCCACTAAATGAGGGAATAATATGTGTGAGGGTACCCCAGGAGAGTTCCAAATGTGTGTGGGTAGAATATATATCCCACTGGGGTAAAATTGAAAAAAGTTGAAAAAATTTTTTTTTTGGACTTAGTCATTTTTCCGGCGTTTATCAGACTTTCAGATAGGGGAAATGTGAGTGAGCATTCCGATTTCAGTTCCAGAGCAATTCGCCCAATGAGTCCTTGATATTTAGTCATTTTCAGGCAATAATTTGGATTTTTGAAAATTTCACTTTTTTGTGAAAATATCCACTAAATGAGGGAATAATATGTGTGAGGGTACCCCAGGAGAGTTCCAAATGTGTGTGGGTAGAATATATATCCCACAGGGGTAAAATTGAAAAAAGTTGAACAAATTTTTTTTTGGACTTAGTCATTTTTCCAGCGTTTATCAGAATTTCAGATAGGGGAAATGTCAGTGAGCGTTCCGATTTCAGTTCCAGAGCGATTCGCTCAATGAGTACTTGATATTTAGTCGTTTTCAGCCAATTTCCTGGATTTTTGAAAATTTCACTTTTTTGTGAAAATATCCACTAAACGAGGGAATAATATGTGTGAGGGTACCCCAGGAGAGTTCCAAATGTGTTTGGGTAAAATATATATCCCACGGGGGTAAAATTGAAAAAAGTTGAACAAATTTTTTTTTGGACTTAGTCATTTTTCCAGCGTTTATCAGAATTTCAGATAGGGGAAATGTCAGTGAGCGTTCCGATTTCAGCTCCAGAGCGATTCGCCCAATGAGTACTTGATATTTAGTCGTTTTCAGCCAATTTCCTGGATTTTTGAAAATTTCACTTTTTTGTGAAAATATCCACTAAACGAGGGAATAATATGTGTGAGGGTACCCCAGGAGAGTTCCAAATGTGTGTGGGTAGAATATATATCTCACGGTGGTAAAATTGAAAAAAGTTGAAAAAAACATTTTTTTGGACTTAGTCATTTTTCCGTCGTTTATCAGACTTTCAGATAGGGGAAATGTCAGTGAGCGTTCCGATTTCAGTTCCAGAGCGATTCGCCCAAAGTGTCCTTGATATTTAGTCGTTTTCAGCCAATTTCCTGAATTTTTGAAAATTTCACTTTTTTGTGAAAATATCCACTAAACGAGGGAATAATATGTGTGAGGGTACCCCAGGAGAGTTCCAAATGTGTTTGGGTAGAATATATATCCCACGGGGGTAAAATTGAAAAAAGTTGAAAAAATTTTTTTTTTGGACTTAGTCATTTTTCCGGCGTTTATCAGACTTTCAGAAAGGGGAAATGTCAGTGAGCGTTCCGATTTCAGTTCCAGAGCAATTCGCCCAATGGGTCCTTGATATTTAGTCGTTTTCAGCCAATTTTCTGGATTTTTGAAAATTTCACTTTTTTGTGAAAATATCCACTAAATGAGGGAATAATATGTGTGAGGGTACCCCAGGAGAGTTCCAAATGTGTGTGGGTAGAATATATATCCCACTGGGGTAAAATTGAAAAAAGTTGAAAAAAATTTTTTTTTGGACTTAGTCATTTTTCCGTCGTTTATCAGACTTTCAGATAGGGGAAATGTCAGTGAGCATTCCGATTTCAGTTCCAGAGCGATTCGCCCAATAAGTCCTTGATATTTAGTCATTTTCAGCCAATAATTTGGATTTTTGAAAATTTCACTTTTTTGTGAAAATATCCACTAAATGAGGGAATAATATGTGTGAGGGTACCCCAGGAGAGTTCCAAATGTGTGTGGGTAGAATATATATCCCACGGGGGTAAAATTGAAAAAAGTTGAAAAAAAATTTTTTTTGGACTTAGTCATTTTTCCGGCGTTTATCAGACTTTCAGATAGGGGAAATGTGAGTGAGCATTCCGATTTCAGTTCCAGAGCAATTCGCCCAATGAGTCCTTGATATTTAGTCGTTTTCAGCCAATTTTCTGGATTTTTGAAAATTTCACTTTTTTGTGAAAATATCCACTAAATGAGGGAATAATATGTGTGAGGGTACCCCAGGAGAGTTCCAAATGTGTGTGGGTAGAATATATATCCCACAGGGGTAAAATTGAAAAAAGTTGAACAAATTTTTTTTTGGACTTAGTCATTTTTCCAGCGTTTATCAGAATTTCAGATAGGGGAAATGTCAGTGAGCGTTCCGATTTCAGTTCCAGAGCGATTCGCCCAATGAGTACTTGATATTTAGTCGTTTTCAGCCAATTTCCTGAATTTTTGAAAATTTCACTTTTTTATGAAAATATCCACTAAACGAGGGAATAATATGTGTGAGGGTACCCCAGGAGAGTTCCAAATGTGTTTGGGTAGAATATATATCCCACGGGGGTAAAATTGAAAAAAGTTGAAAAAATTTTTTTTTTGGACTTAGTCATTTTTCCGGCGTTTATCAGACTTTCAGAAAGGGGAAATGTCAGTGAGCGTTCCGATTTCAGTTCCAGAGCAATTCGCCCAATGGGTCCTTGATATTTAGTCGTTTTCAGCCAATTTTCTGGATTTTTGAAAATTTCACTTTTTTGTGAAAATATCCACTAAATGAGGGAATAATATGTGTGAGGGTACCCCAGGAGAGTTCCAAATGTGTGTGGGTAGAATATATATCTCACGGTGGTAAAATTGAAAAAAGTTGAAAAAAACATTTTTTTGGACTTAGTCATTTTTCCGGCGTTTATCAGACTTTCAGATAGGGGAAATGTCAGTGAGCGTTCCGATTTCAGTTCCAGAGCGATTCGCCCAATGTGTCCTTGATATTTAGTCGTTTTCAGCCAATTTTCTGGATTTTTGAAAATTTCACTTTTTTGTGAAAATATCCACTAAATGAGGGAATAATATGTGTGAGGGTACCCCAGGAGAGTTCCAAATGTGTGTGGGTAGAATATATATCCCACTGGGGTAAAATTGAAAAAAGTTGAAAAAAATTTTTTTTTGGACTTAGTCATTTTTCCGTCGTTTATCAGACTTTCAGATAGGGGAAATGTCAGTGAGCATTCCGATTTCAGTTCCAGAGCGATTCGCCCAATAAGTCCTTGATATTTAGTCATTTTCAGCCAATAATTTGGATTTTTGAAAATTTCACTTTTTTGTGAAAATATCCACTAAATGAGGGAATAATATGTGTGAGGGTACCCCAGGAGAGTTCCAAATGTGTGTGGGTAGAATATATATCCCACAGGGGTAAAATTGAAAAAAGTTGAACAAATTTTTTTTTGGACTTAGTCATTTTTCCAGCGTTTATCAGAATTTCAGATAGGGGAAATGTCAGTGAGCGTTCCGATTTCAGTTCCAGAGCGATTCGCCCAATGAGTACTTGATATTTAGTCGTTTTCAGCCAATTTCCTGAATTTTTGAAAATTTCACTTTTTTATGAAAATATCCACTAAACGAGGGAATAATATGTGTGAGGGTACCCCAGGAGAGTTCCAAATGTGTTTGGGTAGAATATATATCCCACGGGGGTAAAATTGAAAAAAGTTGAAAAAATTTTTTTTTTGGACTTAGTCATTTTTCCGGCGTTTATCAGACTTTCAGAAAGGGGAAATGTCAGTGAGCGTTCCGATTTCAGTTCCAGAGCAATTCGCCCAATAAGTCCTTGATATTTAGTCATTTTCAGGCAATAATTTGGATTTTTGAAAATTTCACTTTTTTGTGAAAATATCCACTAAATGAGGGAATAATATGTGTGAGGGTACCCCAGGAGAGTTCCAAATGTGTGTGGGTAGAATATATATCTCACGGTGGTAAAATTGAAAAAAGTTGAAAAAAATTTTTTTTTTGGACTTAGTCATTTTTCCGGCGTTTATCAGACTTTCAGAAAGGGGAAATGTCAGTGAGCGTTCCGATTTCAGTTCCAGAGCAATTCGCCCAATGGGTCCTTGATATTTAGTCGTTTTCAGCCAATTTTCTGGATTTTTGAAAATTTCACTTTTTTGTGAAAATATCCACTAAATGAGGGAATAATATGTGTGAGGGTACCCCAGGAGAGTTCCAAATGTGTGTGGGTAGAATATATATCCCACTGGGGTAAAATTGAAAAAAGTTGAAAACATTTTTTTTTTGGACTTAGTCATTTTTCCGTCGTTTATCAGACTTTCAGATAGGGGAAATGTCAGTGAGCATTCCGATTTCAGTTCCAGAGCAATTCGCCCAATAAGTCCTTGATATTTAGTCATTTTCAGGCAATAATTTGGATTTTGGAAAATTTCACTTTTTTGTGAAAATATCCACTAAATGAGGGAATAATATGTGTGAGGGCACCCCAGGAGAGTTCCAAATGTGTGTGGGTAGAATATATATCTCACGGTGGTAAAATTGAAAAAAGTTGAAAAAAACATTTTTTTGGACTTAGTCATTTTTCCGTCGTTTATCAGACTTTCAGATAGGGGAAATGTCAGTGAGCGTTCCGATTTCAGTTCCAGAGCGATTCGCCCAATGTGTCCTTGATATTTAGTCGTTTTCAGCCAATTTCCTGAATTTTTGAAAATTTCACTTTTTTGTGAAAATATCCACTAAACGAGGGAATAATATGTGTGAGGGTACCCCAGGAGAGTTCCAAATGTGTTTGGGTAGAATATATATCCCACGGGGGTAAAATTGAAAAAAGTTGAAAAAATTTTTTTTTTGGACTTAGTCATTTTTCCGGCGTTTATCAGACTTTCAGAAAGGGGAAATGTCAGTGAGCGTTCCGATTTCAGTTCCAGAGCAATTCGCCCAATGGGTCCTTGATATTTAGTCGTTTTCAGCCAATTTTCTGGATTTTTGAAAATTTCACTTTTTTGTGAAAATATCCACTAAATGAGGGAATAATATGTGTGAGGGTACCCCAGGAGAGTTCCAAATGTGTGTGGGTAGAATATATATCCCACGGGGGTAAAATTGAAAAAAGTTGAAAAAAAATTTTTTTTGGACTTAGTCATTTTTCCGGCGTTTATCAGACTTTCAGATAGGGGAAATGTCAGTGAGCGTTCCGATTTCAGTTCCAGAGCGATTCGCCCAATGAGTACTTGATATTTAGTCGTTTTCAGCCAATTTCCTGGATTTTTGAAAATTTCACTTTTTTGTGAAAATATCCACTAAACGAGGGAATAATATGTGTGAGGGTACTCCAGGAGAGTTCCAAATGTGTTTGGGTAGAATATATATCCCACGGGGGTAAAATTGAAAAAGTTGAACAAATTTTTTTTTGGACTTAGTCATTTTTCCAGCGTTTATCAGAATTTCAGATAGGGGAAATGTCAGTGAGCATTCCGATTTCAGTTCCAGAGCGATTCGCCCAATAAGTCCTTGATATTTAGTCATTTTCAGCCAATAATTTGGATTTTTGAAAATTTCACTTTTTTGTGAAAATATCCACTAAATGAGGGAATAATATGTGTGAGGGTACCCCAGGAGAGTTCCAAATGTGTGTGGGTAGAATATATATCTCACGGTGGTAAAATTGAAAAAAGTTGAAAAAAACATTTTTTTGGACTTAGTCATTTTTCCGTCGTTTATCAGACTTTCAGATAGGGGAAATGTCAGTGAGCGTTCCGATTTCAGTTCCAGAGCGATTCACCCAATGTGTCCTTGATATTTAGTCGTTTTCAGCCAATTTTCTGGATTTTTGAAAGTTTCACTTTTCTGTGAAAATATCCACTAAATGAGGGAATAATATGTGTGAGGGTACCCCAGGAGAGTTCCAAATGTGTGTGGGTAGAATATATATCCCACGGGGGTAAAATTGAAAAAAGTTGAAAAAATTTTTTTTTTGGACTTAGTCATTTTTCCGGCGTTTATCAGACTTTCAGAAAGGGGAAATGTCAGTGAGCGTTCCGATTTCAGTTCCAGAGCAATTCGCCCAATAAGTCCTTGATATTTAGTCATTTTCAGGCAATAATTTGGATTTTTGAAAATTTCACTTTTTTGTGAAAATATCCACTAAATGAGGGAATAATATGTGTGAGGGTACCCCAGGAGAGTTCCAAATGTGTGTGGGTAGAATATATATCTCACGGTGGTAAAATTGAAAAAAGTTGAAAAAAATTTTTTTTTTGGACTTAGTCATTTTTCCGGCGTTTATCAGACTTTCAGAAAGGGGAAATGTCAGTGAGCGTTCCGATTTCAGTTCCAGAGCAATTCGCCCAATGGGTCCTTGATATTTAGTCGTTTTCAGCCAATTTTCTGGATTTTTGAAAATTTCACTTTTTTGTGAAAATATCCACTAAATGAGGGAATAATATGTGTGAGGGTACCCCAGGAGAGTTCCAAATGTGTGTGGGTAGAATATATATCCCACTGGGGTAAAATTGAAAAAAGTTGAAAACATTTTTTTTTTGGACTTAGTCATTTTTCCGTCGTTTATCAGACTTTCAGATAGGGGAAATGTCAGTGAGCATTCCGATTTCAGTTCCAGAGCAATTCGCCCAATAAGTCCTTGATATTTAGTCATTTTCAGGCAATAATTTGGATTTTGGAAAATTTCACTTTTTTGTGAAAATATCCACTAAATGAGGGAATAATATGTGTGAGGGCACCCCAGGAGAGTTCCAAATGTGTGTGGGTAGAATATATATCTCACGGTGGTAAAATTGAAAAAAGTTGAAAAAAACATTTTTTTGGACTTAGTCATTTTTCCGTCGTTTATCAGACTTTCAGATAGGGGAAATGTCAGTGAGCGTTCCGATTTCAGTTCCAGAGCGATTCGCCCAATGTGTCCTTGATATTTAGTCGTTTTCAGCCAATTTCCTGAATTTTTGAAAATTTCACTTTTTTGTGAAAATATCCACTAAACGAGGGAATAATATGTGTGAGGGTACCCCAGGAGAGTTCCAAATGTGTTTGGGTAGAATATATATCCCACGGGGGTAAAATTGAAAAAAGTTGAAAAAATTTTTTTTTTGGACTTAGTCATTTTTCCGGCGTTTATCAGACTTTCAGAAAGGGGAAATGTCAGTGAGCGTTCCGATTTCAGTTCCAGAGCAATTCGCCCAATGGGTCCTTGATATTTAGTCGTTTTCAGCCAATTTTCTGGATTTTTGAAAATTTCACTTTTTTGTGAAAATATCCACTAAATGAGGGAATAATATGTGTGAGGGTACCCCAGGAGAGTTCCAAATGTGTGTGGGTAGAATATATATCCCACGGGGGTAAAATTGAAAAAAGTTGAAAAAAAATTTTTTTTGGACTTAGTCATTTTTCCGGCGTTTATCAGACTTTCAGATAGGGGAAATGTCAGTGAGCGTTCCGATTTCAGTTCCAGAGCGATTCGCCCAATGAGTACTTGATATTTAGTCGTTTTCAGCCAATTTCCTGGATTTTTGAAAATTTCACTTTTTTGTGAAAATATCCACTAAACGAGGGAATAATATGTGTGAGGGTACTCCAGGAGAGTTCCAAATGTGTTTGGGTAGAATATATATCCCACGGGGGTAAAATTGAAAAAGTTGAACAAATTTTTTTTTGGACTTAGTCATTTTTCCAGCGTTTATCAGAATTTCAGATAGGGGAAATGTCAGTGAGCATTCCGATTTCAGTTCCAGAGCGATTCGCCCAATAAGTCCTTGATATTTAGTCATTTTCAGCCAATAATTTGGATTTTTGAAAATTTCACTTTTTTGTGAAAATATCCACTAAATGAGGGAATAATATGTGTGAGGGTACCCCAGGAGAGTTCCAAATGTGTGTGGGTAGAATATATATCTCACGGTGGTAAAATTGAAAAAAGTTGAAAAAAACATTTTTTTGGACTTAGTCATTTTTCCGTCGTTTATCAGACTTTCAGATAGGGGAAATGTCAGTGAGCGTTCCGATTTCAGTTCCAGAGCGATTCACCCAATGTGTCCTTGATATTTAGTCGTTTTCAGCCAATTTTCTGGATTTTTGAAAGTTTCACTTTTCTGTGAAAATATCCACTAAATGAGGGAATAATATGTGTGAGGGTACCCCAGGAGAGTTCCAAATGTGTGTGGGTAGAATATATATCCCACGGGGGTAAAATTGAAAAAAGTTGAAAAAATTTTTTTTTTGGACTTAGTCATTTTTCCGGCGTTTATCAGACTTTCAGAAAGGGGAAATGTCAGTGAGCGTTCCGATTTCAGTTCCAGAGCAATTCGCCCAATGGGTCCTTGATATTTAGTCGTTTTCAGCCAATTTTCTGGATTTTTGAAAATTTCACTTTTTTGTGAAAATATCCACTAAATGAGGGAATAATATGTGTGAGGGTACCCCAGGAGAGTTCCAAATGTGTGTGGGTAGAATATATATTCCACTGGGATAAAATTGAAAAAAGTTGAAAAAAAATTTTTTTTGGACTTAGTCATTTTTCCGTCGTTTATCAGACTTTCAGATAGGGGAAATGTCAGTGAGCGTTCCGATTTCAGTTCCAGAGCGATTCGCCCTATGTGTCCTTGATATTTAGTCGTTTTCAGCCAATTTCCTGAATTTTTGAAAATTTCACTTTTTTGTGAAAATATCCACTAAACGAGGGAATAATATGTGTGAGGGTACCCCAGGAGAGTTCCAAATGTGTTTGGGTAGAATATATATCCCACGGGGGTAAAATTGAAAAAAGTTGAAAAAATTTTTTTTTTGGACTTAGTCATTTTTCCGGCGTTTATCAGACTTTCAGAAAGGGGAAATGTCAGTGAGCGTTCCGATTTCAGTTCCAGAGCAATTCGCCCAATGGGTCCTTGATATTTAGTCGTTTTCAGCCAATTTTCTGGATTTTTGAAAATTTCACTTTTTTGTGAAAATATCCGCTAAATGAGGGAATAATATGTGTGAGGGTACCCCAGGAGAGTTCCAAATGTGTGTGGGTAGAATATATATCCCACGGGGGTAAAATTGAAAAAAGTTGAAAAAAAATTTTTTTTGGACTTAGTCATTTTTCCGGCGTTTATCAGACTTTCAGATAGGGGAAATGTCAGTGAGCGTTCCGATTTCAGTTCCAGAGCGATTCGCCCAATGAGTACTTGATATTTAGTCGTTTTCAGCCAATTTCCTGGATTTTTGAAAATTTCACTTTTTTGTGAAAATATCCACTAAACGAGGGAATAATATGTGTGAGGGTACTCCAGGAGAGTTCCAAATGTGTTTGGGTAGAATATATATCCCACGGGGGTAAAATTGAAAAAGTTGAACAAATTTTTTTTTGGACTTAGTCATTTTTCCAGCGTTTATCAGAATTTCAGATAGGGGAAATGTCAGTGAGCATTCCGATTTCAGTTCCAGAGCGATTCGCCCAATAAGTCCTTGATATTTAGTCATTTTCAGCCAATAATTTGGATTTTTGAAAATTTCACTTTTTTGTGAAAATATCCACTAAATGAGGGAATAATATGTGTGAGGGTACCCCAGGAGAGTTCCAAATGTGTGTGGGTAGAATATATATCTCACGGTGGTAAAATTGAAAAAAGTTGAAAAAAACATTTTTTTGGACTTAGTCATTTTTCCGTCGTTTATCAGACTTTCAGATAGGGGAAATGTCAGTGAGCGTTCCGATTTCAGTTCCAGAGCGATTCACCCAATGTGTCCTTGATATTTAGTCGTTTTCAGCCAATTTTCTGGATTTTTGAAAGTTTCACTTTTTTGTGAAAATATCCACTAAATGAGGGAATAATATGTGTGAGGGTACCCCAGGAGAGTTCCAAATGTGTGTGGGTAGAATATATATCCCACGGGGGTAAAATTGAAAAAAGTTGAAAAAATTTTTTTTTTGGACTTAGTCATTTTTCCGGCGTTTATCAGACTTTCAGAAAGGGGAAATGTCAGTGAGCGTTCCGATTTCAGTTCCAGAGCAATTCGCCCAATGGGTCCTTGATATTTAGTCGTTTTCAGCCAATTTTCTGGATTTTTGAAAATTTCACTTTTTTGTGAAAATATCCACTAAATGAGGGAATAATATGTGTGAGGGTACCCCAGGAGAGTTCCAAATGTGTGTGGGTAGAATATATATCCCACTGGGATAAAATTGAAAAAAGTTGAAAAAAAATTTTTTTTGGACTTAGTCATTTTTCCGTCGTTTATCAGACTTTCAGATAGGGGAAATGTCAGTGAGCATTCCGATTTCAGTTCCAGAGCGATTCGCCCAATAAGTCCTTGATATTTAGTCATTTTCAGCCAATAATTTGGATTTTTGAAAATTTCACTTTTTTGTGAAAATATCCACTAAATGAGGGAATAATATGTGTGAGGGTACCCCAGGAGAGTTGCAAATGTGTGTGGGTAGAATATATATCTCACGGTGGTAAAATTGAAAAAAGTTGAAAAAAAATTTTTTTTGGACTTAGTCATTTTTCCGGCGTTTATCAGACTTTCAGATAGGGGAAATGTCAGTGAGCGTTCCGATTTCAGTTCCAGAGCGATTCGCCCAATGAGTACTTGATATTTAGTCGTTTTCAGCCAATTTCCTGGATTTTTGAAAATTTCACTTTTTTGTGAAAATATCCACTAAACGAGGGAATAATATGTGTGAGGGTACTCCAGGAGAGTTCCAAATGTGTTTGGGTAGAATATATATCCCACGGGGGTAAAATTGAAAAAGTTGAACAAATTTTTTTTTGGACTTAGTCATTTTTGCAGCGTTTATCAGAATTTCAGATAGGGGAAATGTCAGTGAGCATTCCGATTTCAGTTCCAGAGCGATTCGCCCAATAAGTCCTTGATATTTAGTCATTTTCAGCCAATAATTTGGAATTTTGAAAATTTCACTTTTTTGTGAAAATATCCACTAAATGAGGGAATAATATGTGTGAGGGTACCCCAGGAGAGTTCCAAATGTGTGTGGGTAGAATATATATCTCACGGTGGTAAAATTGAAAAAAGTTGAAAAAACCATTTTTTTGGACTTAGTCATTTTTCCGTCGTTTATCAGACTTTCAGATAGGGGAAATGTCAGTGAGCGTTCCGATTTCAGTTCCAGAGCGATTCACCCAATGTGTCCTTGATATTTAGTCGTTTTCAGCCAATTTTCTGGATTTTTGAAAGTTTCACTTTTTTGTGAAAATATCCACTAAATGAGGGAATAATATGTGTGAGGGTACCCC
The DNA here is from genome assembly GCF_046119375.1 of Phyllobates terribilis. Taxonomy (NCBI): domain Eukaryota; kingdom Metazoa; phylum Chordata; class Amphibia; order Anura; family Dendrobatidae; genus Phyllobates; species Phyllobates terribilis. Next base: position 971,469 of record NW_027363138.1, read on the forward strand.
AGGAGAGTTCCAAATGTGTGTGGGTAGAATATATATCCCACGGGGGTAAAATTGAAAAAAGTTGAAAAAAATTTTTTTTTGGACTTAGTCATTTTTCCGGCGTTTATCAGACTTTCAGATAGGGGAAATGTGAGTGAGCATTCCGATTTCAGTTCCAGAGCAATTCGCCCAATGAGTCCTTGATGTTTAGTCGTTTTCAGCCAATTTTCTGGATTTTTGAAAATTTCACTTTTTTGTGAAAATATCCACTAAATGAGGGAATAATATGTGTGAGGGTACCCCAGGAGAGTTCCAAATGTGTGTGGGTAGAATATATATCCCACAGGGGTAAAATTGAAAAAAGTTGAACTAATTTTTTTTTGGACTTAGTCATTTTTCCAGCGTTTATCAGAATTTCAGATAGGGGAAATGTCAGTGAGCGTTCCGATTTCAGTTCCAGAGCGATTCGCCCAATGAGTACTTGATATTTAGTCGTTTTCAGCCAATTTCCTGAATTTTTGAAAATTTCACTTTTTTGTGAAAATATCCACTAAACGAGGGAATAATATGTGTGAGGGTACCCCAGGAGAGTTCCAAATGTGTTTGGGTAGAATATATATCCCACGGGGGTAAAATTGAAAAAAGTTGAAAAAATTTTTTTTTTGGACTTAGTCATTTTTCCGGCGTTTATCAGACTTTCAGAAAGGGGAAATGTCAGTGAGCGTTCCGATTTCAGTTCCAGAGCAATTCGCCCAATGGGTCCTTGATATTTAGTCGTTTTCAGCCAATTTTCTGGATTTTTGAAAATTTCACTTTTTTGTGAAAATATCCACTAAATGAGGGAATAATATGTGTGAGGGTACTCCAGGAGAGTTCCAAATGTGTTTGGGTAGAATATATATCCCACGGGGGTAAAATTGAAAAAGTTGAACAAATTTTTTTTTGGACTTAGTCATTTTTCCAGCGTTTATCAGAATTTCAGATAGGGGAAATGTCAGTGAGCATTCCGATTTCAGTTCCAGAGCGATTCGCCCAATAAGTCCTTGATATTTAGTCATTTTCAGCCAATAATTTGGATTTTTGAAAATTTCACTTTTTTGTGAAAATATCCACTAAATGAGGGAATAATATGTGTGAGGGTACCCCAGGAGAGTTCCAAATGTGTGTGGGTAGAATATATATCTCACGGTGGTAAAATTGAAAAAAGTTGAAAAAAACATTTTTTTGGACTTAGTCATTTTTCCGTCGTTTATCAGACTTTCAGATAGGGGAAATGTCAGTGAGCGTTCCGATTTCAGTTCCAGAGCGATTCACCCAATGTGTCCTTGATATTTAGTCGTTTTCAGCCAATTTTCTGGATTTTTGAAAGTTTCACTTTTTTGTGAAAATATCCACTAAATGAGGGAATAATATGTGTGAGGGTACCCCAGGAGAGTTCCAAATGTGTGTGGGTAGAATATATATCCCACTGGGATAAAATTGAAAAAAGTTGAAAAAAAATTTTTTTTGGACTTAGTCATTTTTCCGTCGTTTATCAGACTTTCAGATAGGGGAAATGTCAGTGAGCGTTCCGATTTCAGTTCCAGAGCGATTCGCCCAATGTGTCCTTGATATTTAGTCGTTTTCAGCCAATTTCCTGAATTTTTGAAAATTTCACTTTTTTGTGAAAATATCCACTAAACGAGGGAATAATATGTGTGAGGGTACCCCAGGAGAGTTCCAAATGTGTTTGGGTAGAATATATATCCCACGGGGGTAAAATTGAAAAAAGTTGAAAAAATTTTTTTTTTGGACTTAGTCATTTTTCCGGCGTTTATCAGACTTTCAGAAAGGGGAAATGTCAGTGAGCGTTCCGATTTCAGTTCCAGAGCAATTCGCCCAATGGGTCCTTGATATTTAGTCGTTTTCAGCCAATTTTCTGGATTTTTGAAAATTTCACTTTTTTGTGAAAATATCCACTAAATGAGGGAATAATATGTGTGAGGGTACCCCAGGAGAGTTCCAAATGTGTGTGGGTAGAATATATATCCCACGGGGGTAAAATTGAAAAAAGTTGAAAAAAAATTTTTTTTGGACTTAGTCATTTTTCCGGCGTTTATCAGACTTTCAGATAGGGGAAATGTCAGTGAGCGTTCCGATTTCAGTTCCAGAGCGATTCGCCCAATGAGTACTTGATATTTAGTCGTTTTCAGCCAATTTCCTGGATTTTTGAAAATTTCACTTTTTTGTGAAAATATCCACTAAACGAGGGAATAATATGTGTGAGGGTACTCCAGGAGAGTTCCAAATGTGTTTGGGTAGAATATATATCCCACGGGGGTAAAATTGAAAAAGTTGAACAAATTTTTTTTTGGACTTAGTCATTTTTCCAGCGTTTATCAGAATTTCAGATAGGGGAAATGTCAGTGAGCATTCCGATTTCAGTTCCAGAGCGATTCGCCCAATAAGTCCTTGATATTTAGTCATTTTCAGCCAATAATTTGGATTTTTGAAAATTTCACTTTTTTGTGAAAATATCCACTAAATGAGGGAATAATATGTGTGAGGGTACCCCAGGAGAGTTCCAAATGTGTGTGGGTAGAATATATATCTCACGGTGGTAAAATTGAAAAAAGTTGAAAAAAACATTTTTTTGGACTTAGTCATTTTTCCGTCGTTTATCAGACTTTCAGATAGGGGAAATGTCAGTGAGCGTTCCGATTTCAGTTCCAGAGCGATTCACCCAATGTGTCCTTGATATTTAGTCGTTTTCAGCCAATTTTCTGGATTTTTGAAAGTTTCACTTTTTTGTGAAAATATCCACTAAATGAGGGAATAATATGTGTGAGGGTACCCCAGGAGAGTTCCAAATGTGTGTGGGTAGAATATATATCCCACGGGGGTAAAATTGAAAAAAGTTGAAAAAATTTTTTTTTTGGACTTAGTCATTTTTCCGGCGTTTATCAGACTTTCAGAAAGGGGAAATGTCAGTGAGCGTTCCGATTTCAGTTCCAGAGCAATTCGCCCAATGGGTCCTTGATATTTAGTCGTTTTCAGCCAATTTTCTGGATTTTTGAAAATTTCACTTTTTTGTGAAAATATCCACTAAATGAGGGAATAATATGTGTGAGGGTACCCCAGGAGAGTTCCAAATGTGTGTGGGTAGAATATATATCCCACTGGGATAAAATTGAAAAAAGTTGAAAAAAAATTTTTTTTGGACTTAGTCATTTTTCCGTCGTTTATCAGACTTTCAGATAGGGGAAATGTCAGTGAGCGTTCCGATTTCAGTTCCAGAGCGATTCGCCCAATGTGTCCTTGATATTTAGTCGTTTTCAGCCAATTTCCTGAATTTTTGAAAATTTCACTTTTTTGTGAAAATATCCACTAAACGAGGGAATAATATGTGTGAGGGTACCCCAGGAGAGTTCCAAATGTGTTTGGGTAGAATATATATCCCACGGGGGTAAAATTGAAAAAAGTTGAAAAAATTTTTTTTTTGGACTTAGTCATTTTTCCGGCGTTTATCAGACTTTCAGAAAGGGGAAATGTCAGTGAGCGTTCCGATTTCAGTTCCAGAGCAATTCGCCCAATGGGTCCTTGATATTTAGTCGTTTTCAGCCAATTTTCTGGATTTTTGAAAATTTCACTTTTTTGTGAAAATATCCACTAAATGAGGGAATAATATGTGTGAGGGTACCCCAGGAGAGTTCCAAATGTGTGTGGGTAGAATATATATCCCACGGGGGTAAAATTGAAAAAAGTTGAAAAAAAATTTTTTTTGGACTTAGTCATTTTTCCGGCGTTTATCAGACTTTCAGATAGGGGAAATGTCAGTGAGCGTTCCGATTTCAGTTCCAGAGCGATTCGCCCAATGAGTACTTGATATTTAGTCGTTTTCAGCCAATTTCCTGGATTTTTGAAAATTTCACTTTTTTGTGAAAATATCCACTAAACGAGGGAATAATATGTGTGAGGGTACTCCAGGAGAGTTCCAAATGTGTTTGGGTAGAATATATATCCCACGGGGGTAAAATTGAAAAAGTTGAACAAATTTTTTTTTGGACTTAGTCATTTTTCCAGCGTTTATCAGAATTTCAGATAGGGGAAATGTCAGTGAGCATTCCGATTTCAGTTCCAGAGCGATTCGCCCAATAAGTCCTTGATATTTAGTCATTTTCAGCCAATAATTTGGATTTTTGAAAATTTCACTTTTTTGTGAAAATATCCACTAAATGAGGGAATAATATGTGTGAGGGTACCCCAGGAGAGTTCCAAATGTGTGTGGGTAGAATATATATCTCACGGTGGTAAAATTGAAAAAAGTTGAAAAAAACATTTTTTTGGACTTAGTCATTTTTCCGTCGTTTATCAGACTTTCAGATAGGGGAAATGTCAGTGAGCGTTCCGATTTCAGTTCCAGAGCGATTCACCCAATGTGTCCTTGATATTTAGTCGTTTTCAGCCAATTTTCTGGATTTTTGAAAGTTTCACTTTTTTGTGAAAATATCCACTAAATGAGGGAATAATATGTGTGAGGGTACCCCAGGAGAGTTCCAAATGTGTGTGGGTAGAATATATATCCCACGGGGGTAAAATTGAAAAAAGTTGAAAAAATTTTTTTTTTGGACTTAGTCATTTTTCCGGCGTTTATCAGACTTTCAGAAAGGGGAAATGTCAGTGAGCGTTCCGATTTCAGTTCCAGAGCAATTCGCCCAATGGGTCCTTGATATTTAGTCGTTTTCAGCCAATTTTCTGGATTTTTGAAAATTTCACTTTTTTGTGAAAATATCCACTAAATGAGGGAATAATATGTGTGAGGGTACCCCAGGAGAGTTCCAAATGTGTGTGGGTAGAATATATATCCCACTGGGATAAAATTGAAAAAAGTTGAAAAAAAATTTTTTTTGGACTTAGTCATTTTTCCGTCGTTTATCAGACTTTCAGATAGGGGAAATGTCAGTGAGCGTTCCGATTTCAGTTCCAGAGCGATTCGCCCAATGTGTCCTTGATATTTAGTCGTTTTCAGCCAATTTCCTGAATTTTTGAAAATTTCACTTTTTTGTGAAAATATCCACTAAACGAGGGAATAATATGTGTGAGGGTACCCCAGGAGAGTTCCAAATGTGTTTGGGTAGAATATATATCCCACGGGGGTAAAATTGAAAAAAGTTGAAAAAATTTTTTTTTTGGACTTAGTCATTTTTCCGGCGTTTATCAGACTTTCAGAAAGGGGAAATGTCAGTGAGCGTTCCGATTTCAGTTCCAGAGCAATTCGCCCAATGGGTCCTTGATATTTAGTCGTTTTCAGCCAATTTTCTGGATTTTTGAAAATTTCACTTTTTTGTGAAAATATCCACTAAATGAGGGAATAATATGTGTGAGGGTACCCCAGGAGAGTTCCAAATGTGTGTGGGTAGAATATATATCCCACGGGGGTAAAATTGAAAAAAGTTGAAAAAAAATTTTTTTTGGACTTAGTCATTTTTCCGGCGTTTATCAGACTTTCAGATAGGGGAAATGTCAGTGAGCGTTCCGATTTCAGTTCCAGAGCGATTCGCCCAATGAGTACTTGATATTTAGTCGTTTTCAGCCAATTTCCTGGATTTTTGAAAATTTCACTTTTTTGTGAAAATATCCACTAAACGAGGGAATAATATGTGTGAGGGTACTCCAGGAGAGTTCCAAATGTGTTTGGGTAGAATATATATCCCACGGGGGTAAAATTGAAAAAGTTGAACAAATTTTTTTTTGGACTTAGTCATTTTTCCAGCGTTTATCAGAATTTCAGATAGGGGAAATGTCAGTGAGCATTCCGATTTCAGTTCCAGAGCGATTCGCCCAATAAGTCCTTGATATTTAGTCATTTTCAGCCAATAATTTGGATTTTTGAAAATTTCACTTTTTTGTGAAAATATCCACTAAATGAGGGAATAATATGTGTGAGGGTACCCCAGGAGAGTTCCAAATGTGTGTGGGTAGAATATATATCTCACGGTGGTAAAATTGAAAAAAGTTGAAAAAAACATTTTTTTGGACTTAGTCATTTTTCCGTCGTTTATCAGACTTTCAGATAGGGGAAATGTCAGTGAGCGTTCCGATTTCAGTTCCAGAGCGATTCACCCAATGTGTCCTTGATATTTAGTCGTTTTCAGCCAATTTTCTGGATTTTTGAAAGTTTCACTTTTTTGTGAAAATATCCACTAAATGAGGGAATAATATGTGTGAGGGTACCCCAGGAGAGTTACAAATGTGTGTGGGTAGAATATATATCCCACGGGGGTAAAATTGAAAAAAGTTGAAAAAATTTTTTTTTTGGACTTAGTCATTTTTCCGGCGTTTATCAGACTTTCAGAAAGGGGAAATGTCAGTGAGCGTTCCGATTTCAGTTCCAGAGCAATTCGCCCAATGGGTCCTTGATATTTAGTCGTTTTCAGCCAATTTTCTGGATTTTTGAAAATTTCACTTTTTTGTGAAAATATCCACTAAATGAAGGAATAATATGTGTGAGGGTACCCCAGGAGAGTTCCAAATGTGTGTGGGTAGAATATATATCCCACTGGGATAAAATTGAAAAAAGTTGAAAAAAAATTTTTTTTGGACTTAGTCATTTTTCCGTCGTTTATCAGACTTTCAGATAGGGGAAATGTCAGTGAGCATTCCGATTTCAGTTCCAGAGCGATTCGCCCAATAAGTCCTTGATATTTAGTCATTTTCAGCCAATAATTTGGATTTTTGAAAATTTCACTTTTTTGTGAAAATATCCACTAAATGAGGGAATAATATGTGTGAGGGTACCCCAGGAGAGTTCCAAATGTGTGTGGGTAGAATATATATCCCACGGGGGTAAAATTGAAAAAAGTTGAAAAAAATTTTTTTTTGGACTTAGTCATTTTTCCGGCGTTTATCAGACTTTCAGATAAGGGAAATGTGAGTGAGCATTCCGATTTCAGTTCCAGAGCAATTCGCCCAATGAGTCCTTGATATTTAGTCGTTTTCAGCCAATTTTCTGGATTTTTGAAAATTTCACTTTTTTGTGAAAATATCCACTAAATGAGGGAATAATATGTGTGAGGGTACCCCAGGAGAGTTCCAAATGTGTGTGGGTAGAATATATATCCCACAGGGGTAAAATTGAAAAAAGTTGAACAAATTTTTTTTTTGACTTAGTCATTTTTCCAGCGTTTATCAGAATTTCAGATAGGGGAAATGTCAGTGAGCGTTCCGATTTCAGTTCCAGAGCGATTCGCCAATGAGTGCTTGATATTTAGTCGTTTTCAGCCAATTTCCTGAATTTTTGAAAATTTCACTTTTTTGTGAAAATATCCACTAAACGAGGGAATAATATGTGTGAGGGTACCCCAGGAGAGTTCCAAATGTGTTTGGGTAGAATATATATCCCACGGGGGTAAAATTGAAAAAAGTTGAAAAAATTTTTTTTTTGGACTTAGTCATTTTTCCGTCGTTTATCAGACTTTCAGATAGGGGAAATGTCAGTGAGCATTCCGATTTCAGTTCCAGAGCAATTCGCCCAATAAGTCCTTGATATTTAGTCATTTTCAGGCAATAATTTGGATTTTTGAAAATTTCACTTTTTTGTGAAAATATCCACTAAATGAGGGAATAATATGTGTGAGGGTACCCCAGGAGAGTTGCAAATGTGTGTGGGTAGAATATATATCTCACGGTGGTAAAATTGAAAAAAGTTGAAAAAAAATTTTTTTTGGACTTAGTCATTTTTCCGGCGTTTATCAGACTTTCAGATAGGGGAAATGTCAGTGAGCGTTCCGATTTCAGTTCCAGAGCGATTCGCCCAATGAGTACTTGATATTTAGTCGTTTTCAGCCAATTTCCTGGATTTTTGAAAATTTCACTTTTTTGTGAAAATATCCACTAAACGAGGGAATAATATGTGTGAGGGTACTCCAGGAGAGTTCCAAATGTGTTTGGGTAGAATATATATCCCACGGGGGTAAAATTGAAAAAGTTGAACAAATTTTTTTTTGGACTTAGTCATTTTTGCAGCGTTTATCAGAATTTCAGATAGGAGAAATGTCAGTGAGCATTCCGATTTCAGTTCCAGAGCGATTCGCCCAATAAGTCCTTGATATTTAGTCATTTTCAGCCAATAATTTGGATTTTTGAAAATTTCACTTTTTTGTGAAAATATCCACTAAATGAGGGAATAATATGTGTGAGGGTACCCCAGGAGAGTTCCAAATGTGTGTGGGTAGAATATATATCCCACGGGGGTAAAATTGAAAAAAGTTGAAAAAAATTTTTTTTTGGACTTAGTCATTTTTCCGGCGTTTATCAGACTTTCAGATAGGGGAAATGTGAGTGAGCATTCCGATTTCAGTTCCAGAGCAATTCGCCCAATGAGTCCTTGATGTTTAGTCGTTTTCAGCCAATTTTCTGGATTTTTGAAAATTTCACTTTTTTGTGAAAATATCCACTAAATGAGGGAATAATATGTGTGAGGGTACCCCAGGAGAGTTCCAAATGTGTGTGGGTAGAATATATATCCCACAGGGGTAAAATTGAAAAAAGTTGAACTAATTTTTTTTTGGACTTAGTCATTTTTCCAGCGTTTATCAGAATTTCAGATAGGGGAAATGTCAGTGAGCGTTCCGATTTCAGTTCCAGAGCGATTCGCCCAATGAGTACTTGATATTTAGTCGTTTTCAGCCAATTTCCTGAATTTTTGAAAATTTCACTTTTTTGTGAAAATATCCACTAAACGAGGGAATAATATGTGTGAGGGTACCCCAGGAGAGTTCCAAATGTGTTTGGGTAGAATATATATCCCACGGGGGTAAAATTGAAAAAAGTTGAAAAAAATTTTTTTTTGGACTTAGTCATTTTTCCGTCGTTTATCAGACTTTCAGATAGGGGAAATGTCAGTGAGCATTCCGATTTCAGTTCCAGAGCGATTCGCCCAATAAGTCCTTGATATTTAGTCATTTTCAGGCAATAATTTGGATTTTTGAAAATTTCACTTTTTTGTGAAAATATCCACTAAATGAGGGAATAATATGTGTGAGGGTACCCCAGGAGAGTTCCAAATGTGTGTGGGTAGAATATATATCCCACAGGGGTAAAATTGAAAAAAGTTGAACAAATTTTTTTTTGGACTTAGTCATTTTTCCAGCGTTTATCAGAATTTCAGATAGGGGAAATGTCAGTGAGCGTTCCGATTTCAGTTCCAGAGCGATTCGCCCAATGAGTACTTGATATTTAGTCGTTTTCAGCCAATTTCCTGAATTTTTGAAAATTTCACTTTTTTGTGAAAATATCCACTAAACGAGGGAATAATATGTGTGAGGGTACCCCAGGAGAGTTCCAAATGTGTTTGGGTAGAATATATATCCCACGGGGGTAAAATTGAAAAAAGTTGAAAAAATTTTTTTTTTGGACTTAGTCATTTTTCCGGCGTTTATCAGACTTTCAGAAAGGGGAAATGTCAGTGAGCGTTCCGATTTCAGTTCCAGAGCAATTCGCCCAATGGGTCCTTGATAGTCGTTTTCAGCCAATTTTCTGGATTTTTGAAAATTTCACTTTTTTGTGAAAATATCCACTAAATGAGGGAATAATATGTGTGAGGGTACCCCAGGAGAGTTCCAAATGTGTGTGGGTAGAATATATATCCCACTGGGATAAATTTGAAAAAAGTTGAAAAAAAATTTTTTTTGGACTTAGTCATTTTTCCGTCGTTTATCAGACTTTCAGATAGGGGAAATGTCAGTGAGCATTCCGATTTCAGTTCCAGAGCGATTCGCCCAATAAGTCCTTGATATTTAGTCATTTTCAGCCAATAATTTGGATTTTTGAAAATTTCACTTTTTTGTGAAAATATCCACTAAATGAGGGAATAATATGTGTGAGGGTACCCCAGGAGAGTTCCAAATGTGTGTGGGTAGAATATATATCCCACGGGGGTAAAATTGAAAAAAGTTGAAAAAAAATTTTTTTTGGACTTAGTCATTTTTCCGGCGTTTATCAGACTTTCAGATAGGGGAAATGTGAGTGAGCATTCCGATTTCAGTTCCAGAGCAATTCGCCCAATGAGTCCTTGATATTTAGTCGTTTTCAGCCAATTTTCTGGATTTTTGAAAATTTCACTTTTTTGTGAAAATATCCACTAAATGAGGGAATAATATGTGTGAGGGTACCCCAGGAGAGTTCCAAATGTGTGTGGGTAGAATATATATCCCACAGGGGTAAAATTGAAAAAAGTTGAACAAATTTTTTTTTGGACTTAGTCATTTTTCCAGCGTTTATCAGAATTTCAGATAGGGGAAATGTCAGTGAGCGTTCCGATTTCAGTTCCAGAGCGATTCGCCAATGAGTACTTGATATTTAGTCGTTTTCAGCCAATTTCCTGAATTTTTGAAAATTTCACTTTTTTGTGAAAATATCCACTAAACGAGGGAATAATATGTGTGAGGGTACCCCAGGAGAGTTCCAAATGTGTTTGGGTAGAATATATATCCCACGGGGGTAAAATTGAAAAAAGTTGAAAAAATTTTTTTTTTGGACTTAGTCATTTTTCCGGCGTTTATCAGACTTTCAGAAAGGGGAAATGTCAGTGAGCGTTCCGATTTCAGTTCCAGAGCAATTCGCCCAATGGGTCCTTGATATTTAGTCGTTTTCAGCCAATTTTCTGGATTTTTGAAAATTTCACTTTTTTGTGAAAATATCCACTAAATGAGGGAATAATATGTGTGAGGGTACCCCAGGAGAGTTCCAAATGTGTGTGGGTAGAATATATATCTCACGGTGGTAAAATTGAAAAAAGTTGAAAAAAACATTTTTTTGGACTTAGTCATTTTTCCGTCGTTTATCAGAATTTCAGATAGGGGAAATGTCAGTGAGCGTTCCGATTTCAGTTCCAGAGCGATTCGCCCAATGTGTCCTTGATATTTAGTCGTTTTCAGCCAATTTCCTGAATTTTTGAAAATTTTACTTTTTTGTGAAAATATCCACTAAACGAGGGAATAATATGTGTGAGGGTACCCCAGGAGAGTTCCAAATGTGTTTGGGTAGAATATATATCCCACGGGGGTAAAATTGAAAAAAGTTGAAAAAAATTTTTTTTTGGACTTAGTCATTTTTCCGGCGTTTATCAGACTTTCAGATAGGGGAAATGTGAGTGAGCATTCCGATTTCAGTTCCAGAGCAATTCGCCCAATGAGTCCTTGATATTTAGTCGTTTTCAGCCAATTTTCTGGATTTTTGAAAATTTCACTTTTTTGTGAAAATATCCACTAAATGAGGGAATAATATGTGTGAGGGTACCCCAGGAGAGTTCCAAATGTGTGTGGGTAGAATATATATCCCACAGGGGTAAAATTGAAAAAAGTTGAACAAATTTTTTTTTGGACTTAGTCATTTTTCCAGCGTTTATCAGAATTTCAGATAGGGGAAATGTCAGTGAGCGTTCCGATTTCAGTTCCAGAGCGATTCGCCAATGAGTACTTGATATTTAGTCGTTTTCAGCCAATTTCCTGAATTTTTGAAAATTTCACTTTTTTGTGAAAATATCCACTAAACGAGGGAATAATATGTGTGAGGGTACCCCAGGAGAGTTCCAAATGTGTTTGGGTAGAATATATATCCCACGGGGGTAAAATTGAAAAAAGTTGAAAAAATTTTTTTTTTGGACTTAGTCATTTTTCCGTCGTTTATCAGACTTTCAGATAGGGGAAATGTCAGTGAGCATTCCGATTTCAGTTCCAGAGCAATTCGCCCAATAAGTCCTTGATATTTAGTCATTTTCAGGCAATAATTTGGATTTTTGAAAATTTCACTTTTTTGTGAAAATATCCACTAAATGAGGGAATAATATGTGTGAGGGTACCCCAGGAGAGTTGCAAATGTGTGTGGGTAGAATATATATCTCACGGTGGTAAAATTGAAAAAAGTTGAAAAAAAATTTTTTTTGGACTTAGTCATTTTTCCGGCGTTTATCAGACTTTCAGATAGGGGAAATGTCAGTGAGCGTTCCGATTTCAGTTCCAGAGCGATTCGCCCAATGAGTACTTGATATTTAGTCGTTTTCAGCCAATTTCCTGGATTTTTGAAAATTTCACTTTTTTGTGAAAATATCCACTAAACGAGGGAATAATATGTGTGAGGGTACTCCAGGAGAGTTCCAAATGTGTTTGGGTAGAATATATATCCCACGGGGGTAAAATTGAAAAAGTTGAACAAATTTTTTTTTGGACTTAGTCATTTTTGCAGCGTTTATCAGAATTTCAGATAGGGGAAATGTCAGTGAGCATTCCGATTTCAGTTCCAGAGCGATTCGCCCAATAAGTCCTTGATATTTAGTCATTTTCAGCCAATAATTTGGATTTTTGAAAATTTCACTTTTTTGTGAAAATATCCACTAAATGAGGGAATAATATGTGTGAGGGTACCCCAGGAGAGTTCCAAATGTGTGTGGGTAGAATATATATCCCACGGGGGTAAAATTGAAAAAAGTTGAAAAAAATTTTTTTTTGGACTTAGTCATTTTTCCGGCGTTTATCAGACTTTCAGATAGGGGAAATGTGAGTGAGCATTCCGATTTCAGTTCCAGAGCAATTCGCCCAATGAGTCCTTGATGTTTAGTCGTTTTCAGCCAATTTTCTGGATTTTTGAAAATTTCACTTTTTTGTGAAAATATCCACTAAATGAGGGAATAATATGTGTGAGGGTACCCCAGGAGAGTTCCAAATGTGTGTGGGTAGAATATATATCCCACAGGGGTAAAATTGAAAAAAGTTGAACTAATTTTTTTTTGGACTTAGTCATTTTTCCAGCGTTTATCAGAATTTCAGATAGGGGAAATGTCAGTGAGCGTTCCGATTTCAGTTCCAGAGCGATTCGCCCAATGAGTACTTGATATTTAGTCGTTTTCAGCCAATTTCCTGAATTTTTGAAAATTTCACTTTTTTGTGAAAATATCCACTAAACGAGGGAATAATATGTGTGAGGGTACCCCAGGAGAGTTCCAAATGTGTTTGGGTAGAATATATATCCCACGGGGGTAAAATTGAAAAAAGTTGAAAAAAATTTTTTTTTGGACTTAGTCATTTTTCCGTCGTTTATCAGACTTTCAGATAGGGGAAATGTCAGTGAGCATTCCGATTTCAGTTCCAGAGCGATTCGCCCAATAAGTCCTTGATATTTAGTCATTTTCAGCCAATAATTTGGATTTTTGAAAATTTCACTTTTTTGTGAAAATATCCACTAAATGAGGGAATAATATGTGTGAGGGTACCCCAGGAGAGTTCCAAATGTGTGTGGGTAGAATATATATCCCACGGGGGTAAAATTGAAAAAAGTTGAAAAAAAATTTTTTTTGGACTTAGTCATTTTTCCGGCGTTTATCAGACTTTCAGATAGGGGAAATGTGAGTGAGCATTCCGATTTCAGTTCCAGAGCAATTCGCCCAATGAGTCCTTGATATTTAGTCGTTTTCAGCCAATTTTCTGGATTTTTGAAAATTTCACTTTTTTGTGAAAATATCCACTAAATGAGGGAATAATATGTGTGAGGGTACCCCAGGAGAGTTCCAAATGTGTGTGGGTAGAATATATATCCCACAGGGGTAAAATTGAAAAAAGTTGAACAAATTTTTTTTTGGACTTAGTCATTTTTCCAGCGTTTATCAGAATTTCAGATAGGGGAAATGTCAGTGAGCGTTCCGATTTCAGTTCCAGAGCGATTCGCCAATGAGTACTTGATATTTAGTCGTTTTCAGCCAATTTCCTGAATTTTTGAAAATTTCACTTTTTTGTGAAAATATCCACTAAACGAGGGAATAATATGTGTGAGGGTACCCCAGGAGAGTTCCAAATGTGTTTGGGTAGAATATATATCCCACGGGGGTAAAATTGAAAAAAGTTGAAAAAATTTTTTTTTTGGACTTAGTCATTTTTCCGGCGTTTATCAGACTTTCAGAAAGGGGAAATGTCAGTGAGCGTTCCGATTTCAGTTCCAGAGCAATTCGCCCAATGGGTCCTTGATATTTAGTCGTTTTCAGCCAATTTTCTGGATTTTTGAAAATTTCACTTTTTTGTGAAAATATCCACTAAATGAGGGAATAATATGTGTGAGGGTACCCCAGGAGAGTTCCAAATGTGTGTGGGTAGAATATATATCCCACTGGGGTAAAATTGAAAAAAGTTGAAAAAATTTTTTTTTTGGACTTAGTCATTTTTCCGTCGTTTATCAGTCTTTCAGATAGGGGAAATGTCAGTGAGCATTCCGATTTCAGTTCCAGAGCAATTCGCCCAATAAGTCCTTGATATTTAGTCATTTTCAGGCAATAATTTGGATTTTTGAAAATTTCACTTTTTTGTGAAAATATCCACTAAATGAGGGAATAATATGTGTGAGGGTACCCCAGGAGAGTTCCAAATGTGTGTGGGTAGAATATATATCCCACAGGGGTAAAATTGAAAAAAGTTGAACAAATTTTTTTTTGGACTTAGTCATTTTTCCAGCGTTTATCAGAATTTCAGATAGGGGAAATGTCAGTGAGCGTTCCGATTTCAGTTCCAGAGCGATTCGCCCAATGAGTACTTGATATTTAGTCGTTTTCAGCCAATTTCCTGAATTTTTGAAAATTTCACTTTTTTGTGAAAATATCCACTAAACGAGGGAATAATATGTGTGAGGGTACCCCAGGAGAGTTCCAAATGTGTTTGGGTAGAATATATATCCCACGGGGGTAAAATTGAAAAAAGTTGAAAAAATTTTTTTTTTGGACTTAGTCATTTTTCCGGCGTTTATCAGACTTTCAGAAAGGGGAAATGTCAGTGAGCGTTCCGATTTCAGTTCCAGAGCAATTCGCCCAATGGGTCCTTGATAGTCGTTTTCAGCCAATTTTCTGGATTTTTGAAAATTTCACTTTTTTGTGAAAATATCCACTAAATGAGGGAATAATATGTGTGAGGGTACCCCAGGAGAGTTCCAAATGTGTGTGGGTAGAATATATATCCCACTGGGATAAATTTGAAAAAAGTTGAAAAAAAATTTTTTTTGGACTTAGTCATTTTTCCGTCGTTTATCAGACTTTCAGATAGGGGAAATGTCAGTGAGCATTCCGATTTCAGTTCCAGAGCGATTCGCCCAATAAGTCCTTGATATTTAGTCATTTTCAGCCAATAATTTGGATTTTTGAAAATTTCACTTTTTTGTGAAAATATCCACTAAATGAGAGAATAATATGTGTGAGGGTACCCCAGGAGAGTTCCAAATGTGTGTGGGTAGAATATATATCCCACGGGGGTAAAATTGAAAAAAGTTGAAAAAAAATTTTTTTTGGACTTAGTCATTTTTCCGGCGTTTATCAGACTTTCAGATAGGGGAAATGTGAGTGAGCATTCCGATTTCAGTTCCAGAGCAATTCGCCCAATAAGTCCTTGATATTTAGTCATTTTCAGGCAATAATTTGGATTTTTGAAAATTTCACTTTTTTGTGAAAATATCCACTAAATGAGGGAATAATATGTGTGAGGGTACCCCAGGAGAGTTCCAAATGTGTGTGGGTAGAATATATATCTCACGGTGGTAAAATTGAAAAAAGTTGAAAAAAACATTTTTTTGGACTTAGTCATTTTTCCGTCGTTTATCAGAATTTCAGATAGGGGAAATGTCAGTGAGCGTTCCGATTTCAGTTCCAGAGCGATTCGCCCAATGTGTCCTTGATATTTAGTCGTTTTCAGCCAATTTCCTGAATTTTTGAAAATTTTACTTTTTTGTGAAAATATCCACTAAACGAGGGAATAATATGTGTGAGGGTACCCCAGGAGAGTTCCAAATGTGTTTGGGTAGAATATATATCCCACGGGGGTAAAATTGAAAAAAGTTGAAAAAATTTTTTTTTTGGACTTAGTCATTTTTCCGGCGTTTATCAGACTTTCAGAAAGGGGAAATGTCAGTGAGCGTTCCGATTTCAGTTCCAGAGCAATTCGCCCAATGGGTCCTTGATATTTAGTCGTTTTCAGCCAATTTTCTGGATTTTTGAAAATTTCACTTTTTTGTGAAAATATCCACTAAATGAGGGAATAATATGTGTGAGGGTACCCCAGGAGAGTTCCAAATGTGTGTGGGTAGAATATATATCCCACGGGGGTAAAATTGAAAAAAGTTGAAAAAAAATTTTTTTTGGACTTAGTCATTTTTCCGGCGTTTATCAGACTTTCAGATAGGGGAAATGTCAGTGAGCGTTCCGATTTCAGTTCCAGAGCGATTCGCCCAATGAGTACTTGATATTTAGTCGTTTTCAGCCAATTTCCTGGATTTTTGAAAATTTCACTTTTTTGTGAAAATATCCACTAAACGAGGGAATAATATGTGTGAGGGTACTCCAGGAGAGTTCCAAATGTGTTTGGGTAGAATATATATCCCACGGGGGTAAAATTGAAAAAGTTGAACAAATTTTTTTTTGGACTTAGTCATTTTTCCAGCGTTTATCAGAATTTCAGATAGGGGAAATGTCAGTGAGCATTCCGATTTCAGTTCCAGAGCGATTCGCCCAATAAGTCCTTGATATTTAGTCATTTTCAGCCAATAATTTGGATTTTTGAAAATTTCACTTTTTTGTGAAAATATCCACTAAATGAGGGAATAATATGTGTGAGGGTACCCCAGGAGAGTTCCAAATGTGTTTGGGTAGAATATATATCCCACAGGGGTAAAATTGAAAAAAGTTGAACAAATTTTTTTTTGGACTTAGTCATTTTTCCAGCGTTTATCAGAATTTCAGATAGGGGAAATGTCAGTGAGCGTTCCGATTTCAGTTCCAGAGCGATTCGCCCAATGAGTACTTGATATTTAGTCGTTTTCAGCCAATTTCCTGGATTTTTGAAAATTTCACTTTTTTGTGAAAATATCCACTAAACGAGGGAATAATATGTGTGAGGGTACCCCAGGAGAGTTCCAAATGTGTTTGGGTAGAATATATATCCCACGGGGGTAAAATTGAAAAAAGTTGAACAAATTTTTTTTTCGACTTAGTCATTTTTCCAGCGTTTATCAGAATTTCAGATAGGGGAAATGTCAGTGAGCGTTCCGATTTCAGCTCCAGAGCGATTCGCCCAATGAGTACTTGATATTTAGTCGTTTTCAGCCAATTTCCTGGATTTTTGAAAATTTCACTTTTTTGTGAAAATATCCACTAAACGAGGGAATAATATGTGTGAGGGTACCCCAGGAGAGTTCCAAATGTGTTTGGGTAGAATATATATCCCACGGGGGTAAAATTGAAAAAAGTTGAAAAAAAATTTTTTTTGGACTTAGTCATTTTTCCGTCATTTATCAGACTTTCAGATAGGGGAAATGTCAGTGAGCGTTCCGATTTCAGATCCAGAGCGATTCGCCCAATGAGTCCTTGATATTTAGTCGTTTTCAGCCAATTTTCTGGATTTTTGAAAATTTCACTTTTTTGTGAAAATATCCACTAAATGAGGGAATAATATGTGTGAGGGTACCCCAGGAGAGTTCCAAATGTGTTTGGGTAGAATATATATCCCACGGGGGTAAAATTGAAAAAGTTGAACAAATTTTTTTTTGGACTTAGTCATTTTTGCAGCGTTTATCAGAATTTCAGATAGGGGAAATGTCAGTGAGCGTTCCGATTTCAGTTCCAGAGCGATTCGCCAATGAGTACTTGATATTTAGTCGTTTTCAGCCAATTTCCTGAATTTTTGAAAATTTCACTTTTTTGTGAAAATATCCACTAAACGAGGGAATAATATGTGTGAGGGTACCCCAGGAGAGTTCCAAATGTGTTTGGGTAGAATATATATCCCACGGGGGTAAAATTGAAAAAAGTTGAAAAAATTTTTTTTTTGGACTTAGTCATTTTTCCGTCGTTTATCAGACTTTCAGATAGGGGAAATGTCAGTGAGCATTCCGATTTCAGTTCCAGAGCAATTCGCCCAATAAGTCCTTGATATTTAGTCATTTTCAGGCAATAATTTGGATTTTTGAAAATTTCACTTTTTTGTGAAAATATCCACTAAATGAGGGAATAATATGTGTGAGGGTACCCCAGGAGAGTTGCAAATGTGTGTGGGTAGAATATATATCTCACGGTGGTAAAATTGAAAAAAGTTGAAAAAAAATTTTTTTTGGACTTAGTCATTTTTCCGGCGTTTATCAGACTTTCAGATAGGGGAAATGTCAGTGAGCGTTCCGATTTCAGTTCCAGAGCGATTCGCCCAATGAGTACTTGATATTTAGTCGTTTTCAGCCAATTTCCTGGATTTTTGAAAATTTCACTTTTTTGTGAAAATATCCACTAAACGAGGGAATAATATGTGTGAGGGTACTCCAGGAGAGTTCCAAATGTGTTTGGGTAGAATATATATCCCACGGGGGTAAAATTGAAAAAGTTGAACAAATTTTTTTTTGGACTTAGTCATTTTTGCAGCGTTTATCAGAATTTCAGATAGGGGAAATGTCAGTGAGCATTCCGATTTCAGTTCCAGAGCGATTCGCCCAATAAGTCCTTGATATTTAGTCATTTTCAGCCAATAATTTGGATTTTTGAAAATTTCACTTTTTTGTGAAAATATCCACTAAATGAGGGAATAATATGTGTGAGGGTACCCCAGGAGAGTTCCAAATGTGTGTGGGTAGAATATATATCCCACGGGGGTAAAATTGAAAAAAGTTGAAAAAAATTTTTTTTTGGACTTAGTCATTTTTCCGGCGTTTATCAGACTTTCAGATAGGGGAAATGTGAGTGAGCATTCCGATTTCAGTTCCAGAGCAATTCGCCCAATGAGTCCTTGATGTTTAGTCGTTTTCAGCCAATTTTCTGGATTTTTGAAAATTTCACTTTTTTGTGAAAATATCCACTAAATGAGGGAATAATATGTGTGAGGGTACCCCAGGAGAGTTCCAAATGTGTGTGGGTAGAATATATATCCCACAGGGGTAAAATTGAAAAAAGTTGAACTAATTTTTTTTTGGACTTAGTCATTTTTCCAGCGTTTATCAGAATTTCAGATAGGGGAAATGTCAGTGAGCGTTCCGATTTCAGTTCCAGAGCGATTCGCCCAATGAGTACTTGATATTTAGTCGTTTTCAGCCAATTTCCTGAATTTTTGAAAATTTCACTTTTTTGTGAAAATATCCACTAAACGAGGGAATAATATGTGTGAGGGTACCCCAGGAGAGTTCCAAATGTGTTTGGGTAGAATATATATCCCACGGGGGTAAAATTGAAAAAAGTTGAAAAAAATTTTTTTTTGGACTTAGTCATTTTTCCGTCGTTTATCAGACTTTCAGATAGGGGAAATGTCAGTGAGCATTCCGATTTCAGTTCCAGAGCGATTCGCCCAATAAGTCCTTGATATTTAGTCATTTTCAGCCAATAATTTGGATTTTTGAAAATTTCACTTTTTTGTGAAAATATCCACTAAATGAGGGAATAATATGTGTGAGGGTACCCCAGGAGAGTTCCAAATGTGTGTGGGTAGAATATATATCCCACGGGGGTAAAATTGAAAAAAGTTGAAAAAAAATTTTTTTTGGACTTAGTCATTTTTCCGGCGTTTATCAGACTTTCAGATAGGGGAAATGTGAGTGAGCATTCCGATTTCAGTTCCAGAGCAATTCGCCCAATGAGTCCTTGATATTTAGTCGTTTTCAGCCAATTTTCTGGATTTTTGAAAATTTCACTTTTTTGTGAAAATATCCACTAAATGAGGGAATAATATGTGTGAGGGTACCCCAGGAGAGTTCCAAATGTGTGTGGGTAGAATATATATCCCACAGGGGTAAAATTGAAAAAAGTTGAACAAATTTTTTTTTGGACTTAGTCATTTTTCCAGCGTTTATCAGAATTTCAGATAGGGGAAATGTCAGTGAGCGTTCCGATTTCAGTTCCAGAGCGATTCGCCAATGAGTACTTGATATTTAGTCGTTTTCAGCCAATTTCCTGAATTTTTGAAAATTTCACTTTTTTGTGAAAATATCCACTAAACGAGGGAATAATATGTGTGAGGGTACCCCAGGAGAGTTCCAAATGTGTTTGGGTAGAATATATATCCCACGGGGGTAAAATTGAAAAAAGTTGAAAAAATTTTTTTTTTGGACTTAGTCATTTTTCCGGCGTTTATCAGACTTTCAGAAAGGGGAAATGTCAGTGAGCGTTCCGATTTCAGTTCCAGAGCAATTCGCCCAATGGGTCCTTGATATTTAGTCGTTTTCAGCCAATTTTCTGGATTTTTGAAAATTTCACTTTTTTGTGAAAATATCCACTAAATGAGGGAATAATATGTGTGAGGGTACCCCAGGAGAGTTCCAAATGTGTGTGGGTAGAATATATATCCCACTGGGGTAAAATTGAAAAAAGTTGAAAAAATTTTTTTTTTGGACTTAGTCATTTTTCCGTCGTTTATCAGTCTTTCAGATAGGGGAAATGTCAGTGAGCATTCCGATTTCAGTTCCAGAGCAATTCGCCCAATAAGTCCTTGATATTTAGTCATTTTCAGGCAATAATTTGGATTTTTGAAAATTTCACTTTTTTGTGAAAATATCCACTAAATGAGGGAATAATATGTGTGAGGGTACCCCAGGAGAGTTCCAAATGTGTGTGGGTAGAATATATATCCCACAGGGGTAAAATTGAAAAAAGTTGAACAAATTTTTTTTTGGACTTAGTCATTTTTCCAGCGTTTATCAGAATTTCAGATAGGGGAAATGTCAGTGAGCGTTCCGATTTCAGTTCCAGAGCGATTCGCCCAATGAGTACTTGATATTTAGTCGTTTTCAGCCAATTTCCTGAATTTTTGAAAATTTCACTTTTTTGTGAAAATATCCACTAAACGAGGGAATAATATGTGTGAGGGTACCCCAGGAGAGTTCCAAATGTGTTTGGGTAGAATATATATCCCACGGGGGTAAAATTGAAAAAAGTTGAAAAAATTTTTTTTTTGGACTTAGTCATTTTTCCGGCGTTTATCAGACTTTCAGAAAGGGGAAATGTCAGTGAGCGTTCCGATTTCAGTTCCAGAGCAATTCGCCCAATGGGTCCTTGATAGTCGTTTTCAGCCAATTTTCTGGATTTTTGAAAATTTCACTTTTTTGTGAAAATATCCACTAAATGAGGGAATAATATGTGTGAGGGTACCCCAGGAGAGTTCCAAATGTGTGTGGGTAGAATATATATCCCACTGGGATAAATTTGAAAAAAGTTGAAAAAAAATTTTTTTTGGACTTAGTCATTTTTCCGTCGTTTATCAGACTTTCAGATAGGGGAAATGTCAGTGAGCATTCCGATTTCAGTTCCAGAGCGATTCGCCCAATAAGTCCTTGATATTTAGTCATTTTCAGCCAATAATTTGGATTTTTGAAAATTTCACTTTTTTGTGAAAATATCCACTAAATGAGAGAATAATATGTGTGAGGGTACCCCAGGAGAGTTCCAAATGTGTGTGGGTAGAATATATATCCCACGGGGGTAAAATTGAAAAAAGTTGAAAAAAAATTTTTTTTGGACTTAGTCATTTTTCCGGCGTTTATCAGACTTTCAGATAGGGGAAATGTGAGTGAGCATTCCGATTTCAGTTCCAGAGCAATTCGCCCAATAAGTCCTTGATATTTAGTCATTTTCAGGCAATAATTTGGATTTTTGAAAATTTCACTTTTTTGTGAAAATATCCACTAAATGAGGGAATAATATGTGTGAGGGTACCCCAGGAGAGTTCCAAATGTGTGTGGGTAGAATATATATCTCACGGTGGTAAAATTGAAAAAAGTTGAAAAAAACATTTTTTTGGACTTAGTCATTTTTCCGTCGTTTATCAGAATTTCAGATAGGGGAAATGTCAGTGAGCGTTCCGATTTCAGTTCCAGAGCGATTCGCCCAATGTGTCCTTGATATTTAGTCGTTTTCAGCCAATTTCCTGAATTTTTGAAAATTTTACTTTTTTGTGAAAATATCCACTAAACGAGGGAATAATATGTGTGAGGGTACCCCAGGAGAGTTCCAAATGTGTTTGGGTAGAATATATATCCCACGGGGGTAAAATTGAAAAAAGTTGAAAAAATTTTTTTTTTGGACTTAGTCATTTTTCCGGCGTTTATCAGACTTTCAGAAAGGGGAAATGTCAGTGAGCGTTCCGATTTCAGTTCCAGAGCAATTCGCCCAATGGGTCCTTGATATTTAGTCGTTTTCAGCCAATTTTCTGGATTTTTGAAAATTTCACTTTTTTGTGAAAATATCCACTAAATGAGGGAATAATATGTGTGAGGGTACCCCAGGAGAGTTCCAAATGTGTGTGGGTAGAATATATATCCCACGGGGGTAAAATTGAAAAAAGTTGAAAAAAAATTTTTTTTGGACTTAGTCATTTTTCCGGCGTTTATCAGACTTTCAGATAGGGGAAATGTCAGTGAGCGTTCCGATTTCAGTTCCAGAGCGATTCGCCCAATGAGTACTTGATATTTAGTCGTTTTCAGCCAATTTCCTGGATTTTTGAAAATTTCACTTTTTTGTGAAAATATCCACTAAACGAGGGAATAATATGTGTGAGGGTACTCCAGGAGAGTTCCAAATGTGTTTGGGTAGAATATATATCCCACGGGGGTAAAATTGAAAAAGTTGAACAAATTTTTTTTTGGACTTAGTCATTTTTCCAGCGTTTATCAGAATTTCAGATAGGGGAAATGTCAGTGAGCATTCCGATTTCAGTTCCAGAGCGATTCGCCCAATAAGTCCTTGATATTTAGTCATTTTCAGCCAATAATTTGGATTTTTGAAAATTTCACTTTTTTGTGAAAATATCCACTAAATGAGGGAATAATATGTGTGAGGGTACCCCAGGAGAGTTCCAAATGTGTTTGGGTAGAATATATATCCCACAGGGGTAAAATTGAAAAAAGTTGAACAAATTTTTTTTTGGACTTAGTCATTTTTCCAGCGTTTATCAGAATTTCAGATAGGGGAAATGTCAGTGAGCGTTCCGATTTCAGTTCCAGAGCGATTCGCCCAATGAGTACTTGATATTTAGTCGTTTTCAGCCAATTTCCTGGATTTTTGAAAATTTCACTTTTTTGTGAAAATATCCACTAAACGAGGGAATAATATGTGTGAGGGTACCCCAGGAGAGTTCCAAATGTGTTTGGGTAGAATATATATCCCACGGGGGTAAAATTGAAAAAAGTTGAACAAATTTTTTTTTCGACTTAGTCATTTTTCCAGCGTTTATCAGAATTTCAGATAGGGGAAATGTCAGTGAGCGTTCCGATTTCAGCTCCAGAGCGATTCGCCCAATGAGTACTTGATATTTAGTCGTTTTCAGCCAATTTCCTGGATTTTTGAAAATTTCACTTTTTTGTGAAAATATCCACTAAACGAGGGAATAATATGTGTGAGGGTACCCCAGGAGAGTTCCAAATGTGTTTGGGTAGAATATATATCCCACGGGGGTAAAATTGAAAAAAGTTGAAAAAAAATTTTTTTTGGACTTAGTCATTTTTCCGTCATTTATCAGACTTTCAGATAGGGGAAATGTCAGTGAGCGTTCCGATTTCAGATCCAGAGCGATTCGCCCAATGAGTCCTTGATATTTAGTCGTTTTCAGCCAATTTTCTGGATTTTTGAAAATTTCACTTTTTTGTGAAAATATCCACTAAATGAGGGAATAATATGTGTGAGGGTACCCCAGGAGAGTTCCAAATGTGTTTGGGTAGAATATATATCCCACGGGGGTAAAATTGAAAAAGTTGAACAAATTTTTTTTTGGACTTAGTCATTTTTGCAGCGTTTATCAGAATTTCAGATAGGGGAAATGTCAGTGAGCATTCCGATTTCAGTTCCAGAGCGATTCGCCCAATAAGTCCTTGATATTTAGTCATTTTCAGCCAATAATTTGGATTTTTGAAAATTTCACTTTTTTGTGAAAATATCCACTAAATGAGGGAATAATATGTGTGAGGGTACCCCAGGAGAGTTCCAAATGTGTGTGGGTAGAATATATATCTCACGGTGGTAAAATTGAAAAAAGTTGAAAAAAACATTTTTTTGGACTTAGTCATTTTTCCGTCGTTTATCAGACTTTCAGATAGGGGAAATGTCAGTGAGCGTTCCGATTTCAGTTCCAGAGCGATTCACCCAATGTGTCCTTGATATTTAGTCGTTTTCAGCCAATTTTCTGGATTTTTGAAAGTTTCACTTTTTTGTGAAAATATCCACTAAATGAGGGAATAATATGTGTGAGGGTACCCCAGGAGAGTTCCAAATGTGTGTGGGTAGAATATATATCCCACGGGGGTAAAATTGAAAAAAGTTGAAAAAAATTTTTTTTTGGACTTAGTCATTTTTCCGGCGTTTATCAGACTTTCAGATAGGGGAAATGTGAGTGAGCATTCCGATTTCAGTTCCAGAGCAATTCGCCCAATGAGTCCTTGATGTTTAGTCGTTTTCAGCCAATTTTCTGGATTTTTGAAAATTTCACTTTTTTGTGAAAATATCCACTAAATGAGGGAATAATATGTGTGAGGGTTCCCCAGGAGAGTTCCAAATGTGTGTGGGTAGAATATATATCCCACAGGGGTAAAATTGAAAAAAGTTGAACAAATTTTTTTTTGGACTTAGTCATTTTTCCAGCGTTTATCAGAATTTCAGATAGGGGAAATGTCAGTGAGCGTTCCGATTTCAGTTCCAGAGCGATTCGCCCAATGAGTACTTGATATTTAGTCGTTTTCAGCCAATTTCCTGAATTTTTGAAAATTTCACTTTTTTGTGAAAATATCCACTAAACGAGGGAATAATATGTGTGAGGGTACCCCAGGAGAGTTCCAAATGTGTTTGGGTAGAATATATATCCCACGGGGGTAAAATTGAAAAAAGTTGAAAAAATTTTTTTTTTGGACTTAGTCATTTTTCCGGCGTTTATCAGACTTTCAGAAAGGGGAAATGTCAGTGAGCGTTCCGATTTCAGTTCCAGAGCAATTCGCCCAATGGGTCCTTGATAGTCGTTTTCAGCCAATTTTCTGGATTTTTGAAAATTTCACTTTTTTGTGAAAATATCCACTAAATGAGGGAATAATATGTGTGAGGGTACCCCAGGAGAGTTCCAAATGTGTGTGGGTAGAATATATATCCCACTGGGATAAAATTGAAAAAAGTTGAAAAAAAATTTTTTTTGGACTTAGTCATTTTTCCGTCGTTTATCAGACTTTCAGATAGGGGAAATGTCAGTGAGCATTCCGATTTCAGTTCCAGAGCGATTCGCCCAATAAGTCCTTGATATTTAGTCATTTTCAGCCAATAATTTGGATTTTTGAAAATTTCACTTTTTTGTGAAAATATCCACTAAATGAGGGAATAATATGTGTGAGGGTACCCCAGGAGAGTTCCAAATGTGTGTGGGTAGAATATATATCCCACAGGGGTAAAATTGAAAAAAGTTGAACAAATTTTTTTTTGGACTTAGTCATTTTTCCAGCGTTTATCAGAATTTTAGATAGGGGAAATGTCAGTGAGCGTTCCGATTTCAGTTCCAGAGCGATTCGCCAATGAGTACTTGATATTTAGTCGTTTTCAGCCAATTTCCTGAATTTTTGAAAATTTCACTTTTTTGGGAAAATATCCACTAAACGAGGGAATAATATGTGTGAGGGTACCCCAGGAGAGTTCCAAATGTGTTTGGGTAGAATATATATCCCACGGGGGTAAAATTGAAAAAAGTTGAAAAAATTTTTTTTTTGGACTTAGTCATTTTTCCGGCGTTTATCAGACTTTCAGAAAGGGGAAATGTCAGTGAGCGTTCTGATTTCAGTTCCAGAGCAATTCGCCCAATGGGTCCTTGATATTTAGTCGTTTTCAGCCAATTTTCTGGATTTTTGAAAATTTCACTTTTTTGTGAAAATATCCACTAAATGAGGGAATAATATGTGTGAGGGTACCCCAGGAGAGTTCCAAATGTGTGTGGGTAGAATATATATCCCACTGGGGTAAAATTGAAAAAAGTTGAAAAAATTTTTTTTTTGGACTTAGTCATTTTTCCGTCGTTTATCAGACTTTCAGATAGGGGAAATGTCAGTGAGCATTCCGATTTCAGTTCCAGAGCAATTCGCCCAATAAGTCCTTGATATTTAGTCATTTTCAGGCAATAATTTGGATTTTTGAAAATTTCACTTTTTTGTGAAAATATCCACTAAATGAGGGAATAATATGTGTGAGGGTACCCCAGGAGAGTTCCAAATGTGTGTGGGTAGAATATATATCTCACGGTGGTAAAATTGAAAAAAGTTGAAAAAAACATTTTTTTGGACTTAGTCATTTTTCCGTCGTTTATCAGACTTTCAGATAGGGGAAATGTCAGTGAGCGTTCCGATTTCAGTTCCAGAGCGATTCGCCCAATGTGTCCTTGATATTTAGTCGTTTTCAGCCAATTTCCTGAATTTTTGAAAATTTCACTTTTTTGTGAAAATATCCACTAAACGAGGGAATAATATGTGTGAGGGTACCCCAGGAGAGTTCCAAATGTGTTTGGGTAGAATATATATCCCACGGGGGTAAAATTGAAAAAAGTTGAAAAAATTTTTTTTTTGGACTTAGTCATTTTTCCGGCGTTTATCAGACTTTCAGAAAGGGGAAATGTCAGTGAGCGTTCCGATTTCAGTTCCAGAGCAATTCGCCCAATGGGTCCTTGATATTTAGTCGTTTTCAGCCAATTTTCTGGATTTTTGAAAATTTCACTTTTTTGTGAAAATATCCACTAAATGAGGGAATAATATGTGTGAGGGTACCCCAGGAGAGTTCCAAATGTGTGTGGGTAGAATATATATCCCACGGGGGTAAAATTGAAAAAAGTTGAAAAAAAATTTTTTTTGGACTTAGTCATTTTTCCGGCGTTTATCAGACTTTCAGATAGGGGAAATGTCAGTGAGCGTTCCGATTTCAGTTCCAGAGCGATTCGCCCAATGAGTACTTGATATTTAGTCGTTTTCAGCCAATTTCCTGGATTTTTGAAAATTTCACTTTTTTGTGAAAATATCCACTAAACGAGGGAATAATATGTGTGAGGGTACTCCAGGAGAGTTCCAAATGTGTTTGGGTAGAATATATATCCCACGGGGGTAAAATTGAAAAAGTTGAACAAATTTTTTTTTGGACTTAGTCATTTTTCCAGCGTTTATCAGAATTTCAGATAGGGGAAATGTCAGTGAGCATTCCGATTTCAGTTCCAGAGCGATTCGCCCAATAAGTCCTTGATATTTAGTCATTTTCAGCCAATAATTTGGATTTTTGAAAATTTCACTTTTTTGTGAAAATATCCACTAAATGAGGGAATAATATGTGTGAGGGTACCCCAGGAGAGTTCCAAATGTGTTTGGGTAGAATACATATCTCACGGTGGTAAAATTGAAAAAAGTTGAAAAAAACATTTTTTTGGACTTAGTCATTTTTCCGTCGTTTATCAGACTTTCAGATAGGGGAAATGTCAGTGAGCGTTCCGATTTCAGTTCCAGAGCGATTCACCCAATGTGTCCTTGATATTTAGTCGTTTTCAGCCAATTTTCTGGATTTTTGAAAGTTTCACTTTTTTGTGAAAATATCCACTAAATGAGGGAATAATATGTGTGAGGGTACCCCAGGAGAGTTCCAAATGTGTGTGGGTAGAATATATATCCCACGGGGGTAAAATTGAAAAAAAGTTGAAAAAAAATTTTTTTTGGACTTAGTCATTTTTCCGTCGTTTATCAGACTTTCAGATAGGGGAAATGTCAGTGAGCATTCCGATTTCAGTTCCAGAGTGATTCGCCCAATGAGTCCTTGATATTTAGTCGTTTTCAGCCAATTTTCTGGATTTTTGAAAATTTCACTTTTTTGTGAAAATATCCACTAAATGAGGGAATAATATGTGTGAGGGTACCCCAGGAGAGTTCCAAATGTGTGTGGGTAGAACATATATCCCACAGGGGTAAAATTGAAAAAAGTTGAACAAATTTTTTTTTGGACTTAGTCATTTTTCCAGCGTTTATCAGAATTTCAGATAGGGGAAATGTCAGTGAGCGTTCCGATTTCAGTTCCAGAGCGATTCGCCCAATGAGTACTTGATATTTAGTCGTTTTCAGCCAATTTCCTGGATTTTTGAATATTTCACTTTTTTGTGAAAATATCCACTAAACGAGGGAATAATATGTGTGAGGGTACCCCAGGAGAGTTCCAAATGTGTTTGGGTAGAATATATATCCCACGGGGGTAAAATTGAAAAAAGTTGAACAAATTTTTTTTGGGACTTAGTCATTTTTCCAGCGTTTATCAGAATTTCAGATAGGGGAAATGTTAGTGAGCGTTCCGATTTCAGCTCCAGAGCGATTCGCCCAATGAGTACTTGATATTTAGTAGTTTTCAGCCAATTTCCTGGATTTTTGAAAATTTCACTTTTTTGTGAAAATATCCACTAAACGAGGGAATAATATGTGTGAGGGTACCCCAGGAGAGTTCCAAATGTGTTTGGGTAGAATATATATCCCACGGGGGTAAAATTGAAAAAAGTTGAAAAAAAATTTTTTTTGGACTTAGTCATTTTTCCGTCGTTTATCAGACTTTCAGATAGGGGAAATGTCAGTGAGCGTTCCGATTTCAGTTCCAGAGCGATTCGCCCAATGAGTCCTTGATATTTAGTCGTTTTCAGCCAATTTTCTGGATTTTTGAAAATTTTACTTTTTTGTGAAAATATTCACTAAATGAGGGAATAATATGTGTGAGGGTACCCCAGGAGAGTTCCAAATGTGTGTGGGTAGAACATATATCCCACAGGGGTAAAATTGAAAAAAGTTGAACAAATTTTTTTTTGGACTTAGTCATTTTTCCAGCGTTTATCAGAATTTCAGATAGGGGAAATGTCAGTGAGCGTTCCGATTTCAGTTCCAGAGCGATTCGCCCAATGAGTACTTGATATTTAGTCGTTTTCAGCCAATTTCCTGGATTTTTGAAAATTTCACTTTTTTGTGAAAATATCCACTAAACGAGGGAATAATATGTGTGAGGGTACCCCAGGAGAGTTCCAAATGTGTTTGGGTAGAATATATATCCCACGGGGGTAAAATTGAAAAAAGTTGAACAAATTTTTTTTTGGACTTAGTCATTTTTCCGTCGTTTATCAGACTTTCAGATAGGGGAAATGTCAGTGAGCGTTCCGATTTCAGTTCCAGAGCGATTCGCCCAATGAGTCCTTGATATTTAGTCGTTTTCAGCCAATTTTCTGGATTTTTGAAAATTTCACTTTTTTGTGAAAATATCCACTAAATGAGGGAATAATATGTGTGAGGGAACCCCAGGAGAGTTCCAAATGTGTGTGGGTAGAATATATATCCCACGGGGGTAAAATTGAAAAAAGTTGAAAAAATTTTTTTTTTGGACTTAGTCATTTTTCCGGCGTTTATCAGACTTTCAGAAAGGGGAAATGTCAGTGAGCGTTCCGATTTCAGTTCCAGAGCAATTCGCCAAATGGGTCCTTGATATTTAGTCGTTTTCAGCCAATTTTCTGGATTTTTGAAAATTTCACTTTTTTGTGAAAATATCCACTAAATGAGGGAATAATATGTGTGAGGGTACCCCAGGAGAGTTCCAAATGTGTGTGGGTAGAATATATATCTCACGGTGGTAAAATTGAAAAAAGTTGAAAAAAACATTTTTTTGGACTTAGTCATTTTTTTTCCGTCGTTTATCAGACTTTCAGATAGGGGAAATGTCAGTGAGCGTTCCGATTTCAGTTCCAGAGCGATTCGCCCAATGTGTCCGTGATATTTAGTCATTTTCAGCCAATAACTTGGATTTTTGAAAATTTCACTTTTTTGTGAAAATATCCACTAAATGAGGGAATAATATGTGTGAGGGTACCCCAGGAGAGTTCCAAATGTGTGTGGGTAGAATATATATCCCACGGGGGTAAAATTGAAAAAAGTTGAAAAAAAATTTTTTTTGGACTTAGTCATTTTTCCGGCGTTTATCAGACTTTCAGATAGGGGAAATGTGAGTGAGCATTCCGATTTCAGTTCCAGAGCAATTCGCCCAATGAGTCCTTGATATTTAGTCGTTTTCAGCCAATTTTCTGGATTTTTGAAAATTTCACTTTTTTGTGAAAATATCCACTAAATGAGGGAATAATATGTGTGAGGGTACCCCAGGAGAGTTCCAAATGTGTGTAGGTAGAATATATATCCCACAGGGGTAAAATTTAAAAAAGTTGAACAAATTTTTTTTTGGACTTAGTCATTTTTCCAGCGTTTATCAGAATTTCAGATAGGGGAAATGTCAGTGAGCGTTCCGATTTCAGTTCCAGAGCGATTCGCCCAATGAGTACTTGATATTTAGTCGTTTTCAGCCAATTTCCTGAATTTTTGAAAATTTCACTTTTTTGTGAAAATATCCACTAAACGAGGGAATAATATGTGTGAGGGTACCCCAGGAGAGTTCCAAATGTGTTTGGGTAGAATATATATCCCACGGGGGTAAAATTGAAAAAAGTTGAAAAAATTTTTTTTTTGGACTTAGTCATTTTTCCGGCGTTTATCAGACTTTCAGAAAGGGGAAATGTCAGTGAGCGTTCCGATTTCAGTTCCAGAGCAATTCGCCCAATGGGTCCTTGATATTTAGTCGTTTTCAGCCAATTTTCTGGATTTTTGAAAATTTCACTTTTTTGTGAAAATATCCACTAAATGAGGGAATAATATGTGTGAGGGTACCCCAGGAGAGTTCCAAATGTGTGTGGGTAGAATATATATCTCACGGTGGTAAAATTGAAAAAAGTTGAAAAAAACATTTTTTTGGACTTAGTCATTTTTTTTCCGTCGTTTATCAGACTTTCAGATAGGGGAAATGTCAGTGAGCGTTCCGATTTCAGTTCCAGAGCGATTCGCCCAATGTGTCCTTGATATTTAGTCGTTTTCAGCCAATTTTCTGGATTTTTGAAAATTTTACTTTTTTGTGAAAATATCCACTAAATGAGGGAATAATATGTGTGAGGGTACCCCAGGAGAGTTCCAAATGTGTGTGGGTAGAATATATATCCCACGGGGGTAAAATTGAAAAAAGTTGAAAAAAAATTTTTTTTGGACTTAGTCATTTTTCCGGCGTTTATCAGACTTTCAGATAGGGGAAATGTCAGTGAGCGTTCCGATTTCAGTTCCAGAGCGATTCGCCCAATGAGTACTTGATATTTAGTCGTTTTCAGCCAATTTCCTTGATTTTTGAAAATTTCACTTTTTTGTGAAAATATCCACTAAACGAGGGAATAATATGTGTGAGGGTACCCCAGGAGAGTTCCAAATGTGTTTGGGTAGAATATATATATCACGGGGGTAAAATTGAAAAAGTTGAACAAATTTTTTTTTGGACTTAGTCATTTTTCCAGCGTTTATCAGAATTTCAGATAGGGGAAATGTCAGTGAGCATTCCGATTTCAGTTCCAGAGCGATTCGCCCAATAAGTCCTTGATATTTAGTCATTTTCAGCCAATAATTTGGATTTTTGAAAATTTAACTTTTTTGTGAAAATATCCACTAAATGAGGGAATAATATGTGTGAGGGTACCCCAGGAGAGTTCCAAATGTGTGTGGGTAGAATATATATCTCACGGTGGTAAAATTGAAAAAAGTTGAAAAAAACATTTTTTTGGACTTAGTCATTTTTCCGTCGTTTATCAGACTTTCAGATAGGGGAAATGTCAGTGAGCGTTCCGATTTCAGTTCCAGAGCGATTCACCCAATGTGTCCTTGATATTTAGTCGTTTTCAGCCAATTTTCTGGATTTTTGAAAATTTCACTTTTTTGTGAAAATATCCATTAAATGAGGGAATAATATGTGTGAGGGTACCCCAGGAGAGTTCCAAATGTGTTTGGGTAGAATATATATCCCACGGGGGTAAAATTGAAAAAAGTTGAAAAATTTTTTTTTTTGGACTTAGTCATTTTTCCGGCGTTTATCAGACTTTCAGATAGGGGAAATGTCAGTGAGCATTTCGATTTCAGTTCCAGAGCGATTCGCCCAATACGTCCTTGATATTTAGTCATTTTCAGCCAATAATTTGGATTTTTGAAAATTTCACTTTTTTGTGAAAATATCCACTAAATGAGGGAATAATATGTGTGAGGGTACCCTAGGAGAGTTCCAAATGTGTGTGGGTAGAATATATATCCCACAGGGGTAAAATTGAAAAAGGTTAAACAAATTTTTTTTTGGACTTAGTCATTTTTCCAGCGTTTATCAGAATTTCAGATAGGGGAAATGTCAGTGAGCGTTCCGATTTCAGTTCCAGAGCGATTCGCCCAATGAGTCCTTGATATTTAGTCGTTTTCAGCCAATTTTCTGGATTTTTGAAAATTTTACTTTTTTGTGAAAATATCCACTAAATGAGGGAATAATATGTGTGAGGGTACCCCAGAAGAGTTCCAAATGTGTGTGGGTAGAATATATATCTCACGGTGGTAAAATTGAAAAAAGTTGAAAAAAACATTTTTTTGGACTTAGTCATTTTTCCGGCGTTTATCAGACTTTCAGATAGGAGAAATGTCAGTGAGCGTTCCGATTTCAGTTCCAGGGCAATTCGCCCAATGAGTCCTTGATATTTAGTCGTTTTCAGCCAATTTTCTGGATTTTTGAAAATTTCACTTTTTTGTGAAAATATCCACTAAATGAGGGAATAAAATGTGTGAGGGTACCCCAGGAGAGTTCCAAATGTGTGTGGGTAGAATATATATCCCACGGGGGTAAAATTGAAAAAAGTTGAAAAAATTTTTTTTTTGGACTTAGTCATTTTTCCGTCGTTTATCAGACTTTCAGATAGGGGAAATGTCAGTGAGCATTTCGATTTCAGTTCCAGAGCGATTCGCCCAATAAGTCCTTGATATTTAATCATTTTCAGCCAATAATTTGGATTTTTGAAAATTTCACTTTTTTGTGAAAATATCCACTAAATGAGGGAATAATATGTGTGAGGGTACCCCAGGAGAGTTCCAAATGTGTGTGGGTAGAACATATATCCTACAGGGGTAAAATTGAAAAAAGTTGAACAAATTTTTTTTTGGACTTAGTCATTTTTCCAGCGTTTATCAGAATTTCAGATAGGGGAAATGTCAGTGAGCGTTCCGATTTCAGTTCCAGAGCGATTCGCCCAATGAGTACTTGATATTTAGTCGTTTTCAGCCAATTTCCTGGATTTTTGAAAATTTCACTTTTTTGTGAAAATATCCACTAAACGAGGGAATAATATGTGTGAGGGTACCCCAGGAGAGTTCCAAATGTGTTTGGGTAGAATATATATCCCACGGGGGTAAAATTGAAAAAAGTTGAACAAATTTTTTTTTGGACTTAGTCATTTTTCCAGCGTTTATCAGAATTTCAGATAGGGGAAATGTCAGTGAGCGTTCCGATTTCAGCTCCAGAGCGATTCGCCCAATGAGTACTTGATATTTAGTCGTTTTCAGCCAATTTCCTGGATTTTTGAAAATTTCACTTTTTTGTGAAAATATCCACTAAACGAGGGAATAATATGTGTGAGGGTACCCCAGGAGAGTTCCAAATGTGTTTGGGTAGAATATATATCCCACGGGGGTAAAATTGAAAAAAGTTGAATAAAAATTTTTTTTGGACTTAGTCATTTTTCCGTCGTTTATCAGACATTCAGATAGGGGAAATGTCAGTGAGCGTTCCGATTTCAGTTCCAGAGCGATTGGCCCAATGAGTACTTGATATTTAGTTGTTTTCAGCCAATTTCCTGGATTTTTGAAAATTTCACTTTTTTGTGAAAATATCCACTAAACGAGGGAATAATATGTGTGAGGGTACCCCAGGAGAGTTCCAAATGTGTTTGGGTAGAATATATATCCCACGGGGGTAAAATTGAAAAAAGTTGAACAAATTTTTTTTTGGACTTAGTCATTTTTCCAGCGTTTATCAGAATTTCAGATAGGGGAAATGTCAGTGAGCGTTCCGATTTCAGCTCCAGAGCGATTCGCCCAATGAGTACTTGATATTTAGTCGTTTTCAGCCAATTTCCTGGATTTTTGAAAATTTCACTTTTTTGTGAAAATATCCACTAAACGAGGGAATAATATGTGTGAGGGTACCCCAGGAGAGTTCCAAATGTGTGTGGGTAGAATATATATCCCACGGGGGTAAAATTGAAAAAAGTTGAAAAAATTTTTTTTTTGGACTTAGTCATTTTTCCGGCGTTTATCAGACTTTCAGAAAGGGGAAATGTCAGTGAGCGTTCCGATTTCAGTTCCAGAGCAATTCGCCCAATGGGTCCTTGATATTTAGTCGTTTTCAGCCAATTTTCTGGATTTTTGAAAATTTCACTTTTTTGTGAAAATATCCACTAAATGAGGGAATAATATGTGTGAGGGTACCCCAGGAGAGTTCCAAATGTGTGTGGGTAGAATATATATCCCACTGGGGTAAAATTGAAAAAAGTTGAAAAAAATTTTTTTTTGGACTTAGTCATTTTTCCGTCGTTTATCAGACTTTCAGATAGGTGAAATGTCAGTGAGCATTCCGATTTCAGTTCCAGAGCGATTCGCCCAATAAGTCCTTGATATTTAGTCATTTTCAGCCAATAATTTGGATTTTTGAAAATTTCACTTTTTTGTGAAAATATCCACTAAATGAGGGAATAATATGTGTGAGGGTACCCCAGGAGAGTTCCAAATGTGTGTGGGTAGAATATATATCCCACGGGGGTAAAATTGAAAAAAGTTGCAAAAAAATTTTTTTTGGACTTAGTCATTTTTCCGGCGTTTATCAGACTTTCAGATAGGGGAAATGTGAGTGAGCATTCCGATTTCAGTTCCAGAGCAATTCGCCCAATGAGTCCTTGATATTTAGTCGTTTTCAGCCAATTTTCTGGATTTTTGAAAATTTCACTTTTTTGTGAAAATATCCACTAAATGAGGGAATAATATGTGTGAGGGTACCCCAGGAGAGTTCCAAATGTGTGTGGGTAGAATATATATCCCACAGGGGTAAAATTGAAAAAAGTTGAACAAATTTTTTTTTGGACTTAGTCATTTTTCCAGCGTTTATCAGAATTTCAGATAGGGGAAATGTCAGTGAGCGTTCCGATTTCAGTTCCAGAGCGATTCGCCCAATGAGTACTTGATATTTAGTCGTTTTCAGCCAATTTCCTGAATTTTTGAAAATTTCACTTTTTTGTGAAAATATCCACTAAACGAGGGAATAACATGTGTGAGGGTACCCCAGGAGACTTCCAAATGTGTTTTGGTAGAATATATATCCCACGGGGGTAAAATTGAAAAAAGTTGAAAAAAATTTTTTTTTGGACTTAGTCATTTTTCCGGCGTTTATCAGACTTTCAGAAAGGGGAAATGTCAGTGAGCGTTCCGATTTCAGTTCCAGAGCAATTCGCCCAATGGGTCCTTGATATTTAGTCGTTTTCAGCCAATTTTCTGGATTTTTGAAAATTTCACTTTTTTGTGAAAATATCCACTAAACGAGGGAATAATATGTGTGAGGGTACCCCAGGAGAGTTCCAAATGTGTTTGGGTAGAATATATATCCCACGGGGGTAAAATTAAAAAAGTTGAACAAATTTTTTTTTGGACTTAGTCATTTTTCCAGCGTTTATCAGAATTTCAGATAGGGGAAATGTCAGTGAGCATTCCGATTTCAGTTCCAGAGCGATTCGCCCAATAAGTCCTTGATATTTAGTCGTTTTCAGCCAATTTTCTGGATTTTTGAAAATTTTACTTTTTGTGAAAATATCCACTAAATGAGGGAATAATATGTGTGAGGGTACCCCAGAAGAGTTCCAAATGTATGTGGGTAGAATATATATCTCACGGTGGTAAAATTGAAAAAAGTTGAAAAAAACATTTTTTTGGACTTAGTCATTTTTCCGGCGTTTATCAGACTTTCAGATAGGGGAAATGTCAGTGAGCGTTCCGATTTCAGTTCCAGAGCGATTCGCCCAATGAGTACTTGATATTTAGTCGTTTTCAGCCAATAATTTGGATTTTTGAAAATTTCACTTTTTTGTGAAAATATCCACTAAATGAGGGAATAATATGTGTGAGGGTACCCCAGGAGAGTTCCAAATGTGTGTGGGTAGAATATATATACCACAGGGGTAAAATTGAAAAAAGTTGAACAAATTTTTTTTTGGACTTAGTCATTTTTCCAGCGTTTATCAGAATTTCAGATAGGGGAAATGTCAGTGAGCGTTCCGATTTCAGTTCCAGAGCGATTCGCCCAATGAATACTTGATATTTAGTCGTTTTCAGCCAATTTCCTGGATTTTTGAAAATTTCACTTTTTTGTGAAAATATCCACTAAACGAGGGAATAATATGTGTGAGGGTACCCCAGGAGAGTTCCAAATGAGTGTGGGTAGAATATGTATCCCACGGGGGTAAAATTGAAAAAAGTTGAACAAATTTTTTTTTGGACTTAGTCATTTTTCCGACGTTTATCAGACTTTCAGATAGGGGAAATATCAGTGAGCGTTCCGATTTCAGTTCCAGAGCAATTCGCCCAATGAGTCCTTGATATTTAGTCGTTTTCAGCCAATTTTCTGGATTTTTGAAAATTTCACTTTTTTGTGAAAATATTCACTAAACGAGGGAATAATATGTGTGAGGGTACCCCAGGAGAGTTCCAAATGTGTGTGGGCAGAATATATATCCCACAGGGGTAAAATTGAAAAAAGTTGAACAAATTTTTTTTTGGACTTAGTCATTTTTCCAGCGTTTATCAGAATTTCAGATAGGGGAAATGTCAGTGAGCGTTCCGATTTCAGTTCCAGAGCGATTCGCCCAATGAGTACTTGATATTTAGTCGTTTTCAGCCAATTTCCTGGATTTTTGAAAATTTCACTTTTTTGTGAAAATATCCACTAAACGAGGGAATAATATGTGTGAGGGTACCCCAGGAGAGTTCCAAATGTGTTTGGGTAGAATATATATCCCACGGGGGTAAAATTGAAAAAAGTTGAAAAAAAATTTTTTTTGGACTTAGTCATTTTTCCGTCGTTTATCAGACTTTCAGATAGGGGAAATGTCAGTGAGCGTTCCGATTTCAGTTCCAGAGTGATTCGCCCAATGAGTCCTTGATATTTAGTCGTTTTCAGCCAATTTTCTGGATTTTTGAAAATTTCACTTTTTTGTGAAAATATCCACTAAATGAGGGAATAAAATGTGTGAGGGTACCCCAGGAGAGTTCCAAATGTGTGTGGGTAGAATATATATCCCACGGGGGTAAAATTGAAAAAAGTTGAAAAAATTTTTTTTTTGGACTTAGTCATTTTTCCGGCGTTTATCAGACTTTCAGATAGGGGAAATGTCAGTGAGCATTTCGATTTCAGTTCCAGAGCGATTCGCCCAATAAGTCCTTGATATTTAGTCATTTTCAGCCAATAATTTGGATTTTTGAAAATTTCACTTTTTTGTGAAAATATCCACTAAATGAGGGAATAATATGTGTGAGGGTACCCCAGGAGAGTTCCAAATGTGTGTGGGTAGAATATATATCCCACAGCGGTAAAATTGAAAAAGGTTGAACAAATTTTTTTTTGGACTTAGTCATTTTTCCAGCGTTTATCAGAATTTCAGATAGGGGAAATGTCAGTGAGCGTTCCGATTTCAGTTCCAGAGCGATTCGCCCAATGAGTCCTTGATATTTAGTCGTTTTCAGCCAATTTTCTGGATTTTTGAAAATTTAACTTTTTTGTGAAAATATCCACTAAATGAGGGAATAATATGTGTGAGGGTACCCCAGAAGAGTTCCAAATGTGTGTGGGTAGAATATATATCTCACGGTGGTAAAATTGAAAAAAGTTGAAAAAAACATTTTTTTGGACTTAGTCATTTTTCCGGCGTTTATCAGACTTTCAGATAGGGGAATTGCCAGTGAGCATTCCGATTTCAGTTCCAGAGCGATTCGGCCAATAAGTCCTTGATATTTAGTCATTTTCAGCCAATAATTTGGATTTTTGAAAATTTCACTTTTTTGTGAAAATATCCACTAAATGAGGGAATAATATGTGTGAGGGTACCCCAGGAGAGTTCCAAATGTGTGTGGGTAGAATATATATACCACAGGGGTAAAATTGAAAAAAGTTGAACAAATTTTTTTTTGGACTTATTCATTTTTCCAGCGTTTATCAGAATTTCAGATAGGGGAAATGTCAGTGAGCGTTCCGATTTCAGTTCCAGAGCGATTCGCCCAATGAGTCCTTGATATTTAGTCGTTTTCAGCCAATTTTCTGGATTTTTGAAAATTTAACTTTTTTGTGAAAATATCCACTAAATGAGGGAATAATATGTGTGAGGGTACCCCAGAAGAGTTCCAAATGTGTGTGGGTAGAATATATATCTCACGGTGGTAAAATTGAAAAAAGTTGAAAAAAACATTTTTTTGGACTTAGTCATTTTTCCGGCGTTTATCAGACTTTCAGATAGGGGAATTGCCAGTGAGCATTCCGATTTCAGTTCCAGAGCGATTCGGCCAATAAGTCCTTGATATTTAGTCATTTTCAGCCAATAATTTGGATTTTTGAAAATTTCACTTTTTTGTGAAAATATCCACTAAATGAGGGAATAATATGTGTGAGGGTACCCCAGGAGAGTTCCAAATGTGTGTGGGTAGAATATATATACCACAGGGGTAAAATTGAAAAAAGTTGAACAAATTTTTTTTTGGACTTATTCATTTTTCCAGCGTTTATCAGAATTTCAGATAGGGGAAATGTCAGTGAGCGTTCCGATTTCAGTTCCAGAGCGATTCGCCCAATGAGTACTTGATATTTAGTCGTTTTCAGCCAATTTCCTGAATTTTTGAAAATTTCACTTTTTTGTGAAAATATCCACTAAACGAGGGAATAATATGTGTGAGGGTACCCCAGGAGAGTTCCAAATGTGTTTGGGTAGAATATATATCCCACGGGGGTAAAATTGAAAAAAGTTGAAAAAATTTTTTTTTTGGACTTAGTCATTTTTCCGGCGTTTATCAGACTTTCAGATAGGGGAAATGTCAGTGAGCGTTCCGATTTCAGTTCCAGAGCGATTCGCCCAATGAGTCCTTGATATTTAGTCGTTTTCAGCCAATTTTCTGGATTTTTGAAAATTTTACTTTTTTGTGAAAATATCCACTAAATGAGGGAATAATATATGTGAGGGTACCCCAGGAGAGTTCCAAATGTGTGTGGGTAGAATATATATCCCACGGGGGTAAAATTGAAAAAAGTTGAACAAATTTTTTTTTGGACTTAGTCATTTTTCCGACGTTTATCAGACTTTCAGATAGGGGAAATGTCAGTGAGCGTTCCGATTTCAGTTCCAGAGTGATTCGCCCAATGAGTCCTTGATATTTAGTCGTTTTCAGCCAATTTTCTGGATTTTTGAAAATTTCACTTTTTTGTGAAAATATCCACTAAATGAGGGAATAAAATGTGTGAGGGTACCCCAGGAGAGTTCCAAATGTGTGTGGGTAGAATATATATCCCACGGGGGTAAAATTGAAAAAAGTTGAAAAAAATTTTTTTTTGGACTTAGTCATTTTTCCGGCGTTTATCAGACTTTCAGATAGGGGAAATGTCAGTGAGCATTTCGATTTCAGTTCCAGAGCGATTCGCCCAATAAGTCCTTGATATTTAGTCATTTTCAGCCAATAATTTGGATTTTTGAAAATTTCACTTTTTTGTGAAAATATCCACTAAATGAGGGAATAATATGTGTGAGGGTACCCCAATAGAGTTCCAAATGTGTGTGGGTAGAATATATATCCCACAGGGGTAAAATTGAAAAAGGTTGAACAAATTTTTTTTTGGACTTAGTCATTTTTCCAGCGTTTATCAGAATTTCAGATAGGGGAAATGTCAGTGAGCGTTCCGATTTCAGTTCCAGAGCGATTCGCCCAATGAGTCCTTGATATTTAGTCGTTTTCAGCCAATTTTCTGGATTTTTGAAAATTTCACTTTTTTTGTGAAAATATCCACTAAATGAGGGAATAATATGTGTGAGGGTACCCCAGAAGAGTTCCAAATGTGTGTGGGTAGAATATATATCTCACGGTGGTAAAATTGAAAAAAGTTGAAAAAAACATTTTTT
Organism: Phyllobates terribilis; assembly: GCF_046119375.1. Taxonomy (NCBI): domain Eukaryota; kingdom Metazoa; phylum Chordata; class Amphibia; order Anura; family Dendrobatidae; genus Phyllobates; species Phyllobates terribilis. The sequence continues at coordinate 1,011,512 of NW_027363138.1, forward strand.
TGGACTTAGTCATTTTTCCGGCGTTTATCAGACTTTCAGATAGGGGAATTGTCAGTGAGCATTCCGATTTCAGTTCCAGAGCGATTCGGCCAATAAGTCCTTGATATTTAGTCATTTTCAGCCAATAATTTGGATTTTTGAAAATTTCACTTTTTTGTGAAAATATCCACTAAATGAGGGAATAATATGTGTGAGGGTACCCCAGGAGAGTTCCAAATGTGTGTGGGTAGAATATATATACCACAGGGGTAAAATTGAAAAAAGTTGAACAAATTTTTTTTTGGACTTAGTCATTTTTCCGTCGTTTATCAGACTTTCAGATAGGAGAAATGTCAGTGAGCGTTCCGATTTCAGTTCCAGGGCAATTCGCCCAATGAGTCCTTGATATTTAGTCGTTTTCAGCCAATTTTCTGGATTTATGAAAATTTCACTTTTTTGTGAAAATATCCACTAAACGAGGGAATAATATGTGTGAGGGTACCCCAGGAGAGTTCCAAATGAGTGTGGGTAGAATATGTATCCCACGGGGGTAAAATTGAAAAAAGTTGAACAAATTTTTTTTTGGACTTAGTCATTTTTCCGACGTTTATCAGACTTTCAGATAGGGGAAATATAAGTGAGCGTTCCGATTTCAGTTCCAGAGCAATTCGCCCAATGAGTCCTTGATATTTAGTCGTTTTCAGCCAATTTTCTGGATTTTTGAAAATTTCACTTTTTTTGTGAAAATATCCACTATATGAGGGAATAATATGTGTGAGGGTACCCCAGGAGAGTTCCAAATGTGTGTGGGTAGAATATATATCCCACGGGGGTAAAATTGAAAAAAGTTGAAAAAATTTTTTTTTTGGACTTAGTCATTTTTCCGGCGTTTATCAGACTTTCAGATAGGGGAAATGTCAGTGAGCGTTCCGATTTCAGTTCCAGAGCAATTCGCCCAATGAGTCCTTGATATTTAGTCGTTTTCAGCCAATTTTCTGGATTTTTGAAAATTTCACTTTTTTTGTGAAAATATCCACTAAATGAGGGAATAATATGTGTGAGGGTACCCCAGGAGAGTTCCAAATGTGTTTGGGTAGAATATATATCCCACGGGGGTAAAATTGAAAAAAGTTGAAAAAAAATTTTTTTTGGACTTAGTCATTTTTCCGTCGTTTATCAGACTTTCAGATAGGGGAAATGTCAGTGAGCGTTCCGATTTCAGTTCCAGAGTGATTCGCCCAATGAGTCCTTGATATTTAGTCGTTTTCAGCCAATTTTCTGGATTTTTGAAAATTTCACTTTTTTGTGAAAATATCCACTAAATGAGGGAATAAAATGTGTGAGGGTACCCCAGGAGAGTTCCAAATGTGTGTGGGTAGAATATATATCCCACGGGGGTAAAATTGAAAAAAGTTGAAAAAAATTTTTTTTTGGACTTAGTCATTTTTCCGGCGTTTATCAGACTTTCAGATAGGGGAAATGTCAGTGAGCATTTCGATTTCAGTTCCAGAGCGATTCGCCCAATAAGTCCTTGATATTTAGTCATTTTCAGCCAATAATTTGGATTTTTGAAAATTTCACTTTTTTGTGAAAATATCCACTAAATGAGGGAATAATATGTGTGAGGGTACCCCAATAGAGTTCCAAATGTGTGTGGGTAGAATATATATCCCACAGGGGTAAAATTGAAAAAGGTTGAACAAATTTTTTTTTGGACTTAGTCATTTTTCCAGCGTTTATCAGAATTTCAGATAGGGGAAATGTCAGTGAGCGTTCCGATTTCAGTTCCAGAGCGATTCGCCCAATGAGTCCTTGATATTTAGTCGTTTTCAGCCAATTTTCTGGATTTTTGAAAATTTCACTTTTTTTGTGAAAATATCCACTAAATGAGGGAATAATATGTGTGAGGGTACCCCAGAAGAGTTCCAAATGTGTGTGGGTAGAATATATATCTCACGGTGGTAAAATTGAAAAAAGTTGAAAAAAACATTTTTTTGGACTTAGTCATTTTTCCGGCGTTTATCAGACTTTCAGATAGGGGAATTGTCAGTGAGCATTCCGATTTCAGTTCCAGAGCGATTCGGCCAATAAGTCCTTGATATTTAGTCATTTTCAGCCAATAATTTGGATTTTTGAAAATTTCACTTTTTTGTGAAAATATCCACTAAATGAGGGAATAATATGTGTGAGGGTACCCCAGGAGAGTTCCAAATGTGTGTGGGTAGAATATATATACCACAGGGGTAAAATTGAAAAAAGTTGAACAAATTTTTTTTTGGACTTATTCATTTTTCCAGCGTTTATCAGACTTTCAGATAGGGGAAATGTCAGTGAGCGTTCCGATTTCAGTTCCAGGGCAATTCGCCCAATGAGTCCTTGATATTTAGTCGTTTTCAGCCAATTTTCTGGATTTATGAAAATTTCACTTTTTTGTGAAAATATCCACTAAACGAGGGAATAATATGTGTGAGGGTACCCCAGGAGAGTTCCAAATGTGTGTGGGTAGAATATATATCCCACGGGGGTAAAATTGAAAAAAGTTGAAAAAATTTTTTTTTTGGACTTAGTCATTTTTCCGGCGTTTATCAGACTTTCAGATAGGGGAAATGTCAGTGAGCGTTCCGATTTCAGTTCCAGAGCAATTCGCCCAATGAGTCCTTGATATTTAGTCGTTTTCAGCCAATTTTCTGGATTTTTGAAAATTTCACTTTTTTTGTGAAAATATCCACTAAATGAGGGAATAATATGTGTGAGGGTACCCCATGAGAGTTCCAAATGTGTGTGGGTAGAATATATATCCCACGGGGGTAAAATTGAAAAAAGTTGAAAAAAAATTTTTTTTGGACTTAGTCATTTTTCCGGCGTTTATCAGACTTTCAGATAGGGGAAATGTCAGTGAGCGTTCCGATTTCAGTTCCAGAGCAATTCGCCCAATGAGTCCTTGATATTTAGTCGTTTTCAGCCAATTTTCTGGATTTATGAAAATGTCACTTATTTGTGAAAATATCCACTAAACGAGGGAATAATATGTGTGAGGGTACCCCAGGAGAGTTCCAAATGAGTGTGGGTAGAATATATATCCCACGGGGGTAAAATTGAAAATAGTTGAACAAATTTTTTTTTGGACTTAGTCATTTTTCCGGCGTTTATCAGACTATCAGATAGGGGAAATGTCAGTGAGCGTTCCGATTTCAGTTCCAGAGCAATTCGCCCAATGAGTCCTTGATATTTAGTCGTTTTCAGCCAATTTTCTGGATTTTTGAAATTTTCACTTTTTTGGGAAAATATCCACTAAACGAGGGAATAATATGTGTGAGGGTACCCCAGGAGAGTTCCAAATGAGTGTGGGTAGAATATATATCCCACGGGGGTAAAATTGAAAATAGTTGAACAAATTTTTTTTTGGACTTAGTCATTTTTCCGGCGTTTATCAGACTATCAGATAGGGGAAATGTCAGTGAGCGTTCCGATTTCAGTTCCAGAGCAATTCGCCCAATGAGTCCTTGATATTTAGTCGTTTTCAGCCAATTTTCTGGATTTTTGAAAATTTCACTTTTTTGGGAAAATATCCACTAAACGAGGGAATAATATGTGTGAGGGTACTCCAGGAGAGTTCCAAATGTGTGTGGGTAGAATATATATCCCATGGGGGTAAAATTGAAAAAAGTTGAACAAATTTTTTTTTGGACTTAGTCATTTTTCCGGCGTTTATCAGACTTTCAGATAGGGGAAATGTCAGTGAGCGTTCCGATTTCAGTTCCAGAGCAATTCGCCCAATGAGTCCTTGATATTTAGTCGTTTTCAGCCAATTTTCTGGATTTTTGAAAATTTCACTTTTTTGTGAAAATATCCACTAAATGAGGGAATAATATGTGTGAGGGTACCCCAGGAGAGTTCCAAATGTGTGTGGGTAGAATATATATCCCACGGGGGTAAAATTGAAAAAAGTTGAAAAAATTTTTTTTTTGGACTTAGTCATTTTTCCGGCGTTTATCAGACTTTCAGATAGGGGAAATGTCAGTGAGCGTTCCGATTTCAGTTCCAGAGCAATTCGCCCAATGAGTCCTTGATATTTAGTCGTTTTCAGCCAATTTTCTGGATTTTTGAAATTTTCACTTTTTTGGGAAAATATCCACTAAACGAGGGAATAATATGTGTGAGGGTACCCCAGGAGAGTTCCAAATGAGTGTGGGTAGAATATATATCCCACGGGGGTAAAATTGAAAATAGTTGAACAAATTTTTTTTTGGACTTAGTCATTTTTCCGGCGTTTATCAGACTATCAGATAGGGGAAATGTCAGTGAGCGTTCCGATTTCAGTTCCAGAGCAATTCGCCCAATGAGTCCTTGATATTTAGTCGTTTTCAGCCAATTTTCTGGATTTTTGAAAATTTCACTTTTTTGGGAAAATATCCACTTACCGAGGGAATAATATGTGTGAGGGTACTCCAGGAGAGTTCCAAATGTGTGTGGGTAGAATATATATCCCATGGGGGTAAAATTGAAAAAAGTTGAACAAATTTTTTTTTGGACTTAGTCATTTTTCCGGCGTTTATCAGACTTTCAGATAGGGGAAATGTCAGTGAGCGTTCCGATTTCAGTTCCAGAGCAATTCGCCCAATGAGTCCTTGATATTTAGTCGTTTTCAGCCAATTTTCTGGATTTTTGAAAATTTCACTTTTTTGTGAAAATATCCACTAAATGAGGGAATAATATGTGTGAGGGTACCCCAGGAGAGTTCCAAATGTGTGTGGGTAGAATATATATCCCACGGGGGTAAAATTGAAAAAAGTTGAAAAAATTTTTTTTTTGGACTTAGTCATTTTTCCGGCGTTTATCAGACTTTCAGATAGGGGAAATGTCAGTGAGCGTTCCGATTTCAGTTCCAGAGCAATTCGCCCAATGAGTCCTTGATATTTAGTCGTTTTCAGCCAATTTTCTGGATTTATGAAAATTTCACTTTTTTGTGAAAATATCCACTAAACGAGGGAATAATATGTGTGACTTAGTCATTTTTCCGGCGTTTATCAGACTTTCAGATAGGGGAAATGTCAGTGAGCGTTCCGATTTCAGTTCCAGAGCAATTCGCCCAATGAGTCCTTGATATTTAGTCGTTTTCAGCCAATTTTCTGGATTTATGAAAATTTCACTTTTTTGTGAAAATATCCACTAAACGAGGGAATAATATGTGTGAGGGTACCCCAGGAGAGTTCCAAATGAGTGTGGGTAGAATATATATCCCACGGGGGTAAAATTGAAAAAAGTTGAACAAATTTTTTTTTGGACTTAGTCATTTTTCCGGCGTTTATCAGACTTTCAGATAGGGGAAATATCAGTGAGCGTTCCGATTTCAGTTCCAGAGCAATTCGCCCAATGAGTCCTTGATATTTAGTCGTTTTCAGCCAATTTTCTGGATTTTTGAAAATTTCACTTTTTTTGTGAAAATATCCACTATATGAGGGAATAATATGTGTGAGGGTACCCCAGGAGAGTTCCAAATGTGTGTGGGTAGAATATATATCCCACGGGGGTAAAATTGAAAAAAGTTGAAAAAATTTTTTTTTTGGACTTAGTCATTTTTCCGGCGTTTATCAGACTTTCAGATAGGGGAAATGTCAGTGAGCGTTCCGATTTCAGTTCCAGAGCAATTCGCCCAATGAGTCCTTGATATTTAGTCGTTTTCAGCCAATTTTCTGGATTTTTGAAAATTTCACTTTTTTTGTGAAAATATCCACTAAATGAGGGAATAATATGTGTGAGGGTACCCCATGAGAGTTCCAAATGTGTGTGGGTAGAATATATATCCCACGGGGGTAAAATTGAAAAAAGTTGAAAAAAAATTTTTTTTGGACTTAGTCATTTTTCCGGCGTTTATCAGACTTTCAGATAGGGGAAATGTCAGTGAGCGTTCCGATTTCAGTTCCAGAGCAATTCGCCCAATGAGTCCTTGATATTTAGTCGTTTTCAGCCAATTTTCTGGATTTATGAAAATGTCACTTATTTGTGAAAATATCCACTAAACGAGGGAATAATATGTGTGAGGGTACCCCAGGAGAGTTCCAAATGAGTGTGGGTAGAATATATATCCCACGGGGGTAAAATTGAAAATAGTTGAACAAATTTTTTTTTGGACTTAGTCATTTTTCCGACGTTTATCAGACTATCAGATAGGGGAAATGTCAGTGAGCGTTCCGATTTCAGTTCCAGAGCAATTCGCCCAATGAGTCCTTGATATTTAGTCGTTTTCAGCCAATTTTCTGGATTTTTGAAATTTTCACTTTTTTGGGAAAATATCCACTAAACGAGGGAATAATATGTGTGAGGGTACCCCAGGAGAGTTCCAAATGAGTGTGGGTAGAATATATATCCCACGGGGGTAAAATTGAAAATAGTTGAACAAATTTTTTTTTGGACTTAGTCATTTTTCCGGCGTTTATCAGACTATCAGATAGGGGAAATGTCAGTGAGCGTTCCGATTTCAGTTCCAGAGCAATTCGCCCAATGAGTCCTTGATATTTAGTCGTTTTCAGCCAATTTTCTGGATTTTTGAAAATTTCACTTTTTTGGGAAAATATCCACTAAACGAGGGAATAATATGTGTGAGGGTACTCCAGGAGAGTTCCAAATGTGTGTGGGTAGAATATATATCCCATGGGGGTAAAATTGAAAAAAGTTGAACAAATTTTTTTTTGGACTTAGTCATTTTTCCGGCGTTTATCAGACTTTCAGATAGGGGAAATGTCAGTGAGCGTTCCGATTTCAGTTCCAGAGCAATTCGCCCAATGAGTCCTTGATATTTAGTCGTTTTCAGCCAATTTTCTGGATTTATGAAAATTTCACTTTTTTGTGAAAATATCCACTAAACGAGGGAATAATATGTGTGACTTAGTCATTTTTCCGGCGTTTATCAGACTTTCAGATAGGGGAAATGTCAGTGAGCGTTCCGATTTCAGTTCCAGAGCAATTCGCCCAATGAGTCCTTGATATTTAGTCGTTTTCAGCCAATTTTCTGGATTTTGAAAATTTCACTTTTTTGTGAAAATATCCACTAAATGAGGGAATAATATGTGTGAGGGTACACCAGGAGAGTTCCAAATGTGTGTGGGTAGAATATATATCCCACGGGGGTAAAATTGAAAAAAGTTGAAAAAATTTTTTTTTTGGACTTAGTCATTTTTCCGGCGTTTATCAGACTTTCAGATAGGGGAAATGTCAGTGAGCGTTCCGATTTCAGTTCCAGAGCAATTCGCCCAATGAGTCCTTGATATTTAGTCGTTTTCAGCCAATTTTCTGGATTTATGAAAATTTCACTTTTTTGTGAAAATATCCACTAAACGAGGGAATAATATGTGTGAGGGTACCCCAGGAGAGTTCCAAATGAGTGTGGGTAGAATATATATCCCACGGGGGTAAAATTGAAAAAAGTTGAACAAATTTTTTTTTGGACTTAGTCATTTTTCCGGCGTTTATCAGACTTTCAGATAGGGGAAATGTCAGTGAGCGTTCCGATTTCAGTTCCAGAGCAATTCGCCCAATGAGTCCTTGATATTTAGTCGTTTTCAGCCAATTTTCTGGATTTTTGAAAATTTCACTTTTTTGGGAAAATATCCACTAAACGAGGGAATAATATGTGTGAGGGTACTCCAGGAGAGTTCCAAATGTGTGTGGGTAGAATATATATCCCATGGGGGTAAAATTGAAAAAAGTTGAACAAATTTTTTTTTGGACTTAGTCATTTTTCCGGCGTTTATCAGACTTTCAGATAGGGGAAATGTCAGTGAGCGTTCCGATTTCAGTTCCAGAGCAATTCGCCCAATGAGTCCTTGATATTTAGTCGTTTTCAGCCAATTTTCTGGATTTTTGAAAATTTCACTTTTTTGTGAAAATATCCACTAAATGAGGGAATAATATGTGTGAGGGTACCCCAGGAGAGTTCCAAATGTGTGTGGGTAGAATATATATCCCACGGGGGTAAAATTGAAAAAAGTTGAAAAAATTTTTTTTTTGGACTTAGTCATTTTTCCGGCGTTTATCAGACTTTCAGATAGGGGAAATGTCAGTGAGCGTTCCGATTTCAGTTCCAGAGCAATTCGCCCAATGAGTCCTTGATATTTAGTCGTTTTCAGCCAATTTTCTGGATTTATGAAAATTTCACTTTTTTGTGAAATTATCCACTAAACGAGGGAATAATATGTGTGACTTAGTCATTTTTCCGGCGTTTATCAGACTTTCAGATAGGGGAAATGTCAGTGAGCGTTCCGATTTCAGTTCCAGAGCAATTCGCCCAATGAGTCCTTGATATTTAGTCGTTTTCAGCCAATTTTCTGGATTTATGAAAATTTCACTTTTTTGTGAAAATATCCACTAAACGAGGGAATAATATGTGTGAGGGTACCCCAGGAGAGTTCCAAATGAGTGTGGGTAGAATATATATCCCACGGGGGTAAAATTGAAAAAAGTTGAACAAATTTTTTTTTGGACTTAGTCATTTTTCCGGCGTTTATCAGACTTTCAGATAGGGGAAATATCAGTGAGCGTTCCGATTTCAGTTCCAGAGCAATTCGCCCAATGAGTCCTTGATATTTAGTCGTTTTCAGCCAATTTTCTGGATTTTTGAAAATTTCACTTTTTTTGTGAAAATATCCACTATATGAGGGAATAATATGTGTGAGGGTACCCCAGGAGAGTTCCAAATGTGTGTGGGTAGAATATATATCCCACGGGGGTAAAATTGAAAAAAGTTGAAAAAATTTTTTTTTTGGACTTAGTCATTTTTCTGGCGTTTATCAGACTTTCAGATAGGGGAAATGTCAGTGAGCGTTCCGATTTCAGTTCCAGAGCAATTCGCCCAATGAGTCCTTGATATTTAGTCGTTTTCAGCCAATTTTCTGGATTTTTGAAAATTTCACTTTTTTTGTGAAAATATCCACTAAATGAGGGAATAATATGTGTGAGGGTACCCCATGAGAGTTCCAAATGTGTGTGGGTAGAATATATATCCCACGGGGGTAAAATTGAAAAAAGTTGAAAAAAAATTTTTTTTGGACTTAGTCATTTTTCCGGCGTTTATCAGACTTTCAGATAGGGGAAATGTCAGTGAGCGTTCCGATTTCAGTTCCAGAGCAATTCGCCCAATGAGTCCTTGATATTTAGTCGTTTTCAGCCAATTTTCTGGATTTATGAAAATGTCACTTATTTGTGAAAATATCCACTAAACGAGGGAATAATATGTGTGAGGGTACCCCAGGAGAGTTCCAAATGAGTGTGGGTAGAATATATATCCCACGGGGGTAAAATTGAAAATAGTTGAACAAATTTTTTTTTGGACTTAGTCATTTTTCCGACGTTTATCAGACTATCAGATAGGGGAAATGTCAGTGAGCGTTCCGATTTCAGTTCCAGAGCAATTCGCCCAATGAGTCCTTGATATTTAGTCGTTTTCAGCCAATTTTCTGGATTTTTGAAATTTTCACTTTTTTGGGAAAATATCCACTAAACGAGGGAATAATATGTGTGAGGGTACCCCAGGAGAGTTCCAAATGAGTGTGGGTAGAATATATATCCCACGGGGGTAAAATTGAAAATAGTTGAACAAATTTTTTTTTGGACTTAGTCATTTTTCCGGCGTTTATCAGACTATCAGATAGGGGAAATGTCAGTGAGCGTTCCGATTTCAGTTCCAGAGCAATTCGCCCAATGAGTCCTTGATATTTAGTCGTTTTCAGCCAATTTTCTGGATTTTTGAAAATTTCACTTTTTTGGGAAAATATCCACTAAACGAGGGAATAATATGTGTGAGGGTACTCCAGGAGAGTTCCAAATGTGTGTGGGTAGAATATATATCCCATGGGGGTAAAATTGAAAAAAGTTGAACAAATTTTTTTTTGGACTTAGTCATTTTTCCGGCGTTTATCAGACTTTCAGATAGGGGAAATGTCAGTGAGCGTTCCGATTTCAGTTCCAGAGCAATTCGCCCAATGAGTCCTTGATATTTAGTCGTTTTCAGCCAATTTTCTGGATTTTTGAAAATTTCACTTTTTTGTGAAAATATCCACTAAATGAGGGAATAATATGTGTGAGGGTACCCCAGGAGAGTTCCAAATGTGTGTGGGTAGAATATATATCCCACGGGGGTAAAATTGAAAAAAGTTGAAAAAATTTTTTTTTTGGACTTAGTCATTTTTCCGGCGTTTATCAGACTTTCAGATAGGGGAAATGTCAGTGAGCGTTCCGATTTCAGTTCCAGAGCAATTCGCCCAATGAGTCCTTGATATTTAGTCGTTTTCAGCCAATTTTCTGGATTTATGAAAATTTCACTTTTTTGTGAAAATATCCACTAAACGAGGGAATAATATGTGTGACTTAGTCATTTTTCCGGCGTTTATCAGACTTTCAGATAGGGGAAATGTCAGTGAGCGTTCCGATTTCAGTTCCAGAGCAATTCGCCCAATGAGTCCTTGATATTTAGTCGTTTTCAGCCAATTTTCTGGATTTTGAAAATTTCACTTTTTTGTGAAAATATCCACTAAATGAGGGAATAATATGTGTGAGGGTACACCAGGAGAGTTCCAAATGTGTGTGGGTAGAATATATATCCCACGGGGGTAAAATTGAAAAAAGTTGAAAAAATTTTTTTTTTGGACTTAGTCATTTTTCCGGCGTTTATCAGACTTTCAGATAGGGGAAATGTCAGTGAGCGTTCCGATTTCAGTTCCAGAGCAATTCGCCCAATGAGTCCTTGATATTTAGTCGTTTTCAGCCAATTTTCTGGATTTATGAAAATTTCACTTTTTTGTGAAAATATCCACTAAACGAGGGAATAATATGTGTGAGGGTACCCCAGGAGAGTTCCAAATGAGTGTGGGTAGAATATATATCCCACGGGGGTAAAATTGAAAAAAGTTGAACAAATTTTTTTTTGGACTTAGTCATTTTTCCGGCGTTTATCAGACTTTCAGATAGGGGAAATGTCAGTGAGCGTTCCGATTTCAGTTCCAGAGCAATTCGCCCAATGAGTCCTTGATATTTAGTCGTTTTCAGCCAATTTTCTGGATTTATGAAAATGTCACTTTTTTGTGAAAATATCCACTAAACGAGGGAATAATATGTGTGAGGGTACCCCAGGAGAGTTCCAAATGAGTGTGGGTAGAATATATATCCCACGGGGGTAAAATTGAAAAAAGTTGAACAAATTTTTTTTTGGACTTAGTCATTTTTCCGGCGTTTATCAGACTTTCAGATAGGGGAAATGTCAGTGAGCGTTCCGATTTCAGTTCCAGAGCAATTCGCCCAATGAGTCTTTGATATTTAGTCGTTTTCAGCCAATTTTCTGGATTTATGAAAATGTCACTTTTTTGTGAAAATATCCACTAAACGAGGGAATAATATGTGTGAGAGTACCCCATGAGAGTTCCAAATGAGTGTGGGTAGAATATATATCCCACGGGGGTAAAATTGAAAGTAGTTGAACAAATTTTTTTTTGGACTTAGTCATTTTTCCGGCGTTTATCAGACTATCAGATAGGGGAAATGTCAGTGAGCGTTCCGATTTCAGTTCCAGAGCAATTCGCCCAATGAGTCCTTGATATTTAGTCGTTTTCAGCCAATTTTCTGGATTTTTGAAAATTTCACTTTTTTGTGAAAATATCCACTAAACGAGGGAATAATATGTGTGAGGGTACCCCAGGAGAGTTCCAAATGTGTGTGGGTAGAATATATATCCCATGGGGGTAAAATTGAAAAAAGTTGAACAAATTTTTTTTTGGACTTAGTCATTTTTCCGGCGTTTATCAGACTTTCAGATAGGGGAAATGTCAGTGAGCGTTCTGATTTCAGTTCCAGAGCAATTCGCCCAATGAGTCCTTGATATTTAGTCGTTTTCAGCCAATTTTCTGGATTTTTGAAAATTTCACTTTTTTGTGAAAATATCCACTAAACGAGGGAATAATATGTGTGAGGGTACCCCAGGAGAGTTCCAAATGAGTGTGGGTAGAATATATATCCCACGGGGGTAAAATTGAAAAAAGTTGAACATATTTTTTTTTGGACTTAGTCATTTTTCCGGCGTTTATCAGACTTTAAGATAGGGGAAATGTCAGTGAGCGTTCCGATTTCAGTTCCAGAGCAATTCGACCAATGAGTCCTTGATATTTAGTCGTTTTCAGCCAATTTTCTGGATTTATGAAAATTTCACTTTTTTGTGAAAATATCCACTAAACGAGGGAATAATATGTGTGACTTAGTCATTTTTCCGGCGTTTATCAGACTTTCAGATAGGGGAAATGTCAGTGAGCGTTCCGATTTCAGTTCCAGAGCAATTCGCCCAATGAGTCCTTGATATTTAGACGTTTTCAGCCAATTTTCTGGATTTTGAAAATTTCACTTTTTTGTGAAAATATCCACTAAATGAGGGAATAATATGTGTGAGGGTACACCAGGAGAGTTCCAAATGTGTGTGGGTAGAATATATATCCCACGGGGGTAAAATTGAAAAAAGTTGAAAAAATTTTTTTTTTGGACTTAGTCATTTTTCCGGCGTTTATCAGACTTTCAGATAGGGGAAATGTCAGTGAGCGTTCCGATTTCAGTTCCAGAGCAATTCGCCCAATGAGTCCTTGATATTTAGTCGTTTTCAGCCAATTTTCTGGATTTATGAAAATTTCACTTTTTTGTGAAAATATCCACTAAACGAGGGAATAATATGTGTGAGGGTACCCCAGGAGAGTTCCAAATGAGTGTGGGTAGAATATATATCCCACGGGGGTAAAATTGAAAAAAGTTGAACAAATTTTTTTTTGGACTTAGTCATTTTTCCGGCGTTTATCAGACTTTCAGATAGGGGAAATGTCAGTGAGCGTTCCGATTTCAGTTCCAGAGCAATTCGCCCAATGAGTCCTTGATATTTAGTCGTTTTCAGCCAATTTTCTGGATTTATGAAAATGTCACTTTTTTGTGAAAATATCCACTAAACGAGGGAATAATATGTGTGAGGGTACCCCAGGAGAGTTCCAAATGAGTGTGGGTAGAATATATATCCCACGGGGGTAAAATTGAAAAAAGTTGAACAAATTTTTTTTTGGACTTAGTCATTTTTCCGGCGTTTATCAGACTTTCAGATAGGGGAAATGTCAGTGAGCGTTCCGATTTCAGTTCCAGAGCAATTCGCCCAATGAGTCCTTGATATTTAGTCGTTTTCAGCCAATTTTCTGGATTTATGAAAATGTCACTTTTTTGTGAAAATATCCACTAAACGAGGGAATAATATGTGTGAGAGTACCCCATGAGAGTTCCAAATGAGTGTGGGTAGAATATATATCCCACGGGGGTAAAATTGAAAGTAGTTGAACAAATTTTTTTTTGGACTTAGTCATTTTTCCGGCGTTTATCAGACTATCAGATAGGGGAAATGTCAGTGAGCGTTCCGATTTCAGTTCCAGAGCAATTCGCCCAATGAGTCCTTGATATTTAGTCGTTTTCAGCCAATTTTCTGGATTTTTGAAAATTTCACTTTTTTGTGAAAATATCCACTAAACGAGGGAATAATATGTGTGAGGGTACCCCAGGAGAGTTCCAAATGTGTGTGGGTAGAATATATATCCCATGGGGGTAAAATTGAAAAAAGTTGAACAAATTTTTTTTTGGACTTAGTCATTTTTCCGGCGTTTATCAGACTTTCAGATAGGGGAAATGTCAGTGAGCGTTCTGATTTCAGTTCCAGAGCAATTCGCCCAATGAGTCCTTGATATTTAGTCGTTTTCAGCCAATTTTCTGGATATTTGAAAATTTCACTTTTTTTGTGAAAATATCCACTAAATGAGGGAATAATATGTGTGAGGGTACCCCAGGAGAGATCCAAATGTGTGTGGGTAGAATATATATCCCACGGGGGTAAAATTGAAAAAAGTTGAAAAAATTTTTTTTTTGGACTTAGTCATTTTTCCGGCGTTTATCAGACTTTCAGATAGGGGAAATGTCAGTGAGCGTTCCGATTTCAGTTCCAGAGCAATTCGCCCAATGAGTCCTTGATATTTAGTCGTTTTCAGCCAATTTTCTGGATTTTTGAAAATTTCGCTTTTTTGTGAAAATATCCACTAAATGAGGGAATAATATGTGTGAGGGTACCCCAGGAGAGTTTCAAATGTGTGTGGGTAGAATATATATCCCACGGGGGTAAAATTGAAAAAAGTTGAAAAAATTTTTTTTTTGGACTTAGTCATTTTTCCGGCGTTTATCAGACTTTCAGATAGGGGAAATGTCAGTGAGCGTTCCGATTTCAGTTCCAGAGCAATTCGCCCAATGAGTCCTTGATATTTAGTCGTTTTCAGCCAATTTTCTGGATTTATGAAAATGTCACTTTTTTGTGAAAATATCCACTAAACGAGGGAATAATATGTGTGAGGGTACCCCATGAGAGTTCCAAATGAGTGTGGGTAGAATATATATCCCACGGGGATAAAATTGAAAGTAGTTGAACAAATTTTTTTTTGGACTTAGTCATTTTTCCGGCATTTATCAGACTATCAGATAGGGGAAATGTCAGTGAGCGTTCCGATTTCAGTTCCAGAGCAATTCGCCCAATGAGTCCTTGATATTTAGTCGTTTTCAGCCAATTTTCTGATTTTGAAAATTTCACTTTTTTGTGAAAATATCCACTAAACGAGGGAATAATATGTGTGAGGGTACCCCAGGAGAGTTCCAAATGTGTGTGGGTAGAATATATATCCCATGGGGGTAAAATTGAAAAAAGTTGAACAAATTTTTTTTTGGACTTAGTCATTTTTCCGGCGTTTATCAGACTTTCAGATAGGGGAAATGTCAGTGAACGTTCTGATTTCAATTCCAGAGCAATTCGCCCAATGAGTCCTTGATATTTAGTCGTTTTCAGCCAATTTTCTGGATTTTTGAAAATTTCACTTTTTTGTGAAAATATCCACTAAACGAGGGAATAATATGTGTGAGGGTACCCCAGGAGAGTTCCAAATGAGTGTGGGTAGAATATATATCCCACGGGGGTAAAATTGAAAAAAGTTGAACATATTTTTTTTTGGACTTAGTCATTTTTCCGGCGTTTATCAGACTTTAAGATAGGGGAAATGTCAGTGAGCGTTCCGATTTCAGTTCCAGAGCAATTCGCCCAATGAGTCCTTGATATTTAGTCGTTTTCAGCCAATTTTCTGGATTTATGAAAATGTCACTTTTTTGTGAAAATATCCACTAAACGAGGGAATAATATGTGTGAGGGTACCCCATGAGAGTTCCAAATGAGTGTGGGTAGAATATATATCCCACGGGGGTAAAATTGAAAGTAGTTGAACAAATTTTTTTTTGGACTTAGTCATTTTTCCGGCGTTTATCAGACTATCAGATAGGGGAAATGTCAGTGAGCGTTCCGATTTCAGTTCCAGAGCAATTCGCCCAATGAGTCCTTGATATTTAGTCGTTTTCAGCCAATTTTCTGGATTTTTGAAAATTTCACTTTTTTGTGAAAATATCCACTAAACGAGGGAATAATATGTGTGAGGGTACCCCAGGAGAGTTCCAAATGTGTGTGGGTAGAATATATATCCCATGGGGGTAAAATTGAAAAAAGTTGAACAAATTTTTTTTTGGACTTAGTCATTTTTCCGGCGTTTATCAGACTTTCAGATAGGGGAAATGTCAGTGAGCGTTCTGATTTCAATTCCAGAGCAATTCGCCCAATGAGTCCTTGATATTTAGTCGTTTTCAGCCAATTTTCTGGATTTTTGAAAATTTCACTTTTTTGTGAAAATATCCACTAAACGAGGGAATAATATGTGTGAGGGTACCCCAGGAGAGTTCCAAATGAGTGTGGGTAGAATATATATCCCACGGGGGTAAAATTGAAAAAAGTTGAACAAATTTTTTTTTGGACTTAGTCATTTTTCCGGCGTTTATCAGACTTTCAGATAGGGGAAATGTCAGTGAGCGTTCTGATTTCAATTCCAGAGCAATTCGCCCAATGAGTCCTTTATATTTAGTCGTTTTCAGCCAATTTTCTGGATTTTTGAAAATTTCACTTTTTTGTGAAAATATCCACTAAACGAGGGAATAATATGTGTGAGGGTACCCCAGGAGAGTTCCAAATGAGTGTGGGTAGAATATATATCCCACGGGGGTAAAATTGAAAAAAGTTGAACAAATTTTTTTTTGGACTTAGTCATTTTTCCGGCGTTTATCAGACTTTAAGATAGGGGAAATGTCAGTGAGCGATCCGATTTCAGTTCCAGAGCAATTCGCCCAATGAGTCCTTGATATTTAGTCGTTTTCAGCCAATTTTCTGGATATTTGAAAATTTCACTTTTTTTGTGAAAATATCCACTAAATGAGGGAATAATATGTGTGAGGGTACCCCAGGAGAGATCCAAATGTGTTTGGGTAGAATATATATCCCACAGGGGTAAAATTGAAAAAAGTTGAAAAAATTTTTTTTTTGGACTTAGTCATTTTTCCGGCGTTTATCACACTTTCAGATAGGGGAAATGTCAGTGAGCGTTCCGATTTCAGTTCCAGAGCAATTTGCCCAATGAGTCCTTGATATTTAGTCGTTTTCAGCCAATTTTCTGGATTTTTGAAAATTTCGCTTTTTTGTGAAAATATCCACTAAATGAGGGAATAATATGTGTGAGGGTACCCCAGGAGAGTTCCAAATGTGTGTGGGTAGAATATATATCCCACGGGGGTAAAATTGAAAAAAGTTGAAAAAATTTTTTTTTGGACTTAGTCATTTTTCCGGCGTTTATCAGACTTTCAGATAGGGGAAATGTCAGTGAGCGTTCCGATTTCAGTTCCAGAGCAATTCGCCCAATGAGTCCTTGATATTTAGTCGTTTTCAGCCAATTTTCTGGATTTATGAAAATGTCACTTTTTTGTGAAAATATCCACTAAACGAGGGAATAATATGTGTGAGGGTACCCCATGAGAGTTCCAAATGAGTGTGGGTAGAATATATATCCCACGGGGGTAAAATTGAAAGTAGTTGAACAAATTTTTTTTTGGACTTAGTCATTTTTCCGGCGTTTATCAGACTATCAGATAGGGGAAATGTCAGTGAGCGTTCCGATTTCAGTTCCAGAGCAATTCGCCCAATGAGTCCTTGATATTTAGTCGTTTTCAGCCAATTTTCTGGATTTTTGAAAATTTCGCTTTTTTGTGAAAATATCCACTAAATGAGGGAATAATATGTGTGAGGGTACCCCAGGAGAGTTCCAAATGTGTGTGGGTAGAATATATATCCCACGGGGGTAAAATTGAAAAAAGTTGAAAAAATTTTTTTTTTGGACTTAGTCATTTTTCCGGCGTTTATCAGACTTTCAGATAGGGGAAATGTCAGTGAGCGTTCCGATTTCAGTTCCAGAGCAATTCGCCCAATGAGTCCTTGATATTTAGTCGTTTTCAGCCAATTTTCTGGATTTATGAAAATGTCACTTTTTTGTGAAAATATCCACTAAACGAGGGAATAATATGTGTGAGGGTACCCCATGAGAGTTCCAAATGAGTGTGGGTAGAATATATATCCCACGGGGGTAAAATTGAAAGTAGTTGAACAAATTTTTTTTTGGACTTAGTCATTTTTCCGGCGTTTATCAGACTATCAGATAGGGGAAATGTCAGTGAGCGTTCCGATTTCAGTTCCAGAGCAATTCGCCCAATGAGTCCTTGATATTTAGTCGTTTTCAGCCAATTTTCTGGATTTTTGAAAATTTCACTTTTTTGTGAAAATATCCACTAAACGAGGGAATAATATGTGTGAGGGTACCCCAGGAGAGTTCCAAATGTGTGTGGGTAGAATATATATCCCATGGGGGTAAAATTGAAAAAAGTTGAACAAATTTTTTTTTGGACTTAGTCATTTTTCCGGCGTTTATCAGACTTTCAGATAGGGGAAATGTCAGTGAGCGTTCTGATTTCAGTTCCAGAGCAATTCGCCCAATGAGTCCTTGATATTTAGTCGTTTTCAGCCAATTTTCTGGATTTTTGAAAATTTCACTTTTTTGTGAAAATATCCACTAAACGAGGGAATAATATGTGTGAGGGTACCCCAGGAGAGTTCCAAATGAGTGTGGGTAGAATATTTATCCCACGGGGGTAAAATTGAAAAAAGTTGAACAAATTTTTTTTTGGACTTAGTCATTTTTCCGGCGTTTATCAGACTTTAAGATAGGGGAAATGTCAGTGAGCGTTCCGATTTCAGTTCCAGAGCCATTCGCCCAATGAGTCCTTGATATTTAGTCGTTTTCAGCCAATTTTCTGGATATTTGAAAATTTCACTTTTTTTGTGAAAATATCCACTAAATGAGGGAATAATATGTGTGAGGGTACCCCAGGAGAGATCCAAATGTGTTTGGGTAGAATATATATCCCACAGGGGTAAAATTGAAAAAAGTTGAAAAAATTTTTTTTTTTGGACTTAGTCATTTTTCCGGCGTTTATCACACTTTCAGATAGGGGAAATGTCAGTGAGCATTCCGATTTCAGTTCCAGAGCAATTTGCCCAATGAGTCCTTGATATTTAGTCGTTTTCAGCCAATTTTCTGGATTTTTGAAAATTTCGCTTTTTTGTGAAAATATCCACTAAATGAGGGAATAATATGTGTGAGGGTACCCCAGGAGAGTTCCAAATGTGTGTGGGTAGAATATATATCCCACGGGGGTAAAATTGAAAATAGTTGAACAAATTTTTTTTTTGGACTTAGTCATTTTTCCGGCGTTTATCAGACTTTCAGATAGGGGAAATGTCAGTGAGCGTTCCGATTTCAGTTCCAGAGCAATTCGCCCAATGAGTCCTTGATATTTAGTCGTTTTCAGCCAATTTTCTGGATATTTGAAAATTTCACTTTTTTTGTGAAAATATCCACTAAATGAGGGAATAATATGTGTGAGGGTACCCCAGGAGAGTTCCAAATGTGTGTGGGTAGAATATATATCCCACGGCGGTAAAATTGAAAAAAGTTGAAAAAATTTTTTTTTTGGACTTAGTCATTTTTCCGGCGTTTATCACACTTTCAGATAGGGGAAATGTCAGTGAGCGTTCCGATTTCAGTTCCAGAGCAATTCGCCCAATGAGTCCTTGATATTTAGTCGTTTTCAGCCAATTTTCTGGATTTTTGAAAATTTCACTTTTTTGTGAAAATATCCACTAAACGAGGGAATAATATGTGTGAGGGTACCCCAGGAGAGTTCCAAATGTGTGTGGGTAGAATATATATCCCATGGGGGTAAAATTGAAAAAAGTTGAACAAATTTTTTTTTGGACTTAGTCATTTTTCCGGCGTTTATCAGACTTTCAGATAGGGGAAATGTCAGTGAGCGTTCTGATTTCAGTTCCAGAGCAATTCGCCCAATGAGTCCTTGATATTTAGTCGTTTTCAGCCAATTTTCTGGATTTTTGAAAATTTCACTTTTTTGTGAAAATATCCACTAAACGAGGGAATAATATGTGTGAGGGTACCCCAGGAGAGTTCCAAATGAGTGTGGGTAGAATATATATCCCACGGGGGTAAAATTGAAAAAAGTTGAACAAATTTTTTTTTGGACTTAGTCATTTTTCCGGCGTTTATCAGACTTTAAGATAGGGGAAATGTCAGTGAGCGTTCCGATTTCAGTTCCAGAGCAATTCGCCCAATGAGTCCTTGATATTTAGTCGTTTTCAGCCAATTTTCTGGATATTTGAAAATTTCACTTTTTTTGTGAAAATATCCACTAAATGAGGGAATAATATGTGTGAGGGTACCCCAGGAGAGATCCAAATGTGTGTGTGTAGAATATATATCCCATGGGGGTAAAATTGAAAAAAGTTGAAAAAATTTTTTTTTTGGACTTAAGTCATTTTTCCGGCGTTTATCACACTTTCAGATAGGGGAAATGTCAGTGAGCGTTCCGATTTCAGTTCCAGAGCAATTCGCCCAATGAGTCCTTGATATTTAGTCGTTTTCAGCCAATTTTCTGGATTTATGAAAATGTCACTTTTTTGTGAAAATATCCACTAAACGAGGGAATAATATGTGTGAGGGTACCCCATGAGAGTTCCAAATGAGTGTGGGTAGAATATATATCCCACGGGGGTAAAATTGAAAGTAGTTGAACAAATTTTTTTTTGGACTTAGTCATTTTTCCGGCGTTTATCAGACTATCAGATAGGGGAAATGTCAGTGAGCGTTCCGATTTCAGTTCCAGAGCAATTCGCCCAATGAGTCCTTGATATTTAGTCGTTTTCAGCCAATTTTCTGGATTTTTGAAAATTTCACTTTTTTGTGGAAATATCCACTAAACGAGGGAATAATATGTGTGAGGGTACCCCAGGAGAGTTCCAAATGAGTGTGGGTAGAATATATATCCCACGGGGGTAAAATTGAAAAAAGTTGAACAAATTTTTTTTTGGACTTAGTCATTTTTCCGGCGTTTATCAGACTTTAAGATAGGGGAAATGTCAGTGAGCGTTCCGATTTCAGTTCCAGAGCAATTCGCCCAATGAGTCCTTGATATCTAGTCGTTTTCAGCCAATTTTCTGGATATTTGAAAATTTCACTTTTTTTGTGAAAATATCCACTAAATGAGGGAATAATATGTGTGAGGGTACCCCAGGAGAGATCCAAATGTGTGTGGGTAGAATATATATCCCACGGGGGTAAAATTGAAAAAAGTTGAAAAAAATTTTTTTTTGGACTTAGTCATTTTTCCGGCGTTTATCACACTTTCAGATAGGGGAAATGTCAGTGAGCGTTCCGATTTCAGTTCCAGAGCAATTGGCCCAATGAGTCCTTGATATTTAGTCGTTTTCAGCCAATTTTCTGGATTTTTGAAAATTTCGCTTTTTTGTGAAAATATCCACTAAATGAGGGAATAATATGTGTGAGGGTACCCCAGGAGAGTTCCAAATGTGTGTGGGTAGAATATATATCCCACGGGGGTAAAATTGAAAAAAGTTGAAAAAATTTTTTTTTTGGACTTAGTCATTTTTCCGGCGTTTATCAGACTTTCAGATAGGGGAAATGTCAGTGAGCGTTCCGATTTCAGTTCCAGAGCAATTCGCCCAATGAGTCCTTGATATTTAGTCGTTTTCAGCCAATTTTCTGGATTTATGAAAATGTCACTTTTTTGTGAAAATATCCACTAAACGAGGGAATAATATGTGTGAGGGTACCCCAGGAGAGTTCCAAATGAGTGTGGGTAGAATATATATCCCACGGGGGTAAAATTGAAAATAGTTGAACAAATTTTTTTTTGGACTTAGTCATTTTTCCGGCGTTTATCAGACTATCAGATAGGGGAAATGTCAGTGAGCGTTCCGATTTCAGTTCCAGAGCAATTCGCCCAATGAGTCCTTGATATTTAGTCGTTTTCAGCCAATTTTCTGGATTTTTGAAAATTTCACTTTTTTGTGAAAATATCCACTAAATGAGGGAATAATATGTGTGAGGGTACCCCAGGAGAGTTCCAAATGTGTGTGGGTAGAATATAAATCCCATGGGGGTAAAATTGAAAAAAGTTGAACAAATTTTTTTTTGGACTTAGTCATTTTTCCAGCGTTTATCAGACTTTCAGATAGGGGAAATGTCAGTGAGCGTTCCGATTTCAGTTCCAGAGCAATTCGCCCAATGAGTCCTTGATATTTAGTCGTTTTCAGCCAATTTTCTGGATTTTTGAAAATTTCACTTTTTTGTGAAAATATCCACTAAACGAGGGAATAATATGTGTGAGGGTACCCCAGGAGAGTTCCAAATGAATGTGGGTAGAATATATATCCCACGGGGGTAAAATTGAAAAAAGTTGAACAAATTTTTTTTTGGACTTAGTCATTTTTCCGGCGTTTATCAGACTTTAAGATAGGGGAAATGTCAGTGAGCGTTCCGATTTCAGTTCCAGAGCAATTCGCCCAATGAGTCCTTGATATTTAGTCGTTTTCAGCCAATTTTCTGGATATTTGAAAATTTCACTTTTTTTGTGAAAATATCCACTAAATGAGGGAATAATATGTGTGAGGGTACCCCAGGAGAGATCCAAATGTGTGTGGGTAGAATATATATCCCACGGGGGTAAAATTGAAATAAGTTGAAAAATTTTTTTTTTTGGACTTAGTCATTTTTCCGGCGTTTATCACACTTTCAGATAGGGGAAATGTCAGTGAGCGTTCAGATTTCAGTTCCAGAGCAATTCGCCCAATGAGTCCTTGATATTTAGTCGTTTTCAGCCAATTTTCTGGATTTTTGAAAATTTCGCTTTTTTGTGAAAATATCCACTAAATGAGGGAATAATATGTGTGAGGGTACCCCAGGAGAGTTCCAAATGTGTGTGGGTAGAATATATATCCCACGGGGGTAAAATTGAAAAAAGTTGAGAAAATTTTTTTTTTGGACTTAGTCATTTTTCCGGCGTTTATCAGACTTTCAGATAGGGGAAATGTCAGTGAGCGTTCCGATTTCAGTTCCAGAGCAATTCGCCCAATGAGTCCTTGATATTTAGTCGTTTTCAGCCAATTTTCTGGATTTATGAAAATGTCACTTTTTTGTGAAAATATCCACTAAACGAGGGAATAATATGTGTGAGGGTACCCCAGGAGAGTTCCAAATGAGTGTGGGTAGAATATATATCCCACGGGGGTAAAATTGAAAATAGTTGAACAAATTTTTTTTTGGACTTAGTCATTTTTCCGGCGTTTATCAGACTATCAGATAGGGGAAATGTCAGTGAGCGTTCCGATTTCAGTTCCAGAGCAATTCGCCCAATGAGTCCTTGATATTTAGTCGTTTTCAGCCAATTTTCTGGATTTTTGAAAATTTCACTTTTTTGTGAAAATATCCACTAAATGAGGGAATAATATGTGTGAGGGTACCCCAGGAGAGTTCCAAATGTGTGTGGGTAGAATATAAATCCCATGGGGGTAAAATTGAAAAAAGTTGAACAAATATTTTTTTTGGACTTAGTCATTTTTCTGGCGTTTATCACACTTTCAGATAGGGGAAATGTCAGTGAGCGTTCCGATTTCAGTTCCAGAGCAATTCGCCCAATGAGTCCTTGATATTTAGTCGTTTTCAGCCAATTTTCTGGATTTTTGAAAATTTCACTTTTTTGTGAAAATATCCACTAAACGAGGGAATAATATGTGTGAGGGTACCCCAGGAGAGTTCCAAATGAGTGTGGGTAGAATATATATCCCACGGGGGTAAAATTGAAAAAAGTTGAACAAATTTTTTTTTGGACTTAGTCATTTTTCCGGCGTTTATCAGACTTTAAGATAGGGGAAATGTCAGTGAGCGTTCCGATTTCAGTTCCAGAGCAATTCGCCCAATGAGTCCTTGATATTTAGTCGTTTTCAGCCAATTTTCTGGATATTTGAAAATTTCACTTTTTTTGTGAAAATATCCACTAAATGAGGGAATAATATGTGTGAGGGTACCCCAGGAGAGATCCAAATGTGTGTGGGTAGAATATATATCCCACGGGGGTAAAATTGAAAAAAGTTGAAAAATTTTTTTTTTTGGACTTAGTCATTTTTCCGGCGTTTATCACACTTTCAGATAGGGGAAATGTCAGTGAGCGTTCCGATTTCAGTTCCAGAGCAATTCGCCCAATGAGTCCTTGATATTTAGTCGTTTTCAGCCAATTTTCTGGATTTTTGAAAATTTCGCTTTTTTGTGAAAATATCCACTAAATGAGGGAATAATATGTGTGAGGGTACCCCAGGAGAGTTCCAAATGTGTGTGGGTAGAATATATATCCCACGGGGGTAAAATTGAAAAAAGTTGAAAAAATTTTTTTTTTGGACTTAGTCATTTTTCCGGCGTTTATCAGACTTTCAGATAGGGGAAATGTCAGTGATCGTTCCGATTTCAGTTCCAGAGCAATTCGCCCAATGAGTCCTTGATATTTAGTCGTTTTCAGCCAATTTTCTGGATTTATGAAAATGTCACTTTTTTGTGAAAATATCCACTAAACGAGGGAATAATATGTGTGAGGGTACCCCAGGAGAGTTCCAAATGTGTGTGGGTAGAATATATATCCCACGGGGGTAAAATTGAAAATAGTTGAACAAATTTTTTTTTGGACTTAGTCATTTTTCCGGCGTTTATCAGACTATCAGATAGGGGAAATGTCAGTGAGCGTTCCGATTTCAGTTCCAGAGCAATTCGCCCAATGAGTCCTTGATATTTAGTCGTTTTCAGCCAATTTTCTGGATTTTTGAAAATTTCACTTTTTTGTGAAAATATCCACTAAATGAGGGAATAATATGTGTGAGGGTACCCCAGGAGAGTTCCAAATGTGTGTGGGTAGAATATAAATCCCATGGGGGTAAAATTGAAAAAAGTTGAACAAATTTTTTTTTGGACTTAGTCATTTTTCCAGCGTTTATCAGACTTTCAGATAGGGGAAATGTCAGTGAGCGTTCCGATTTCAGTTCCAGAGCAATTCGCCCAATGAGTCCTTGATATTTAGTCGTTTTCAGCCAATTTTCTGGATTTTTGAAAATTTCACTTTTTTGTGAAAATATCCACTAAACGAGGGAATAATATGTGTGAGGGTACCCCAGGAGAGTTCCAAATGAGTGTGGGTAGAATATATATCCCACGGGGGTAAAATTGAAAAAAGTTGAACAAATTTTTTTTTGGACTTAGTCATTTTTCCGGCGTTTATCAGACTTTAAGATAGGGGAAATGTCAGTGAGCGTTCCGATTTCAGTTCCAGAGCAATTCGCCCAATGAGTCCTTGATATTTAGTCGTTTTCAGCCAATTTTCTGGATATTTGAAAATTTCACTTTTTTTGTGAAAATATCCACTAAATGAGGGAATAATATGTGTGAGGGTACCCCAGGAGAGATCCAAATGTGTGTGGGTAGAATATATATCCCACGGGGGTAAAATTGAAAAAAGTTGAAAAATTTTTTTTTTTGGACTTAGTCATTTTTCCGGCGTTTATCACACTTTCAGATAGGGGAAATGTCAGTGAGCGTTCCGATTTCAGTTCCAGAGCAATTCGCCCAATGAGTCCTTGATATTTAGTCATTTTCAGCCAATTTTCTGGATTTTTGAAAATTTCGCTTTTTTGTGAAAATATCCACTAAATGAGGGAATAATATGTGTGAGGGTACCCCAGGAGAGTTCCAAATGTGTGTGGGTAGAATATATATCCCACGGGGGTAAAATTGAAAAAAGTTGAAAAAATTTTTTTTTTGGACTTAGTCATTTTTCCGGCGTTTATCAGACTTTCAGATAGGGGAAATGTCAGTGAGCGTTCCGATTTCAGTTCCAGAGCAATTCGCCCAATGAGTCCTTGATATTTAGTCGTTTTCAGCCAATTTTCTGGATTTATGAAAATGTCACTTTTTTGTGAAAATATCCACTAAACGAGGGAATAATATGTGTGAGGGTACCCCAGGAGAGTTCCAAATGTGTGTGGGTAGAATATATATCCCACGGGGGTAAAATTGAAAATAGTTGAACAAATTTTTTTTTGGACTTAGTCATTTTTCCGGCGTTTATCAGACTATCAGATAGGGGAAATGTCAGTGAGCGTTCCGATTTCAGTTCCAGAGCAATTCGCCCAATGAGTCCTTGATATTTAGTCGTTTTCAGCCAATTTTCTGGATTTTTGAAAATTTCACTTTTTTGTGAAAATATCCACTAAATGAGGGAATAATATGTGTGAGGGTACCCCAGGAGAGTTCCAAATGTGTGTGGGTAGAATATAAATCCCATGGGGGTAAAATTGAAAAAAGTTGAACAAATTTTTTTTTGGACTTAGTCATTTTTCCAGCGTTTATCAGACTTTCAGATAGGGGAAATGTCAGTGAGCGTTCCGATTTCAGTTCCAGAGCAATTCGCCCAATGAGTCCTTGATATTTAGTCGTTTTCAGCCAATTTTCTGGATATTTGAAAATTTCACTTTTTTTGTGAAAATATCCACTAAATGAGGGAATAATATGTGTGAGGGTACCCCAGGAGAGATCCAAATGTGTGTGGGTAGAATATATATCCCACGGGGGTAAAATTGAAAAAAGTTGAAAAAAATTTTTTTTTTGGACTTAGTCATTTTTCCGGCGTTTATCACACTTTCAGATAGGGGAAATGTCAGTGAGCGTTCCGATTTCAGTTCCAGAGCAATTCGCCCAATGAGTCCTTGATATTTAGTCGTTTTCAGCCAATTTTCTGGATTTATGAAAATTTCACTTTTTTGTGAAAATATCCACTAAACGAGGGAATAATATGTGTGAGGGTACCCCATGAGAGTTCCAAATGAGTGTGGGTAGAATATATATCCCACGGGGGTAAAATTGAAAGTAGTTGAACAAATTTTTTTTTGGACTTAGTCATTTTTCCGGCGTTTATCAGACTATCAGATAGGGGAAATGTCAGTGAGCGTTCCGATTTCAGTTCCAGAGCAATTCGCCCAATGAGTCCTTGATATTTAGTCGTTTTCAGCCAATTTTCTGGATTTTTGAAAATTTCACTTTTTTGTGAAAATATCCACTAAACGAGGGAATAATATGTGTGAGGGTACCCCAGGAGAGTACCAAATGTGTGTGGGTAGAATATATATCCCATGGGGGTAAAATTGAAAAAAGTTGAACAAATTTTTTTTTGGACTTAGTCATTTTTCCGGCGTTTATCACACTTTCAGATAGGGGAAATGTCAGTGAGCGTTCTGATTTCAGTTCCAGAGCAATTCGCCCAATGAGTCCTTGATATTTAGTCGTTTTCAGCCAATTTTCTGGATTTTTGAAAATTTCACTTTTTTGTGAAAATATCCACTAAACGAGGGAATAATATGTGTGAGGGTACCCCAGGAGAGTTCCAAATGAGTGTGGGTAGAATATATATCCCACGGGGGTAAAATTGAAAAAAGTTGAACAAATTTTTTTTTGGACTTAGTCATTTTTCCGGCGTTTATCAGACTTTAAGATAGGGGAAATGTCAGTGAGCGTTCCGATTTCAGTTCCAGAGCAATTCGCCCAATGAGTCCTTGATATTTAGTCGTTTTCAGCCAATTTTCTGGATATTTGAAAATTTCACTTTTTTTGTGAAAATATCCACTAAATGAGGGAATAATATGTGTGAGGGTACCCCAGGAGAGATCCAAATGTGTGTGGGTAGAATATATATCCCACGGGGGTAAAATTGAAAAAAGTTGAAAAAATTTTTTTTTTGGACTTAGTCATTTTTCCGGCGTTTATCACACTTTCAGATAGGGGAAATGTCAGTGAGCGTTCCGATTTCAGTTCCAGAGCAATTCGCCTAATGAGTCCTTGATATTTAGTCGTTTTCAGCCAATTTTCTGGATTTATGAAAATTTCACTTTTTTGTGAAAATATCCACTAAACGAGGGAATAATATGTGTGAGGGTACCCCATGAGAGTTCCAAATGAGTGTGGGTAGAATATATATCCCACGGGGGTAAAATTGAAAGTAGTTGAACAAATTATTTTTTGGACTTAGTCATTTTTCCGGCGTTTATCAGACTATCAGATAGGGGAAATGTCAGTGAGCGTTCCGATTTCAGTTCCAGAGCAATTCGCCCAATGAGTCCTTGATATTTAGTCGTTTTCAGCCAATTTTCTGGATTTTTGAAAATTTCACTTTTTTGTGAAAATATCCACTAAACGAGGGAATAATATGTGTGAGGGTACCCCAGGAGAGTACCAAATGTGTGTGGGTAGAATATATATCCCATGGGGGTAAAATTGAAAAAAGTTGAACAAATTTTTTTTTGGACTTAGTCATTTTTCCGGCGTTTATCACACTTTCAGATAGGGGAAATGTCAGTGAGCGTTCTGATTTCAGTTCCAGAGCAATTCGCCCAATGAGTCCTTGATATTTAGTCGTTTTCAGCCAATTTTCTGGATTTTTGAAAATTTCACTTTTTTGTGAAAATATCCACTAAACGAGGGAATAATATGTGTGAGGGTACCCCAGGAGAGTTCCAAATGAGTGTGGGTAGAATATATATCCCACGGGGGTAAAATTGAAAAAAGTTGAACAAATTTTTTTTTGGACTTAGTCATTTTTCCGGCGTTTATCAGACTTTAAGATAGGGGAAATGTCAGTGAGCGTTCCGATTTCAGTTCCAGAGCAATTCGCCCAATGAGTCCTTGATATTTAGTCGTTTTCAGCCAATTTTCTGGATATTTGAAAATTTCACTTTTTTTGTGAAAATATCCACTAAATGAGGGAATAATATGTGTGAGGGTACTCCAGGAGAGATCCAAATGTGTGTGGGTAGAATATATATCCCACGGGGGTAAAATTGAAAAAAGTTGAACAAATTTTTTTTTTGGACTTAGTCATTTTTCCGGCGTTTATCACACTTTCAGATAGGGGAAATGTCAGTGAGCGTTCCGATTTCAGTTCCAGAGCAATTCGCCCAATGAGTCCTTGATATTTAGTCGTTTTCAGCCAATTTTCTGGATTTTTGAAAATTTCGCTTTTTTGTGAAAATATCCACTAAATGAGGGAATAATATGTGTGAGGGTACCCCAGGAGAGTTCCAAATGTGTGTGGGTAGAATATATATCCCACGGGGGTAAAATTGAAAAAAGTTGAAAAAATTTTTTTTTTGGACTTAGTCATTTTTCCGGCGTTTATCAGACTTTCAGATAGGGGAAATGTCAGTGAGCATTCCGATTTCAGTTCCAGAGCAATTCGCCCAATGAGTCCTTGATATTTAGTCGTTTTCAGCCAATTTTCTGGATTTATGAAAATGTCACTTTTTTGTGAAAATATCCACTAAACGAGGGAATAATATGTGTGAGGGTACCCCAGGAGAGTTCCAAATGAATGTGGGTAGAATATATATCCCACGGGGGTAAAATTGAAAAAAGTTGAACAAATTTTTTTTTGGACTTAGTCATTTTTCCGGCGTTTATCAGACTATCAGATAGGGGAAATGTCAGTGAGCGTTCCGATTTCAGTTCCAGAGCAATTCGCCCAATGAGTCCTTGATATTTAGTCGTTTTCAGCCAATTTTCTGGATTTTTGAAAATTTCACTTTTTTGTGAAAATATCCACTAAATGAGGGAATAATATGTGTGAGGGTACCCCAGGAGAGTTCCAAATGTGTGTGGGTAGAATATATATCCCATGGGGGTAAAATTGAAAAAAGTTGAACAAATTTTTTTTTGGACTTAGTCATTTTTCCAGCGTTTATCAGACTTTCAGATAGGGGAAATGTCAGTGAGCGTTCCGATTTCAGTTCCAGAGCAATTCGCCCAATGAGTCCTTGATATTTAGTCGTTTTCAGCCAATTTTCTGGATTTTTGAAAATTTCACTTTTTTGTGAAAATATCCACTAAATGAGGGAATAATATGTGTGAGGGTACCCCAGGAGAGTTCCAAATGTGTGTGGGTAGAATATATATCCCACGGGGGTAAAATTGAAAAAAGTTGAAAAAATTTTTTTTTTGGACTTAGTCATTTTTCCGGCGTTTATCAGACTTTCAGATAGGGGAAATGTCAGTGAGCGTTCCGATTTCAGTTCCAGAGCAATTCGCCCAATGAGTCCTTGATATTTAGTCGTTTTCACCCAATTTTCTGGATTTATGAAAATTTCACTTTTTTGTGAAAATATCCACTAAATGAGGGAATAATATGTGTGAGGGTACCCCAGGAGAGTTCCAAATGTGTGTGGGTAGAATATATATCCCATGGGGGTAAAATTGAAAAAAGTTGAACAAATTTTTTTTTGGACTTAGTCATTTTTCCAGCGTTTATCAGACTTTCAGATAGGGGAAATGTCAGTGAGCGTTCCGATTTCAGTTCCAGAGCAATTCGCCCAATGAGTCCTTGATATTTAGTCGTTTTCAGCCAATTTTCTGGATTTTTGAAAATTTCACTTTTTTGTGAAAATATCCACTAAACGAGGGAATAATATGTGTGAGGGTACCCCAGGAGAGTTCCAAATGTGTGTGGGTAGAATATATATCCCACGGGGGTAAAATTGAAAAAAGTTGAAAAAAATTTTTTTTGGACTTAGTCATTTTTCCAGCGTTTATCAGACTTTCAGAAAGGGGAAATGTCAGTGAGCATTCCGATTTCAGTTCCAGAGCAATTCGCCCAATGAGTCCTTGATATTTAGTGGTTTTCAGCCAATTTTCTGGATTTTTGAAAATTTCACTTTTTTGTGAAAATATCCACTAAATGAGGGAATAATATGTGTGAGGGTACCCCAGGAGAGTTCCAAATGTGTGTGGGTAGAATATATATCCCACGGGGGTAAAATTGAAAAAAGTTGAAAAAATTTTTTTTTTGGACTTAGTCATTTTTCCGGCGTTTATCAGACTTTCAGATAGGGGAAATGTCAGTGAGCGTTCCGATTTCAGTTCCAGAGCAATTCGCCCAATGAGTCCTTGATATTTAGTCGTTTTCAGCCAATTTTCTGGATTTTTGAAAATTTCACTTTTTTGTGAAAATATCCACTAAATGAGGGAATAATATGTGTGAGGGTACCCCAGGAGAGTTCCAAATGTGTGTGGGTAGAATATATATCCCACGGGGGTAAAATTGAAAAAAGTTGAAAAAAATTTTTTTTTGGACTTAGTAATTTTTCCGGCGTTTATCATACTTTCAGATAGGGGAAATGTCTGTGAGCGTTCCGATTTCAGTTCCAGAGCAATTCGCCCAATGAGTCCTTGATATTTAGTCGTTTTCAGCCAATTTTCTGGATTTTTGAAAATTTCACTTTTTTGTGAAAATATCCACTAAATGAGGGAATAATATGTGTGAGGGTACCCCAGGAGAGTTCCAAATGTGTGTGGGTAGAATGTATATCCCACGGGGGTAAAATTGAAAAAAGTTGAAAAAAATTTTTTTTTGGACTTAGTCATTTTTCCGGCGTTTATCATACTTTCAGATAGGGGAAATGTCTGTGAGCGTTCCGATTTCAGTTCCAGAGCAATTTGCCCAATGAGTCCTTGATATTTAGTCGTTTTCAGCAAATTTTCTGGATTTTTGAAAATTTCACTTTTTTGTGAAAATATCCACTAAATGAGGGAATAATATGTGTGAGGGTGCCCCAGGAGAGTTCCAAATGTGTGTGGGTAGAATATATATCCCATGGGGGTAAAATTGAAAAAAGTTGAACAAATTTTTTTTTGGACTTAGTCATTTTTCCAGCGTTTATCAGACTTTCAGATAGGGGAAATGTCAGTGACCGTTCCGATTTCAGTTCCAGAGCAATTCGCCCAATGAGTCCTTGATATTTAGTCGTTTTCAGCCAATTTTCTGGATTTTTGAAAATTTCACTTTTTTGTGAAAATATCCACTAAATGAGGGAATAATATGTGTGAGGGTACCCCAGGAGAGTTCCAAATGTGTGTGGGTAGAATATATATCCCATGGGGGTAAAATTGAAAAAAGTTAAACAAATTTTTTTTTGGACTTAGTCATTTTTCCAGCGTTTATCAGACTTTCAGATAGGGGAAATGTCAGTGAGCGTTCCGATTTCAGTTCCAGAGCAATTCGCCCAATGAGTCCTTGATATTTAGTCGTTTTCAGCCAATTTTCGAAAATTTCACTTTTTTGTGAAAATATCCACTAAACGAGGGAATAATATGTGTGAGGGTACCCCAGGAGAGTTCCAAATGTGTGTGGGTAGAATATATATCCCACGGGGGTAAAATTGAAAAAAGTTGAAAAAAATTTTTTTTTGGACTTAGTAATTTTTCCGGCGTTTATCAGACTTTCAGAAAGGGGAATTGTCAGTGAGCGTTCCGATTTCAGTTCCAGAGCAATTCGCCCAATGAGTCCTTGATATTTAGTCGTTTTCAGCCAATTTTCTGGATTTTTTAAAATTTCACTTTTTTGTGAAAATATCCACTAAATGAGGGAATAATATGTGTGAGGGTACCCCAGGAGAGTTCCAAATGTGTGTGGGTAGAATATATATCCCATGGGGGTAAAATTGAACAAAGTTGAACAAATTTTTTTTTGGACTTAGTCATTTTTCCAGCGTTTATCAGACTTTCAGAAAGGGGAAATGTCAGTGAGCATTCCGATTTCAGTTCCAGAGCAATTCGCCCAATGAGTCCTTGATATTTAGTGGTTTTCAGCCAATTTTCTGGATTTTTGAAAATTTCACTTTTTTGTGAAAATATCCACTAAATGAGGGAATAATATGTGTGAGGGTACCCCAGGAGAGTTCCAAATGTGTGTGGGTAGAATATATATCCCACGGGGGTAAAATTGAAAAAAGTTGAAAAAATTTTTTTTTTGGACTTAGTCATTTTTCCGGCGTTTATCAGACTTTCAGATAGGGGAAATGTCAGTGAGCGTTCCGATTTCAGTTCCAGAGCAATTTGCCCAATGAGTCCTTGATATTTAGTCGTTTTCAGCCAATTTTCTGGATTTTTGAAAATTTCACTTTTTTGTGAAAATATCCACTAAATGAGGGAATAATATGTGTGAGGGTACCCCAGGAGAGTTCCAAATGTGTGTGGGTAGAATATATATCCCACGGGGGTAAAATTGAAAAAAGTTGAAAAAAATTTTTTTTTGGACTTAGTAATTTTTCCGGCGTTTATCATACTTTCAGATAGGGGAAATGTCTGTGAGCGTTCCGATTTCAGTTCCAGAGCAATTCGCCCAATGAGTCCTTGATATTTAGTCGTTTTCAGCCAATTTTCTGGATTTTTGAAAATTTCACTTTTTTGTGAAAATATCCACTAAATGAGGGAATAATATGTGTGAGGGTACCCCAGGAGAGTTCCAAATGTGTGTGGGTAGAATGTATATCCCACGGGGGTAAAATTGAAAAAAGTTGAAAAAAATTTTTTTTTGGACTTAGTCATTTTTCCGGCGTTTATCATACTTTCAGATAGGGGAAATGTCTGTGAGCGTTCCGATTTCAGTTCCAGAGCAATTTGCCCAATGAGTCCTTGATATTTAGTCGTTTTCAGCAAATTTTCTGGATTTTTGAAAATTTCACTTTTTTGTGAAAATATCCACTAAGTGAGGGAATAATATGTGTGAGGGTACCCCAGGAGAGTTCCAAATGTGTGTGGGTAGAATATATATCCCATGGGGGTAAAATTGAAAAAAGTTGAACAAATTTTTTTTTGGACTTAGTCATTTTTCCAGCGTTTATCAGACTTTCAGATAGGGGAAATGTCAGTGACCGTTCCGATTTCAGTTCCAGAGCAATTCGCCCAATGAGTCCTTGATATTTAGTCGTTTTCAGCCAATTTTCTGGATTTTTGAAAATTTCACTTTTTTGTGAAAATATCCACTAAATGAGGGAATAATATGTGTGAGGGTACCCCAGGAGAGTTCCAAATGTGTGTGGGTAGAATATATATCCCATGGGGGTAAAATTGAAAAAAGTTAAACAAATTTTTTTTTGGACTTAGTCATTTTTCCAGCGTTTATCAGACTTTCAGATAGGGGAAATGTCAGTGAGCGTTCCGATTTCAGTTCCAGAGCAATTCGCCCAATGAGTCCTTGATATTTAGTCGTTTTCAGCCAATTTTCGAAAATTTCACTTTTTTGTGAAAATATCCACTAAACGAGGGAATAATATGTGTGAGGGTACCCCAGGAGAGTTCCAAATGTGTGTGGGTAGAATATATATCCCACGGGGGTAAAATTGAAAAAAGTTGAAAAAAATTTTTTTTTGGACTTAGTAATTTTTCCGGCGTTTATCAGACTTTCAGAAAGGGGAATTGTCAGTGAGCGTTCCGATTTCAGTTCCAGAGCAATTCGCCCAATGAGTCCTTGATATTTAGTCGTTTTCAGCCAATTTTCTGGATTTTTTAAAATTTCACTTTTTTGTGAAAATATCCACTAAATGAGGGAATAATATGTGTGAGGGTACCCCAGGAGAGTTCCAAATGTGTGTGGGTAGAATATATATCCCATGGGGGTAAAATTGAAAAAAGTTGAACAAATTTTTTTTTGGACTTAGTCATTTTTCCAGCGTTTATCAGACTTTCAGATAGGGGAAATGTCAGTGACCGTTCCGATTTCAGTTCCAGAGCAATTCGCCCAATGAGTCCTTGATATTTAGTCGTTTTCAGCCAATTTTCTGGATTTTTGAAAATTTCACTTTTTTGTGAAAATATCCACTAAATGAGGGAATAATATGTGTGAGGGTACCCCAGGAGAGTTCCAAATGTGTGTGGGTAGAATATATATCCCACGGGGGTAAAATTGAAAAAAGTTGAAAAAAATTTTTTTTTGGACTTAGTAATTTTTCCGGCGTTTATCAGACTTTCAGAAAGGGGAATTGTCAGTGAGCGTTCCGATTTCAGTTCCAGAGCAATTCGCCCAATGAGTCCTTGATATTTAGTCGTTTTCAGCCAATTTTCTGGATTTTTGAAAATTTCACTTTTTTGTGAAAATATCCACTAAATGAGGGAATAATATGTGTGAGGGTACCCCAGGAGAGTTCCAAATGTGTGTGGGTAGAATATATATCCCACGGGGGTAAAATTGAAAAAAGTTTAAAAAAATTTTTTTTGGACTTAGTCATTTTTCCGGCGTTTATCAGACTTTCAGAAAGGGGAAATGTCAGTGAGCATTCCGATTTCAGTTCCAGAGGAATTCGCCCAATGAGTCCTTGATATTTAGTGGTTTTCAGCCAATTTTCTGGATTTTTGAAAATTTCACTTTTTTGTGAAAATATCCACTAAATGAGGGAATAATATGTGTGAGGGTACCCCAGGAGAGTTCCAAATGTGTGTGGGTAGAATATATATCCCATGGGGGTAAAATTGAAAAAAGTTGAACAAATTTTTTTTTGGACTTAGTCATTTTTCCAGCGTTTATCAGACTTTCAGATAGGGGAAATGTCAGTGACCGTTCCGATTTCAGTTCCAGAGCAATTCGCCCAATGAGTCCTTGATATTTAGTCGTTTTCAGCCAATTTTCTGGATTTTTGAAAATTTCACTTTTTTGTGAAAATATCCACTAAATGAGGGAATAATATGTGTGAGGGTACCCCAGGAGAGTTCCAAATGTGTGTGGGTAGAATATATATCCCACGGGGGTAAAATTGAAAAAAGTTGAAAAAATTTTTTTTTTGGACTTAGTCATTTTTCCGGCGTTTATCAGACTTTCAGATAGGGGAAATGTCAGTGAGCGTTCCGATTTCAGTTCCAGAGCAATTCGCCCAATGAGTCCTTGATATTTAGTCGTTTTCACCCAATTTTCTGGATTTATGAAAATTTCACTTTTTTGTGAAAATATCCACTAAATGAGGGAATAATATGTGTGAGGGTACCCCAGGAGAGTTCCAAATGTGTGTGGGTAGAATATATATCCCATGGGGGTAAAATTGAAAAAAGTTGAACAAATTTTTTTTTGGACTTAGTCATTTTTCCAGTGTTTATCAGACTTTCAGATAGGGGAAATGTCAGTGAGCGTTCCGATTTCAGTTCCAGAGCAATTCGCCCAATGAGTCATTGATATTTAGTCGTTTTCAGCCAATTTTCTGGATTTTTGAAAATTTCACTTTTTTGTGAAAATATCCACTAAACGAGGGAATAATATGTGTGAGGGTACCCCAGGAGAGTTCCAAATGTGTGTGGGTAGAATATATATCCCACGGGGGTAAAATTGAAAAAAGTTGAAAAAAATTTTTTTTTGGACTTAGTAATTTTTCCGGCGTTTATCAGACTTTCAGAAAGGGGAAATGTCAGTGAGCGTTCCGATTTCAGTTCCAGAGCAATTCGCCCAATGAGTCCTTGATATTTAGTCGTTTTCAGCCAATTTTCTGGATTTTTGAAAATTTCACTTTTTTGTGAAAATATCCACTAAACGAGGGAATAATATGTGTGAGGGTACCCCAGGAGAGTTCCAAATGTGTGTGGGTAGAATATATATCCCACGGTGGTAAAATTGAAAAAAGTTGAAAAAAATTTTTTTTTGGACTTAGTAATTTTTCCGGCGTTTATCAGACTTTCAGAAAGGGGAAATGTCAGTGAGCGTTCCGATTTCAGTTCCAGAGCAATTCGCCCAATGAGTCCTTGATATTTAGTCGTTTTCAGCCAATTTTCTGTATTTTTGAAAATTTCACTTTTTTGTGAAAATATCCACTAAATGAGGGAATAATATGTGTGAGGGTACCCCAGGAGAGTTCCAAATGTGTGTGGGTAGAATATATATCCCATGGGGGTAAAATTGAAAAAAGTTGAACAAATTTTTTCTTGGACTTAGTCATTTTTCCAGCGTTTATCAGACTTTCAGATAGGGGAAATGTCAGTGAGCGTTCCGATTTCAGTTCCAGAGCAATTCGCCCAATGAGTCCTTGATATTTAGTCGTTTTCAGCCAATTTTCTGGATTTTTGAAAATTTCACTTTTTTGTGAAAATATCCACTAAACGAGGGAATAATATGTGTGAGGGTACCCCAGGAGAGTTCCAAATGTGTGTGGGTAGAATATATATCCCACGGGGGTAAAATTGAAAAAAGTTGAAAAAAATTTTTTTTTGGACTTAGTAATTTTTCCGGCGTTTATCAGACTTTCAGAAAGGGGAAATGTCAGTGAGCGTTCCGATTTCAGTTCCAGAGCAATTCGCCCAATGAGTCCTTGATATTTAGTCGTTTTCAGCCAATTTTCTGGATTTTTGAAAATTTCACTTTTTTGTGAAAATATCCACTAAATGAGGGAATAATATGTGTGAGGGTACCCCAGGAGAGTTCCAAATGTGTGTGGGTAGAATATATATCCCATGGGGGTAAAATTGAAAAAAGTTAAACAAATTTTTTTTTGGACTTAGTCATTTTTCCAGCGTTTATCAGACTTTCAGATAGGGGAAATGTCAGTGAGCGTTCCGATTTCAGTTCCAGAGCAATTCGCCCAATGAGTCCTTGATATTTAGTCGTTTTCAGCCAATTTTCGAAAATTTCACTTTTTTGTGAAAATATCCACTAAACGAGGGAATAATATGTGTGAGGGTACCCCAGGAGAGTTCCAAATGTGTGTGGGTAGAATATATATCCCACGGGGGTAAAATTGAAAAAAGTTGAAAAAAATTTTTTTTTGGACTTAGTCATTTTTCCGGCGTTTATCAGACTTTCAGAAAGGGGAAATGTCAGTGAGCGTTCCGATTTCAGTTCCAGAGCAATTCGCCCAATGAGTCCTTGATATTTAGTCGTTTTCAGCCAATTTTCTGGATTTTTGAAAATTTCACTTTTTTGTGAAAATATCCACTAAATGAGGGAATAATATGTGTGAGGGTACCCCAGGAGAGTTCCAAATGTGTGTGGGTAGAATATATATCCCACGGGGGTAAAATTGAAAAAAGTTGAAAAAAATTTTTTTTTGGACTTAGTCATTTTTCCGGCGTTTATCAGACTTTCAGAAAGGGGAAATGTCAGTGAGCGTTCCGATTTCAGTTCCAGAGCAATTCGCCCAATGAGTCCTTGATATTTAGTCGTTTTCAGCCAATTTTCTGTATTTTTGAAAATTTCACTTTTTTGTGAAAATATCCACTAAATGAGGGAATAATATGTGTGAGGGTACCCCAGGAGAGTTCCAAATGTGTGTGGGTAGAATATATATCCCATGGGGGTAAAATTTAAAAAAGTTGAACAAATTTTTTTTTGGACTTAGTCATTTTTCCAGCGTTTATCAGACTTTCAGATAGGGGAAATGTCAGTGAGCGTTCCGATTTCAGTTCCAGAGCAATTCGCCCAATGAGTCCTTGATATTTAGTCGTTTTCAGCCAATTTTCTGGATTTTTGAAAATTTCACTTTTTTGTGAAAATATCCACTAAATGAGGGAATAATATGTGTGAGGGTACCCCAGGAGAGTTCCAAATGTGTGTGGGTAGAATATATATCCCACGGGGGTAAAATTGAAAAAAGTTGAAAAAATTTTTTTTTTGGACTTAGTCATTTTTCCGGCGTTTATCATACTTTCAGATAGGGGAAATGTCTGTGAGCGTTCCGATTTCAGTTCCAGAGCAATTTGCCCAATGAGTCCTTGATATTTAGTCGTTTTCAGCCAATTTTCTGGATTTTTGAAAATTTCACTTTTTTGTGAAAATATCCACTAAATGAGGGAATAATATGTGTGAGGGTACCCCAGGAGAGTTCCAAATGTGTGTGGGTAGAATATATATCCCATGGGGGTAAAATTGAAAAAAGTTAAACAAATTTTTTTTTGGACTTAGTCATTTTTCCAGCGTTTATCAGACTTTCAGATAGGGGAAATGTCAGTGAGCGTTCCGATTTCAGTTCCAGAGCAATTCGCCCAATGAGTCCTTGATATTTAGTCGTTTTCAGCCAATTTTCTGGATTTTTGAAAATTTCACTTTTTTGTGAAAATATCCACTAAACGAGGGAATAATATGTGTGAGGGTACCCCAGGAGAGTTCCAAATGTGTGTGGGTAGAATATATATCCCACGGGGGTAAAATTGAAAAAAGTTGAAAAAAATTTTTTTTTGGACTTAGTAATTTTTCCGGCGTTTATCAGACTTTCAGAAAGGGGAAATGTCAGTGAGCGTTCCGATTTCAGTTCCAGAGCAATTCGCCCAATGAGTCCTTGATATTTAGTCGTTTTCAGCCAATTTTCTGGATTTTTGAAAATTTCACTTTTTTGTGAAAATATCCACTAAATGAGGGAATAATATGTGTGAGGGTACCCCAGGAGAGTTCCAAATGTGTGTGGGTAGAATATATATCCCATGGGGGTAAAATTGAAAAAAGTTGAACAAATTTTTTTTTGGACTTAGTCATTTTTCCAGCGTTTATCAGACTTTCAGATAGGGGAAATGTCAGTGACCGTTCCGATTTCAGTTCCAGAGCAATTCGCCCAATGAGTCCTTGATATTTAGTCGTTTTCAGCCAATTTTCTGGATTTTTGAAAATTTCACTTTTTTGTGAAAATATCCACTAAATGAGGGAATAATATGTGTGAGGGTACCCCAGGAGAGTTCCAAATGTGTGTGGGTAGAATATATATCCCATGGGGGTAAAATTGAAAAAAGTTAAACAAATTTTTTTTTGGACTTAGTCATTTTTCCAGCATTTATCAGACTTTCAGATAGGGGAAATGTCAGTGAGCGTTCCGATTTCAGTTCCAGAGCAATTCGCCCAATGAGTCCTTGATATTTAGTCGTTTTCAGCCAATTTTCGAAAATTTCACTTTTTTGTGAAAATATCCACTAAACGAGGGAATAATATGTGTGAGGGTACCCCAGGAGAGTTCCAAATGTGTGTGGGTAGAATATATATCCCACGGGGGTAAAATTGAAAAAAGTTGAAAAAAATTTTTTTTTGGACTTAGTAATTTTTCCGGCGTTTATCAGACTTTCAGAAAGGGGAAATGTCAGTGAGCGTTCCGATTTCAGTTCCAGAGCAATTCGCCCAATGAGTCCTTGATATTTAGTCGTTTTCAGCCAATTTTCTGTATTTTTGAAAATTTCACTTTTTTGTGAAAATATCCACTAAATGAGGGAATAATATGTGTGAGGGTACCCCAGGAGAGTTCCAAATGTGTGTGGGTAGAATATATATCCCACGGGGGTAAAATTGAAAAAAGTTGAAAAAATTTTTTTTTTGGACTTAGTCATTTTTCCGGCGTTTATCATACTTTCAGATAGGGGAAATGTCTGTGAGCGTTCCGATTTCAGTTCCAGAGCAATTTGCCCAATGAGTCCTTGATATTTAGTCGTTTTCAGCCAATTTTCTGGATTTTTGAAAATTTCACTTTTTTGTGAAAATATCCACTAAATGAGGGAATAATATGTGTGAGGGTACCCCAGGAGAGTTCCAAATGTGTGTGGGTAGAATATATATCCCATGGGGGTAAAATTGAAAAAAGTTAAACAAATTTTTTTTTGGACTTAGTCATTTTTCCAGCGTTTATCAGACTTTCAGATAGGGGAAATGTCAGTGAGCGTTCCGATTTCAGTTCCAGAGCAATTCGCCCAATGAGTCCTTGATATTTAGTCGTTTTCAGCCAATTTTCTGGATTTTTGAAAATTTCACTTTTTTGTGAAAATATCCACTAAACGAGGGAATAATATGTGTGAGGGTACCCCAGGAGAGTTCCAAATGTGTGTGGGTAGAATATATATCCCACGGGGGTAAAATTGAAAAAAGTTGAAAAAAATTTTTTTTTGGACTTAGTAATTTTTCCGGCGTTTATCAGACTTTCAGAAAGGGGAAATGTCAGTGAGCGTTCCGATTTCAGTTCAAGAGCAATTCGCCCAATGAGTCCTTGATATTTAGTCGTTTTCAGCCAATTTTCTGGATTTTTGAAAATTTCACTTTTTTGTGAAAATATCCACTAAATGAGGGAATAATATGTGTGAGGGTACCCCAGGAGAGTTCCAAATGTGTGTGGGTAGAATATATATCCCATGGGGGTAAAATTGAAAAAAGTTGAACAAATTTTTTTTTGGACTTAGTCATTTTTCCAGCGTTTATCAGACTTTCAGATAGGGGAAATGTCAGTGACCGTTCCGATTTCAGTTCCAGAGCAATTCGCCCAATGAGTCCTTGATATTTAGTCGTTTTCAGCCAATTTTCTGGATTTTTGAAAATTTCACTTTTTTGTGAAAATATCCACTAAATGAGGGAATAATATGTGTGAGGGTACCCCAGGAGAGTTCCAAATGTGTGTGGGTAGAATATATATCCCATGGGGGTAAAATTGAAAAAAGTTAAACAAATTTTTTTTTGGACTTAGTCATTTTTCCAGCATTTATCAGACTTTCAGATAGGGGAAATGTCAGTGAGCGTTCCGATTTCAGTTCCAGAGCAATTCGCCCAATGAGTCCTTGATATTTAGTCGTTTTCAGCCAATTTTCGAAAATTTCACTTTTTTGTGAAAATATCCACTAAACGAGGGAATAATATGTGTGAGGGTACCCCAGGAGAGTTCCAAATGTGTGTGGGTAGAATATATATCCCACGGGGGTAAAATTGAAAAAAGTTGAAAAAAATTTTTTTTTGGACTTAGTAATTTTTCCGGCGTTTATCAGACTTTCAGAAAGGGGAAATGTCTGTGAGCGTTCCGATTTCAGTTCCAGAGCAATTTGCCCAATGAGTCCTTGATATTTAGTCGTTTTCAGCAAATTTTCTGGATTTTTGAAAATTTCACTTTTTTGTGAAAATATCCACTAAATGAGGGAATAATATGTGTGAGGGTACCCCAGGAGAGTTCCAAATGTGTGTGGGTAGAATATATATCCCATGGGGGTAAAATTGAAAAAAGTTGAAAAAATTTTTTTTTTGGACTTAGTCATTTTTCCAGCGTTTATCAGACTTTCAGATAGGGGAAATGTCAGTGACCGTTCCGATTTCAGTTCCAGAGCAATTCGCCCAATGAGTCCTTGATATTTAGTCGTTTTCAGCCAATTTTCTGGATTTTTGAAAATTTCACTTTTTTGTGAAAATATCCACTAAATGAGGGAATAATATGTGTGAGGGTACCCCAGGAGAGTTCCAAATGTGTGTGGGTAGAATATATATCCCACGGGGGTAAAATTGAAAAAAGTTTAAAAAATTTTTTTTTTGGACTTAGTCATTTTTCCGGCGTTTATCAGACTTTCAGATAGGGGAAATGTCAGTGAGCGTTCCGATTTCAGTTCCAGAGCAATTCGCCCAATGAGTCCTTGATATTTAGTCGTTTTCACCCAATTTTCTGGATTTATGAAAATTTCACTTTTTTGTGAAAATATCCACTAAATGAGGGAATAATATGTGTGAGGGTACCCCAGGAGAGTTCCAAATGTGTGTGGGTAGAATATATATCCCATGGGGGTAAAATTGAAAAAAGTTGAACACATTTTTTTTTGGACTTAGTCATTTTTCCAGCGTTTATCAGACTTTCAGGTAGGGGAAATGTCAGTGAGCGTTCCGATTTCAGTTCCAGAGCAATTCGCCCAATGAGTCATTGATATTTAGTCGTTTTCAGCCAATTTTCTGGATTTTTGAAAATTTCACTTTTTTGTGAAAATATCCACTAAACGAGGGAATAATATGTGTGAGGGTACCCCAGGAGAGTTCCAAATGTGTGTGGGTAGAATATATATCCCATGGGGGTAAAATTGAAAAAAGTTGAACAAATTTTTTTTTGGACTTAGTCATTTTTCCAGCGTTTATCAGACTTTCAGATAGGGGAAATGTCAGTGACCGTTCCGATTTCAGTTCCAGAGCAATTCGCCCAATGAGTCCTTGATATTTAGTCGTTTTCAGCCAATTTTCTGGATTTTTGAAAATTTCACTTTTTTGTGAAAATATCCACTAAATGAGGGAATAATATGTGTGAGGGTACCCCAGGAGAGTTCCAAATGTGTGTGGGTAGAATATATATCCCACGGGGGTAAAATTGAAAAAAGTTTAAAAAATTTTTTTTTTGGACTTAGTCATTTTTCCGGCGTTTATCAGACTTTCAGATAGGGGAAATGTCAGTGAGCGTTCCGATTTCAGTTCCAGAGCAATTCGCCCAATGAGTCCTTGATATTTAGTCGTTTTCACCCAATTTTCTGGATTTATGAAAATTTCACTTTTTTGTGAAAATATCCACTAAATGAGGGAATAATATGTGTGAGGGTACCCCAGGAGAGTTCCAAATGTGTGTGGGTAGAATATATATCCCATGGGGGTAAAATTGAAAAAAGTTGAACACATTTTTTTTTGGACTTAGTCATTTTTCCAGCGTTTATCAGACTTTCAGGTAGGGGAAATGTCAGTGAGCGTTCCGATTTCAGTTCCAGAGCAATTCGCCCAATGAGTCATTGATATTTAGTCGTTTTCAGCCAATTTTCTGGATTTTTGAAAATTTCACTTTTTTGTGAAAATATCCACTAAACGAGGGAATAATATGTGTGAGGGTACCCCAGGAGAGTTCCAAATGTGTGTGGGTAGAATATATATCCCACGGGGGTAAAATTGAAAAAAGTTGAAAAAAATTTTTTTTTTGACTTAGTCATTTTTCCGGCGTTTATCAGACTTTCAGAAAGGGGAAATGTCAGTGAGCGTTCCGATTTCAGTTCCAGAGCAATTCGCCCAATGAGTCCTTGATATTTAGTCGTTTTCAGCCAATTTTCTGGATTTTTGAAAATTTCACTTTTTTGTGAAAATATCCACTAAATGAGGGAATAATATGTGTGAGGGTACCCCAGGAGAGTTCCAAATGTGTGTGGGTAGAATATATATCCCACGGGGGTAAAATTGAAAAAAGTTGAAAAAATTTTTTTTTTGGACTTAGTCATTTTTCCGGCGTTTATCATACTTTCAGATAGGGGAAATGTCTGTGAGCGTTCCGATTTCAGTTCCAGAGCAATTTGCCCAATGAGTCCTTGATATTTAGTCGTTTTCAGCCAATTTTCTGGATTTTTGAAAATTTCACTTTTTTGTGAAAATATCCACTAAATGAGGGAATAATATGTGTGAGGGTACCCCAGGAGAGTTCCAAATGTGTGTGGGTAGAATATATATCCCATGGGGGTAAAATTGAAAAAAGTTAAACAAATTTTTTTTTGGACTTAGTCATTTTTCCAGCGTTTATCAGACTTTCAGATAGGGGAAATGTCAGTGAGCGTTCCGATTTCAGTTCCAGAGCAATTCGCCCAATGAGTCCTTGATATTTAGTCGTTTTCAGCCAATTTTCTGGATTTTTGAAAATTTCACTTTTTTGTGAAAATATCCACTAAACGAGGGAATAATATGTGTGAGGGTACCCCAGGAGAGTTCCAAATGTGTGTGGGTAGAATATATATCCCACGGGGGTAAAATTGAAAAAAGTTGAAAAAAATTTTTTTTTGGACTTAGTAATTTTTCCGGCGTTTATCAGACTTTCAGAAAGGGGAAATGTCAGTGAGCGTTCCGATTTCAGTTCAAGAGCAATTCGCCCAATGAGTCCTTGATATTTAGTCGTTTTCAGCCA
Organism: Phyllobates terribilis; assembly: GCF_046119375.1. Taxonomy (NCBI): domain Eukaryota; kingdom Metazoa; phylum Chordata; class Amphibia; order Anura; family Dendrobatidae; genus Phyllobates; species Phyllobates terribilis. The sequence goes on from NW_027363138.1 coordinate 1,055,337, forward strand.
ATTTTCTGGATTTTTGAAAATTTCACTTTTTTGTGAAAATATCCACTAAATGAGGGAATAATATGTGTGAGGGTACCCCAGGAGAGTTCCAAATGTGTGTGGGTAGAATATATATCCCATGGGGGTAAAATTGAAAAAAGTTGAACAAATTTTTTTTTGGACTTAGTCATTTTTCCAGCGTTTATCAGACTTTCAGATAGGGGAAATGTCAGTGACCGTTCCGATTTCAGTTCCAGAGCAATTCGCCCAATGAGTCCTTGATATTTAGTCGTTTTCAGCCAATTTTCTGGATTTTTGAAAATTTCACTTTTTTGTGAAAATATCCACTAAATGAGGGAATAATATGTGTGAGGGTACCCCAGGAGAGTTCCAAATGTGTGTGGGTAGAATATATATCCCATGGGGGTAAAATTGAAAAAAGTTAAACAAATTTTTTTTTGGACTTAGTCATTTTTCCAGCATTTATCAGACTTTCAGATAGGGGAAATGTCAGTGAGCGTTCCGATTTCAGTTCCAGAGCAATTCGCCCAATGAGTCCTTGATATTTAGTCGTTTTCAGCCAATTTTCGAAAATTTCACTTTTTTGTGAAAATATCCACTAAACGAGGGAATAATATGTGTGAGGGTACCCCAGGAGAGTTCCAAATGTGTGTGGGTAGAATATATATCCCACGGGGGTAAAATTGAAAAAAGTTGAAAAAAATTTTTTTTTGGACTTAGTAATTTTTCCGGCGTTTATCAGACTTTCAGAAAGGGGAAATGTCTGTGAGCGTTCCGATTTCAGTTCCAGAGCAATTTGCCCAATGAGTCCTTGATATTTAGTCGTTTTCAGCAAATTTTCTGGATTTTTGAAAATTTCACTTTTTTGTGAAAATATCCACTAAATGAGGGAATAATATGTGTGAGGGTACCCCAGGAGAGTTCCAAATGTGTGTGGGTAGAATATATATCCCATGGGGGTAAAATTGAAAAAAGTTGAAAAAATTTTTTTTTTGGACTTAGTCATTTTTCCGGCGTTTATCAGACTTTCAGATAGGGGAAATGTCAGTGAGCGTTCCGATTTCAGTTCCAGAGCAATTCACCCAATGAGTCCTTGATATTTAGTCGTTTTCAGCCAATTTTCTGGATTTATGAAAATGTCACTTTTTTGTGAAAATATCCACTAAACGAGGGAATAATATGTGTGAGGGTACCCCAGGAGAGTTCCAAATGTGTGTGGGTAGAATATATATCCCATGGGGGTAAAATTGAAAAAAGTTGAACAAATTTTTTTTTGGACTTAGTCATTTTTCCAGCGTTTATCAGACTTTCAGATAGGGGAAATGTCAGTGACCGTTCCGATTTCAGTTCCAGAGCAATTCGCCCAATGAGTCCTTGATATTTAGTCGTTTTCAGCCAATTTTCTGGATTTTTGAAAATTTCACTTTTTTGTGAAAATATCCACTAAATGAGGGAATAATATGTGTGAGGGTACCCCAGGAGAGTTCCAAATGTGTGTGGGTAGAATATATATCCCACGGGGGTAAAATTGAAAAAAGTTTAAAAAATTTTTTTTTTGGACTTAGTCATTTTTCCGGCGTTTATCAGACTTTCAGATAGGGGAAATGTCAGTGAGCGTTCCGATTTCAGTTCCAGAGCAATTCGCCCAATGAGTCCTTGATATTTAGTCGTTTTCACCCAATTTTCTGGATTTATGAAAATTTCACTTTTTTGTGAAAATATCCACTAAATGAGGGAATAATATGTGTGAGGGTACCCCAGGAGAGTTCCAAATGTGTGTGGGTAGAATATATATCCCATGGGGGTAAAATTGAAAAAAGTTGAACACATTTTTTTTTGGACTTAGTCATTTTTCCAGCGTTTATCAGACTTTCAGGTAGGGGAAATGTCAGTGAGCGTTCCGATTTCAGTTCCAGAGCAATTCGCCCAATGAGTCATTGATATTTAGTCGTTTTCAGCCAATTTTCTGGATTTTTGAAAATTTCACTTTTTTGTGAAAATATCCACTAAACGAGGGAATAATATGTGTGAGGGTACCCCAGGAGAGTTCCAAATGTGTGTGGGTAGAATATATATCCCATGGGGGTAAAATTGAAAAAAGTTGAACAAATTTTTTTTTGGACTTAGTCATTTTTCCAGCGTTTATCAGACTTTCAGATAGGGGAAATGTCAGTGACCGTTCCGATTTCAGTTCCAGAGCAATTCGCCCAATGAGTCCTTGATATTTAGTCGTTTTCAGCCAATTTTCTGGATTTTTGAAAATTTCACTTTTTTGTGAAAATATCCACTAAATGAGGGAATAATATGTGTGAGGGTACCCCAGGAGAGTTCCAAATGTGTGTGGGTAGAATATATATCCCACGGGGGTAAAATTGAAAAAAGTTTAAAAAATTTTTTTTTTGGACTTAGTCATTTTTCCGGCGTTTATCAGACTTTCAGATAGGGGAAATGTCAGTGAGCGTTCCGATTTCAGTTCCAGAGCAATTCGCCCAATGAGTCCTTGATATTTAGTCGTTTTCACCCAATTTTCTGGATTTATGAAAATTTCACTTTTTTGTGAAAATATCCACTAAATGAGGGAATAATATGTGTGAGGGTACCCCAGGAGAGTTCCAAATGTGTGTGGGTAGAATATATATCCCATGGGGGTAAAATTGAAAAAAGTTGAACACATTTTTTTTTGGACTTAGTCATTTTTCCAGCGTTTATCAGACTTTCAGGTAGGGGAAATGTCAGTGAGCGTTCCGATTTCAGTTCCAGAGCAATTCGCCCAATGAGTCATTGATATTTAGTCGTTTTCAGCCAATTTTCTGGATTTTTGAAAATTTCACTTTTTTGTGAAAATATCCACTAAACGAGGGAATAATATGTGTGAGGGTACCCCAGGAGAGTTCCAAATGTGTGTGGGTAGAATATATATCCCACGGGGGTAAAATTGAAAAAAGTTGAAAAAAATTTTTTTTTTGACTTAGTCATTTTTCCGGCGTTTATCAGACTTTCAGAAAGGGGAAATGTCAGTGAGCGTTCCGATTTCAGTTCCAGAGCAATTCGCCCAATGAGTCCTTGATATTTAGTCGTTTTCAGCCAATTTTCTGGATTTTTGAAAATTTCACTTTTTTGTGAAAATATCCACTAAACGAGGGAATAATATGTGTGAGGGTACCCCAGGAGAGTTCCAAATGTGTGTGGGTAGAATATATATCCCACGGTGGTAAAATTGAAAAAAGTTGAAAAAAATTTTTTTTTGGACTTAGAAATTTTTCCGGCGTTTATCAGACTTTCAGAAAGGGGAAATGTCAGTGAGCGTTCCGATTTCAGTTCCAGAGCAATTCGCCCAATGAGTCCTTGATATTTAGTTGTTTTCAGCCAATTTTCTGGATTTTTGAAAATTTCACTTTTTTGTGAAAATATCCACTAAACGAGGGAATAATATGTGTGAGGGTACCCCAGGAGAGTTCCAAATGTGTGTGGGTAGAATATATATCCCACGGGGGTAAAATTGAAAAAAGTTGAAAAAAATTTTTTTTTGGACTTAGTAATTTTTCCGGCGTTTATCAGACTTTCAGAAAGGGGAAATGTCAGTGAGCGTTCCGATTTCAGTTCCAGAGCAATTCGCCCAATGAGTCCTTGATATTTAGTCGTTTTCAGCCAATTTTCTGGATTTTTGAAAATTTCACTTTTTTGTGAAAATATCCACTAAACGAGGGAATAATATGTGTGAGGGTACCCCAGGAGAGTTCCAAATGTGTGTGGGTAGAATATATATCCCACGGTGGTAAAATTGAAAAAAGTTGAAAAAAATTTTTTTTTGGACTTAGAAATTTTTCCGGCGTTTATCAGACTTTCAGAAAGGGGAAATGTCAGTGAGCGTTCCGATTTCAGTTCCAGAGCAATTCGCCCAATGAGTCCTTGATATTTAGTCGTTTTCAGCCAATTTTCTGGATTTTTGAAAATTTCACTTTTTTGTGAAAATATCCACTAAATGAGGGAATAATATGTGTGAGGGTACCCCAGGAGAGTTCCAAATGTGTGTGGGTAGAATATATATCCCATGGGGGTAAAATTGAAAAAAGTTGAACAAATTTTTTTTTGGACTTAGTCATTTTTCCAGCGTTTATCAGACTTTCAGATAGGGGAAATGTCAGTGAGCGTTCCGATTTCAGTTCCAGAGCAATTCGCCCAATGAGTCCTTGATATTTAGTCGTTTTCAGCCAATTTTCTGGATTTTTGAAAATTTCACTTTTTTGTGAAAATATCCACTAAACGAGGGAATAATATGTGTGAGGGTACCCCAGGAGAGTTCCAAATGTGTGTGGGTAGAATATATATCCCACGGGGGTAAAATTGAAAAAAGTTGAAAAAATTTTTTTTTTGGACTTAGTAATTTTTCCGGCGTTTATCAGACTTTCAGAAAGGGGAAATGTCAGTGAGCGTTCCGATTTCAGTTCCAGAGCAATTCGCCCAATGAGTCCTTGATATTTAGTCGTTTTCAGCCAATTTTCTGGATTTTTGAAAATTTCACTTTTTTGTGAAAATATCCACTAAATGAGGGAATAATATGTGTGAGGGTACCCCAGGAGAGTTCCAAATGTGTGTGGGTAGAATATATATCCCATGGGGGTAAAATTGAAAAAAGTTGAAAAAATTTTTTTTTGGACTTAGTCATTTTTCCAGCGTTTATCAGACTTTCAGATAGGGGAAATGTCAGTGAGCGTTCCGATTTCAGTTCCAGAGCAATTCACCCAATGAGTCCTTGATATTTAGTCGTTTTCAGCCAATTTTCTGGATTTATGAAAATGTCACTTTTTTGTGAAAATATCCACTAAACGAGGGAATAATATGTGTGAGGGTACCCCAGGAGAGTTCCAAATGTGTGTGGGTAGAATATATATCCCATGGGGGTAAAATTGAAAAAAGTTGAACAAATTTTTTTTTGGACTTAGTCATTTTTCCAGCGTTTATCAGACTTTCAGATAGGGGAAATGTCAGTGACCGTTCCGATTTCAGTTCCAGAGCAAATCGCCCAATGAGTCCTTGATATTTAGTCGTTTTCAGCCAATTTTCTGGATTTTTGAAAATTTCACTTTTTTGTGAAAATATCCACTAAATGAGCGAATAATATGTGTGAGGGTACCCCAGGAGAGTTCCAAATGTGTGTGGGTAGAATATATATCCCATGGGGGTAAAATTGAAAAAAGTGAAACAAATTATTTTTTGGACTTAGTCATTTTTCCAGCGTTTATCAGACTTTCAGATAGGGGAAATGTCAGTGAGCGTTCCGATTTCAGTTCCAGAGCAATTCGCCCAATGAGTCCTTGATATTTAGTCGTTTTCAGCCAATTTTCGAAAATTTCACTTTTTTGTGAAAATATCCACTAAACGAGGGAATAATATGTGTGAGGGTACCCCAGGAGAGTTCCAAATGTGTGTGGGTAGAATATATATCCCACGGGGGTAAAATTGAAAAAAGTTGAAAAAAAATTTTTTTTTGACTTAGTCATTTTTCCGGCGTTTATCAGACTTTCAGAAAGGGGAAATGTCAGTGAGCGTTCCGATTTCAGTTCCAGAGCAATTCGCCCAATGAGTCCTTGATATTTAGTCGTTTTCAGCCAATTTTCTGGATTTTTGAAAATTTCACTTTTTTGTGAAAATATCCACTAAACGAGGGAATAATATGTGTGAGGGTACCCCAGGAGAGTTCCAAATGTGTGTGGGTAGAATATATATCCCACGGTGGTAAAATTGAAAAAAGTTGAAAAAAATTTTTTTTTGGACTTAGTAATTTTTCCGGCGTTTATCAGACTTTCAGAAAGGGGAAATGTCAGTGAGCGTTCCGATTTCAGTTCCAGAGCAATTCGCCCAATGAGTCCTTGATATTTAGTCGTTTTCAGCCAATTTTCTGTATTTTTGAATATTTCACTTTTTTGTGAAAATATCCACTAAATGAGGGAATAATATGTGTGAGGGTACCCCAGGAGAGTTCCAAATGTGTGTGGGTAGAATATATATCCCATGGGGGTAAAATTGAAAAAAGTTGAACAAATTTTTTTTTGGACTTAGTCATTTTTCCAGCGTTTATCAGACTTTCAGATAGGGGAAATGTCAGTGAGCGTTCCGATTTCAGTTCCAGAGCAATTCGCCCAATGAGTCCTTGATATTTAGTCGTTTTCAGCCAATTTTCTGTATTTTTGAATATTTCACTTTTTTGTGAAAATATCCACTAAATGAGGGAATAATATGTGTGAGGGTACCCCAGGAGAGTTCCAAATGTGTGTGGGTAGAATATATATCCCATGGGGGTAAAATTGAAAAAAGTTGAACAAATTTTTTTTTGGACTTAGTCATTTTTCCAGCGTTTATCAGACTTTCAGATAGGGGAAATGTCAGTGACCGTTCCGATTTCAGTTCCAGAGCAATTCGCCCAATGAGTCCTTGATATTTAGTCGTTTTCAGCCAATTTTCTGGATTTTTGAAAATTTCACTTTTTTGTGAAAATATCCACTAAATGAGGGAATAATATGTGTGAGGGTACCCCAGGAGAGTTCCAAATGTGTGTGGGTAGAATATATATCCCATGGGGGTAAAATTGAAAAAAGTTAAACAAATTTTTTTTTGGACTTAGTCATTTTTCCAGCATTTATCAGACTTTCAGATAGGGGAAATGTCAGTGAGCATTCCGATTTCAGTTCCAGAGCAATTCGCCCAATGAGTCCTTGATATTTAGTCGTTTTCAGCCAATTTTCGAAAATTTCACTTTTTTGTGAAAATATCCACTAAACGAGGGAATAATATGTGTGAGGGTACCCCAGGAGAGTTCCAAATGTGTGTGGGTAGAATATATATCCCACGGGGGTAAAATTGAAAAAAGTTGAAAAAAATTTTTTTTTGGACTTAGTAATTTTTCCGGCGTTTATCAGACTTTCAGAAAGGGGAAATGTCTGTGAGCGTTCCGATTTCAGTTCCAGAGCAATTTGCCCAATGAGTCCTTGATATTTAGTCGTTTTCAGCAAATTTTCTGGATTTTTGAAAATTTCACTTTTTTGTGAAAATATCCACTAAATGAGGGAATAATATGTGTGAGGGTACCCCAGGAGAGTTCCAAATGTGTGTGGGTAGAATATATATCCCATGGGGGTAAAATTGAAAAAAGTGAAACAAATTATTTTTTGGACTTAGTCATTTTTCCAGCGTTTATCAGACTTTCAGATAGGGGAAATGTCAGTGAGCGTTCCGATTTCAGTTCCAGAGCAATTCGCCCAATGAGTCCTTGATATTTAGTCGTTTTCAGCCAATTTTCGAAAATTTCACTTTTTTGTGAAAATATCCACTAAACGAGGGAATAATATGTGTGAGGGTACCCCAGGAGAGTTCCAAATGTGTGTGGGTAGAATATATATCCCACGGGGGTAAAATTGAAAAAAGTTGAAAAAAAATTTTTTTTTGACTTAGTCATTTTTCCGGCGTTTATCAGACTTTCAGAAAGGGGAAATGTCAGTGAGCGTTCCGATTTCAGTTCCAGAGCAATTCGCCCAATGAGTCCTTGATATTTAGTCGTTTTCAGCCAATTTTCTGGATTTTTGAAAATTTCACTTTTTTGTGAAAATATCCACTAAACGAGGGAATAATATGTGTGAGGGTACCCCAGGAGAGTTCCAAATGTGTGTGGGTAGAATATATATCCCACGGTGGTAAAATTGAAAAAAGTTGAAAAAAATTTTTTTTTGGACTTAGTAATTTTTCCGGCGTTTATCAGACTTTCAGAAAGGGGAAATGTCAGTGAGCGTTCCGATTTCAGTTCCAGAGCAATTCGCCCAATGAGTCCTTGATATTTAGTCGTTTTCAGCCAATTTTCTGTATTTTTGAATATTTCACTTTTTTGTGAAAATATCCACTAAATGAGGGAATAATATGTGTGAGGGTACCCCAGGAGAGTTCCAAATGTGTGTGGGTAGAATATATATCCCATGGGGGTAAAATTGAAAAAAGTTGAACAAATTTTTTTTTGGACTTAGTCATTTTTCCAGCGTTTATCAGACTTTCAGATAGGGGAAATGTCAGTGAGCGTTCCGATTTCAGTTCCAGAGCAATTCGCCCAATGAGTCCTTGATATTTAGTCGTTTTCAGCCAATTTTCTGTATTTTTGAATATTTCACTTTTTTGTGAAAATATCCACTAAATGAGGGAATAATATGTGTGAGGGTACCCCAGGAGAGTTCCAAATGTGTGTGGGTAGAATATATATCCCATGGGGGTAAAATTGAAAAAAGTTGAACAAATTTTTTTTTGGACTTAGTCATTTTTCCAGCGTTTATCAGACTTTCAGATAGGGGAAATGTCAGTGACCGTTCCGATTTCAGTTCCAGAGCAATTCGCCCAATGAGTCCTTGATATTTAGTCGTTTTCAGCCAATTTTCTGGATTTTTGAAAATTTCACTTTTTTGTGAAAATATCCACTAAATGAGGGAATAATATGTGTGAGGGTACCCCAGGAGAGTTCCAAATGTGTGTGGGTAGAATATATATCCCATGGGGGTAAAATTGAAAAAAGTTAAACAAATTTTTTTTTGGACTTAGTCATTTTTCCAGCATTTATCAGACTTTCAGATAGGGGAAATGTCAGTGAGCATTCCGATTTCAGTTCCAGAGCAATTCGCCCAATGAGTCCTTGATATTTAGTCGTTTTCAGCCAATTTTCGAAAATTTCACTTTTTTGTGAAAATATCCACTAAACGAGGGAATAATATGTGTGAGGGTACCCCAGGAGAGTTCCAAATGTGTGTGGGTAGAATATATATCCCACGGGGGTAAAATTGAAAAAAGTTGAAAAAAATTTTTTTTTGGACTTAGTAATTTTTCCGGCGTTTATCAGACTTTCAGAAAGGGGAAATGTCTGTGAGCGTTCCGATTTCAGTTCCAGAGCAATTTGCCCAATGAGTCCTTGATATTTAGTCGTTTTCAGCAAATTTTCTGGATTTTTGAAAATTTCACTTTTTTGTGAAAATATCCACTAAATGAGGGAATAATATGTGTGAGGGTACCCCAGGAGAGTTCCAAATGTGTGTGGGTAGAATATTTATCCCATGGGGGTAAAATTGAAAAAAGTTGAAAAAATTTTTTTTTTGGACTTAGTCATTTTTCCGGCGTTTATCAGACTTTCAGATAGGGGAAATGTCAGTGAGCGTTCCGATTTCAGTTCCAGAGCAATTCACCCAATGAGTCCTTGATATTTAGTCGTTTTCAGCCAATTTTCTGGATTTATGAAAATGTCACTTTTTTGTGAAAATATCCACTAAACGAGGGAATAATATGTGTGAGGGTACCCCAGGAGAGTTCCAAATGTGTGTGGGTAGAATATATATCCCATGGGGGTAAAATTGAAAAAAGTTGAACAAATTTTTTTTTGGACTTAGTCATTTTTCCAGCGTTTATCAGACTTTCAGATAGGGGAAATGTCAGTGACCGTTCCGATTTCAGTTCCAGAGCAATTCGCCCAATGAGTCCTTGATATTTAGTCGTTTTCAGCCAATTTTCTGGATTTTTGAAAATTTCACTTTTTTGTGAAAATATCCACTAAATGAGGGAATAATATGTGTGAGGGTACCCCAGGAGAGTTCCAAATGTGTGTGGGTAGAATATATATCCCACGGGGGTAAAATTGAAAAAAGTTTAAAAAATTTTTTTTTTGGACTTAGTCATTTTTCCGGCGTTTATCAGACTTTCAGATAGGGGAAATGTCAGTGAGCGTTCCGATTTCAGTTCCAGAGCAATTCGCCCAATGAGTCCTTGATATTTAGTCGTTTTCACCCAATTTTCTGGATTTATGAAAATTTCACTTTTTTGTGAAAATATCCACTAAATGAGGGAATAATATGTGTGAGGGTACCCCAGGAGAGTTCCAAATGTGTGTGGGTAGAATATATATCCCATGGGGGTAAAATTGAAAAAAGTTGAACAAATTTTTTTTTGGACTTAGTCATTTTTCCAGCGTTTATCAGACTTTCAGGTAGGGGAAATGTCAGTGAGCGTTCCGATTTCAGTTCCAGAGCAATTCGCCCAATGAGTCATTGATATTTAGTCGTTTTCAGCCAATTTTCTGGATTTTTGAAAATTTCACTTTTTTGTGAAAATATCCACTAAACGAGGGAATAATATGTGTGAGGGTACCCCAGGAGAGTTCCAAATGTGTGTGGGTAGAATATATATCCCACGGGGGTAAAATTGAAAAAAGTTGAAAAAAATTTTTTTTTTGACTTAGTCATTTTTCCGGCGTTTATCAGACTTTCAGAAAGGGGAAATGTCAGTGAGCGTTCCGATTTCAGTTCCAGAGCAATTCGCCCAATGAGTCCTTGATATTTAGTCGTTTTCAGCCAATTTTCTGGATTTTTGAAAATTTCACTTTTTTGTGAAAATATCCACTAAACGAGGGAATAATATGTGTGAGGGTACCCCAGGAGAGTTCCAAATGTGTGTGGGTAGAATATATATCCCACGGTGGTAAAATTGAAAAAAGTTGAAAAAAATTTTTTTTTGGACTTAGAAATTTTTCCGGCGTTTATCAGACTTTCAGAAAGGGGAAATGTCAGTGAGCGTTCCGATTTCAGTTCCAGAGCAATTCGCCCAATGAGTCCTTGATATTTAGTCGTTTTCAGCCAATTTTCTGGATTTTTGAAAATTTCACTTTTTTGTGAAAATATCCACTAAATGAGGGAATAATATGTGTGAGGGTACCCCAGGAGAGTTCCAAATGTGTGTGGGTAGAATATATATCCCATGGGGGTAAAATTGAAAAAAGTTGAACAAATTTTTTTTTGGACTTAGTCATTTTTCCAGCGTTTATCAGACTTTCAGATAGGGGAAATGTCAGTGAGCGTTCCGATTTCAGTTCCAGAGCAATTCGCCCAATGAGTCCTTGATATTTAGTCGTTTTCAGCCAATTTTCTGGATTTTTGAAAATTTCACTTTTTTGTGAAAATATCCACTAAACGAGGGAATAATATGTGTGAGGGTACCCCAGGAGAGTTCCAAATGTGTGTGGGTAGAATATATATCCCACGGGGGTAAAATTGAAAAAAGTTGAAAAAATTTTTTTTTTGGACTTAGTAATTTTTCCGGCGTTTATCAGACTTTCAGAAAGGGGAAATGTCAGTGAGCGTTCCGATTTCAGTTCCAGAGCAATTCGCCCAATGAGTCCTTGATATTTAGTCGTTTTCAGCCAATTTTCTGGATTTTTGAAAATTTCACTTTTTTGTGAAAATATCCACTAAATGAGGGAATAATATGTGTGAGGGTACCCCAGGAGAGTTCCAAATGTGTGTGGGTAGAATATATATCCCATGGGGGTAAAATTGAAAAAAGTTGAACAAATTTTTTTTTGGACTTAGTCATTTTTCCAGCGTTTATCAGACTTTCAGATAGGGGAAATGTCAGTGACCGTTCCGATTTCAGTTCCAGAGCAAATCGCCCAATGAGTCCTTGATATTTAGTCGTTTTCAGCCAATTTTCTGGATTTTTGAAAATTTCACTTTTTTGTGAAAATATCCACTAAATGAGGGAATAATATGTGTGAGGGTACCCCAGGAGAGTTCCAAATGTGTGTGGGTAGAATATATATCCCATGGGGGTAAAATTGAAAAAAGTTAAACAAATTTTTTTTTGGACTTAGTCATTTTTCCAGCGTTTATCAGACTTTCAGATAGGGGAAATGTCAGTGAGCGTTCCGATTTCAGTTCCAGAGCAATTCGCCCAATGAGTCCTTGATATTTAGTCGTTTTCAGCCAATTTTCGAAAATTTCACTTTTTTGTGAAAATATCCACTAAACGAGGGAATAATATGTGTGAGGGTACCCCAGGAGAGTTCCAAATGTGTGTGGGTAGAATATATATCCCACGGGGGTAAAATTGAAAAAAGTTGAAAAAAATTTTTTTTTTGACTTAGTCATTTTTCCGGCGTTTATCAGACTTTCAGAAAGGGGAAATGTCAGTGAGCGTTCCGATTTCAGTTCCAGAGCAATTCGCCCAATGAGTCCTTGATATTTAGTCGTTTTCAGCCAATTTTCTGGATTTTTGAAAATTTCACTTTTTTGTGAAAATATCCACTAAACGAGGGAATAATATGTGTGAGGGTACCCCAGGAGAGTTCCAAATGTGTGTGGGTAGAATATATATCCCATGGGGGTAAAATTGAAAAAAGTTGAACAAATTTTTTTTTGGACTTAGTCATTTTTCCAGCGTTTATCAGACTTTCAGATAGGGGAAATGTCAGTGACCGTTCCGATTTCAGTTCCAGAGCAATTCGCCCAATGAGTCCTTGATATTTAGTCGTTTTCAGCCAATTTTCTGGATTTTTGAAAATTTCACTTTTTTGTGAAAATATCCACTAAATGAGGGAATAATATGTGTGAGGGTACCCCAGGAGAGTTCCAAATGTGTGTGGGTAGAATATATATCCCACGGGGGTAAAATTGAAAAAAGTTTAAAAAATTTTTTTTTTGGACTTAGTCATTTTTCCGGCGTTTATCAGACTTTCAGATAGGGGAAATGTCAGTGAGCGTTCCGATTTCAGTTCCAGAGCAATTCGCCCAATGAGTCCTTGATATTTAGTCGTTTTCACCCAATTTTCTGGATTTATGAAAATTTCACTTTTTTGTGAAAATATCCACTAAATGAGGGAATAATATGTGTGAGGGTACCCCAGGAGAGTTCCAAATGTGTGTGGGTAGAATATATATCCCATGGGGGTAAAATTGAAAAAAGTTGAACAAATTTTTTTTTGGACTTAGTCATTTTTCCAGCGTTTATCAGACTTTCAGGTAGGGGAAATGTCAGTGAGCGTTCCGATTTCAGTTCCAGAGCAATTCGCCCAATGAGTCATTGATATTTAGTCGTTTTCAGCCAATTTTCTGGATTTTTGAAAATTTCACTTTTTTGTGAAAATATCCACTAAACGAGGGAATAATATGTGTGAGGGTACCCCAGGAGAGTTCCAAATGTGTGTGGGTAGAATATATATCCCACGGGGGTAAAATTGAAAAAAGTTGAAAAAAATTTTTTTTTTGACTTAGTCATTTTTCCGGCGTTTATCAGACTTTCAGAAAGGGGAAATGTCAGTGAGCGTTCCGATTTCAGTTCCAGAGCAATTCGCCCAATGAGTCCTTGATATTTAGTCGTTTTCAGCCAATTTTCTGGATTTTTGAAAATTTCACTTTTTTGTGAAAATATCCACTAAACGAGGGAATAATATGTGTGAGGGTACCCCAGGAGAGTTCCAAATGTGTGTGGGTAGAATATATATCCCACGGTGGTAAAATTGAAAAAAGTTGAAAAAAATTTTTTTTTGGACTTAGAAATTTTTCCGGCGTTTATCAGACTTTCAGAAAGGGGAAATGTCAGTGAGCGTTCCGATTTCAGTTCCAGAGCAATTCGCCCAATGAGTCCTTGATATTTAGTCGTTTTCAGCCAATTTTCTGGATTTTTGAAAATTTCACTTTTTTGTGAAAATATCCACTAAATGAGGGAATAATATGTGTGAGGGTACCCCAGGAGAGTTCCAAATGTGTGTGGGTAGAATATATATCCCATGGGGGTAAAATTGAAAAAAGTTGAACAAATTTTTTTTTGGACTTAGTCATTTTTCCAGCGTTTATCAGACTTTCAGATAGGGGAAATGTCAGTGAGCGTTCCGATTTCAGTTCCAGAGCAATTCGCCCAATGAGTCCTTGATATTTAGTCGTTTTCAGCCAATTTTCTGGATTTTTGAAAATTTCACTTTTTTGTGAAAATATCCACTAAACGAGGGAATAATATGTGTGAGGGTACCCCAGGAGAGTTCCAAATGTGTGTGGGTAGAATATATATCCCACGGGGGTAAAATTGAAAAAAGTTGAAAAAATTTTTTTTTTGGACTTAGTAATTTTTCCGGCGTTTATCAGACTTTCAGAAAGGGGAAATGTCAGTGAGCGTTCCGATTTCAGTTCCAGAGCAATTCGCCCAATGAGTCCTTGATATTTAGTCGTTTTCAGCCAATTTTCTGGATTTTTGAAAATTTCACTTTTTTGTGAAAATATCCACTAAATGAGGGAATAATATGTGTGAGGGTACCCCAGGAGAGTTCCAAATGTGTGTGGGTAGAATATATATCCCATGGGGGTAAAATTGAAAAAAGTTGAACAAATTTTTTTTTGGACTTAGTCATTTTTCCAGCGTTTATCAGACTTTCAGATAGGGGAAATGTCAGTGACCGTTCCGATTTCAGTTCCAGAGCAAATCGCCCAATGAGTCCTTGATATTTAGTCGTTTTCAGCCAATTTTCTGGATTTTTGAAAATTTCACTTTTTTGTGAAAATATCCACTAAATGAGGGAATAATATGTGTGAGGGTACCCCAGGAGAGTTCCAAATGTGTGTGGGTAGAATATATATCCCATGGGGGTAAAATTGAAAAAAGTTAAACAAATTTTTTTTTGGACTTAGTCATTTTTCCAGCGTTTATCAGACTTTCAGATAGGGGAAATGTCAGTGAGCGTTCCGATTTCAGTTCCAGAGCAATTCGCCCAATGAGTCCTTGATATTTAGTCGTTTTCAGCCAATTTTCGAAAATTTCACTTTTTTGTGAAAATATCCACTAAACGAGGGAATAATATGTGTGAGGGTACCCCAGGAGAGTTCCAAATGTGTGTGGGTAGAATATATATCCCACGGGGGTAAAATTGAAAAAAGTTGAAAAAAATTTTTTTTTTGACTTAGTCATTTTTCCGGCGTTTATCAGACTTTCAGAAAGGGGAAATGTCAGTGAGCGTTCCGATTTCAGTTCCAGAGCAATTCGCCCAATGAGTCCTTGATATTTAGTCGTTTTCAGCCAATTTTCTGGATTTTTGAAAATTTCACTTTTTTGTGAAAATATCCACTAAACGAGGGAATAATATGTGTGAGGGTACCCCAGGAGAGTTCCAAATGTGTGTGGGTAGAATATATATCCCACGGTGGTAAAATTGAAAAAAGTTGAAAAAAATTTTTTTTTGGACTTAGTAATTTTTCCGGCGTTTATCAGACTTTCAGAAAGGGGAAATGTCAGTGAGCGTTCCGATTTCAGTTCCAGAGCAATTCGCCCAATGAGTCCTTGATATTTAGTCGTTTTCAGCCAATTTTCTGTATTTTTGAATATTTCACTTTTTTGTGAAAATATCCACTAAATGAGGGAATAATATGTGTGAGGGTACCCCAGGAGAGTTCCAAATGTGTGTGGGTAGAATATATATCCCATGGGGGTAAAATTGAAAAAAGTTGAACAAATTTTTTTTTGGACTTAGTCATTTTTCCAGCGTTTATCAGACTTTCAGATAGGGGAAATGTCAGTGAGCGTTCCGATTTCAGTTCCAGAGCAATTCGCCCAATGAGTCCTTGATATTTAGTCGTTTTCAGCCAATTTTCTGTATTTTTGAATATTTCACTTTTTTGTGAAAATATCCACTAAATGAGGGAATAATATGTGTGAGGGTACCCCAGGAGAGTTCCAAATGTGTGTGGGTAGAATATATATCCCATGGGGGTAAAATTGAAAAAAGTTGAACAAATTTTTTTTTGGACTTAGTCATTTTTCCAGCGTTTATCAGACTTTCAGATAGGGGAAATGTCAGTGAGCGTTCCGATTTCAGTTCCAGAGCAATTCGCCCAATGAGTCCTTGATATTTAGTCGTTTTCAGCCAATTTTCGAAAATTTCACTTTTTTGTGAAAATATCCACTAAATGAGGGAATAATATGTGTGAGGGTACCCCAGGAGAGTTCCAAATGTGTGTGGGTAGAATATATATCCCACGGGGGTAAAATTGAAAAAAGTTTAAAAAAATTTTTTTTGGACTTAGTCATTTTTCCGGCGTTTATCAGACTTTCAGAAAGGGGAAATGTCAGTGAGCATTCCGATTTCAGTTCCAGAGCAATTCGCCCAATGAGTCCTTGATATTTAGTGGTTTTCAGCCAATTTTCTGGATTTTTGAAAATTTCACTTTTTTGTGAAAATATCCACTAAATGAGGGAATAATATGTGTGAGGGTACCCCAGGAGAGTTCCAAATGTGTGTGGGTAGAATATATATCCCACGGGGGTAAAATTGAAAAAAGTTGAAAAAATTTTTTTTTTGGACTTAGTCATTTTTCCGGCGTTTATCAGACTTTCAGATAGGGGAAATGTCAGTGAGCGTTCCGATTTCAGTTCCAGAGCAATTCACCCAATGAGTCCTTGATATTTAGTCGTTTTCAGCCAATTTTCTGGATTTATGAAAATGTCACTTTTTTGTGAAAATATCCACTAAACGAGGGAATAATATGTGTGAGGGTACCCCAGGAGAGTTCCAAATGTGTGTGGGTAGAATATATATCCCATGGGGGTAAAATTGAAAAAAGTTGAACAAATTTTTTTTTGGACTTAGTCATTTTTCCAGCGTTTATCAGACTTTCAGATAGGGGAAATGTCAGTGACCGTTCCGATTTCAGTTCCAGAGCAATTCGCCCAATGAGTCCTTGATATTTAGTCGTTTTCACCCAATTTTCTGGATTTATGAAAATTTCACTTTTTTGTGAAAATATCCACTAAATGAGGGAATAATATGTGTGAGGGTACCCCAGGAGAGTTCCAAATGTGTGTGGGTAGAATATATATCCCATGGGGGTAAAATTGAAAAAAGTTGAACAAATTTTTTTTTGGACTTAGTCATTTTTCCAGCGTTTATCAGACTTTCAGGTAGGGGAAATGTCAGTGAGCGTTCCGATTTCAGTTCCAGAGCAATTCGCCCAATGAGTCATTGATATTTAGTCGTTTTCAGCCAATTTTCTGGATTTTTGAAAATTTCACTTTTTTGTGAAAATATCCACTAAACGAGGGAATAATATGTGTGAGGGTACCCCAGGAGAGTTCCAAATGTGTGTGGGTAGAATATATATCCCACGGGGGTAAAATTGAAAAAAGTTGAAAAAAATTTTTTTTTTGACTTAGTCATTTTTCCGGCGTTTATCAGACTTTCAGAAAGGGGAAATGTCAGTGAGCGTTCCGATTTCAGTTCCAGAGCAATTCGCCCAATGAGTCCTTGATATTTAGTCGTTTTCAGCCAATTTTCTGGATTTTTGAAAATTTCACTTTTTTGTGAAAATATCCACTAAACGAGGGAATAATATGTGTGAGGGTACCCCAGGAGAGTTCCAAATGTGTGTGGGTAGAATATATATCCCACGGTGGTAAAATTGAAAAAAGTTGAAAAAAATTTTTTTTTGGACTTAGAAATTTTTCCGGCGTTTATCAGACTTTCAGAAAGGGGAAATGTCAGTGAGCGTTCCGATTTCAGTTCCAGAGCAATTCGCCCAATGAGTCCTTGATATTTAGTCGTTTTCAGCCAATTTTCTGGATTTTTGAAAATTTCACTTTTTTGTGAAAATATCCACTAAATGAGGGAATAATATGTGTGAGGGTACCCCAGGAGAGTTCCAAATGTGTGTGGGTAGAATATATATCCCATGGGGGTAAAATTGAAAAAAGTTGAACAAATTTTTTTTTGGACTTAGTCATTTTTCCAGCGTTTATCAGACTTTCAGATAGGGGAAATGTCAGTGAGCGTTCCGATTTCAGTTCCAGAGCAATTCGCCCAATGAGTCCTTGATATTTAGTCGTTTTCAGCCAATTTTCTGGATTTTTGAAAATTTCACTTTTTTGTGAAAATATCCACTAAACGAGGGAATAATATGTGTGAGGGTACCCCAGGAGAGTTCCAAATGTGTGTGGGTAGAATATATATCCCACGGGGGTAAAATTGAAAAAAGTTGAAAAAATTTTTTTTTTGGACTTAGTAATTTTTCCGGCGTTTATCAGACTTTCAGAAAGGGGAAATGTCAGTGAGCGTTCCGATTTCAGTTCCAGAGCAATTCGCCCAATGAGTCCTTGATATTTAGTCGTTTTCAGCCAATTTTCTGGATTTTTGAAAATTTCACTTTTTTGTGAAAATATCCACTAAATGAGGGAATAATATGTGTGAGGGTACCCCAGGAGAGTTCCAAATGTGTGTGGGTAGAATATATATCCCATGGGGGTAAAATTGAAAAAAGTTGAACAAATTTTTTTTTGGACTTAGTCATTTTTCCAGCGTTTATCAGACTTTCAGATAGGGGAAATGTCAGTGACCGTTCCGATTTCAGTTCCAGAGCAAATCGCCCAATGAGTCCTTGATATTTAGTCGTTTTCAGCCAATTTTCTGGATTTTTGAAAATTTCACTTTTTTGTGAAAATATCCACTAAATGAGGGAATAATATGTGTGAGGGTACCCCAGGAGAGTTCCAAATGTGTGTGGGTAGAATATATATCCCATGGGGGTAAAATTGAAAAAAGTTAAACAAATTTTTTTTTGGACTTAGTCATTTTTCCAGCGTTTATCAGACTTTCAGATAGGGGAAATGTCAGTGAGCGTTCCGATTTCAGTTCCAGAGCAATTCGCCCAATGAGTCCTTGATATTTAGTCGTTTTCAGCCAATTTTCGAAAATTTCACTTTTTTGTGAAAATATCCACTAAACGAGGGAATAATATGTGTGAGGGTACCCCAGGAGAGTTCCAAATGTGTGTGGGTAGAATATATATCCCACGGGGGTAAAATTGAAAAAAGTTGAAAAAAATTTTTTTTTTGACTTAGTCATTTTTCCGGCGTTTATCAGACTTTCAGAAAGGGGAAATGTCAGTGAGCGTTCCGATTTCAGTTCCAGAGCAATTCGCCCAATGAGTCCTTGATATTTAGTCGTTTTCAGCCAATTTTCTGGATTTTTGAAAATTTCACTTTTTTGTGAAAATATCCACTAAACGAGGGAATAATATGTGTGAGGGTACCCCAGGAGAGTTCCAAATGTGTGTGGGTAGAATATATATCCCACGGTGGTAAAATTGAAAAAAGTTGAAAAAAATTTTTTTTTGGACTTAGTAATTTTTCCGGCGTTTATCAGACTTTCAGAAAGGGGAAATGTCAGTGAGCGTTCCGATTTCAGTTCCAGAGCAATTCGCCCAATGAGTCCTTGATATTTAGTCGTTTTCAGCCAATTTTCTGTATTTTTGAATATTTCACTTTTTTGTGAAAATATCCACTAAATGAGGGAATAATATGTGTGAGGGTACCCCAGGAGAGTTCCAAATGTGTGTGGGTAGAATATATATCCCATGGGGGTAAAATTGAAAAAAGTTGAACAAATTTTTTTTTGGACTTAGTCATTTTTCCAGCGTTTATCAGACTTTCAGATAGGGGAAATGTCAGTGAGCGTTCCGATTTCAGTTCCAGAGCAATTCGCCCAATGAGTCCTTGATATTTAGTCGTTTTCAGCCAATTTTCTGTATTTTTGAATATTTCACTTTTTTGTGAAAATATCCACTAAATGAGGGAATAATATGTGTGAGGGTACCCCAGGAGAGTTCCAAATGTGTGTGGGTAGAATATATATCCCATGGGGGTAAAATTGAAAAAAGTTGAACAAATTTTTTTTTGGACTTAGTCATTTTTCCAGCGTTTATCAGACTTTCAGATAGGGGAAATGTCAGTGAGCGTTCCGATTTCAGTTCCAGAGCAATTCGCCCAATGAGTCCTTGATATTTAGTCGTTTTCAGCCAATTTTCGAAAATTTCACTTTTTTGTGAAAATATCCACTAAATGAGGGAATAATATGTGTGAGGGTACCCCAGGAGAGTTCCAAATGTGTGTGGGTAGAATATATATCCCACGGGGGTAAAATTGAAAAAAGTTTAAAAAAATTTTTTTTGGACTTAGTCATTTTTCCGGCGTTTATCAGACTTTCAGAAAGGGGAAATGTCAGTGAGCATTCCGATTTCAGTTCCAGAGCAATTCGCCCAATGAGTCCTTGATATTTAGTGGTTTTCAGCCAATTTTCTGGATTTTTGAAAATTTCACTTTTTTGTGAAAATATCCACTAAATGAGGGAATAATATGTGTGAGGGTACCCCAGGAGAGTTCCAAATGTGTGTGGGTAGAATATATATCCCATGGGGGTAAAATTGAAAAAAGTTGAACAAATTTTTTTTTGGACTTAGTCATTTTTCCAGCGTTTATCAGACTTTCAGATAGGGGAAATGTCAGTGACCGTTCCGATTTCAGTTCCAGAGCAATTCGCCCAATGAGTCCTTGATATTTAGTCGTTTTCAGCCAATTTTCTGGATTTTTGAAAATTTCACTTTTTTGTGAAAATATCCACTAAATGAGGGAATAATATGTGTGAGGGTACCCCAGGAGAGTTCCAAATGTGTGTGGGTAGAATATATATCCCACGGGGGTAAAATTGAAAAAAGTTGAAAAAATTTTTTTTTTGGACTTAGTCATTTTTCCGGCGTTTATCAGACTTTCAGATAGGGGAAATGTCAGTGAGCGTTCCGATTTCAGTTCCAGAGCAATTCGCCCAATGAGTCCTTGATATTTAGTCGTTTTCACCCAATTTTCTGGATTTTTGAAAATTTCACTTTTTTGTGAAAATATCCACTAAATGAGGGAATAATATGTGTGAGGGTACCCCAGGAGAGTTCCAAATGTGTGTGGGTAGAATATATATCCCACGGGGGTAAAATTGAAAAAAGTTGAAAAAATTTTTTTTTTGGACTTAGTCATTTTTCCGGCGTTTATCAGACTTTCAGATAGGGGAAATGTCAGTGAGCGTTCCGATTTCAGTTCCAGAGCAATTCACCCAATGAGTCCTTGATATTTAGTAGTTTTCAGCCAATTTTCTGGATTTATGAAAATGTCACTTTTTTGTGAAAATATCCACTAAACGAGGGAATAATATGTGTGAGGGTACCCCAGGAGAGTTCCAAATGTGTGTGGGTAGAATATATATCCCATGGGGGTAAAATTGAAAAAAGTTGAACAAATTTTTTTTTGGACTTAGTCATTTTTCCAGCGTTTATCAGACTTTCAGATAGGGGAAATGTCAGTGACCGTTCCGATTTCAGTTCCAGAGCAATTCGCCCAATGAGTCCTTGATATTTAGTCGTTTTCAGCCAATTTTCTGGATTTTTGAAAATTTCACTTTTTTGTGAAAATATCCACTAAATGAGGGAATAATATGTGTGAGGGTACCCCAGGAGAGTTCCAAATGTGTGTGGGTAGAATATATATCCCACGGGGGTAAAATTGAAAAAAGTTTAAAAAAATTTTTTTTGGACTTAGTCATTTTTCCGGCGTTTATCAGACTTTCAGAAAGGGGAAATGTCAGTGAGCATTCCGATTTCAGTTCCAGAGCAATTCGCCCAATGAGTCCTTGATATTTAGTGGTTTTCAGCCAATTTTCTGGATTTTTGAAAATTTCACTTTTTTGTGAAAATATCCACTAAATGAGGGAATAATATGTGTGAGGGTACCCCAGGAGAGTTCCAAATGTGTGTGGGTAGAATATATATCCCACGGGGGTAAAATTGAAAAAAGTTGAAAAAATTTTTTTTTTGGACTTAGTCATTTTTCCGGCGTTTATCAGACTTTCAGATAGGGGAAATGTCAGTAAGCGTTCCGATTTCAGTTCCAGAGCAATTCACCCAATGAGTCCTTGATATTTAGTCGTTTTCAGCCAATTTTCTGGATTTATGAAAATGTCACTTTTTTGTGAAAATATCCACTAAACGAGGGAATAATATGTGTGAGGGTACCCCAGGAGAGTTCCAAATGTGTGTGGGTAGAATATATATCCCATGGGGGTAAAATTGAAAAAAGTTGAACAAATTTTTTTTTGGACTTAGTCATTTTTCCAGCGTTTATCAGACTTTCAGATAGGGGAAATGTCAGTGACCGTTCCGATTTCAGTTCCAGAGCAATTCGCCCAATGAGTCCTTGATATTTAGTCGTTTTCAGCCAATTTTCTGGATTTTTGAAAATTTCACTTTTTTGTGAAAATATCCACTAAATGAGGGAATAATATGTGTGAGGGTACCCCAGGAGAGTTCCAAATGTGTGTGGGTAGAATATATATCCCACGGGGGTAAAATTTAAAAAAGTTGAAAAAATTTTTTTTTTGGACTTAGTCATTTTTCCGGCGTTTATCAGACTTTCAGATAGGGGAAATGTCAGTGAGCGTTCCGATTTCAGTTCCAGAGCAATTCGCCCAATGAGACCTTGATATTTAGTCGTTTTCACCCAATTTTCTGGATTTATGAAAATTTCACTTTTTTGTGAAAATATCCACTAAATGAGGGAATAATATGTGTGAGGGTACCCCAGGAGAGTTCCAAATGTGTGTGGGTAGAATATATATCCCATGGGGGTAAAATTGAAAAAAGTTGAACAAATTTTTTTTTGGACTTAGTCATTTTTCCAGCGTTTATCAGACTTTCAGATAGGGGAAATGTCAGTGAGCGTTCCGATTTCAGTTCCAGAGCAATTCGCCCAATGAGTCATTGATATTTAGTCGTTTTCAGCCAATTTTCTGGATTTTTGAAAATTTCACTTTTTTGTGAAAATATCCACTAAACGAGGGAATAATATGTGTGAGGGTACCCCAGGAGAGTTCCAAATGTGTGTGGGTAGAATATATATCCCACGGGGGTAAAATTGAAAAAAGTTGAAAAAATTTTTTTTTTGGACTTAGTCATTTTTCCGGCGTTTATCAGACTTTCAGATAGGGGAAATGTCAGTGAGCGTTCCGATTTCAGTTCCAGAGCAATTCACCCAATGAGTCCTTGATATTTAGTCGTTTTCAGCCAATTTTCTGGATTTATGAAAATGTCACTTTTTTGTGAAAATATCCACTAAACGAGGGAATAATATGTGTGAGGGTACCCCAGGAGAGTTCCAAATGTGTGTGGGTAGAATATATATCCCATGGGGGTAAAATTGAAAAAAGTTGAACAAATTTTTTTTTGGACTTAGTCATTTTTCCGGCGTTTATCAGACTTTCAGATAGGGGAAATGTCAGTGAGCGTTCTGATTTCAGTTCCAGAGCAATTTGCCCAATGAGTCCTTGATATTTAGTCGTTTTCAGCCAATTTTCGAAAATTTCACTTTTTTGTGAAAATATCCACTAAATGAGGGAATAATATGTGTGAGGGTACCCCAGGAGAGTTCCAAATGTGTGTGGGTAGAATATATATCCCACGGGGGTAAAATTGAAAAAAGTTTAAAAAAATTTTTTTTGGACTTAGTCATTTTTCCGGCGTTTATCAGACTTTCAGAAAGGGGAAATGTCAGTGAGCATTCCGATTTCAGTTCCAGAGCAATTCGCCCAATGAGTCCTTGATATTTAGTGGTTTTCAGCCAATTTTCTGGATTTTTGAAAATTTCACTTTTTTGTGAAAATATCCACTAAATGAGGGAATAATATGTGTGAGGGTACCCCAGGAGAGTTCCAAATGTGTGTGGGTAGAATATATATCCCATGGGGGTAAAATTGAAAAAAGTTGAACAAATTTTTTTTTGGACTTAGTCATTTTTCCAGCGTTTATCAGACTTTCAGATAGGGGAAATGTCAGTGACCGTTCCGATTTCAGTTCCAGAGCAATTCGCCCAATGAGTCCTTGATATTTAGTCGTTTTCAGCCAATTTTCTGGATTTTTGAAAATTTCACTTTTTTGTGAAAATATCCACTAAATGAGGGAATAATATGTGTGAGGGTACCCCAGGAGAGTTCCAAATGTGTGTGGGTAGAATATATATCCCACGGGGGTAAAATTGAAAAAAGTTGAAAAAATTTTTTTTTTGGACTTAGTCATTTTTCCGGCGTTTATCAGACTTTCAGATAGGGGAAATGTCAGTGAGCGTTCCGATTTCAGTTCCAGAGCAATTCGCCCAATGAGTCCTTGATATTTAGTCGTTTTCACCCAATTTTCTGGATTTATGAAAATTTCACTTTTTTGTGAAAATATCCACTAAATGAGGGAATAATATGTGTGAGGGTACCCCAGGAGAGTTCCAAATGTGTGTGGGTAGAATATATATCCCATGGGGGTAAAATTGAAAAAAGTTGAACAAATTTTTTTTTGGACTTAGTCATTTTTCCAGCGTTTATCAGACTTTCAGATAGGGGAAATGTCAGTGAGCGTTCCGATTTCAGTTCCAGAGCAATTCGCCCAATGAGTCATTGATATTTAGTCGTTTTCAGCCAATTTTCTGGATTTTTGAAAATTTCACTTTTTTGTGAAAATATCCACTAAACGAGGGAATAATATGTGTGAGGGTACCCCAGGAGAGTTCCAAATGTGTGTGGGTAGAATATATATCCCACGGGGGTAAAATTGAAAAAAGTTGAAAAAATTTTTTTTTTGGACTTAGTCATTTTTCCGGCGTTTATCAGACTTTCAGATAGGGGAAATGTCAGTGAGCGTTCCGATTTCAGTTCCAGAGCAATTCACCCAATGAGTCCTTGATGTTTAGTCGTTTTCAGCCAATTTTCTGGATTTATGAAAATGTCACTTTTTTGTGAAAATATCCACTAAACGAGGGAATAATATGTGTGAGGGTACCCCAGGAGAGTTCCAAATGTGTGTGGGTAGAATATATATCCCATGGGGGTAAAATTGAAAAAAGTTGAACAAATTTTTTTTTGGACTTAGTCATTTTTCCAGCGTTTATCAGACTTTCAGATAGGGGAAATGTCAGTGACCGTTCCGATTTCAGTTCCAGAGCAATTCGCCCAATGAGTCCTTGATATTTTGTCGTTTTCAGCCAATTTTCTGGATTTTTGAAAATTTCACTTTTTTGTGAAAATATCCACTAAATGAGGGAATAATATGTGTGAGGGTACCCCAGGAGAGTTCCAAATGTGTGTGGGTAGAATATATATCCCACGGGGGTAAAATTGAAAAAAGTTGAAAAAATTTTTTTTTTGGACTTAGTCATTTTTCCGGCGTTTATCAGACTTTCAGATAGGGGAAATGTCAGTGAGCGTTCCGATTTCAGTTCCAGAGCAATTCGCCCAATGAGTCATTGATATTTAGTCGTTTTCAGCCAATTTTCTGGATTTTTGAAAATTTCACTTTTTTGTGAAAATATCCACTAAACGAGGGAATAATATGTGTGAGGGTACCCCAGGAGAGTTCCAAATGTGTGTGGGTAGAATATATATCCCACGGGGGTAAAATTGAAAAAAGTTGAAAAAATTTTTTTTTTTGACTTAGTCATTTTTCCGGCGTTTATCAGACTTTCAGAAAGGGGAAATGTCAGTGAGCGTTCCGATTTCAGTTCCAGAGCAATTCGCCCAATGAGTCCTTGATATTTAGTCGTTTTCAGCCAATTTTCTGGATTTTTGAAAATTTCACTTTTTTGTGAAAATATCCACTAAACGAGGGAATAATATGTGTGAGGGTACCCCAGGAGAGTTCCAAATGTGTGTGGGTAGAATATATATCCCACGGGGGTAAAATTGAAAAAAGTTGAAAAAAATTTTTTTTTGGACTTAGTAATTTTTCCGGCGTTTATCAGACTTTCAGAAAGGGGAAATGTCAGTGAGCGTTCCGATTTCAGTTCCAGAGCAATTCGCCCAATGAGTCCTTGATATTTAGTCGTTTTCAGCCAATTTTCTGGATTTTTGAAAATTTCACTTTTTTGTGAAAATATCCACTAAATGAGGGAATAATATGTGTGAGGGTACCCCAGGAGAGTTCCAAATGTGTGTGGGTAGAATATATATCCCATGGGGGTAAAATTGAAAAAAGTTGAACAAATTTTTTTTTGGACTTAGTCAGTTTCCAGCGTTTATCAGACTTTCAGATAGGGGAAATGTCAGTGACCGTTCCGATTTCAGTTCCAGAGCAATTCGCCCAATGAGTCCTTGATATTTAGTCGTTTTCAGCCAATTTTCTGGATTTTTGAAAATTTCACTTTTTTGTGAAAATATCCACTAAATGAGGGAATAATATGTGTGAGGGTACCCCAGGAGAGTTCCAAATGTGTGTGGGTAGAATATATATCCCACGGGGGTAAAATTGAAAAAAGTTGAAAAAATTTTTTTTTTGGACTTAGTCATTTTTCCGGCGTTTATCAGACTTTCAGATAGGGGAAATGTCAGTGAGCGTTCCGATTTCAGTTCCAGAGCAATTCGCCCAATGAGTCCTTGATATTTAGTCGTTTTCACCCAATTTTCTGGATTTATGAAAATTTCACTTTTTTGTGAAAATATCCACTAAATGAGGGAATAATATGTGTGAAGGTACCCCAGGAGAGTTCCAAATGTGTGTGGGTAGAATATATATCCCATGGGGGTAAAATTGAAAAAAGTTGAACAAATTTTTTTTTGGACTTAGTCATTTTTCCAGCGTTTATCAGACTTTCAGATAGGGGAAATGTCAGTGAGCGTTCCGATTTCAGTTCCAGAGCAATTCGCCCAATGAGTCATTGATATTTAGTCGTTTTCAGCCAATTTTCTGGATTTTTGAAAATTTCACTTTTTTGTGAAAATATCCACTAAACGAGGGAATAATATGTGTGAGGGTACCCCAGGAGAGTTCCAAATGTGTGTGGGTAGAATATATATCCCACGGGGGTAAAATTGAAAAAAGTTGAAAAAAATTTTTTTTTTTACTTAGTCATTTTTCCGGCGTTTATCAGACTTTCAGAAAGGGGAAATGTCAGTGAGCGTTCCGATTTCAGTTCCAGAGCAATTCGCCCAATGAGTCCTTGATATTTAGTCGTTTTCAGCCAATTTTCTGGATTTTTGAAAATTTCACTTTTTTGTGAAAATATCCACTAAACGAGGGAATAATATGTGTGAGGGTACCCCAGGAGAGTTCCAAATGTGTGTGGGTAGAATATATATCCCACGGTGGTAAAATTGAAAAAAGTTGAAAAAAATTTTTTTTTGGACTTAGTAATTTTTCCGGCGTTTATCAGACTTTCAGAAAGGGGAAATGTCAGTGAGCGTTCCGATTTCAGTTCCAGAGCAATTCGCCCAATGAGTCCTTGATATTTAGTCGTTTTCACCCAATTTTCTGTATTTTTGAAAATTTCACTTTTTTGTGAAAATATCCACTAAATAAGGGAATAATATGTGTGAGGGTACCCAAGGAGAGTTCCAAATGTGTGTGGGTAGAATATATATCCCATGGGGGTAAAATTGAAAAAAGTTGAACAAATTTTTTTTTGGACTTAGTCATTTTTCCAGCGTTTATCAGACTTTCAGATAGGGGAAATGTCAGTGAGCGTTCCGATTTCAGTTCCAGAGCAATTCGCCCAATGAGTCCTTGATATTTAGTCGTTTTCAGCCAATTTTCTGGATTTTTGAAAATTTCACTTTTTTGTGAAAATATCCACTAAATGAGGGAATAATATGTGTGAGGGTACCCCAGGAGAGTTCCAAATGTGTGTGGGTAGAATATATATCCCACGGGGGTAAAATTGAAAAAAGTTGAAAAAATTTTTTTTTTGGACTTAGTCATTTTTCCGGCGTTTATCATACTTTCAGATAGGGGAAATGTCTGTGAGCGTTCCGATTTCAGTTCCAGAGCAATTCGCCCAATGAGTCCTTGATATTTAGTCGTTTTCAGCCAATTTTCTGGATTTTTGAAAATTTCACTTTTTTGTGAAAATATCCACTAAATGAGGGAATAATATGTGTGAGGGTACCCCAGGAGAGTTCCAAATGTGTGTGGGTAGAATATATATCCCATGGGGGTAAAATTGAAAAAAGTTAAACAAATTTTTTTTTGGACTTAGTCATTTTTCCAGCGTTTATCAGACTTTCAGATAGGGGAAATGTCAGTGAGCGTTCCGATTTCAGTTCCAGAGCAATTCGCCCAATGAGTCCTTGATATTTAGTCGTTTTCAGCCAATTTTCGAAAATTTCACTTTTTTGTGAAAATATCCACTAAACGAGGGAATAATATGTGTGAGGGTACCCCAGGAGAGTTCCAAATGTGTGTGGGTAGAATATATATCCCACGGGGGTAAAATTGAAAAAAGTTGAAAAAAATTTTTTTTGGACTTAGTAATTTTTCCGGCGTTTATCAGACTTTCAGAAAGGGGAAATGTCAGTTAGCGTTCCGATTTCAGTTCCAGAGCAATTCGCCCAATGAGTCCTTGATATTTAGTGGTTTTCAGCCAATTTTCTGGATTTTTGAAAATTTCACTTTTTTGTGAAAATATCCACTAAATGAGGGAGTAATATGTGTGAGGGTACCCCAGGAGAGTTCCAAATGTGTGTGGGTAGAATATATATCCCACGGGGGTAAAATTGAAAAAAGTTGAAAAAATTTTTTTTTTGGACTTAGTCATTTTTCCAGCGTTTATCAGACTTTCAGATAGGGGAAATGTCAGTGAGCGTTCCGATTTCAGTTCCAGAGCAATTCACCCAATGAGTCCTTGATATTTAGTCGTTTTCAGCCAATTTTCTGGATTTATGAAAATGTCACTTTTTTGTGAAAATATCCACTAAATGAGGGAATAATATGTGTGAGGGTACCCCAGGAGAGTTCCAAATGTGTGTGGGTAGAATATATATCCCATGGGGGTAAAATTGAAAAAAGTTGAACAAATTTTTTTTTGGACTTAGTCATTTTTCCAGCGTTTATCAGACTTTCAGATAGGGGAAATGTCAGTGACCGTTCCGATTTCAGTTCCAGAGCAATTCGCCCAATGAGTCCTTGATATTTAGTCGTTTTCAGCCAATTTTCTGGATTTTTGAAAATTTCACTTTTTTGTGAAAATATCCACTAAATGAGGGAATAATATGTGTGAGGGTACCCCAGGAGAGTTCCAAATGTGTGTGGGTAGAATATATATCCCACGGGGGTAAAATTGAAAAAAGTTGAAAAAATTTTTTTTTTGGACTTAGTCATTTTTCCGGCGTTTATCAGACTTTCAGATAGGGGAAATGTCAGTGAGCGTTCCGATTTCAGTTCCAGAGCAATTCGCCCAATGAGTCCTTGATATTTATTCGTTTTCACCCAATTTTCTGGATTTATGAAAATTTCACTTTTTTGTGAAAATATCCACTAAATGAGGGAATAATATGTGTGAGGGTACCCCAGGAGAGTTCCAAATGTGTGTGGGTAGAATATATATCCCATGGGGGTAAAATTGAAAAAAGTTGAACAAATTTTTTTTTGGACTTAGTCATTTTTCCAGCGTTTATCAGACTTTCAGATAGGGGAAATGTCAGTGAGCGTTCCGATTTCAGTTCCAGAGCAATTCGCCCAATGAGTCATTGATATTTAGTCGTTTTCAGCCAATTTTCTGGATTTTTGAAAATTTCACTTTTTTGTGAAAATATCCACTAAACGAGGGAATAATATGTGTGAGGGTACCCCAGGAGAGTTCCAAATGTGTGTGGGTAGAATATATATCCCACGGGGGTAAAATTGAAAAAAGTTGAAAAAAATTTTTTTTTTGACTTAGTCATTTTTCCGGCGTTTATCAGACTTTCAGAAAGGGGAAATGTCAGTGAGCGTTCCGATTTCAGTTCCAGAGCAATTCGCCCAATGAGTCCTTGATATTTAGTCGTTTTCAGCCAATTTTCTGGATTTTTGAAAATTTCACTTTTTTGTGAAAATATCCACTAAACGAGGGAATAATATGTGTGAGGGTACCCCAGGAGAGTTCCAAATGTGTGTGGGTAGAATATATATCCCACGGGGGTAAAATTGAAAAAAGTTGAAAAAAATTTTTTTTTGGACTTAGTAATTTTTCCGGCGTTTATCAGACTTTCAGAAAGGGGAAATGTCAGTGAGCGTTCCGATTTCAGTTCCAGAGCAATTCGCCCAATGAGTCCTTGATATTTAGTCGTTTTCAGCCAATTTTCTGGATTTTTGAAAATTTCACTTTTTTGTGAAAATATCCACTAAATGAGGGAATAATATGTGTGAGGGTACCCCAGGAGAGTTCCAAATGTGTGTGGGTAGAATATATATCCCACGGGGGTAAAATTGAAAAAAGTTGAAAAAATTTTTTTTTTGGACTTAGTCATTTTTCCGGCGTTTATCAGACTTTCAGATAGGGGAAATGTCAGTGAGCGTTCCGATTTCAGTTCCAGAGCAATTCGCCCAATGAGTCCTTGATATTTAGTCGTTTTCACCCAATTTTCTGGATTTATGAAAATTTCACTTTTTTGTGAAAATATCCACTAAATGAGGGAATAATATGTGTGAGGGTACCCCAGGAGAGTTCCAAATGTGTGTGGGTAGAAAATATATCCCATGGGGGTAAAATTGAAAAAAGTTGAACAAATTTTTTTTTGGACTTAGTCATTTTTCCAGCGTTTATCAGACTTTCAGATAGGGGAAATGTCAGTGAGCGTTCCGATTTCAGTTCCAGAGCAATTCGCCCAATGAGTCATTGATATTTAGTCGTTTTCAGCCAATTTTCTGGATTTTTGAAAATTTCACTTTTTTGTGAAAATATCCACTAAACGAGGGAATAATATGTGTGAGGGTACCCCAGGAGAGTTCCAAATGTGTGTGGGTAGAATATATATCCCACGGTGGTAAAATTGAAAAAAGTTGAAAAAAATTTTTTTTTGGACTTAGTAATTTTTCCGGCGTTTATCAGACTTTCAGAAAGGGGAAATGTCAGTGAGCGTTCCGATTTCAGTTCCAGAGCAATTCGCCCAATGAGTCCTTGATATTTAGTCGTTTTCAGCCAATTTTCTGTATTTTTGAAAATTTCACTTTTTTGTGAAAATATCCACTAAATGAGGGAATAATATGTGTGAGGGTACCCCAGGAGAGTTCCAAATGTGTGTGGGTAGAATATATATCCCATGGGGGTAAAATTGAAAAAAGTTGAACAAATTTTTTTTTGGACTTAGTCATTTTTCCAGCGTTTATCAGACTTTCAGATAGGGGAAATGTCAGTGAGCGTTCCGATTTCAGTTCCAGAGCAATTCGCCCAATGAGTCCTTGATATTTAGTCGTTTTCAGCCAATTTTCTGGATTTTTGAAAATTTCACTTTTTTGTGAAAATATCCACTAAATGAGGGAATAATATGTGTGAGGGTACCCCAGGAGAGTTCCAAATGTGTGTGGGTAGAATATATATCCCACGGGGGTAAAATTGAAAAAAGTTGAAAAAAATTTTTTTTTGGACTTAGTAATTTTTCCGGCGTTTATCAGACTTTCAGAAAGGGGAAATGTCAGTGAGCGTTCCGATTTCAGTTCCAGAGCAATTCGCCCAATGAGTCCTTGATATTTAGTCGTTTTCAGCCAATTTTCTGGATTTTTGAAAATTTCACTTTTTTGTGAAAATATCCACTAAATGAGGGAATAATATGTGTGAGGGTACCCCAGGAGAGTTCCAAATGTGTGTGGGTAGAATATATATCCCACGGTGGTAAAATTGAAAAAAGTTGAAAAAAATTTTTTTTTGGACTTAGTAATTTTTCCGGCGTTTATCAGACTTTCAGAAAGGGGAAATGTCAGTGAGCGTTCCGATTTCAGTTCCAGAGCAATTCGCCCAATGAGTCCTTGATATTTAGTCGTTTTCAGCCAATTTTCTGTATTTTTGAAAATTTCACTTTTTTGTGAAAATATCCACTAAATGAGGGAATAATATGTGTGAGGGTACCCCAGGAGAGTTCCAAATGTGTGTGGGTAGAATATATATCCCATGGGGGTAAAATTGAAAAAAGTTGAACAAATTTTTTTTTGGACTTAGTCATTTTTCCAGCGTTTATCAGACTTTCAGATAGGGGAAATGTCAGTGAGCGTTCCGATTTCAGTTCCAGAGCAATTCGCCCAATGAGTCCTTGATATTTAGTCGTTTTCAGCCAATTTTCTGGATTTTTGAAAATTTCACTTTTTTGTGAAAATATCCACTAAATGAGGGAATAATATGTGTGAGGGTACCCCAGGAGAGTTCCAAATGTGTGTGGGTAGAATATATATCCCACGGGGGTAAAATTGAAAAAAGTTGAAAAAAATTTTTTTTTGGACTTAGTAATTTTTCCGGCGTTTATCAGACTTTCAGAAAGGGGAAATGTCAGTGAGCGTTCCGATTTCAGTTCCAGAGCAATTCGCCCAATGAGTCCTTGATATTTAGTCGTTTTCAGCCAATTTTCTGGATTTTTGAAAATTTCACTTTTTTGTGAAAATATCCACTAAATGAGGGAATAATATGTGTGAGGATACCCCAGGAGAGTTCCAAATGTGTGTGGGTAGAATATATATCCCACGGTGGTAAAATTGAAAAAAGTTGAAAAAAATTTTTTTTTGGACTTAGTAATTTTTCCGGCGTTTATCAGACTTTCAGAAAGGGGAAATGTCAGTGAGCGTTCCGATTTCAGTTCCAGAGCAATTCGCCCAATGAGTCCTTGATATTTAGTCGTTTTCAGCCAATTTTCTGTATTTTTGAAAATTTCACTTTTTTGTGAAAATATCCACTAAATGAGGGAATAATATGTGTGAGGGTACCCCAGGAGAGTTCCAAATGTGTGTGGGTAGAATATATATCCCATGGGGGTAAAATTGAAAAAAGTTGAACAAATTTTTTTTTGGACTTAGTCATTTTTCCAGCGTTTATCAGACTTTCAGATAGGGGAAATGTCAGTGAGCGTTCCGATTTCAGTTCCAGAGCAATTCGCCCAATGAGTCCTTGATATTTAGTCGTTTTCAGCCAATTTTCTGGATTTTTGAAAATTTCACTTTTTTGTGAAAATATCCACTAAATGAGGGAATAATATGTGTGAGGGTACCCCAGGAGAGTTCCAAATGTGTGTGGGTAGAATATATATCCCACGGGGGTAAAATTGAAAAAAGTTGAAAAAAATTTTTTTTTGGACTTAGTAATTTTTCCGGCGTTTATCAGACTTTCAGAAAGGGGAAATGTCAGTGAGCGTTCCGATTTCAGTTCCAGAGCAATTCGCCCAATGAGTCCTTGATATTTAGTCGTTTTCAGCCAATTTTCTGGATTTTTGAAAATTTCACTTTTTTGTGAAAATATCCACTAAATGAGGGAATAATATGTGTGAGGGTACCCCAGGAGAGTTCCAAATGTGTGTGGGTAGAATATATATCCCACGGTGGTAAAATTGAAAAAAGTTGAAAAAAATTTTTTTTTGGACTTAGTAATTTTTCCGGCGTTTATCAGACTTTCAGAAAGGGGAAATGTCAGTGAGCGTTCCGATTTCAGTTCCAGAGCAATTCGCCCAATGAGTCCTTGATATTTAGTCGTTTTCAGCCAATTTTCTGGATTTTTGAAAATTTCACTTTTTTGTGAAAATATCCACTAAATGAGGGAATAATATGTGTGAGGGTACCCCAGGAGAGTTCCAAATGTGTGTGGGTAGAATATATATCCCACGGGGGTAAAATTGAAAAAAGT
Organism: Phyllobates terribilis; assembly: GCF_046119375.1. Lineage (NCBI taxonomy): Eukaryota > Metazoa > Chordata > Amphibia > Anura > Dendrobatidae > Phyllobates > Phyllobates terribilis. The sequence continues at coordinate 1,088,586 of NW_027363138.1, forward strand.
TGAAAAAAATTTTTTTTTGGACTTAGTAATTTTTCCGGCGTTTATCAGACTTTCAGAAAGGGGAAATGTCAGTGAGCGTTCCGATTTCAGTTCCAGAGCAATTCGCCCAATGAGTCCTTGATATTTAGTCGTTTTCAGCCAATTTTCTGGATTTTTGAAAATTTCACTTTTTTGTGAAAATATCCACTAAATGAGGGAATAATATGTGTGAGGATACCCCAGGAGAGTTCCAAATGTGTGTGGGTAGAATATATATCCCACGGGGGTAAAATTGAAAAAAGTTGAAAAAAATTTTTTTTTGGACTTAGTCATTTTTCCGGCGTTTATCATACTTTCAGATAGGGGAAATGTCTGTGAGCATTCCGATTTCAGTTCCAGAGCAATTTGCCCAATGAGTCCTTGATATTTAGTCGTTTTCAGCCAATTTTCTGGATTTTTGAAAATTTCACTTTTTTGTGAAAATATCCACTAAATGAGGGAATAATATGTGTGAGGGTACCCCAGGAGAGTTCCAAATGTGTGTGGGTAGAATATATATCCCATGGGGGTAAAATTGAAAAAAGTTGAACAAATTTTTTTTTGGACTTAGTCATTTTTCCAGCGTTTATCAGACTTTCAGAAAGGGGAAATGTCAGTGAGCGTTACGATTTCAGTTCCAGAGCAATTCGCCCAATGAGTCCTTGATATTTAGTCGTTTTCAGCCAATTTTCTGGATTTTTGCAAATTTCACTTTTTTGTGAAAATATCCACTAAATGAGGGAATAATATGTGTGAGGGTACCCCAGGAGAGTTCCAATGTGTGTGGGTAGAATATATATCCCATGGGGGTAAAATTGAAAAAAGTTGAACAAATTTTTTTTTGGACTTAGTCATTTTTCCAGCGTTTATCAGACTTTCAGATAGGGGAAATGTCAGTGAGCGTTCCGATTTCAGTTCCAGAGCAATTCGCCCAATGAGTCCTTGATATTTAGTCGTTTTCAGCCAATTTTCTGGATTTTTGAAAATTTCACTTTTTTGTGAAAATATCCACTAAACGAGGGAATAATATGTGTGAGGGTACCCCAGGAGAGTTCCAAATGTGTGTGGGTAGAATATATATCCCACGGGGGTAAAATTGAAAAAAGTTGAAAAAAATTTTTTTTGGACTTAGTCATTTTTCCAGCGTTTATCAGACTTTCAGAAAGGGGAAATGTCAGTGAGCGTTACGATTTCAGTTCCAGAGCAATTCGCCCAATGAGTCCTTGATATTTAGTCGTTTTCAGCCAATTTTCTGGATTTTTGCAAATTTCACTTTTTTGTGAAAATATCCACTAAATGAGGGAATAATATGTGTGAGGGTACCCCAGGAGAGTTCCAATGTGTGTGGGTAGAATATATATCCCATGGGGGTAAAATTGAAAAAAGTTGAACAAATTTTTTTTTGGACTTAGTCATTTTTCCAGCGTTTATCAGACTTTCAGATAGGGGAAATGTCAGTGAGCGTTCCGATTTCAGTTCCAGAGCAATTCGCCCAATGAGTCCTTGATATTTAGTCGTTTTCAGCCAATTTTCTGGATTTTTGAAAATTTCACTTTTTTGTGAAAATATCCACTAAATGAGGGAATAATATGTGTGAGGGTACCCCAGGAGAGTTCCAAATGTGTGTGGGTAGAATATATATCCCATGGGGGTTAAATTGAAAAAAGTTGAACAAATTTTTTTTTGGACTTAGTCATTTTTCCAGCGTTTATCATACTTTCAGATAGGGGAAATGTCAGTGAGCGTTCCGATTTCAGTTCCAGAGCAATTCGCCCAATGAGTCCTTGATATTTAGTCGTTTTCAGCCAATTTTCTGGATTTTTGAAAATTTCACTTTTTTGTGAAAATATCCACTAAACGAGGGAATAATATGTGTGAGGGTACCCCAGGAGAGTTCCAAATGTGTGTGGGTAGAATATATATCCCACGGGGGTAAAATTGAAAAAAGTTGAAAAAAATTTTTTTTGGACTTAGTCATTTTTCCAGCGTTTATCAGACTTTCAGATAGGGGAAATGTCAGTGAGCGTTCCGATTTCAGTTCCAGAGCAATTCGCCCAATGAGTCCTTGATATGTAGTCATTTTCAGCCAATTTTCTGGATTTATGAAAATGTCACTTTTTTGTGAAAATATCCACTAAACGAGGGAATAGTATGTGTGAGGGTACCCCAGGAGAGTTCCAAATGAGTGTGAGTAGAATATATATCCCACGGGGGTAAAATTGAAAATAGTTGAACAAATTTTTTTTTGGACTTAGTAATTTTTCCGGCGTTTATCATACTTTCAGATAGGGGAAATGTCTGTGAGCGTTCCGATTTCAGTTCCAGAGCAATTCGCCCAATGAGTCCTTGATATTTAGTCGTTTTCAGCCAATTTTCTGGAGTTTTGAAAATTTCACTTTTTTGTGAAAATATCCACTAAATGAGGGAATAATATGTGTGAGGGTACCCCAGGAGAGATCCAAATGTGTGTGGGTAGAATATATATCCCATGGGGGTAAAATTGAAAAAAGTTGAACAAATTTTTTTTTGGACTTAGTCATTTTTCCAGCGTTTATCATACTTTCAGATAGGGGAAATGTCAGTGAGCGTTCCGATTTCAGTTCCAGAGCAATTCGCCCAATGAGTCCTTGATATTTAGTCGTTTTCAGCCAATTTTCTGGATTTTTGAAAATTTCACTTTTTTGTGAAAATATCCACTAAACGAGGGAATAATATGTGTGAGGGTACCCCAGGAGAGTTCCAAATGTGTGTGGGTAGAATATATATCCCATGGGGGTAAAATTGAAAAAAGTTGAAAAAAATTTTTTTTTGGACTTAGTCATTTTTCCGGCGTTTATCAGACTTTAAGAAAGGGGAAATGTCAGTGAGCGTTCCAATTTCAGTTCCAGAGCAATTCGCCCAATGAGTCCTTGATATTAAGTCGTTTTCAGCCAATTTTCTGGATTTTTGAAAATTTCACTTTTTTGTGAAAATATCCACTAAATGAGGGAATAATATGTGTGAGGGTACCCCAGGAGAGTTCCAAATGTGTGTGGGTAGAATATATATCCCATGGGGGTAAAATTGAAAAAAGTTGAACAAATTTTTTTTTGGACTTAGTCATTTTTCCAGCGTTTATCAGACTTTCAGATAGGGGAAATGTCAGTGAGCGTTCCGATTTCAGCTCCAGAGCAATTCGCCCAATGAGTCCTTGATATTTAGTCGTTTTCAGCCAATTTTCTGGATTTTTGAAAATTTCACTTTTTTGTGAAAATATCCACTAAACGAGGGAATAATATGTGTGAGGGTACCCCAGGAGAGTTCCAAATGTGTGTGGGTAGAATATATATCCCACGGGGGTAAAAGTGAAAAAAGTTGAAAAAAATTTTTTTTTGGACTTAGTCATTTTTCCGACGTTTATCAGACTTTCAGAAAGGGGAAATGTCAGTGAGCGTTCCGATTTCAGTTCCAGAGCAATTCGCCCAATGAGTCCTTGATATTTAGTCGTTTTCAGCCAATTTTCTGGATTTTTGAAAATTTCACTTTTTTGTGAAAATATCCACTAAATGAGGGAATAATATGTGTGAGGGTACCCAGGGAGAGTTCCAAATGTGTGTGGGTAGAATATATATCCCACGGGGGTAAAATTGAAAAAAGTTGAAAAAATTTTTTTTTTGGACTTAGTCATTTTTCCGGCGTTTATCAGACTTTCAGATAGGGGAAATGTCAGTGAGCGTTCCGATTTCAGTTCCAGAGCAATTCACCCAATGAGTCCTTGATATTTAGTCGTTTTCAGCCAATTTTCTGGATTTATGAAAATGTCACTTTTTTGTGAAAATATCCACTAAACGAGGGAATAGTATGTGTGAGGGTACCCCAGGAGAGTTCCAAATGAGTGTGAGTAGAATATATATCCCACGGGGGTAAAATTGAAAATAGTTGAACAAATTTTTTTTTGGACTTAGTAATTTTTCCGGCGTTTATCATACTTTCAGATAGGGGAAATGTCTGTGAGCGTTCCGATTTCAGTTCCAGAGCAATTCGCCCAATGAGTCCTTGATATTTAGTCGTTTTCAGCCAATTTTCTGGAGTTTTGAAAATTTCACTTTTTTGTGAAAATATCCACTAAATGAGGGAATAATATGTGTGAGGGTACCCCAGGAGAGTTCCAAATGTGTGTGGGTAGAATATATATCCCACGGGGGTAAAATTGAAAAAAGTTGAAAAAATTTTTTTTTTGGACTTAGTCATTTTTCCGGCGTTTATCAGACTTTCAGATAGGGGAAATGTCAGTGAGCGTTTCGATTTCAGTTCCAGAGCAATTCACCCAATGAGTCCTTGATATTTAGTCGTTTTCAGCCAATTTTCTGGATTTATGAAAATGTCACTTTTTTGTGAAAATATCCACTAAACGAGGGAATAATATGTGTGAGGGTACCCCAGGAGAGTTCCAAATGTGTGTGGGTAGAATATATATCCCACGGGGTAAAATTGAAAAAAGTTGAAAAAAATTTTTTTTTGGACTTAGTAATTTTTCCGGCGTTTATCAGACTTTCAGAAAGGGGAAATGTCAGTGAGCGTTCCGATTTCAGTTCCAGAGCAATTCGCCCAATGAGTCCTTGATATTAAGTCGTTTTCAGCCAATTTTCTGGATTTTTGAAAATTTCACTTTTTTGTGAAAATATCCACTAAACGAGGGAATAATATGTGTGAGGGTACCCCAGGAGAGTTCCAAATGTGTGTGGGTAGAATATATATCCCACGGGGGTAAAATTGAAAAAAGTTGAAAAAATTTTTTTTTTGGACTTAGTCATTTTTCCGGCGTTTATCAGACTTTCAGATAGGGGAAATGTCAGTGAGCGTTTCGATTTCAGTTCCAGAGCAATTCACCCAATGAGTCCTTGATATTTAGTCGTTTTCAGCCAATTTTCTGGATTTATGAAAATGTCACTTTTTTGTGAAAATATCCACTAAACGAGGGAATAATATGTGTGAGGGTACCCCAGGAGAGTTCCAAATGAGTGTGGGTAGAATATATATCCCACGGGGGTAAAATTGAAAATAGTTGAACAAATTTTTTTTTGGACTTAGTCATTTTTCCGGCGTTTATCATACTTTCAGATAGGGGAAATGTCTGTGAGCGTTCCGATTTCAGTTCCAGAGCAATTCGCCCAATGAGTCCTTGATATTTAGTCGTTTTCAGCCAATTTTCTGGATTTTTGAAAATTTCACTTTTTTGTGAAAATATCCACTAAATGAGGGAATAACATGTGTGAGGGTACCCCAGGAGAGTTCCAAATGTGTGTGGGTAGAATATATATCCCACGGGGGTAAAATTGAAAAAAGTTGAAAAAATTTTTTTTTTGGACTTAGTCATTTTTCCGGCGTCTATCAGACTTTCAGATAGGGGAAATGTCAGTGAGCGTTCCGATTTCAGTTCCAGAGCAATTCGCCCAATGAGTCCTTGATATTTAGTGGTTTTCAGCCAATTTTCTGGATTTTTGAAAATTTCACTTTTTTGTGAAAATATCCACTAAACGAGGGAATAATATGTGTGAGGGTACCCCAGGAGAGTTCCAAATGTGTGTGGGTAGAATATATATCCCACGGGGGTAAAATTGAAAAAAGTTGAAAAAAATTTTTTTTTGGACTTAGTCATTTTTCCGGCGTTTATCAGACTTTCAGAAAGGGGAAATGTCAGTGAGCGTTCCGATTTCAGTTCCAGAGCAATTCGCCCAATGAGTCCTTGATATTTAGTCGTTTTCAGCCAATTTTCTGGATTTTTGAAAATTTCACTTTTTTGTGAAAATATCCACTAAACGAGGGAATAATATGTGTGAGGGTACCCCAGGAGAGTTCCAAATGTGTGTGGGTAGAATATATATCCCACGGGGTAAAATTGAAAAAAGTTGAAAAAAATTTTTTTTTGGACTTAGTAATTTTTCCGGCGTTTATCAGACTTTCAGAAAGGGGAAATGTCAGTGAGCGTTCCGATTTCAGTTCCAGAGCAATTCGCCCAATGAGTCCTTGATATTAAGTCGTTTTCAGCCAATTTTCTGGATTTTTGAAAATTTCACTTTTTTGTGAAAATATCCACTAAATGAGGGAATAATATGTGTGAGGGTACCCCAGGAGAGTTCCAAATGTGTGTGGGTAGAATATATATCCCATGGGGGTAAAATTGAAAAAAGTTGAACAAATTTTTTTTTGGACTTAGTCATTTTTCCAGCGTTTATCAGACTTTCAGATAGGGGAAATGTCAGTGAGCGTTCCGATTTCAGTTCCAGAGCAATTCGCCCAATGAGTCCTTGATATTTAGTGGTTTTCAGCCAATTTTCTGGATTTTTGAAAATTTCACTTTTTTGTGAAAATATCCACTAAACGAGGGAATAATATGTGTGAGGGTACCCCAGGAGAGTTCCAAATGTGTGTGGGTAGAATATATATCCCACGGGGGTAAAATTGAAAAAAGTTGAAAAAAATTTTTTTTTGGACTTAGTCATTTTTCCGGCGTTTATCAGACTTTCAGAAAGGGGAAATGTCAGTGAGCGTTCCGATTTCAGTTCCAGAGCAATTCGCCCAATGAGTCCTTGATATTTAGTCGTTTTCAGCCAATTTTCTGGATTTTTGAAAATTTCACTTTTTTGTGAAAATATCCACTAAACGAGGGAATAATATGTGTGAGGGTACCCCAGGAGAGTTCCAAATGTGTGTGGGTAGAATATATATCCCACGGGGTAAAATTGAAAAAAGTTGAAAAAAATTTTTTTTTGGACTTAGTAATTTTTCCGGCGTTTATCAGACTTTCAGAAAGGGGAAATGTCAGTGAGCGTTCCGATTTCAGTTCCAGAGCAATTCGCCCAATGAGTCCTTGATATTAAGTCGTTTTCAGCCAATTTTCTGGATTTTTGAAAATTTCACTTTTTTGTGAAAATATCCACTAAATGAGGGAATAATATGTGTGAGGGTACCCCAGGAGAGTTCCAAATGTGTGTGGGTAGAATATATATCCCATGGGGGTAAAATTGAAAAAAGTTGAACAAATTTTTTTTTGGACTTAGTCATTTTTCCAGCGTTTATCAGACTTTCAGATAGGGGAAATGTCAGTGAGCGTTCCGATTTCAGTTCCAGAGCAATTCGCCCAATGAGTCCTTGATATTTAGTCGTTTTCAGCCAATTTTCTGGATTTTTGAAAATTTCACTTTTTTGTGAAAATATCCACTAAACGAGGGAATAATATGTGTGAGGGTACCCCAGGAGAGTTCCAAATGTGTGTGGGTAGAATATATATCCCACGGGGGTAAAATTGAAAAAAGTTGAAAAAAATTTTTTTTTGGACTTAGTCATTTTTCCGGCGTTTATCAGACTTTCAGATAGGGGAAATGTCAGTGAGCGTTCCGATTTCAGTTCCAGAGCAATTCGCCCAATGAGTCCTTGATATTAAGTCGTTTTCAGCCAATTTTCTGGATTTTTGAAAATTTCACTTTTTTGTGAAAATATCCACTAAATGAGGGAATAATATGTGTGAGGGTACCCCAGGAGAGTTCCAAATGTGTGTGGGTAGAATATATATCCCATGGGGGTAAAATTGAAAAAAGTTGAACAAATTTTTTTTTGGACTTAGTCATTTTTCCAGCGTTTATCAGACTTTCAGATAGGGGAAATGTCAGTGAGCGTTCCGATTTCAGTTCCAGAGCAATTCGCCCAATGAGTCCTTGATATTTAGTCGTTTTCAGCCAATTTTCTGGATTTTTGAAAATTTCACTTTTTTGTGAAAATATCCACTAAACGAGGGAATAATATGTGTGAGGGTACCCCAGGAGAGTTCCAAATGTGTGTGGGTAGAATATATATCCCACGGGGGTAAAATTGAAAAAAGTTGAAAAAAATTTTTTTTTGGACTTAGTCATTTTTCCGGCGTTTATCAGACTTTCAGATAGGGGAAATGTCAGTGAGCGTTTCGATTTCAGTTCCAGAGCAATTCACCCAATGAGTCCTTGATATTTAGTCGTTTTCAGCCAATTTTCTGGATTTATGAAAATGTCACTTTTTTGTGAAAATATCCACTAAACGAGGGAATAATATGTGTGAGGGTACCCCAGGAGAGTTCCAAATGAGTGTGGGTAGAATATATATCCCACGGGGGTAAAATTGAAAATAGTTGAACAAATTTTTTTTTGGACTTAGTCATTTTTCCGGCGTTTATCATACTTTCAGATAGGGGAAATGTCTGTGAGCGTTCCGATTTCAGTTCCAGAGCAATTCGCCCAATGAGTCCTTGATATTTAGTCGTTTTCAGCCAATTTTCTGGATTTTTGAAAATTTCACTTTTTTGTGAAAATATCCACTAAACGAGGGAATAATATGTGTGAGGGTACCCCAGGAGAGTTCCAAATGTGTGTGGGTAGAATATATATCCCACGGGGGTAAAATTGAAAAAAGTTGAAAAAAATTTTTTTTTGGACTTAGTCATTTTTCCGGCGTTTATCAGACTTTCAGAAAGGGGAAATGTCAGTGAGCTTTCCGATTTCAGTTCCAGAGCAATTCGCCCAATGAGTCCTTGATATTTAGTCGTTTTCAGCCAATTTTCTGGATTTTTGAAAATTTCACTTTTTTGTGAAAATATCCACTAAATGAGGGAATAATATGTGTGAGGGTACCCCAGGAGAGTTCCAAATGTGTGTGGGTAGAATATATATCCCACGGGGGTAAAATTGAAAAAAGTTGAAAAAAATTTTTTTTTGGACTTAGTCATTTTTCCGGCGTTTATCAGACTTTCAGAAAGGGGAAATGTCAGTGAGCGTTCCGATTTCAGTTCCAGAGCAATTCGCCCAATGAGTCCTTGATATTTAGTCGTTTTCAGCCAATTTTCTGGATTTTTGAAAATTTCACTTTTTTGTGAAAATATCCACTAAACGAGGGAATAATATGTGTGAGGGTACCCCAGGAGAGTTCCAAATGTGTGTGGGTAGAATATATATCCCACGGGGTAAAATTGAAAAAAGTTGAAAAAAATTTTTTTTTGGACTTAGTAATTTTTCCGGCGTTTATCAGACTTTCAGAAAGGGGAAATGTCAGTGAGCGTTCCGATTTCAGTTCCAGAGCAATTCGCCCAATGAGTCCTTGATATTAAGTCGTTTTCAGCCAATTTTCTGGATTTTTGAAAATTTCACTTTTTTGTGAAAATATCCACTAAATGAGGGAATAATATGTGTGAGGGTACCCCAGGAGAGTTCCAAATGTGTGTGGGTAGAATATATATCCCATGGGGGTAAAATTGAAAAAAGTTGAACAAATTTTTTTTTGGACTTAGTCATTTTTCCAGCGTTTATCAGACTTTCAGATAGGGGAAATGTCAGTGAGCGTTCCGATTTCAGTTCCAGAGCAATTCGTCCAATGAGTCCTTGATATTTAGTCGTTTTCAGCCAATTTTCTGGATTTTTGAAAATTTCACTTTTTTGTGAAAATATCCACTAAACGAGGGAATAATATGTGTGAGGGTACCCCAGGAGAGTTCCAAATGTGTGTGGGTAGAATATATATCCGACGGGGGTAAAATTGAAAAAAGTTGAAAAAAATTTTTTTTTGGACTTAGTAATTTTTCCGGCGTTTATCAGACTTTCAGAAAGGGGAAATGTCAGTGAGCGTTCCGATTTCAGTTCCAGAGCAATTCGCCCAATGAGTCCTTGATATTAAGTCGTTTTCAGCCAATTTTCTGGATTTTTGAAAATTTCACTTTTTTGTGAAAATATCCACTAAATGAGGGAATAATATGTGTGAGGGTACCCCAGGAGAGTTCCAAATGTGTGTGGGTAGAATATATATCCCATGGGGGTAAAATTGAAAAAAGTTGAACAAATTTTTTTTTGGACTTAGTCATTTTTCCAGCGTTTATCAGACTTTCAGATAGGGGAAATGTCAGTGAGCGTTCCGATTTCAGTTCCAGAGCAATTCGCCCAATGAGTCCTTGATATTTAGTCGTTTTCAGCCAATTTTCTGGATTTTTGAAAATTTCACTTTTTTGTGAAAATATCCACTAAACGAGGGAATAATATGTGTGAGGGTACCCCAGGAGAGTTCCAAATGTGTGTGGGTAGAATATATATCCCACGGGGGTAAAATTGAAAAAAGTTGAAAAAAATTTTTTTTTGGACTTAGTCATTTTTCCGACGTTTATCAGACTTTCAGAAAGGGGAAATGTCAGTGAGCGTTCCGATTTCAGTTCCAGAGCAATTCGCCCAATGAGTCCTTGATATTTAGTCGTTTTCAGCCAATTTTCTGGATTTTTGAAAATTTCACTTTTTTGTGAAAATATCCACTAAACGAGGGAATAATATGTGTGAGGGTACCCCAGGAGAGTTCCAAATGTGTGTGGGTAGAATATATATCCCACGGGGGTAAAATTGAAAAAAGTTGAAAAAATTTTTTTTTTGGACTTAGTCATTTTTCCGGCGTTTATCAGACTTTCAGATAGGGGAAATGTCAGTGAGCGTTTCGATTTCAGTTCCAGAGCAATTCACCCAATGAGTCCTTGATATTTAGTCGTTTTCAGCCAATTTTCTGGATTTATGAAAATGTCACTTTTTTGTGAAAATATCCACTAAACGAGGGAATAATATGTGTGAGGGTACCCCAGGAGAGTTCCAAATGAGTGTGGGTAGAATATATATCCCACGGGGGTAAAATTGAAAATAGTTGAACAAATTTTTTTTTGGACTTAGTCATTTTTCCGGCGTTTATCAGACTTTCAGAAAGGGGAAATGTCAGTGAGCGTTCCGATTTCAGTTCCAGAGCAATTCGCCCAATGAGTCCTTGATATTTAGTCGTTTTCAGCCAATTTTCTGGATTTTTGAAAATTTCACTTTTTTGTGAAAATATCCACTAAACGAGGGAATAATATGTGTGAGGGTACCCCAGGAGAGTTCCAAATGTGTGTGGGTAGAATATATATCCCACGGGGGTAAAATTGAAAAAAGTTGAAAAAAATTTTTTTTTGGACTTAGTCATTTTTCCGACGTTTATCAGACTTTCAGAAAGGGGAAATGTCAGTGAGCGTTCCGATTTCAGTTCCAGAGCAATTCGCCCAATGAGTCCTTGATATTTAGTCGTTTTCAGCCAATTTTCTGGATTTTTGAAAATTTCACTTTTTTGTGAAAATATCCACTAAACGAGGGAATAATATGTGTGAGGGTACCCCAGGAGAGTTCCAAATGTGTGTGGGTAGAATATATATCCCACGGGGGTAAAATTGAAAAAAGTTGAAAAAATTTTTTTTTTGGACTTAGTCATTTTTCCGGCGTTTATCAGACTTTCAGATAGGGGAAATGTCAGTGAGCGTTTCGATTTCAGTTCCAGAGCAATTCACCCAATGAGTCCTTGATATTTAGTCGTTTTCAGCCAATTTTCTGGATTTATGAAAATGTCACTTTTTTGTGAAAATATCCACTAAACGAGGGAATAATATGTGTGAGGGTACCCCAGGAGAGTTCCAAATGAGTGTGGGTAGAATATATATCCCACGGGGGTAAAATTGAAAATAGTTGAACAAATTTTTTTTTGGACTTAGTCATTTTTCCGGCGTTTATCAGACTTTCAGAAAGGGGAAATGTCAGTGAGCGTTCCGATTTCAGTTCCAGAGCAATTCGCCCAATGAGTCCTTGATATTTAGTCGTTTTCAGCCAATTTTCTGGATTTTTGAAAATTTCACTTTTTTGTGAAAATATCCACTAAATGAGGGAATAATATGTGTGAGGGTACCCCAGGAGAGTTCCAAATGTGTGTGGGTAGAATATATATCCCACGGGGGTAAAATTGAAAAAAGTTGAAAAAATTTTTTTTTTTGGACTTAGTCATTTTTCCGGCGTCTATCAGACTTTCAGATAGGGGAAATGTCAGTGAGCGTTCCGATTTCAGTTCCAGAGCAATTCGCCCAATGAGTCCTTGATATTTAGTGGTTTTCAGCCAATTTTCTGGATTTTTGAAAATTTCACTTTTTTGTGAAAATATCCACTAAACGAGGGAATAATATGTGTGAGGGTACCCCAGGAGAGTTCCAAATGTGTGTGGGTAGAATATATATCCCACGGGGGTAAAATTGAAAAAAGTTGAAAAAAATTTTTTTTTGGACTTAGTCATTTTTCCGGCGTTTATCAGACTTTCAGAAAGGGGAAATGTCAGTGAGCGTTCCGATTTCAGTTCCAGAGCAATTCGCCCAATGAGTCCTTGATATTTAGTCGTTTTCAGCCAATTTTCTGGATTTTTGAAAATTTCACTTTTTTGTGAAAATATCCACTAAACGAGGGAATAATATGTGTGAGGGTACCCCAGGAGAGTTCCAAATGTGTGTGGGTAGAATATATATCCCACGGGGTAAAATTGAAAAAAGTTGAAAAAAATTTTTTTTTGGACTTAGTAATTTTTCCGGCGTTTATCAGACTTTCAGAAAGGGGAAATGTCAGTGAGCGTTCCGATTTCAGTTCCAGAGCAATTCGCCCAATGAGTCCTTGATATTAAGTCGTTTTCAGCCAATTTTCTGGATTTTTGAAAATTTCACTTTTTTGTGAAAATATCCACTAAATGAGGGAATAATATGTGTGAGGGTACCCCAGGAGAGTTCCAAATGTGTGTGGGTAGAATATATATCCCATGGGGGTAAAATTGAAAAAAGTTGAACAAATTTTTTTTTGGACTTAGTCATTTTTCCAGCGTTTATCAGACTTTCAGATAGGGGAAATGTCAGTGAGCGTTCCGATTTCAGTTCCAGAGCAATTCGTCCAATGAGTCCTTGATATTTAGTCGTTTTCAACCAATTTTCTGGATTTTTGAAAATTTCACTTTTTTGTGAAAATATCCACTAAACGAGGGAATAATATGTGTGAGGGTACCCCAGGAGAGTTCCAAATGTGTGTGGGTAGAATATATATCCCACCTGGGTAAAATTGAAAAAAGTTGAAAAAAATTTTTTTTTGGACTTAGTCATTTTTCCGACGTTTATCAGACTTTCAGAAAGGGGAAATGTCAGTGAGCGTTCCGATTTCAGTTCCAGAGCAATTCGCCCAATGAGTCCTTGATATTTAGTTGTTTTCAGCCAATTTTCTGGATTTTTGAAAATTTCACTTTTTTGTGAAAATATCCACTAAACGAGGGAATAATATGTGTGAGGGTACCCCAGGAGAGTTCCAAATGTGTGTGGGTAGAATATATATCCCACGGGGGTAAAATTGAAAAAAGTTGAAAAAAATTTTTTTTTGGACTTAGTCATTTTTCCGGCGTTTATCAGACTTTCAGATAGGGGAAATGTCAGTGAGCGTTCCGATTTCAGTTCAAGAGCAATTCGCCCAATGAGTCCTTGATATTTAGTCGTTTTCAGCCAATTTTCTGGATTTATGAAAATTTCACTTTTTTGTGAAAATATCCACTAAATGAGGGAATAATATGTGTGAGGGTACCCCAGGAGAGTTCCAAATGTGTGTGGGTAGAATATATATCCCATGGGGGTAAAATTGAAAAAAGTTGAACAAATTTTTTTTTGGACTTAGTCATTTTTCCAGCGTTTATCAGACTTTCAGATAGGGGAAATGTCAGTGAGCGTTCCGATTTCAGTTCCAGAGCAATTCGCCCAATGAGTCCTTGATATTTAGTCGTTTTCAGCCAATTTTCTGGATTTTTGAAAATTTCACTTTTTTGTGAAAATATCCACTAAACGAGGGAATAATATGTGTGAGGGTACCCCAGGAGAGTTCCAAATGTGTGTGGGTAGAATATATATCCCACGGGGGTAAAATTGAAAAAAGTTGAAAAAAATTTTTTTTTGGACTTAGTCATTTTTCCGACGTTTATCAGACTTTCAGAAAGGGGAAATGTCAGTGAGCGTTCCGATTTCAGTTCCAGAGCAATTCGCCCAATGAGTCCTTGATATTTAGTCGTTTTCAGCCAATTTTCTGGATTTTTGAAAATTTCACTTTTTTGTGAAAATATCCACTAAACGAGGGAATAATATGTGTGAGGGTACCCCAGGAGAGTTCCAAATGTGTGTGGGTAGAATATATATCCCACGGGGGTAAAATTGAAAAAAGTTGAAAAAAATTTTTTTTTGGACTTAGTCATTTTTCCGGCGTTTATCAGACTTTCAGATAGGGGAAATGTCAGTGAGCGTTCCGATTTCAGTTCCAGAGCAATTCGCCCAATGAGTCCTTGATATTTAGTCGTTTTCAGCCAATTTTCTGGATTTTTGAAAATTTCATTTTTGTGAAAATATCCACTAAATGAGGGAATAATATGAGTGAGGGTACCCCAGGAGAGTTCCAAATATGTGTGGGTACAATATATATCCCATGGGGGTAAAATTGAAAAAAGTTGAAAAAATTTTTTTTTTGGACTTAGTCATTTTTCCGGCGTCTATCAGACTTTCAGATAGGGGAAATGTCAGTGAGCGTTCCGATTTCAGTTCCAGAGCAATTCGCCCAATGAGTCCTTGATATTTAGTAGTTTTCAGCCAATTTTCTGGATTTTTGAAAATTTCACTTTTTTGTGGAAATATCCACTAAACGAGGGAATAATATGTGTGAGGGTACCCCAGGAGAGTTCCAAATGTGTGTGGGTAGAATATATATCCCACGGGGGTAAAATTGAAAAAAGTTAAAAAAAATTTTTTTTTGGACTTAGTCATTTTTCCGGCGTTTATCAGACTTTCAGAAAGGGGAAATGTCAGTGAGCGTTCCGATTTCAGTTCCAGAGCAATTCACCCAATGAGTCCTTGATATTTAGTCGTTTTCAGCCAATTTTCTGGATTTTTGAAAATTTCACTTTTTTGTGAAAATATCCACTAAACGAGGGAATAATATGTGTGAGGGTACCCCAGGAGAGTTCCAAATGTGTGTGGGTAGAATATATATCCCACGGGGGTAAAATTGAAAAAAGTTGAAAAAAATTTTTTTTTGGACTTAGTAATTTTTCCAGCGTTTATCAGACTTTCAGATAGGGGAAATGTCAGTGACCGTTCCGATTTCAGTTCCAGAGCAATTCGCCCAATGAGTCCTTGATATTTAGTCGTTTTCAGCCAATTTTCTGGATTTTTGAAAATTTCACTTTTTTGTGAAAATATCCACTAAATGAGGAAATAATATGTGTGAGGGTACCCCAGGAGAGTTCCAAATGTGTGTGGGTAGAATATATATCCCATGGGGGTAAAATTGAAAAAAGTTGAACAAATTTTTTTTTGGACTTAGTCATTTTTCCAGCGTTTATCAGACTTTCAGATAGGGGAAATGTCAGTGAGCGTTCCGATTTCAGTTCCAGAGCAATTCGCCCAATGAGTCCTTGATATTTAGTCGTTTTCAACCAATTTTCTGGATTTTTGAAAATTTCACTTTTTTGTGAAAATATCCACTAAACGAGGGAATAATATGTGTGAGGGTACCCCAGGAGAGTTCCAAATGTGTGTGGGTAGAATATATATCCCACGGGGGTAAAATTGAAAAAAGTTGAAAAAAATTTTTTTTTGGACTTAGTCATTTTTCCGACGTTTATCAGACTTTCAGAAAGGGGAAATGTCAGTGAGCGTTCCGATTTCAGTTCCAGAGCAATTCGCCCAATGAGTCCTTGATATTTAGTTGTTTTCAGCCAATTTTCTGGATTTTTGAAAATTTCACTTTTTTGTGAAAATATCCACTAAACGAGGGAATAATATGTGTGAGGGTACCCCAGGAGAGTTCCAAATGTGTGTGGGTAGAATATATATCCCACGGGGGTAAAATTGAAAAAAGTTGAAAAAAATTTTTTTTTGGACTTAGTCATTTTTCCGGCGTTTATCAGACTTTCAGATAGGGGAAATGTCAGTGAGCGTTCCGATTTCAGTTCCAGAGCAATTCGCCCAATGAGTCCTTGATATTTAGTCGTTTTCAGCCAATTTTCTGGATTTATGAAAATTTCACTTTTTTGTGAAAATATCCACTAAATGAGGGAATAATATGTGTGAGGGTACCCCAGGAGAGTTCCAAATGTGTGTGGGTAGAATATATATCCCATGGGGGTAAAATTGAAAAAAGTTGAACAAATTTTTTTTTGGACTTAGTCATTTTTCCAGCGTTTATCAGACTTTCAGATAGGGGAAATGTCAGTGAGCGTTCCGATTTCAGTTCCAGAGCAATTCGCCCAATGAGTCCTTGATATTTAGTCGTTTTCAGCCAATTTTCTGGATTTTTGAAAATTTCACTTTTTTGTGAAAATATCCACTAAACGAGGGAATAATATGTGTGAGGGTACCCCAGGAGAGTTCCAAATGTGTGTGGGTAGAATATATATCCCACGGGGGTAAAATTGAAAAAAGTTGAAAAAAATTTTTTTTTGGACTTAGTCATTTTTCCGACGTTTATCAGACTTTCAGAAAGGGGAAATGTCAGTGAGCGTTCCGATTTCAGTTCCAGAGCAATTCGCCCAATGAGTCCTTGATATTTAGTCGTTTTCAGCCAATTTTCTGGATTTTTGAAAATTTCACTTTTTTGTGAAAATATCCACTAAACGAGGGAATAATATGTGTGAGGGTACCCCAGGAGAGTTCCAAATGTGTGTGGGTAGAATATATATCCCACGGGGGTAAAATTGAAAAAAGTTGAAAAAAATTTTTTTTTGGACTTAGTCATTTTTCCGGCGTTTATCAGACTTTCAGATAGGGGAAATGTCAGTGAGCGTTCCGATTTCAGTTCCAGAGCAATTCGCCCAATGAGTCCTTGATATTTAGTCGTTTTCAGCCAATTTTCTGGATTTTTGAAAATTTCATTTTTGTGAAAATATCCACTAAATGAGGGAATAATATGAGTGAGGGTACCCCAGGAGAGTTCCAAATATGTGTGGGTAGAATATATATCCCATGGGGGTAAAATTGAAAAAAGTTGAAAAAATTTTTTTTTTGGACTTAGTCATTTTTCCGGCGTCTATCAGACTTTCAGATAGGGGAAATGTCAGTGAGCGTTCCGATTTCAGTTCCAGAGCAATTCGCCCAATGAGTCCTTGATATTTAGTAGTTTTCAGCCAATTTTCTGGATTTTTGAAAATTTCACTTTTTTGTGGAAATATCCACTAAACGAGGGAATAATATGTGTGAGGGTACCCCAGGAGAGTTCCAAATGTGTGTGGGTAGAATATATATCCCACGGGGGTAAAATTGAAAAAAGTTAAAAAAAATTTTTTTTTGGACTTAGTCATTTTTCCGGCGTTTATCAGACTTTCAGAAAGGGGAAATGTCAGTGAGCGTTCCGATTTCAGTTCCAGAGCAATTCACCCAATGAGTCCTTGATATTTAGTCGTTTTCAGCCAATTTTCTGGATTTTTGAAAATTTCACTTTTTTGTGAAAATATCCACTAAACGAGGGAATAATATGTGTGAGGGTACCCCAGGAGAGTTCCAAATGTGTGTGGGTAGAATATATATCCCACGGGGGTAAAATTGAAAAAAGTTGAAAAAAATTTTTTTTTGGACTTAGTAATTTTTCCAGCGTTTATCAGACTTTCAGATAGGGGAAATGTCAGTGACCGTTCCGATTTCAGTTCCAGAGCAATTCGCCCAATGAGTCCTTGATATTTAGTCGTTTTCAGCCAATTTTCTGGATTTTTGAAAATTTCACTTTTTTGTGAAAATATCCACTAAATGAGGAAATAATATGTGTGAGGGTACCCCAGGAGAGTTCCAAATGTGTGTGGGTAGAATATATATCCCATGGGGGTAAAATTGAAAAAAGTTGAACAAATTTTTTTTTGGACTTAGTCATTTTTCCAGCGTTTATCAGACTTTCAGATAGGGGAAATGTCAGTGAGCGTTCCGATTTCAGTTCCAGAGCAATTCGCCCAATGAGTCCTTGATATTTAGTCGTTTTCAGCCAATTTTCTGGATTTTTGAAAATTTCACTTTTTTGTGAAAATATCCACTAAACGAGGGAATAATATGTGTGAGGGTACCCCAGGAGAGTTCCAAATGTGTGTGGGTAGAATATATATCCCACGGGGGTAAAATTGAAAAAAGTTGAAAAAAATTTTTTTTTGGACTTAGTCATTTTTCCGGCGTTTATCAGACTTTCAGAAAGGGGAAATGTCAGTGAGCGTTCCGATTTCAGTTCCAGAGCAATTCGCCCAATGAGTCCTTGATATTTAGTCGTTTTCAGCCAATTTTCTGGATTTTTGAAAATTTCACTTTTTTGTGAAAATATCCACTAAACGAGGGAATAATATGTGTGAGGGTACCCCAGGAGAGTTCCAAATGTGTGTGGGTAGAATATATATCCCACGGGGGTAAAATTGAAAAAAGTTGAAAAAAATTTTTTTTTGGACTTAGTAATTTTTCCGGCGTTTATCAGACTTTCAGAAAGGGGAAATGTCAGTGAGCGTTCCGATTTCAGTTCCAGAGCAATTCGCCCAATGAGTCCTTGATATTTAGTCGTTTTCAGCCAATTTTCTGGATTTTTGAAAATTTCACTTTTTTGTGAAAATATCCACTAAATGAGGGAATAATATGTGTGAGGGTACCCCAGGAGAGTTCCAAATGTGTGTGGGTAGAATATATATCCCATGGGGGTAAAATTGAAAAAATTTGAACAAATTTTTTTTTGGACTTAGTCATTTTTCCAGCGTTTATCAGATTTTCAGATAGGGGAAATGTCAGTGAGCGTTCCGATTTCAGTTCCAGAGCAATTCGCCCAATGAGTCCTTGATATTTAGTCGTTTTCAGCCAATTTTCTGGATTTTTGAAAATTTCACTTTTTTGTGAAAATATCCACTAAACGAGGGAATAATATGTGTGAGGGTACCCCAGGAGAGTTTCAAATGTGTGTGGGTAGAATATATATCCCACGGGGGTAAAATTGAAAAAAGTTGAAACAAATTTTTTTTTGGACTTAGTCATTTTTCTGGCGTTTATCAGACTTTCAGATAGGGGAAATGTCAGTGAGCGTTCCGATTTCAGTTCCAGAGCAATTCGCCAAATCAGTCCTTGATATTTAGTCGTTTTCAGCCAATTTTCTGGATTTATGAAAATTTCACTTTTTTGTGAAAATATCCACTAAACGAGGGAATAATATGTGTGAGGGTACCCCAGGAGAGTTCCAAATGATTGTGGGTAGAATATATATCCCACGGGGGTAAAATTGAAAAAAGTTGAACAAATATTTTTTTTTTGGACTTAGTCATTTTTCCGGTGTTTATCAGACTTTCAGATAGGGGAAATGTCAGTGAGCGTTCCGATTTCAGTTCCAGAGCAATTCGCCCAATGAGTCCTTGATATTTAGTCGTTTTCAGCCAATTTTCTGGATTTTTGAAAATTTCACTTTTTTGTGAAAATATCCACTAAACGAGGGAATAATATGTGTGAGGGTACCCCAGGAGAGTTCCAAATGTGTGTGGGTAGAATATATATCCCACGGGGGTAAAATTGAAAAAAGTTGAAAAAAATTTTTTTTTGGACTTAGTAATTTTTCCGGCGTTTATCAGACTTTCAGAAAGGGGAAATGTCAGTGAGCGTTCCGATTTCAGTTCCAGAGCAATTCGCCCAATGAGTCCTTGATATTTAGTCGTTTTCAGCCAATTTTCTGGATTTTTGAAAATTTCACTTTTTTGTGAAAATATCCACTAAATGAGGGAATAATATGTGTGAGGGTACCCCAGGAGAGTTCCAAATGTGTGTGGGTAGAATATATATCCCATGGGGGTAAAATTGAAAAAATTTGAACAAATTTTTTTTTGGACTTAGTCATTTTTCCAGCGTTTATCAGACTTTCAGATAGGGGAAATGTCAGTGAGCGTTCCGATTTCAGTTCCAGAGCAATTCGCCAAATCAGTCCTTGATATTTAGTCGTTTTCAGCCAATTTTCTGGATTTATGAAAATGTCACTTTTTTGTGAAAATATCCACTAAACGAGGGAATAATATGTGTGAGGGTACCCCATGAGAGTTCCAAATGATTGTGGGTAGAATATATATCCCACGGGGGTAAAATTGAAAAAAGTTGAACAAATTTTTTTTTGGACTTAGTCATTTTTCCGGTGTTTATCAGACTTTCAGATAGGGGAAATGTCAGTGAGCGTTCTGATTTCAGTTCCAGAGCAATTCGCCCAATGAGTCCTTGATATTTAGTCATTTTCAGCCAATTTTCTGGATTTATGAAAATTTCACTTTTTTGTGAAAATATCCACTAAATGAGGGAATAATATGTGTGAGGGTACCCCAGGAGAGTTCCAAATGTGTGTGGGTAGAATATATATCCCACGGGGGTAAAATTGAAAAAAGTTGAAAACATTTTTTTTTTGGACTTAGTCATTTTTCCGGCGTTTATCAGACTTTCAGATAGGGGAAATGTCAGTGAGCGTTCCGATTTCAGTTCCAGAGCAATTCGCCCAATGAGTCCTTGATATTTAGTCATTTTCAGCCAATTTTCTGGATTTATGAAAATTTCACTTTTTTGTGAAAATATCCACTAAACGAGGGAATAATATGTGTGAGGGTACCCCAGGAGAGTTCCAAATGACTGTGGGTAGAATATATATCCCACGGGGGTAAAATTGAAAAAAGTTGAACAAATTTTTTTTTGGACTTAGTCATTTTTCCAGCGTTTATCAGAGTTTCAGATAGGGGAAATGTCAGTGAGCGTTCCGATTTCAGTTCCAGAGCAATTCGCCCAATGAGTCCTTGATATTTAGTCGTTTTCAGCCAATTTTCTGGATTTTTGAAAATTTCACTTTTTTGTGAAAATATCCACTAAATGAGGGAATAATATGTGTGAGGGTACCCCAGGAGAGTTCCAAATGTGTGTGGGTAGAATATATATCCCACGGGGGTAAAATTGAAAAAAGTTGAAAAAAATTTTTTTTTGGACTTAGTCATTTTTCCGGCGTTTATCAGACTTTCAGATAGGGGAAATGTCAGTGAGCGTTCCGATTTCAGTTCCAGAGCAATTTGCCCAATGAGTCCTTGATATTTAGTCGTTTTCAGCCAATTTTCTGGATTTATGAAAATTTCACTTTTTTGTGAAAATATCCACTAAACGAGGGAATAATATGTGTGAGGGTACCCCAGGAGAGTTCCAAATGAGTGTGGGTAGAATATATATCCCACGGGGGTAAAATTGAAAAAAGTTGAACAAATTTTTTTTTGGACTTAGTCATTTTTCCGGCGTTTATCAGACTTTCAGATAGGGGAAATGTCAGTGAGCGTTCCGATTTCAGTTCCAGAGCAATTCGCCCAATTAGTCCTTGATATTTAGTCGTTTTCAGCCAATTTTCTGGATTTTTGAAAATTTCACTTTTTTTGTGAAAATATCCACTAAATGAGGGAATAATATGTGTGAGGGTACCCCAGGAGAGTTCCAAATGTGTGTGGGTAGAATATATATCCCACGGGGGTAAAATTGAAAAAAGTTGAACAAATTTTTTTTTGGACTTAGTCATTTTTCCGGCGTTTATCAGACTTTCAGATAGGGCAAATGTCAGTGAGCGTTCCGATTTCAGTTCCAGAGCAATTCGCCCAATGAGTCCTTGATATTTAGTCGTTTTCAGCCAATTTTCTGGATTTATGAAAATGTCACTTTTTTGTGAAAATATCCACTAAACGAGGGAATAATATGTGTGAGGGTACCCCATGAGAGTTCCAAATGAGTGTGCGTAGAATATATATCCCACGGGGGTAAAATTGAAAATAGTTGAACAAATTTTTTTTTGGACTTAGTCATTTTTCCGGCGTTTAACAGACTATCAGATAGGGGAAATGTCAGTGAGCTTTCCGATTTCAGTTCCAGAGCAATTCGCCCAATGAGTCCTTGATATTTAGTCATTTTCAGCCAATTTTCTAGATTTTTGAAAATTTCACTTTTTTGTGAAAATATCCACTAAACGTAGGGAATAATATGTGTGAGGGTACCCCAGGAGAGTTCCAAATGTGTGTGGGTAGAATATATATCCCATGGGGGTAAAATTGAAAAAAGTTGAACAAATTTTTTTTTGGACTTAGTCATTTTTCCGGCATTTATCAGACTTTCAGATAGGGGAAATGTCAGTGAGCGTTCTGATTTCAGTTCCAGAGCAATTCGCCCAATGAGTCCTTGATATTTAGTCGTTTTCAGCCAATTTTCTGGATTTTTGAAAATTTCACTTTTTTGTGAAAATATCCACTAAACGAGGGAATAATATGTGTGAGGGTACCCCAGGAGAGTTCCAAATGAGTGTGGGTAGAATATATATCCCACGGGGGTAAAATTGAAAAAAGTTGAACAAATTTTTTTTTGGACTTAGTCATTTTTCCGGCGTTTATCAGACTTTAAGATAGGGAAAATGTCAGTAAGCGTTCCGATTTCAGTTCCAGAGCAATTCGCCCAATGAGTCCTTGATATTTAGTCGTTTTCAGCCAATTTTCTGGATATTTGAAAATTTCACTTTTTTTGTGAAAATATCCACTAAATGAGGGAATAATATGTGTGAGGGTACCCCAGGAGAGATCCAAATGTGTGTGGGTAGAATATATATCCCACGGGGGTAAAATTGAAAAAAGTTGAAAAATTTTTTTTTTTGGACTTAGTCATTTTTCCGGCGTTTATCACACTTTCAGATAGGGGAAATGTCAGTGAGCGTTCCGATTTCAGTTCCAGAGCAATTCGCCCAATGAGTCCTTGATATTTAGTCGTTTTCAGCCAATTTTCTGGATTTATGAAAATTTCACTTTTTTGTGAAAATATCCACTAAACGAGGGAATAATATGTGTGAGGGTACCCCAGGAGAGTTCCAAATGAGTGTGGGTAGAATATATATCCCACAGGGGTAAAATTGAAAAAAGTTGAACAAATTTTTTTTTGGACTTAGTCATTTTTCCAGCGTTTATCAGACTTTCAGATAGGGGAAATGTCAGTGAGCGTTCCGATTTCAGTTCCAGAGCAATTCGCCCAATGAGTCCTTGATATTTAGTCGTTTTCAGCCAATTTTCTGGATTTATGAAAATTTCACTTTTTTGTGAAAATATCCACTAAATGAGGGAATAATATGTGTGAGGGTACCCCAGGAAAGTTCCAAATGTGTGTGCGTAGAATATATATCCCATGGGGGTAAAATTGAAAAAAGTTGAACAAATTTTTTTTTGGACTTAGTCATTTTTCCAGCGTTTATCAGACTTTCAGATAGGGGAAATGTCAGTGAGCATTCCGATTTCAGTTCCAGAGCAATTCGCCCAATGAGTCCTTGATATTTAGTCGTTTTCAGCCAATTTTCTGGATTTTTGAAAATTTCACTTTTTTGTGAAAATATCCACTAAACGAGGGAATAATATGTGTGAGGGTACCCCAGGAGAGTTCCAAATGTGTGTGGGTAGAATATATATCCCACGGGGGTAAAATTGAAAAAAGTTGAAAAAAATTTTTTTTTGGACTTAGTCATTTTTCCGGCGTTTATCAGACTTTCAGAAAGGGGAAATGTCAGTGAGCGTTCCGATTTCAGTTCCAGAGCAATTCGCCCAATGAGTCTTGATATTTAGTCGTTTTCAGCCAATTTTCTGGATTTTTGAAAATTTCACTTTTTTGTGAAAATATCCACTAAATGAGGGAATAATATGTGTGAGGGTACCCCAGGAGAGTTCCAAATGTGTGTGGGTAGAATATATATCCCACGGGGGTAAAATTGAAAAAAGTTGAAAAAATTTTTTTTTTGGACTTAGTCATTTTTCCGGCGTTTATCAGACTTTCAGATAGGGGAAATGTCAGTGAGCGTTCCGATTTCAGTTCCAGAGCAATTTGCCCAATGAGTCCTTGATATTTAGTCGTTTTCAGCCAATTTTCTGGATTTATGAAAATTTCACTTTTTTGTGAAAATATCCACTAAACGAGGGAATAATATGTGTGAGGGTACCCCAGGAGAGTTCCAAATGAGTGTGGGTAGAATATATATCCCACGGGGGTAAAATTGAAAAAAGTTGAACAAATTTTTTTTTGGACTTAGTCATTTTTCCGGCGTTTATCAGACTTTCAGATAGGGGAAATGTCAGTGAGCGTTCCGATTTCAGTTCCAGAGCAATTCACCCAATGAGTCCTTGATATTTAGTTGTTTTCAGCCAATTTTCTGGATTTTTGAAAATTTCACTTTTTTTGTGAAAATATCCACTAAACGAGGGAATAATATGTGTGAGGGTACCCCAGGAGAGTTCCAAATGAGTGTGGGTAGAATATATATCCCACGGGGGTAAAATTGAAAAAAGTTGAACAAATTTTTTTTTGGACTTAGTCATTTTTCCGGCGTTTATCAGACTTTCAGATAGGGGAAATGTCAGTGAGCGTTCCGATTTCAGTTCCAGAGCAATTCGCCCAATGAGTCCTTGATATTTAGTCGTTTTCAGCCAATTTTCTGGATTTATGAAAATGTCACTTTTTTGTGAAAATATCCACTAAACGAGGGAATAATATGTGTGAGGGTACCCCATGAGAGTTCCAAATGAGTGTGGGTAGAATATATATCCCACGGGGGTAAAATTGAAAATAGTTGAACAAATTTTTTTTTGGACTTAGTCATTTTTCCGGCGTTTATCAGACTATCAGATAGGGGAAATGTCAGTGAGCTTTCCGATTTCAGTTCCAGAGCAATTCGCCCAATGAGTCCTTGATATTTAGTCGTTTTCAGCCAATTTTCTAGATTTTTGAAAATTTCACTTTTTTGTGAAAATATCCACTAAACGTAGGGAATAATATGTGTGAGGGTACCCCAGGAGAGTTCCAAATGTGTGTGGGTAGAATATATATCCCATGGGGGTAAAATTGAAAAAACTTGAACAAATTTTTTTTTGGACTTAGTCATTTTTCCGGCGTTTATCAGACTTTCAGATAGGGGAAATGTCAGTGAGCGTTCTGATTTCAGTTCCAGAGCAATTCGCCCAATGAGTCCTTGATATTTAGTCGTTTTCAGCCAATTTTCTGGATTTTTGAAAATTTCACTTTTTTGTGAAAATATCCACTAAACGAGGGAATAATATGTGTGAGGGTACCCCAGGAGAGTTCCAAATGAGTGTGGGTAGAATATATATCCCACGGGGGTAAAATTGAAAAAAGTTGAACAAATTTTTTTTTGGACTTAGTCATTTTTCCGGCGTTTATCAGACTTTAAGATAGGGGAAATGTCAGTGAGCGTTCCAATTTCAGTTCCAGAGCAATTCGCCCAATGAGTCCTTGATATTTAGTCGTTTTCAGCCAATTTTCTGGATTTATGAAAATTTCACTTTTTTGTGAAAATATCCACTAAATGAGGGAATAATATGTGTGAGGGTACCCCAGGAAAGTTCCAAATGTGTGTGCGTAGAATATATATCCCATGGGGGTAAAATTGAAAAAAGTTGAACAAATTTTTTTTTGGACTTAGTCATTTTTCCAGCGTTTATCAGACTTTCAGATAGGGGAAATGTCAGTGAGCATTCCGATTTCAGTTCCAGAGCAATTCGCCCAATGAGTCCTTGATATTTAGTCGTTTTCAGCCAATTTTCTGGATTTTTGAAAATTTCACTTTTTTGTGAAAATATCCACTAAACGAGGGAATAATATGTGTGAGGGTACCCCAGGAGAGTTCCAAATGTGTGTGGGTAGAATATATATCCCACGGGGGTAAAATTGAAAAAAGTTGAAAAAAATTTTTTTTTGGACTTAGTCATTTTTCCGGCGTTTATCAGACTTTCAGAAAGGGGAAATGTCAGTGAGCGTTCCGATTTCAGTTCCAGAGCAATTCGCCCAATGAGTCTTGATATTTAGTCGTTTTCAGCCAATTTTCTGGATTTTTGAAAATTTCACTTTTTTGTGAAAATATCCACTAAATGAGGGAATAATATGTGTGAGGGTACCCCAGGAGAGTTCCAAATGTGTGTGGGTAGAATATATATCCCACGGGGGTAAAATTGAAAAAAGTTGAAAAATTTTTTTTTTTGGACTTAGTCATTTTTCCGGCGTTTATCAGACTTTCAGATAGGGGAAATGTCAGTGAGCGTTCCGATTTCAGTTCCAGAGCAATTTGCCCAATGAGTCCTTGATATTTAGTCGTTTTCAGCCAATTTTCTGGATTTATGAAAATTTCACTTTTTTGTGAAAATATCCACTAAACGAGGGAATAATATGTGTGAGGGTACCCCAGGAGAGTTCCAAATGAGTGTGGGTAGAATATATATCCCACGGGGGTAAAATTGAAAAAAGTTGAACAAATTTTTTTTTGGACTTAGTCATTTTTCCGGCGTTTATCAGACTTTCAGATAGGGGAAATGTCAGTGAGCGTTCCGATTTCAGTTCCAGAGCAATTCGCCCAATGAGTCCTTGATATTTAGTCGTTTTCAGCCAATTTTCTGGATTTATGAAAATGTCACTTTTTTGTGAAAATATCCACTAAACGAGGGAATAATATGTGTGAGGGTACCCCATGAGAGTTCCAAATGAGTGTGGGTAGAATATATATCCCACGGGGGTAAAATTGAAAATAGTTGAACAAATTTTTTTTTGGACTTAGTCATTTTTCCGGCGTTTATCAGACTATCAGATAGGGGAAATGTCAGTGAGCTTTCCGATTTCAGTTCCAGAGCAATTCGCCCAATGAGTCCTTGATATTTAGTCGTTTTCAGCCAATTTTCTAGATTTTTGAAAATTTCACTTTTTTGTGAAAATATCCACTAAACGTAGGGAATAATATGTGTGAGGGTACCCCAGGAGAGTTCCAAATGTGTGTGGGTAGAATATATATCCCATGGGGGTAAAATTGAAAAAACTTGAACAAATTTTTTTTTGGACTTAGTCATTTTTCCGGCGTTTATCAGACTTTCAGATAGGGGAAATGTCAGTGAGCGTTCTGATTTCAGTTCCAGAGCAATTCGCCCAATGAGTCCTTGATATTTAGTCGTTTTCAGCCAATTTTCTGGATTTTTGAAAATTTCACTTTTTTGTGAAAATATCCACTAAACGAGGGAATAATATGTGTGAGGGTACCCCAGGAGAGTTCCAAATGAGTGTGGGTAGAATATATATCCCACGGGGGTAAAATTGAAAAAAGTTGAACAAATTTTTTTTTGGACTTAGTCATTTTTCCGGCGTTTATCAGACTTTAAGATAGGGGAAATGTCAGTGAGCGTTCCAATTTCAGTTCCAGAGCAATTCGCCCAATGAGTCCTTGATATTTAGTCGTTTTCAGCCAATTTTCTGGATATTTGAAAATTTCACTTTTTTTGTGAAAATATCCACTAAATGAGGGAATAATATGTGTGAGGGTACCAAAGGAGAGATACAAATGTGTGTGTGTAGAATATATATCCCACGGGGGTAAAATTGAAAAAAGTTGAAAAATTTTTTTTTTTGGACTTAGTCATTTTTCCGGCGTTTATCACACTTTCAGATAGGGGAAATGTCAGTGAGCGTTCCGATTTCAGTTCCAGAGCAATTCGCCCAATGAGTCCTTGATATTTAGTCGTTTTCAGCCAATTTCCTGGATTTATGAAAATGTCACTTTTTTGTGAAAATATCCACTAAATGAGGGAATAATATGTGTGAGGGTACCCCAGGAGAGTTCCAAATGTGTGTGGGTAGAATATATATCCCACGGGGGTAAAATTGAAAAAAGTTTAAAAAATTTTTTTTTTTGGACTTAGCTATTTTTCCGGCGTTTATCAGACTTTCAGATAGGGGAAATGTCAGTGAGCGTTCCGATTTCAGTTCCAGAGCAATTCGCCCAATGAGTCCTTGATATTTAGTCGTTTTCAGCCAATTTTCTGGATTTTTGAAACTTTCACTTTTTTGTGAAAATATCCACTAAATGAGGGAATAATATGTGTGAGGGTACCCCAGGAGAGTTCCAAATGTGTGTGGGTAGAATATATATCCCATGGGGGTAAAATTGAAAAAAGTTGAAAAATTTTTTTTTTTGGACTTAGTCATTTTTCCGGCGTTTATCAGACTTTCAGATAGGGGAAATGTCAGTGAGCGTTCCGATTTCAGTTCCAGAGCAATTCGCCCAAAGAGTCCTTGATATTTAGTCGTTTTCAGCCAATTTTCTGGATTTTTGAAAATTTCACTTTTTTGTGAAAATATCCACTAAACGAGGGAATAATATGTGTGAGGGTACCCCAGGAGAGTTCCAAATGTGTGTGGGTAGAATATATATCCCATGGGGGTAAAATTGAAAAAAGTTGAACAAATTTTTTTTTGGACTTAGTCATTTTTCCGGTGTTTATCAGACTTTCAGAAAGGGGAAATGTCAGTGAGCGTTCCGATTTCAGTTCCAGAGCAATTCACCCAATGAGTCCTTGATATTTAGTCGTTTTCAGCCAATTTTCTGGATTTTTGAAAATTTCACTTTTTTTGTGAAAATATCCACTAATCGAGGGAATAATATGTGTGAGGGTACCCCAGGAGAGTTCCAAATGAGTGTGGGTAGAATATATATCCCACGGGGGTAAAATTGAAAAAAGTTGAACAAATTTTTTTTTGGACTTAGTCATTTTTCCGGCGTTTATCAGACTTTCAGATAGGGGAAATGTCAGTGAGCGTTCCGATTTCAGTTCCAGAGCAATTCGCCCAATGAGTCCTTGATATTTAGTCGTTTTCAGCCAATTTTCTGGATTTATGAAAATGTCACTTTTTTGTGAAAATATCCACTAAACGAGGGAATAATATGTGTGAGGGTACCCCAGGAGAGTTCCAAATGAGTGTGCGTAGAATATATATCCCACGGGGGTAAAATTGAAAATAGTTGAACAAATTTTTTTTTGGACTTAGTCATTTTTCCGGCGTTTATCAGACTATCAGATAGGGGAAATGTCAGTGAGCTTTCCGATTTCAGTTCCAGAGCAATTCGCCCAATGAGTCCTTGATATTTAGTCGTTTTCAGCCAATTTTCTAGATTTTTGAAAATTTCACTTTTTTGTGAAAATATCCACTAAACGTAGGGAATAATATGTGTGAGGGTAAACCAGGAGAGTTCCAAATGTGTGTGGGTAGAATATATATCCCACTGGGGTAAAATTGAAAAAAGTTGAAAAAAATTTTTTTTGGACTTAGTCATTTTTATGGAGTTTATCAGACTTTCAGAAAGGGGAAATGTCAGTGAGCATTCCGATTTCAGTTCCAGAGCAATTCGCCCAATGAGTCCTTGATATTTAGTGGTTTTCAGCCAATTTTCTGGATTTTTGAAAATTTCACTTTTTTGTGAAAATATCCACTAAATGAGGGAATAATATGTGTGAGGGTACCCCAGGAGAGTTCCAAATGTGTGTGGGTAGAATATATATCCCATGGGGGTAAAATTGAAAAAAGTTGAAAAATTTTTTTTTTTGGACTTAGTCATTTTTACGGCGTTTATCAGACTTTCAGATAGGGGAAATGTCAGTGAGCGTTCCGATTTCAGTTCCAGAGCAATTCGCCCAATGAGTCCTTGATATTTAGTCGTTTTCAGCCAATTTTCTGGATTTTTGAAACTTTCACTTTTTTGTGAAAATATCCACTAAATGAGGGAATAATATGTGTGAGGGTACCCCAGGAGAGTTCCAAATGTGTGTGGGTAGAATATATATCCCATGGGGGTAAAATTGAAAAAAGTTGAAAAATTTTTTTTTTTGGACTTAGTCATTTTTCCGGCGTTTATCAGACTTTCAGATAGGGGAAATGTCAGTGAGCGTTCCGATTTCAGTTCCAGAGCAATTCGCCCAAAGAGTCCTTGATATTTAGTCGTTTTCAGCCAATTTTCTGGATTTTTGAAAATTTCACTTTTTTGTGAAAATATCCACTAAACGAGGGAATAATATGTGTGAGGGTACCCCAGGAGAGTTCCAAATGTGTGTGGGTAGAATATATATCCCATGGGGGTAAAATTGAAAAAAGTTGAACAAATTTTTTTTTGGACTTAGTCATTTTTCCGGTGTTTATCAGACTTTCAGAAAGGGGAAATGTCAGTGAGCGTTCCGATTTCAGTTCCAGAGCAATTCACCCAATGAGTCCTTGATATTTAGTCGTTTTCAGCCAATTTTCTGGATTTTTGAAAATTTCACTTTTTTTGTGAAAATATCCACTAATCGAGGGAATAATATGTGTGAGGGTACCCCAGGAGAGTTCCAAATGAGTGTGGGTAGAATATATATCCCACGGGGGTAAAATTGAAAAAAGTTGAACAAATTTTTTTTTGGACTTAGTCATTTTTCCGGCGTTTATCAGACTTTCAGATAGGGGAAATGTCAGTGAGCGTTCCGATTTCAGTTCCAGAGCAATTCGCCCAATGAGTCCTTGATATTTAGTCGTTTTCAGCCAATTTTCTGGATTTATGAAAATGTCACTTTTTTGTGAAAATATCCACTAAACGAGGGAATAATATGTGTGAGGGTACCCCAGGAGAGTTCCAAATGAGTGTGCGTAGAATATATATCCCACGGGGGTAAAATTGAAAATAGTTGAACAAATTTTTTTTTGGACTTAGTCATTTTTCCGGCGTTTATCAGACTATCAGATAGGGGAAATGTCAGTGAGCTTTCCGATTTCAGTTCCAGAGCAATTCGCCCAATGAGTCCTTGATATTTAGTTGTTTTCAGCCAATTTTCTGGATTTTTGAAAATTTCACTTTTTTTGTGAAAATATCCACTAAACGAGGGAATAATATGTGTGAGGGTACCCCAGGAGAGTTCCAAATGAGTGTGGGTAGAATATATATCCCACGGGGGTAAAATTGAAAAAAGTTGAACAAATTTTTTTTTGGACTTAGTCATTTTTCCGGCGTTTATCAGACTTTCAGATAGGGGAAATGTCAGTGAGCGTTCCGATTTCAGTTCCAGAGCAATTCGCCCAATGAGTCCTTGATATTTAGTCGTTTTCAGCCAATTTTCTGGATTTATGAAAATGTCACTTTTTTGTGAAAATATCCACTAAACGAGGGAATAATATGTGTGAGGGTACCCCATGAGAGTTCCAAATGAGTGTGGGTAGAATATATATCCCACGGGGGTAAAATTGAAAATAGTTGAACAAATTTTTTTTTGGACTTAGTCATTTTTCCGGCGTTTATCAGACTATCAGATAGGGGAAATGTCAGTGAGCTTTCCGATTTCAGTTCCAGAGCAATTCGCCCAATGAGTCCTTGATATTTAGTCGTTTTCAGCCAATTTTCTAGATTTTTGAAAATTTCACTTTTTTGTGAAAATATCCACTAAACGTAGGGAATAATATGTGTGAGGGTACCCCAGGAGAGTTCCAAATGTGTGTGGGTAGAATATATATCCCATGGGGGTAAAATTGAAAAAACTTGAACAAATTTTTTTTTGGACTTAGTCATTTTTCCGGCGTTTATCAGACTTTCAGATAGGGGAAATGTCAGTGAGCGTTCTGATTTCAGTTCCAGAGCAATTCGCCCAATGAGTCCTTGATATTTAGTCGTTTTCAGCCAATTTTCTGGATTTTTGAAAATTTCACTTTTTTGTGAAAATATCCACTAAACGAGGGAATAATATGTGTGAGGGTACCCCAGGAGAGTTCCAAATGAGTGTGGGTAGAATATATATCCCACGGGGGTAAAATTGAAAAAAGTTGAACAAATTTTTTTTTGGACTTAGTCATTTTTCCGGCGTTTATCAGACTTTAAGATAGGGGAAATGTCAGTGAGCGTTCCAATTTCAGTTCCAGAGCAATTCGCCCAATGAGTCCTTGATATTTAGTCGTTTTCAGCCAATTTTCTGGATATTTGAAAATTTCACTTTTTTTGTGAAAATATCCACTAAATGAGGGAATAATATGTGTGAGGGTACCAAAGGAGAGATACAAATGTGTGTGTGTAGAATATATATCCCACGGGGGTAAAATTGAAAAAAGTTGAAAAATTTTTTTTTTTGGACTTAGTCATTTTTCCGGCGTTTATCACACTTTCAGATAGGGGAAATGTCAGTGAGCGTTCCGATTTCAGTTCCAGAGCAATTCGCCCAATGAGTCCTTGATATTTAGTCGTTTTCAGCCAATTTCCTGGATTTATGAAAATGTCACTTTTTTGTGAAAATATCCACTAAATGAGGGAATAATATGTGTGAGGGTACCCCAGGAGAGTTCCAAATGTGTGTGGGTAGAATATATATCCCACGGGGGTAAAATTGAAAAAAGTTTAAAAAATTTTTTTTTTTGGACTTAGCTATTTTTCCGGCGTTTATCAGACTTTCAGATAGGGGAAATGTCAGTGAGCGTTCCGATTTCAGTTCCAGAGCAATTCGCCCAATGAGTCCTTGATATTTAGTCGTTTTCAGCCAATTTTCTGGATTTTTGAAACTTTCACTTTTTTGTGAAAATATCCACTAAATGAGGGAATAATATGTGTGAGGGTACCCCAGGAGAGTTCCAAATGTGTGTGGGTAGAATATATATCCCATGGGGGTAAAATTGAAAAAAGTTGAAAAATTTTTTTTTTTGGACTTAGTCATTTTTCCGGCGTTTATCAGACTTTCAGATAGGGGAAATGTCAGTGAGCGTTCCGATTTCAGTTCCAGAGCAATTCGCCCAAAGAGTCCTTGATATTTAGTCGTTTTCAGCCAATTTTCTGGATTTTTGAAAATTTCACTTTTTTGTGAAAATATCCACTAAACGAGGGAATAATATGTGTGAGGGTACCCCAGGAGAGTTCCAAATGTGTGTGGGTAGAATATATATCCCATGGGGGTAAAATTGAAAAAAGTTGAACAAATTTTTTTTTGGACTTAGTCATTTTTCCGGTGTTTATCAGACTTTCAGAAAGGGGAAATGTCAGTGAGCGTTCCGATTTCAGTTCCAGAGCAATTCACCCAATGAGTCCTTGATATTTAGTCGTTTTCAGCCAATTTTCTGGATTTTTGAAAATTTCACTTTTTTTGTGAAAATATCCACTAATCGAGGGAATAATATGTGTGAGGGTACCCCAGGAGAGTTCCAAATGAGTGTGGGTAGAATATATATCCCACGGGGGTAAAATTGAAAAAAGTTGAACAAATTTTTTTTTGGACTTAGTCATTTTTCCGGCGTTTATCAGACTTTCAGATAGGGGAAATGTCAGTGAGCGTTCCGATTTCAGTTCCAGAGCAATTCGCCCAATGAGTCCTTGATATTTAGTCGTTTTCAGCCAATTTTCTGGATTTATGAAAATGTCACTTTTTTGTGAAAATATCCACTAAACGAGGGAATAATATGTGTGAGGGTACCCCAGGAGAGTTCCAAATGAGTGTGCGTAGAATATATATCCCACGGGGGTAAAATTGAAAATAGTTGAACAAATTTTTTTTTGGACTTAGTCATTTTTCCGGCGTTTATCAGACTATCAGATAGGGGAAATGTCAGTGAGCTTTCCGATTTCAGTTCCAGAGCAATTCGCCCAATGAGTCCTTGATATTTAGTCGTTTTCAGCCAATTTTCTAGATTTTTGAAAATTTCACTTTTTTGTGAAAATATCCACTAAACGTAGGGAATAATATGTGTGAGGGTAAACCAGGAGAGTTCCAAATGTGTGTGGGTAGAATATATATCCCACTGGGGTAAAATTGAAAAAAGTTGAAAAAAATTTTTTTTGGACTTAGTCATTTTTATGGAGTTTATCAGACTTTCAGAAAGGGGAAATGTCAGTGAGCATTCCGATTTCAGTTCCAGAGCAATTCGCCCAATGAGTCCTTGATATTTAGTGGTTTTCAGCCAATTTTCTGGATTTTTGAAAATTTCACTTTTTTGTGAAAATATCCACTAAATGAGGGAATAATATGTGTGAGGGTACCCCAGGAGAGTTCCAAATGTGTGTGGGTAGAATATATATCCCATGGGGGTAAAATTGAAAAAAGTTGAAAAATTTTTTTTTTTGGACTTAGTCATTTTTACGGCGTTTATCAGACTTTCAGATAGGGGAAATGTCAGTGAGCGTTCCGATTTCAGTTCCAGAGCAATTCGCCCAATGAGTCCTTGATATTTAGTCGTTTTCAGCCAATTTTCTGGATTTTTGAAACTTTCACTTTTTTGTGAAAATATCCACTAAATGAGGGAATAATATGTGTGAGGGTACCCCAGGAGAGTTCCAAATGTGTGTGGGTAGAATATATATCCCATGGGGGTAAAATTGAAAAAAGTTGAAAAATTTTTTTTTTTGGACTTAGTCATTTTTCCGGCGTTTATCAGACTTTCAGATAGGGGAAATGTCAGTGAGCGTTCCGATTTCAGTTCCAGAGCAATTCGCCCAAAGAGTCCTTGATATTTAGTCGTTTTCAGCCAATTTTCTGGATTTTTGAAAATTTCACTTTTTTGTGAAAATATCCACTAAACGAGGGAATAATATGTGTGAGGGTACCCCAGGAGAGTTCCAAATGTGTGTGGGTAGAATATATATCCCATGGGGGTAAAATTGAAAAAAGTTGAACAAATTTTTTTTTGGACTTAGTCATTTTTCCGGTGTTTATCAGACTTTCAGAAAGGGGAAATGTCAGTGAGCGTTCCGATTTCAGTTCCAGAGCAATTCACCCAATGAGTCCTTGATATTTAGTCGTTTTCAGCCAATTTTCTGGATTTTTGAAAATTTCACTTTTTTTGTGAAAATATCCACTAATCGAGGGAATAATATGTGTGAGGGTACCCCAGGAGAGTTCCAAATGAGTGTGGGTAGAATATATATCCCACGGGGGTAAAATTGAAAAAAGTTGAACAAATTTTTTTTTGGACTTAGTCATTTTTCCGGCGTTTATCAGACTTTCAGATAGGGGAAATGTCAGTGAGCGTTCCGATTTCAGTTCCAGAGCAATTCGCCCAATGAGTCCTTGATATTTAGTCGTTTTCAGCCAATTTTCTGGATTTATGAAAATGTCACTTTTTTGTGAAAATATCCACTAAACGAGGGAATAATATGTGTGAGGGTACCCCAGGAGAGTTCCAAATGAGTGTGCGTAGAATATATATCCCACGGGGGTAAAATTGAAAATAGTTGAACAAATTTTTTTTTGGACTTAGTCATTTTTCCGGCGTTTATCAGACTATCAGATAGGGGAAATGTCAGTGAGCTTTCCGATTTCAGTTCCAGAGCAATTCGCCCAATGAGTCCTTGATATTTAGTCGTTTTCAGCCAATTTTCTAGATTTTTGAAAATTTCACTTTTTTGTGAAAATATCCACTAAACGTAGGGAATAATATGTGTGAGGGTAAACCAGGAGAGTTCCAAATGTGTGTGGGTAGAATATATATCCCACTGGGGTAAAATTGAAAAAAGTTGAAAAAAATTTTTTTTGGACTTAGTCATTTTTATGGCGTTTATCAGACTTTCAGAAAGGGGAAATGTCAGTGAGCATTCCGATTTCAGTTCCAGAGCAATTCGCCCAATGAGTCCTTGATATTTAGTGGTTTTCAGCCAATTTTCTGGATTTTTGAAAATTTCACTTTTTTGTGAAAATATCCACTAAATGAGGGAATAATATGTGTGAGGGTACCCCAGGAGAGTTCCAAATGTGTGTGGGTAGAATATATATCCCATGGGGGTAAAATTGAAAAAAGTTGAAAAATTTTTTTTTTTGGACTTAGTCATTTTTACGGCGTTTATCAGACTTTCAGATAGGGGAAATGTCAGTGAGCGTTCCGATTTCAGTTCCAGAGCAATTCGCCCAATGAGTCCTTGATATTTAGTCGTTTTCAGCCAATTTTCTGGATTTTTGAAACTTTCACTTTTTTGTGAAAATATCCACTAAATGAGGGAATAATATGTGTGAGGGTACCCCAGGAGAGTTCCAAATGTGTGTGGGTAGAATATATATCCCATGGGGGTAAAATTGAAAAAAGTTGAAAAATTTTTTTTTTTGGACTTAGTCATTTTTCCGGCGTTTATCAGACTTTCAGATAGGGGAAATGTCAGTGAGCGTTCCGATTTCAGTTCCAGAGCAATTCGCCCAAAGAGTCCTTGATATTTAGTCGTTTTCAGCCAATTTTCTGGATTTTTGAAAATTTCACTTTTTTGTGAAAATATCCACTAAACGAGGGAATAATATGTGTGAGGGTACCCCAGGAGAGTTCCAAATGTGTGTGGGTAGAATATATATCCCATGGGGGTAAAATTGAAAAAAGTTGAACAAATTTTTTTTTGGACTTAGTCATTTTTCCGGTGTTTATCAGACTTTCAGAAAGGGGAAATGTCAGTGAGCGTTCCGATTTCAGTTCCAGAGCAATTCGCCCAAAGAGTCCTTGATATTTAGTCGTTTTCAGCCAATTTTCTGGATTTTTGAAAATTTCACTTTTTTGTGAAAATATCCACTAAACGAGGGAATAATATGTGTGAGGGTACCCCAGGAGAGTTCCAAATGTGTGTGGGTAGAATATATATCCCATGGGGGTAAAATTGAAAAAAGTTGAACAAATTTTTTTTTGGACTTAGTCATTTTTCCGGTGTTTATCAGACTTTCAGAAAGGGGAAATGTCAGTGAGCGTTCCGATTTCAGTTCCAGAGCAATTCACCCAATGAGTCCTTGATATTTAGTCGTTTTCAGCCAATTTTCTGGATTTTTGAAAATTTCACTTTTTTTGTGAAAATATCCACTAATCGAGGGAATAATATGTGTGAGGGTACCCCAGGAGAGTTCCAAATGAGTGTGGGTAGAATATATATCCCACGGGGGTAAAATTGAAAAAAGTTGAACAAATTTTTTTTTGGACTTAGTCATTTTTCCGGCGTTTATCAGACTTTCAGATAGGGGAAATGTCAGTGAGCGTTCCGATTTCAGTTCCAGAGCAATTCGCCCAATGAGTCCTTGATATTTAGTCGTTTTCAGCCAATTTTCTGGATTTATGAAAATGTCACTTTTTTGTGAAAATATCCACTAAACGAGGGAATAATATGTGTGAGGGTACCCCAGGAGAGTTCCAAATGAGTGTGCGTAGAATATATATCCCACGGGGGTAAAATTGAAAATAGTTGAACAAATTTTTTTTTGGACTTAGTCATTTTTCCGGCGTTTATCAGACTATCAGATAGGGGAAATGTCAGTGAGCTTTCCGATTTCAGTTCCAGAGCAATTCGCCCAATGAGTCCTTGATATTTAGTCGTTTTCAGCCAATTTTCTAGATTTTTGAAAATTTCACTTTTTTGTGAAAATATCCACTAAACGTAGGGAATAATATGTGTGAGGGTAAACCAGGAGAGTTCCAAATGTGTGTGGGTAGAATATATATCCCACTGGGGTAAAATTGAAAAAAGTTGAAAAAAATTTTTTTTGGACTTAGTCATTTTTATGGCGTTTATCAGACTTTCAGAAAGGGGAAATGTCAGTGAGCATTCCGATTTCAGTTCCAGAGCAATTCGCCCAATGAGTCCTTGATATTTAGTGGTTTTCAGCCAATTTTCTGGATTTTTGAAAATTTCACTTTTTTGTGAAAATATCCACTAAATGAGGGAATAATATGTGTGAGGGTACCCCAGGAGAGTTCCAAATGTGTGTGGGTAGAATATATATCCCATGGGGGTAAAATTGAAAAAAGTTGAAAAATTTTTTTTTTTGGACTTAGTCATTTTTACGGCGTTTATCAGACTTTCAGATAGGGGAAATGTCAGTGAGCGTTCCGATTTCAGTTCCAGAGCAATTCGCCCAATGAGTCCTTGATATTTAGTCGTTTTCAGCCAATTTTCTGGATTTTTGAAACTTTCACTTTTTTGTGAAAATATCCACTAAATGAGGGAATAATATGTGTGAGGGTACCCCAGGAGAGTTCCAAATGTGTGTGGGTAGAATATATATCCCATGGGGGTAAAATTGAAAAAAGTTGAAAAATTTTTTTTTTTGGACTTAGTCATTTTTCCGGCGTTTATCAGACTTTCAGATAGGGGAAATGTCAGTGAGCGTTCCGATTTCAGTTCCAGAGCAATTCGCCCAAAGAGTCCTTGATATTTAGTCGTTTTCAGCCAATTTTCTGGATTTTTGAAAATTTCACTTTTTTGTGAAAATATCCACTAAACGAGGGAATAATATGTGTGAGGGTACCCCAGGAGAGTTCCAAATGTGTGTGGGTAGAATATATATCCCATGGGGGTAAAATTGAAAAAAGTTGAACAAATTTTTTTTTGGACTTAGTCATTTTTCCGGTGTTTATCAGACTTTCAGAAAGGGGAAATGTCAGTGAGCGTTCCGATTTCAGTTCCAGAGCAATTCACCCAATGAGTCCTTGATATTTAGTCGTTTTCAGCTAATTTTCTGGATTTTTGAAAATTTCACTTTTTTTGTGAAAATATCCACTAATCGAGGGAATAATATGTGTGAGGGTACCCCAGGAGAGTTCCAAATGAGTGTGGGTAGAATATATATCCCACGGGGGTAAAATTGAAAAAAGTTGAACAAATTTTTTTTTGGACTTAGTCATTTTTCCGGCGTTTATCAGACTTTCAGATAGGGGAAATGTCAGTGAGCGTTCCGATTTCAGTTCCAGAGCAATTCGCCCAATGAGTCCTTGATATTTAGTCGTTTTCAGCCAATTTTCTGGATTTATGAAAATGTCACTTTTTTGTGAAAATATCCACTAAACGAGGGAATAATATGTGTGAGGGTACCCCATGAGAGTTCCAAATGAGTGTGCGTAGAATATATATCCCACGGGGGTAAAATTGAAAATAGTTGAACAAATTTTTTTTTGGACTTAGTCATTTTTCCGGCGTTTATCAGACTATCAGATAGGGGAAATGTCAGTGAGCTTTCCGATTTCAGTTCCAGAGCAATTCGCCCAATGAGTCCTTGATATTTAGTCGTTTTCAGCCAATTTTCTAGATTTTTGAAAATTTCACTTTTTTGTGAAAATATCCACTAAACGTAGGGAATAATATGTGTGAGGGTACCCCAGGAGAGTTCCAAATGTGTGTGGGTAGAATATATATCCCATGGGGGTAAAATTGAAAAAAGTTGAACAAATTTTTTTTTGGACTTAGTCATTTTTCCGGCATTTATCAGACTTTCAGATAG
This sequence comes from Phyllobates terribilis, assembly GCF_046119375.1. Classification (NCBI taxonomy): domain Eukaryota; kingdom Metazoa; phylum Chordata; class Amphibia; order Anura; family Dendrobatidae; genus Phyllobates; species Phyllobates terribilis. The sequence continues at coordinate 1,127,502 of NW_027363138.1, forward strand.
GGGAAATGTCAGTGAGCGTTCTGATTTCAGTTCCAGAGCAATTCGCCCAATGAGTCCTTGATATTTAGTCGTTTTCAGCCAATTTTCTGGATTTTTGAAAAATTCACTTTTTTGTGAAAATATCCACTAAACGAGGGAATAATATGTGTGAGGGTACCCCAGGAGAGTTCCAAATGAGTGTGGGTAGAATATATATCCCACGGGGGTAAAATTGAAAAAAGTTGAACAAATTTTTTTTTGGACTTAGTCATTTTTCCGGCGTTTATCAGACTTTAAGATAGGGGAAATGTCAGTAAGCGTTCCGATTTCAGTTCCAGAGCAATTCGCCCAATGAGTCCTTGATATTTAGTCGTTTTCAGCCAATTTTCTGGATATTTGAAAATTTCACTTTTTTTGTGAAAATATCCACTAAATGAGGGAATAATATGTGTGAGGGTACCCCAGGAGAGATCCAAATGTGTGTGGGTAGAATATATATCCCACGGGGGTAAAATTGAAAAAAGTTGAAACATTTTTTTTTTTGGACTTAGTCATTTTTCCGGCGTTTATCACACTTTCAGATAGGGGAAATGTCTGTGAGCGTTCCGATTTCAGTTCCAGAGCAATTCGCCCAATGAGTCCTTGATATTTAGTCGTTTTCAGCCAATTTTCTGGATTTTTGAAAATTTCACTTTTTTGTGAAAATATCCACTAAATGAGGGAATAATATGTGTGAGGGTACCCCAGGAGAGTTCTAAGTGTGTGTGGGTAGAATATATATCCCATGGGGGTAAAATTGAAAAAAGTTGAAAAATTTTTTTTTTTGGACTTAGTCATTTTTCCGGCGTTTATCACACTTTCAGATAGGGGAAATGTCAGTGAGCATTCCGATTTCAGTTCCAGAGCAATTCGCCCAATGAGTCCTTGATATTTAGTCGTTTTCAGCCAATTTTCTGGATTTATGAAAATGTCACTTTTTTGTGAAAATATCCACTAAATGTAGGGAATAATATGTGTGAGGGTACCCCAGGAGAGTTCCAAATGTGTGTGGGTAGAATATATATCTCATGGGGGTAAAATTGAAAAAAGTTGAACAAATTTTTTTTTGGACTTAGTCATTTTTCCGGCATTTATCAGACTTTCAGATAGGGGAAATGTCAGTGAGCGTTCTGATTTCAGTTCCAGAGCAATTCGCCCAATGAGTCCTTGATATTTAGTCGTTTTCAGCCAATTTTCTGGATTTTTGAAAATTTCACTTTTTTGTGAAAATATCCACTAAACGAGGGAATAATATGTGTGAGGGTACCCCAGGAGAGTTCCAAATGAGTGTGGGTAGAATATATATCCCACGGGGGTAAAATTGAAAAAAGTTGAACAAATTTTTTTTTGGACTTAGTCATTTTTCCGGCGTTTATCAGACTTTAAGATAGGGGAAATGTCAGTAAGCGTTCCGATTTCAGTTCCAGAGCAATTCGCCCAATGAGTCCTTGATATTTAGTCGTTTTCAGCCAATTTTCTGGATATTTGAAAATTTCACTTTTTTTGTGAAAATATCCACTAAATGAGGGAATAATATGTGTGAGGGTACCCCAGGAGAGATCCAAATGTGTGTGGGTAGAATATATATCCCACGGGGGTAAAATTGAAAAAAGTTGAAAAATTTTTTTTTTTGGACTTAGTCATTTTTCCGGAGTTTATCACACTTTCAGATAGGGGAAATGTCAGTGAGCGTTCCGATTTCAGTTCCAGAGCAATTCGCCCAATGAGTCCTTGATATTTAGTCGTTTTCAGCCAATTTTCTGGATTTATGAAAATTTCACTTTTTTGTGAAAATATCCACTAAACGAGGGAATAATATGTGTGAGGGTACCCCAGGAAAGTTCCAAATGTGTGTGCGTAGAATATATATCCCATGGGGGTAAAATTGAAAAAAGTTGAACAAATTTTTTTTTGGACTTAGTCATTTTTCCGGCATTTATCAGACTTTCAGATAGGGGAAATGTCAGTGAGCGTTCTGATTTCAGTTCCAGAGCAATTCGCCCAATGAGTCCTTGATATTTTGTCGTTTTCAGCCAATTTTCTGGATTTTTGAAAAATTCACTTTTTTGTGAAAATATCCACTAAACGAGGGAATAATATGTGTGAGGGTACCCCAGGAGAGTTCCAAATGAGTGTGGGTAGAATATATATCCCACGGGGGTAAAATTGAAAAAAGTTGAACAAATTTTTTTTTGGACTTAGTCATTTTTCCGGCGTTTATCAGACTTTAAGATAGGGGAAATGTCAGTAAGCGTTCCGATTTCAGTTCCAGAGCAATTCGCCCAATGAGTCCTTGATATTTAGTCGTTTTCAGCCAATTTTCTGGATATTTGAAAATTTCACTTTTTTTGTGAAAATATCCACTAAATGAGGGAATAATATGTGTGAGGGTACCCCAGGAGAGATCCAAATGTGTGTGGGTAGAATATATATCCCACGGGGGTAAAATTGAAAAAAGTTGAAACATTTTTTTTTTTGGACTTAGTCATTTTTCCGGCGTTTATCACACTTTCAGATAGGGGAAATGTCTGTGAGCGTTCCGATTTCAGTTCCAGAGCAATTCGCCCAATGAGTCCTTGATATTTAGTCGTTTTCAGCCAATTTTCTGGATTTTTGAAAATTTCACTTTTTTGTGAAAATATCCACTAAATGAGGGAATAATATGTGTGAGGGTACCCCAGGAGAGTTCTAAGTGTGTGTGGGTAGAATATATATCCCATGGGGGTAAAATTGAAAAAAGTTGAAAAATTTTTTTTTTTGGACTTAGTCATTTTTCCGGCGTTTATCACACTTTCAGATAGGGGAAATGTCAGTGAGCATTCCGATTTCAGTTCCAGAGCAATTCGCCCAATGAGTCCTTGATATTTAGTCGTTTTCAGCCAATTTTCTGGATTTATGAAAATGTCACTTTTTTGTGAAAATATCCACTAAATGTAGGGAATAATATGTGTGAGGGTACCCCAGGAGAGTTCCAAATGTGTGTGGGTAGAATATATATCTCATGGGGGTAAAATTGAAAAAAGTTGAACAAATTTTTTTTTGGACTTAGTCATTTTTCCGGCATTTATCAGACTTTCAGATAGGGGAAATGTCAGTGAGCGTTCTGATTTCAGTTCCAGAGCAATTCGCCCAATGAGTCCTTGATATTTAGTCGTTTTCAGCCAATTTTCTGGATTTTTGAAAATTTCACTTTTTTGTGAAAATATCCACTAAACGAGGGAATAATATGTGTGAGGGTACCCCAGGAGAGTTCCAAATGAGTGTGGGTAGAATATATATCCCACGGGGGTAAAATTGAAAAAAGTTGAACAAATTTTTTTTTGGACTTAGTCATTTTTCCGGCGTTTATCAGACTTTAAGATAGGGGAAATGTCAGTAAGCGTTCCGATTTCAGTTCCAGAGCAATTCGCCCAATGAGTCCTTGATATTTAGTCGTTTTCAGCCAATTTTCTGGATATTTGAAAATTTCACTTTTTTTGTGAAAATATCCACTAAATGAGGGAATAATATGTGTGAGGGTACCCCAGGAGAGATCCAAATGTGTGTGGGTAGAATATATATCCCACGGGGGTAAAATTGAAAAAAGTTGAAAAATTTTTTTTTTTGGACTTAGTCATTTTTCCGGAGTTTATCACACTTTCAGATAGGGGAAATGTCAGTGAGCGTTCCGATTTCAGTTCCAGAGCAATTCGCCCAATGAGTCCTTGATATTTAGTCGTTTTCAGCCAATTTTCTGGATTTATGAAAATTTCACTTTTTTGTGAAAATATCCACTAAACGAGGGAATAATATGTGTGAGGGTACCCCAGGAAAGTTCCAAATGTGTGTGCGTAGAATATATATCCCATGGGGGTAAAATTGAAAAAAGTTGAACAAATTTTTTTTTGGACTTAGTCATTTTTCCAGCGTTTATCAGACTTTCAGATAGGGGAAATGTCAGTGAGCGTTCTGATTTCAGTTCCAGAGCAATTCGCCCAATGAGTCCTTGATATTTAGTCGTTTTCAGCCAATTTTCTGGATATTTGAAAATTTCACTTTTTTTGTGAAAATATCCACTAAATGAGGGAATAATATGTGTGAGGGTACCCCAGGAGAGATCCAAATGTGTGTGGGTAGAATATATATCCCACGGGGGTAAAATTGAAAAAAGTTGAAACATTTTTTTTTTTGGACTTAGTCATTTTTCCGGCGTTTATCACACTTTCAGATAGGGGAAATGTCTGTGAGCGTTCCGATTTCAGTTCCAGAGCAATTCGCCCAATGAGTCCTTGATATTTAGTCGTTTTCAGCCAATTTTCTGGATTTTTGAAAATTTCACTTTTTTGTGAAAATATCCACTAAATGAGGGAATAATATGTGTGAGGGTACCCCAGGAGAGTTCTAAATGTGTGTGGGTAGAATATATATCCCATGGGGGTAAAATTGAAAAAAGTTGAAAAATTTTTTTTTTTGGACTTAGTCATTTTTCCGGCGTTTATCACACTTTCAGATAGGGGAAATGTCAGTGAGCATTCCGATTTCAGTTCCAGAGCAATTCGCCCAATGAGTCCTTGATATTTAGTCGTTTTCAGCCAATTTTCTGGATTTTTGAAAATTTCGCTTTTTTGTGAAAATATCCACTAAATGAGGGAATAATATGTGTGAGGGTACCCCAGGAGAGTTCCAAATGTGTGTGGGTAGAATATATATCCCACGGGGGTAAAATTGAAAAAAGTTGAAAAAATTTTTTTTTTGGACTTAGTCATTTTTCCGGCGTTTATCAGACTTTCAGATAGGGGAAATGTCAGTGAGCGTTCCGATTTCAGTTCCAGAGCAATTCGCCCAATGAGTCCTTGATATTTAGTCGTTTTCAGCCAATTTTCTGGATTTTTGAAAATTTCACTTTTTTGTGAAAATATCCACTAAACGAGGGAATAATATGTGTGAGGGTACCCCAGGAGAGTTCCAAATGAGTGTGGGTAGAATATATATCCCACGGGGGTAAAATTGAAAAACGTTGAACAAATTTTTTTTTGGACTTAGTCATTTTTCCGGCGTTTATCAGACTTTAAGATAGGGGAAATGTCAGTAAGCGTTCCGATTTCAGTTCCAGAGCAATTCGCCCAATGAGTCCTTGATATTTAGTCGTTTTCAGCCAATTTTCTGGATATTTGAAAATTTCACTTTTTTTGTGAAAATATCCACTAAATGAGGGAATAATATGTGTGAGGGTACCCCAGGAGAGATCCAAATGTGTGTGGGTAGAATATATATCCCACGGGGGTAAAATTGAAAAAAGTTGAAACATTTTTTTTTTTGGACTTAGTCATTTTTCCGCCGTTTATCACACTTTCAGATAGGGGAAATGTCTGTGAGCGTTCCGATTTCAGTTCCAGAGCAATTCGCCCAATGAGTCCTTGATATTTAGTCGTTTTCAGCCAATTTTCTGGATTTTTGAAAATTTCACTTTTTTGTGAAAATATCCACTAAATGAGGGAATAATATGTGTGAGGGTACCCCAGGAGAGTTCTAAGTGTGTGTGGGTAGAATATATATCCCATGGGGGTAAAATTGAAAAAAGTTGAAAAATTTTTTTTTTTGGACTTAGTCATTTTTCCGGCGTTTATCACACTTTCAGATAGGGGAAATGTCAGTGAGCATTCCGATTTCAGTTCCAGAGCAATTCGCCCAATGAGTCCTTGATATTTAGTCGTTTTCAGCCAATTTTCTGGATTTTTGAAAATTTCGCTTTTTTGTGAAAATATCCACTAAATGAGGGAATAATATGTGTGAGGGTACCCCAGGAGAGTTCCAAATGTGTGTGGGTAGAATATATATCCCATGGGGGTAAAATTGAAAAAAGTTGAACAAATTTTTTTTTGGACTTAGTCATTTTTCCGGTGTTTATCAGACTTTCAGATAGGGGAAATGTCAGTGAGCGTTCCGATTTCAGTTCCAGAGCAATTCGCCCAATGAGTCCTTGATATTTAGTCGTTTTCAGCCAATTTTCTGGATTTTTGAAAATTTCACTTTTTTTGTGAAAATATCCACTAATCGAGGGAATAATATGTGTGAGGGTACCCCAGGAGAGTTCCAAATGAGTGTGGGTAGAATATATATCCCACGGGGGTAAAATTGAAAAAAGTTGAACAAATTTTTTTTTGGACTTAGTCATTTTTCCGGCGTTTATCAGACTTTCAGACAGGGGAAATGTCAGTGAGCGTTCCGATTTCAGTTCCAGAGCAATTCGCCCAATGAGTCCTTGATATTTAGTCGTTTTCAGCCAATTTTCTGGATTTATGAAAATGTCACTTTTTTGTGAAAATATCCACTAAACGTAGGGAATAATATGTGTGAGGGTACCCCAGGAGAGTTCCAAATGTGTGTGGGTAGAATATATATCTCATGGGGGTAAAATTGAAAAAAGTTGAACAAATTTTTTTTTGGACTTAGTCATTTTTCCGGCATTTATCAGACTTTCAGATAGGGGAAATGTCAGTGAGCGTTCTGATTTCAGTTCCAGAGCAATTCGCCCAATGAGTCCTTGATATTTAGTCGTTTTCAGCCAATTTTCTGGATTTTTGAAAATTTCACTTTTTTGTGAAAATATCCACTAAACGAGGGAATAATATGTGTGAGGGTACCCCAGGAGAGTTCCAAATGAGTGTGGGTAGAATATATATCCCACGGGGGTAAAATTTAAAAAAGTTGAACAAATTTTTTTTTGGACTTAGTCATTTTTCCGGCGTTTATCAGACTTTAAGATAGGGGAAATGTCAGTAAGCGTTCCGATTTCAGTTCCAGAGCAATTCGCCCAATGAGTCCTTGATATTTAGTCGTTTTCAGCCAATTTTCTGGATATTTGAAAATTTCACTTTTTTTGTGAAAATATCCACTAAATGAGGGAATAATATGTGTGAGGGTACCCCAGGAGAGATCCAAATGTGTGTGGGTAGAATATATATCCCACGGGGGTAAAATTGAAAAAAGTTGAAAAATTTTTTTTTTTGGACTTAGTCATTTTTCCGGAGTTTATCACACTTTCAGATAGGGGAAATGTCAGTGAGCGTTCCGATTTCAGTTCCAGAGCAATTCGCCCAATGAGTCCTTGATATTTAGTCGTTTTCAGCCAATTTTCTGGATTTATGAAAATTTCACTTTTTTGTGAAAATATCCACTAAACGAGGGAATAATATGTGTGAGGGTACCCCAGGAGAGTTCCAAATGAGTGTGGGTAGAATATATATCCCACGGGGGTAAAATTGAAAAAAGTTGAACAAATTTTTTTTTGGACTTAGTCATTTTTCCAGCGTTTATCAGACTTTCAGATAGGGGAAATGTCAGTGAGCGTTCCGATTTCAGTTCCAGAGCAATTCGCCCAATGAGTCCTTGATATTTAGTCGTTTTCAGCCAATTTTCTGGATTTATGAAAATTTCACTTTTTTGTGAAAATATCCACTAAATGAGGGAATAATATGTGTGAGGGTACCCCAGGAAAGTTCCAAATGTGTGTGCGTAGAATATATATCCCATGGGGGTAAAATTGAAAAAAGTTGAACAAATTTTTTTTTGGACTTAGTCATTTTTCCAGCGTTTATCAGACTTTCAGATAGGGGAAATGTCAGTGAGCGTTCTGATTTCAGTTCCAGAGCAATTCGCCCAATGAGTCCTTGATATTTAGTCGTTTTCAGCCAATTTTCTGGATATTTGAAAATTTCACTTTTTTTGTGAAAATATCCACTAAATGAGGGAATAATATGTGTGAGGGTACCCCAGGAGAGATCCAAATGTGTGTGGGTAGAATATATATCCCACGGGGGTAAAATTGAAAAAAGTTGAAACATTTTTTTTTTTGGACTTAGTCATTTTTCCGGCGTTTATCACACTTTCAGATAGGGGAAATGTCTGTGAGCGTTCCGATTTCAGTTCCAGAGCAATTCGCCCAATGAGTCCTTGATATTTAGTCGTTTTCAGCCAATTTTCTGGATTTTTGAAAATTTCACTTTTTTGTGAAAATATCCACTAAATGAGGGAATAATATGTGTGAGGGTACCCCAGGAGAGTTCTAAGTGTGTGTGGGTAGAATATATATCCCATGGGGGTAAAATTGAAAAAAGTTGAAAAATTTTTTTTTTTGGACTTAGTCATTTTTCCGGCGTTTATCACACTTTCAGATAGGGGAAATGTCAGTGAGCATTCCGATTTCAGTTCCAGAGCAATTCGCCCAATGAGTCCTTGATATTTAGTCGTTTTCAGCCAATTTTCTGGATTTTTGAAAATTTCGCTTTTTTGTGAAAATATCCACTAAATGAGGGAATAATATGTGTGAGGGTACCCCAGGAGAGTTCCAAATGTGTGTGGGTAGAATATATATCCCATGGGGGTAAAATTGAAAAAAGTTGAACAAATTTTTTTTTGGACTTAGTCATTTTTCCGGTGTTTATCAGACTTTCAGATAGGGGAAATGTCAGTGAGCGTTCCGATTTCAGTTCCAGAGCAATTCGCCCAATGAGTCCTTGATATTTAGTCGTTTTCAGCCAATTTTCTGGATTTTTGAAAATTTCACTTTTTTTGTGAAAATATCCACTAATCGAGGGAATAATATGTGTGAGGGTACCCCAGGAGAGTTCCAAATGAGTGTGGGTAGAATATATATCCCACGGGGGTAAAATTGAAAAAAGTTGAACAAATTTTTTTTTGGACTTAGTCATTTTTCCGGCGTTTATCAGACTTTCAGACAGGGGAAATGTCAGTGAGCGTTCCGATTTCAGTTCCAGAGCAATTCGCCCAATGAGTCCTTGATATTTAGTCGTTTTCAGCCAATTTTCTGGATTTATGAAAATGTCACTTTTTTGTGAAAATATCCACTAAACGTAGGGAATAATATGTGTGAGGGTACCCCAGGAGAGTTCCAAATGTGTGTGGGTAGAATATATATCTCATGGGGGTAAAATTGAAAAAAGTTGAACAAATTTTTTTTTGGACTTAGTCATTTTTCCGGCATTTATCAGACTTTCAGATAGGGGAAATGTCAGTGAGCGTTCTGATTTCAGTTCCAGAGCAATTCGCCCAATGAGTCCTTGATATTTAGTCGTTTTCAGCCAATTTTCTGGATTTTTGAAAATTTCACTTTTTTGTGAAAATATCCACTAAACGAGGGAATAATATGTGTGAGGGTACCCCAGGAGAGTTCCAAATGAGTGTGGGTAGAATATATATCCCACGGGGGTAAAATTTAAAAAAGTTGAACAAATTTTTTTTTGGACTTAGTCATTTTTCCGGCGTTTATCAGACTTTAAGATAGGGGAAATGTCAGTAAGCGTTCCGATTTCAGTTCCAGAGCAATTCGCCCAATGAGTCCTTGATATTTAGTCGTTTTCAGCCAATTTTCTGGATATTTGAAAATTTCACTTTTTTTGTGAAAATATCCACTAAATGAGGGAATAATATGTGTGAGGGTACCCCAGGAGAGATCCAAATGTGTGTGGGTAGAATATATATCCCACGGGGGTAAAATTGAAAAAAGTTGAAAAATTTTTTTTTTTGGACTTAGTCATTTTTCCGGAGTTTATCACACTTTCAGATAGGGGAAATGTCAGTGAGCGTTCCGATTTCAGTTCCAGAGCAATTCGCCCAATGAGTCCTTGATATTTAGTCGTTTTCAGCCAATTTTCTGGATTTATGAAAATTTCACTTTTTTGTGAAAATATCCACTAAACGAGGGAATAATATGTGTGAGGGTACCCCAGGAGAGTTCCAAATGAGTGTGGGTAGAATATATATCCCACGGGGGTAAAATTGAAAAAAGTTGAACAAATTTTTTTTTGGACTTAGTCATTTTTCCAGCGTTTATCAGACTTTCAGATAGGGGAAATGTCAGTGAGCGTTCCGATTTCAGTTCCAGAGCAATTCGCCCAATGAGTCCTTGATATTTAGTCGTTTTCAGCCAATTTTCTGGATTTATGAAAATTTCACTTTTTTGTGAAAATATCCACTAAATGAGGGAATAATATGTGTGAGGGTACCCCAGGAAAGTTCCAAATGTGTGTGCGTAGAATATATATCCCATGGGGGTAAAATTGAAAAAAGTTGAACAAATTTTTTTTTGGACTTAGTCATTTTTCCAGCGTTTATCAGACTTTCAGATAGGGGAAATGTCAGTGAGCGTTCTGATTTCAGTTCCAGAGCAATTCGCCCAATGAGTCCTTGATATTTAGTCGTTTTCAGCCAATTTTCTGGATATTTGAAAATTTCACTTTTTTTGTGAAAATATCCACTAAATGAGGGAATAATATGTGTGAGGGTACCCCAGGAGAGATCCAAATGTGTGTGGGTAGAATATATATCCCACGGGGGTAAAATTGAAAAAAGTTGAAACATTTTTTTTTTTGGACTTAGTCATTTTTCCGGCGTTTATCACACTTTCAGATAGGGGAAATGTCTGTGAGCGTTCCGATTTCAGTTCCAGAGCAATTCGCCCAATGAGTCCTTGATATTTAGTCGTTTTCAGCCAATTTTCTGGATTTTTGAAAATTTCACTTTTTTGTGAAAATATCCACTAAATGAGGGAATAATATGTGTGAGGGTACCCCAGGAGAGTTCTAAATGTGTGTGGGTAGAATATATATCCCATGGGGGTAAAATTGAAAAAAGTTGAAAAATTTTTTTTTTTGGACTTAGTCATTTTTCCGGCGTTTATCACACTTTCAGATAGGGGAAATGTCAGTGAGCATTCCGATTTCAGTTCCAGAGCAATTCGCCCAATGAGTCCTTGATATTTAGTCGTTTTCAGCCAATTTTCTGGATTTTTGAAAATTTCGCTTTTTTGTGAAAATATCCACTAAATGAGGGAATAATATGTGTGAGGGTACCCCAGGAGAGTTCCAAATGTGTGTGGGTAGAATATATATCCCACGGGGTAAAATTGAAAAAAGTTGAAAAAATTTTTTTTTTGGACTTAGTCATTTTTCCGGCGTTTATCAGACTTTCAGATAGGGGAAATGTCAGTGAGCGTTCCGATTTCAGTTCCAGAGCAATTCGCCCAATGAGTCCTTGATATTTAGTCGTTTTCAGCCAATTTTCTGGATTTTTGAAAATTTCACTTTTTTGTGAAAATATCCACTAAACGAGGGAATAATATGTGTGAGGGTACCCCAGGAGAGTTCCAAATGTGTGTGGGTAGAATATATATCCCATGGGGGTAAAATTGAAAAAAGTTGAACAAATTTTTTTTTGGACTTAGTCATTTTTCCGGTGTTTATCAGACTTTCAGATAGGGGAAATGTCAGTGAGCGTTCCGATTTCAGTTCCAGAGCAATTCGCCCAATGAGTCCTTGATATTTAGTCGTTTTCAGCCAATTTTCTGGATTTTTGAAAATTTCACTTTTTTTGTGAAAATATCCACTAATCGAGGGAATAATATGTGTGAGGGTACCCCAGGAGAGTTCCAAATGAGTGTGGGTAGAATATATATCCCACGGGGGTAAAATTGAAAAAAGTTGAACAAATTTTTTTTTGGACTTAGTCATTTTTCCGGCGTTTATCAGACTTTCAGATAGGGGAAATGTCAGTGAGCGTTCCGATTTCAGTTCCAGAGCAATTCGCCCAATGAGTCCTTGATATTTAGTCGTTTTCAGCCAATTTTCTGGATTTATGAAAATTTCACTTTTTTGTGAAAATATCCACTAAATGAGGGAATAACATGTGTGAGGGTACCCCAGGAATGTTCCAAATGTGTGTGCGTAGAATATATATCCCATGGGGGTAAAATTGAAAAAAGTTGAACAAATTTTTTTTTGGACTTAGTCATTTTTCCAGCGTTTATCAGACTTTCAGATAGGGGAAATGTCAGTGAGCATTCCGATTTCAGTTCCAGAGCAATTCGCCCAATGAGTCCTTGATATTTAGTCGTTTTCAGCCAATTTTCTGGATTTTTGAAAATTTCACTTTTTTGTGAAAATATCCACTAAACGAGGGAATAATATGTGTGAGGGTACCCCAGGAGAGTTCCAAATGTGTGTGGGTAGAATATATATCCCACGGGGGTAAAATTGAAAAAAGTTGAAAAAAATTTTTTTTTGGACTTAGTCATTTTTCCGGAGTTTATCACACTTTCAGATAGGGGAAATGTCAGTGAGCGTTCCGATTTCAGTTCCAGAGCAATTCGCCCAATGAGTCCTTGATATTTAGTCGTTTTCAGCCAATTTTCTGGATTTATGAAAATTTCACTTTTTTGTGAAAATATCCACTAAACGAGGGAATAATATGTGTGAGGGTACCCCAGGAGAGTTCCAAATGAGTGTGGGTAGAATATATATCCCACGGGGGTAAAATTGAAAAAAGTTGAACAAATTTTTTTTTGGACTTAGTCATTTTTCCAGCGTTTATCAGACTTTCAGATAGGGGAAATGTCAGTGAGCGTTCCGATTTCAGTTCCAGAGCAATTCGCCCAATGAGTCCTTGATATTTAGTCGTTTTCAGCCAATTTTCTGGATTTATGAAAATTTCACTTTTTTGTGAAAATATCCACTAAATGAGGGAATAATATGTGTGAGGGTACCCCAGGAAAGTTCCAAATGTGTGTGCGTAGAATATATATCCCATGGGGGTAAAATTGAAAAAAGTTGAACAAATTTTTTTTTGGACTTAGTCATTTTTCCAGCGTTTATCAGACTTTCAGATAGGGGAAATGTCAGTGAGCGTTCTGATTTCAGTTCCAGAGCAATTCGCCCAATGAGTCCTTGATATTTAGTCGTTTTCAGCCAATTTTCTGGATATTTGAAAATTTCACTTTTTTTGTGAAAATATCCACTAAATGAGGGAATAATATGTGTGAGGGTACCCCAGGAGAGATCCAAATGTGTGTGGGTAGAATATATATCCCACGGGGGTAAAATTGAAAAAAGTTGAAACATTTTTTTTTTTGGACTTAGTCATTTTTCCGGCGTTTATCACACTTTCAGATAGGGGAAATGTCTGTGAGCGTTCCGATTTCAGTTCCAGAGCAATTCGCCGAATGAGTCCTTGATATTTAGTCGTTTTCAGCCAATTTTCTGGATTTTTGAAAATTTCACTTTTTTGTGAAAATATCCACTAAATGAGGGAATAATATGTGTGAGGGTACCCCAGGAGAGTTCTAAATGTGTGTGGGTAGAATATATATCCCATGGGGGTAAAATTGAAAAAAGTTGAAAAATTTTTTTTTTTGGACTTAGTCATTTTTCCGGCGTTTATCACACTTTCAGATAGGGGAAATGTCAGTGAGCATTCCGATTTCAGTTCCAGAGCAATTCGCCCAATGAGTCCTTGATATTTAGTCGTTTTCAGCCAATTTTCTGGATTTTTGAAAATTTCGCTTTTTTGTGAAAATATCCACTAAATGAGGGAATAATATGTGTGAGGGTACCCCAGGAGAGTTCCAAATGTGTGTGGGTAGAATATATATCCCACGGGGTAAAATTGAAAAAAGTTGAAAAAATTTTTTTTTTGGACTTAGTCATTTTTCCGGCGTTTATCAGACTTTCAGATAGGGGAAATGTCAGTGAGCGTTCCGATTTCAGTTCCAGAGCAATTCGCCCAATGAGTCCTTGATATTTAGTCGTTTTCAGCCAATTTTCTGGATTTTTGAAAATTTCACTTTTTTGTGAAAATATCCACTAAACGAGGGAATAATATGTGTGAGGGTACCCCAGGAGAGTTCCAAATGTGTGTGGGTAGAATATATATCCCATGGGGGTAAAATTGAAAAAAGTTGAACAAATTTTTTTTTGGACTTAGTCATTTTTCCGGTGTTTATCAGACTTTCAGATAGGGGAAATGTCAGTGAGCGTTCCGATTTCAGTTCCAGAGCAATTCGCCCAATGAGTCCTTGATATTTAGTCGTTTTCAGCCAATTTTCTGGATTTTTGAAAATTTCACTTTTTTTGTGAAAATATCCACTAATCGAGGGAATAATATGTGTGAGGGTACCCCAGGAGAGTTCCAAATGAGTGTGGGTAGAATATATATCCCACGGGGGTAAAATTGAAAAAAGTTGAACAAATTTTTTTTTGGACTTAGTCATTTTTCCGGCGTTTATCAGACTTTCAGATAGGGGAAATGTCAGTGAGCGTTCCGATTTCAGTTCCAGAGCAATTCGCCCAATGAGTCCTTGATATTTAGTCGTTTTCAGCCAATTTTCTGGATTTATGAAAATTTCACTTTTTTGTGAAAATATCCACTAAATGAGGGAATAACATGTGTGAGGGTACCCCAGGAAAGTTCCAAATGTGTGTGCGTAGAATATATATCCCATGGGGGTAAAATTGAAAAAAGTTGAACAAATTTTTTTTTGGACTTAGTCATTTTTCCAGCGTTTATCAGACTTTCAGATAGGGGAAATGTCAGTGAGCATTCCGATTTCAGTTCCAGAGCAATTCGCCCAATGAGTCCTTGATATTTAGTCGTTTTCAGCCAATTTTCTGGATTTTTGAAAATTTCACTTTTTTGTGAAAATATCCACTAAACGAGGGAATAATATGTGTGAGGGTACCCCAGGAGAGTTCCAAATGTGTGTGGGTAGAATATATATCCCACGGGGGTAAAATTGAAAAAAGTTGAAAAAAATTTTTTTTTGGACTTAGTCATTTTTCCGGCGTTTATCAGACTTTCAGAAAGGGGAAATGTCAGTGAGCGTTCCGATTTCAGTTCCAGAGCAATTCGCCAAATGAGTCCTTGATATTTAGTCGTTTTCAGCCAATTTTCTGGATTTTTGAAAATTTCACTTTTTTGTGAAAATATCCACTAAATGAGGGAATAATATGTGTGAGGGTACCCCAGGAGAGTTCCAAATGTGTGTGGGTAGAATATATATCCCACGGGGGTAAAATTGAAAAAAGTTGAAAAAATTTTTTTTTTGGACTTAGTCATTTTTCCGGCGTTTATCAGACTTTCAGATAGGGGAAATGTCAGTGAGCGTTCCGATTTCAGTTCCAGAGCAATTTGCCCAATGAGTCCTTGATATTTAGTCGTTTTCAGCCAATTTTCTGGATTTATGAAAATTTCACTTTTTTGTGAAAATATCCACTAAACGAGGGAATAATATGTGTGAGGGTACCCCAGGAGAGTTCCAAATGAGTTTGGGTAGAATATATATCCCACGGGGGTAAAATTGTAAAAAGTTGAACAAATTTTTTTTTGGACTTAGTCATTTTTCCGGCGTTTATCAGACTTTCAGATAGGGGAAATGTCAGTGAGCGTTCCGATTTCAGTTCCAGAGCAATTCGCCCAATTAGTCCTTGATATTTAGTCGTTTTCAGCCAATTTTCTGGATTTTTGAAAATTTCACTTTTTTTGTGAAAATATCCACTAAATGAGGGAATAATATGTGTGAGGGTACCCCAGGAGAGTTCCAAATGTGTGTGGGTAGAATATATATCCCACGGGGGTAAAATTTAAAAAAGTTTAACAAATTTTTTTTTGGACTTAGTCATTTTTCCGGCGTTTATCAGACTTTCAGATAGGGGAAATGTCAGTGAGCGTTCCGATTTCAGTTCCAGAGCATTTCGCCCAAGGAGTCCTTGATATTTAGTCGTTTTCAGCCAATTTTCTGGATTTTTGAAAATTTCACTTTTTTGTGAAAATATCCACTAAACGAGGGAATAATATGTGTGAGGGTACCCCAGGAGAGTTCCAAATGTGTGTGGGTAGAATATATATCCCATGGGGGTAAAATTGAAAAAAGTTGAACAAATTTTTTTTTTGACTTAGTCATTTTTCCGGTGTTTATCAGACTTTCAGATAGGGGAAATGTCAGTGAGCGTTCCGATTTCAGTTCCAGAGCAATTCACCCAATGAGTCCTTGATATTTAGTCGTTTTCAGCCAATTTTCTGGATTTTTGAAAATTTCACTTTTTTTGTGAAAATATCCACTAAACGAGGGAATAATATGTGTGAGGGTACCCCAGGAGAGTTCCAAATGAGTGTGGGTAGAATATATATCCCACGGGGGTAAAATTGAAAAAAGTTGAACAAATTTTTTTTTGGACTTAGTCATTTTTCCGGCGTTTATCAGACTTTCAGATAGGGGAAATGTCAGTGAGCGTTCCGATTTCAGTTCCAGAGCAATTCGCCCAATGAGTCCTTGATATTTAGTCGTTTTCAGCCAATTTTCTGGATTTATGAAAATGTCACTTTTTTGTGAAAATATCCACTAAACGAGGGAATAATATGTGTGAGGGTACCCCATGAGAGTTCCAAATGAGTGTGGGTAGAATATATATCCCACGGGGGTAAAATTGAAAATAGTTGAACAAATTTTTTTTTGGACTTAGTCATTTTTCCGGCGTTTATCAGACTTTCAGATAGGGGAAATGTCAGTGAGCATTCTGATTTCAGTTCCAGAGCAATTCGCCCAATGAGTCCTTGATATTTAGTCGTTTTCAGCCAATTTTCTGGATTTTTGGAAATTTCACTTTTTTGTGAAAATATCCACTAAACGAGGGAATAATATGTGTGAGGGTACCCCAGGAGAGTTCCAAATGAGTGTGGGTAGAATATATATCCCACGGGGGTAAAATTGAAAAAAGTTGAACAAATTTTTTTTTGGACTTAGTCATTTTTCCGGCGTTTATCCGACTTTAAGATAGGGGAAATGTCAGTGAGCGTTCCGATTTCAGTTCCAGAGCAATTCGCCCAATGAGTCCTTGATATTTAGTCGTTTTCAGCCAATTTTCTGGATATTTGAAAATTTCACTTTTTTTGTGAAAATATCCACTAAATGAGGGAATAATATGTGTGAGGGTACCCCAGGAGAGATCCAAATGTGTGTGGGTAGAATATATATCCCACGGGGGTAAAATTGAAAAAAGTTGAAAAATTTTTTTTTTTGGACTTAGTCATTTTTCCGGCGTTTATCAGACTTTAAGATAGGGGAAATGTCAGTGAGCGTTCCGATTTCAGTTCCAGAGCAATTCGCCCAATGAGTCCTTGATATTTAGTCGTTTTCAGCCAATTTTCTGGATATTTGAAAATTTCACTTTTTTTGTGAAAATATCCACTAAATGAGGGAATAATATGTGTGAGGGTACCAAAGGAGAGTTCCAAATGAGTTTGGGTAGAATATATATCCCACGGGGGTAAAATTGAAAATAGTTGAACAAATTTTTTTTTGGACTTAGTCATTTTTCCGGCGTTTATCAGACTATCAGATAGGGGAAATGTCAGTGAGCTTTCCGATTTCAGTTCCAGAGCAATTCGCCCAATGAGTCCTTGATATTTAGTCGTTTTCAGCCAATTTTCTAGATTTTTGAAAATTTCACTTTTTTGTGAAAATATCCACTAAACATAGGGAATAATATGTGTGAATGTACCCCAGGAGAGTTCCAAATGTGTGTGGGTAGAATATATATCCCATGGGGGTAAAATTGAAAAAAGTTGAACAAATTTTTTTTTGGACTTAGTCATTTTTCCGGCGTTTATCAGACTTTCAGATAGGGGAAATGTCTGTGAGCGTTCCGATTTCAGTTCCAGAGCAATTCGCCCAATGAGTCCTTGATATTTAGTCGTTTTCAGCCAATTTTCTGGATTTTTGAAAATTTCGCTTTTTTGTGAAAATATCCACTAAATGAGGGAATAATATGTGTGAGGGTACCCCAGGAGAGTTCCAAATGTGTGTGGGTAGAATATATATCCCACGGGGGTAAAATTGAAAAAAGTTGAAAAAATTTTTTTTTTGAACTTAGTCATTTTTCCGGCGTTTATCAGACTTTCAGATAGGGGAAATGTCAGTGTGCGTTCCGATTTCAGTTCCAGAGCAATTCGCCCAATGAGTCCTTGATATTTAGTCGTTTTCAGCCAATTTCCTGGATTTATGAAAATGTCACTTTTTTGTGAAAATATCCACTAAACGAGGGAATAATATGTGTGAGGGTACCCCAGGAGAGTTCCAAATGAGTGTGGGTAGAATATATATCCCACGGGGGTAAAATTGAAAATAGTTGAACAAATTTTTTTTTGGACTTAGTCATTTTTCCGGCGTTTATCAGACTATCAGATAGGGGAAATGTCAGTGAGCGTTCCGATTTCAGTTCCAGAGCAATTCGCCCAATGAGT
The DNA here is from genome assembly GCF_046119375.1 of Phyllobates terribilis. Classification (NCBI taxonomy): domain Eukaryota; kingdom Metazoa; phylum Chordata; class Amphibia; order Anura; family Dendrobatidae; genus Phyllobates; species Phyllobates terribilis. The sequence continues at coordinate 1,145,589 of NW_027363138.1, forward strand.
CCTTGATATTTAGTCGTTTTCAGCCAATTTTCTGGATTTTTGAAAATTTCACTTTTTTGTGAAAATATCCACTAAATGAGGGAATAATATGTGTGAGGGTACCCCAGGAGAGTTCCAAATGTGTGTGGGTAGAATATATATCCCATGGGGGTAAAATTGAAAAAAGTTGAACAAATTTTTTTTTGGACTTAGTCATTTTTCCGGCGTTTATCAGACTTTAAGATAGGGGAAATGTCAGTGAGCGTTCCGATTTCAGTTCCAGAGCAATTCGCCCAATGATTCCTTGATATTTAGTCGTTTTCAGCCAATTTTTTGGATATTTGAAAATTTCACTTTTTTTGTGAAAATATCCACTAAATGAGGGAATAATATGTGTGAGGGTACCCCAGGAGAGATCCAAATGTGTGTGGGTAGAATATATATCCCACGGGGGTAAAATTGAAAAAAGTTGAAAAATTTTTTTTTTTGGACTTAGTCATTTTTCCGGCGTTTATCAGACTTTAAGATAGGGGAAATGTCAGTGAGCGTTCCGATTTCAGTTCCAGAGCAATTCGCCCAATGAGTCCTTGATATTTAGTCGTTTTCAGCCAATTTTCTGGATATTTGAAAATTTCACTTTTTTTGTGAAAATATCCACTAAATGAGGGAATAATATGTGTGAGGGTACCCCAGGAGAGTTCCAAATGAGTGTGGGTAGAATATATATCCCACGGGGGTAAAATTGAAAAAAGTTGAACAAATTTTTTTTTGGACTTAGTCATTTTTCCGGCGTTTATCAGACTATCAGATAGGGGAAATGTCAGTGAGCTTTCCGATTTCAGTTCCAGAGCAATTCGCCCAATGAGTCCTTGATATTTAGTCGTTTTCAGCCAATTTTCTGGATTTTTGAAAATTTCACTTTTTTGTGAAAATATCCACTAAATGAGGGAATAATATGTGTGAGGGTACCCCAGGAGAGTTCCAAATGTGTGTGGGTAGAATATATATCCCATGGGGGTAAAATTGAAAAAAGTTGAACAAATTTTTTTTTGGACTTAGTCATTTTTCCAGCGTTTATCAGACTTTCAGATAGGGGAAATGTCAGTGAGCGTTCCGATTTCAGTTCCAGAGCAATTCGCCCAATGAGTCCTTGATATTTAGTCGTTTTCAGCCAATTTTCTGGATTTTTGAAAATTTCGCTTTTTTGTGAAAATATCCACTAAACGAGGGAATAATATGTGTGAGGGTAAACCAGGAGAGTTCCAAATGTGTGTGGGTAGAATATATATCCCACGGGGGTAAAATTGAAAAAAGTTGAAAAAAATTTTTTTTGGACTTAGTCATTTTTCCGGCGTTTATCAGACTATCAGAAAGGGGAAATGTCAGTGAGCATTCCGATTTCAGTTCCAGAGCAATTCGCCCAATGAGTCCTTGATATTTAGTGGTTTTCAGCCAATTTTCTGGATTTTTGAAAATTTCACTTTTTTGTGAAAATATCCACTAAATGAGGGAATAATATGTGTGAGGGTACCCCAGGAGAGTTCCAAATGAGTGTGGGTAGAATATATATCCCACGGGGGTAAAATTGAAAAAAGTTGAACAAATTTTTTTTTGGACTTAGTCATTTTTCCGGCGTTTATCAGACTTTCAGATAGGGGAAATGTCAGTGAGCGTTCCGATTTCAGTTCCAGAGCAATTCGCCCAATGAGTCCTTGATATTTAGTCGTTTTCAGCCAATTTTCTGGATTTATGAAAATTTCACTTTTTTGTGAAAATATCCACTAAATGAGGGAATAACATGTGTGAGGGTACCCCAGGAAAGTTCCAAATGTGTGTGCGTAGAATATATATCCCATGGGGGTAAAATTGAAAAAAGTTGAACAAATTTTTTTTTGGACTTAGTCATTTTTCCAGCGTTTATCAGACTTTCAGATAGGGGAAATGTCAGTGAGCATTCCGATTTCAGTTCCAGAGCAATTCGCCCAATGAGTCCTTGATATTTAGTCGTTTTCAGCCAATTTTCTGGATTTTTGAAAATTTCACTTTTTTGTGAAAATATCCACTAAACGAGGGAATAATATGTGTGAGGGTACCCCAGGAGAGTTCCAAATGTGTGTGGGTAGAATATATATCCCACGGGGGTAAAATTGAAAAAAGTTGAAAAAAATTTTTTTTTGGACTTAGTCATTTTTCCGGCGTTTATCAGACTTTCAGAAAGGGGAAATGTCAGTGAGCGTTCCGATTTCAGTTCCAGAGCAATTCGCCAAATGAGTCCTTGATATTTAGTCGTTTTCAGCCAATTTTCTGGATTTTTGAAAATTTCACTTTTTTGTGAAAATATCCACTAAATGAGGGAATAATATGTGTGAGGGTACCCCAGGAGAGTTCCAAATGTGTGTGGGTAGAATATATATCCCACGGGGGTAAAATTGAAAAAAGTTGAAAAAATTTTTTTTTTGGACTTAGTCATTTTTCCGGCGTTTATCAGACTTTCAGATAGGGGAAATGTCAGTGAGCGTTCCGATTTCAGTTCCAGAGCAATTTGCCCAATGAGTCCTTGATATTTAGTCGTTTTCAGCCAATTTTCTGGATTTATGAAAATTTCACTTTTTTGTGAAAATATCCACTAAACGAGGGAATAATATGTGTGAGGGTACCCCAGGAGAGTTCCAAATGAGTTTGGGTAGAATATATATCCCACGGGGGTAAAATTGTAAAAAGTTGAACAAATTTTTTTTTGGACTTAGTCATTTTTCCGGCGTTTATCAGACTTTCAGATAGGGGAAATGTCAGTGAGCGTTCCGATTTCAGTTCCAGAGCAATTCGCCCAATTAGTCCTTGATATTTAGTCGTTTTCAGCCAATTTTCTGGATTTTTGAAAATTTCACTTTTTTTGTGAAAATATCCACTAAATGAGGGAATAATATGTGTGAGGGTACCCCAGGAGAGTTCCAAATGTGTGTGGGTAGAATATATATCCCACGGGGGTAAAATTTAAAAAAGTTTAACAAATTTTTTTTTGGACTTAGTCATTTTTCCGGCGTTTATCAGACTTTCAGATAGGGGAAATGTCAGTGAGCGTTCCGATTTCAGTTCCAGAGCATTTCGCCCAAGGAGTCCTTGATATTTAGTCGTTTTCAGCCAATTTTCTGGATTTTTGAAAATTTCACTTTTTTGTGAAAATATCCACTAAACGAGGGAATAATATGTGTGAGGGTACCCCAGGAGAGTTCCAAATGTGTGTGGGTAGAATATATATCCCATGGGGGTAAAATTGAAAAAAGTTGAACAAATTTTTTTTTTGACTTAGTCATTTTTCCGGTGTTTATCAGACTTTCAGATAGGGGAAATGTCAGTGAGCGTTCCGATTTCAGTTCCAGAGCAATTCACCCAATGAGTCCTTGATATTTAGTCGTTTTCAGCCAATTTTCTGGATTTTTGAAAATTTCACTTTTTTTGTGAAAATATCCACTAAACGAGGGAATAATATGTGTGAGGGTACCCCAGGAGAGTTCCAAATGAGTGTGGGTAGAATATATATCCCACGGGGGTAAAATTGAAAAAAGTTGAACAAATTTTTTTTTGGACTTAGTCATTTTTCCGGCGTTTATCAGACTTTCAGATAGGGGAAATGTCAGTGAGCGTTCCGATTTCAGTTCCAGAGCAATTCGCCCAATGAGTCCTTGATATTTAGTCGTTTTCAGCCAATTTTCTGGATTTATGAAAATGTCACTTTTTTGTGAAAATATCCACTAAACGAGGGAATAATATGTGTGAGGGTACCCCATGAGAGTTCCAAATGAGTGTGGGTAGAATATATATCCCACGGGGGTAAAATTGAAAATAGTTGAACAAATTTTTTTTTGGACTTAGTCATTTTTCCGGCGTTTATCAGACTTTCAGATAGGGGAAATGTCAGTGAGCATTCTGATTTCAGTTCCAGAGCAATTCGCCCAATGAGTCCTTGATATTTAGTCGTTTTCAGCCAATTTTCTGGATTTTTGGAAATTTCACTTTTTTGTGAAAATATCCACTAAACGAGGGAATAATATGTGTGAGGGTACCCCAGGAGAGTTCCAAATGAGTGTGGGTAGAATATATATCCCACGGGGGTAAAATTGAAAAAAGTTGAACAAATTTTTTTTTGGACTTAGTCATTTTTCCGGCGTTTATCCGACTTTAAGATAGGGGAAATGTCAGTGAGCGTTCCGATTTCAGTTCCAGAGCAATTCGCCCAATGAGTCCTTGATATTTAGTCGTTTTCAGCCAATTTTCTGGATATTTGAAAATTTCACTTTTTTTGTGAAAATATCCACTAAATGAGGGAATAATATGTGTGAGGGTACCCCAGGAGAGATCCAAATGTGTGTGGGTAGAATATATATCCCACGGGGGTAAAATTGAAAAAAGTTGAAAAATTTTTTTTTTTGGACTTAGTCATTTTTCCGGCGTTTATCAGACTTTAAGATAGGGGAAATGTCAGTGAGCGTTCCGATTTCAGTTCCAGAGCAATTCGCCCAATGAGTCCTTGATATTTAGTCGTTTTCAGCCAATTTTCTGGATATTTGAAAATTTCACTTTTTTTGTGAAAATATCCACTAAATGAGGGAATAATATGTGTGAGGGTACCAAAGGAGAGTTCCAAATGAGTTTGGGTAGAATATATATCCCACGGGGGTAAAATTGAAAATAGTTGAACAAATTTTTTTTTGGACTTAGTCATTTTTCCGGCGTTTATCAGACTATCAGATAGGGGAAATGTCAGTGAGCTTTCCGATTTCAGTTCCAGAGCAATTCGCCCAATGAGTCCTTGATATTTAGTCGTTTTCAGCCAATTTTCTAGATTTTTGAAAATTTCACTTTTTTGTGAAAATATCCACTAAACATAGGGAATAATATGTGTGAATGTACCCCAGGAGAGTTCCAAATGTGTGTGGGTAGAATATATATCCCATGGGGGTAAAATTGAAAAAAGTTGAACAAATTTTTTTTTGGACTTAGTCATTTTTCCGGCGTTTATCAGACTTTCAGATAGGGGAAATGTCTGTGAGCGTTCCGATTTCAGTTCCAGAGCAATTCGCCCAATGAGTCCTTGATATTTAGTCGTTTTCAGCCAATTTTCTGGATTTTTGAAAATTTCGCTTTTTTGTGAAAATATCCACTAAATGAGGGAATAATATGTGTGAGGGTACCCCAGGAGAGTTCCAAATGTGTGTGGGTAGAATATATATCCCACGGGGGTAAAATTGAAAAAAGTTGAAAAAATTTTTTTTTTGAACTTAGTCATTTTTCCGGCGTTTATCAGACTTTCAGATAGGGGAAATGTCAGTGTGCGTTCCGATTTCAGTTCCAGAGCAATTCGCCCAATGAGTCCTTGATATTTAGTCGTTTTCAGCCAATTTCCTGGATTTATGAAAATGTCACTTTTTTGTGAAAATATCCACTAAACGAGGGAATAATATGTGTGAGGGTACCCCAGGAGAGTTCCAAATGAGTGTGGGTAGAATATATATCCCACGGGGGTAAAATTGAAAATAGTTGAACAAATTTTTTTTTGGACTTAGTCATTTTTCCGGCGTTTATCAGACTATCAGATAGGGGAAATGTCAGTGAGCGTTCCGATTTCAGTTCCAGAGCAATTCGCCCAATGAGTCCTTGATATTTAGTCGTTTTCAGCCAATTTTCTGGATTTTTGAAAATTTCACTTTTTTGTGAAAATATCCACTAAATGAGGGAATAATATGTGTGAGGGTACCCCAGGAGAGTTCCAAATGTGTGTGGGTAGAATATATATCCCATGGGGGTAAAATTGAAAAAAGTTGAACAAATTTTTTTTTGGACTTAGTCATTTTTCCGGCGTTTATCAGACTTTAAGATAGGGGAAATGTCAGTGAGCGTTCCGATTTCAGTTCCAGAGCAATTCGCCCAATGATTCCTTGATATTTAGTCGTTTTCAGCCAATTTTTTGGATATTTGAAAATTTCACTTTTTTTGTGAAAATATCCACTAAATGAGGGAATAATATGTGTGAGGGTACCCCAGGAGAGATCCAAATGTGTGTGGGTAGAATATATATCCCACGGGGGTAAAATTGAAAAAAGTTGAAAAATTTTTTTTTTTGGACTTAGTCATTTTTCCGGCGTTTATCAGACTTTAAGATAGGGGAAATGTCAGTGAGCGTTCCGATTTCAGTTCCAGAGCAATTCGCCCAATGAGTCCTTGATATTTAGTCGTTTTCAGCCAATTTTCTGGATATTTGAAAATTTCACTTTTTTTGTGAAAATATCCACTAAATGAGGGAATAATATGTGTGAGGGTACCCCAGGAGAGTTCCAAATGAGTGTGGGTAGAATATATATCCCACGGGGGTAAAATTGAAAAAAGTTGAACAAATTTTTTTTTGGACTTAGTCATTTTTCCGGCGTTTATCAGACTATCAGATAGGGGAAATGTCAGTGAGCTTTCCGATTTCAGTTCCAGAGCAATTCGCCCAATGAGTCCTTGATATTTAGTCGTTTTCAGCCAATTTTCTGGATTTTTGAAAATTTCACTTTTTTGTGAAAATATCCACTAAATGAGGGAATAATATGTGTGAGGGTACCCCAGGAGAGTTCCAAATGTGTGTGGGTAGAATATATATCCCATGGGGGTAAAATTGAAAAAAGTTGAACAAATTTTTTTTTGGACTTAGTCATTTTTCCAGCGTTTATCAGACTTTCAGATAGGGGAAATGTCAGTGAGCGTTCCGATTTCAGTTCCAGAGCAATTCGCCCAATGAGTCCTTGATATTTAGTCGTTTTCAGCCAATTTTCTGGATTTTTGAAAATTTCGCTTTTTTGTGAAAATATCCACTAAACGAGGGAATAATATGTGTGAGGGTAAACCAGGAGAGTTCCAAATGTGTGTGGGTAGAATATATATCCCACGGGGGTAAAATTGAAAAAAGTTGAAAAAAATTTTTTTTGGACTTAGTCATTTTTCCGGCGTTTATCAGACTATCAGAAAGGGGAAATGTCAGTGAGCATTCCGATTTCAGTTCCAGAGCAATTCGCCCAATGAGTCCTTGATATTTAGTGGTTTTCAGCCAATTTTCTGGATTTTTGAAAATTTCACTTTTTTGTGAAAATATCCACTAAATGAGGGAATAATATGTGTGAGGGTACCCCAGGAGAGTTCCAAATGTGTGTGGGTAGAATATATATCCCACGGGGGTAAAATTGAAAAAAGTTGAAAAAATTTTTTTTTTGGACTTAGTCATTTTTCCGGCGTTTATCAGACTTTCAGATAGGGGAAATGTCAGTGAGCGTTCCGATTTCAGTTCCAGAGCAATTCACCCAATGAGTCCTTGATATTTAGTCGTTTTCAGCCAATTTTCTGGATTTATGAAAATGTCACTTTTTTGTGAAAATATCCACTAAACGAGGGAATAATATGTGTGAGGGTACCCCAGGAGAGTTCCAAATGAGTGTGGGTAGAATATATATCCCACGGGGGTAAAATTGAAAAAAGTTGAACAAATTTTTTTTTGGACTTAGTCATTTTTCCGGCGTTTATCAGACTATCAGATAGGGGAAATGTCAGTGAGTTTCCGATTTCAGTTCCAGAGCAATTCGCCCAATGAGTCCTTGATATTTAGTCGTTTTCAGCCAATTTTCTAGATTTTTGAAAATTTCACTTTTTTGTGAAAATATCCACTAAACGTAGGGAATAATATGTGTGAATGTACCCCAGGAGAGTTCCAAATGTGTGTGGGTAGAATATATATCCCATGGGGGTAAAATTGAAAAAAGTTGAACAAATTTTTTTTTGGACTTAGTCATTTTTCCGGCGTTTATCAGACTATCAGATAGGGGAAATGTCAGTGAGCGTTCCGATTTCAGTTCCAGAGCAATTCGCCCAATGAGTCCTTGATATTTAGTCGTTTTCAGCCAATTTTCTGGATTTTTGAAAATTTCACTTTTTTGTGAAAATATCCACTAAATGAGGGAATAATATGTGTGAGGGTACCCCAGGAGAGTTCCAAATGTGTGTGGGTAGAATATATATCCCATGGGGGTAAAATTGAAAAAAGTTGAACAAATTTTTTTTTGGACTTAGTCATTTTTCCGGCGTTTATCAGACTTTAAGATAGGGGAAATGTCAGTGAGCGTTCCGATTTCAGTTCCAGAGCAATTCGCCCAATGATTCCTTGATATTTAGTCGTTTTCAGCCAATTTTTTGGATATTTGAAAATTTCACTTTTTTTGTGAAAATATCCACTAAATGAGGGAATAATATGTGTGAGGGTACCCCAGGAGAGATCCAAATGTGTGTGGGTAGAATATATATCCCACGGGGGTAAAATTGAAAAAAGTTGAAAAATTTTTTTTTTTGGACTTAGTCATTTTTCCGGCGTTTATCAGACTTTAAGATAGGGGAAATGTCAGTGAGCGTTCCGATTTCAGTTCCAGAGCAATTCGCCCAATGAGTCCTTGATATTTAGTCGTTTTCAGCCAATTTTCTGGATATTTGAAAATTTCACTTTTTTTGTGAAAATATCCACTAAATGAGGGAATAATATGTGTGAGGGTACCCCAGGAGAGTTCCAAATGAGTGTGGGTAGAATATATATCCCACGGGGGTAAAATTGAAAAAAGTTGAACAAATTTTTTTTTGGACTTAGTCATTTTTCCGGCGTTTATCAGACTATCAGATAGGGGAAATGTCAGTGAGCTTTCCGATTTCAGTTCCAGAGCAATTCGCCCAATGAGTCCTTGATATTTAGTCGTTTTCAGCCAATTTTCTGGATTTTTGAAAATTTCACTTTTTTGTGAAAATATCCACTAAATGAGGGAATAATATGTGTGAGGGTACCCCAGGAGAGTTCCAAATGTGTGTGGGTAGAATATATATCCCATGGGGGTAAAATTGAAAAAAGTTGAACAAATTTTTTTTTGGACTTAGTCATTTTTCCAGCGTTTATCAGACTTTCAGATAGGGGAAATGTCAGTGAGCGTTCCGATTTCAGTTCCAGAGCAATTCGCCCAATGAGTCCTTGATATTTAGTCGTTTTCAGCCAATTTTCTGGATTTTTGAAAATTTCGCTTTTTTGTGAAAATATCCACTAAACGAGGGAATAATATGTGTGAGGGTAAACCAGGAGAGTTCCAAATGTGTGTGGGTAGAATATATATCCCACGGGGGTAAAATTGAAAAAAGTTGAAAAAAATTTTTTTTGGACTTAGTCATTTTTCCGGCGTTTATCAGACTATCAGAAAGGGGAAATGTCAGTGAGCATTCCGATTTCAGTTCCAGAGCAATTCGCCCAATGAGTCCTTGATATTTAGTGGTTTTCAGCCAATTTTCTGGATTTTTGAAAATTTCACTTTTTTGTGAAAATATCCACTAAATGAGGGAATAATATGTGTGAGGGTACCCCAGGAGAGTTCCAAATGTGTGTGGGTAGAATATATATCCCACGGGGGTAAAATTGAAAAAAGTTGAAAAAATTTTTTTTTTGGACTTAGTCATTTTTCCGGCGTTTATCAGACTTTCAGATAGGGGAAATGTCAGTGAGCGTTCCGATTTCAGTTCCAGAGCAATTCACCCAATGAGTCCTTGATATTTAGTCGTTTTCAGCCAATTTTCTGGATTTATGAAAATGTCACTTTTTTGTGAAAATATCCACTAAACGAGGGAATAATATGTGTGAGGGTACCCCAGGAGAGTTCCAAATGAGTGTGGGTAGAATATATATCCCACGGGGGTAAAATTGAAAAAAGTTGAACAAATTTTTTTTTGGACTTAGTCATTTTTCCGGCGTTTATCAGACTATCAGATAGGGGAAATGTCAGTGAGTTTCCGATTTCAGTTCCAGAGCAATTCGCCCAATGAGTCCTTGATATTTAGTCGTTTTCAGCCAATTTTCTAGATTTTTGAAAATTTCACTTTTTTGTGAAAATATCCACTAAACGTAGGGAATAATATGTGTGAATGTACCCCAGGAGAGTTCCAAATGTGTGTGGGTAGAATATATATCCCATGGGGGTAAAATTGAAAAAAGTTGAACAAATTTTTTTTTGGACTTAGTCATTTTTCCAGCGTTTATCAGACTTTCAGATAGGGGAAATGTCAGTGAGCGTTCTGATTTCAGTTCCAGAGCAATTCGCCCAATGAGTCCTTGATATTTAGTCGTTTTCAGCCAATTTTCTGGATTTTTGAAAATTTCACTTTTTTGTGAAAATATCCACTAAACGAGGGAATAATATGTGTGAGGGTACCCCAGGAGAGTTCCAAATGAGTGTGGGTAGAATATATATCCCACGGGGGTAAAATTGAAAAAAGTTGAACAAATTTTTTTTTGGACTTAGTCATTTTTCCGGCGTTTATCAGACTTTAAGATAGGGGAAATGTCAGTGAGCGTTCCGATTTCAGTTCCAGAGCAATTCGCCCAATGAGTCCTTGATATTTAGTCGTTTTCAGCCAATTTTCTGGATATTTGAAAATTTCACTTTTTTTGTGAAAATATCCACTAAATGAGGGAATAATATGTGTGAGGGTACCCCAGGAGAGATCCAAATGTGTGTGGGTAGAATATATATCCCACGGGGGTAAAATTGAAAAAAGTTGAAAAATTTTTTTTTTTGGACTTAGTCATTTTTCCGGCGTTTATCAGACTTTAAGATAGGGGAAATGTCAGTGAGCGTTCCGATTTCAGTTCCAGAGCAATTCGCCCAATGAGTCCTTGATATTTAGTCGTTTTCAGCCAATTTTCTGGATATTTGAAAATTTCACTTTTTTTGTGAAAATATCCACTAAATGAGGGAATAATATGTGTAAGGGTACCAAAGGAGAGTTCCAAATGAGTTTGGGTAGAATATATATCCCACGGGGGTAAAATTGAAAATAGTTGAACAAATTTTTTTTTGGACTTAGTCATTTTTCCGGCGTTTATCAGACTTTAAGATAGGGGAAATGTCAGTGAGCGTTCCGATTTCAGTTCCAGAGCAATTCGCCCAATGAGTCCTTGATATTTAGTCGTTTTCAGCCAATTTTCTGGATATTTGAAAATTTCACTTTTTTTGTGAAAATATCCACTAAATGAGGGAATAATATGTGTGAGGGTACCCCAGGAGAGATCCAAATGTGTGTGGGTAGAATATATATCCCACGGGGGTAAAATTGAAAAAAGTTGAAAAATTTTTTTTTTTGGACTTAGTCATTTTTCCGGCGTTTATCACACTTTCAGATTGGGGAAATGTCAGTGAGCGTTCCGATTTCAGTTCCAGAGCAATTCGCCCAATGAGTCCTTGATATTTAGTCGTTTTCAGCCAATTTTCTGGATTTTTGAAAATTTCACTTTTTTGTGAAAATATCCACTAAACGAGGGAATAATATGTGTGAGGGTACCCCAGGAGAGTTCCAAATGAGTGTGGGTAGAATATATATCCCACGGGGGTAAAATTGAAAAAAGTTGAACAAATTTTTTTTTGGACTTAGTCATTTTTCCGGCGTTTATCAGACTATCAGATAGGGGAAATGTCAGTGAGCTTTCCGATTTCAGTTCCAGAGCAATTCGCCCAATGAGTCCTTGATATTTAGTCGTTTTCAGCCAATTTTCTAGATTTTTGAAAATTTCACTTTTTTGTGAAAATATCCACTAAACATAGGGAATAATATGTGTGAATGTACCCCAGGAGAGTTCCAAATGTGTGTGGGTAGAATATATATCCCATGGGGGTAAAATTGAAAAAAGTTGAACAAATTTTTTTTTGGACTTAGTCATTTTTCCGGCGTTTATCAGACTTTCAGATAGGGGAAATGTCTGTGAGCGTTCCGATTTCAGTTCCAGAGCAATTCGCCCAATGAGTCCTTGATATTTAGTCGTTTTCAGCCAATTTTCTGGATATTTGAAAATTTCACTTTTTTTGTGAAAATATCCACTAAATGAGGGAATAATATGTGTGAGGGTACCAAAGGAGAGATCCAAATGTGTGTGGGTAGAATATATATCCCACGGGGGTAAAATTGAAAAAAGTTGAAAAAATTTTTTTTTTGGACTTAGTCATTTTTCCGGCGTTTATCAGACTTTCAGATAGGGGAAATGTCAGTGAGCGTTCCGATTTCAGTTCCAGAGCAATTCGCCCAATGAGTCCTTGATATTTAGTCGTTTTCAGCCAATTTCCTGGATTTATGAAAATGTCACTTTTTTGTGAAAATATCCACTAAACGAGGGAATAATATGTGTGAGGGTACCCCAGGAGAGTTCCAAATGAGTGTGGGTAGAATATATATCCCACGGGGGTAAAATTGAAAATAGTTGAACAAATTTTTTTTTGGACTTAGTCATTTTTCCGGCGTTTATCAGACTATCAGATAGGGGAAATGTCAGTGAGCGTTCCGATTTCAGTTCCAGAGCAATTCGCCCAATGAGTCCTTGATATTTAGTCGTTTTCAGCCAATTTTCTGGATTTTTGAAAATTTCACTTTTTTGTGAAAATATCCACTAAATGAGGGAATAATATGTGTGAGGGTACCCCAGGAGAGTTCCAAATGTGTGTGGGTAGAATATATATCCCATGGGGGTAAAATTGAAAAAAGTTGAACAAATTTTTTTTTGGACTTAGTCATTTTTCCAGCGTTTATCAGACTTTCAGATAGGGGAAATGTCAGTGAGCGTTCCGATTTCAGTTCCAGAGCAATTCGCCCAATGAGTCCTTGATATTTAGTCGTTTTCAGCCAATTTTCTGGATTTTTGAAAATTTCGCTTTTTTGTGAAAATATCCACTAAACGAGGGAATAATATGTGTGAGGGTAAACCAGGAGAGTTCCAAATGTGTGTGGGTAGAATATATATCCCACGGGGGTAAAATTGAAAAAAGTTGAAAAAAATTTTTTTTGGACTTAGTCATTTTTCCGGCGTTTATCAGACTTTCAGAAAGGGGAAATGTCAGTGAGCATTCCGATTTCAGTTCCAGAGCAATTCGCCCAATGAGTCCTTGATATTTAGTGGTTTTCAGCCAATTTTCTGGATTTTTGAAAATTTCACTTTTTTGTGAAAATATCCACTAAATGAGGGAATAATATGTGTGAGGGTACCCCAGGAGAGTTCCAAATGTGTGTGGGTAGAATATATATCCCACGGGGGTAAAATTGAAAAAAGTTGAAAAAATTTTTTTTTTGGACTTAGTCATTTTTCCGGCGTTTATCAGACTTTCAGATAGGGGAAATGTCAGTGAGCGTTCCGATTTCAGTTCCAGAGCAATTCACCCAATGAGTCCTTGATATTTAGTCGTTTTCAGCCAATTTTCTGGATTTATGAAAATGTCACTTTTTTGTGAAAATATCCACTAAACGAGGGAATAATATGTGTGAGGGTACCCCAGGAGAGTTCCAAATGAGTGTGGGTAGAATATATATCCCACGGGGGTAAAATTGAAAATAGTTGAACAAATTTTTTTTTGGACTTAGTCATTTTTCCGGCGTTTATCATACTTTCAGATAGGGGAAATGTCTGTGAGCGTTCCGATTTCAGTTCCAGAGCAATTCGCCCAATGAGTCCTTGATATTTAGTCGTTTTCAGCCAATTTTCTGGATTTTTGAAAATTTCGCTTTTTTGTGAAAATATCCACTAAATGAGGGAATAATATGTGTGAGGGTACCCCAGGAGAGTTCCAAATGTGTGTGGGTAGAATATATATCCCACGGGGGTAAAATTGAAAAAAGTTGAAAAAATTTTTTTTTTGAACTTAGTCATTTTTCCGGCGTTTATCAGACTTTCAGATAGGGGAAATGTCAGTGAGCGTTCCGATTTCAGTTCCAGAGCAATTCGCCCAATGAGTCCTTGATATTTAGTCGTTTTCAGCCAATTTCCTGGATTTATGAAAATGTCACTTTTTTGTGAAAATATCCACTAAACGAGGGAATAATATGTGTGAGGGTACCCCAGGAGAGTTCCAAATGAGTGTGGGTAGAATATATATCCCACGGGGGTAAAATTGAAAATAGTTGAACAAATTTTTTTTTGGACTTAGTCATTTTTCCGGCGTTTATCAGACTATCAGATAGGGGAAATGTCAGTGAGCGTTCCGATTTCAGTTCCAGAGCAATTCGCCCAATGAGTCCTTGATATTTAGTCGTTTTCAGCCAATTTTCTGGATTTTTGAAAATTTCACTTTTTTGTGAAAATATCCACTAAATGAGGGAATAATATGTGTGAGGGTACCCCAGGAGAGTTCCAAATGTGTGTGGGTAGAATATATATCCCATGGGGGTAAAATTGAAAAAAGTTGAACAAATTTTTTTTTGGACTTAGTCATTTTTCCAGCGTTTATCAGACTTTCAGATAGGGGAAATGTCAGTGAGCGTTCCGATTTCAGTTCCAGAGCAATTCGCCCAATGAGTCCTTGATATTTAGTCGTTTTCAGCCAATTTTCTGGATTTTTGAAAATTTCACTTTTTTGTGAAAATATCCACTAAACGAGGGAATAATATGTGTGAGGGTACCCCAGGAGAGTTCCAAATGTGTGTGGGTAGAATATATATCCCACGGGGGTAAAATTGAAAAAAGTTGAACAAATTTTTTTTTGGACTTAGTCATTTTTCCGGCGTTTATCATACTTTCAGATAGGGGAAATGTCTGTGAGCGTTCCGATTTCAGTTCCAGAGCAATTCGCCCAATGAGTCCTTGATATTTAGTCGTTTTCAGCCAATTTTCTGGATTTTTGAAAATTTCACTTTTTTGTGAAAATATCCACTAAATGAGGGAATAATATGTGTGAGGGTACCCCAGGAGAGTTCCAAATGTGTGTGGGTAGAATATATATCCCATGGGGGTAAAATTGAAAAAAGTTGAACAAATTTTTTTTTGGACTAAGTCATTTTTCCAGCGTTTATCAGACTTTCAGATAGGGGAAATGTCAGTGACCTTTCCGATTTCAGTTCCAGAGCAATTCGCCCAATGAGTCCTTGATATTTAGTCGTTTTCTGCCAATTTTCTGGATTTTTGAAAATTTCACTTTTTTGTGAAAATATCCACTAAACGAGGGAATAATATGTGTGAGGGTACCCCAGGAGAGTTCCAAATGTGTGTGGGTAGAATATATATCCCATGGGGGTAAAATAGAAAAAAGTTGAACAAATTTTTTTTTGGACTTAGTCATTTTTCCAGCGTTTATCAGACTTTCAGATAGGGGAAATGTCAGTGATCGTTCCGATTTCAGTTCCAGAGCAATTCGCCCAATGAGTCCTTGATATTTAGTCGTTTTCAGCCAATTTTCTGGATTTTTGAAAATTTCACTTTTTTGTGAAAATATCCACTAAATGAGGGAATAATATGTGTGAGGGTACCCCAGGAGAGTTCCAAATGTGTGTGGGTAGAATATATATCCCACGGGGGTAAAATTGAAAAAAGTTGAATAAAATTTTTTTTTGGACTTAGTCATTTTTCCGGCGTTTATCAGACTTTCAGAAAGGGGA
The DNA here is from genome assembly GCF_046119375.1 of Phyllobates terribilis. Lineage (NCBI taxonomy): Eukaryota > Metazoa > Chordata > Amphibia > Anura > Dendrobatidae > Phyllobates > Phyllobates terribilis. Next base: position 1,161,024 of record NW_027363138.1, read on the forward strand.
AATGTCAGTGAGCGTTCCGATTTCAGTTCCAGAGCAATTCGCCCAATGAGTCCTTGATATTTAGTCGTTTTCAGCCAATTTTCTGGATTTTTGAAAATTTCGCTTTTTTGTGAAAATATCCACTAAATGAGGGAATAATATGTGTGAGGGTACCCCAGGAGAGTTCCAAATGTGTGTGGGTAGAATATATATCCCACGGGGGTAAAATTGAAAAAAGTTGAAAAAATTTTTTTTTTGAACTTAGTCATTTTTCCGGCGTTTATCAGACTTTCAGATAGGGGAAATGTCAGTGAGCGTTCCGATTTCAGTTCCAGAGCAATTCGCCCAATGAGTCCTTGATATTTAGTCGTTTTCAGCCAATTTCCTGGATTTATGAAAATGTCACTTTTTTGTGAAAATATCCACTAAACGAGGGAATAATATGTGTGAGGGTACCCCAGGAGAGTTCCAAATGAGTGTGGGTAGAATATATATCCCACGGGGGTAAAATTGAAAATAGTTGAACAAATTTTTTTTTGGACTTAGTCATTTTTCCGGCGTTTATCAGACTATCAGATAGGGGAAATGTCAGTGAGCGTTCCGATTTCAGTTCCAGAGCAATTCGCCCAATGAGTCCTTGATATTTAGTCGTTTTCAGCCAATTTTCTGGATTTTTGAAAATTTCACTTTTTTGTGAAAATATCCACTAAATGAGGGAATAATATGTGTGAGGGTACCCCAGGAGAGTTCCAAATGTGTGTGGGTAGAATATATATCCCATGGGGGTAAAATTGAAAAAAGTTGAACAAATTTTTTTTTGAACTTAGTCATTTTTCCAGCGTTTATCAGACTTTCAGATAGGGGAAATGTCAGTGAGCGTTCCGATTTCAGTTCCAGAGCAATTCGCCCAATGAGTCCTTGATATTTAGTCGTTTTCAGCCAATTTTCTGGATTTTTGAAAATTTCACTTTTTTGTGAAAATATCCACTAAACGAGGGAATAATATGTGTGAGGGTAAACCAGGAGAGTTCCAAATGTGTGTGGGTAGAATATATATCCCACGGGGGTAAAATTGAAAAAAGTTGAAAAAAATTTTTTTTGGACTTAGTCATTTTTCCGGCGTTTATCAGACTTTCAGAAAGGGGAAATGTCAGTGAGCATTCCGATTTCAGTTCCAGAGCAATTCGCCCAATGAGTCCTTAATATTTAGTGGTTTTCAGCCAATTTTCTGGATTTTTGAAAATTTCACTTTTTTGTGAAAATATCCACTAAATGAGGGAATAATATGTGTGAGGGTACCCCAGGAGAGTTCCAAATGTGTGTGGGTAGAATATATATCCCACGGGGGTAAAATTGAAAAAAGTTGAACAAATTTTTTTTTGGACTTAGTCATTTTTCCGGCGTTTATCATACTTTCAGATAGGGGAAATGTCTGTGAGCGTTCCGATTTCAGTTCCAGAGCAATTCGCCCAATGAGTCCTTGATATTTAGTCGTTTTCAGCCAATTTTCTGGATTTTTGAAAATTTCACTTTTTTGTGAAAATATCCACTAAATGAGGGAATAATATGTGTGAGGGTACCCCAGGAGAGTTCCAAATGTGTGTGGGTAGAATATATATCCCATGGGGGTAAAATTGAAAAAAGTTGAACAAATTTTTTTTTGGACTAAGTCATTTTTCCAGCGTTTATCAGACTTTCAGATAGGGGAAATGTCAGTGACCTTTCCGATTTCAGTTCCAGAGCAATTCGCCCAATGAGTCCTTGATATTTAGTCGTTTTCTGCCAATTTTCTGGATTTTTGAAAATTTCACTTTTTTGTGAAAATATCCACTAAACGAGGGAATAATATGTGTGAGGGTACCCCAGGAGAGTTCCAAATGTGTGTGGGTAGAATATATATCCCATGGGGGTAAAATAGAAAAAAGTTGAACAAATTTTTTTTTGGACTTAGTCATTTTTCCAGCGTTTATCAGACTTTCAGATAGGGGAAATGTCAGTGATCGTTCCGATTTCAGTTCCAGAGCAATTCGCCCAATGAGTCCTTGATATTTAGTCGTTTTCAGCCAATTTTCTGGATTTTTGAAAATTTCACTTTTTTGTGAAAATATCCACTAAATGAGGGAATAATATGTGTGAGGGTACCCCAGGAGAGTTCCAAATGTGTGTGGGTAGAATATATATCCCACGGGGGTAAAATTGAAAAAAGTTGAATAAAATTTTTTTTTGGACTTAGTCATTTTTCCGGCGTTTATCAGACTTTCAGAAAGGGGAAATGTCAGTGAGCGTTCCGATTTCAGTTCCAGAGCAATTCGCCCAATGAGTCCTTGATATTTAGTCGTTTTCAGCCAATTTTCTGGATTTTTGAAAATTTCACTTTTTTGTGAAAATATCCACTAAACGAGGGAATAATATGTGTGAGGGTACCCCAGGAGAGTTCCAAATGTTTGTGGGTAGAATATATATCCCACGGGGGTAAAATTGAAAAAAGTTGAAAAAATTTTTTTTTTGGACTTAGTAATTTTTCCGGCGTTTATCAGACTTTCAGAAAGGGGAAATGTCAGTGAGCGTTCCGATTTCAGTTACAGAGCAATTCGCCCAATGAGTCCATGATATTTAGTCGTTTTCAGCCAATTTTCTGGATATTTGAAAATTTCACTTTTTTTGTGAAAATATCCACTAAATGAGGGAATAATATGTGTGAGGGTACCCCAGGAGAGATCCAAATGTGTGTGGGTAGAATATATATCCCATGGGGGTAAAATTGAAAAAAGTTGAACAAATTTTTTTTTGGACTTAGTCATTTTTCCGGCGTTTATCAGACTTTAAGATAGGGGAAATGTCAGTGAGCGTTCCGATTTCAGTTCCAGAGCAATTCGCCCAATGAGTCCTTGATATTTAGTCGTTTTCAGCCAATTTTCTGGATATTTGAAAATTTCACTTTTTTTGTGAAAATATCCACTAAATGAGGGAATAATATGTGTGAGGGTACCCCAGGAGAGATCCAAATGTGTGTGGGTAGAATATATATCCCACGGGGGTAAAATTGAAAAAAGTTGAAAAATTTTTTTTTTTGGACTTAGTCATTTTTCCGGCGTTTATCACACTTTCAGATTGGGGAAATGTCAGTGAGCGTTCCGATTTCAGTTCCAGAGCAATTCGCCCAATGAGTCCTTGATATTTAGTCGTTTTCAGCCAATTTTCTGGATTTTTGAAAATTTCACTTTTTTGTGAAAATATCCACTAAACGAGGGAATAATATGTGTGAGGGTACCCCAGGAGAGTTCCAAATGAGTGTGGGTATAATATATATCCCACGGGGGTAAAATTGAAAAAAGTTGAACAAATTTTTTTTTGGACTTAGTCATTTTTCCGGCGTTTATCAGACTATCAGATAGGGGAAATGTCAGTGAGCTTTCCGATTTCAGTTCCAGAGCAATTCGCCCAATGAGTCCTTGATATTTAGTCGTTTTCAGCCAATTTTCTAGATTTTTGAAAATTTCACTTTTTTGTGAAAATATCCACTAAACATAGGGAATAATATGTGTGAATGTACCCCAGGAGAGTTCCAAATGTCTGTGGGTAGAATATATATCCCATGGGGGTAAAATTGAAAAAAGTTGAACAAATTTTTTTTTGGACTTAGTCATTTTTCCGGCGTTTATCAGACTTTCAGATAGGGGAAATGTCTGTGAGCGTTCCGATTTCAGTTCCAGAGCAATTCGCCCAATGAGTCCTTGATATTTAGTCGTTTTCAGCCAATTTTCTGGATTTTTGAAAATTTCGCTTTTTTGTGAAAATATCCACTAAATGAGGGAATAATATGTGTGAGGGTACCCCAGGAGAGTTCCAAATGTGTGTGGGTAGAATATATATCCCACGGGGGTAAAATTGAAAAAAGTTGAAAAAATTTTTTTTTTGAACTTAGTCATTTTTCCGGCGTTTATCAGACTTTCAGATAGGGGAAATGTCAGTGAGCGTTCCGATTTCAGTTCCAGAGCAATTCGCCCAATGAGTCCTTGATATTTAGTCGTTTTCAGCCAATTTCCTGGATTTATGAAAATGTCACTTTTTTGTGAAAATATCCACTAAACGAGGGAATAATATGTGTGAGGGTACCCCAGGAGAGTTCCAAATGAGTGTGGGTAGAATATATATCCCACGGGGGTAAAATTGAAAATAGTTGAACAAATTTTTTTTTGGACTTAGTCATTTTTCCGGCGTTTATCAGACTATCAGATAGGGGAAATGTCAGTGAGCGTTCCGATTTCAGTTCCAGAGCAATTCGCCCAATGAGTCCTTGATATTTAGTCGTTTTCAGCCAATTTTCTGGATTTTTGAAAATTTCACTTTTTTGTGAAAATATCCACTAAATGAGGGAATAATATGTGTGAGGGTACCCCAGGAGAGTTCCAAATGTGTGTGGGTAGAATATATATCCCATGGGGGTAAAATTGAAAAAAGTTGAACAAATTTTTTTTTGGACTTAGTCATTTTTCCAGCGTTTATCAGACTTTCAGATAGGGGAAATGTCAGTGAGCGTTCCGATTTCAGTTCCAGAGCAATTCGCCCAATGAGTCCTTGATATTTAGTCGTTTTCAGCCAATTTTCTGGATTTTTGAAAATTTCGCTTTTTTGTGAAAATATCCACTAAACGAGGGAATAATATGTGTGAGGGTAAACCAGGAGAGTTCCAAATGTGTGTGGGTAGAATATATATCCCACGGGGGTAAAATTGAAAAAAGTTGAAAAAAATTTTTTTTGGACTTAGTCATTTTTCCGGCGTTTATCAGACTTTCAGAAAGGGGAAATGTCAGTGAGCATTCCGATTTCAGTTCCAGAGCAATTCGCCCAATGAGTCCTTGATATTTAGTGGTTTTCAGCCAATTTTCTGGATTTTTGAAAATTTCACTTTTTTGTGAAAATATCCACTAAATGAGGGAATAATATGTGTGAGGGTACCCCAGGAGAGTTCCAAATGTGTGTGGGTAGAATATATATCCCACGGGGGTAAAATTGAAAAAAGTTGAAAAAATTTTTTTTTTGGACTTAGTCATTTTTCCGGCGTTTATCAGACTTTCAGATAGGGGAAATGTCAGTGAGCGTTCCGATTTCAGTTCCAGAGCAATTCACCCAATGAGTCCTTGATATTTAGTCGTTTTCAGCCAATTTTCTGGATTTATGAAAATGTCACTTTTTTGTGAAAATATCCACTAAACGAGGGAATAATATGTGTGAGGGTACCCCAGGAGAGTTCCAAATGAGTGTGGGTAGAATATATATCCCACGGGGGTAAAATTGAAAATAGTTGAACAAATTTTTTTTTGGACTTAGTCATTTTTCCGGCGTTTATCATACTTTCAGATAGGGGAAATGTCTGTGAGCGTTCCGATTTCAGTTCCAGAGCAATTCGCCCAATGAGTCCTTGATATTTAGTCGTTTTCAGCCAATTTTCTGGATTTTTGAAAATTTCGCTTTTTTGTGAAAATATCCACTAAATGAGGGAATAATATGTGTGAGGGTACCCCAGGAGAGTTCCAAATGTGTGTGGGTAGAATATATATCCCACGGGGGTAAAATTGAAAAAAGTTGAAAAAATTTTTTTTTTGAACTTAGTCATTTTTCCGGCGTTTATCAGACTTTCAGATAGGGGAAACGTCAGTGAGCGTTCCGATTTCAGTTCCAGAGCAATTCGCCCAATGAGTCCTTGATATTTAGTCGTTTTCAGCCAATTTCCTGGATTTATGAAAATGTCACTTTTTTGTGAAAATATCCACTAAACGAGGGAATAATATGTGTGAGGGTACCCCAGGAGAGTTCCAAATGAGTGTGGGTAGAATATATATCCCACGGGGGTAAAATTGAAAATAGTTGAACAAATTTTTTTTTGGACTTAGTCATTTTTCCGGCGTTTATCAGACTATCAGATAGGGGAAATGTCAGTGAGCGTTCCGATTTCAGTTCCAGAGCAATTCGCCCAATGAGTCCTTGATATTTAGTCGTTTTCAGCCAATTTTCTGGATTTTTGAAAATTTCACTTTTTTGTGAAAATATCCACTAAATGAGGGAATAATATGTGTGAGGGTACCCCAGGAGAGTTCCAAATGTGTGTGGGTAGAATATATATCCCATGGGGGTAAAATTGAAAAAAGTTGAACAAATTTTTTTTTGGACTTAGTCATTTTTCCAGCGTTTATCAGACTTTCAGATAGGGGAAATGTCAGTGAGCGTTCCGATTTCAGTTCCAGAGCAATTCGCCCAATGAGTCCTTGATATTTAGTCGTTTTCAGCCAATTTTCTGGATTTTTGAAAATTTCACTTTTTTGTGAAAATATCCACTAAACGAGGGAATAATATGTGTGAGCGTAAACCAGGAGAGTTCCAAATGTGTGTGGGTAGAATATATATCCCACGGGGGTAAAATTGAAAAAAGTTGAAAAAAATTTTTTTTGGTCTTAGTCATTTTTCCGGCGTTTATCAGACTTTCAGAAAGGGGAAATGTCAGTGAGCATTCCGATTTCAGTTCCAGAGCAATTCGCCCAATGAGTCCTTAATATTTAGTGGTTTTCAGCCAATTTTCTGGATTTTTGAAAATTTCACTTTTTTGTGAAAATATCCACTAAATGAGGGAATAATATGTGTGAGGGTACCCCAGGAGAGTTCCAAATGTGTGTGGGTAGAATATATATCCCACGGGGGTAAAATTGAAAAAAGTTGAACAAATTTTTTTTTGGACTTAGTCATTTTTCCGGCGTTTATCATACTTTCAGATAGGGGAAATGTCTGTGAGCGTTCCGATTTCAGTTCCAGAGCAATTCGCCCAATGAGTCCTTGATATTTAGTCGTTTTCAGCCAATTTTCTGGATTTTTGAAAATTTCACTTTTTTGTGAAAATATCCACTAAATGAGGGAATAATATGTGTGAGGGTACCCCAGGAGAGTTCCAAATGTGTGTGGGTAGAATATATATCCCATGGGGGTAAAATTGAAAAAAGTTGAACAAATTTTTTTTTGGACTAAGTCATTTTTCCAGCGTTTATCAGACTTTCAGATAGGGGAAATGTCAGTGACCTTTCCGATTTCAGTTCCAGAGCAATTCGCCCAATGAGTCCTTGATATTTAGTCGTTTTCTGCCAATTTTCTGGATTTTTGAAAATTTCACTTTTTTGTGAAAATATCCACTAAACGAGGGAATAATATGTGTGAGGGTACCCCAGGAGAGTTCCAAATGTGTGTGGGTAGAATATATATCCCATGGGGGTAAAATAGAAAAAAGTTGAACAAATTTTTTTTTGGACTTAGTCATTTTTCCAGCGTTTATCAGACTTTCAGATAGGGGAAATGTCAGTGAGCGTTCCGATTTCAGTTCCAGAGCAATTCGCCCAATGAGTCCTTGATATTTAGTCGTTTTCAGCCAATTTTCTGGATTTTTGAAAATTTCACTTTTTTGTGAAAATATCCACTAAATGAGGGAATAATATGTGTGAGGGTACCCCAGGAGAGTTCCAAATGTGTGTGGGTAGAATATATATCCCACGGGAGTAAAATTGAAAAAAGTTGAATAAAATTTTTTTTTGGACTTAGTCATTTTTCCGGCGTTTATCAGACTTTCAGAAAGGGGAAATGTCAGTGAGCGTTCCGATTTCAGTTCCAGAGCAATTCGCCCAATGAGTCCTTGATATTTAGTCGTTTTCAGCCAATTTTCTGGATTTTTGAAAATTTCACTTTTTTGTGAAAATATCCACTAAATGAGGGAATAATATGTGTGAGGGTACCCCAGGAGAGTTCCAAATGTGTGTGGGCAGAATATATATCCCACGGGGGTAAAATTGAAAAAAGTTGAAAAAATTTTTTTTTTGGACTTAGTCATTTTTCCGGCGTTTATCAGACTTTCAGATAGGGGAAATGTCAGTGAGCGTTCCGATTTCAGTTCCAGAGCAATTCACCCAATGAGTCCTTGATATTTAGTCGTTTTCAGCCAATTTTCTGGATTTATGAAAATGTCACTTTTTTGTGAAAATATCCACTAAACGAGGGAATAATATGTGTGAGGGTACCCCAGGAGAGTTCCAAATGAGTGTGGGTAGAATATATATCCCACGGGGGTAAAATTGAAAATAGTTGAACAAATTTTTTTTTGGACTTAGTCATTTTTCCGGCGTTTATCATACTTTCAGATAGGGGAAATGTCTGTGAGCGTTCCGATTTCAGTTCCAGAGCAATTCGCCCATTGAGTCCTTGATATTTAGTCGTTTTCAGCCAATTTCCTGGATTTATGAAAATGTCACTTTTTTGTGAAAATATCCACTAAATGAGGGAATAATATGTGTGAGGGTACCCCAGGAGAGTTCCAAATGTGTGTGGGTAGAATATATATCCCACGGGGGTAAAATTGAAAATAGTTGAACAAATTTTTTTTTGGACTTAGTCATTTTTCCGGCGTTTATCAGACTATCAGATAGGGGAAATGTCAGTGAGCGTTCCGATTTCAGTTCCAGAGCAATTCGCCCAATGAGTCCTTGATATTTAGTCGTTTTCAGCCAATTTTCTGGATTTTTGAAAATTTCACTTTTTTGTGAAAATATCCACTAAATGAGGGAATAATATGTGTGAGGGTACCCCAGGAGAGTTCCAAATGTGTGTGGGTAGAATATATATCCCATGGGGGTAAAATTGAAAAAAGTTGAACAAATTTTTTTTTGGACTTAGTCATTTTTCCAGCGTTTATCAGACTTTCAGATAGGGGAAATGTCAGTGAGCGTTCCGATTTCAGTTCCAGAGCAATTCGCCCAATGAGTCCTTGATATTTAGTCGTTTTCAGCCAATTTTCTGGATTTTTGAAAATTTCACTTTTTTGTGAAAATATCCACTAAACGAGGGAATAATATGTGTGAGGGTAAACCAGGAGAGTTCCAAATGTGTGTGGGTAGAATATATATCCCACGGGGGTAAAATTGAAAAAAGTTGAAAAAAATTTTTTTTGGACTTAGTCATTTTTCCGGCGTTTATCAGACTTTCAGAAAGGGGAAATGTCAGTGAGCATTCCGATTTCAGTTCCAGAGCAATTCGCCCAATGAGTCCTTAATATTTAGTGGTTTTCAGCCAATTTTCTGGATTTTTGAAAATTTCACTTTTTTGTGAAAATATCCACTAAATGAGGGAATAATATGTGTGAGGGTACCCCAGGAGAGTTCCAAATGTGTGTGGGTAGAATATATATCCCACGGGGGTAAAATTGAAAAAAGTTGAACAAATTTTTTTTTGGACTTAGTCATTTTTCCGGCGTTTATCATACTTTCAGATAGGGGAAATGTCTGTGAGCGTTCCGATTTCAGTTCCAGAGCAATTCGCCCAATGAGTCCTTGATATTTAGTCGTTTTCAGCCAATTTTCTGGATTTTTGAAAATTTCACTTTTTTGTGAAAATATCCACTAAATGAGGGAATAATATGTGTGAGGGTACCCCAGGAGAGTTCCAAATGTGTGTGGGTAGAATATATATCCCATGGGGGTAAAATTGAAAAAAGTTGAACAAATTTTTTTTTGGACTAAGTCATTTTTCCAGCGTTTATCAGACTTTCAGATAGGGGAAATGTCAGTGACCTTTCCGATTTCAGTTCCAGAGCAATTCGCCCAATGAGTCCTTGATATTTAGTCGTTTTCTGCCAATTTTCTGGATTTTTGAAAATTTCACTTTTTTGTGAAAGTATCCACTAAACGAGGGAATAATATGTGTGAGGGTACCCCAGGAGAGTTCCAAATGTGTGTGGGTAGAAAATATATCCCATGGGGGTAAAATAGAAAAAAGTTGAACAAATTTTTTTTTGGACTTAGTCATTTTTCCAGCGTTTATCAGACTTTCAGATAGGGGAAATGTCAGTGATCGTTCCGATTTCAGTTCCAGAGCAATTCGCCCAATGAGTCCTTGATATTTAGTCGTTTTCAGCCAATTTTCTGGATTTTTGAAAATTTCACTTTTTTGTGAAAATATCCACTAAATGAGGGAATAATATGTGTGAGGGTACCCCAGGAGAGTTCCAAATGTGTGTGGGTAGAATATATATCCCACGGGGGTAAAATTGAAAAAAGTTGAATAAAATTTTTTTTTGGACTTAGTCATTTTTCCGGCGTTTATCAGACTTTCAGAAAGGGGAAATGTCAGTGAGCGTTCCGATTTCAGTTCCAGAGCAATTCGCCCAATGAGTCCTTGATATTTAGTCGTTTTCAGCCAATTTTCTGGATTTTTGAAAATTTCACTTTTTTGTGAAAATATCCACTAAACGAGGGAATAATATGTGTGAGGGTACCCCAGGAGAGTTCCAAATGTTTGTGGGTAGAATATATATCCCACGGGGGTAAAATTGAAAAAAGTTGAAAAAAATTTTTTTTTGGACTTAGTAATTTTTCCGGCGTTTATCAGACTTTCAGAAAGGGGAAATGTCAGTGAGCGTTCCGATTTCAGTTACAGAGCAATTCGCCCAATGAGTCCATGATATTTAGTCGTTTTCAGCCAATTTTCTGGATATTTGAAAATTTCACTTTTTTTGTGAAAATATCCACTAAATGAGGGAATAATATGTGTGAGGGTACCCCAGGAGAGATCCAAATGTGTGTGGGTAGAATATATATCCCATGGGGGTAAAATTGAAAAAAGTTGAACAAATTTTTTTTTGGACTTAGTCATTTTTCCGGCGTTTATCAGACTTTCAGATAGGGGAAATGTCAGTGAGCGTTCTGATTTCAGTTCCAGAGCAATTCGCCCAATGAGTCCTTGATATTTAGTCGTTTTCAGCCAATTTTCTGGATTTTTGAAAATTTCACTTTTTTGTGAAAATATCCACTAAACGAGGGAATAATATGTGTGAGGGTACCCCAGGAGAGTTCCAAATGAGTGTGGGTAGAATATATATCCCACGGGGGTAAAATTGAAAAAAGTTGAACAAATTTTTTTTTGGACTTAGTCATTTTTCCGGCGTTTATCAGACTTTAAGATAGGGGAAATGTCAGTGAGCGTTCCGATTTCAGTTCCAGAGCAATTCGCCCAATGAGTCCTTGATATTTAGTCGTTTTCAGCCAATTTTCTGGATATTTGAAAATTTCACTTTTTTGTGAAAATATTCACTAAACGAGATAATAATATGTGTGAGGGTACCCCAGGAGAGTTCCAAATGTGTGTGGGTAGAATATATATCCCACGGGGGTAAAATTGAAAAAAGTTGAAAAATTTTTTTTTTTGGACTTAGTCATTTTTCCGGCGTTTATCAGACTTTAAGATAGGGGAAATGTCAGTGAGCGTTCCGATTTCAGTTCCAGAGCAATTCGCCCAATGAGTCCTTGATATTTAGTCGTTTTCAGCCAATTTCCTGGATTTATGAAAATGTCACTTTTTTGTGAAAATATTCACTAAACGAGGGAATAATATGTGTGAGGGTACCCCAGGAGAGTTCCAAATGTGTGTGGGTAGAATATATATCCCACGGGGGTAAAATTGAAAAAAGTTGAATAAAATTTTTTTTTGGACTTAGTCATTTTTCCGGCGTTTATCAGACTTTCAGAAAGGGGAAATGTCAGTGAGCGTTCCGATTTCAGTTCCAGAGCAATTCGCCCAATGAGTCCTTGATATTTAGTCGTTTTCAGCCAATTTTCTGGATTTTTGAAAATTTCACTTTTTTGTGAAAATATCCACTAAACGAGGGAATAATATGTGTGAGGGTACCCCAGGAGAGTTCCAAATGTTTGTGGGTAGAATATATATCCCACGGGGGTAAAACTGAAAAAAGTTGAAAAAAAATTTTTTTTGGACTTAGTAATTTTTCCGGCGTTTATCAGACTTTCAGAAAGGGGAAATGTCAGTGAGCGTTCCGATTTCAGTTCCAGAGCAATTCGCCCAATGAGTCCTTGATATTTAGTCGTTTTCAGCCAATTTTCTGGATTTATGAAAATGTCACTTTTTTGTGAAAATATCCACTAAACGTAGGGAATAATATGTGTGAATGTACCCCAGGAGAGTTCCAAATGTGTGTGGGTAGAATATATATCCCATGGGGGTAAAATTGAAAAAAGTTGAACAAATTTTTTTTTGGACTTAGTCATTTTTCCGGCGTTTATCAGACTTTCAGAAAGGGGAAATGTCAGTGAGCGTTCCGATTTCAGTTCCAGAGCAATTCGCCCAATGAGTCCTTGATATTTAGTCGTTTTCAGCCAATTTTCTGGATTTTTGAAAATTTCACTTTTTTGTGAAAATATCCACTAAACGAGGGAATAATATGTGTGAGGGTACCCCAGGAGAGTTCCAAATGTGTGTGGGTAGAATATATATCCCACGGGGGTAAAATTGAAAAAAGTTGAAAAAATTTTTTTTTGGGACTTAGTCATTTTTCCGGCGTTTATCAGACTTTCAGATAGGGGAAATGTCAGTGAGCGTTCCGATTTCAGTTCCAGAGCAATTCGCCCAATGAGTCCTTGATATTTAGTCGTTTTCAGCCAATTTCCTGGATTTATGAAAATGTCACTTTTTTGTGAAAATATCCACTAAACGAGGGAATAATATGTGTGAGGGTACCCCAGGAGAGTTCCAAATGAGTGTGGGTAGAATATATATCCCACGGGGGTAAAATTGAAAATAGTTGAACAAATTTTTTTTTGGACTTAGTCATTTTTCCGGCGTTTATCAGACTATCAGATAGGGGAAATGTCAGTGAGCCTTCCGATTTCAGTTCCAGAGCAATTCGCCCAATGAGTCCTTGATATTTAGTCGTTTTCAGCCAATTTTCTGGATTTTTGAAAATTTCACTTTTTTGTGAAAATATCCACTAAATGAGGGAATAATATGTGTGAGGGTACCCCAGGAGAGTTCCAAATGTGTGTGGGTAGAATATATATCCCATGGGGGTAAAATTGAAAAAAGTTGAACAAATTTTTTTTTGGACTTAGTCATTTTTCCAGCGTTTATCAGACTTTCAGATAGGGGAAATGTCAGTGAGCGTTCCGATTTCAGTTCCAGAGCAATTCGCCCAATGAGTCCTTGATATTTAGTCGTTTTCAGCCAATTTTCTGGATTTTTGAAAATTTCACTTTTTTGTGAAAATATCCACTAAATGAGGGAATAATATGTGTGAGGGTACCCCAGGAGAGTTCCAGATGAGTGTGGGTAGAATATATATCCCACGGGGGTAAAATTGAAAAAAGTTGAAAAAATTTTTTTTTGGACTTAGTAATTTTTCCGGCGTTTATCATACTTTCAGATAGGGGAAATGTCTGTGAGCGTTCCGATTTCAGTTCCAGAGCAATTCGCCCAATGAGTCCTTGTTATTTAGTCGTTTTCAGCCAATTTTCTGGATTTTTGAAAATTTCACTTTTTTGTGAAAATATCCACTAAATGAGGGAATAATATGTGTGAGGGTACCCCAGGAGAGTTCCAAATGTGTGTGGGTAGAATATATATCCCATGGGGGTAAAATTGAAAAAAGTTGAACAAATTTTTTTTTGGACTTAGTCATTTTTCCAGCGTTTATCAGACTTTCAGATAGGGGAAATGTCAGTGAGCATTCCGATTTCAGTTCCAGAGCAATTCGCCCAATGAGTCCTTGATATTTAGTCGTTTTCAGCCAATTTTCTGGATTTTTGAAAATTTCACTTTTTTGTGAAAATATCCACTAAATGAGGGAATAATATGTGTGAGGGTACCCCAGGAGAGTTCCAAATGTGTGTGGGTAGAATATATATCCCATGGGGGTAAAATAGAAAAAAGTTGAACAAATTTTTTTTTGGACTTAGTCATTTTTCCAGCGTTTATCAGACTTTCAGATAGGGGAAATGTCAGTGAGCGTTCCGATTTCAGTTCCAGAGCAATTCGCCCAATGAGTCCTTGATATTTAGTCGTTTTCAGCCAATTTTCTGGATTTTTGAAAATTTCACTTTTTTGTGAAAATATCCACTAAACGAGGGAATAATATGTGTGAGGGTACCCCAGGAGAGTTCCAAATGTGTGTGGGTAGAATATATATACCACGGGGGTAAAATTGAAAAAAGTTGAAAAAAATTTTTTTTTGGACTTAGTCATTTTTCCGGCGTTTATCAGACTTTCAGATAGGGGAAATGTCAGTGAGCGTTCCGATTTCAGTTCCAGAGCAATTCGCCCAATGAGTCCTTGATATTTAGTCGTTTTCAGCCAATTTCCTGGATTTATGAAAATGTCACTTTTTTGTGAAAATATCCACTAAACGAGGGAATAATATGTGTGAGGGTACCCCAGGAGAGTTCCAAATGAGTGTGGGTAGAATATATATCCCACGGGGGTAAAATTGAAAATAGTTGAACAAATTTTTTTTTGGACTTAGTCATTTTTCCGGCGTTTATCAGACTATCAGATAGGGGAAATGTCAGTGAGCGTTCCGATTTCAGTTCCAGAGCAATTCGCCCAATGAGTCCTTGATATTTAGTCGTTTTCAGCCAATTTTCTGGATTTTTGAAAATTTCACTTTTTTGTGAAAATATCCACTAAACGAGGGAATAATATGTGTGAGGGTAAACCAGGAGAGTTCCAAATGTGTGTGGGTAGAATATATATCCCACGGGGGTAAAATTGAAAAAAGTTGAAAAAAATTTTTTTTGGACTTAGTCATTTTTCCGGCGTTTATCAGACTTTCAGAAAGGGGAAATGTCAGTGAGCATTCCGATTTCAGTTCCAGAGCAATTCGCCCAATGAGTCCTTGATATTTAGTGGTTTTCAGCCAATTTTCTGGATTTTTGAAAATTTCACTTTTTTGTGAAAATATCCACTAAATGAGGGAATAATATGTGTGAGGGTACCCCAGGAGAGTTCCAAATGTGTGTGGGTAGAATATATATCCCACGGGGGTAAAATTGAAAAAAGTTGAAAAAATTTTTTTTTTGGACTTAGTCATTTTTCCGGCGTTTATCAGACTTTCAGATAGGGGAAATGTCAGTGAGCGTTCCGATTTCAGTTCCAGAGCAATTCACCCAATGAGTCCTTGATATTTAGTCGTTTTCAGCCAATTTTCTGGATTTATGAAAATGTCACTTTTTTGTGAAAATATCCACTAAACGAGGGAATAATATGTGTGAGGGTACCCCAGGAGAGTTCCAAATGAGTGTGGGTAGAATATATATCCCACGGGGGTAAAATTGAAAATAGTTGAACAAATTTTTTTTTGGACTTAGTCATTTTTCCGGCGTTTATCATACTTTCAGATAGGGGAAATGTCTGTGAGCGTTCCGATTTCAGTTCCAGAGCAATTCGCCCAATGAGTCCTTGATATTTAGTCGTTTTCAGCCAATTTTCTGGATTTTTGAAAATTTCGCTTTTTTGTGAAAATATCCACTAAACGAGGGAATAATATGTGTGAGGGTAAACCAGGAGAGTTCCAAATGTGTGTGGGTAGAATATATATCCCACGGGGGTAAAATT
This sequence comes from Phyllobates terribilis, assembly GCF_046119375.1. Classification (NCBI taxonomy): domain Eukaryota; kingdom Metazoa; phylum Chordata; class Amphibia; order Anura; family Dendrobatidae; genus Phyllobates; species Phyllobates terribilis. The sequence continues at coordinate 1,176,429 of NW_027363138.1, forward strand.
GAGAAAAGTTGAAAAAAATTTTTTTTGGACTTAGTCATTTTTCCGGCGTTTATCAGACTTTCAGAAAGGGGAAATGTCAGTGAGCATTCCGATTTCAGTTCCAGAGCAATTCGCCCAATGAGTCCTTGATATTTAGTGGTTTTCAGCCAATTTTCTGGATTTTTGAAAATTTCACTTTTTTGTGAAAATATCCACTAAATGAGGGAATAATATGTGTGAGGGTACCCCAGGAGAGTTCCAAATGTGTGTGGGTAGAATATATATCCCACGGGGGTAAAATTGAAAAAAGTTGAAAAAATTTTTTTTTTGGACTTAGTCATTTTTCCGGTGTTTATCAGACTTTCAGATAGGGGAAATGTCAGTGAGCGTTCCGATTTCAGTTCCAGAGCAATTCACCCAATGAGTCCTTGATATTTAGTCGTTTTCAGCCAATTTTCGGGATTTATGAAAATGTCACTTTTTTGTGAAAATATCCACTAAACGAGGGAATAATATGTGTGAGGGTACCCCAGGAGAGTTCCAAATGAGTGTGGGTAGAATATATATCCCACGGGGGTAAAATTGAAAATAGTTGAACAAATTTTTTTTGGACTTAGTCATTTTTCCGGCGTTTATCATACTTTCAGATAGGGGAAATGTCTGTGAGCGTTCCGATTTCAGTTCCAGAGCAATTCGCCCAATGAGTCCTTGATATTTAGTCGTTTTCAGCCAATTTTCTGGATTTTTGAAAATTTCACTTTTTTGTGAAAATATCCACTAAATGAGGGAATAATATGTGTGAGGGTACCCCAGGAGAGTTCCAAATGTGTGTGGGTAGAATATATATCCCATGGGGGTAAAATTGAAAAAAGTTGAACAAATTTTTTTTTGGACTTAGTCATTTTTCCAGCGTTTATCAGACTTTCAGATAGGGGAAATGTCAGTGACCTTTCCGATTTCAGTTCCAGAGCAATTCGCCCAATGAGTCCTTGATATTTAGTCGTTTTCAGCCAATTTTCTGGATTTTTGAAAATTTCACTTTTTTGTGAAAATATCCACTAAACGAGGGAATAATATGTGTGAGGGTACCCCAGGAGAGTTCCAAATGTGTGTGGGTAGAATATATATCCCACGGGGGTAAAATTGAAAAAAGTTGAAAAAAATTTTTTTTTGGACTTAGTAATTTTTCCGGCGTTTATCAGACTTTCAGAAAGGGGAAATGTCAGTGAGCGTTCCGATTTCAGTTACAGAGCAATTCGCCCAATGAGTCCTTGATATTTAGTCGTTTTCAGCCAATTTTCTGGATATTTGAAAATTTCACTTTTTTTGTGAAAATATCCACTAAATGAGGGAATAATATGTGTGAGGGTACCCCAGGAGAGATCCAAATGTGTGTGGGTAGAATATATATCCCACGGGGGTAAAATTGAAAAAAGTTGAAAAATTTTTTTTTTTGGACTCAGTCATTTTTCCGGCGTTTATCACACTTTCAGATTGGGGAAATGTCAGTGAGCGTTCCGATTTCAGTTCCAGAGCAATTCGCCCAATGAGTCCTTGATATTTAGTCGTTTTCAGCCAATTTTCTGGATTTTTGAAAATTTCACTTTTTTGTGAAAATATCCACTAAACGAGGGAATAATATGTGTGAGGGTACCCCAGGAGAGTTCCAAATGAGTGTGGGTAGAATATATATCCCACGGGGGTAAAATTGAAAAAAGTTGAACAAATTTTTTTTTGGACTTAGTCATTTTTCCGGCGTTTATCAGACTATCAGATAGGGGAAATGTCAGTGAGCTTTCCGATTTCAGTTCCAGAGCAATTCGCCCAATGAGTCCTTGATATTTAGTCGTTTTCAGCCAATTTTCTAGATTTTTGAAAATTTCACTTTTTTGTGAAAATATCCACTAAACGTAGGGAATAATATGTGTGAGGGTACCCCAGGAGAGTTCCAAATGAGTGTGGGTAGAATATATATCCCATGGGGGTAAAATTGAAAAAAGTTGAACAAATTTTTTTTTGGACTTAGTCATTTTTCCGGCGTTTATCAGACTTTAAGATAGGGGAAATGTCAGTGAGCGTTCCGATTTCAGTTCCAGAGCAATTCGCCCAATGAGTCCTTGATATTTAGTCGTTTTCAGCCAATTTTCTGGATATTTGAAAATTTCACTTTTTTGTGAAAATATTCACTAAACGAGGGAATAATATGTGTGAGGGTACCCCAGGAGAGTTCCAAATGTGTGTGGGTAGAATATATATCCCACGGGGGTAAAATTGAAAAAAGTTGAAAAATTTTTTTTTTTTGGACTTAGTCATTTTTCCGGCGTTTATCAGACTTTAAGATAGGGGAAATGTCAGTGAGCGTTCCGATTTCAGTTCCAGAGCAATTCGCCCAATGAGTCCTTGATATTTAGTCGTTTTCAGCCAATTTCCTTGATTTATGAAAATGTCACTTTTTTGTGAAAATATTCACTAAACGAGGGAATAATATGTGTGAGGGTACCCCAGGAGAGTTCCAAATGTGTGTGGGTAGAATATATATCCCACGGGGGTAAAATTGAAAAAAGTTGAATAAAATTTTTTTTTGGACTTAGTCATTTTTCCGGCGTTTATCAGACTTTCAGAAAGGGGAAATGTCAGTGAGCGTTCCGATTTCAGTTCCAGAGCAATTCGCCCAATGAGTCCTTGATATTTAGTCGTTTTCAGCCAATTTTCTGGATTTTTGAAAATTTCACTTTTTTGTGAAAATATCCACTAAACGAGGGAATAATATGTGTGAGGGTACCCCAGGAGAGTTCCAAATGTTTGTGGGTAGAATATATATCCCACGGGGGTAAAATTGAAAAAAGTTGAAAAAAATTTTTTTTTGGACTTAGTAATTTTTCCGGCGTTTATCAGACTTTCAGAAAGGGGAAATGTCAGTGAGCGTTCCGATTTCAGTTCCAGAGCAATTCGCCCAATGAGTCCTTGATATTTAGTCGTTTTCAGCCAATTTTCTGGATTTATGAAAATGTCACTTTTTTGTGAAAATATCCACTAAACGAGGGAATAATATGTGTGAGGGTACCCCATGAGAGTTCCAAATGAGTGTGGGTAGAAAATATATCCCACGGGGGTAAAATTGAAAATAGTTGAACAAATTTTTTTTTGGACTTAGTCATTTTTCCGGCGTTTATCAGACTATCAGATAGGGGAAATGTCAGTGAGCTTTCCGATTTCAGTTCCAGAGCAATTCGCCCAATGAGTCCTTGATATTTAGTCGTTTTCAGCCAATTTTCTAGATTTTTGAAAATTTCACTTTTTTGTGAAAATATCCACTAAACGTAGGGAATAATATGTGTGAATGTACCCCAGGAGAGTTCCAAATGTGTGTGGGTAGAATATATATCCCATGGGGGTAAAATTGAAAAAAGTTGAACAAATTTTTTTTTGGACTTAGTCATTTTTCCGGCGTTTATCAGACTTTCAGATAGGGGAAATGTCAGTGAGCGTTCTGATTTCAGTTCCAGAGCAATTTGCCCAATGAGTCCTTGATATTTAGTCGTTTTCAGCCAATTTTCTGGATTTTTGAAAATTTCACTTTTTTGTGAAAATATCCACTAAACGAGGGAATAATATGTGTGAGGGTACCCCAGGAGAGTTCCAAATGTGTGTGGGTAGAATATATATCCCACGGGGGTAAAATTGAAAAAAGTTGAAAAAATTTTTTTTTGGGACTTAGTCATTTTTCCGGCGTTTATCAGACTTTCACATAGGGGAAATGTCAGTGAGCGTTCCGATTTCAGTTCCAGAGCAATTCGCCCAATGAGTCCTTGATATTTAGTCGTTTTCAGCCAATTTCCTGGATTTATGAAAATGTCACTTTTTTGTGAAAATATCCACTAAACGAGGGAATAATATGTGTGAGGGTACCCCAGGAGAGTTCCAAATGAGTGTGGGTAGAATATATATCCCACGGGGGTAAAATTGAAAATAGTTGAACAAATTTTTTTTTGGACTTAGTCATTTTTCCGGCGTTTATCAGACTATCAGATAGGGGAAATGTCAGTGAGCCTTCCGATTTCAGTTCCAGAGCAATTCGCCCAATGAGTCCTTGATATTTAGTCGTTTTCAGCCAATTTTCTGGATTTTTGAAAATTTCACTTTTTTGTGAAAATATCCACTAAATGAGGGAATAATATGTGTGAGGGTACCCCAGGAGAGTTCCAAATGTGTGTGGGTAGAATATATATCCCACGGGGGTAAAATTGAAAAAAGTTGAAAAAATTTTTTTTTTGGACTTAGTCATTTTTCCGGCGTTTATCAGACTTTCAGATAGGGGAAATGTCAGTGAGCGTTCCGATTTCAGTTCCAGAGCAATTCGCCCAATGAGTCCTTGATATTTAGTCGTTTTCACCCAATTTTCTGGATTTATGAAAATTTCACTTTTTTGTGAAAATATCCACTAAATGAGGGAATAATATGTGTGAGGGTACCCCAGGAGAGTTCCAAATGTTTGTGGGTAGAATATATATCCCACGGGGGTAAAATTGAAAAAAGTTGAAAAAAATTTTTTTTTGGACTTAGTAATTTTTCCGGCGTTTATCAGACTATCAGAAAGGGGAAATGTCAGTGAGCGTTCCGATTTCAGTTACAGAGCAATTCGCCCAATGAGTCCTTGATATTTAGTCGTTTTCAGCCAATTTTCTGGATATTTGAAAATTTCACTTTTTTTGTGAAAATATCCACTAAATGAGGGAATAATATGTGTGAGGGTACCCCAGGAGAGATCCAAATGTGTGTGGGTAGAATATATATCCCACGGGGGTAAAATTGAAAAAAGTTGAAAAATTTTTTTTTTTGGACTCAGTCATTTTTCCGGCGTTTATCACACTTTCAGATTGGGGAAATGTCAGTGAGCGTTCCGATTTCAGTTCCAGAGCAATTCGCCCAATGAGTCCTTGATATTTAGTCGTTTTCAGCCAATTTTCTGGATTTTTGAAAATTTCACTTTTTTGTGAAAATATCCACTAAACGAGGGAATAATATGTGTGAATGTACCCCAGGAGAGTTCCAAATGTGTGTGGGTAGAATATATATCCCATGGGGGTAAAATTGAAAAAAGTTGAACAAATTTTTTTTTGGACTTAGTCATTTTTCCGGCGTTTATCAGACTTTCAGATAGGGGAAATGTCAGTGAGCGTTCTGATTTCAGTTCCAGAGCAATTCGCCCAATGAGTCCTTGATATTTAGTCGTTTTCAGCCAATTTTCTGGATTTTTGAAAATTTCACTTTTTTGTGAAAATATCCACTAAACGAGGGAATAATATGTGTGAGGGTACCCCAGGAGAGTTCCAAATGAGTGTGGGTAGAATATATATCCCACGGGGGTAAAATTGAAAAAAGTTGAACAAATTTTTTTTTGGACTTAGTCATTTTTCCGGCGTTTATCAGACTTTAAGATAGGGGAAATGTCAGTGAGCGTTCCGATTTCAGTTCCAGAGCAATTCGCCCAATGAGTCCTTGATATTTAGTCGTTTTCAGCCAATTTTCTGGATATTTGAAAATTTCACTTTTTTGTGAAAATATTCACTAAACGAGGGAATAATATGTGTGAGGGTACCCCAGGAGAGTTCCAAATGTGTGTGGGTAGAATATATATCCCACGGGGGTAAAATTGAAAAAAGTTGAAAAATTTTTTTTTTTGGACTTAGTCATTTTTCTGGCGTTTATCAGACTTTAAGATAGGGGAAATGTCAGTGAGCGTTCCGATTTCAGTTCCAGAGCAATTCGCCCAATGAGTCCTTGATATTTAGTCGTTTTCAGCCAATTTCCTGGATTTATGAAAATGTCACTTTTTTGTGAAAATATTCACTAAACGAGGGAATAATATGTGTGAGGGTACCCCAGGAGAGTTCCAAATGTGTGTGGGTAGAATATATATCCCACGGGGGTAAAATTGAAAAAAGTTGAATAAAATTTTTTTTTGGACTTAGTCATTTTTCCGGCGTTTATCAGACTTTCAGAAAGGGGAAATGTCAGTGAGCGTTCCGATTTCAGTTCCAGAGCAATTCGCCCAATGAGTCCTTGATATTTAGTCGTTTTCAGCCAATTTTCTGGATTTTTGAAAATTTCACTTTTTTGTGAAAATATCCACTAAACGAGGGAATAATATGTGTGAGGGTACCCCAGGAGAGTTCCAAATGTTTGTGTGTAGAATATATATCCCACGGGGGTAAAATTGAAAAAAGTTGAAAAAAATTTTTTTTTGGACTTAGTAATTTTTCCGGCGTTTATCAGACTTTCAGAAAGGGGAAATGTCAGTGAGCGTTCCGATTTCAGTTCCAGAGCAATTCGCCCAATGAGTCCTTGATATTTAGTCGTTTTCAGCCAATTTTCTGGATTTATGAAAATGTCACTTTTTTGTGAAAATATCCACTAAACGAGGGAATAATATGTGTGAGGGTACCCCATGAGAGTTCCAAATGAGTGTGGGTAGAAAATATATCCCACGGGGGTAAAATTGAAAATAGTTGAACAAATTTTTTTTTGGACTTAGTCATTTTTCCGGCGTTTATCAGACTATCAGATAGGGGAAATGTCAGTGAGCTTTCCGATTTCAGTTCCAGAGCAATTCGCCCAATGAGTCCTTGATATTTAGTCGTTTTCAGCCAATTTTCTAGATTTTTGAAAATTTCACTTTTTTGTGAAAATATCCACTAAACGTAGGGAATAATATGTGTGAATGTACCCCAGGAGAGTTCCAAATGTGTGTGGGTAGAATATATATCCCATGGGGGTAAAATTGAAAAAAGTTGAAAAAATTTTTTTTTGGGACTTAGTCATTTTTCCGGCGTTTATCAGACTTTCACATAGGGGAAATGTCAGTGAGCGTTCCGATTTCAGTTCCAGAGCAATTCGCCCAATGAGTCCTTGATATTTAGTCGTTTTCAGCCAATTTCCTGGATTTATGAAAATGTCACTTTTTTGTGAAAATATCCACTAAACGAGGGAATAATATGTGTGAGGGTACCCCAGGAGAGTTCCAAATGAGTGTGGGTAGAATATATATCCCACGGGGGTAAAATTGAAAATAGTTGAACAAATTTTTTTTGGACTTAGTCATTTTTCCGGCGTTTATCAGACTATCAGATAGGGGAAATGTCAGTGAGCCTTCCGATTTCAGTTCCAGAGCAATTCGCCCAATGAGTCCTTGATATTTAGTCGTTTTCAGCCAATTTTCTGGATTTTTGAAAATTTCACTTTTTTGTGAAAATATCCACTAAATGAGGGAATAATATGTGTGAGGGTACCCCAGGAGAGATCCAAATGTGTGTGGGTAGAATATATATCCCACGGGGGTAAAATTGAAAAAAGTTGAAAAATTTTTTTTTTTGGACTCAGTCATTTTTCCGGCGTTTATCACACTTTCAGATTGGGGAAATGTCAGTGAGCGTTCCGATTTCAGTTCCAGAGCAATTCGCCCAATGAGTCCTTGATATTTAGTCGTTTTCAGCCAATTTTCTGGATTTTTGAAAATTTCACTTTTTTGTGAAAATATCCACTAAACGAGGGAATAATATGTGTGAGGGTACCCCAGGAGAGTTCCAAATGAGTGTGGGTAGAATATATATCCCACGGGGGTAAAATTGAAAAAAGTTGAACAAATTTTTTTTTGGACTTAGTCATTTTTCCGGCGTTTATCAGACTTTCAGATAGGGGAAATGTCAGTGAGCGTTCCGATTTCAGTTCCAGAGCAATTCGCCCAATGAGTCCTTGATATTTAGTCGTTTTCAGCCAATTTTCTGGATTTATGAAAATGTCACTTTTTTGTGAAAATATCCACTAAACGAGGAATAATATGTGTGAGGGTACCCCATGAGAGTTCCAAATGAGTGTGGGTAGAAAATATATCCCACGGGGGTAAAATTGAAAATAGTTGAACAAATTTTTTTTTGGACTTAGTCATTTTTCCGGCGTTTATCAGACTATCAGATAGGGGAAATGTCAGTGAGCTTTCCGATTTCAGTTCCAGAGCAATTCGCCCAATGAGTCCTTGATATTTAGTCGTTTTCAGCCAATTTTCTAGATTTTTGAAAATTTCACTTTTTTGTGAAAATATCCACTAAACGTAGGGAATAATATGTGTGAATGTACCCCAGGAGAGTTCCAAATGTGTGTGGGTAGAATATATATCCCATGGGGGTAAAATTGAAAAAAGTTGAACAAATTTTTTTTTGGACTTAGTCATTTTTCCGGCGTTTATCAGACTTTCAGATAGGGGAAATGTCAGTGAGCGTTCGATTTCAGTTCCAGAGCAATTCGCCCAATGAGTCCTTGATATTTAGTCGTTTTCAGCCAATTTTCAGGATTTTTGAAAATTTCACTTTTTTGTGAAAATATCCACTAAACGAGGGAATAATATGTGTGAGGGTACCCCAGGAGAGTTCCAAATGAGTGTGGGTAGAATATATATCCCACGGGGGTAAAATTGAAAAAAGTTGAACAAATTTTTTTTTGGACTTAGTCATTTTTCCGGCGTTTATCAGACTTTAAGATAGGGGAAATGTCAGTGAGCGTTCCGATTTCAGTTCCAGAGCAATTCGCCCAATGAGTCCTTGATATTTAGTCGTTTTCAGCCAATTTCCTGGATTTATGAAAATGTCACTTTTTTGTGAAAATATTCACTAAACGAGGGAATAATATGTGTGAGGGTACCCCAGGAGAGTTCCAAATGTGTGTGGGTAGAATATATATCCCACGGGGGTAAAATTGAAAAAAGTTGAATAAAATTTTTTTTTGGACTTAGTCATTTTTCCGGCGTTTATCAGACTTTCAGAAAGGGGAAATGTCAGTGAGCGTTCCGATTTCAGTTCCAGAGCAATTCGCCCAATGAGTCCTTGATATTTAGTCGTTTTCAGCCAATTTTCTGGATTTTTGAAAATTTCACTTTTTTGTGAAAATATCCACTAAACGAGGGAATAATATGTGTGAGGGTACCCCAGGAGAGTTCCAAATGTTTGTGGGTAGAATATATATCCCACGGGGGTAAAATTGAAAAAAGTTGAAAAAAATTTTTTTTTGGACTTAGTAATTTTTCCGGCGTTTATCAGACTTTCAGAAAGGGGAAATGTCAGTGAGCGTTCCGATTTCAGTTCCAGAGCAATTCGCCCAATGAGTCCTTGATATTTAGTCGTTTTCAGCCAATTTTCTGGATTTATGAAAATGTCACTTTTTTGTGAAAATATCCACTAAACGAGGGAATAATATGTGTGAGGGTACCCCAGGAGAGTTCCAAATGAGTGTGGGTAGAAAATATATCCCACGGGGGTAAAATTGAAAATAGTTGAACAAATTTTTTTTTGGACTTAGTCATTTTTCCGGCGTTTATCAGACTATCAGATAGGGGAAATGTCAGTGAGCTTTCCGATTTCAGTTCCAGAGCAATTCGCCCAATGAGTCCTTGATATTTAGTCGTTTTCAGCCAATTTTCTAGATTTTTGAAAATTTCACTTTTTTGTGAAAATATCCACTAAACGTAGGGAATAATATGTGTGAATGTACCCCAGGAGAGTTCCAAATGTGTGTGGGTAGAATATATATCCCATGGGGGTAAAATTGAAAAAAGTTGAACAAATTTTTTTTTGGACTTAGTCATTTTTCCGGCGTTTATCAGACTTTCAGATAGGGGAAATGTCAGTGAGCGTTCTGATTTCAGTTCCAGAGCAATTTGCCCAATGAGTCCTTGATATTTAGTCGTTTTCAGCCAATTTTCTGGATTTTTGAAAATTTCACTTTTTTGTGAAAATATCCAGTAAACGAGGGAATAATATGTGTGAGGGTACCCCAGGAGAGTTCCAAATGTGTGTGGGTAGAATATATATCCCACGGGGGTAAAATTGAAAAAAGTTGAAAAAATTTTTTTTTGGGACTTAGTCATTTTTCCGGCGTTTATCAGACTTTCACATAGGGGAAATGTCAGTGAGCGTTCCGATTTCAGTTCCAGAGCAATTCGCCCAATGAGTCCTTGATATTTAGTCGTTTTCAGCCAATTTCCTGGATTTATGAAAATGTCACTTTTTTGTGAAAATATCCACTAAACGAGGGAATAATATGTGTGAGGGTACCCCAGGAGAGTTCCAAATGAGTGTGGGTAGAATATATATCCCACGGGGGTAAAATTGAAAATAGTTGAACAAATTTTTTTTTGGACTTAGTCATTTTTCCGGCGTTTATCAGACTATCAGATAGGGGAAATGTCAGTGAGCCTTCCGATTTCAGTTCCAGAGCAATTCGCCCAATGAGTCCTTGATATTTAGTCGTTTTCAGCCAATTTTCTGGATTTTTGAAAATTTCACTTTTTTGTGAAAATATCCACTAAATGAGGGAATAATATGTGTGAGGGTACCCCAGGAGAGTTCCAAATGTTTGTGGGTAGAATATATATCCCACGGGGGTAAAATTGAAAAAAGTTGAAAAAAATTTTTTTTTGGACTTAGTAATTTTTCCGGCGTTTATCAGACTTTCAGAAAGGGGAAATGTCAGTGAGCGTTCCGATTTCAGTTACAGAGCAATTCGCCCAATGAGTCCTTGATATTTAGTCGTTTTCAGCCAATTTTCTGGATATTTGAAAATTTCACTTTTTTTGTGAAAATATCCACTAAATGAGGGAATAATATGTGTGAGGGTACCCCAGGAGAGATCCAAATGTGTGTGGGTAGAATATATATCCCACGGGGGTAAAATTGAAAAAAGTTGAAAAATTTTTTTTTTTGGACTCAGTCATTTTTCCGGCGTTTATCACACTTTCAGATTGGGGAAATGTCAGTGAGCGTTCCGATTTCAGTTCCAGAGCAATTCGCCCAATGAGTCCTTGATATTTAGTCGTTTTCAGCCAATTTTCTGGATTTATTAAAATGTCACTTTTTTGTGAAAATATCCACTAAACGAGGAATAATATGTGTGAGGGTACCCCATGAGAGTTCCAAATGAGTGTGGGTAGAAAATATATCCCACGGGGGTAAAATTGAAAATAGTTGAACAAATTTTTTTTTGGACTTAGTCATTTTTCCGGCGTTTATCAGACTATCAGATAGGGGAAATGTCAGTGAGCTTTCCGATTTCAGTTCCAGAGCAATTCGCCCAATGAGTCCTTGATATTTAGTCGTTTTCAGCCAATTTTCTAGATTTTTGAAAATTTCACTTTTTTGTGAAAATATCCACTAAACGTAGGGAATAATATGTGTGAATGTACCCCAGGAGAGTTCCAAATGTGTGTGGGTAGAATATATATCCCATGGGGGTAAAATTGAAAAAAGTTGAACAAATTTTTTTTTGGACTTAGTCATTTTTCCGGCGTTTATCAGACTTTCAGATAGGGGAAATGTCAGTGAGCGTTCGATTTCAGTTCCAGAGCAATTCGCCCAATGAGTCCTTGATATTTAGTCGTTTTCAGCCAATTTTCAGGATTTTTGAAAATTTCACTTTTTTGTGAAAATATCCACTAAACGAGGGAATAATATGTGTGAGGGTACCCCAGGAGAGTTCCAAATGAGTGTGGGTAGAATATATATCCCACGGGGGTAAAATTGAAAAAAGTTGAACAAATTTTTTTTTGGACTTAGTCATTTTTCCGGCGTTTATCAGACTTTAAGATAGGGGAAATGTCAGTGAGCGTTCCGATTTCAGTTCCAGAGCAATTCGCCCAATGAGTCCTTGATATTTAGTCGTTTTCAGCCAATTTTCTGGATATTTGAAAATTTCACTTTTTTGTGAAAATATTCACTAAACGAGGGAATAATACGTGTGAGGGTACCCCAGGAGAGTTCCAAATGTGTTTGGGTAGAATATATATCCCACGGGGGTAAAATTGAAAAAAGTTGAAAAAATTTTTTTTTTGGTCTTAGTCATTTTTCCGGCGTTTATCAGACTTTAAGATAGGGGAAATGTCAGTGAGCGTTCCGATTTCAGTTCCAGAGCAATTCGCCCAATGAGTCCTTGATATTTAGTCGTTTTCAGCCAATTTCCTGGATTTATGAAAATGTCACTTTTTTGTGAAAATATTCACTAAACGAGGGAATAATATGTGTGAGGGTACCCCAGGAGAGTTCCAAATGTGTGTGGGTAGAATATATATCCCACGGGGGTAAAATTGAAAAAAGTTGAATAAAATTTTTTTTTGGACTTAGTCATTTTTCCGGCGTTTATCAGACTTTCAGAAAGGGGAAATGTCAGTGAGCGTTCCGATTTCAGTTCCAGAGCAATTCGCCCAATGAGTCCTTGATATTTAGTCGTTTTCAGCCAATTTTCTGGATTTTTGAAAATTTCACTTTTTTGTGAAAATATCCACTAAACGAGGGAATAATATGTGTGAGGGTACCCCAGGAGAGTTCCAAATGTTTGTGGGTAGAATATATATCCCACGGGGGTAAAATTGAAAAAAGTTGAAAAAAATTTTTTTTTGGACTTAGTAATTTTTCCGGCGTTTATCAGACTTTCAGAAAGGGGAAATGTCAGTGAGCGTTCCAATTTCAGTTCCAGAGCAATTCGCCCAATGAGTCCTTGATATTTAGTCGTTTTCAGCCAATTTTCTGGATTTATGAAAATGTCACTTTTTTGTGAAAATATCCACTAAACGAGGGAATAATATGTGTGAGGGTACCCCATGAGAGTTCCAAATGAGTGTGGGTAGAAAATATATCCCACGGGGGTAAAATTGAAAATAGTTGAACAAATTTTTTTTTGGACTTAGTCATTTTTCCGGCGTTTATCAGACTATCAGATAGGGGAAATGTCAGTGAGCTTTCCGATTTCAGTTCCAGAGCAATTCGCCCAATGAGTCCTTGATATTTAGTCGTTTTCAGCCAATTTTCTAGATTTTTGAAAATTTCACTTTTTTGTGAAAATATCCACTAAACGTAGGGAATAATATGTGTGAATGTACCCCAGGAGAGTTCCAAATGTGTGTGGGTAGAATATATATCCCATGGGGGTAAAATTGAAAAAAGTTGAACAAATTTTTTTTTGGACTTAGTCATTTTTCCGGCGTTTATCAGACTTTCAGATAGGGGAAATGTCAGTGAGCGTTCTGATTTCAGTTCCAGAGCAATTTGCCCAATGAGTCCTTGATATTTAGTCGTTTTCAGCCAATTTTCTGGATTTTTGAAAATTTCACTTTTTTGTGAAAATATCCACTAAACGAGGGAATAATATGTGTGAGGGTACCCCAGGAGAGTTCCAAATGTGTGTGGGTAGAATATATATCCCACGGGGGTAAAATTGAAAAAAGTTGAAAAAATTTTTTTTTGGGACTTAGTCATTTTTCCGGCGTTTATCAGACTTTCACATAGGGGAAATGTCAGTGAGCGTTCCGATTTCAGTTCCAGAGCAATTCGCCCAATGAGTCCTTGATATTTAGTCGTTTTCAGCCAATTTCCTGGATTTATGAAAATGTCACTTTTTTGTGAAAATATCCACTAAACGAGGGAATAATATGTGTGAGGGTACCCCAGGAGAGTTCCAAATGAGTGTGGGTAGAATATATATCCCACGGGGGTAAAATTGAAAATAGTTGAACAAATTTTTTTTTGGACTTAGTCATTTTTCCGGCGTTTATCAGACTATCAGATAGGGGAAATGTCAGTGAGCCTTCCGATTTCAGTTCCAGAGCAATTCGCCCAATGAGTCCTTGATATTTAGTCGTTTTCAGCCAATTTTCTGGATTTTTGAAAATTTCACTTTTTTGTGAAAATATCCACTAAATGAGGGAATAATATGTGTGAGGGTACCCCAGGAGAGTTCCAAATGTGTGTGGGTAGAATATATATCCCACGGGGGTAAAATTGAAAAAAGTTGAAAAAAATTTTTTTTGGACTTAGTCATTTTTCCGGTGTTTATCAGACTTTCAGATAGGGGAAATGTCTGTGAGCGTTCCGATTTCAGTTCCAGAGCAATTCGCCCAATGAGTCCTTGATATTTAGTCGTTTTCAGCCAATTTTCTGGATTTTTGAAAATTTCACTTTTTTGTGAAAATATCCACTAAACGAGGGAATAATATGTGTGAGGGTACCCCAGGAGAGTTCCAAATGTGTGTGGGTAGAATATATATCCCACGGGGGTAAAATTGAAAAAAGTTGAAAAAAATTTTTTTTTGGACTTAGTAATTTTTCCGGCGTTTATCAGACTTTCAGAAAGGGGAAATATTAGTGAGCATTCCGATTTCAGTTCCAGAGCAATTCGCCCAATGAGTCCTTGATATTTAGTCGTTTTCAGCCAATTTTCTGGATTTTTGAAAATTTCACTATTTTGTGAAAATATCCACTAAATGAGGGAATAATATGTGTGAGGGTACCCCAGGAGAGTTCCAAATGTGTGTGGGTAGAATATATATCCCACGGGGGTAAAATTGAAAAAAGTTGAAAAAAATTTTTTTTTGGACTTAGTCATTTTTCCGGCGTTTATCAGACTTTCAGATAGGGGAAATGTCAGTGAGCGTTCCGATTTCAGTTCCAGAGCAATTCGCCCAATGAGTCCTTGATATTTAGTCGTTTTCAGCCAATTTTCTGGATTTTTGAAAATTTCACTTTTTTGTGAAAATATCCACTAAACGAGGGAATAATATGTGTGAGGGTACCCCAGGAGAGTTCCAAATGTGTGTGGGTAGAATATATATCCCACGGGGGTAAAATTGAAAAAAGTTGAATAAAATTTTTTTTTGGACTTAGTCATTTTTCCGGCGTTTATCAGACTTTCAGAAAGGGGAAATGTCAGTGAGCGTTCCGATTTCAGTTCCAGAGCAATTCGCCCAATGAGTCCTTGATATTTAGTCGTTTTCAGCCAATTTTCTGGATTTTTGAAAATTTCACTTTTTTGTGAAAATATCCACTAAACGAGGGAATAATATGTGTGAGGGTACCCCAGGAGAGTTCCAAATGTGTGTGGGTAGAATATATATCCCACGGGGGTAAAATTGAAAAAAGTTGAAAAAAATTTTTTTTTGGACTTAGTAATTTTTCCGGCGTTTATCAGACTTTCAGAAAGGGGAAATGTCAGTGAGCGTTCCGATTTCAGTTCCAGAGCAATTCGCCCAATGAGTCCTTGATATTTAGTCGTTTTCAGCCAATTTTCTGGATTTTTGAAAATTTCACTTTTTTGTGAAAATATCCACTAAATGAGGGAATAATATGTGTGAGGGTACCCCAGGAGAGTTCCAAATGAGTGTGGGTAGAATATATATCCCACGGGGGTAAAATTGAAAATAGTTGAACAAATTTTTTTTTGGACTTAGTAATTTTTCCGGCGTTTATCATACTTTCAGATAGGGGAAATGTCAGTGAGCGTTCCGATTTCAGTTCCAGAGCAATTCGCCCAATGAGTCCTTGATATTTAGTCGTTTTCAGCCAATTTTCTGGATTTTTGAAAATTTCACTTTTTTGTGAAAATATCCACTAAATGAGGGAATAATATGTGTGAGGGTACCCCAGGAGAGTTCCAAATGTGTGTGGGTAGAATATATATCCCATGGGGGTAAAATTGAAAAAAGTTGAACAAATTTTTTTTTGGACTTAGTCATTTTTCCAGCGTTTATCAGACTTTCAGATAGGGGAAATGTCAGTGACCGTTCCGATTTCAGTTCCAGAGCAATTCGCCCAATGAGTCCTTGATATTTAGTCGTTTTCAGCCAATTTTCTGGATTTTTGAAAATTTCACTTTTTTGTGAAAATATCCACTAAATGAGGGAATAATATGTGTGAGGGTACCCCAGGAGAGTTCCAAATGTGTGTGGGTAGAATATATATCCCATGGGGGTAAAATAGAAAAAAGTTGAACAAATTTTTTTTTGGATTTAGTCATTTTTCCAGCGTTTATCAGACTTTCAGATAGGGGAAATGTCAGTGAGCGTTCCGATTTCAGTTCCAGAGCAATTCGCCCAATGAGTCCTTGATATTTAGTCGTTTTCAGCCAATTTTCTGGATTTTTGAAAATTTCACTTTTTTTGTGAAAATATCCACTAAATGAGGGAATAATATGTGTGAGGGTACCCCAGGAGAGATCCAAATGTGTGTGGGTAGAATATATATCCCACGGGGGTAAAATTGAAAAAAGTTGAAAAATTTTTTTTTTTGGACTCAGTCATTTTTCCGGCGTTTATCACACTTTCAGATTGGGGAAATGTCAGTGAGCGTTCCGATTTCAGTTCCAGAGCAATTCGCCCAATGAGTCCTTGATATTTAGTCGTTTTCAGCCAATTTTCTGGATTTTTGAAAATTTCACTTTTTTGTGAAAATATCCACTAAACGAGGGAATAATATGTGTGAGGGTACCCCAGGAGAGTTCCAAATGAGTGTGGGTAGAATATATATCTCACGGGGGTAAAATTGAAAAAAGTTGAACAAATTTTTTTTTGGACTTAGTCATTTTTCCGGCGTTTATCAGACTTTCAGATAGGGGAAATGTCAGTGAGCGTTCCGATTTCAGTTCCAGAGCAATTCGCCCAATGAGTCCTTGATATTTAGTCGTTTTCAGCCAATTTTCTGGATTTATGAAAATGTCACTTTTTTGTGAAAATATCCACTAAACGAGGAATAATATGTGTGAGGGTACCCCATGAGAGTTCCAAATGAGTGTGGGTAGAAAATATATCCCACGGGGGTAAAATTGAAAATAGTTGAACAAATTTTTTTTTGGACTTAGTCATTTTTCCGGCGTTTATCAGACTATCAGATAGGGGAAATGTCAGTGAGCTTTCCGATTTCAGTTCCAGAGCAATTCGCCCAATGAGTCCTTGATATTTAGTCGTTTTCAGCCAATTTTCTAGATTTTTGAAAATTTCACTTTTTTGTGAAAATATCCACTAAACGTAGGGAATAATATGTGTGAATGCACCCCAGGAGAGTTCCAAATGTGTGTGGGTAGAATATATATCCCATGGGGGTAAAATTGAAAGAAGTTGAACAAATTTTTTTTTGGACTTAGTCATTTTTCCGGCGTTTATCAGACTTTCAGATAGGGGAAATGTCAGTGAGCGTTCCGATTTCAGTTCCAGAGCAATTCGCCCAATGAGTCCTTGATATTTAGTCGTTTTCAGCCAATTTTCTGGATTTTTGAAAATTTCACTTTTTTGTGAAAATATCCACTAAACGAGGGAATAATATGTGTGAGGGTACCCCAGGAGAGTTCCAAATGTGTGTGGGTAGAATATATATCCCACGGGGGTAAAATTGAAAAAAGTTGAATAAAATTTTTTTTTGGACTTAGTCATTTTTCCGGCGTTTATCAGACTTTCAGAAAGGGGAAATGTCAGTGAGCGTTCCGATTTCAGTTCCAGAGCAATTCGCCCAATGAGTCCTTGATATTTAGTCGTTTTCAGCCAATTTTCTGGATTTTTGAAAATTTCACTTTTTTGTGAAAATATCCACTAAACGAGGGAATAATATGTGTGAGGGTACCCCAGGAGAGTTCCAAATGTGTGTGGGTAGAATATATATCCCACGGGGGTAAAATTGAAAAAAGTTGAAAAAAATTTTTTTTTGGACTTAGTAATTTTTCCGGCGTTTATCAGACTTTCAGAAAGGGGAAATGTCAGTGAGCGTTCCGATTTCAGTTCCAGAGCAATTCGCCCAATGAGTCCTTGATATTTAGTCGTTTTCAGCCAATTTTCTGGATTTTTGAAAATTTCACTTTTTTGTGAAAATATCCACTAAATGAGGGAATAATATGTGTGAGGGTACCCCAGGAGAGTTCCAAATGAGTGTGGGTAGAATATATATCCCACGGGGGTAAAATTGAAAATAGTTGAACAAATTTTTTTTTGGACTTAGTAATTTTTCCGGCGTTTATCATACTTTCAGATAGGGGAAATGTCAGTGAGCGTTCCGATTTCAGTTCCAGAGCAATTCGCCCAATGAGTCCTTGATATTTAGTCGTTTTCAGCCAATTTTCTGGATTTTTGAAAATTTCACTTTTTTGTGAAAATATCCACTAAATGAGGGAATAATATGTGTGAGGGTACCCCAGGAGAGTTCCAAATGTGTGTGGGTAGAATATATATCCCATGGGGGTAAAATTGAAAAAAGTTGAACAAATTTTTTTTTGGACTTAGTCATTTTTCCAGCGTTTATCAGACTTTCAGATAGGGGAAATGTCAGTGACCGTTCCGATTTCAGTTCCAGAGCAATTCGCCCAATGAGTCCTTGATATTTAGTCGTTTTCAGCCAATTTTCTGGATTTTTGAAAATTTCACTTTTTTGTGAAAATATCCACTAAATGAGGGAATAATATGTGTGAGGGTACCCCAGGAGAGTTCCAAATGTGTGTGGGTAGAATATATATCCCATGGGGGTAAAATAGAAAAAAGTTGAACAAATTTTTTTTTGGATTTAGTCATTTTTCCAGCGTTTATCAGACTTTCAGATAGGGGAAATGTCAGTGAGCGTTCCGATTTCAGTTCCAGAGCAATTCGCCCAATGAGTCCTTGATATTTAGTCGTTTTCAGCCAATTTTCTGGATTTTTGAAAATTTCACTTTTTTTGTGAAAATATCCACTAAATGAGGGAATAATATGTGTGAGGGTACCCCAGGAGAGATCCAAATGTGTGTGGGTAGAATATATATCCCACGGGGGTAAAATTGAAAAAAGTTGAAAAATTTTTTTTTTTGGACTCAGTCATTTTTCCGGCGTTTATCACACTTTCAGATTGGGGAAATGTCAGTGAGCGTTCCGATTTCAGTTCCAGAGCAATTCGCCCAATGAGTCCTTGATATTTAGTCGTTTTCAGCCAATTTTCTGGATTTTTGAAAATTTCACTTTTTTGTGAAAATATCCACTAAACGAGGGAATAATATGTGTGAGGGTACCCCAGGAGAGTTCCAAATGAGTGTGGGTAGAATATATATCTCACGGGGGTAAAATTGAAAAAAGTTGAACAAATTTTTTTTTGGACTTAGTCATTTTTCCGGCGTTTATCAGACTTTCAGATAGGGGAAATGTCAGTGAGCGTTCCGATTTCAGTTCCAGAGCAATTCGCCCAATGAGTCCTTGATATTTAGTCGTTTTCAGCCAATTTTCTGGATTTATGAAAATGTCACTTTTTTGTGAAAATATCCACTAAACGAGGAATAATATGTGTGAGGGTACCCCATGAGAGTTCCAAATGAGTGTGGGTAGAAAATATATCCCACGGGGGTAAAATTGAAAATAGTTGAACAAATTTTTTTTTGGACTTAGTCATTTTTCCGGCGTTTATCAGACTATCAGATAGGGGAAATGTCAGTGAGCTTTCCGATTTCAGTTCCAGAGCAATTCGCCCAATGAGTCCTTGATATTTAGTCGTTTTCAGCCAATTTTCTAGATTTTTGAAAATTTCACTTTTTTGTGAAAATATCCACTAAACGTAGGGAATAATATGTGTGAATGCACCCCAGGAGAGTTCCAAATGTGTGTGGGTAGAATATATATCCCATGGGGGTAAAATTGAAAGAAGTTGAACAAATTTTTTTTTGGACTTAGTCATTTTTCCGGCGTTTATCAGACTTTCAGATAGGGGAAATGTCAGTGAGCGTTCCGATTTCAGTTCCAGAGCAATTCGCCCAATGAGTCCTTGATATTTAGTCGTTTTCAGCCAATTTCCTGGATTTATGAAAATGTCACTTTTTTGTGAAAATATTCACTAAACGAGGGAATAATATGTGTGAGGGTACCCCAGGAGAGTTCCAAATGTGTGTGGGTAGAATATATATCCCACGGGGGTAAAATTGAAAAAAGTTGAAAAAAATTTTTTTTTGGACTTAGTAATTTTTCCGGCGTTTATCAGACTTTCAGAAAGGGGAAATGTCAGTGAGCGTTCCAATTTCAGTTCCAGAGCAATTCGCCCAATGAGTCCTTGATATTTAGTCGTTTTCAGCCAATTTTCTGGATTTATGAAAATGTCACTTTTTTGTGAAAATATCCACTAAACGAGGGAATAATATGTGTGAGGGTACCCCATGAGAGTTCCAAATGAGTGTGGGTAGAAAATATATCCCACGGGGGTAAAATTGAAAATAGTTGAACAAATTTTTTTTTGGACTTAGTCATTTTTCCGGCGTTTATCAGACTATCAGATAGGGGAAATGTCAGTGAGCTTTCCGATTTCAGTTCCAGAGCAATTCGCCCAATGAGTCCTTGATATTTAGTCGTTTTCAGCCAATTTTCTAGATTTTTTAAAATTTCACTTTTTTGTGAAAATATCCACTAAACGTAGGGAATAATATGTGTGAATGTACCCCAGGAGAGTTCCAAATGTGTGTGGGTAGAATATATATCCCATGGGGGTAAAATTGAAAAAAGTTGAACAAATTTTTTTTTGGACTTAGTCATTTTTCCGGCGTTTATCAGACTTTCAGATAGGGGAAATGTCAGTGAGCGTTCTGATTTCAGTTCCAGAGCAATTTGCCCAATGAGTCCTTGATATTTAGTCGTTTTCAGCCAATTTTCTGAATTTTTGAAAATTTCACTTTTTTGTGAAAATATCCACTAAACGAGGGAATAATATGTGTGAGGGTACCCCAGGAGAGTTCCAAATGTGTGTGGGTAGAATATATATCCCACGGGGGTAAAATTGAAAAAAGTTGAAAAAATTTTTTTTTGGGACTTAGTCATTTTTCCGGCGTTTATCAGACTTTCACATAGGGGAAATGTCAGTGAGCGTTCCGATTTCAGTTCCAGAGCAATTCGCCCAATGAGTCCTTGATATTTAGTCGTTTTCAGCCAATTTCCTGGATTTATGAAAATGTCACTTTTTTGTGAAAATATCCACTAAACGAGGGAATAATATGTGTGAGGGTACCCCAGGAGAGTTCCAAATGAGTGTGGGTAGAATATATATCCCACGGGGGTAAAATTGAAAATAGTTGAACAAATTTTTTTTTGGACTTAGTCATTTTTCCGGCGTTTATCAGACTATCAGATAGGGGAAATGTCAGTGAGCCTTCCGATTTCAGTTCCAGAGCAATTCGCCCAATGAGTCCTTGATATTTAGTCGTTTTCAGCCAATTTTCTGGATTTTTGAAAATTTCACTTTTTTGTGAAAATATCCACTAAATGAGGGAATAATATGTGTGAGGGTACCCCAGGAGAGTTCCAAATGTGTGTGGGTAGAATATATATCCCACGGGGGTAAAATTGAAAAAAGTTGAAAAAAATTTTTTTTGGACTTAGTCATTTTTCCGGTGTTTATCAGACTTTCAGATAGGGGAAATGTCTGTGAGCGTTCCGATTTCAGTTCCAGAGCAATTCGCCCAATGAGTCCTTGATATTTAGTCGTTTTCAGCCAATTTTCTGGATTTTTGAAAATTTCACTTTTTTGTGAAAATATCCACTAAACGAGGGAATAATATGTGTGAGGGTACCCCAGGAGAGTTCCAAATGTGTGTGGGTAGAATATATATCCCACGGGGGTAAAATTGAAAAAAGTTGAAAAAAATTTTTTTTTGGGACTTAGTAATTTTTCCGGCGTTTATCAGACTTTCAGAAAGGGGAAATATTAGTGAGCATTCCGATTTCAGTTCCAGAGCAATTCGCCCAATGAGTCCTTGATATTTAGTCGTTTTCAGCCAATTTTCTGGATTTTTGAAAATTTCACTATTTTGTGAAAATATCCACTAAATGAGGGAATAATATGTGTGAGGGTACCCCAGGAGAGTTCCAAATGTGTGTGGGTAGAATATATATCCCACGGGGGTAAAATTGAAAAAAGTTGAAAAAAATTTTTTTTTGGACTTAGTCATTTTTCCGGCGTTTATCAGACTTTCAGATAGGGGAAATGTCAGTGAGCGTTCCGATTTCAGTTCCAGAGCAATTCGCCCAATGAGTCCTTGATATTTAGTCGTTTTCAGCCAATTTTCTGGATTTTTGAAAATTTCACTTTTTTGTGAAAATATCCACTAAACGAGGGAATAATATGTGTGAGGGTACCCCAGGAGAGTTCCAAATGTGTGTGGGTAGAATATATATCCCACGGGGGTAAAATTGAAAAAAGTTGAATAAAATTTTTTTTTGGACTTAGTCATTTTTCCGGCGTTTATCAGACTTTCAGAAAGGGGAAATGTCAGTGAGCGTTCCGATTTCAGTTCCAGAGCAATTCGCCCAATGAGTCCTTGATATTTAGTCGTTTTCAGCCAATTTTCTGGATTTTTGAAAATTTCACTTTTTTGTGAAAATATCCACTAAACGAGGGAATAATATGTGTGAGGGTACCCCAGGAGAGTTCCAAATGTGTGTGGGTAGAATATATATCCCACGGGGGTAAAATTGAAAAAAGTTGAAAAAAATTTTTTTTTGGACTTAGTAATTTTTCCGGCGTTTATCAGACTTTCAGAAAGGGGAAATGTCAGTGAGCGTTCCGATTTCAGTTCCAGAGCAATTCGCCCAATGAGTCCTTGATATTTAGTCGTTTTCAGCCAATTTTCTGGATTTTTGAAAATTTCACTTTTTTGTGAAAATATCCACTAAATGAGGGAATAATATGTGTGAGGGTACCCCAGGAGAGTTCCAAATGAGTGTGGGTAGAATATATATCCCACGGGGGTAAAATTGAAAATAGTTGAAAAAATTTTTTTTTGGACTTAGTAATTTTTCCGGCGTTTATCATACTTTCAGATAGGGGAAATGTCAGTGAGCGTTCCGATTTCAGTTCCAGAGCAATTCGCCCAATGAGTCCTTGATATTTAGTCGTTTTCAGCCAATTTTCTGGATTTTTGAAAATTTCACTATTTTGTGAAAATATCCACTAAATGAGGGAATAATATGTGTGAGGGTACCCCAGGAGAGTTCCAAATGTGTGTGGGTAGAATATATATCCCACGGGGGTAAAATTGAAAAAAGTTGAAAAAAATTTTTTTTTGGACTTAGTCATTTTTCCGGCGTTTATCAGACTTTCAGATAGGGGAAATGTCAGTGAGCGTTCCGATTTCAGTTCCAGAGCAATTCGCCCAATGAGTCCTTGATATTTAGTCGTTTTCAGCCAATTTTCTGGATTTTTGAAAATTTCACTTTTTTGTGAAAATATCCACTAAATGAGGGAATAATATGTGTGAGGGTACCCCAGGAGAGTTCCAAATGAGTGTGGGTAGAATATATATCCCACGGGGGTAAAATTGAAAATAGTTGAACAAATTTTTTTTTGGACTTAGTAATTTTTCCGGCGTTTATCATACTTTCAGATAGGGGAAATGTCAGTGAGCGTTCCGATTTCAGTTCCAGAGCAATTCGCCCAATGAGTCCTTGATATTTAGTCGTTTTCAGCCAATTTTCTGGATTTTTGAAAATTTCACTTTTTTGTGAAAATATCCACTAAATGAGGGAATAATATGTGTGAGGGTACCCCAGGAGAGTTCCAAATGTGTGTGGGTAGAATATATATCCCATGGGGGTAAAATTGAAAAAAGTTGAACAAATTTTTTTTTGGACTTAGTCATTTTTCCAGCGTTTATCAGACTTTCAGATAGGGGAAATGTCAGTGACCGTTCCGATTTCAGTTCCAGAGCAATTCGCCCAATGAGTCCTTGATATTTAGTCGTTTTCAGCCAATTTTCTGGATTTTTGAAAATTTCACTTTTTTGTGAAAATATCCACTAAATG